>NW_026087522.1:5292770-6492770 GCF_022539395.1 Myiozetetes cayanensis | reverse complement strand
TCTTACTTCACAGGGGTCTCATAAGACAGAAAGTATGAATACACTCCAAAACCAAAGCACCATTATTATGTTTGGCTAAAAGTGTGGAACATGGTAAGGTAGATTCCAAAAATAATCATTGCGTCCATTCTTACTGGTGAGCTGGGTTAGGAGGACAAATCCAGGTTAGGCTTTGGTCAGCTCTAAGGAAATCAGGCTGCTCTCTTTCTTCCTCTTCACAGGATAATACACCACTAACAATGAGCAAACCTGGAAAATCAAAACCAGATCCAATTTTCAAAAGTTGACATTTGCTCATGACAAGGAAGAAGGGAGCAGAAATTGGCTTTTTTCTTAGGTGGTAAGCCATGAAGATTAAAAATGTGGCTCAAGATGTGTTCAGAGCAGGGCTATTGGTGCAGGATTGCCTCCTGAGTTCACAGACTTTGACGCCCTCTTTGTGCCACGATCAAGAGTTGGGTCCTTCCCAAGCTGCCAGCCATGGCTTTCTGCTCCCAGGCAAGAAAGTGTTGCCACGGCCACTCCTGACCCACTTGCTGCTTCATGAGCAAATGGGATCAACAGCCCGAAAGAAAGGAGGATTTTGCCTCTGACAGTCCAGTAACAGGAACTGCAGAAATCAGCAGATTTCCCATTTCCTGATAAAACTTTCCCCATGTTCCAAAGACTCTTGGCAAAGGCTTTGCTCACAGACTCTGCAAGCCGAGGGTGTGGAGGACACAGCCCAGACAGTCCAAGGCAAAGCTGCCGGCTCTGGTTGCTGCCGGCTCTGGGACACAGCGCGTTCCACCGAACAACCCAAAACGCAAGTAAAAGAACATTTGTTTTTTAAAAAGTATTCCAGTATTTCAGACAATATTTCACTGAACTGGCAGAGAAGAGCCACTAATTACATTTTAAATAAGACTTGAAGATGGAGCCACTTAATTCCTAACTGTAAGACTGTAACCTTGATGTTGTGAGTCTTAATCCTGTGCAAGATTAAATGCTAAAATAGAAAATTTTTGAAAGATTATGTAACTTTTCTCATAGAGAGTATTTTTTCCCACCATAATCTTCAGTCTGTTCCACTACAGAGAGGATTTATTCTGCAGGCTGTAAGTACACCCATTGTAAAAGGGAATCCTGGGGGACAGAAGCTACTTCAATTATTATTATTTATCATGACCCTTGGCAGTTACATTATCAAAGCATTTCCACATGTTTACTAAGTAATCTTTACAAGGCCTGTTATGAGGTGATTTAATAGGATTATCCCAATTTTTCAGATGAGGAAACTGAGAGAGCCACTGAGAGACTTGTCCAAGGTCAAGAAGAGAAGCCCACAGAAGTCTTGGGAACTTCACCATGGTGCTCTGGCTCCCTGTCCCTTCCCCTTGTGACTGCAGCAGCAAAACTGCTCACTTGAGAATGGCTCACCTCCCCATGGGGCAGCCCTTCCACAAACTCAAGACAGATTGTGACTGTCAGGCCAAAAGCCTGAAGATGATGGTTGACCAGTGTTTCACCATCAGCTTAATACTGTATGCAAAGGAAAGAACATCCCCTCGACCAAACAACCAGACACACTGCCCTGACATTATGAGAGTTACCTTTTATCCATCATTATCTCTGGAGACTTTGTACCAAAGCAGGCAGAAAGCTGGAAAAACCTGATCGCTGGCACCAGGAGAAAAGGTTGGACAAGTTTTTGGGCACGAAATGTGCCACCTCTGCCTGAGAGCCTCTGTCTGCACACATCTAAGTTTGTTTGGCTTTCCAATCTCACTTGATTAAGAGAATCCTCCAAGCCCGCCAGGAACAGAAATTTTCTCAACTCGATGAACGACTGCTGATCCTTGGGAAACCTGAGGCATCTCCTGCTCTGATGAGAACATCTGGCAAATCTGCTCAGAGACCGACCCTAGGGAGTGCCATGCACTGGCATTTTGCCGTGGATTACCATGAAAGAGATGTTTTCTCTGTTGGCAGATAATGTCAGACTGGTTTTTTTCAAAGGTTACTGAAGCCTCCATTTCTAGACTGAGGTCACAGCATTTATGAGATGCCAAGGTGGAGAAAATCCACTTCCTCATCCAGATCATGAACTCAAGAAAAGTATGGCTTAAACGTAAAGTAGGTTCACAATTAGCAAAGCTTGGGAACTGGTGGTTGAATGCTTTCAGCCGTGGGAAAAGGGTTTCATTTCCTGCTTGTATCACCGATTTCTTGTATCACAGCTTTCCCTGTGCTTCACTTCTCAACCTGTTGTGGGTGGGCAACTGCACTTCCCCATCTCTCATAGAGAGCTCCATATAAAATTCACATCAAAAGCAGGGAAAGATGACAAATTATAGTCTTACTAGCACTTACAATATGAAAATGCTTTAAAAGGTCTTACAGAGTTGTATTCAGCCTTGCCATGGGATGCACTCAGCCATGGTGGAATACAACCAGCTCCAGTACAAACAATACAAGCTACCCTCTCTGCTTAAGCCCATCCTTCAGAAAAAGAAACAGAAATGTACCAGTGGAACAGCAAGCAAATAGTCAAATGCTCTCTAGTGAAATAAGCAGGGCTGCTACTTCTCTGTTGAGTTGCATCTTGCTCTCAGAGAGCAACCTTAGATTTCAGTGACTTGTTCCATCATTTCAGCCAGAAGAGCTTTGTAGGTCCTGCATTTATGAGAGGGCTTGATAAGAATGAGCCCTGGTATCTATCTGCTCATCTATCTCAGACTTTGGGAATTGCGAGGAAGCAGACAAGATATAACAAATTTAAAGGAGGAAATCATGGCCACTCGAGTGGTTCAGGAGAAGAAGTCTGGGCTTTCTCACCCACAGGCTGTAAAACAAAACCAGGTATCAATACACACCCATCTGCTGGAGGAAACAGTGAAAAATATGTATTATTTATGCAGTACTTCTTTAAATAGGAGCAAGCAGAGAAACTGAACCAAAAGACTTTATGTGGCAGGTTACAAGCATAAGGAATACTACATGCTGTCAAGATCTGCAAACCCACTCACATACAAGCTCTGAGAAGAAGCTGAAATGCTCCTTTCCCCAGGTGACACAAACCAGACCTTGAAATATTACATATTTCTTATTCTTCCCTCCCTTCTCCCAAAAGCTTTAACTACCAAATCCTACTGCCTCTTGGGAGAGGGCAGAAATCCCATGTAATCACAGACTCTGAAAATGTTTATTGATCTGTAAAAACACACATGAATTGCAGGGAAAACCTCCCCAACCAAGCACATATTCATAATTAGGCAATAGTCAAATCCCCATGTTTTAATTTGAATTTAGGTCATTAATACCACATTACTTAAAAAAACCCCAAACCCCAGACACATGCAGAGGTTCAAAAGAGAGCAATTGTACACATGTTTAGTAGAGAAAAACATGTTCTGCCTAGCAACCACAGGCTCTCCTGGCTGTCCGGGGGAGGAAACTAGCACTATAAATGTCAGCAAGCAAATTATGCCAGTGTGCCTGAGATACAAAGGCCTAGTCACTGGGCAATAAAAAATTAAAGGAGAGATAGTTATAGAAGCAATATTCAGAAAACAACATGCAGTTATTAGCTCATTTCTCTCTGTATCTTTAAATAAAGTTAAAAATTGCTCCCAGCTAGATGGGTTCTGTGCTTGGACTTAAAATAAGCTGATTTCTTGCCTGTTTTATATATAGGATGAGAGAGAGGACACTGAAAGCAACTTGCCATTTTGATGTTATTGAAACAGGAACCCAGTGTGGTACTAAAGCATATGATGGTCCCAAATCCAAGGTCAGACGGGGAACAGGTTGTCTGAGGATGATGGTTATCAAAACAAAGCACTGCCAACAAGATGGCTTTTTTCTTTTTATCCTTTTTTTATTAAAATGAAAATTTCTCTGTGAATCTAACTAGCTGAGATTTTTCAAATAGTTCCATTATTTTTAATGTACTGGGCAATTTATTGTGAAGTATGAACTGTGACTAGGAGCCTCCTCCTTCTGGAAAACATGTAAATGAATGGATTTCTGGCCTCAGAGAAGATCTTACCCATATCAGGCAGTCAAAGAAGGTTTAAGGAAGGACTGTCACATCCAACTTGCAGGTGAGTCTCAGTGTGGGGAGGTAGCAAGTCTTGCTACATGTTCACCCAGGGAACCTGCACCTGAGAAGGACATTTCCAGTGCTCCTTCAGTACTGAAATGAGATGGCCTTTCCTCATTGGTTCCAATCCAGACCTAAGGTCTGCTGACTGCAGCGACCTACATGAAATGGGCTTGCCAATTCTAGGACAAAGATCAGAGTACATGAAGGTGATGTGTTTCCCTGGAACTAGCATATGCATGTTTACCAACTTGAAAGTCACTCCTCCCTTTAATTCAGCATTTTATTTCTTTTCCCCTTCTCTGATACCTTTGAAGGTCACTGCCTACATGAAAGATTACGTGCAAAGGACACCAAGCAAGTGCCAAGGCTGGAAAGACAGTGACCTCACCTTGAAAACGTTAGCAACGTTGCTTTACAATCTTCCATCTTCAGGACAGCTTCCCCTGGTGACAGACTGTTCCAGACCCCATTTATGCAGATGTTTGTGGAGCAAATCAACAGCTGCCAAGGTCACAGATGGGACCTGGTTGGAGCAGCCACAGGTGTGGGTTGTCCCCATAATGGAGAAAGAAGCCTTCAAGCTCCATTCACTGCCCTCTAAGTGGTCTCAAAAAGGGAGATTTGTCTTTCCTACCATATATAGGTGGAATAGGGTACAAACTCAAAAGGTAGAATTTGTTGCCCTCTAGGTCCAAAGAGACTATCTTGTACAGAGGAGCCTATTTTCACACAGCAGGTAGCCAGGCCCCCGTGGTGATGACTCTGGGCAGGTCACTATCAAACAGTTCAGCTTCATTTCAATGAATTCAAGAGATACTGAAACCATAGGTGACATTGGATGGGCTCTTCATTAGGCTTGCAGAGAATAATGGTGGTTGACAGAGAGTGTAAGTTCTACATTTCTCACTGTACTGTGCAATTAGAGAAGTGCTGTAAAACCAGAGGCTGGATGGATGGCATTTCATCTGAAAGCTACCCAAGCAGAGCTATCACTAAACATAGTAGTGGACAATCAAACCAAGCCCAACCCCCTTTAAACTGCCATTTTGCCTCCAATAAAAGGCTCTCTGGATACAGAGAGCTGCGACACAACCTGTTGGAAGCGCCACCAGAGGAACACTGCTACCCCCAAACCTTACTATTTTACTCAGATGGCATTTCCAGGAAAGGACTGCAATGTCAGCAACTGCTTCCCAGTGCACATAAACATGTTTTCCAGGAGCATGGGTAACTCCAGGTGTGCTGGCATGTGTTTTCCTTTCAGTGTGTGACAGCTAAAACCTTTGGTGAACAACAAGACTGCAGGCTAGAAGCTCTGCTCATGCAGCTGCCCAAAGACAGGGAAAATGTCCTTGGTGCCCTTTGAAAGAGGGAGAGGCTATGCAGAGAGCACAGGGGCTATGGCATATCTGCACCACACACAGACAGCTCCTGCTTTCAGCCAAACCTTGGGAAAAAAAGCAAACCAGCCAGACAAATATTCCTATATTTCAGGGAGCAGCAGCCACTCCATTTTTCTGCCATGTGCTGGCTCCACAGCAGGGGATCAATGCCAGGATTGTACATGGCTGTCCAAGCACCCCAGTAGCTGAGACACTTGTCTTCATGCAGGAGGGCCCACAGCCAAACTCTTTCTGTTAATTCATCCCAGTATCAGCCAGGAAAAGAGCTTTCTCTTCACTGTCCCCCTGTGTTATTTGCTGAATAAAATTCTTTCTCATTAGTAGGCCAAAGCCCAAGAAACAGCCCCTGGAACAAACAAGGTTCTGTGCAGATATAAATCCTCACCTCACTACCAGGGAATTAAAGTACAGAATTAGGCTGTAGCTGTTCCCTTTCAGCACAGTGAACGCTTAAGCAGGTTATGGCTTTGCACTGCAGACGTCTTCTGGGGAGGAGAAATAATGACTTCTTTACCAGCCCGAGTCACTCGCTGCTCTCAGGGAAACAAGCCTAGGGATTATTTGTTGACAAAGCAGTTAGGAATGATTACTGCATGTCAGTGTGTCTGAAGTGTTAACGTCAAGGATTGCTGAAGTGCCAGTATTTCTTCAGCCTAGTGTTTTCCCATCAGGAATGTTTGTGATGTGCAGAAGGGCTAACATGGCTACCATGGGAGATGCCAGCTAACAGGACAACCTTCTCACTGCTGCTGTGGCAAAAATTCACACAGGTCCCTGAGAAAGAAAGGTCCTAATTTTCCACACAGAAAAACTTGTCCTTCAGAGACTTACATCAAGTTTGTTAAGCACTGCAAGAAAAACAGTTATCTGGAAAGAAAAAGAAAGTCACTTACTGTTGGGACTTGCTTTCTGAACTTCTCATCAAAGCTGAAGATTTACCCTGTAATTCTTGAACTTGGCACTTTGCTACTCAGGACAAGCAGCAGCTGATGCACTCGAGGCAGACATGATTGGTGTTTTGCAAGAAGGGGGGATGCTGGAACTCTTGGAGATTTTGATTCTGTTGAAGTCCATGGGCTGATTACAGGCTATACAATGGCAAAGTGAGCTTCCTCCTCCCGAGACATTTATAGCTGAACTGTGAGGGGAACTGTGGAGCGAAGCAGAGTCCTTTCACTGTTACAGGGCATCCTGTACGTCAGATCCTGGATTGCTCCAGACCATGAAAAACTTAAACCATACTGAACTGAGAAACAAGGACCGAACAACTGCAGACAGGGCTAACCCTGAGATGAAGCTTTGGATGTGGTGTGACAATTCAGAAAGAAGAACAAAGGCTGTACACAAACCCAAGAGATATGGGGGTTGTGGTAGGAGAGTTAGCAGTGCACACAGGTCTTGCCAGCACATCATCACTTTCTAGGAAAAAGCACAGAAAAGGGGATGAAGCTGCCAGCTCAGTGATGCTACTACCCAGGTGGAGTTTTGCACCTGCCTTCCCATGCCATGCTGTAGCAGAGGATGGCCTTAGCATGTTCCCTCCTTCCCCTGCATGGCCTGGAAGATGGTCTTTTCTCCTGCAAAGCCCTGCTTTAACTCACCAACTGCACACAGTGTATTTGAAAAAACAGGGATCCTGTATGCTGCCAAAACCATGGCCCAACGGAAGGTACATGGGCACTATGACTATCAGTAGTAAGTTCAGGTGCCAGTGAGAGCCAGGGTGACAGAAGGCCCAAGCAGAGGGACTGCTGCTTTGAAGTGCAGCAGCACTGCCTGGTTCACAGAGATAACTTGGGAAATGCAGGTCCTTGAGGACACTGATCATGTTAGACCTGCGATTTGCTCCAAGCATGGCCAGTGGTGCACAGTGCAACATCCCCCACCATGGAGGGGCAAGGCCACTGACTGAGCTCACCTTTGTTTCAAGCTGGAATAATTTTCAGAGAGAAAAATGGCAGTGTGCTGCTGGAGACTGTACAGGGGTATTTGCAATCTAAACTTGCCACCAGTGATTGAACTGAGAAGTCTGCATTGTGCCACCAGGGCAGAGAAACGAGTACTGTGGATGTCAGACATAGATGCGATGCTGGAGGTGAGCGTGCCCCTGGCATATCCCATCCGCAGGGACAGCATGGTTCAGTGACACAGACTCCCTCCTGAGAATGGGAATTTCTGGGTTTCTTGCTCTGCCACGTGCTGTGCCCCTTGAAAAAAACCCCAAAAACTTTCTCCTACTTTGGTGAGCCTTCTCTTTAAATGGAGATCTTAATGGGAGGCTCTGTATCCTACTATTATGGCAAAACCAAATTTGAATTTATTTTCTCCAGTTGCCACTGATAACAAAAAAGCTGATACTACCAACAGTTGTAAAATTCTCATGCATATGCCCCTCAAACAAATGCAACAAGTGACACTCTGGCAGCAGAATCGTATGTCACCTCCTCTTTTGAGAGCAAAACTACGTGACACAGACTTTCAATCAAACTCCCAAATTATAAACAGATAAAGATCTATTTACCTATTCTCAACCTAGGGATTAATTTATTAAAACCTTTAGCTACTTTTGTACTGTTCTAAAATGTAGTTTGTACTATTACATGTTTATGAGTATTCCTGAAACAGAAACGAGTCTTACTCAGCAAGGCTACTGATCATAAACTTTGACTCTGTACTAAATAAAGACGATGTAGTTTCAAGTTTTCTCCTTGTGTTTTAGATATTATGAACACACTGAATATTACAGTGTCACAAGAAGGTTCTCAGCAGTTAATTCCTATCCAGGAATAAAATCCTCTTTTATCATATTTTGATGAAAAAACATCCAAGTTGTATAGATTTTTAATTCCAACCACAGAAAGGAAAAACAGTAATAATAGCTGCCCGACACTTTCTCATTCCACCACCTCAATAACACTGCTACAAACAAAACCTCCACATATGACAAAAGTTATTATAAACTATTTCCATCTACAAAGCCAAACCAATCTCTCCATCAGCATTTGTTCAGCACCAAGAATCTGCAGCTCTCTAGCATGTGCCAATCACCTTTTGTGACGACTCCACCTTTGACCCTGTCAGCCAGCACAAGCAAAGAAAGATGGCATATTCAGTACAGGGAGAGCTGGGTGTAAGAAAGGGGATAAATCACAGCTTTTGGTGATGAGCCAAAGGAGTAATTCACAACTCCACAGCACTGTGCTGGCTGTGGGGATGATACAAACTACTCATCTTCAAGTGCTCCTTTGAAAGAAAGGTTGATCGAAGAAGCTAGAGACACAAGATGTGTGCCTGTGGAGGCTTGAGGACACAGGCCAGTTCATTTTAACACAGAATCAACTAGGTTGGAAAAGACCTCTGAGATCGAGTCCAACCCAAACATAATGATACGCAGATGGTTTTGCTGTTTCAAACACACTTAAACTGCTCTTTAAGACCTGTGTGTGCTCTCTCAGCATTCAAAAATATTTATACTCAGGGTGTGAATCACCTTGTAAAGCACAGCAGCCGAGACAGTGTGCTTAAGTGATCAAAGCACCTTTCAGAGCTGTACCACCAGCACTGACAAACAGAGCTGTTTTACAAACACTTTGATTTATAATCTCAGTGAGGTGACATGTTTTCCTCCTCCTGTCCCAGGTTGGATACCGAAGTGGCACATGCTGGCACTGACCTAGGAAGCCCTCTTCATCCACAATGATGGTGTAGTCCTCGGGGGTTTCCGTGAGGCTGAAGAACTTGCACCTGCCAAAGGCAAACAGCAGGAGAACATGATTAGATGCTGGACTGAGCAGAGCCTGGTCTTTCACTTAAAATGGAGGTCCTTTCCCATCCAGCTGTGATGGAGGAAGGAGTCAAGGTCTGGTATTTATGGAGAGGCCTGAGGCATTTACAGACCTGGATTTTATTCCTGGTTAACTTGCACTGTTGTTGTGACCCACATTCCCTGCTGCCTGCCTATGCACAATGGAGCTTGTAAAACTCTTACTATTTTTTATGACTGAGTTTTTAGTTACTTTTAGTTACTTTTCTCTAATTACCATGCTCCTTAAGGCTTCCCATCACAGCCAGGACCTGCTGTGTTGCATTGACACAGAGCAAAAAGCTTTGGTCATTGACTGATCACTCCAGTACCCTCCAAAAGCCTTCCCATGGTTCATGCCTGCAACTGTTTTCCCTATCTGTCCACTAAAATGTCTCGCCTTATCAAGATTTGGCATTCAGTCTCTCAACTAAGCCCCAGTATCTCTTCTTGTTGCTTCAGAGGCTTTTTCCACAAGCAGACAGCACCCCAACTTCCTATGCTGGTCCTCGCCCCTTCCCTGGGGTGCTCCAGGTGCAGAGCCATGGGAGCAGCAATCAAGCCCACGGACTGAGCTTCCCCCACCTCAATCCCCCACTGCCTCTGCTCTGCTCCACATTCATCTTCGGACACTGCAGGCCAAGTGCAGCACAGCATTCCCAGCGTGCTCAGCACTGAGCACAGTGTCACCTCCAACAGGAGATACAAACCAAATGTGACATGGGATTCTTCCACTGCTGACACAAACAAAAAGAGGCTCAGCCTTAAGGTTTAACACCACATATAGTTGAAAAGGAGTTTTTTCCCTGACACACCAACATATGTACAGCAACATCTACTGAAAAAAAACCCAGCTTCTATCCAGTTGGTCCCCAGCAACGGCAGGAAGGTTAGCACAGCATTTTTCAAGCTCATGTTCACCTTCAGCAGAGCATCAGTGCTGGGCAGCAACCCAGGCAGGGCTCCCAGCCCCTCCAGGAGCATGCCAGAGCACAAGGACCCTTTCTGCTGCCCAAGTCACAGAAAAAATTTTTCCCTCTAGGAAGCTAAATTGGCTGCAACATGAAGAGCCTGTGTCTCTAAGAACCAAAGAGCAAGATTTCACAGTTACACTATAATACTGTCCAATTTATCTGAGGCAACCTACAGAAAATATTTTAAATATTTAAAAAAGAAATATTGTTCTCAAGACCCCAAATTTCACACCATGTTCACTATATAATTTCTATATGAAGCACAGTTCAGTAGCATTCATCAATCAGGGACTACTAGGGCTTCTCAGCACTGGTGAGCATCTGTGTTTTAAAGTGTTCAGGACTTCTGAAAGCCTGGAACCCCACACTGGTGGTTCAAGACATCAAAAGATGAAGGCATTTACTTGATTATAGAATCAGAATAATACCTTGGCTGTAGCATTCTTCTGACTGGTTGAAAAGAACAAACATAGCAGCTATCCCCTCCAAAAACAATAGGGAGAAAAATGAGATGGATGCTGCCCTCCCCATCATCTCATCAGAAAACTGAGAAGAAACAACACACTGTTCAATTAGTGATCTGCCATGTAACCAGCACGATTTCATGTACATGGAAAGTATAAGACAACCTGCCTTTAGAGACTCATCCTGTTTCCCTGGAAGCATCCATCACAACAATCAAGCATGACACTCTTCTTCCTAGCACAGACATATCACTATAAAATACAGATGTGGCCCCACCACAAGAGAAACCACAACTTAATTATTTTGTGTCATTGGTAATAGCTGCTGTGACGGCCAACTCAACTCTCTAGGAACAGTGCCAAGAGAAGCAGAAAACAGCAGCAGCCCAAATTTTGCTCTCACTCTTAACTGCACAAGGCTGCGGCCTGTGCAAGGGGTGATCCAAGCTGGATAAAATGGATTGCTGGGATGCTGTTCCAGGTGAGTCCCAGGAGGTAGAAGTATTTGTTATTTAGTGGATGAATTCCCTGGGAAAGTCAATGAAATAAAAGTCTTTGCTACTACTACCCAATCAAGCCACATGCATGGTGACTGAGGAAAAGCTAGTGGTCTTAAAGGAGAAAACGTTAATAATAAAAAAAACTAATCTTGCCTGACCTGTGATGGCATTTATTGAAGAATATTGTACCAGAACAGTAATAAATGTCCGTGTGCACCACTGACCCCAGCAGAAAAAGCATGATTGTGACAGATGCTAGTTTCTGAGCACACACTAAGGGATGTGTACAGACGAAATCCCATAATTGCGGCTCAGAATGCATGTTAAAACCTCAGTTCAGTTCTGTAAAAGGTCAGTATCACAGAGCCATCTGAATTTAAAAGTAAAGTCTTTCACCAGCACAGAGAAGACCCTTGGTTCTTGGGGTTTATATTCATTTTGTTCAAGCCAATGATGTGTTCTTTTTCTCAAGGGAAATCTAAACATGAAAAACTGGAATTGCAAATCTTGTGTGACAAACCAGAAGGAACTCAATGTCATATCTCTCTCATTATATAACACATGCCTCTTCCATTCAAGTTATTTCAATAATTTCTCTTTCCTCTTAAACCAGTCCTTGATAAGCTGAATGCCAACAGCATCTTCTATTATCACACCAAAGCCAAGAAAGGAAAAGAATTGCCCTTTAATCATTTTGAGACATCAGGCAAACAGTATTTTCCTAAGTACGTGTGGAAAGCACATATGTAGGAAGATGTATTACTAGTTTCCTAACAGCCAAACCTCAGGTGGATTATTTTGGATTTCTGCCTTCCTAAAGTTTCAGTACATTTCCACTTCAGCACTGTTGCTGACTTTGACTCCCTAACAACATATGCCTTTTTCTGGCAACACTATAAATGTAGACCAATCTATAATTAGATTAGATCTTTGAAACTGCAAAGCCTACACTGTGTATGGAAGCAATACCCGTGCTTGCACAGAGCAGGAAAGCGCCTGTAGGATGCAGCAACAGCATCATTTCAGTTTGCAAACAGTACTCCAGTCTCTGTGGGAGAAGAGAGCAGGAAAGCAGAGTGGTTGGTCCTGCTTGCAGGTCCTCACCAGAAGTGTCTCCTCCAGCCATTCAGTCTTCAAGACTTGCTGAGATCACAAGAGTGACAATACTGGGATGAACGTGACTTTACTTGGTTCTGGGTCACACACAGAGCACAAGTTTGTGGGAATACTGCTGTGCATCATTGGGAAGTTCAGCACAGACAATAGTCTTTAAGGAAGAGCACAAGTTTTACCTTCTTACATATATGGAAACTACTTAGTTAATTCTTGTCTCAGGAGGGTAAAGCGTTGCAAAGCTGTGTGTCCATTTTTTGGAAGCTCATTATATGGCGGGGCCTGCACAGCACATGTCACCTGCTCCTCCTCTGGTGATAACCTGAAATTTTCGCCTTTCGGCCAGTTCATGATGATCTCCAAGATTTCTGGGCAATTGGAGTTTCCTAAGCCAAGCTCACTGTGTAACCAGAGTGATCCATGTACTCTGTGCAGATCACATGGTGTGATGTGTGGAAGGGGCTTCCCCTCTGAACATCCAGCCCAGCACTGGCAGCAGGGGTGCCAGAAGGAGCTGTGCTTCGGTGCAAATCACTTCTGAAGTGGCTCCAACTCCTTCAGAAGCTGCCAGGATCTCTTTTTCAGTTGGAGTGTAACAGGCCTTAGACCCTTTGTATCCCTGACTCCAGAACCCTGGGGGTTGTCCTCGAGTCTCCCCACGTACTTTCTGCCGGAGATTCCAGGAAGAATCATTCTCCCTGGCTGTAGTGTAGAGCATGACTTTTACATTCTGTCTGGTCCTGACTGGCCCACAGACTGGGCCACGTCCTGTTTAATTTGTTCAAAAGCGTGTTTTTGTTCAGCACCTCACTTAAAATTGTTCTTCTTCAGTGTTACATGATAGAGAGGGCTGACAATCTGACTGTAATCTGGAATATGCATCCTCCAAAAACCCACAGCACCCGGGAAAGCCTGCGTTTCCTTCTTGCTGGTCAGTGGGGACATAGCTGCTATTTTGTTAACCACATCCATTGGGATCTGAGGATGTCCATGTTGCCATCTTACTCCTAAAACCTGAATTTCCTGGGCAGGTCCCTTGACCTTACTTTGTTTTATGACAAAACCAGCCTTCAGGAGGATCTGGATTATCTTCTCCCTTTCTCAAAATCTGCCTCTGCTGTGTTCCCCCACACCATGATGTCATCAATGTACTGCAGATGTTCTGGAGCCTCACCCTTTTCCAGTGCAGTCTGGATCAGCACATGGCAAATGGTGGGGGTGTGTTTCCAGCCCTGGGGCAGTCGGTTCCAGGTGTACTGAACACCCCTCCAAGTACAAACAAACTGTGGCCTGTACTCTGCTGGCAGAGGAATGGAGAAGAACCCATTAGCAATGTCGATAGTGGCTCCTCTTGGCTGCCTTGGACTCCAGTTTGTACTGAAGTTCCAGCATGTCCAGTACAGCGGCATCACTGGTGGTGTGACTTCATCCAGACCACAGCAGTCCACTGTCAGTCTCCACTCTCCACTGCACTTATGCACTGCCCATACAGGACTATTAAAGGGGGAGTAAGTCTTGCTGACCACTCCCTGGCTCTCCAACTGATGAACCATCGGGTCAGGATATTGCCGACATTGCATTGTTGGGGTGGCAATTGGTAACTGTTCTTTGACACTCAGCAGTCTCACAAGAGAGGGGTCCTCTGAGAGACCAGGTAAGGTACCCAGCTGCCTGATTTCCTCTGTCTCCACAGCAGCTATCCTGGAAGCCCAATAATGCCGTTTTGGGTGCTTGAGACACCTTCTCCTGAGGTAATCTATGCCAAGGATAGACTGGGCCTCTGAGCCAGTCACAAGGCGGTGTTTTTGCCATTCGCTCCCAGTCAGGCTCACTTCAGCTTCCAGTACAATCAGCTCTTGGGATCCCCCTGTCAGCCCAGAAATAGAGATGGATTCTGTCCCTACGTATCTTGATGGCATCGGGGTACATTGTACCCCAGTGTCAACTAAAGCCTTATGCTCTTGTGGGTCTGGTGTGCCAGCCCATCGGATCCACACAGTCCAATAGCTCCAACAGTCCCTTTCCTCCACCTGGCTGGAGGCAGGGCCCCTTTAGTCCTGGTCATGGTGCTTGTTGCTCACTTCTTGTAAATATGACCTGGAGGTCCCTTCAAGAGGATTGAACATAACATCATCCATTCTATTCTGTCTGAGAACGTGCCCTCTGGAAATTGGAGCAGCATTTATCCTTGAAGAACTTCCTGTGGTGGTTGTCCTACCTCTCAACTCATGCACCCGTGCTGTTGGGCAGAGGTGGGTTTTCCATCCGACTTCCTTATGTCCTCCCCATGGTCATGCAGGTAAAACCACAGGTTACCTTGTGGTATATCCCCTCCCTCTCGAGCAGTTGGGCGCTTGCTCCCAATGGCAGAGATTCTAGTCCGTACTGGTGGGACATGGGACACTTCCTCTTTAGTTGGCTCTAGTCTTTTGAGTCTGGTCACGGTCTTGGACAGTCTTTCCACAGCTGAGGCGCAGGTCAGGTGGGAGGAGAAAAGATGATCTTCATACTGCCAGAGTCAGATAGTCACCTGAAGCACTGTTTGTCCTCCTTCTTTCATTGACATCAGTGCCAGTGAGTTGGTGTACGATGATGGCACGCTCCACACAAACTTCTGCCACATGGATTGTGTGCATTGGACCTCATCTGGATCCACAGGGGCTGCTCAATATTTGACTCTCTATAGATCACCTCCAGCACAGCTAATTCTCTCAGGTACTGTATACCTTTCTCCGTGGTGTTCCACCTGCTTGGGTGCACTATGAGGTCACCCTTGAGAGATCCCAGTTGCTTGGCTTCACTACCATCTACTTCCATATCCTGGCCGTGATATCCCAGCACTGGAGCAGCCAAGTCACCAGGGCTCTCCTGTGCATCTTGCAGCTCACCCAGGGATAGGGATCAGGTGATTATCTCTGGCCCTGCCTCTCTCTCCTGTTCTGAGGGCCCTGCTTCCTCTTCATCCCTTATTAAATGAACTGATTTTGACCTGGATTTCTCCTTCTGTATAGGGGCAACTGCTACTGGCACAGGTTGTTCCTCTGGTTCAGCTGCAGCTTGAGTGGCCACAGTGCCTGCTAGTCTGCTTTCCTCCTCCTGAGGGATTGAGGGTGCTGTCTAGTGACAAGCAATGTCTAATAAATAGTAGCCAGGATCCAGCACACTGCAGTAAGTTGCCCCTCTCTGGAACTGCCACAGCATTCTCCTTGCAAATATTCTGTTACTTTATCAGAATCTTGTAGCTGGCCAGGGGTAAACTTCTAAACCACTGGAGCAGAGAATTTCCCAAAAACTTGGTTCATTTTCTCCCACATTCCCACGCCACTCATGACTACCCACCCTCGAGGGCAGATCTCATTGAATAACTTCCCCAGAACTCTCTAAACATAGTGTGGACAGCACTGAGGAGGCCTGGCAGGCTTATTAACAAAAACTTGCTTTCCTTAACATCCAAAGGGAATTAAAAGTTATCAAAAGCTGTTGTAACAGCCCTGAAGAAGGAAAAGAGTGTGAAAAGCTAGGGAAAATCATCCTCCTCTGTTTCCCCCACAGGCTGGGGATGATTATTAAAGAATTCCCTGAGGTAGCATCAAAGGCCAGGGCAGGACAACAACACTGAAGATACATCCCAAATAACCCTCACTGCCCTTGATGTTATCATGTCACACACTGATATCACAGAGCACAGCAACAAAGCAATCCTGATCCGCCCCCGCCCCCTCAAAAAAGAGCATCTCAAGGGGTGCTCAGGGGATGATACACAGGATTGGGTACCATACCTACGTGGACAGACCAAGTAACACTGTGATCAGTGGCTCTGTACCTCACACAGCAAAGGCTTAGATCAAATTTGTTTCCAACCTCCTCTGGGGAGATCTGTTTGTTACCTCAACCCTTAGTGCTCCACACTGGGCACCAATTAAAGTTGTCCTAGTTTAGGAATGGTATTCCCCAATTTAGTGCTCCCACTAAAACTACATTGCTGCTTGCTTCCCTCTCCCCCTCCAGTCGGAGGCACAAAAGGTAAAGATCACGGTGCGAGATAAGAACAATTTACTGGAAACAGCTCAGAATAAGAAAATTAACAGTAACAATATTAATAACGAAAGGTATAAGACAAAGAAAAGATTTAGGCAGAAAAGCCCCCGACAATAGGCAGCACTGGACTGTTCCAGCCACCATATTTTTTCCACTGGAAGGAATTCCCTTCTCCCATTCTACTGTCCCTACCAAGGGAAACATTACACATCACAGCAGTCAGAAATGGCCAAAGGACACGGGCAACATTCCTTCCAGTCATTAGCTGTGCTCAGATCTGGGACAGAGACATTAGCAAACACAACCAGGGATCACCTAAAAAGACACTGATATTTTAGTTCATTACAGAAAGTTAATAATCCTCAAAACCAACACTGAACAAAACTAACAGAGCTGAGGCTTGGGAAAGCAAGTATTCATGAACAGACATAAATTCAGAAGTGTCACAGCCTGTGCTATGCCAAAACTTCCATCACAATAACCATGATGGTCTTGTCTAATCCATACTACTAATAATGACAGTTTAAGCTACAGATTACGGTGTGTAAAGTTAAAAGGGGAGACCTTTAGTCAAGCCCTCTCCTTGCTACTTTTGTGGAGCTGGGCAAGTTATCTGAAACTTTATTTAGACTTTGAGACAACTGGGAGCAGAATAATAGAGAAATGATCGGTACCCTGGAGGAACAGAAATCAAGACAAAACACAGAAAGGATGAGCTGCAATACACAAAGTAAGCAAAGAAATAAGCAGATTTGGATGCTGGAGAAGATAACTGATCTTAAATACAGCTCACTGATAAAGCCAGGACACATGGCAAAATAAACAAGGATTATTCAGAAAGTGTCAGCTGTGCATCTACAGTATTGGCTTTCATTAAACTACTATCAAACTGTGGTTCAAGTCTTCCTCAGGACAGTTCACAAGGCCTGCACTATGAGAGCCCATGCAAATAAAATTACTACTGCAAATGAATGACTAGCAGTGGCTTGAAACAACACCAATGAGTAATCCAGTTATCCTTTTTTATTTTTCTGTAGTCAGACCTGGTCAGTCCAGACTTCTTGGGCTACAGATTCAACAAAGCTACAATATTCAAGAGTTATTCTGCAATATAAGCACAGCATATTTTTTTTGGTTCTATAAAGAGACACTTGGAGTTTATTTTTTATGACTGGCAAAGCCCAAGTCATGATGCTTTCAGTAGTCAAAGCACAGCGTTTGTAGTACTGCTTTCTAAAACTTACTTGAGATGATAAAACATATCTTTCATTTGTCACGACAGCATTTTTTTAATACTTTCCAGGAACCAATTAGAAGGCAACACACAACTTGGCTGGTTTACTTTCCCCCCTTCAACAGACTTCCACCATCATATTTAGAAAGATTCTGTAAGAAAATCTGTTTTATCTCTATTTATGTGTAGAAATAAATTCTTGCCAAATGTGAAGAGACAAGCTAAAACTACACTGAAGCACTCATAAGAAAATTCCCTACATGAAGAAATTAAGGCATGTTACATCCTGGAACGGAGTAGAAAGCTCAGCTTTCTCAAGGAAACTACAAGGGAGATGAAGAGGTCCAAGTCCACCCAAGAGTGCTCAGCAGAGAGGTGCTGCAGGAGATACAAATAAATGCAGCTTAAAACCATGCAAGTGTTACTGTGCTCCTCTGTTATTTGTCCACTGAAGGAATTAAATATAGAGACTTTTTTTTGTGAACTCCATGAGAACAACACACAAATGAATGACTCCAGGTGTAGATATACTGAAGTTAGTATTTATTCTATACCCAAGATGTCCTGGGCATGAATCTGTAAAATAATTTCCTGTCCTGATGTAATTAAAAGTTATTCTTAGCACAGATTTTTCTTCTTGGGTCGCAAATTATTTCTAGTGAGTTGTGCTGTGCAATTTTTACTTGGAACAACACCACTTATCACCTATTCCAGTGAACAGGGTTGAACCAAAAACCTGGATCTGCACTTCACTGCTGTGGCTGGTGCCCAGTTGATGCGAGTGTCAGGAGCTTGGCAGGAGCCCTTCCACCCACACACTGAGCAAAGTCACCCAACCACCTCCAAATGGCTCACTTACAATTTGAGACTCCAGGAAGCATCCTCAAAGGGTGCTCAAAGCACAAGGATGGGAGGCTGCAGCACCTGCAGCCACACTGCACTGCACTCCACACAGACACAGATTTTAGCATTCTTACTGGATATTTAGTGGTACTGAATACTGATGCTTATAAGGGTTTGGAGGACACAAGGCATCTGAAAGCCTATATGGTGCTCTGAGACAGGCAGCTCTTGGTCTAAAATACTATCATTTATAGCAACATAATTCAAATTTTCCTGAAGTAACTGAATAAAAAAAAAAGTAAAAAGGAATTACTTCACTTCTACTTCTCATTCATCATTTCTTGTAGTTTCAAACTGAAACATTTCCTTTTCATTTTAATTGAAATATAAAATTTCATGCCAGCAACACACATTTTGTAGAAGGCACTATTCCATTTTGACATAACTGAGACCCTCAAAATTTAATTCCATAAAGAATCCTCAATGGTTAATGCTTTCTGCATGGGAAATGTTTGCTTATCTTGGTGCAGCAAAAGACAAAGGGGCTGGAAGAATCCAGTAGTCATGACTCAGAGGTGCAGACAGGAACAAGGTCTTCCACTAATCTTAAAGGCAAAAAAATATTAGAATAAACCAGCATTTATGACAGGTGTATGCTCATGCTTCTACCCCAAACTTTCTTCTCAGTTTGCCTCGAGCTCTGTAGAACCAGAGCTGCAAAAAGGTTTTTGCCATAATAACCATTACTGACCCCAGACAAGTGCCCAATGCTCATCATCCAGATGTCCCACAGTGCTGAATGTAAACCTGGGTGTTCCTGAGGTGAAGAGCTTTATTATCTGAAAGAGCAGTGCTAGTGAGTCCCTATATCACACAATATTCCAGTTAGGATTGTCTCATTCTGCGTTCAGGTTTTCACCATGGGCCTTGGGCACATTTCTGCAATTCCTGCCATTCACAGAGGACTACCAGGGTGCTGTAGGAGACTGGCAGAAAAAGCACTCATCACTCTGCATGTCAAAGGAAGATACTTGGAGGCTTGGCACTAGATAAAGAGAATGAAAGTCAAGCTAAAGCAGAAGGTGAGCCACAGAACAAGAGAAAATGCCAGACCCACGTCATTGCAGCAGCACACAGGTCTCCCCAGGAGCCAAAGCAGTGTGGCATTGCCATCATCAGTGATACCAAGAGCCTTGAACACAGAGCAGCCATGGCCATCCTAAGCAGTGCTGAGGTGCCTGCTGACCTGCTTCTGACCCAGGCCCCACCTTTGCTATACTGACCTGCTACAAAACCTACTATTAGAGGGAACCGTAATAACCATTAACATGCAGAAAGGACAAGGACACCTCCTCTCAGCCCAGAGCACTTGAGGGAAAATAGGAAACTGTCCACAAGGCTTCTCTGAACATTCTCCTCTGTGAACCTAACACCTGTATTTATACAGCTTTTCCACCCTTCTGTCTCTCCAAAAAAATTTATTAGGAACAAATCTGAGAGGGGACTAAGATTTCACAGTGTGAATGGTGTCACAGCCCTCAGACCCAGGAGACAGGAGAGCAGCCAGTAACAGAAATACCCAAAAGATAAAGTAACCTTAGATAACACATTCCTCCAGTCATTCCAGCCAGCTACGTGAGAACAGTCAGAACAGGCTGCCATGGCTAAGTTCCCTCTAAGTTTCACTCGTTCTGCAGTGACAGCACCCTACACCTGGTTCCATTCCCAGCCTCCGTGCCTGGTGGGATGGGAACAGCTTTGTCCCAGTACAGGCAGTAACACATCTCCTGGGTTACAAGATCCAGTCCCTCAGGCTGCAGGCACACTGCCCTGTGCAAGAAGGTGAGTAGGGGAGCTTGTGGCCATTGCTACTGACCCAAGACTACATGGCAGCAGGAAACCTCTCTTCCTTTTAGGCAAACCCATAAATAAAATCAGGAATTATTCCAGTCTGATAATTTAGGTTGCCTCTGGATTTTCAAATAGGAAAATGAGACAAGACTCTTATGTGCTTCAAAAAAAACAACAACCAACTGCCAACAAAAAACACCTCCCACCAAAACTGCCAAAGATCCATCACCAGCTCCAGACTCAGATCCAACGCCTTGCTCCATACGGGTCCTACAGGCCAGCCTGTGACTCAGCTTCCATTTGTGATACAGATCTAAACCAATCCTGTTGAGAAGCATGGGGATATAAAACCAAACCAAACCTCACCATATTTGCATTTATTGTGCTAATGGGAACTAAATGAGCATCTCAGGCATCACTTTGCTCATGTTTTATTGCTGTTGTTCCTCCAGCTTTATTTTTTTTTAAAGAAACATATCAGAAACAAAGCAACAGAGTAATAGCAAAAAACTCTGAATTCCCAAACTTCATCAAAACCCATAAAATAATTAGCACGAAACTACCGTCTGATGCATCATGTAGCACTGCCTGTACGATTTCCTTCTCAGAGGATAATGGTAGAAGTGCACATTACTCCTTAAAGTCCTTTAATTTGTTCCTTTTGGTTTGATGCCCCCCCCCAGCACCTTTAACAATATTGTTTACAGTTTTATCATTGTTAATGACAGGAAAGCAAATTTTCAAATCTCCCTAGAGGGTCAATGAGCATTTACATCAAAATGGCAAGAGCTCTTTGCTTTGGGAGAGGATGCTGTAATCAATCCTCTGAAGAAGCTGGAGCAGTAACTGAAAAGGAGGTCTAGCTTGTGTGCATTGAAAAAGGATTCATTTATTATCTAACAATTAACTAACTGATCCAGACACACCTTTTCCTCTTCTCTCTTTGCTATCCCAGCCTGCCAGCACTCTTGGAAGCCCATCTATTGTGAGCCAACTTATGTCACATGTGAGATGGTGAAGTAATTCCTTACATTTGAGAAAGGCCAATATTTATTTAAGCAGAAGGTAACTGTACTTTAAAAACTTTCTCAGTACAGCAGTAACAGTATCCCCTGATCACTGTCAGAGTTGAACTCGTTTTCAGCACAGGACAGAGGTCAAGTACAACACAGAGTTTTTCTTAACCATAAACTCTCTTCTACAACTCAAAATCTGAAGAGAGAAACACATTGCCGACTGGGTGTGGGACCTAAGGTTTACAGTTGAAAATAAAGCATGATTTAATTTACAACAAAGACTTGTGAATACATTTTACCAACTGGATCCTGAAGGATTATCCTATGAGGACAATGTAAATGCTAAGAAAAAGAAAAAGTCCTGTTTCCTTTTCCCTTCCAGATCAGGCACTATCATATCACTCCTTTAATGCCCTCTGCTGCAGAATATTGACTTTGACCATCCTACCAACAATAAAATACAACTGAGTTTTTATAAATGCAATGCTGCTGTACATCCAAACCCAAATATTTGGGGTTCATAGTAGCTATTACTGCATTCAGCCAAAAACCAGTGATTATTTTGTGGACTGAAAAACACAGACTGTAGAGCATATGCTTTTTATTTCAAAGATGGGAGCAACCCAGGCTCAATGCTCTGGGGGCAAGAGGTGCTTACAATATTGCTCCAAGATACAAGAGAAGGAGGAAGAAACAGACAATTCACTGCAGACTGGAATTGATGGACTTTTTTCCCCTTCAGGGACCATAAACACAATTTTCCCAGCATGGGACATAATAGTTCTCTCCCAAATTACTAAAATATATTTCCAGTGCTCAATACAGAAAGTTAGATGCACAAGAAATGTTTGCAGCTTCAATGCAAGCAGTAATTGAGAACATGTGTGGCAGGGAGATTAAAGAGGAGGGAGGAAGCCATCAGAACAGAGGGGCAGGACAAGCACATTTCAGCCCTCATAATTTTCAAAGACCTTCCATTTGCAAGCAAGGTCCAAACTCCCACATTACAACTCCATCTGAGGGGGGATGCTGTCTGTGAGGCTGCATGTCAACTCCAAATTTAATGCACATTAACAACTTAAGGGCCTGAATAAAAAATAGTTTAATCAACTTTCCCTTAAGCTCAAAGTGAGGGTTTAGCTTCTTGTACAACAAAGGACACTTTTACAGGAAAAGCAACCTTTGACTGCTCTCATTTTCCCAGGCTCTGCTTTTGAGTCCTACTCAACATGGGTACTATCCAGCCCAGTGATGAACAAGAAAAGTAGTACTTCTGCATGTTGTAGCTCACATTATATGTAAAACAGTGTTGTAGATCTGCCTGTAGCCAGCTTTTCCTAAACCCGCAGTTAACTAAATCTACAACACTCAGCGAACTGAAGGGAAGCTTCACCTTCTTCCTTTGCTAATGAAGCAAAAGGAAGCTGCTTTCATGCCAATGCTGTCTTTTTGGATAAAGTGTTCCCTACACACATAAGCAAATGTGAAAACGCATTTCAAGAATTTTAAGATTTTTAAAGTAAGTCACTACTGACTGTCCACAAAGTTTCAGCCTTGAAAATGCCAGAAGGTATTATTTTTAACAATGCTCTTTCTAAAGTGGTCTCTTCAGGCTTCAAAGGAAGAGCCCATGGTAAAGGTAGAAGCATCAAACTTTTTCCCAGGCCTACCAGACCCAAGGAAAACAGGAGAGATTATTCAGCAAGTCAGCATTACATGGCTCAGAATGAATTCTGCAGTTTCGGAATATTGTTCCTAAAATCCAGCAGCCAGATCAAGACCCAACCCAAAAGCCAGAACTCCTGCAGAAGTATTTATGTCATAAACAATACTGCAGAGTAAGCGTCAGTGTTTCAGTCAAACCCACTGTCATGGTCAGCACCATCCCACAGATGTTTCTGGTCACTCAGTCCCACTGAAGGAACCCAACAACCACTCGGTGGGGCTGAACCTCACTGGGTCTGCCTCACATCCTTGCAAGGCCACCAGTATGAGAGATTCTTAGCAAACTCAAAAGCAGCTCAAATCAGGGCCTCAAATCAACGCTCCAAAAGTCTCAAGAAATGAATGGAGTCACCCATTCCCTCACCATGTTCTGAGGCTTTGGATATGTTTGCTGTCTAATTTAACTGGCTGCACTTTACCTGCAGGGCCTTCCTATTTGGCTTTTGACCCTTTCAGAGTTTCAGCACAAGACTCTCATGCCCTCTAAGCAGCATTCAGCACAAAAAAGCACAGACATTTCTAGAGAGCGTGTGTGTCGGGGTTTTGATTCTGGCTGGATTTTAAACACTTACTGAAAACCGCTTTCCTCTTCCTCCCCCCTTTTGTTCTTCTCTGAGTTAAGGGAAAAAAAACCAGTTAGATAATTCCTGAGTAGAGATAAGAACTGGGAGATTCACTTATTAATTAATTTTCATAAGCAAAAAGATTCAAAGTGAATAGAACTTAAATGTATTGCTAACAAACTTAAACTAAAAACTAAATTACTGCTAATAGAGTAAGAACTAAAGAGTAAAGGAATAAAACAGTCTTAAAACACAACACCTTCCTTCTACTCCCCCCTTCCCTCAGCCACGCAGGGAGATGAGAAAGGGGGAAAGTCACAGCCAGCAGCTGCTTCTGCTGCTGTTCAAATCCATCTCTTAGATAGGAACTCTTCCCAATTCACTGTCCTCGGGGGTCACTCTTCCGTCAGGTGCAGAGGTGTCTCTCTCTCTGTACTCTGATGGTCTTCTCTGTGGGCTGCAAGGAGACATCTTGCTTTACCATAGTCCTCACCACGGTTACAGGGCGTAATGGCTTTGAGTCCTTCCCCTGTTTCTTGTGGGGTCCCTTCCCACGGGAGACAGTCTTTGATAGACCTCTCCAGCGTGGGTCCACCCCTCGGCCACAGTTATTCCCTAATCTGCTGTGCCTTGGGTCACGAATGAGCTGCACCAGCATGGATCCCCCACAGGGCCACAAGTCCTACCCAAGACAACTTGCTCCAGCGTAGGTTTCTCTCTCCATGGGTCACAGGTCTCCACAGGCCACAAGACTCTGTTTCAGCTTGGGCCTCCCACGGAGTCACAGCCACCTCATGCACTCCTCTTCTCCCACATGGGCTCCTTCATGAGCTGCAGAGGAAGGTCCCTGCTTCCCAACAGTCTCCCACAGATATCAGAGGTCTCGGCTTTCAGTCCTTCCCCTGCTGGAGGGGGAGAGGGAGAGCTTTGCACCTCTTCCTCCCCCCTCCTGCCACACTGACCTTGGAGTCTACATTGCTATCTCACGTTCTCTTCGGCTCTCCTCTGAGCTGGAATTTCTTCTGTGCTACGTCTCAGCCGGGCAGTTTCTCTCTAGAGTTTTTTCTCCACTCTGTTACATGTCTCGACCAGGAAGAAGCTTCAGTGCCACACCTGCCCCGGTCCAGGGCTGGGGGTAGGAGGGGGGGCCTGGCCCACACCTGGGGGCTGCTGCCTCCCCCTGCACGGCTCCTCATTTCTTCTGCACCACCAACCTTCTCTTCCTGTTTTCTTAAATATGTTATCACAGAAGCAAATATTATTGGCTAGTAGTAGGAAGTCCATCCTGGAGCTGGCTATCATTGTTTTTTTCACAGAATAGCAAAAGCTTCTCGTAGCTTCTAATGGAAATCATCTCTATGGCCCCCTATTACCAAAAATTCAGCCACATAAACCCATGACAATGTGGCACAGAAGGCTTTTAGCCTGCTTGATAAGGCTTTTCAGTTTGCTGAGTGGTGAGAAAACAGCTGCTTAGAGCCAAGGATTCATGAACTCAATTTCCACCTAAACATCTTACAATGCCTAGTGACTGAGCAATAAGATGGCAGATGAAATACAAAGTCAATAAATGGAAATCAATGTATACAGGAGGAAAATAATTTAAGTTCTGAATGAAGAATGACAAGACTCTAAATGAGCTATTACCAGTCAGGAAGGAGATGCAGGAGTCCTCATGGTTGTTTCCCAAAAGAGTCAAGGTTTCCGAAGACGCTGAGAGGACAGAGGTAATCAGGGAAGGCGGGGTGGGGGACGGGGCATAATGCACATCTCATCACTACAAAGCACAGATTCAGCACATACCCAGATGCCACGTACTTCATGATCAAACCATCCCAAGGCTACTAAATGGAAGAAACACAGAGAAAGTGCTAATGGTGATCCAAGGTGTGGAAAACCGAACAGATGAGAACCGTCCAACTGTAAGAAGCAATAGCTCAGTTTGGGATTACGGGGAAAGCTATTGTGCCCAAGGTGACTAAAGAATAATTCTCACAGTGTGAGAAAGAGGGGCATCCAATAAATTGACCTGATAGCATAAACTTTTCCATTTAAAAACTGGCATGACTATGTACCTATATGACAGGGATGGCCAGATAAAAACCACAAAAGCAATATGCACAGGGAAGAGATGGGTTCAAGGAAGAACTAGATGATCTTAAAGGTCCCTTCCAACAAAACCCATTCTAAGACAAGTCCAACACTAAACACGATGTCCTTTAGGACATCTCTTGCACTTCTAGCTCTGGGACGATGCTCCAGGACATGTACACTGGTCCCATTTCACTTCCCTGAGCAGCCCAGTCAGTGCTATGGGTGACACAGTGCTGGGCAGGATGGCTCTTGGCTTTGACTAATCTTGTATTCCAAAGGACAGACCAACCTTGTATTCCAAAGGACAGCATGGCTCAAAGCAAGGACAAGACAGGAAGATACAGCATGAAATAAAAACCTGTGGTCTTAATCCCTTTCTTTTTCTTAGATATTTTATTACTTTAGGGAGTACTTCAGCAATCTGGAAACCTCTGACATCTTCCACCTTTCAGGTAACTGGCCTCAGGGTCAATCAGCCCCAGACACACGCAGTCACAGAGCAAAGCCCTCCCCATGTCATTTCCCTCTCTTGGTCTCTTTAGGCATGGATCCTAGATGGACTCTTCGTGCTGAGCTGCCACCTTGGGAGAAATTTGTGAGCCCTTTCCCAGGGTGGGGAAGAGAAAATCACCAGCACCAAGCTAAGCCAGTTGTCTGGCTAAGAGCCTGCTGCCTCAGATACAACTACAGAGAATTCCACGCTTCAAATCCTGATTCTCAAATTCATACTTCCGAGCCCGTGTATCAGAATGGGTAAAAGAGCAGAGTTAGCTAAAGGCCAGGTAAAGTCTGCAATAAAGACGCACCCTCTACTGGCACAGCTCTCATGGCTACTAAATTTGTAAATTTTTTCAAACAAGATGAATTGTCCTGAGGAAGGGGTACAGAACAGAACTGTGTCAGGAAAAAGGTCAGCATTTCAGTAATGGTTTAGAGGTTTCAGTTACCAGAGAACAGGGTTAGCTGTTATCTTAGCCAAACTAAAAAGCATCTAAATGGCAGTGGTCAGTCCATGTTTTAAAGAGGCATTTAAAGTCCGTGGGGACCAACCCAATGCATTTAACATGCCGGGAAAACCATTCCACCAGCAGAGGTAGCAAGAAATTAAAGGTAGTTCGAAGTGAGACCCTGAGGGCACAGACATCATCTTTATATTTCCAATTGTCTTCGACTGGATAGGCATTTCGGAAGTAAAAGGAAATGCTTGCCCCTGGCAGATTTTAATACTTTAACTAACAGATTTTCCCTTGCCCTACACTC
This sequence comes from Myiozetetes cayanensis, assembly GCF_022539395.1. NCBI lineage: Eukaryota > Metazoa > Chordata > Aves > Passeriformes > Tyrannidae > Myiozetetes > Myiozetetes cayanensis. Next base: position 6,465,803 of record NW_026087522.1, on the reverse strand, counting down.
TTTGCTTTAAACTGCAAGTATATCAAGTGCAGCACCATTTAAAACACCACTTCACATGAAATTCTAATCCCCATTTCACTTTATGTTTTACTGCATTACCTGCTTCTCCACACAGTAGGCGATGATGAGATAAGGGGAAAAGAAGATGCTTTAGTAACCAACAGTCCCTACACACGTTCTCTGGCAACAGCCAAACACTGCAAAATGGCCAGGCCTTGTGATGGCCCAACAGGCTGTAATCATGTACTTGTGCACGAGTGGTGTGCAGGGTAAGGGATGAAAAGGTTGAAAAAATTTTAAAAAATAACAGCTATCAAAGATTCACAGAAAATTAAAATTGTCAAATCACTAGCTGAGATTAAAAAAAAAACCACAACAAAACTACATAAACTTCCTCTTGTAAAGGTCTGGGGAAAAATCACCTCCCTCAACCTGTTGACCACTCCTCTTCTGATGTAGCTTTCTGGGTTGCATCTGCACAATGTTGGTTCATATCCAGCTTTTCATCCACCCCAAGTCCTTCTCTACAAGGTTATTCTCAGTGAGTTCCTCCCCCTGACTCACCATTAGAAAGTTCTATTAAAAATATATTTAGGTCACAGAAAACACTTGAATACCTTAGAAAAACATACAAAACTAAGTAAAATGTTGAACTAAGACAATCACAGGCGGAACAGGAACTAAAGAACACAAGTTATTGCTAGGTTGTGAGTGGACCTGACAGGGAATTGCTAAATTACTATTGTCGGGGAACAAAAGAAGAGAAGACTCTTAGAAAGGCACCTGGCTTCTGTTCTCTGCTTTTCACAAGAAGACCTCAAAGATCAATTTCTAAAGAAAGTCAGTATCAATATCAGATTTTATTGCATCTCAGCTTCACAGGACAAAGCACAAAAGCTCCGGCCTCACACAGCCCAGGCAGGCCTGAACATTTAGTGCTCTTCCAGTAAGTCCTCTGGTAGAATTAACAGTTTGTAACAATTAAAGAACATTTTTAACCCATGCTGCGGATAAAGGGAGTACAGCCTTCAGTGATATATGAGACTTTGCTTTCAAGCAAACACTCGGCTTTTTTCACAGCAGAAACAAATAGGAACAAAATCACCCAGACATTGCTGTCTGAACACACTCAGCACTCAAAGAACAGTGAGGAAAGGAGAAAACAAACAGTACAGACCCGCAGGACAGCAGGATCTGACCCAAACCACCAGCACTCTGCCATTTTCATCCACAGATCAATCCAAGGAACAGCATAAAAGCTGGTAAACCAAGTAACAACCTGAAAAATAAGATTCAATCCTGTACAGACGATGAACATGAATAAGACTTTTTCAGCATAACTAGGGATCTACACCTTATTTGGTCTGATGTGGTGCACAGGTCTCCAGCAGCATCTGACCTCCAGTAACCAGAGTCTCCAGCAGTTCTAGGAAGCTTCTGCAAATACCTGCTGCCTGTGCTCCTGTCCCAGAGAGAACCTGGATAATTTATAAGAAAACTGTCTGAAACCAGGACTTCACTGCCAAGGGGAACACGCTGTGCAGGACAGTCTGGGATAGGTAGATCTCTTCTTTCAATACAGATAACTTCTGTTTTGTTGAGCCCAAGGCTTTACTGTCAAGCTCACACTTGGAGATACAGTCTGCAGGCTTTGTTCTGGCAGAAATTAATGGGCTTAATCACAATTTTTTTTCTGCTGACCTCTGTCAGTAAGTGAAGAGCATGGGGGTTTTGATCAGAAAAGGAGTGAGGGGGTGAAAGCTGCTCAAAGAACAGAAGACAATCATAAATGACCCTCTGACCTTAGAAGTTTTTATTAATCAAGAGGGGGAGCAACAGAGAAGGTGCTAGGAAACCCAATGGTTATTGCACAAGTTTTCCTTCACTCAGTGCCAAGATTCCAGTCTCACTGTAAGGTCAGGAACTCCATGGCTATGACAGTGTGCACAGCTGCCAAGCTGAGAGTCTTCTTCGTTATTCCAGTGCATTATCATAGGCAACACCTCAGACTCAAGTACTGTCCACCTTAGTTCAAATGCAGAGCATTTGCAATTATTCTTGATCCAAAATACCTCAGTACAGAATCCTGGTCTGTTTGGCCCCACCCTGATGCACCTTCTCCCACTGCTTAAGCTCTTTGAGGAGCCCTTCCTTCCCCATCACCTTCACCTTGGGGATGGGAAGTTGCACAGACGATGGAGGCTGCTAAGGAAGGTTAGCAGACACACAGTTCAGAGGCAACATCCTTGGGGCAAGCACTACCTGTAAACCTCAGCAGGATCCTACTCCATAACTAAACACATCTGATCTTGTCACAGTAAGAGAAATATCACACTGGAACATAACAATACAATGATTAAAATTCAGATGTGGTGCAAGTCACAGTAGTTCGGCAGTGATGAATGTCACACAAGGGATGTTTTGGAGGGACGAAGTAGCTTATCTTCACATATCTGTACAATTAAATTTTCCTTAAGTAGTAGCACAAAAACATAACTACTTGTGTATTAAAAGAACAAGACCACATCATATTTTTCCCTGTGGGTTGTTTGCAAAACCACTTATAGAGCCCTTTATAAAGGCCTGCTGAAGAAATCAATCAAGCTTCCTAATGTAGAATGACTGATTTCTCTAGCCATCAAGAATACATTTATATCTCAAAGAACTGTATAAATTCAAGAGGGAAGTTACCATTTGTTTGCCAGTAAATTCTTTGCCTTTTTGTTCCTCTGCTAAAAGCAGCAGTTCCATGAATTACAGAATGAACCTCTGACATTCAAAGCACTCAAATCTTATCCCACCAAATTACCCAAAGAGCATTTTGCACCATAAATTGCAATTTCAGTCATGGATTTAGGTGCTGTTCTGTGTGAGTGTGGGGTCAAGAGGCTAGTCTGTGACAGAGTAGTGAGAAGACGGGTAGGAACGTCTGTCTAGGTACTGCTGTCTCCTGCCGACCTGGCACAATGACGTGAATGTTTTGGTAACGGGAATTTTTAATTGCTGTCTTTCCTACAACAACATTCCACTGTTTAACCTCAATACAGGGTTTGGATGCCCAGGAGGCATTTGGAGAAACTGTGTGTGCACTCCAGCAGCTGAAGCATGATCCAGGGTCACACATCAAGGTGCTCCTCCAGTGACACGGTAGCTGCCAAGAACAGTGAACTTGCTCTGAGCCAGGGAGCTGTTTGCAGGTGGATGGACCAAACTCTGAGTCAATGGAGCTGCCTGGCATGGAAGAGGATCAGTGACCTACTGAAGGAACTAAGATCTTATTAAGATGAGAAGAGTACTTGGGGTTTTTTTGCTGTTCAAGTGCTCAGCAACAAGTGAAGCAGGGAGGAGATAAACACTGTCTTCCCAAAGACAGGGCAAGGAAGATTTAATAAAGAAGTGCTGACAGATCCCCTATTTTGGGCCTAGTTCTAAAGTGAAAGACAGTTTTAATGTGAACACACTATGCCGCTTGTTCCTTTCATGTAAGTTTTTGATCTATTGCCTAATTTGTTAAATATCAGAGCTGCAGATTTTAAAGGTACCAAATTCCAACAAGGTTCACTAAAAGGGGTGCTAGATAGCAGAGGAAAGCCTGTCTGCTGCAGCGCTGGGGGAAAGGCCACAATGCAAGCACAAACCTTATTAGACAGCAAAGAATCCACAAGAGGTATGTCCTGACCACAGGAAACCTCAGAGCTCACACTATTCTAGACTGCAGAGAGTCTTGCTGCAAGAGAAAGCGAGGGGAAACCAGCTTTACTAGTTTGGCTGCTTGTTTTCAACTGAGAAGTGCAGCCCGGGCAGGCTTTGCAAGGGAGAATCCTGGCTGGTTTAGAAATCCCACATAAAGTTGTGGTGTTTCCTTACATTAATTGCCTCAAGAGGCTGGAAAACCCAGTAGTGATGTCACCAGCCAACGTAAGAGCACACGGACTGCCGTGCTGGTGGAAGAGAGCTGTGCGTGAGCCCAGACTGGAACCAGACCTCATCTCAATCCAGCAGCTCATACATCAGGAACCCAGATGTTCGTGGGAGAAAAAAAGACTGGCATGACTGAGGGGCATCCCTGGCAATGGACAGGGCTTGGCCACCCTTTCCTCCCTGCCAGGTCACTGCAGGCCTTGCTTCTGTCCTGGAGCTCCTCATTCATTCTGCAAGAAGCTCCTCTCTGCTAAGAAGCAGGGCACTCAAAGCCAGCTCTGTGATTTTAAAGGAAAGAAGGCAAGCCTGGGTGTGAGGCTGAGGACTGGAAATTTTCATTACAACAGTCCTAAAGTTTTCAGTTATGTCAACATCTGCCTGTATAAATAGAACATTTTTTCTCAAAGTCAACAGTGGTCTGTTTTAATCTTCGCTCTCCTTTGATGTCATTGCCCAGAGGGCTGGAAATGCTACTTAGCAGCATCACCACAGAAGCACAGGCAGCAGGATCTTCTGCATCAATAGCTGGCGACTCAGAAATCCGATGTAATTCAGCCCTCACTTTTGGCTGTTTCCATTACCTGGATTTTCACCACACTGCAAAACCTGTACAGAATACTTAGTATCTTCTCCTTGGAAACGTCCATCTCTCTGCCCTGACATGGCTGAGCTAATTTCAGGTTCCAGCACTGTGTATTAGCTGTAAGGCACCAAGCAAACAGGGCTGATGAGAGCCTCCCAGAAATCAGGTTGGGGGACAGTACAAATTAGTCATTGCTATAACAGGGAAAACAACTTAAGACATGCTTCTGTCCCAGTGATGGCAGGAGTTTTCCATAGTTACTTGCCAGCCAGCCAACTTGCACACTAAAACCCAGCAGGCAGACTTTCAAAGGTAGGCAAGGTTGCTCACTGTGAGGTTTCCATAGAACCTGCCCCTCTAAGAGAAATGGAGAAAGAGTCAGGCACTTCAGTACCTCTGAAAACCCATGAGTAACCAAAATTAACTCCTTTGCAAATGGGTGCCCTGTAAGCGTGGGCAACTTCTGTCCTACTGGGTGCTACGGTACTACGGGGTTTCTCCCCCAGTAAGATGAGAAGGGACTTCACTGGGAGCTGTTATCCTTTCTAGACCCAGTGAATCACTGAGGCATCAGGCAAGGGAAACTTCATCTAAGCAATCCTTGCTTTTGTGAAAATTAATACGTCCAATAAATGATCAGTAAACCAGGGACCATTCCTATTGAGTTAATCTCGCTAAGGCACAGCTCTTTTCCAAGCTGATAGGAGGCAGAAGAAACAACAAGAGGGATTAAAACAAGCTTATGGTACCAAACACTTTCACAGAACAATGTCATCCTGCACTAATTTGTGCTGTTTTCTTATTCATTCCTCTGCATCAGTTTCAGATATAGTCAAGCTGCACATCTTTAAATGGACATGCTAAATGTAAATTATGAAGCTGACTAACAGTTTTATTTTTTCGTTCTAGTATTGCTAGTTTTCCCTCAGGACCTGTGTTCATCATAAGCAATTCCACTCTGTAGCAGGTAAGACAGGTAAGGGAAATTTCACTCATCTTCCTAAGGAAAGAATTTATTTCTGTCTTAGCTAAACACCATTGACAGCCTTCTATGTAAATTCACATCTGCACCACTACACAGATCAGTCATACACATTGAAACGATTTAGAATCTTCCTCTGTTTTTACCAGACTAACAATCTTTGTATCCCATCAGCCATTTAGTAAAACCCAGAATACCCCATTCCCAAGAAAGTGCACTCTCTGCACCACTCATGGGCAGTATGGAAGCCTTTAGAAATTACATGTGCAACTGATCACGAGGAATCATACAAATGTTCTGTTCCTGTGCTGGATTTGGGGAGGACAGAACTTACGTCATACAAAGACTACTTTCTAAAGTATTTTTATGGAAAAAAAACCCCCAACAATAAAAGGAGAGATCAGAGACAAGGAACTTTAAAGGAACACGAGAAAATGTTTTTGCTTAGTAAGAGATGTGCTTCATCCCTTGGACCACACAGGTGCTACAAGACTCATCTGCTTTGTCAACACAGGTTAACATCTTCCTTGACTACCTGATGCAACAAAGCAGATTTATTTCCGGTTTCACTTAGAGTGGTTTTATCTTTTAAACTGTGTACCTCACAAACACAGTCTCACAGCAGTTTCACCAATGCTAGTCCTCCAAAAATGGATTTTGAGTGCCAAAAGGTCCTACACACCCACAGATTTTGACATCAAGTCCAAAACTTACACATAGAGCAGAACTTCAAGGATGGGAAAACAACTGCACATACAAGTGCTAAGTTCTTTGGAACAAAGTCCTGTGGCTTTAGTGACATACAAGAATGTCAAAAAAAGGCATTTTCCCATTTCAAGATGCTTTAGTGTGCAAGAGTGCGCTTGTTCTCAAGAGGTAAGTGCAAAGGGCAGCCTTGTTTCCCTTAAGAAAAGGCCAGCTCCCCCACTCTAACAAAACATCCCCACAAAATATCCCCACAAAATAGGAATGAGGTGTTCACTCCTGCATTCCTCCCCAGCTTTATGTCTATGACTGAAGAGGCTTTTTTGTCTGAAGCACAGGAGTAGGCAAATTACTACATCAAATTTCTGCCTACATGAAAAGAACATGTCCAAGAAAGCCGGAGTGAAAACTGAAACAGCCACGGGAGTAGAAATGAGGATGCACATGCACGTGGTCCTTCAAACTGCCAGGATGAGCCTGGATCTTTACCTGCAAGCAATGGAAGAAATCTAATGGAAGTGGCAGCACTGGGACTCGGGGCTCCTAGATGCAGGTCATGGCTTCAACATGCATTCACTGTAGTATTTTGGGCTGGCTGCTGAAAATCCTCTTCCACCTATTTCTTCCAGTAAAAAATCCAAGGACAAAAAAAGCACATCAACATCTTGGGTATTCTCTGAGCTTACCAGCTGTGGTGAAGTACTGCAGTTCATAGGCAAGTCTTTCACCCTAGCATCAGTAAATGAGTCAATTTCTTTTATTTTTCAGATGATAACTGATTATATCCCCAATAGAAGTGGTAGAGCACTAAAATCATGGAGAAAAGGCCAGAAAATATAAAATGAATGCAACAACTTTGATAGGGGTTTATGACAACCTATCTGTACAGGACCTTAATTCAGCTTTTATGAAGTTTGCAATCATCTTTAAAGGTCAATAAAATTAAGTGCACTAAAGTGCCAAGGCATGGGGAAGTGATAAGGAAAGAAGTGTTCGACAGTGGGCATGTAAGAGCTCATGTACATGCTCCAAGTGTTCACATACCTGTCCCTCAAGATGCAATTTCTTTACGTTCATGTCATTTTACTGGGAATTCTAGAATACTTCCTTTCAAACCTAAGCAGTTGCCAGTGCATATTAATGAATATGAGCACTGACAGCATGCTACCACACTGTCCAAACAGGTGGCTGTGCAACTTGCTGACTTCCATGATTTGGAAGCACAGAGGTAGGTAGGTTTGTGCACATATTATTCAGCTGTCCAAAGAGAACAAACAATCCATTGTGTCCATCTGAGAAAGAAAAAAGTCAGCCTGCTGTGGTGAAGACAAATCTGTTTTTAGTAATGCTGCGGGGACACTGTTGATTACCAATGCTGGCTTCAATAATGTGTGGGGTGGGCAGATTAAACAAGCTCTGCCATTTAATAAACTTTATACTAAGCTCTCCTTTTCTTCGCCTCACTCTCTTATCAAAAGAATGAAGCAACTTATCAGATATTTCCAGGCATGTTTCAGATATTATTACCAACTTAAATACTATGAGCTGCCTTGGCTGCTAGAAAAAAAAAAAAAGGTGAGACATAGGTCAGAAGCCCACACTTTGGACCAAATACTGTCACCAACGTCACTCCTTCTGTTACAAACCCAAAGGGAAGATTACAGAAGAAAGGGTCATATTTTAGGCATCAGACAATTTCAACCAACACAGAGACAAGAGAAGTATGGCCCTGGTGTATTATTATTAAATAAGAACTAAGTACAAAAAAAAATCCAGTTAATCACAGAGACTGCTGGCACCTTATTGTCCATTTTGTGTTCAGACAGTTTCCATCCTGTCCCATCAACTCAGAAATTGCTGGCACAGAAGTGAGGGAGCAGCAGTGACAGCAACCCTCCCCACAACACTTCTACTAAGCTGCAGCAATTTGCTGTTGTGCCACTAGATTCGTGTGGTGTTCTGTCAGTGTCTGCCTTGATGATGATGTATCTAAAAACAGATGAAGTTTTTGTGTAATCACATGCCATTAAAAAAATTTAATAAGAAACCATTTTAAAATGAAGCAGCTAAGCTAGACTTCACAGGTGTGGAAGGAGGTCCTGAAACACTACAACACAAACCGAAAACAAGATGCCAAATTCTCTGTGAATACAGAAGAAACTGCTTCTTGTCTATATTCAACAAGAATCAAGTCTTGAGTTCAACAGCCCTAATTATAGTCTCACACCAAAAGCAAGGAGGGGAGAGAGCAAACCCTAACATGTCTCCACAGAACAACTAACCCATTCCTGTGCCTGACCACCCATAAGCACTTCCACATCCACAGCACCGCTTTTATCCTTTACCAAATAATTCCTGGAGGCAGTATTCAATCAACAGTGAAGATTAGGAAAAGTGCTTGAAGATCTCTCTTTCTTTTAAATGACCTGAAGATCTTTGAAGAGGGTGACTCTTTGATGGAAGCAACAGATCTACATGAGATGAAGTATTTCCCTGGGTAAGAGAGGTTTGATGTGCAGGCTGACACACAGTTGTATGTGATGAAAAAAAAGCCTGCAGAGAGAATTAAGCACTTGTGTGCATAAAGCAGAGCAATGGAAAAAAAGCAAACAGGAAGTGTAGAAGAGAAAGAGGCAGTAGATGGGACAAGGCGTTAAAAGTATATTCAGTTATGGCTTTAAAATTTAACTATTGCATTTTCATAGAAATAATAATCCTCTATTGTATTTCAGTGTAGTGCCAGACTTAGCCTCCACACTGAGAATCACCGTCTTGTGCTCCCAATACATCCAATTGTTCACCTCAGCTTACAAAGGAGGACGGAAATAAGGCATATATTGTGACATTTCTGGGGATACTGCTGCTTCAGAACAAAGCCTATTATATTAGCAAGTGCTCACCTACAGACTTTCTCAGATAAGACAGATATGGTAGGTGCAGGCAGTGCTCTCTAGAGCTCCAGGTTTCCAGCTAGCCCCATCTTGCTCGTATGTGGCACTGTACTGGCACATATGGCAGTCCCAGCAGGGCAGTATCAAGGCAGTCTCAGGGTGAGGAGCTTTGCTCCTTTTTGCAGGGAGAAAGGTTCACTGTCCTGCTAGACCATAACTGTCCCACTCCTGGTTAACAACAGATTTGTGCTCTGAGTAAATTCAACAGGGATAGTCCTGTCTGGCACAAGGGACCAAAAGCTGAAATCTGTCCCTGTTCCATACTGCAAACTCCATCAGGGCAGTTCTAGCAGGATAACACAAAGGCAATAAAGTAGTAACTTTATTGTGCACATAGAGAACAAGAATTTCATTGCCAACTTAAAAATGAGAGGAGGACAAGGCCATTGTAGAGGTGGGTGTCATGGTTTAGGAATGGTATTCCCCAATTTAGTGCTCCCATTGAAACACTCCAAACCATGCACTGTTTGCTCAATCCCCCCTCCATCTCCCCCTGTGGTGGCTGGAGAGGAGAAGTGGTGCCACAAAAGGTAAAGATCACGGCTTGAGATAAGAACAATTTGCTGGAAACAGCAACCTAATAAGGAAAAGACCAGTAACAACAACAATATGAATAACTGGGTGTAAAAGGAAGGCAAACAATTCATATGTGATTTGCTCACCACACAGAGCCTGGCAATACCCAACCACAGAACAAGCTGAAAGGACCCCTGCCACTGCCCCCCACAATAATGTGAGGTGGTACAGAATAACCTCAGGTCCTGGCCATGCCCCTTCCTGGCTATTGCAAAAATTAAACCTGTCCTGAACGGAACCAGAACATGGGGTTAAATCAGAAGGAAAAGCCTGTGATTCACCAGGCTGGAACAATCCCATCAAAGAAGATCAATGCAATACCCAGCTACCAGCCAGCCACACTCTTAACTCCCGAGCATCAAATCACCATGACTGGTTTAATGCCACTGGAGTTCACACCCGCTAACTTGCTACTCTAAAATCAGCTATGGAGAAAGAGTTGATTTCCCATAACATTTACGGCTATCATGAACTTCTTCCTCTCTCTGTCCTGCTTAATTTCTTGCTATTTATTTATGTTCCTCTGCCATGCAAATTCAAGCCAGCACTTTCAATTTCACTGCCTAGAGGCAGCCACTACATCTGCTTGCAAGTCCTTCAGCAGCTTCCAAAGTGCTGAGCTCCTAGTAATTTCTGTTGCCAGCAGCTGGAGCTGCAATGGCTCCACACCTCTGTAGAGAGCAACCTACTCAGTGTTTCATTGTTAACTCAGTGGTAATTTGAACATTCACATGTTACAATTTTATTCCTGATTTTAAACATTCCAGTAGATCAAGGCATACAGCACAGGGCTACTGCAAACTAGCCATGGGTGGCCAGGGATCCCTTTGGTTATCAATGGGATATGTTGCCAAATAACCCTGTGCACAGAATGGCACAGAGGAGCAATTTCACACTGCTCATGTCCCTGGCCTCCCAGGGCTTGTCATCAGCAAGATTTAGTTGTAGCACTAATCTAAACGGTGCAACAGATCTCCCACTAAATGATAGGAAAAGTCTACTTAGCAAGTCCTCCCTCCGCCCCCAGTTATCTCCAAGTATTTCTTTCAGGTTTTTTCAACATCACCAGATGTGGAAATCAAGCTATAGTTACTAAGCAAGAAGAAAACTTAATGATCTAGCTTCCACCCCCCACCCCTCAATTTCCTCTCTGCTCACTCAGAAGACAGTTTTGCTGCTGTGCTTAGAGCAGCACCCTCAAACAAAATGCATTCATAAAACCCAACCTTACTCTAAAATTGTGGCTACAGCCAACACACAACAGTTGGATCTTCCGGGGTGACAAGAATCTGAGGAGTCATTTTGCAGAAACCCCCAAGCCTGAAATACAATGTGTTTATATGGTCACCAGAACTGAAATACCTTCCTCTCTGAACTGCCCGTGATGGACTTACCCTCTTAGGACTGAAGGAAGAGATTTCCCCCCCTCCCGGCCCCCCATGTTTTACAGATCAAATTTGAGATTCAAAGCTGCCTGCGCTATCATTCTAGGTTTTCTTGTGTGATTTTAGGACAGTCTCTGTTTTGTGAGATCCCTTTCATATCCTCCTCAGAAAAAAGTTTGAGAAGGACCAGCACTACAATACTTTGCCAAAAAGCACAAAAGCTCTGGTGCAAACTGAGCAGGCTGAGCCTTGTCAAGGATGGATTCAACAAAGTGGAGCACAATCACTATAAAACAATTAGAAGATACTGAAGTTTAATTAAAAGAAAAGGCAGGGAGACCACACTGCAGAGAAGCACATATGTCCTGCTGGGCTCAGATCATTCTAACAGCCCGTCTGCCTGTTTTTTTCAGGTGAGGAATTGTGGGGATGCTAGACAATGAGAAGAGCAGCAAGGACCAATTAAGTCAAACAGAGAATAATCTTTATAATCACTTAAAAGTCCAACTTACACAAAAAACCTCATGTGGTAGCACAGTAACCCTTCTCATAAACCTGTGACTTAGACTGTAGAGCAGTAGTGAACCTGTCACAGTGTTCATCCTTCTGCCCTCCCTGCTTGCAAGGGGCAGAGTGAAAACTGAGTACCTGAATCCCCTTAGTGAAAGAATTCAAAGCAAGAGCCCAGATCTCTGTAATCAGGTTTTTGCCCACATGCTCACCTTTCCCAGCTAAAGTCACTGGTTTAAGGAATAACACTGCCAAAGGCATCAAAATCCAGGGGAGGCACTATCACACACTGAAAAAAGAGTGGCTGCGTTTCCATGGGGATGGCGGTAAGCACATATTGAGCCGTGGTAGATAAGACAGGATGCTCCAATGTCCTGGACAGCACCACAGCCACCACACCCAAAATCTGGGACAGCCACACAATGACAGAGGGCAGATCTCCATTCAGGCTGTAATGTTGAGGTAGCATTTTTCGCAGAGCAAGAGGTGGTGGAGAAGTCTCTGCCAGTTCACGTCTTCAGACCAGAAAGCGATGCTTTAACTCCTCCCTGCATTTGCTGGTTATAGAAATCCCAGTGGAAGAGGCCTGCCACCATCTAGAGAAGCACAAGTGTCACAACTCCTCCCTCCCAGTTTTGCAGTGCCAGCAAGCATCACTAGGCCTCACAATGTACATGTGGGAAGAAAAGGCAAAACACAGGGTCTGACAGGAGGAACACAGTGTAGGGTCTTGTGGCAGACACAGACAAGCACCTAGGTTGATGCAGGAAAGGGGGATGGAGCAAAGGACCAAGAACTGCTTGCAAAGGAGTCCCTGCAGTGCAAAGCACTGTTTTCTTACTGAGCACCCTGCACCAAGCTGGGGGCAGACTCCAGATCAAGCTAACACTTACAAAGCCAACAGGCAAACCCCCTACCTGGGAACTGTGCAATACAGAGCTGAAAAGTCCTAAAGGGAGACAAAACAAACGAGTTTCTTGCTGACCCTAAGGCCTCACAGCACTGCAGGGCAGCAGCCATCTCCCAGCACCAGCCAGAGTGACAGGAGCATCCGCAGAGCAGCCATTAAAACCTTCTTGAATATATTAGACTTCAGGTGTCTGTTTATGCACAAAAATAGAATAAAGGACTGCAGCAAAATTAATAAAAATATAAAACTTTTTTACCAACTGAAATACTTAGAGGCCACTTCTGCACGTTTCTGTCAATTCGTGTTCATACAGACAGCACAGGGCGGGGATTGAGGGTTGGCTCCTTACACAGCTGCATGGTTGTGCTAATTCCTTTATGAAAGCAAACAAGCCATTTACAGGCAGTCCAGATACACACAGACACATAGCAAAAGCATAAGCAATAGAAGGCTTGATAAAATTAAACTCTCCAATGAATTTCAATCATATTTCTTCAGCAACTTAATAAATGGCAAGCTTAAACTACTGGAAAAAACAAAATCATTTGACTGGTCACTGAATTACATTTCTATGGCTTATGTAATTATAACCCCATGGCAAAGCTACAGCATTTGAAGTCCTGTTTAAAAAAGGAAAGAAATTAAACCCCAACCAATTAGTGCACACCAGGCCAAAGATTTCAGTACAAAGTTCTACGCTGGCAAACAGCCTGCAATCACTGGGGCAGGGGGTAATTTGTGTCTAGTGCTCCCAGGGAAAAATGGGGCTCTGAAGGCCGACACCTAAACCACCACCCCTCCAAGAACAATGCAGCATCCAGCATCACACACCAGGCCTGTTTCCTATCACTGCCCAGCACTTAGCAATCCAGCACATGCACTGTCTGCAAATGGATTTTACAAATACGTCTTCACATCTCCCTGAAGCAAACAGGTGTAAATTGTCCTTAACTTCATCACTTTCATCTTCACACATGTAAGCAGGCATAAAGCCTACTTCCAGAGTCCAGATCAGAGTCAAGTTTAACATTATTCTAGATGCCACACCTGACCTCAATCCCTTCCCTCCCACACCTGCTCCACAGTGAGTGCAATGCTCCTACCACAACACTGCACTCCCACCACTGGAAACGGAAACTGGAAGCAGCTATCAAGTAAATTCAAGAGCTTCTGAATTAGGACAGTGACCCTTGGAAATTGTCATGAGAGCGTGGATCTATACTTAAAGCAGGTTTTACTGCAGAATCAGAAGAGTGATAAATCGTTAAATGAACTTTCAAATTTATAGCTTAAGGCCCAAAAGACCATTTTGTCACTCAATCCAGGTCTCTTTTTAGTGCCAGTATCACACTGGTGCTGGGTCTCAGGGGATGGAAGATGTAGGACTCTAGACAAGAGAAGTTTCCAGGACCATTTTGTGATGCTCTCGCAGACTAGACTGAGGACATAGCAGGAAGGGTCTTGTGAAATCAGCACATCCAGAATTCCTCAGAAACAGATGCGGGAAAACAATGAAACACAGACTGGTACACTACAGACAATTTAGGACCAGGTGTCAGGACAGTATCACCTACCCAAAACTGTCCAAGCATTCATTTTGGGGGAGCTTTTTGCTACAGCAGATCCCATTCCTCAGAGGAGCCCTCCTCAAACATTCTCAGTCATTTGCCAGGCAGTTCCTGCCACAGAAACAAGGGAAATACTTTTTTTTTTTTTTTACCTAGTGGATAACTCCAAACTTCTGGTCAACAGAAGGCAAAGCCCACACAGCTCTACCCCAGGCAGCAGCAGCCCTTTGCTGACATGCAGCCAAGGCAGCAGGAAGTGTCAGCTGCAGAGCCAGCGTTCACTGCTCCCTTCCCACACCACAGCTGCTGAGCAGTAAATATCAGCTCATTAGAAAGAAGGGGAAAACACACAAATCTAACGGACCAGCAGCACTGCAAGAACCCCATCCTGAAGGCAGCTGCCTTCTTGGCTTGCTGTTGGTGCCCTAAGGCTGGAGGATGACAACCCAGCAAATTGGGACAAGTGTCCCACGTGTCCCTCATACAAACCCATGACCATTAGCCACCTCCTTATCTAGACAGACTCAGCAGAAAAGGGTGAAGATAGAAGCACATTTATCTTGCTTTACACATAGAGAAAGGAGACAGAGAAATTACAGCCAAAAATACCTCTACTTGGCTTCAAAAAGGTTTTCACTGCCCCAGAAAGGCCATGGCTCTCACAACCTGTGAATCAGCTGCACCAGTCCTGAAACTAAATGTCAGAGACCAAGCCCCAGCTCAAAGAATAACCCAAGCCCTCCCTTTACAATCTGCAGAAGCCAGCTACTGCCACCACTGGCTATTCCTCCATTCAGTCCTGATATGCTCCTTGTGCCAAGGTGGCTCTACCCTTCATGAAAGTTAGAGAGGCACCTCCAACCCCTCACAGATTTGCTTCCACTAAGGACTTTTACTACTGTGGAAGTAAAAATTAAGAAAACGAGGAGATACCAGGAGTCAAAGTTCCCATCCCAGGAAATGCCAGAACTGTCTCAGTTTTTGCTGGTGGACAGGTCTTGGAGAGCAGTGGTGGAGAGTGCCACCATCCCCCAGGCTGCTGCTGGGAGCAGAGGGGATGCTGCACTCCAGACTATGCCAGGGACTCTGCCTGCTGTGCTGGAAGAAATCATGGGCATGACTCAGGTACAATCCACAGGGATTTCAGTGCTGCCTTCCCACCTCCAATCAATACTTAAAGTTACAATGGGAGAAAATGGCTACTTGTTGGTACAAAATTATTTAGTTATGACAATAAATTCTAACTGAGCCACAGAGAAGACACTGGAGAGCAATTTTTCCTACCTGTGTATTGAATGTAATTCTCACTTTCCCCCCACAGATGTGTTGTTACACATTTAAGCAATGTTGCTACAGTGCAATGATTATGGTTCAAATACAGTATTTGTATTTATTGGGGCACTTCCAAAAGTCCTGATAGGGATACCATAAACTACTCTGTGATTGGATGGACACAGACTCCTTTTCCTTGCACAGTCTTCAGGTCTTGCAGTGCAGCTGCTTTGAAGGGTCATGCACTAAGTATAACTGCCACAGACTGCTCAGGCTGGGAGACAGAGAACATAACACCATAGCAAAGGCAAGGGATCACTTCTTAAAATGATCTGGCTGCCACTCAGTCAGTTAGTCCATATACCAAAAGAGACTTCCAACCACCATCTGTGATGCATCTGTGTGCTTATACTTATACCACCCCACTGCCCCCAGTAATAATACAACAGCACAGAAACCCAAGTTTTCCTGCAATCCAATGCATAAAAGAGCAGCTGTCTTCCTTTCCCTCTCCCACCACTACCCTGGGTTTCCTGATACTCTTGGAAACCTTATACGGTTTTCATTGCGCAAGTTGGCACTAGGTAGCTATAAACACAAATGCTAACTCTACCTCTCTAAATATTACAAGGTCAACATCTCTCATCTACCCTTCACCCTGACCTCCAAAACAAACTACAACATAAACTTTCTTTAGCCTCTTTTGAGTTTTTGGAAGCTACCAAGCATGAAATTAAGATACCACATGGTTCTATACTCTGGTTAAATGCCTTTGGCTGACGTGGAGGGAGAGGAGCCAGACTCAGGAGCACCCCAATGCAGCTTAGGCAAATAAGGGTAAAGTTCCTACTTGCAAGCAAAATGGGAGTGACCAACATGGCAAATTCTTGTTCACAAACATCCCTATTTTTCCTTTCCTGAAATGCTTCTTATAAACCAGACAACTGAAGGCATCCATTTTAGAAACCCCATTCTTCATTTCATCAGTTCTCTCTGTTGAGATGCGTGGAATGCAGGAACAGTGGGCACACCTCAGCCCTACACCTTACTACCATCAGACTGGAAGGACAGAGGGAAAGGAAA
Organism: Myiozetetes cayanensis; assembly: GCF_022539395.1. Lineage (NCBI taxonomy): Eukaryota > Metazoa > Chordata > Aves > Passeriformes > Tyrannidae > Myiozetetes > Myiozetetes cayanensis. The sequence continues at coordinate 6,449,357 of NW_026087522.1, read as the reverse complement.
ACCCTGCAGTAAGCAGGAGATGAGGTGTAAGATTAACCTAAAGCCAACTCTGACTTTTGGAAGAAATGAAGAAAGAGTAAAGTTTCAATACCAAAGTGCCGCTATGACTCAGCTCTGAGCAGACCTTCACGCTCTCTGCAAATCTTAACACTCACTCTGAAAGGGGAGAAATCTCATTACAACTGCAAGATTAGGAGAACATGTCTCAGTTTCCCAGATTTTGTCACACTTCTGTCCATTGCTTTGTAGCGCCTTTCTTCCAGCACCTTCAAATATTCTTGGATTAAGCCTCTCCACAGACAGGTTGGAACCAGGATAGGGTCAGTTTTTGCAGTAGCCAGGAGGGAGCATGGCCAGGATCCGGAGGTTATTCTATACCACAGCATGTCACTGCCCTGGCAGGGGACAGGGAGCCTGTTCTGGGTTGGTAGAGTGTGGGAAAAGAGGTCAGGTATTGTCTGTTGTTGTTGGGGGGGGGGGGAACCCTGAGGATCGTTCCCCTCTTTCTTGTACTCTCGGTCATTAGTACTGTTGCTGTTACTGTTCATTTTCTTATCTCATTGCTGTTTCCAGTAAATTTGTCTTATCTCTGAACTTTACCTTTTGTGCCTCCAATTCTCCTCTCCATTCCACCACAGGGGAGGAAGGAGGCGGTGAGGAAGCAAGAGGCAGCATGGTTTGGAGAGTCTCAGTGGAAGCACTAAACTGGGGAGTACCATTCCTTAACCACAATATAATTTTACCCCTTCTTCTACACTCAGGCCAAGCCCATGGGAAGAGCCATTGATCTTCCCTTCAAGTCCCCTAAAAGCTGCACTGTGGTAAGAAAACTTAGGTTTCCTCACCACACTCTGGGGTCTCACCCATTCTGCTGATGAAAGAGCCAAGCACTGTTCTCTGGCCCAACTCCCTTATGCTGGAACATCTCCACGAAGGGAGCTCAGTCCCTGTACAGCTCACCCCATCTTTCTGTGCCATTCCAGACTGCACAGGCCTGGCAGGAAGAGCCAGGTACAAGTTGATCTGCAGAAAGTTTGATCCCCCCTTAAGTTCACCAGTTGTCTTGTTTTAAAAATTACAGGACTTCTTATGCAATGTTGTTTTGGTGAAGAAATAGTTTATTTATTACTTTTTTTTTTTTAGGCTTCAGTATAACCTTAAAAGTATACTGAGGGTACATCAGGGATTAAGAATGAGTTGAGCTAATGACTTGCTGCATTGGGTCTGGCTGAGATGGAGTTCACCTTCCCATAGCAGCTGTCCCAGTGCTGTGCTCTGCAGTGGCAGCTAAAAAGGTGTTCATAGCGCACCAGCGTTTTGGCTGCAGTGCTCCCACACCATCAGCACTGTCTCTCAACATTCCCCCCATCAGTAGACTGAGGACAGCCAAGATCCTGGGAGGGGCCAGCTGGCCCAAATTAACCAAAGGGATATCCCATGCCATAGGATGTCAGCTCAGATGTAAAAGCTAAGGAAAGCAGCTAAGGAGGAAGGGGGCATTCATTATTTACAGTGTTTGTCTTCCTGAGCAACTGCCACACATGCACAAGCCCCACTTCCCGGGAAGTGGCTGAACATTGCTTGCTCATGGGAAGTAGAGAATAAACCTTTTTTTTCCTTTTTGCTTGTGTGTGCACAAACTTTCACTTTTGCTTTAGTGAACTGCCTTATCTCAATGTACGAGTCATTTTCCATCTTATTTTCTCCCCCTGTCCAGCTGGGATGGGAGTGATAGAGTGGCTTGGTGGGCACCTGGTGTCCAGCCAAGGTCAACCCACCAGACTTGCTCAGATTCAGCCTTTGCTTTCTGAACTGTCTACTGAGGGAATAAGCTGCTCCTACAGTACAGCTCAGCATCAGAGCATTTAACCCGTACACATCATCTCCTCCCTGCAGTTTGTGCACAAGTATTCTGGGATCTGTACATGGCTATAATGGGAGGTAATTCATCAATAACCTCTCCTTCCCTGATCCTCAAGGAGTATTTACTCAACTCTCAGGTAAGTGAGGCAAGACACAGCACATCTTGTTCCCAGAATCAGCCCCTCTCTATCAAGTGTTAAACACATTTGCTGCAAAACAGATTAGAGTATGTTAAAACACTTCACTTGGTTAAAAATAATCCTCACAGTATCACAAAGGTAAAAGTAATTCAATGTTTTGGTTAAACGCTGAAAACAGAATTGAAGCCTGTGAGATCAGTCAGTGCATGCTTTATTTTTAAAGCACACTAAGAGTGCAAAAAGTTATTTGAATTGGCTTTTTGATCATACAACTTATCCTGTAAATAACTATCAAAACAGCATCTGGACACACATAAAGGACAGTGTAGGAAGCTTTTTTTTCAGTGTTAAACACTAGTAAGATGCATCATCAATATTTTGAAATTCAATGAAAAGAAAAAAGCAGAAAAATTCAAATTTCTTCCATCCTTCAGGGCCAGTCTCTTCTCCGGTTTTACAAATAATACCTTCAGTAGATACCTGGCCCCTTGCATGAGCATGACACAACAAATTCACTGCGTTTTACCAAACGTGGGTGAAGTGTTGTTGTAACCCAGAGCTCGTGTCACAGAGGCCACTTTCTCCCTCCAGCCAGCAGCAACAGCCTCCAATGTGGCACTGAAGCCTGACTGTAGATTGTGGTGAGCTCTGTGGCTCTCCGGTAGGTAATTCAGAAGGATCTGTCTGGCATACCAACTGCTGGCTAAGAGAAGGTGAAAGGAAAAGAAAAAAACACCCAAACAAAAGAAAGCATGGCAGAAAAATATGGAAGGAAATTTGTAGGAAGCCTTCATTTAAAGTTAAATGTGGTAGAAAAAGCCACCACTATGGCTTTTTAAATTTAATTGCTTTTTTCTTTCGGTCTCCTTCATGAGGCTTTCAAAGAGAAAGTAAAGTACAGCTTAACATTTCCAGAACTAGGCTTTAGTTCCAACTTCCTTAGGAAAACACATCAAAAGTTATTTATAAGAATGAAAAAGAAAAACAAAACCACAAATTACTCATTTCTTGGCATTCAGATAATAGAAATACTCTAGGGAGATAAAAACAAATCTTCTTTTCTTCCCACCAATGTGTGCCTGTGTAAGAAGGTGAAGTCCACTGCTCTGGACAGCTTTCATTAATTTCATTGTTAATGTTACAGTTTGAGGCCAAAATACATTTTTCCCGAAGAATTATATGTTAACCTCACTTCTCATCCCAGCAACCAAGAAAACCCACTGAAAACTGAAAACAGAGTTCCATGACTGAAAATGCAGAAAGCTCAGTAGATTTGTTTGATAGATCTATGTATGTAACATGCCCTAGGAATGCTACTTCAATAGGAAACTGTCTGTACAGCTTTCAAGGCAAGAACAAAACTGAAGTTAAGCTCTGCTGAAGCTCACTTGCTAGTGTATTTCCTGTGGTTTTGCTGGACTTAACCACTGCTAACTGTTTATCCACAGTTTTTTCCAACTGCAAACTTGTGCTGCTGGTGCAGACACAGCCCCTGGGAAGCCATGGAAGAGGAGAGGGCAGCTTCCCTGCCCTGGCTCACTGGGCACACATTCCTGCCTGCACCCACAGTGCTGCCTGGGCCCAAAGAGCTTTTCCAACAAACCCAGGAAGTCAAAAGTCCTTGTGTCAGGAACTGGGAGCTTAACTTATGTGAGACATTAACAACAAGGAAATGATTGCACATGAAAAAGCTCTTTAAACTTTGTTTTGTATCTCAGTTCAGCAAGGTAAAGGGCAATGATGATTTTATTCCTCTGTCTGAACTAGCCTGTTTGCATAAGCTAACAAGTGAAAACTCAGAACAAGCTTCTGGAATAACAATTTTTCATCAAAATCTGCCCATGTGTCATGGCTTAACCCCAGACAGCAAATCAGCCTCAAACAGCCACTCACTTCCTCCCCCCACACTGGGATGGGAGAGAGAACTCAAAGGGTAAAAGTGAGAAAACTCACAGACTGAGACAAAGAGAGTTTAATAGTGAAAGAAAAAGCTGCACAGACAAGCAAAGCAAACCAGAGAACTCATTCCCACTTCCCATTGCAGGCAGGTGTTCAGTCACCCCCAGACAGCAGGGCTCCAGCACATGTAACGGTGACACCACTCTGAACATCCACCCCCCTTCTGCCCCCTGCTCTGGATGCTGAGCACGACAGCACATGCTCTGGGATGTGCCTGGGGTCAGCTGGCCAATATGGATCACCCCAACCCCTTGTGCACCCTCGGCCTCCTTGCTGGTGGGGCAAGGAGCAGAAAAGGCCCTGGCTCTGTGCAAACACTGCTCAGAGATAATGAAAACATCCCTGAGTTATCAACACTGCGTCCAGCAGAAATCCAAAACATGGTCCCATACCAGCTACTGTGAAGAAAATTAACTCTATCCCGGTTAAGACCAGCACACCACATCATAAAAATATTCCAAATACTCTTTTTGGGAAACATGGCTTTCACGGAAACTACCTTTCCAAATTATGTTTATCTCCTTGTCAAAACTGGATGCTAAGAATGGCCTCAGTGATCTATGTAAGCATCTTAGGGCTGGGACCATCTCTCCCAAATGCAGGTCTGAAGTTAGGTCTGAAGTTCCTTATCACATTTCAGTGTGGCAGAACAACAACAACAAAGAAAAACTAAAACTACATACAAAACCCACCACCAAAGCAAAACCAAAAAAAAAAACCACGAACAACCCAAAAAAACCCCACAAAGTCCAAGTGATCTGGACAGATCTCTTACTAGCCAATGGGATACTCCTCAAAATAGAAAGTTGATTAAGTACTCTAACAATTCAATAAACAGTCCAGTTCTTTGCCACAGGGCTCCTGCTTCGTTGCATAGAGTCTGAGTGCTGAGAATGCATGTACACAACTGTTCATTTTTGAGAAAGGGGAGCTGCTCTCTGTATTTTTTAAATATCTGATGCCAAAAAACAAGGACTTTCAGCTCTGGTATCATCACAAAGCTGCCTCAGACAGGCCAATAAGAAGCTTGTACAGATCAAGCAAGATGTGCAAAAGAAGTAGTATTTGGCTTATATGCTCACAAATTCAAATGAATTTTAAATCTCTCCTACAATGATTGAAGTCATGGCAGGGAGCCATTCTGATATCTGAACTGTGTTTCAGCCAGGCCTCTCACAAGGAAAACACGGGACCTGTACTCATACTGGGTCAGGGCCTTGAGCTTCCCACGTGTAACAGGAACCAAGCAGGCCTGAGATAAAAGGGAAAGGATTCCTATCATATATGCTGGCCAGCCAACAAGTCAGGGATGTGATGCAGAAGCTGCCACAAGGATTGAATATAACTTTAAAAGAAATGCCTGTCACAAGGAGAACAACTGTAAAACAAAATGCCTTCATTACCCAACCCTCCTGCCTGCCCTGGCTGCACAGTTGACCCTCAGCCACTGAGATGCACTGTGCCTCAGCTGGGCACAGAGCTCCAGTCAGGTGATACCTGGCCATGAAGTGAAGCCTCATGAACGATCAAACACTGCTGGCACACAAGGATGGCCCATAACTCCCCCCACTCCCAGGTATAAAGTTAGACAACATAGCTGGTTTTACCTTAGTACCACCCTGACTCCTGGGTTCTGTTTTCCCCCTTGCTCACTGTCTGCTCACACTCCCCCAGCAAACACCAAGCAAACACAAGCCCTGCAGTGCTGTAACACAGCAGCACTGCACCTCGGAGGAGGATGGAACCAGGAAAAGATCAGTCACTCTGCTACAAAGGGATGCAAATTATGGTGCTCCTTATGCTGAGGCAGGACAAGCCTCCTGTGACTGCAGCACAAAAACTCCTGAAAGACAGAAACGTGAAGATCAGGGTTAGGAAGAAGAAAGTGTTACAGAAGGGAGATGGTTCCCCCAGCAGCTCCAAAGGGCCCCTGAATAAAACCTGCACATGTACCCCACATGCATACATCCCGACTGGCTGGACAAGATCTTGGTGCTGGTCAACAGACCAGAGAGGCCAGCCCAGCACTTGGCTCTTGCAGAAGGTGAGCACTGAGCAGTCCTGCCTACCATACTTGAAGATTATCTGCAAGGCTCAGGTTGGGAGCTCTTCACACAGGGATTTCATGGAAGTTACTTGCTGAGGGCACTGTTAAACTTTTGTAATCCAAAGGTGTGCAACCATTTATCCATTCAAGCACCAGGCAAAACAGGAGCAGTTATAATCCTTCAACTGCACAGGCTCAAAACTCACAAGGATGGCTATTTCAAAGGCAGAAAGGAAACCTCCTTTGTCCATCATTTACTTCCTGTTTTAGTTTCCTCTGCCCATCAAGTAGGGTCTGATACTGTTCTTCTGAGAAGAGTTTCTAGTAGATGCCCTTGATCTCTGAATCAATTACTGCTCATCATACTGAACCCATACCACGCAGCCACATCCCGCCAGTCTCCCATGCAAGAAATTCCAGGCTTTGTCAAAACTTGGCTTGAAACAAGAAATAAAAGCTCATCATGTTCAGATATCACATAAGTCTCCTGAGCGCTATTTATACAGCCAGGAATATTTAGTTTACCTCTATCAAATGAGAGCCACATGTTCATTATTCCTATCTCAAAGTCAATTAATTAATGCTTCCCTGATATCCAAAGCCCCCATATCAGTTTTCTTTAGAAACATATTCATGCCCTAAGTTTACCAACAAGGTCTTCTGGGCAGTGGGACAGGGAACGGGATGCAGTTTGAGAAAAGGAAGAAGTTCTTTCCGCAAAGGTACAGGATCACATTTAGATGAATGATTTCCATAAAGCTAGAGAGGTCAGGAACTCTTAAGATACTGCAGTTTTGGAGCAAACCTCTCCCCTCATTTAGCCTCCTGCATAATCCTGAGCCATCATTCATTGCAACATGGTTAACAAAGCAAGTATCTTTTCTCCAAATCTCTACCCTGAATAACATGATTATGCAAGACCAAAACATAAAAAAAAGTAAGTAAATAGGCTTAGGCTTGTTTGCAGACAAATATAAATTGAAAGCCTGGATACTAATCAGAGAAAGAAACTTAACTTTTAAAACCAGTCTTCCCATTTCTTGGGGCCCAGCTTCATAACGATTTTGTCAGTTTGGGTATGTCAGTTCTGAAAATGGAATGTCCAGCCACCACTACCTCATCCAGGTGCTCTGCAGCTTAACCACTCCTCCTAAAATGCTGCTGGTCCTTTGACAGCTATTTCTATTCAGAGTTTGTGGTAACAGCGCTCCTAAAACACCTGACCAGCTAAGAACAGCCTCCGAGCAGTGTTTTGTCTGATTGTGCCTGGCTATTGTGCAGCATTGACCTTGCACACTCCAACCAGCCCCCTACATCACATTCTTCATTTGGCCCCTGGCAGGTTCCTGAGTGTTTGTGCAGATGCCATCAGCACTTGTCCATGTTTTGCTGTGCTGTTTTTGCTACTTATCCTACCTTTCTTCTTAAAAGTACAAACTGGCTTTAACAATCTGAATGTTCACCTGATGGCTGAAGATGGATAAAGTTAAACCAGGACAGTTTCCCCTGCAGATGCCTGGGCACAAGCCTACATTTCAGTGTTGTCTCCAACACAACTGGCACTATACAATTACATTTGTGAGCTCAGGAGCAGCTGTTCAAAGGGTGCTCAGAAGAGATGCTGAACAAAGTGGCCCTCCACTGGGAATGAAGGTACAGACTTGCCCATCACAAGTGCGACCCAAACCCAAAATCTTGACTGAGAGTCATCTGAGAAGCCCATACGGGCTTGACCCCTTTAACTCAGATCTGAGCCTATTCTTCAGCTGAAGATACAGTTAGACACACACCAAAGTTTAAAAAAAAAAGGAATCTGTTTCTTTTCTTTACATTTCCAACTTCCGGTTGTCAAGGTATATATGACACTGTTTGGGATTTCACTTAGAATAAAATTCAGCATTGATGATCTGTTTTACAGTCACTGACCATGTGACATGGGCTTTTCTTAAAGCTTCTAAAAATAAATCATATGAAGCTCACCTAAACAGAAAAAGCAAAGTAAACATGATGCCTCTGTAACTGAAGAAGCTCAGACTGAAACAAAAATAGTAACACAAGAATAGCTCTATTTTTATTTTAAAAATATATATCAAGAATTTAAAATTAATTGCATTGTTTTGACAATGTGTGTATACTTTATCTGAGTGAAAATGTTTAAAACGATCTATCTTGTATTTTTTTAATGCATGTAAAATAGACACAGGCATGTGCAGGTTGTAAATACTGCCTTGCTACAAAGCTTGTGGGCACACAACATTATCAATTTTACTGGGTTTTAATATATCCTTTAGATATCTTGTTGGAAAAGTCTTGAGGAATATCATAAGCACCTACAAAAATTAAGATCTCTGTTAAACATTTAAGGAATTGTAATCCCTCTATATCAAATGTTAAAAATGGTTCAGACAGCCATGGACATAAAGCTATTCTTAATGAAACTCTACAGAAATTAGTTCCTTATAAAATAAGTTTTCTGGGTTTATCGCCTCTGAATCCCACAAGCACATCTTCAAAAGAATCACCTAACTTTTCTTCTGCCAAACTTCAGAAAAGCTCCTTAGTAAGTCCTGGAAACAAACAAGTCTTGCAAGTACACCACCACAGAAGGGACCATGGCCAGACGAGAGACTTAGGGAACACTTCCCTAGTCCCTACTTACAACTTGCACTCCCAATTTATCAAGTTACTTAATCACATGCCTAGCTAATAAAATTTAAATGGAGTGACTTGTGCTTGAAGTTCATCATGGCCCAAGGCAGCCTGATGAACCAGGGGTATTGGTAATGATGCACGTTGATTCTGGAGCAAAACCAACCAGCTAACACAAACCAAGTTTTTATAAAAGCACACCTTCCTATCACTGCTTACAGAGAGACATTCCCAAATTATCTGAGGTTTACATTGCATTGTGGAGTATTTTCTAATGCATGCCTCCAATCCTTACTGCTTAGACCATGCAGGAATTTTAGATAAAAGTTTAACAACAACTACTTTGCTCAGAATCGAAATACAATTCCTCTCAGCTTTGTCAGTCATGTGTTGCATGAGTAACCAAAGAGCTGATGTTCCCTTGGTTGTATTAAAGTGACACTTGATGAGGAGGCAACAACCTTTTTCTTCCCAAACTAACCAGACAGCAGCCTGCCTTTAGGTTGGAATCTGTAAAACACTGTCACACGCTTTCCCACTGCAACTCGTGCTCCCAAGTTTCCTGATGTAGTTTCTCCTTCTCTTATCAAATTAAGACAAGAGAGAATATGAAGAAAGAGACAGGGAGGAAATACACAGATTAATTATCTAGTAGACTATGGATAACCAAAGCAAATCAAAGGGCTGAAACAAGACAAATACACACTTTTATATTAACAATAAATATCAACATTGTACCTCTAATTACTGAACGTACTCAGGAACAGACTGAATTGTAATTGCAAAATTAGACCCGGTGAGGACAACCAGCCAAAGGGAAAACTGCCAACAGAGAATGAGTTACGGAGTTTGGAGTTTAGCTCCTAATGTTTTGTTGTCATTACGCTATGAAAAATAAATTCAAATCCAGGGACTTATCAAAGACTTCTAGGCATTTAAAATTTTTTCCTTGCTTTTCTCTTTTTGAAAGATTAAGTTCTGTGATTTCTTAGTGAGACGATGCAAGAAGGAAGTAATTAGCTTTCATATCATGCCTGAAAACAAAGCCCTAAATCCTACGATGCTCTAGTGTCAACAAAAGGAAATTAACACAAAATGACCAAAAAAACTGCTTTATGGCTGAAACTCCAGTAAAAATAATGGGGAAAAAATAGTAGTATACAAAGTAGTCCAAGAGCTTCCATGAGTTTTTGGGCATGCTTTAATAAAAATACTGAAGTCATCCAGTGCCAACTTAGTCAACACTGGGCTACATTTAAGTGCATCTTAAGGTGCTTGTCCAGTGCAGTAGTTGTAGAAGCAGAGCAATGCCTTATTTTCCTGGCCCTTTTTCTGATGCTCATTTTGTTGGGGATGAGCCTTCCTACTCTTCTGAGGTGAGAAGTACTGAGGGCTGTCACCTTCTCTACCAAGGAGGTGGGAAGAAAATTGGAAGGTCACAACTACTTGCAAGTCCTCCTGAGACAAGCAAAGCAGCCAACTTACCCCAAAACATCCCACCCTTTACCCACAGGGGTACTGGAGCCCTCAGGCAGAACTGCAGCAAACAGGTTCCTTCCCAGAGCCTTCCCCTTCAGGGCAGGAGGGCTCTGATAAGTGGTAGAGGGAGAGAGCAGACAGGAAAGCAAGAGACTCCTGTACTTTCAGGATGAAAAAAATATATTTAGACAAGCATTAGACCAAAATGAGGGGAAGATCTTTAAAAAACAGAAGCCTGTTGCACAAGGGCTCCAAAGCATATCGTGAGGTGACTGCCAGAGAGGTAGATGACTGTATGACAGACATCATTCTTATCATCATCAGTATTATCTGGGGGGACAGACCCAGACCTAGTGCATCAATCTCAGAGACTCTCTGTGGATATGGACTGTGTCCCTAGCACTGGGGGGCAACATGGGCACTAGCCGGTACATCCCTGGGTGAAGTTCCATGAGGACCAGGAGTCCCCAGCACTTGTGGCAGCTCCAATCCATTGCCTCATATGCAGTCAGAGACAACAGATACACTGTAAAGCTGGAGAGACACCAGTAAATAGATATGTATATTTAAAGGTACAGGCATTTAGCCCCCAACAAACTAAAAGCCATCTTCAAGCTTCTGACTATGGGTTACCTGTGCTCTTTGCACCATGGCCCCCCCAGCTCCCAGAAATGGCTCGTTGTAGGGGGCTGTCGTTGACACTATTTTCAGTCACCAGAGAGAAAGGAAGAGTGGATGCTGCCCCAGCCTGAGGGACACAGAAGGTAATAGCTCTGCTCTTCTGTCTCTTATTTTACTTAAATAAGTAACTCAGCAAGGTCTGCCCACTTTCAAGCCCTTTTAATCAAGTATCTGTAAGCACTGGAACGGACCTGTCTCTTCACAGGTGAAAGCATGAAGTGCCACTACACTAAAACATTTCCTAAAACGAACAAAAATATTCTCTACCAGGCTCTGTGTTTTCAGAACTAAGTTTACAAAGAGACCACACTGTCTCTAATATTATGAAAAACTCAACTGACACAAAAATCAAGCTGTGTTTCTTTGAGTTGATCTCCCCTGAAAAGCCTGCTAACGGATTTCTGCCAACAGCTCTGTAGATTAATCCACCTCTGCCCCTGCCTGAGGCAGGCAAATAAAGCCTCACACAAATCCGCAGAGCAAGATGCTGCACTTGGCAGATACCAGAACTGCACATGCTACAAAATGCAGCACAAACAAATGTAAAGGTAAGGGGGTTGCAGATTGAAGTACCTTTTTGTTATGCCCTTTTATCTTACACTCCAGAAATTAATTCCTAGCAGAGAATGGTTTTAATACCATTTAATTTTCAGATTGCAGTTCAGATTGTCTTAAAGCAAAAGTACCATAGAAAAATCAGCACTGCCATTCACCTTTGCAAAAGGTTGGGAAATTAATTTAAGGTAAATAAAAGCACGGTTCACTGTAGGTATTAATTTCCATCTTGCAGAATTTATTGACAGCCATATAATTCCTCAATTTCTAGCAGTGCCAGTAGCATAAAGGGAGAAAGAAGCAGCAGCACTTACCCTGGCACACAAAGCAATTGAGCAAGGTCCATGCTACACTGACCTTGCCATCTGGACATGTGGCAAGCCCGGTGCAGAGGCATTCCAGCATTATCCTCCATAATCATGTAAAATTGTATTCTGATGAGAGAGACCAAAAATCCCATGCTCCAAAGATCCAGCTGATAACAGCAATCAATCAACCTGCCTTTACGGATGTCAGATCACACACACACAGTGATGCCCATGTTATTGCTTCACAAACATGAACAAATTATCACACTTTCTGCATGAAGATATTTCTCAACCCACCAGTCCTCTGGAGAGACAGAAAAGCAGCAGTTAAGAAGCTGATCCTACGTCCCCAGTGAAAAACAGGAGGAACCTTGCTGGGGGCTGCTGTATGTGCGGGATTAGGCCTGAATGGTTTGCCAAAGGCTTTGCAATGAATTGGCTACTGAGCTAAGAACAGAAGCTGGGAATCCTGGTTCCTAGTGCTGTAGTCACTACACAACCTCTGCCTTCTCCCAGACAGGGCACCTGGGCACCCAACTGGACTTGGATGCAGCAAGAGGACACAGGGCCCTTATGAGGTTTCTCTCAGGAATCTTCCCCCAGCTACATTGCAACAGCCCTGTGCTGAAAACTATGAAATGGCTGTGGCTTCAGTATCACACACCAGTGTTATCAGTCTTCTTCCTGATGCCAGGAATTCGGCAGGAATTTGCTTTCTGCAGACTAAAGAGAAAGAAGAATGAAAAAGATGACTGTGTGTGTGAGGGAGAGCAGGGTGGGAGGGAGGGAGATGAAAGGCTTTGTCATTACACAGTTTAACCTTCCGAAAAAACTGATTTGGTAATTCCTGTATCAAGCCTGTAATTTCGGTGTAAATTTTCTCATGGCATTGATCCCACCCACTGTTCTACCACCTATATTGCAACAGTTTCCAGTCTGCATTCCAAGTATCTGCACCAAGGAACATCAGCTGCATCAGAGAACCCCAGTGCTTCAGCAGCAAAAGTTTTAGCCAGCTGAGCACGAGAGGGATTTCTTCAAAACAGTACATTTTGGGAAGAACCTCCAAGGCCTGAGATATAAAAGATAAAGGACTCAAAATGAGATTCCCCATCAATAAAAATATATACAACCATCTCCCACACACCCTGACATAACAAGACTCTAAAGGTTTGAGGGAGCGAGCAGAACAGTTCTGATACGTTGAAACAAGTAAAGTACAAGACAAGAAATGAGTGACAACAGATTAAGGGACTGTCAGCACAGAATCTGCAGACTATTTCAAAAGCTGTCAAGCCAAACTGTCAGCAAAGGGACCAAAATCCTGATCTGAAAATGAGTAAACACTATCCTTGAATCCCCAAGCACTCTGGACTCTTACTAGGACACAGGACAAACTAAGGGAACAAATTCTGCTAGGAGCCCCCTGAGAATAAGAGTCCGTGCATCTTTTCTAAGCAGAAGAAACTGTGTTCATGAAGGATGTAATTTATTTAAGGACCAACAATCCATACCAAGGAAAACAGGTTAATTTTGAAAGAAAATAACTAAGGGACATTATGGGGTTTTGAGAAAGCCAGCAATGAATCAGTTAACCAGAATATCGGATAATTCCACGAAAGCCAGTCTCCCACAAAGACACTTCCCAATTCTAGACGCAGTCACTACATTCAGTATCTTGGTGTCATGTAACTACACAACACTGATTTTCTATATGGCATCAAGAAGGAAATGTGCTCCCAGTCTGTCATTTGCAGAATGGGGAGGTTGCATACATTTTGGGAGGAGGCTCCATGTGCCCATACAAATGCATGGGTAAAAATAGTAAAAAGGACAATATAGACCTTGTTGCTTCAAATCTGTCAGTGTGCCAGCCTGGACTGGAGTCTAGGACTAGTTTAATAGCAATGTTACATGTAGGGAAGGCACACAGGCCAAGCTGTAGCAGTTCTGACAAATTTCCTGGGAAGCTCCAGCGCCAGCACACACTCTCTGCAGGGAAGAGTGTTACCTTCGTGGAAATCAGCTCACACAACGTCAAGGTATTTTTTTTTTTGTGCTGAGATGAATAAATGATGGGGAGAGAGGAAGAGAATCTTTTAGATTAAATCATAGGCAAGCTTTCACCACAACAGAAATTCAACAGTTTGTTAAGGTTTCCAAGCCAATCACTGCTGACCTGTCCAAAAAAATACTGAAGCGTAGTTTACTGGATTTCTGTAAAATAAGCTTCAGTTTCATGTGAGGCTGCAATAAGGAAAGCTACAACTGCTGCAAAGTTTCAGTTGGTGCATGAGGCTTCATTCTGGAGCTGTGCATCTTCTGCTTTAAAAACTAAATATAAATATACTGGGAAAAGAAAGTAACACTCTATCAACATATAGGGAAAATGTCTGTCTGTTTCAATTACATTAATGTCAATATGACCACTACTTGTGATTTTTCCTCTTACACAGGCTTAACTTGCTCACTGTCTATCAAAAACCATTCAGCGTTGGGTCATGCTCCAGTTAGCCTCTTCCTCACCTGAGAGTTCTTCGTTGCCTGGATTGCAATGAGCCTGCATCACTGCCAGCTGTAATACAACCATACAAGCTACCTGAAAAAAAGGACAAAACTAGGCTCCATCATGAGCCAAGATCCAATAACTTTATCTTCACCAAATCCCTGCCTCCAAAATGAGGTAAAGATTTCGTGAAGATAAAGTGATTGGATGATTTTACCACAATTATTTCAGCAGTAGCAAACTTCAGACTTTCCTGCTCTAAACAAAGGCAGTGTAAAGGGGTCAGCACTATTGTCACCTGCACCCAAGGGATCGATCTCTTCACCTATGCTTACAGACGAGAAGTCTAGAGAAGACGTTTCCCTCAGTTTCATAATTAAAAAATTCTCAACACAAACCCAAAATTAACATGCAAGTTTTCCTAGACCCTTGATTTAGCCTTACACCCCTTTCTTCCCTGCGTCCTCCCTCTCCCAGCATGGCAGCCCACTACTGCCAGAGAGCTGTTCTGAGCCATGACGGGCTACTCTCAGTGCGAGACATCACAGCTTGCTCCTGTGAGGCACTGACAGCTGTAAACAAAACATCAATGAAAAAGCCTACTGAGGGTGCAGACCCACAGCTTAAACGGAAATACAAAAAATTCTCTTTGGCCAGACTCCCAGGGCAAAGGTAATCCTGTGCCAGTTACACTCTTAACCAGCATTTTCATGCCCACGGAGCAAAATAATTTCTTCTTAAATCTCTCCATCAAGAGCCTGGTGAATAGCTGTTCTTTGAAATGATGGCACAGAGCCACCATGGATTTTTTTCTTCAACAGACCAGCATTGAACAGAATCTCACAGCCACAGAGGCAGCAATAAAAGGGTCAGAGGTAACAGAGCAAGGCTTAGGCAACCATCACACTGAGTACCAGCATCTTCACACTCTCACTTCATAATATACAACAGCTTCAAACCATGATGTAGTTGCCCTGCAGCAGGACGGGAACACTGTAAACATCGGTTAGCCATGAGAACAAAGGGATGGGAGAGCCTTGGCAAAATAAAAGTTTAAGTAGCAGAAACCACACAAATGAGACTGTGATGTTGGGGAAAGAACCCTCAGCAATCCTGTCACCTGTTGAGTCTCCCAAGCTGAGAAACCAACAACAAAATGCCATGTTGCTTCCAATCTGCTCATCTAGATCCAGATGTTTTATCCCCTTTGTACAGGACTTGCAGAATTCACACAATTCACCAAAAATAATCAAGACCTGACTTTAACATAACATGAATTAATCCAAGGATCTTAATGCATTGTACACACAGTACTGTTCACAGAAACCCAAGCACACTCATGTCCAATTTGCATGAACAGGGTTTTGCAGAAACACTCTCTCTCACATGAATTTTTCATCCCATGCTTTAACTCGCCAATATAAACACAGAGACTAACTTGTTACTTTGCCAGGCACAGAACTGGGTTATCAGGACATCCCATGGAGATTTGTAACAAAATCATTGGTATGTATATTGACATTTCCCCTCTTGCATCTGTAGACATGGTAAAGACAGACATACCTCTTGCAAGAAAAAGCTCTGGTCTATCATAACTACCAAGTCAGACATATTTCAAAACACACAGTAAGGCAAATCATTGCACAGTGGTTATGCTGTATTAAAGAGCACACTGGTATTGTTTAACAGGAGGTGTTAGGCTTTCTAATTCTATTCTATTCTATCTTTTCACCTGGCAATGCCCTTCAGCTTTGTACAACGTAAAATACCGTGAACTAGTAAAACTGTGGAGTTTGGGCTGAACATCATTTGTTGGCCCTACAGTAAATGGAGCCAATAAAACAGGACAACCTGCAGCAGGGAACTATCTGAACAACTGTTTTCAAACAAAGATGGCAAACTCCTGGAGAAGTGGGAAATATTTCCATGGAAAAGAGAAAGTCACACTGTAAACTTCAAGTATTTCCTTATTATGAAACTTGACCTTGAGGACAAGACATACTTAGCATTTTTCTCACTTCTTGCTGACAGAAGTAGCATTTGAAGCATATACAAAGGCAAGTCTCTGTAGAGACTGCCATTTTATAACAACCTGATCTTTTCTGTTTATTAGCAGAGGTTGGACCTAATTTTTTCAATACAATAGTCAAAGATGTATATAATTTGAGCCAGAACAATATTGCTATAATTGACAAGAACGAGTGTGGCCCAACGTTTTCTCATGCGATTCAGAGATACCACAGTCAGATAGCATCTTCTCAAAAAATAACAAAAGATGATACTTCATCAGACAATGTAGATGTGCCAGGCAATAAATCTTGCAGCAGAAGGCTCCTTCCTATTTTAATTCTGGTCATCACTGATCAAGAGGTAGACAATTGTTCTTTCTCAAGACAGACACAGGAGAGATGAAACCAAAGCAAACAACTGAAAAGACAGAAAAATGATCCAGGTTTCATTTAAATCCTGGTCTACTTGATTCAGTCTAATAAAAATAGCCCACCTGCAGTTTGCAGAACTCCTGAGATCAGGAGATACTATCCTGCAGCTGCCTTCACTGTTCAGAACTGCAAAGAGGTCTGTTTCAGATAAGCACATCCATCTTTTCCCTCCCCTTTCAATTGACTCACCATTTCATTCCTAAGCAGGGAACAGGTTGGAGATCTGCCCCCATGATTTGCATGTCTGCGTGCCCCTGACCACAAAAAGGTGTCCTCACAGGTTTGGTACTTTGCACTATTCTAGGATCTTTTATCTCAATGTCTGCAAGCGAAGCTGTGGCCACTTTCTATCAGAAAAAATGCTACAAGGCTCCTTCAGTCCCAGCAGCTCAGAGCTCACAAATAATCCTTTGACAAGAAGCCAGAATGCATTCAGCATGGATATACGGCCTACTAGGATCGGGACTCAAACCAGCTTGCTTCTCTGTCTTGTTCTTCCACAACTCCCTGCATGCCTCTGGGTAAATCACTCAATCTTTCTGTGCCTAAATTCCACATTTATGTAAGAGGGATAATCATTCTTCAGGACTACAGAGGGCCATTGTCAGGCTACGCTTACTACTGATTGACAGGAGCCCAGGTACTACAGAGAAGCACCACAAAAAACATCACTCCCAGCCCCAAACGCTTTATGAAAAACAAATATTCCTTAAAAGGCAGGTTTCAGATTCAGTTATCTAGTAGTTATCACAAAACCCAGCAATTTAACAAAAACTCTATCAATTTAAAAAAATCCCAACGCAATTTGACAATGTCCTTTCAACTCAACATTTAAAAAAACTACAGGCACAATTACATATGACAAAGATAATGACAAAATAAGAAAAAAAAAAAGTTGGGCAATATTGTTCCTCCTAGCTTAATAAAAATAAATTACAGTGCACTGTAATACATTACAGTTTGCCCATTTAATAGGTGATGTGACAGGTCATCTTGGGACAATTTGAGAACAGAATGATTGGCAGTCTGTGATGACAGTGATCACTAGCTGGTTCCTGGAGAGCTGGTAAGTTATTAAGCTAAACAATGCATCGCTATTATGAGCAAGTCAGTGCACTAACTGTAATTTCCTTGAAAGAGGAGCGGTACATGATTATACTTGTCCACTCAGGCTGCCTGCTGGCAGCTCTGTATTCCACTATTGTTGTGAGCTGTAGAGTCTTCCTTGTGCCTAGGATACAGCCACAGGAAAATGTATTCTTCATTTTCAGCCTTCATTGTGGCAGCTGTCGTCTGAAGGACACTGGGAAGAGAGACATTCTGTGTTCTGAAGCACAGCTATTAGAAATAAAAAAAACACGTGGTAGCAGGAGCTACCTCTCATTTCTAGCTGAGGCAATTTCCATTTCAAGAGTGCTCTGACTTTGGAATGACACATATGTACATATATATGTGTGTTTATGTGTATTAAAAAGCCACACATGTACATGAGTACATTCCTGGGGGTTTTCTTTATGACTCTCAGGAAGACTGCCATTACTACTGGAAGCTTGAATGGACATCTCCCAACTCAAGCTGCTCTCTCAAGGTACAAGGAGAGACAACAGAGCACACCTCCATTAATGAATCCAAATCTAGGAAGAAAAAGGGTAAACGAAAAAGAAAGCAGCAGCTGGATGACAAGGACTTCAAAGTGGCTAATAAACACAGGGACATGACTTTCATCTGGTGGAACCACCAAAAAGTAGTAGTTCTAGAGGTGAACAATAAGTAGGACCTAGAAAACAAGAGTCAGGTCCTACTGCAGACCTGCTGTGTGAGATGGGTAAGGTACTCACCTTCCTACATGCTTCGGTTTCTCCCTCTGCAAAACAAGTCAGCAGCATCTGCCCAGCTGCCAAAGGCACAACCAGCAGAGTCTGTGCTGGGTGATCCCAGAGCTCACAGGGCCTGGGATTGCTGGAGACATGAAGCCAAGACAGCCCATAACCCACCTGGTTATGTGGGGAGAGAAGAACAAAGAGACCCTCCTTCTGATTCCCTACACTAATTCTCAGAAATATATCTTCACTCTTGCCTGCATGAGCAGCCACACTAAGCCTTCCCCTCCATTTCATTTTTACCTTGTTCCTGTCCTGACTGTCGCCAGCTAGTCTGACCAGGAGACAAAATTTTTAAAATCCTTAAATGTCTTCCCCTCAAACAACAACAGCCATTTTGGAGTGTAAGCCCCATTGGCTTCCAATGAGCCTTGGGGTACCCAAGTGCTTAAGTCAGGTTTTTTTAACGGGACTTAGGTGATTCTGAAAATATTACCATGTACCTCACATTAGACATGATATAAAGTGAGTATTAAATACGAAGAAAACCTGACACTGAGAACATCTGACAAGTGCTTAAAAGGTAGGTCCTAATTAATTTTAAACTTCATTTTATATAAGACTCATTTAAGGAACACGATGAAATTCTTTCATTGTCCTTCTCGCTGTGCTGATCCTGCAAGGAATATATAATCACTAATACATTTAAACAGGTCAAATAAAACTTCTGAATCCAGGAACTGTTCTATTCCTGCCACTGAGTTTTTCAAATTCAAGTAAAAGGGAAAAACCATTACTGTAAAAATACAAAATAAGAAAATGTAATATTCAAAGAGTGATACTAGTAACACATATAGGAAAAGCCTGCCCTCTAATTCTGAAGAAAGGTTAACACCATTGCTATTCCTACACTTCATACTTTTACAAATAAATTATTTCTCTCCCTACAAGATCTAATCATTTGACCACGAATTCTCCTGGGCAGTAAAGGAAGGTTAATACGTCAATCATTTCCACTCTAACTCCAAATTAACCATCCCTGTGCCATAAATATAAACAAAATGATTTAGCTTCAAAGTGCAGGGTTTTGTTTTGTTTTCTCATGAACTTGAAACACACTCAGCGAGTTAACACCAACTTCCACAACACTGGAGATGGGAACTGTTGACTCAGGGACAGGAATTTCATCAACTGCATTGCTATGACCCTCCCAGTACACCCTCAGTAATCTAGCAAACGGAGACTGCACCTAAAGACAGAGTCATTAACTGCTGTAAGTAGTGTGGTCATCCAGAAATCCGTAGGAAAAACACATGGTTATGGCAGCAGGAAAACTCAAAAAGAGATAAACAGCAATACCTTGCCATGGAAGGCTATCAAACACAGACTAACAGCCAAGGATGCACCAGCTGAAAGCCTCAGTGATATACAACAAACATGGAAGAAAGTTAATTTCAAGCATATGCTCATGTACACCTCAAAAGAACACAAATTTTATAGGAAGCATATAACATACACATGCAAATACTATTTATCACTTCTTTGTTCCTCCTTTTTTTCCCCCACCAATAATTAGGTTATTATCACCTTTATGAGATATCCATTCAAAATACACTGCTTCATAAGATCATTAAAAGCCACTAGATAACTATATTGTTTTGGGACTACTTCATATTTAAATCATTGCCTAAGATTACAATTCAACCAACATCTGAATGAACAAAGCCATTCATATGGGTACATAACACACAAAGCCTTTTTAGATTAGTCATTCCAGGCTGATTTAACACTCTTGTGCAAACAAGAACTACTTCTGGCCTGTCACACCATAAGAGCTACCAGAGCATAGCTCAGCAGTTCCATGCAAACCCTTCCCTTCTAAACTTACCCTTCCCCAGACATGAGGTTTTCCCTACATACAGACACAGAGCGCTTGTCCTGGGGTCAAGCCTTAACAGTCTCCAGAACACAGACACTGTGAGGGATAACGTGACAAGACAAAGCCAACAACATGACTGTACCTACAGGAATTAAGAGAGCCACTTGGAAGTGCTTGCAGTAACCTGATACTGACAGGAAGAGTGCAGAGAAAACCTTTCCCTACAGCATGGTTTCACCACATGACCACTACTACAGTGAGATTTCAGAAGCTGCACAATAACCAAAGCACAACTTTTACTGAAGGGCATGCACCACACAATGCTGCACATTAAAGTCAAACCAAGTCACGTTTGGACTTCATGCCATTCTAGTACTTTCCCTTACTTGTATCAAGGACATGAATAAAACTTCTGTGTAGAGGACTTGGATAGAAGTACCTTCATTAGTCTTGTACATCTAACACCTTTACGAATTGGAATTAAGCTGTCTGCACTGGCCCAGAAGTGAGTACATGCCCTTTCCCAAGGTAAGCTTTGCTCTTACCCAGCTACAGAATTTTTTGGCTTCTAGTTTGTTTCAGCAGGTTTTTCACAGTTTACAGCCAATACACAGTTTCACCTGAAATACTCACAGAGCGACACAAAGGACCAATGAACTACTACAGTAAACAGCCTCTCATCCATACCAACAGTTCTCTCCACAACCAAGAGGTTGTACAGTCTCACTCAAGTTCAAAAAACACGTTGTCATGTTTAAATGAGACATTAAATTACACATTATAATGCTATGTGGAAAGTAATGCCAAATGGAGCAAAGCCTAAAAATGTCAGTGAGGTCAACAAAACGTTAACACAGCAGAGAGCAAAGCTCTATGCATGGCTTTAAGCATAAGATCCCACTGGACAAAACCCTGAGCATCCTGCTCTAGACTCTGCCTTGAGTTGGGAGTTTGGGTTACATGATCTTCAGAGATCCTTCTCGACCTCATCCATTCTGTGAAGATTTGCTATTTCCTAATTTTGTGACAATGCACCAGCCGTGGACAAACTGCACAAAAAGGTTAAGGCTCCACTATGGCATTAACCATCAGTCCCACGTGAGGCTCCAGGCCATGAGTCATCCATGCTCATTCACAAGGTCAACTCTGGGCTTTGTCACTTCCCTCCTTCTTCCTTTCCCTCCATTAAACCACAAAGCTTGCTCTAATCAAGCTGAATTTTTGCTAACTTTTCTGTGCTTAGTCAGCATCACACTGGTCTAGCAAAGAAAGTGATTCCTGGCAGTCACCAAAATACTGTTACACCTGCATGCCAGGAATACTGAAAAGAAAGCAATCATTGAAAAAAGGAAAAACAAACTGCATTAAAAATTATGATATGTTCTTTAGGAATCTGGTTGTTTTGCAAATCTGTACAACCATTCATTACCTAGCCTGCAATACAGGTAACTCAGATCCATTTCATTTTCCAGAATAATGTATTCATTTCATCTGCACAGAAATTGCCATAACCTGTCTACACTGCTGGGTTTTGCCTGAAGAAAGATCTCTTGACAAAAATAATGTATGTCAATTTGTGACCCCTTAGTTTGTGCAAGGAAACTATCGCAAAGCACGTAGACCCATCGCTTACCACAGAAAACCACTAACTAGTTTAAGACTGCAGTAAGCTCAGGAGAGACCAAGCCACAAGCACGAGGTTTTATACCTTGCTGGCTCAGCAGACACAAACAAGTAATGCACATTAAAACCCTACTTGGTTAACAAAACCGCCAAATGGGTGCCAAAATAACATGCTACTCAAAACACATCTCAGTATATCATCAACTGTCCTAAATCAATTCCCACAGCAGTGAAAGGTCAATTCTTTGCAACCAAGTAGTTTGAACGTGAAAACAATTAAGAGTACAATTTTATTTTAATGTTAGCTCATCTAAGAAAAGAATATCTAAAATCCAAAAATTTTTGGACTGATGGTATCCTAGGTGTAAATAAGATAATTTAAACACTTATAAGAAGATGTTTGCTGCTGAAACTCCAAAGCAAATGAAAAAAGTCAACGGAGGAGAAATCAGTGACAAAACCACTGGAACCAATCCACTTATGCAATACACCAGATTTTGACAGCAACAGCATCTTCTGCAAGATGGGGGAATATTTCCCTTATTTGAAACTACTCAGTTTAGTTCAAAATAATGGTTGGTTTGTTCCAGGTTGAGAAACAAATCAGGAACTGAAAAAGCAAATGAACTTGGGTTTTCTTCTTCCAGTCTGCAAACAAGAAGTAGGTGTGGGAGTTTGAGATGTCCCAGCTCCAATGCCTTGCCAAGCATAGTCTCAAAGTACCAACAGCTCCATTTTTTTTAGTACAGGCCACATTACACGCTGCTAAGTTATAAACACAAAATAGGCAGAGTTTTTTTTTTCCCTAAATACTTAGCACATTTAATATTGTGTAGTAATTTAAAAAGAGCAAATGAAAATGTCTGTTTTCCATGTTATAATCGAGCTTCAATTTCCACCCAAAAGCAGCTTGAAAGAGATCACAACTCAAAGACTAATCATGTGATAAGTCATCCATCACTTTCAAAAAAAGCATAAAAATAAAGACTAAGTAAATCTATGTAAATGTATACAGTTGCTTAGATGAATACAGAGTATCTCCTTCTCATTATTAACAGCTACCTTTTTTTTCTTCCTCCCAAGACTACATCTATATGCAATTGAGTGCCTTAGAGGTTATCAAGAGAGGAGTCAATCTTTGTTTAGGAAAAGAAATAAAAGCTACAAATGTTTAACAAGATTAACATGGGCCATTTCAGTCGAGGTCTCAGACTTGTCAACTTCAACCAACTCACCCTGTAAAACAGGATACATATGTGGCACAAGAAAGGGTCAAATGCCAATCTTTTAACCACAGAACTAGGATAAATACTCAGGTATTACTAAAACCAGTGCATATCATCACCCAAATTCTCTGCACATAACAGTTCTAAAAAGCCTGAACAGAAGAAGATAGGGAGAGTCACACCTATGTTTTAACTGTTCCACCTATGTCAAAACTTGTAAATTTTCCTCTCTAGCTTTAGAAATTCCCCCAGTATCAACTTTTTAAATTCAACTATTTGAATACTTTGCATAAGACTTAGAGGTTGCATTTTACTCTTAAACAGCCACACCTTATAGATCTCCAGTATCCTCTGTAACAAGGACACTAAAACTTTGCAGGCAATGAAAATGAACTTTTTCTTTACAGTTACATCTTGGTCAAAAACACATTCACACTTACTAGAAGGTTTGGTTCCTACTTCATAAACAATTTGTATTGAAAGAATTTGGATCAAGAACAGCTTACCACCAGTAACAGCCTACATATCCCTACAACTACTGGCCAACAAGTAGCACAATATCTTAAAAAGCTTTATTCCACCACATTAACAAAATTTAAATGAACCACAAAGGTCTGAAAAAATCACTTTGCCTACCCAGGCATCCCTACAAAATCACCCCCAAAGGATTAACAAATGGTTTTCTGCCACCAAGCAAACTTGCCACTTCTCCATTCCATGTGCCAACTGTGCTAAATAGCAGCATTACTGCTGGAAGCTTCCCAAAGCAGGCTGCAGGTCAGAAGTAGGCTTGTTTTTTTAATCTGAAGTAAACCACATTTAACAGACCAAAGTAAAGTTGTACTGGCTGGCGAGGAAGTTCAGGCATTCACTGCTTTTCTTTGGATGTGAAAATAAAGTTTTATCAACCAGTACAAAATGTTTATTATACATCAACCCACAAAAATGAGATCAGATTCTCTGTTTCCATGGTCAGCACAGTAAAACTTTGTGCAGAATGTCTGGAACTAACACAGGATTGTAAAGTCACGAAACTGGCTTAATCACTCTTAATTTCTTTTGTCCCATAATAAAACATTTTTGTCTATTGTTTTCTCTCTTAACAAATATATCTTACAGTTAGCTACACAAAACCAAGCTGAGCTGGGGAGGCAGAAGAGATCTTTTTACTTTGAAATGATAACTGCAGCTTACAGGCTTTGCTCTGTTGATTCTGAACTATAAAGAATGGACTTATTTCCTCACATTCCTGTTGTATAATTCTTCCTTTACCAGCCTTCAGCTAGAAGCAGATCAGAGCTGGAGTTTACCTTGGAGTTGGCAGTAAACAAAAGAACAAATCTGCACTGTTTCCTCCGGAAAAAGAAGTTGTAGCCCTTGTCCAAATATACTAAAACTCTGAAACACGCAGGACGATTAAGAAGTTTTGTGTTGGATAAATGAGGTAGTGTGCTCAACAGATTAAAAAAAGGGAATTAAATGGAAAGATTTACATATTTATAGAGCACAAACAAGGCATTGCCAAACAGTTCAGCCATCAAATGGAGCCTAATTTAAGTTTAACTCAGTGGAGGAGTAGCCTGTGGATTCAAACTACTGTGTTAATGAACAACTCAGTTGTTGCTTCTCAATGACAAATGCACAATACTCACACTTTCCTCAGCAGACCTGCATTGGGTATACTGCTGAAGCATGAGTACCCAGCTTGCAGGAGGAGCCATCTAATAACTCATAAAAGTAATATTTTTAATTTAAATATTGACTTTAATCTCAAAGTAATAAACTAACATTCAGTTGAAGGGATCTTTAATGAGTTACATGATAATTTTTTTTTCTCTTTTTTATTTCTCAACTCAAGATGAATGGGCACCACTGGTGTTTCTTTTACATTAGTGATGCTGTACCTTACCCACAGAACATGCATCTCATCTATGTGACAGCTCTACCAGTGAACAGAAACAGTTTACCACAGGAAATAAGGACAACCATCCATCCCACTACAAACTACAAGCAGTTACTTATTTTAAAAGTACAATACCTAAATCAACTTTTCCCCACCACTTAGCACTCCCCAGCATTACAGTGTGGGTTTGATCCAGTACTTCTGGTCTACCTTTTGAATCTCATTTACTTTCTAAGCACTTCTGTCAGCTTCTGACATGGCATCAGCCTCAGCCTGATGGACCACATGGTAGGTTGAGGACTACATGACAGAACTGTCAGGCAAAAAAGACAAAATCAGGCAGTGCCCCACTGGTCACCCGCATGCCAGAAGCAGAAAAGAAAGGGAAATAATAACAATATTTGTAGATAAACAAAAAGAGACCATCGTGAAGGAAACCTGTTCTTTCCAAGGTTTAACACATTAAAACACTGCAGCATCTGAAACACCCAGCAGCTTTGCACATAAATTGATGACATCCACAATTAAAGTGCTTATGTCCTTCTATTCTCTCTCCTCAGTTAGCTGATTCTTACTACCTCTACTCATTCTGAACATCCACCATCATGTTCAGCACCCTTGTGCACAGGGTGACACAGGCAAGGCAGTAAAGTGCTCTGTGGAAGGGCAGGCAGGCTTGAGGTCATGACACTTCTTGTACTCCTGTGGTGGCTGGACATCAGCACTCAGTCCTTCTGTAACAGATAGTCACCAAATCAGACTGAAAAAGAAGTCCCCAAACCTCAGGTAACACACACACATACACCTCCAGAAAAGAAAATAAAATATTCAAGACATTTGGGACACAACACATTCAAGATATTTACCACACCAAAAGAAAACAGCTGTTTTAGATGAGTAGACAGTGTCTTACAACTGGCAAAAGCCTTTACTCAGTCTTCCTCAGATGCACAGGATGGCAGAAGCCACAAGAAAAAGAAAAAAAGGTTTTAACTACAGGAGTTGCCTTTGCCAGAAAATCATGCAGTGTTGCAGACTGATCTGTATCTCATACACGGGCATAAAAGACACATTTGTCTGAGTTCATACCAAAGGAAACAGGCTGCTGATCTGGAGTGTCTTTAAATGATGCATGGATACATTTTAAGCACTTGTTTATCCTATTATTTTCTGAAATCCAAAATAGACCTTTTATTACAGTATCTCGAATTTCAGGACACCTAGACAGTAAACAAGTGATCAGGCAATGAGAAACACTTTTATTAATAGCAACAGCACACTATTCATAAGTAGAGGTGTCAATTACTACTAAGCAAAACGGATAGATTACCAAAAATACCACCACAAACTTAAAGTTAACAATCCTAGTTATATGGTTTTTGTTCACAAACTAAAGAAAAAAATTCAACTTATTCCGTACAGTTTATCATAGTTTTCACTTCTTGCTACATTTTTAGTAGAATTAATATTTTGAAGCACCTCTCCACACTAAGAATACCTCCTGCCTCTGAGCATCCCATGGTAGAGGTGAGTGACAAGCAGAATCAAGGCTGGGACAGAGCCCAGCCTGGCTCCTCCAGCTTTTCTGGGAAGCATCTCACTCACATGGCCAGCCATCTGTATTTAGTGCCAAACCTGCAAGCTTGCAAAGTGCCTGTAATTCTGCTTCAAGTCACCAATGTACACAAACTGTACCTTCAGAAGAAGGTCAGAACCAAGGAAAAGAAAACCAAGAGTGACAGATGATTTTGGAATGGTAGCCTTAGAAACTTCTGTGACCAAGATCTCATCCTTTACACACACAGAACTTGTTCCTTCTCTTCAGTGTGCTGAAATAATGACCATCTCAAGCCAAAGAGTAACAAAAAACCCTTGGAGATTTTTAAAGTTTGTGACGCCAGACACACGACCTACAATTACTTTAACCACCCAGCCCTGTGAACAAACTAACCACTCCGTTTCATTCTGGTTATAACTTAATAGCATTACAATTTAAATAATATACCTTTTTTTCCCTCAACTACTTTATTTCACTGTTTACCACCAAACCTTTATATGAGGTACTGGAATAGACAGGAAAGGCTACTTTTTAACTCACTGACTCCAGATGTTCAGGGGTCTACCAAAGCATTACCCAGAAATCAGGCTAATTACATCATATAAATATAGTGCTTGGAAGAACCCTGACCCCGCTTTATCCTCCTCGACTCTCCATATATTTTTATATACACTCAAAAGACAAGGTCAGGCTCACCTTCCTTCTCCCTATTGCATGCACTAATGGTTCAGTGCAAACATATCTCAGGCTGTCCTTCCCCTCCATTCAGATTTAATTCTTATGCACTAAAAGGAGATGCAGTTAAATAATATTTTGCAACTAGGAAAAAAAAAAGACAGAAACATAGCAACACATTAGCATGTTTTAGTATGTCTGTCAAGTCTTCAAGCAGGTTACTTGTGTCACATGTCCCAGCAGCATCAGCCAGTTTAACTCTGACCAAGGAAGCGAAGGCAGGTTTGACGGGAGGGAAGCTGCTTGCTCTGCAGCACACAGGCTGAAGGTGGGAGTTCCCAGATGAGCACAGTTCTCCGCCCCAGAGAACCAACATTTACAGAGGCATGTGAGAAAGCAAAAGGATGCAACGGTGAAGCCACACACAGTTTTTGTATTTACATATCTAAACACACTGCACACCTTCTGAATAGGTAAAAATCCTCAAGTCAAACACAGACAGAGTCCCAGAGTATTCTGAGTTGAAAGGGACCCACAGAGATCATTGAGTCCAACTCGTCAGTGAATGATCTGTATGGGGACTGAACCCATGACCTTGGCATTATTAGCAACACTCTCTAACCAACACAAAGTAAACCACCAGAATGAGGATGACAGCAACGGCAAAAAGATTAGACACATGCAAATCTTCACCAGGCAAACAGAAATGATGCTGTGGATCTGCTCCTCCACTGGGGTACCTGGCAGAGCCTGTTGTAATCAGCAGTTCTGCACTGACACAAGCAGAGCACCAAGAGCACAGTGTTCAGTGTAACTGCTCAGGAGTTCCACTACTGTTTATTTCTGAAATACCTCTCTTAATGTAACTTTGCATAAAAAATGTCATGCCTAACACAGTTATGATTAATAGTGTTTTTCTTTCAGCTCAGTTCAGCTCACTGTTTTATTCACTACTGGTCTCACCTCTTCACCTTGTTAACTGTTGTCTTGCTCCTGGTCATCAGAATAGTTTTAAAATTGCTGTTCTTTGTTCAAAAAATACTGTTATTGTAAT
Organism: Myiozetetes cayanensis; assembly: GCF_022539395.1. Taxonomy (NCBI): domain Eukaryota; kingdom Metazoa; phylum Chordata; class Aves; order Passeriformes; family Tyrannidae; genus Myiozetetes; species Myiozetetes cayanensis. The sequence continues at coordinate 6,420,991 of NW_026087522.1, read as the reverse complement.
AGAAGCTAAATTAAAAAACTCATGTCATGAACAAGGGCAGACTGAGAGTGAAAAAAGGTCAAATAAAGAGGGAGATTTGTTACTTTTTCTTCCCAAGAGGATTAAGGAAAACATAAAAGAAACCGTCCAAATCACTCCTCGCAGGAGACTATGTCAAAACCCTAGTTTCTTGCATGACCAATATAACAATATTGATGATGTCACTGCCATCCCTTTGGATCACAAATCATTTCTTACGGTAGCCTTGCAGCACAGGTAAAAACTCTGTTTAGGGTCTCACTGGGAAAAATGCAGGTGATGAAAGTAACTGGCATCTTTGCTATCTAATCAGAAAAGGTTAGCAGGGCTGTGGGCCACCTTCCCCTTTCATCCCCTAAGTGGTCCTTTGCAGATGGGATGGTCAGGAAGGGAGATCCCTCTTGCACCCCTATAAAAAGTTATTGTCTCCTGGGCATATTCACTCTTTAAAGGAGGAGGAAAAAGAAACAGTGGAATCATAAATTTATGGAGTTACATCTCCCAGGGACCCTCACCTTCCTCACACACATGGTGTTCATCAGCGAGATCTGTGGGGCAGGGACCTTGTTTGCCTCAGGGCAGGCAAAAGCACAAAGGAAAAGCAAGGTTTCAGTGTTGTCAGTTGTCTTAAGAATGACACAAACAAGCCTCCCCTTCTCTCCCCTGCATCTCTACTGTCTGCAAAAATAATAAAACAAACAAAAGATAAATAAATAGAGGCTTCCCGTGCCAACAAACCTTTACACAAACAATTGCTGTTCCTGATCAGTAAGACTCCATGAAAGCTAACGAAAAGATTGATACTCACAGTGTATATGGAAAGGGATGGACACCACAGCAACCAGAGACAATAACTGTCGAGTGCTGCACCCAAATGCAGGACAAGGTATCACATCCTGAAGGGGTTATCTTACTGCCCTGATCCTTTCACAGTTCTCTAACATTGAAGATGTGAAATTTAGTGTGAAACAGAAAGACAACAGGACCAACCCTGAAGTTTTAAAAAAAAAAAAAAAGATAATAATAATAATACCCCAAAGAAACAACCCCCAAAATTCCACTCTATACATTAGGAGTGACAGATTTAAAGACTTCACTACTGATGTTAACTGTGACATTTTAAGCATGGGAGGGGGAGCAACAAGTCCTTCAAAAAATCAGCAGCAACTTTCAATTATAATAAAGCAACATATTAAAGGCTCTTCAGTCACACATTTCTATTTTAGTGTCCTGTAGAGTATTCAGGGACAGCAGTAAACAAGGTACTGATGCACTTTACACTGCAAACAATGTCAGTGCTGAGCCAAATGGGATGAGCCCCAAATCGGAGTGAAATTTCAATGCATGAAGTTTAAGCATAAGATAAGGAACTGTGATCAAATTACATCACAAATAGCTCCATTCATCCATAAGCATTATAACAGAGAGAGCACTGAATTACAGATTGGAATTTAAGAAATAAAAAATAAATTTATTATCTATTTATTATTTTCCTACAGCCAAAGAAAACTTCCCACCTTCATAAGAGAATGCTATTCAAGATGAATGTGGGGAGAAAACTGAAATACTAATCATCAGGCTGGAAAAACAAGAGAATTTGAGTAGTGTTATTTACATTCGCATTTCTTTTTCTGAATAGACCAAAGTCACTAAGCTAAGTGAAGACAGAAGAATACACGACTATAATTTAAGTTGTTTTGTGCGACAGGCCTAGCTCCTTTCATACATTCAATAAACTGACCACACAATTTTGTTTCCTCTCCTTAAACAAAAATTTAAAAATGCTCACTGTGCCTTTTACTACGTTTTTTTGTTTGTTTGTTTTATTTTCCCGAAAGCTATAACAATCCATATTACTCAATATCACAATTTTCAAGTGCAAGACACGTACTGCCCCTCGTCCTCCCTCCAATTTGGCAGCACTGGAAAAGCACCTTTTAAACAAACCCGCGTGTGGAGGCTTCGCTCTAAGTGCTGAAAGGAACAACAACCAGGGAAAAACAAAACAAAACAACCCCCTCCCCGAAAACAGGGAGCGCGCGAGAGAAACCCCCACCACTGCTCCTGCTCGGGCCGCTGTTGTCGCCTTTGTTGTCCGGCCCGGCCGGACCCCCGGCCCCCACCTGTTCTCATTCATCCGGCCCGGCCCGGCGGCTCGCAGGGTGCCCCGAGCCGGGCTGGGACACCCCGAACTCGAGCGCTGACCCGCATCGCCGTCTCCCAGGGACGGGATGGAGGTGTGCGCAGGGAAGACCCAGAGGTCCCCCCACCCCCAAGACCCCTGTTCTCTGCCGAGGGGGCGTCCCCGCTCCCCCAGCGCCCTGACTCCTCTCAAGGAGGGCGCCCTTCCCCCCGCACCCTGCCCCGTTACGAGGAGGGTGTCCTCCCCCTTCAGCACCGTGCCCATTTGCAGGAAGGAGGGTGCCCCCCTTCCCAAACTGCCCCCCTGCAAGGAGGGGTGTCCTCCATCCCAGGAGAAGAAGCCTTGTTTGTTTTTTTGTGTGTGTTGTGGGGTTTTTATTGGTTTGTTTTAAGAAGAGCACCCATCAACCCACCCCCTTTACAAGAAGGAGGCTGCTCTGCTCACTTGCCAGGCAGATACCCCCACCCCAGCCCCTATGAGGGAAGGAGGGTACCCTGCAAACCCGAGCCCCCGTACACCAAGGAGGATACGTCCCCAAGACCCCGTCCCCTCGCAAGGAGGGCGCCCCCGCCCTGCCCCCGCACTGCCCCATCCCCAGCACCTACCTCGTCTTGGAGGACAGGAAAGCAAGTTTGATTAATCCATAGGTAAACAACTGGATGCTCTCCTTGGCTATGCTGGCCACTCTGAGCCTGTGCTCTAGGATGTGCAGTTCCATCTTTTCCTCTTTCTCATTTGTAGTTCATCTATCCCTGGGGTTTATTTTGTGGTTTTGAATGGGGAGGGGGAGGGGGAGGGGGGCTGTTATTGTCGGTGCCTTTTTTTTTATTTTTTTTTTTTTTTCCGTTGTTCCTCCCCCGCCTCCCCTCGATTCCTTCTGCCCCTTCCCGGCTCCGGGGGCCGGTAGGTGAGGGAGCGGCGGTGCCGAAGTTGGCGGAGGAGGCCGGCGGGGCGCGGAGCGGAGCCGGGCAGGGCAGCGCAGCCCGGAGCAGCTGGTGCTGCTGGAACAAACAACTTGCCACTCAAGGCCGGCCCTGCGCCTGCGCCGCGCCCCGCCGCATGCTGGGCCTTGCAGTCCGCGCCGCCCCGGCGGGACGGGACGGCAGCGCGGGATCGAGCGGCCTGGGAAAGACCTCTGAGATCACCAAATACAACCTGTGACCCAACAGCACCGTGTCAACTAGACCATGGCACTGAATGCCACATCCAGTCTCTTCGTAAACACCTTCAGGGATGGTGAATCCACCACCTCCCTGGGCAGCCCATTACAATGTCTGATCACTCTGTAAAGAATTTCTTCCTAATGTCTAATCTAAACCTCCTCTGGTGCAGTTTAAGACCATGCCCTCTTGTCCTACTGCTGGTTGCTGGGAAAAGAGACCAACCCCCACATGGCTACACCCTCCTGTCAGGGAGTTGTAGAGAGTGATGAGGTCTCCCCTGAGCCTCCTCCAGGCTAAACAACCCCAGCTCCCTCAGCTGCTCCTCACGGGACTTGTGCTCCAGTCCCTTCACCAGCTTTGTTGCCCTTCTTTGGACACACTCCAGCCCCTCAGTGTCCTTCCTAAACTGAGGGGCCCAGAACGAGCCACAGAAGTTGAGGGGTGGCCTCACTAGCACTGAGTACAGGGCAAGAATCACTTCCCTGCTCCGGCTGTCCACGCTGTTCTTGATGCAGGCCAGGATGCCATTGGCCTTTTTGGCTCCCTGGGCACACTCTGGCTCATGTTCAGCCTCCTGTAAATCAGCACCCTCAGGTCCCTTTCTGCCTGACTGCTCTCCAGCCACTCTGTCCCAACCTGTAGAGCTGTGTGGGGTTGTTGTGACCAAAGTGCAGGACCCGGCACTTGATCTTGTTAAACATCATATAATTGTATTCAGCCCATCTATCCATCCTGTCCACGTCCCTCTGCAGAGCCCCCCTACCCTCCAGCAGATTGACACTCCCCCCACTTGGATGGGACAGTCTGCCCTGTCCTGCCCTGCCCCAAACCCCACATCTGCCTTGAAGGGGTGGTTTTCACCAGTCACTTAAAAAAAAACAAAAACAAAAACAAAAAAAAGAAACACAGGAATCAACACTTGTAAGTGCCCAGCTGGTTGGGGTGTTGATTTGTTTAATTTTCTTTGCACCTATCATGATAAATCTCTCACAACCCTAAAAACAACAGAAAGGAGAACTTCAGAAGTCTTCATTAATGACAGGGAAATACTCAAATATTTCATTCGTTCATGTGGCAGCTGGGGAGTCCTCATCCATTTCCCTGAGAAGCAAAAATAAAGTGGGAAAACCACTCACTTTGCATGAAAGTGTTACAGAGGTAAAATCACAGTTGTCAAGAATATAAAGCCAGCCTTGTGTGTGTGACAGTTGTAATGCTGGAAGGGTGAATGGCCTGTTCATCCCAGTTGTTGCCTCACTCCTCAACACAAGGAGGCTGAATAGAGGTAGGAAGGGATTACCTCCAAACCAGCACCCCAGAAATGGGGCTACTCTGGCACTGGGAGTGTCACGACACCAACCGACTGCAGCCATGCTGTCTGTGAGCACTGTACCCCAATGGCACCACGCTGACTAACACAGCAATTAAATTCAGCCTTGGGGTGTTTGTAAAGTGGGACCTGGCTTTAAACCTGATTCAGATTCTGTGCAAGGCTCCCTCTGACTTCAGATGTCACTAATTCTGCCAGGAACACACCACCACCCCCAGTCACTATGACCCTTTTCACAGGTAGATCTCAAATAAGCTTTATAAAGACCATTAATAGTAACCCTTCTGTTCTGCACAGAGGAAAACTGAAGCACGGGATGTGTCCAAGGGCACAAGATGAGAGCTTAGTTAGCCAAGTCCCATTCCAAGCCATTCCTTTTCCTTATAGAGAAGGAAGAGCTTCTGCAGTTGCAAGTGAAGATTTTAGGGCCTGTGTTCTTGTTGCAGAAATCCCTTGTCTGGAGACAAGCTTCCAAACACAGAATTTCCAAGGCCTTTCTATTCTGTTATTCCCATGGGATGGCTCTATTTCTACCCTGGACATATCTGTTCTTCCTCTGCCTGTGGCCATACTTTGAAAGGCTGTCTTAATTTTGTTATATCCCAAGAAAAAAACCTTGAAATTAGAGGCATTCACATCAATAGTTTGTCAAAATCATTCAGAGGAAATGTAACCAAGATAAAATATCAAATCTCTACTTCATTTTTTAGAAGACTTCAAAAAGCTAGTTTTCTTTCTTTGCCTCACACTACAGTTCAGATGACTCTAGGCATTGCATTTTCGGAAGCTAAAGAGGATTTTTAACCTGCTTCCACCCCCACCCAGTTCAAGGTCTTGGACTTCAAAGCTCTGAATATATCTGTGCCCAGCTACAAAAAATGCCTGCACCTGCATCTACAAGTCACAGAGATATCTGTGTTCCTCTGGGACAATGCAGACCAGAGTCCAGAAGGAAGCAGCCAGGGACAAAACAAACATGCACCATCTTGGTTGCTGTGAGCTTCCAGAGGAAATCAGACAAATGTATCCTGAATCACTTTTAGGAAATCCTGCAAAACTTCGCTCTTTTAAGAGATTTTCCATCATAATCAGGACACCATTCACAACATCAACTATTCCCCTTCCCACTTAGAAGAAAATATGTTGTCACTAAGCAGAGTTTTCTCAACCCAGAGAGGCCAGACACTCCAGGAAGGCCACCAGGGATTATGCTATTACAGTCTAATTACCACAGAAAATGCTTACAATGAAACAATGTGAAACATTAGAACAGACCCAAAGGTAAAATCAGTGCAGACCTTTTGAACAAGCAAATCATCAGAGACTTTGTTCTGCCTTCAGGGTAGGAGAAAAGAGGCCCTGAGTTAGTCATTTGTATTTACTAAAAAAAGAATCAAGCAAACAAACAACAAAAAATCCCCAAACACACAAAATAAAAAGATACTTCTTCATTTTCTAAGTTTCCATCGGGAGCTCTCCAAAATTACAATTTCTTTCCAGGACCTGTTCAGCTGCCATGATTTTCCAAGACTTTCAAAGCAGGCCTGAAGGCCTTTGAGGTAGAAACAGAGATCTCATGGCTATTGTGAACCTTCAACAGTTGACTGTAGGAAGCATTAGGAAAATATAAAGTCCTACCAACAACCTAATTTTCTACACATGAAAAATATGTCTAGCTCAGCACAGGCAAATTTTTCAAGAGCAAGCAACCTGGCAATTAGCCAAAATACTATTAAGGGCCCCCTCCTCCAGCTGTTATTAGTATTCAGATCTCTCTCTCCTTTGTTACCAGGTATATCTGGGAGATTCCATGCAGGGACCAGCCTAGAATGTGTTGTTATTATACATAACATACTATAATATTTTTTTATTACTGCAATTCCATGTTTTTCCAGCTTGAGAGGACTCACTTGGCCCAGCTCAGACACAGAGCAGGAACCTGCTGTGCAAGATGATGTAACTGCACCATTTCATTTAAACCAAAAGCCATTCCCTGCCCACAGCACTTCCAGTGTGAGTTACCACAGCATATGCTGGGCAGGCAGGACACAGGACCGGGGGTTTGGACAAGATCACAGGAAGAGAGATAACAGCAAAACAAATCTCACCAGGCCCCTCGATCATCTGCTGCCTGGATGGCAAGCAGAGTGCTTATGAGCTGTCATAAGTAGATGAGATTTTTAAGTGCTCTAGGTCAGATAGCAGCCATAACACTAAACAGAATTTGGGTTTTGAAGCCTTGAGACCAGAGGCAGTGGAGGTTCTCCAGTAGAAGAATACAGACTGTACTTGGGCTGACAGGCACTTGTCAGATATCTTGGCTTCTGCTCATGATCACAAGGACCTTCCTGCTGATGAGCAGTGCAAGAGCCACCTCCTGCTTGCTCTGGAGCACTGTTTGTCTGGAAGTGAGGTCCTCAGAAGGAACGCAGTGTTTTATGAAAAACTTGAGTTCAAGGAGATGGTCTGTGGTTTTGCCTTGAACATTTCTCTCAGTGACAACCAAAGTACAGGTCACCAACAGTCTTCTGGTAGATTCTGCTCTTCTGAGTCTGCATTTTGTCTGAGTGCAAAATTTCTCATAAAGCACATCAAAGTCCATCACCCAAGTGACTGCATGCAGATTTCTTCCAAACCAAACCGAAACACTCAACAACAATCAGCTTCTGGAAATAGAAATTTAAAATATGTAGAAATAGTTTAGGTGAAAGGAACGTAATTACACCCTGCGACAAACAGTTCAAGAAGATCAGCGCTGCACACAGAGGAAAAATAAAGGAGAATTTCTAAACATGTGAATCATGTTTTATGCAGTTACTCCAAACTACAGCACAATATTTCAGTATTATTTTATTTAGATGGTGGAAGTTTGTTTTTAAATAATTTGGGGTCTTTTCTGATAGCATAAAAAAGCCCCAAAATACCTTATTTAGTTCTTAAAGATGAAGGTACGGTAGTCTTTTACCAGGTGGATTTTAACAGGCAGTGTCTATATTTTTGGCAACAAAACTTTATTTTTAAAAATAAATATAATTTAGATTACATTATCTCTTATGATTTGTATGACATTACACTGCTGTAAATCTAACATTGCTCTACTGTTGACAGAATTATGCTTTTCTTTCAGAAAGATCAACATCAACATGATGCTGTTCAACAGCATCTTGACCTCTGACTAGGGCTTGTAACAGCTTCTAAGATCTAAAATAGCAGATAATAAAGGCCTAATGTGAATGAGGTAATGGCGATACCCTGGATAAATATGCCCAAGGCAAGATGAATCCAGTGTCACAGTTGTTTGTACTAGCATTTGCTTTTCTTCAGTAGATGGAGCATATGAAGTTCTTAGCACGTCTGTAGCTCTGATGTGAAACCAGGGTCAGTGTGCATTTCTGGGGTCCCTTTTAGACTCAGTACATAAGGGATACTGCAATGTGTTTCAGCTCCTAAGCTGTGCTTTTGAATGTAGACTCTGTTTAGAGGTTTGAGGACCAGAGGTACCCTCAGATCAGTCGCTGATTTTGACCAAAAGGGAAACCAGTACATTTCTTAGCTTCTTTAACCAGTTTGCTCTGAGACGAAAGTTACTGAGTAACTATAATTACCCTAGAACTCCTTGCTTAAGTTAAACAGGCCTTTTTGACCCAGGGAGGTTAATGCTTCTTTAGACAAACAAGTAAACAAAGGCACAGAAAGGCAGGCAATGAACCAAGGTCACACCATCAGTCATTATCATTTTGGAGGTAGAATTCATAGGCCACTGTTTGATCACAAGACCACTATGGGGTTGTCGGAGGCAGACAGACAGGATGGGTTTACAAGCTGCTTACACTTCAAGGACAACTAGTTTCTTGGGGGAAAAAAAAAATCAGTTCTTGAGGAACAATCATGTGTAATATATTAAAATAAAAATAAAAAATGGGGGGGAAATGTCCCCAAATGATAGCTTCTGAGTTTGCTTGTGAAAAATTACACATTTGTTTAATTGAAAAGAGCAATTTATCAGACCAATTTTCTTCTAGCAACCAGAGACCTTTCAAAACTTGATTGCAGTTAGTGTGCCAGTGTTTTGAAGCATTTTATTCAACTACCAAATACTCTAATGAAGACCTTTAATTTGCAGTTGAAGTATGAAGTGAGCTGAGCAGGTCAGACACTTCATGCTCCCGGGTCAGCAGAGGTGCAGATGAGACTCTGCTGTGCAGCAGCCTCAGAGAGGCCAAGTCCTGTAGGAGAGCTGGGGGAGGCCACAGCAGTCAGGGGATGTGCAAAGGCAGCTCCCACTGTGGACAAAGCTGCATTACCCTTAACCTGAACAGCAGCAGAGAGCTCCAATTAAACATTCACACCCCAGCTTGCAAATGGAGATTATCCAACTAAACAGCTTGGTCAGGGAGGATGAAACTTCACATCTCCCCCACCTGTGTTCTATGCTTTGGTGACACCTAACAACTCCTGTCCTAGAACAGAGAACAACGCGACTCCCAGTCCTGGGATTGGGAAACGAAGCTTTGACACTTGCTATATATCAGTATTATGTAGCCTCTGGATAGAAGGGATAAAATTCCCTGTACCTGGCATGTGTAGCTGGACACAGCAACTTCCAACTGCAGTACTCACCAACCTCACCAAAACTCAGTACACCAAAGAGCGGCAGGTTAATATTGTCCCCTATTTAGGACAAGCAACATTTGCTCAACTTTATTCAATTCCTCATTCTCTTAGCTAATGTCTGCCAAAGCTTGTCCCCATCCTTGGAAATTCCATGGCTACAGCCACACCTATGAATCCCTCATTCTCATTTAATGCCTAGATGCATTAAGAAGCTGAACCTATGACTTTACTGGAAACATTCAAACTCTGGGAGGTAAAATGAGCAAAAGTAGTACACACGTTGCTGAACCAAAACATCACATGAGACAGAAGCTGAAAGTTTCCTAGCCAAGATGCTGATCACACTGTTTTGCTGATCAGGTGAGCTACTTAAACCTGCTTGCTGTAATAAGCGTTATTGAAACAGACCCAGTCCGGCTCATTAGCTCTGCACAATGCCAGATGAAATGACTGAAGTCATATTCACTTTATGAAGGCTAAAAAACATTGTTGATACAAAACTGAGACAGCAGGCTCAGGATGTGGGAAGAACGTCTTCACAGCTAATAGGAGGTGTTAAAGATGACCTCAGCTTCTCATTTACTTCAGATACTGAAATAAGCAGTTGAAGAAAATGCTCCCTTCCCCCTCTTCCCCTCAGGCCCCCCCTCCCCACCAGCCTCCTGAAGATCAACACATCTGCAAATACATTCTGCAAACCTCAGGGAAGAAAGCCAGATTGTAGCCTGCCTTATCTCTTTTGACTGGCTAAATGTATGTCAGGCCTCAAGCATCACATGACTGTACATCAGGTGAATACAATAACTAACATGGCTTTTATAACGGATCAGCAGGGATCAGCAATGTTGAACAAATGCCCTTATTTGCAAAAGCACCTTCCTAGCCCGTGAAGCAGGTGACCTTGTCTCCCCAGGGTTACGATGCAGAGTTAATGATCCACAAATTAAGGATCTGAAATTTATCCACACCTCCTCCCTTAACTACACCATTTTGCACCAAATCAAACAAACACTGTCACTTCTCTATAGAAACCCAGTGCTGTAAGAGAGGCTAGAGTGCAGGAGACAGTGGACAGAGCATTTTCTGCAAGAAGGCATCCACTGGTGGGGGCAAGATTTCATGAGAAACCATAGATCAGTAGCTTATTCAATGTCATTTGTTGTACCTCCCACTGAGGAACATAATGCATATCTCACAGTCTACTGTGTGACCAGGTAGGGTTCCACAGCAGCCTGGGGACTCCTAAAGACTAATCCAACCTAAAAGCTATTAGCATTTCCCAGAAAATCTTTCTACATACTGGGAAGTTCTGATTGTACAGGACAAAATCCTCTATGCTCTGTTGGACCACAAGATTCAGGTATTCACAAGATTTAATTCCACATGAAATGCCATACAGAAAAATCCCCTGTGTGTTGTCTCTCACATTCTCAATAAACTACATCCCGTATCTTAATGGTGAGAATGCCTTATTTGCCCATGTATTTACGGAGTAACCTTAGAGTAACCTTACGTGCACAGAAGGCAGTACACTTCCAACTACACTGCTTCCTTCACAACTGGTGCAGCTATGTTGAACCTACAGGGTTTTATCATTGCCATCTGAGGACTCCCTGAATCTCTCAGTCAGTATAACCTCTGGATAAGTCTTGGGGATTTTTGGCTCTGTGGGCCTGGAACACCATGTTTTTTCCTCACTAGGGAGTTTTTGGCTGTGGCAGTGCATTTCCTGCTGTTGAAGCTGGCTTTAGAAGTTGCAGCCTGCCCTAAGGGACTAATTCCTACACATTTGCTGTGCTAGTCAAAGCTTTTGTCTGGCCACAGGACTGACAGGGAGCTCCAGTGACAGAAATTCATCAAAGAGGGGGAAACTGAATATTTTAAATCCAATCTAAGGCCTGCCCTTGTTAAGGGAAGTTAAGGCAGGCAGGCAGGAATCCCAGTTAGGCAGAGTGGCTTTGCTGGGACAAAGCAGGGCCTGTTGGCCATTCGTCCATAAGAGATAGAGGGCCTGAGCCATCATGTCCCATCTTTCTTGGCAGGAGATAGCAACAGGGAAGCCACCTGGTCTCTATAACAATCTCCATTTTCTCCAGCACGTTATTGGCATCCATTCCCTCCTGTTTATCTTCTTCAGCAGGGTCTTTTTTACATGATAACCTCGATACAAACGAGCCCTCCTGCAGGAATTTAGAAGGTAAAGCCCTGTTGTTCTCATACTCTCTAACATGGGTCTTCCTTCAAGTATCTCAACCCTTTTGATTCCAGACAGCGTATTCCAGCAAATACTTGAAAATACTCTCTTCCTCTTGCCTCTCATACCAGCTTAAGATTTTTAACCCAGTGTTATCCCTTGAGAACAGGATACAGCAGCATGCACAACAACTACTCTCATGCACTCCATGGAGTTTAATAGTAGACACAGACCAAGACCAAAATGAAGGATGTACTAAAGAGACATTTAAAAATAACTAAACAATTAGGAAATGCACACAAATTTGCCTACACAAAGCTTGCTTCTTTAATACTTGGGAGTCACATATGATTGCTTCAGGATCCAATTTGCAAGTGCAAGAATCATGGAAATGTCGTTTCTATCAACAGTATACCTCTGCAGAGAACTAGAAATGTGTTCTCACATCTTCAGAGTGTGTGTTCCACCATGGTAACCAGAGAATACTTTTTGCTTGGCTAATAGACCATATTTGTACGTCCATAGATGCTGCAAGGGAGGAGTTGCTGAAACAAATTCAGTGATGAATATAATGAGCTGCAGAACTGGACCATCTTGCCTTGAATCCTGTTTCTGACAGTAGCAAATGCTGATGGCAGAATGTGAGACGTTTTTTGTAGCCTCTACTGCTACACCCAGTCTAGTGTCTATCAGGTAGAAAAACTCACCTTCTTCTAAACCACTCAGACTTTATTTTAAGAGCAAAATTTTAGTAGTAATAATCTGAGTGCCCTGAGGAACTAAAGTTGAAGTGGAGAACAAAGTCTGTTAGACAGCAGGCTAAAAACCACTGAGATATTTTAAAATGGAACATTACAAACACTGAAAACAAGCAGTCTAAAGAAATGGGACAGCAAGACAAACAGGGGAGCAAGTGGAAGGAGGCAGTGTCTACACATTTAATTGTATAGAAAGTTTGCTTTATGTGAAACAGTTCCACTCCTAGGCTTAATCATGTCTTTCCTCTGCCACATGCTGCAAAAAAACACAACAGCAATAACATGAAGTGTTCCAGCTTTGGGGATCAAAGGAGAAATTCAGGCACACAGTTCTATACTGTGGTCACATACATCCCCCTCCCACCTACTTTCTCTCCCCTCCTCTATAACTACCCATGTCTTTGTCTGCAGAGCTGACATATTTCAATAGAACATGGAAAACTGACTGTTTTCAAGGTCCCATTGCTGCCTGTACCAGACAGCATGTAACACACTTCAAGAGTCACTTTTCAAATTTCAGTTTTGGTTACATCAGGGCTGTGTTTCATGTCTGCTGTTACTTATTTTAATGAACTCTACCTACTCTATCATTTGGTTCAAACTAGGAGATCTTTGGAGCTGTTATGTTACACACAAATTCAGGATGATACAGCAAAGTAAACTAAATGGAATGAGGCCAAACAACATATAATCATGTTTAATAAGGAGGGGGGGGAGAGAGTGCAGAGTGGGATGAGTGGGGAGAAGTGGATATGCAATAAATACTGTGTGAAGAAAACCGATGCTTCTTACTATACATGAGGTCCAACAAACAAAGAGCAGGGCAGCTCTGGATGAGAGGAGAGAGCAGGATCTGGCAATCAGATGGATGGACAGTGAAAGCCATTTACTGAACTGAGAACTGATTTTTTTTCTAATGGCCTATTTTCACAAGGGGGCAAATGTTGTCCTAGAGAAAGAACTCTGCAATGAATTGTTATTAGTTTTTTTATGTTGCTGTTTGTGAGTTACAGAAAGAAGAAAAGGAAAACAAAATGGAGTTATACCAAGAAGAGAGAGTTACCTGCTTCCTATCCTTCTTCACTCCAATTCTTCAAGTAGAGTGAGTAGGCAGTGATTTTGTGACCTGCTTCTTGGGCAGAGCTAGAAATGGGATAAATTTCTGAGGCAGAAATAACACAAAATGGGTCCATATGCAGAACGAATAGATGAATTGAAAGTAAGGCAATATCATCATCAGAATATTTCACTGCTTTTGCTCCAGTAGGCTGAATAACAGAAAGGTGTCTGCACTAGAATAATTTGTCCCAAGGGAAAATGATAATGGAATAAATACAACACAGTATTTCTTGAACTGAGGAACGTGCAAAAAGAAAGAACAGTGGGAGACAATGAAGCCCAAAGAAGAGCAGAAGTCCTAGACATTTTTATCCCTTCCTCATAACCAACCACAGTCATGAAAGCATTTTATGTTGTTCTCCAAATTCTTGGACGTGAACCTCTAACTAAGCATACCAGAACTCCCCCTACTGAGGAGCTACCACAACCACAACTAAATATTTGTAGTACTTCTTTGGCAAAAGACTACACTGTTGGAAAGTGCTGATTTGTTGAAACCAAAGCTTTCTGTGGAAAACTGTCAGCTTCAGTGAAATATTAATTGGGAGCAGGTTCCAGTGCTCACAATGCAATTGCTTGGCAAGACTGGGCAGATCCAGCATTCCTTCTGGGGTCCTTCTGCACTAACCATACACAGCAGGGGTGGGCAGGCAGGCAGACAGACAAATACAAACCAGAAGAGGCAATCACTTTAGTGTGGAAGGCCAGATTTAGAAGAGGTGTTTGAACATGGCCTTTCCCACTGGGCTACTACCACAGGGGAAAGAACTTGGTTCCTGTCTCCTCTGCTTCTCCAAAATGGAGGCTTAGGAGCTTTGGTTTCCTTTTTCAAGAAGAGAACAAACAAAAACATTGAACTTTTCATGAAACAGCACTCTGTTTCCACTCTCCAGTTTTAACACAGATGATATCATCGCACTCACACTAGGGATTTGATAATTATTTTGGCTAAAGAAAACTAAACAAACAAGGACAAAACCTTGTAACTCTGTGTAATTGTGCTACATTTAGAAAGATTAAGCATAAGACTTAAAAGAAACTCTGCCTCACTCTCTACCCTCCAGCCTGAGGCTGGTTCATCTTGGATGTATACCTCCATACTTGTTGCCAGCACCATTTCACTAAATCAGTGGAACCAGGTGCAAGCTGGGCCCCCTGACTAGGGAAATAATGTTTTCTGATGATGTTTAAGAGCCTTTAAAATCTGTCTAAAAGTGCCAGATCCTCAGTTTAAATGATGTGCGTGTAGTAAGATGCTGTTTCGAAGAGTATAACTGCAGGAAGTTGGATTTTTTTTTAGCCCAGATAGGCTCTTTCTGGTTCTCGAATCTCATTTTCTGATATCTCAAGCAGCTGAACTGTTTAAATCCCTTCCCAAACATCTCAGACCCTATATATGCCAAGGACTTTTAGAACAGCTCAGCTGTTTGGCAAATTCTTAGTGAGCTCAACCTGGGTGTGTCTTGTCCATGCTGGTGGCTGTGTCTGGGCTGCTGTTGCTGGAGTCCAGGGCTGAGAAGCTCCGTGGGCTGTGCTGTGGTGCCTCTGCTCAAGGCAGGTGGTGCATGTTCCACTGGAGTTGTCCTGAGTCCAAAGAGAGCAGTGCCTCCCCCAGTTCTGTGTTTCCAAGGTGGCATTCTGAACTAGCTTCAAGTCTCTATCAAACTCGGACAAAGAGAAATGAAAGAATTACCTTTTGGATATGCTTATATGCCTACCTATAAAATATACCATTTAAAAATATTTTTGGTTTATTTCTTTGGAAGCCACAAGCCAAGGATGAAGACAAAGTCTTGCAGACACTGCTTGCTGGAATACAGCAGTTGAGTGTAAATTTAATTGAGGTTCTGAGCAATAAGAAATACCTGTTCCCAGACAAACTGTGAGCCCACAGTCACCTTGACACAAGTCTGCAGTTAGGATTAAGAGCTGAACCACAACTTGTTCAAATACCATGACATTATCTCACCTAAAGCCTTTTTGTAGGTCCAAAACAAGCTTTATTTGTGGATTCATATTATGTGACTGACATTTTTATGTACCTCGTTTTCCATATGCAAACATGGTTGTGGCAACAAGTGATAATGCCTTGTACTTTAGAGTTTGCTGGTGCATAAAGCAACTCTAGAGGGAGTTGCCCAGGGAGAAACAGCAATGACCCATGCATTAGCCATATACAGAGGGTTGAGAAGGGTTAGAGCATCCAAACTTCCTATCAATTATCAAGAGAAAGGTTGGCAGAGACCCTTCATCCCCGGTGTGTTTCCCAACAGGTTTTTGAGCTGCAAAGCTCAAGGCCTAGAAAAGGCAAGAAAAATTCAAGTGCCACTTGGTGAGAGGGAGGGACTCTTTGCCAAAGCCTGGGTCAACAGAAATCTACTGTGATCAAAAGAGTAAGTAACACAGACATTGCTGCCATGTCACAGCTTCTGTTGGTATAGTGACTTCTAGCACCCACATGGCCACATCTGACTGATAAGGTGGCCACGATTCAATCAGAAACCTGTACACACCACCTTTGGTACTGTCATGGACATACAAAGATGCATCTAGAAAAGGAATAGCAAATCTATCACCCCAATTAGCATAAAAAAATTATGTTCCTAAAATGCAGATATTGAATGTCAGATTGATGACAATCGCTAATTTTTTTTTTCTTCATAAGATACTTTTCCTGCAAATGTTAAGTGTCTCACTTGCTTAGATAACCCAGTCTAAATACTTTGAGGTTTTGTAGGAAGTTATGGCTTGGCTATAGTTTTTTTGACTAATAGGAGGAGAAAGATCCATAATATAGTCCTGTAAGGCTTGATTTAGTCACACTTACAAATCAGATTTTGGCACACTTGTCATGTCTGTATTTAGACTCTTTGACACAGATTTAAAGACTTTTAAGTTTGTTTCTTACAACTTTCAGTCTAGACATCTCCTTGAAAACACAGAAATATCCATGACAAATTAAAAGAAATGTATCAACCAGCTGATGACAGAAGGCTTCATCTGAAAGGCAAGAAGAATATTCCTGTTACACTCTTGTTATCCAACCCAGAAGCAAAGAAAGACATGTTGCTAGCAATGCAGGCTTGCGAGAAACTCAAATTCTATGAACATAAATGCTTTGATACTGAGGAGAAATAACAGTTTAGGCCCTTCTGGAAAGCTAGAGTGTTGTTTTTTTCTTTTTTTTGTCACTTAAAAGAGAAAAAAAGGAACTTCTATTCAAGTGTCTTTGCTGCAATTTATAAGAAATTATTACAAATTAAATGACATTTATAAAGTGTTGAAAAAACAGAATGCAGGCTGCCTCCCACACATAGCATAGTCCTTCTATTACATCTGCTTTTATCTGCTCCAGCAGCAGGTGGAACAAATTTAGGCAGCCAGGGTAACATCATGTCACTTTCATGGTATCATCATTTTTGTGCAAGCCCTCTTTGAAAGTAGGTATGAAATAGTACAACTCCACCAGAATTTACTGAATAGCACTGGTTTACACCAGCTCTGACTTTCAGACTTGTTCTCTAACTCCCACTATGCTGTGTGGAAACAATGATAAGAGATTTAAGGAGAAGACCAATGCCACACCTAAAGTGCGGTTGTATATGAAGTTATGTTCTCTTCCAAAAGGATTTGAGTGGGAAGCATGTTCTGAATCTTGAGATTTCACTCATCAGTGGAATATGCTGCCATTATAACACTAAGCTGCCACAAAAATAAAGCTTCAATCACATTGTCGTGATAAGAAGCTTCCACTAAAACTGATTTAACAATACATTACACTATCTATTTTCCATGCTTATATCAGTGACTTGGAAAATTGTAAAATTGTAACATTTTATACAAGAGAATAAGCCAGACCATTTGCAACATCCAGGTGCCAGCCCTGCAGTTTAGTTTCTTCTGTCCTCACCCCTGCAATTTCAAATCCACAACCACCACCCAAATATAAGACTTATTACTTACTCCTGCACTTGTATGTTCCTTCTCCAAGCAGGTGAACTGAAGCATCTCTTCAAAGCTTAAACACTCTCTTTTAATACAGTCACCCTGACTTAATAATTTTTCATGCAGCAGCAAATGATATTGAAAAGGCTTCATGGAATGCAGATACCATTAACAGAAAAGTAGAAAAGCGAAAGAAAAACATATTGGCAACAATTATATGATTATGAAATTCCAAAACTTTGCCAGATGAATCTTAATATCGGCTCCAAAGGGTCACTTCTGCAGTTGATTCTTGAATGGAAGTTTTCACCGTCAGAGGAAAATAAGATGAACATATCTCAAAGGTTCACCTAAATATTTGAGTCAAAAAGGATCACCCAGGATACCTTTCAGACCATGTGTTTATAACCTCCATTAATCTCTGAAGACATTGCCTTCTCTCTTCCACAGCTAACACACCTTATAAACAAGGTTCCTCTCAGCTCTAGAGCTTAGGACAGACAAGGGCTACATATCATATACTCTGCTGTGTTATGGTTCAGTAAAAAGATAAGAGAAGAAAGGCATGCATGAGTGCATCAAATGAACAGATTAGACACCTAAGACAATAGACAGCAGCAGGAATACATTTGCTTCCATGATCTGCTTATGTTTTGCACTAGAAAACACATTAGGAATAGACTATTAAGAAAATGCTGTGTGCCTACTCATACTGAATGTGTAAGTGTAGCATCTCTTAGGGTCCAGCTTGAAGGCTATGTAACTTCCATAACTGAATAATGGAAAATCAGTGGAAAGTCAGTTATTTAATTTCTTCAATCTCAGTAGAAGAAATTACTGTTTCTAACACCACTCAAATTGGAGCAGGTCAGATTTTCCCCTCCCCCCCCCCCCCAAAATATTGGGCAAAAACTGAACAAAAAACAAGCTGTGGTGATTTCTGCGAGAGACTGCTAAAACTAAAAGTGCACGTTTTCATGCATAACCATGCAGGGTTTTTCTGCTAACACTAATGCAAATGATTATTGTGGGTCAAACATACCTCTCCATGAAGTGGTTCTGTTTTGTAAAGATGTGAGTAGAGATGTGGATGGGCCAGCAAAGATGCTGTGCAAGGCAAACACTCAGCCTTGTTCTAATAACAGCATTAGGGGGCTTTGGTGAGACTAATAACCAGAGGTTTGGTGTCTTTTGGGCATTAATAGTTATGTCCACAAACACCTCTCTTTCAAGACAGATATCAGCATTTGCCTGCAGAGTGTTGCTGCAATTTTCTCCCAGCCCAGCAGGATCTGCTGAATATTCACAAGTAGTCAACAGAAAGAGAAGGCAAGATTGGACTCCAGTAAATCCAAGATCATTTGCCAATCACTTATCCCATTGCTTCCAATCTTGCCTCTCCTCCTATTTGCCTGGGGCCTCAGGCTCCTTTCATCAAATAATGAAGGGCAATAATCTAGGTAAGACAAAAGGACCAAATTCCACTGTTGAAAAGAACACGAGGGTAACAAAAACATCAAGTATGGGTCTGGTTACAGCAGGTGCTACAAAGCATCCTGGGAGTTGTAGTTCTAAGTACTTTGTCACACATGCTCTGTTGAATGCTTGTATGGGATTGGCTTAAGAAGTTACCTGTGTGACGTGGCAGCATTTGAAACTGCTATATAAGCTGGAATTCCTTGAATAAACGACCTCTTGTTACACATCACGTTGGTGTCGCTGTGGTCCCCATGGGACTTATTATTTATTATATTAATAACTGCTACATATGGCGCCCGAACAGGGACCTAAGCCTTATCCTGAATCAGGAAGAAATACGGACAAGATGTCAGGAACCAGCCTATAATAACGCTGAGGGACGTCCACCTTGAAAAAGAAATAAATGCCAGGTACCAGAGGAAAGGAAACTCTGGTGGGCGTAGGCAGGAGAAACCGCGATTGAGCTCGAAAAAAGGCCTGAATTCGGTAGGAAATTGCCTACATTTTGAGAGGACGCTCTTGAGAAGAAAAATCTACGTCCCAGGTGAGAGGGCGGGAGAAGAAAGAAAACAAAAAAAGAGAAAAAATGAAAACTTTTAATTCACGTGAACCACAGAATATTGCAAAAGCCTTAAGCTTAATATTGAAAAGACTTTGGAGACAAGTTAACAAACATAAAATAGCTGGACTTTTAAAGTTGATGAAAATAACTGTTTTAGGACTGCTGTTATTTACAATTCTTAGTGAAATTGCTTGGAAAGAGGGGTGGAGAAGCAGAGAAAAAGCAGAAGTAAAAAAGGTAGACACTTTAAAACCCTCGCTAGAGAACTTGTCCACAGAGAGAAACTTTGGATCTTCCCCTCCCCCAGACATTGTAAAGCATGGAACTCCACGTACTACTGCAGTGTGGAAAGGGGGAGGGGGTCCGAGAGCACGGAAGAAAAGCCTTAGAATATACCTTTTTGCGCTGAATTTTCGTGGATGCTTGAATTCCGGGAAGAAGGCGCGTCGCGGATTGTGTGACTGGTAAAAGGGAACAAACTTTGAATCCCCAAGCCATTAAAAACCTGCAGACACGTGTAGACCACGCCGGAGCATGGGCGGCGCTATCTTACCCATGCCAGGAGCAAGAGGTAGTGCCTTCTCTTCCTGTCTCGTGGCCATGTTGTGAACTGCCTCTGCCGGAGGCATGCATGGAACATGGTCCGTGCTGGGAGCCGGTAGCTAAGCAACAGCTGCTGTGCCTACCAGCAACAGCGGCGCGATGTTTAAAAAAGATGGAGAACGTGATAGCTGCAAGGTGCGTGGCGCGAGATTCGAAACAGCGACCACGGACCAAGTCCCCCCGCCTCGCCGCGAGGACGCCCCATCGTGGACATTGGTGGCGGCAGGATCGAGGAAACTCCGAGCCAAGGCAGCCGAGCAGTGCCGGGGCCATAAGCGGCAGCGCCAATGTGGACCCCGTGTCCACCGCGGCGGCCCCGCCCGTGCCTGCCGAAGGCAGCAAACCCAACCCGGCCGCTGCAGGCAGCGCCGCCCCAGAGCAGTGCCGGGCGGGGGGGCTGGGACGGTGCAGGGTGCCGAGGGCGGCGTGGCCGTCGAGAGGAGGTCCGTGCCGTTGTCCACAGCCGTGGCCGCTCCCCCGGATGGGACCACGTCCAACGGCGTGTACGTCCCGCCCGGGGCCAATGGCGACATGAAGCCCATAGTGTCCACCACGCCGTTCATGGACTTCCTAATGCAACTAGAGGACTACACGCCCACGATACCAGACGCCGTGACGGAGCATCTTGGAGAGGCGTGGAGCCGCTCGAGACTACGAGCGGAGAACTGAGCGACCAAACAGGCTTGCGCCAGGGGTGTAACGCAGGTTTGTAAATGGGACCAGGGGCGGCAATTCAGACTAGCAAAGTCAAGACTGCTTGCAAAGTTCCGTGCTGCTGTGGCGGCCCTCGCACAATTAGTGCGCTGGAACAAGCAGTGGGGCGGTGCGAGGCATGAGGCTGTTGGGATGCTCGGCAGCCTTGGTGAGACAGGCTGGGGGTGGAGCTGCGCAAGGCTCCGCAGGACTGCTGGCGGCGGCTCTGGTGCCCCCGGGCCAGGCTCGGCGGTGACGGTGACTTCTTCTCGCGGTACCAGCTAGTGTCGACCAGGCTGCAGTGGTGGCACCACCAGGAGCGGTGGGCCCGGCGCACAGCGTGGAAGGGGCCGGGCAGCTGGAGAGGTGCTGCCGCGGGGCGCCTCTGCCCGGAGGCCGCAAGCGGGCCAAGGCCCGGTCAAGGCACGGCCGAACGGGAGGCAGTGACCCGAGCGCGGAAGCCCCGCCGCAGCTGGCGGCAACTCCCACCGCGCCCCTTACCCACGTGGAGCTCCTGGCGGAGCTCCATGTGGAACCTCAGCCGGGGGGGGTGGCCGCCGTGCCTAAAGAGAAGCTGCGGGGCGGCCCCACGGCCATCCCAGGAGGCCGAGCAGGCTTGCGCTGGAACTGTGGCTCAAGTTTGTAAATGAAGCTAGGGCCGCGTGGGGCACCGTGGCGGCTTCAGCGAGCACGTGTCAGTGATGCAAAGCTGCGAGGCCTTCGCCACCCACCTGCACCTGGAGTGCGAGCAGCCCATGCTGGCGGCCAGGCCATGCCTAGAGCTGACGGCCGCGTTCCGCTACACGAGCCAGCCCCCCCCGTGCCGCCGCTCCCCTGAAGCGGACCACGCGGCCGCAGCAGCGCGGCCCGGGACAGCCGCACATGTGGCACAACGTGGCGCCGCCACTCAGCCGCCCCGGGGGCGCGACGCCGGGCCGAGCCGAAGCCCGGCGGCGATGACCAGCGACATGGCCCCCACCGTGAGCGGGCTGGGCCATGGCCGCAGCGACTCCGGCTCCTCCGGGAGTGTCAATAGTGACAACACCACCTCCCCACCGCCGTGAGAGAGGCAGCAGCCCGGACAAAGACCTGGGCCGGGGTCAAAACTATACAGACACTATATTACTGACTGTTTTTACATATTTTACATATAAGCCTTTAGAAATTATTACAAATGTTTCTAAAATAATTTAGTTAACTGTCTTTAGTTTTCTAATTACACTAATAAGAGAGAAAAATTCAACATTGCCTTATTAATACATTTTTAAGTTCCCAATTTCCCTGTAGCTTTGTTTAAATTACTAATAGTCACATTTACTGAGTATTGTTTAAAATTATTAAGTTCTTAAATGTATCTAAATAAGTTTAAGTTTGTAACTGTCTCGTTTAAGTAGTAATTAGCATCTTTAAGAATTTCTGTTGTTATTAGTTAACAGATTATAATAGTAGCCTACCTATTCATTTCTCTAAGTACACACTCAGAAATATACACACTACTTACCACTATTATACCTTTAAATTCATTAACTTTCAATATTCACAACAAAAGAAGGGGAGTAGAGGGTGAGAATTTGCATGTAATTAAGTAAGTAAATCCTGAGTTAAAGAATTTTCATTCTGACCAAACACTACATAAAAGTTTAAGTTGTATAGCTAGAATATGAAAACAAAATAAAGATTACATGTATGCATGAATGAAAAATGATTGGGGTGGCCACCCGAACGAATGAGTGAGAGATTGTGTGAATGTATGAATCTATGTGAACCATTTACACCTTATACAAAATACCTGAAACGAACACACACAACAAACACTACCTCTAATACATCGCCTTAATAAAAGACAACTCAAAACATGATGTTCCTCCTTTATACTTTTCCTTGTGTTTTAATAAAGTAACTTTTCCCCAGTTATATGTAAACCCTCAGATTGATAAAGGTTTTTGTTCTACCCAATTGCAAAAAACCCTTAGGTAAATAAGGTTTAATCAAGAAATAAGTTTACTATGTCAAGTGAAAAACGTTTTGTTAAGAATTGCACTGTTTTTTGAATTTACACTGTTTTGTATCTTGTTATTAATAAAAATGGGGGAATAATGGGGTCTGGTTACAGCAGGTGCTACAAAGCATCCTGGGAGTTGTAGTTCTAAGTACTCTGTCACACATGCTCTGTTGAATGCTTGTATGGGATTGGCTTAAGAAGTTACCTGTGTGACGTGGCAGCATTTGAAACTGCTATATAAGCTGGGATTCCTTGAATAAAGATCTCTTGTTACACATCATGTTGGTGTCGCTATAGTCCCCATGGGACTTATTATTTATTATATTAATAACTGCTACGATCAAGCCCAAAGGAACACAGTTTATTGGAGGCTGAAGCCCAAATACCCTTCCTTTTCCTTGCTGCAGAAAGCATATATCCCACAAGTACCTATCAACAGAAACCCAACATTTACCACAGGCAGTGTTCCCAGGGAAATGCTCTGCCCTTGGCACAGCCAGGTCACATCCCTGTCTCTGCAATCACCTGGATGCAAAGGGCAGTATCATCTTCATAAGTGATGGACACAAGATCAATGCACACGCAGTATCTGGTTTTAAAAAACCCTCTGTTGAGATTATTTAATCTACAGATGTAAAACCAAGAGAATTCCCACCAACTAATCCTCAGGAGAGCTGTGTTTAGAAGGAATACAGAACTTTGGCATTATATTTATGTTGCTGGCTAAATCTACCAGGCACTCTCAAGGCCAAATTGTCGTCTTCATCAGAGAGGTTGCCTCTTCCTTGCAGGAGGTAATATTTAATTTCACTGGGACCAATATTTGGCTCTCAGTGCACAAACTACAAAGGTGCAACCAGGCCACGCTGCTGCAAGTTCACCAAGCCAGCAGCAAAAAGGGAAACAGCAGCATTACAGTCAGTCCTTTGCAAAAGCACGAGAAGGTCAGCATTTCACAGATACCCTCTACATACAGACACATATGTGTGCATTTGCAAGGAGCTTGTTCCCTCCCCTGGTGTGCTGCTTGCTGTTTGGTCCATACAGTGTTTGGTAGATATAGACTCTGTTTTCCAATGGCAAAGCCTTGAGGAAGTGCCTGGACATGCCTGAAATTGTTTGACTTGTCCGTATTCTACTTTTTCAAGCTTTGACACAAAAATTTCACTTCCAGAAAAAGCAAAGGGGGCTCAGACATGGGGAACTAATTTGGCCTCCTGTTTGTCAGCACACTGCAAATGCCCACACCTTATGTTGCACAGACTTGTTTCTGTCACTTTCTATAAGAAAAGCAATAGTTAAGTTGGCATGAGGTTTACTAGTACATGTCATTGACAATTTTACAGTACTGGAATCAGGTGGAGTTTTGCTGTTTCATCTCTATTCAGTTGCTTGCTTTGTAATAACCAGTCTATTTTTAAAATCAGAATCATCTCTCCTGGATATTTGACTGTGTCTGAGTGCAGTACATGAATTAACCTTCAAATGTGCAAATGTAACAGCATGCAATAATTGCAGTCATCTTTCATTACACACCCTTTTAAACAAATAGGATTTTTTTTCTGTGTAGGATACGCTTCCTCAGAATTACCAAAAGCACCACCACAGGCATCAAAGGAAGGAGGCACCAGAGGTAGAAGTCAAGAAGTATGGACAGGTGAGCCCTATCTCTCAGCCCAAGGCCAGGAACAGTGTGACTGTCCCCACTGTCCTCCATGGAGCTTTGCCTGATGGGCCTGTCCCCCATTTGTTTTTTATTTAACACAGAAAACGGGCATTTGTTCTGGTTTACACAAACTGTAACAGAACCTCTGATAAAAGTTTTCTTCACAACATGAGTAAAGAAATCAATGTATTGATGGAAGTTTATTCATGTCAGGAACTATCCGAGAAGTATCAGCCAGACACACACCACCTGTGCACTCCTCTCAGAGCTCAGGCACAGCTCCAGAGGATTATTTTTGCCATCTGAAATGCTTGTCCTGATCTGGCAGTTGGGAAGTTCCCACACTGCTGCTTCCTCCACTGGCAGTTTGCAGGCAGTACAGAGGGAACCAGAGGAAGCACATTCCACATCCTTGTATTTGTGCTGTGCTCTTTGGGGTTTGTTTCAGGCATATGGAAATCAATGACCCCTGACCTAGTACAGCTTCTCACATCTCTGAGTAGATCATCTCTGTATTGATAGTACTGGCAGTGACTGCTGGCACTAAAAAGAACAGGCTATGTAGAAAATATCTGCAAATACTTTTTTAAAGCTTACAAATAATATCAGCAGGCATTTCCAAAATGGTTCATGGCCTCACTGATTATAAAATATTTCATTACACTAAACTTGGGCCTTGCAGCCTCCACCAAGTTTAACTGGATGTCCTTTAAGAGAATAAATTGAAAAGGAAAACAAAAAATATTTCTCCTGTAACATACCACACAGCTTATTGACTTTCCTTTGCTCTTTGTCTTTCAAAACACAGGAGCATAGCATATGTGTGTGTCCCATTGCTCTGTACCTTGTTTAATCAGGGACTGCCCTAACACTCTCCTTCTGGTGAAGGAGACAAAGGAGGCAAAGAAGACCCTGGGGTCCCATAGCTCAAATCTGCTACTGCTCACTGTACACAGCAAAACTTCACTGGGAAACTGCCCATTTCCTCTCCACTTGGCCCAATGATCTCCTACTCTAAAAAAAATTATTTTAACAAGCTATATACTCAGACAACCTAGTAAATGGTATGAAAATACATTTAATCCATAAACTGAGGCCTAAACATAACAAACAAGACTCAACATTTCAACTTTAGTATTTTGTGCAAGGAACTGCACTAAAGAGCAAAGAGAGAAGCATCACGTTCCCAAGACTCTAACTCTCTGACAGGGTATTACAGGAAAATAACACTCAATTTTCAGTGTAAGACTCAGCTGCCCCTTCAAATGCTCAAGGCTGAAAACCCTTCCATCTTCTTATCTGCTAGTGCTTTCTCCTCCTTATCAGGTGCTTACAGACAGCAATAGGATGATAGAGAAGCTGCTGCTTCGGCTGCATCAGAAAGCAAAAAACGGCGCAGATGAGTACAAACACAAATCAACCAAGCCAAACCTTAGGGCCTCACCTGCTTGTATGAGGCCAATAAATCAAGAACCAGTTGAGAATACACTTACCTACACCTTCACATTTAAATTGTTCTTCTTCCAGAATGCACACTTACAGAAGACTTAATTAACTCCCACTCCAAAAAGGGAAAAAAACCCAGTCCTTCAATACCTTTTCAGTTAATGAGAAGGACAGGTTACAAAAAGACTTTGAACAATATTCAACCTCAAGATGGTGCTTCACTTTCTCCAGTTTGTAGAACACACTTATCAAAAAAGAGCTCACACTTCACTTAGAAAGGGAAAATGGTTCCCACAGTGGTGATTATTGAAAAAACACAATCTGCACATGCAACATCAACCACATTCAACCTGTGACCACTTAAAATCTCAGAAAACAACACATATAGAAAGTCAATGAGTTGGATTTTTGTGGCCAGGTTTTGATAGCAAGGGGGGCTAGAGGGGAGACTTCTGTGAGCAGCTACCTGAAGTTTCCCCCATATCCAGCACAGCCAATTCCAACCGGCTCCAGGATGGAGACACTGCTGGCCAAGGCTGAGCCCAGCAGAGAAGGTAGTGATGCCTCAGGGATAAGTGGTTTAAGGACGAAAAAAACCAACATTATTGTGCAGAGGTAACTGTGGTCAGAGAAAAGAGGAGTGAGAATGTGTGTGAGGAACAGCTCAGCAGAGACCCAGGGCAGTGCAGGAGGGGCAGGAGGTGCTCCAGGCACCAGAAATGAGGTTCCCCTGCAACCCACAGTGAGGCAGCTGTGCCCCTGCAGCCCATGGAGGGCCACGGGGGTGCAGAGACCCCCCTGCAGCCCAGGGAGGAGCCCCATGCCGGAGGGGGAAGGCCTGTGGGAAGCCCACGCTGGAGCAGGGTCCTGGCAGGACCTGTGTATCCACAGAGAACGGGTTCCTGGTAGAACCCATGACCCTGTAGAGGACCCGAGCTGGAGTAGGCTGTGCCTGAAGGACTGCCCCCCATGAAAAGGGACCCATCAGTAGTTAGTGAAGAACTGTTGCCCATGAGATGGATTCACATTGGAGAAATTCCTGAAGATCTGTACCTCACAGGAGGGACCCCACATTGGAGCAGGGGAAGGACTCCAACTCCATACCCTGAGCAGCAGCAGGAACAACCTCTGATGAACTGACATGACTCCCATTCCCTTCTCCCTGCACTGCTGGAGGGAGGCAGGAGAGCCTGGGAAGGATGAAGCGGGGTGGGGGGGAGGTGTTTTTAAGATTTGTTTTACTTCTCATTATCCTACTCTGGTTTTGATTAGTAATAATTCAATTAATTTCCCCAAGTTTAGTCTATTTTGCCCATGACAGTGATCGGTGACTGATTGTAATGCCGCAGTCCTGAAGCCTCAAGCTTTACTGGGAATATTCTGTATTTGACTCCAAGAGTTTCCACTGAACTTTTGCAGAGCCTTTGGTTAATACTTTGAGGTTGTGTAAAGAGAAAAAGCCACACAGTTTTACTCAAGAGATTTCATTTAATTTAGTGAGAAAATAGGCATTTTGGCAAAAAGTTCACAGTAGTAATGTACAGCCAAGGAGAAGATTCTACAAAGTACACCAGCAAACACCAGCCTCACAGCTTAGTAGAGTATAACCCACCAATTTTAAGTTACCCACAAGAGATTAAAGAAAGAATAAATAAGGAAAGAGAGTTTAAGAGAAGAAACAGGCATAAACAGAGAGAGAAGGAGAGAGAAAGAGTAAAGAAAAATATTAGAAAAGGACAAAAATACTTACTGCCAAGAATCCTTCACATGGTGACGACCAGAGAAGAGGGAGTCATGTGCTCCCATATTTATGTGCTTTGGCTACCGTGGCCACCCCTCCCAGGCCAGACATTGGGCTCACTGCTCACTCAGAGCCCTCCAAGCCAGAGGAAAGGGTGGTGTAGCCAGACAGAGGCTCCAGGGGGCATGGTGTGGGTGGGCTACCAGACAGCCCTTTTCACTGAGAGCTGCCCCTGCGGCTCCAGCCCAACTTTGTGAGATCCGGCCCTGCCAGCTGGGCTGCAGCCTGCCCCCTGTGCCCACATACAGAGTCTGCTCCAGCCTGATAAATAATCCACTGAGATTCAAATCCAGTCTCTCACACTGATCTCCCCCTGTCCTTACCTTAACTCATGAAGCTTTTGGTTTTTTCCTCTCCCCTGTCCAGCTCCACAGGGGACTGATAAAATGGTTTTGGTGGGTACCTGGGTTTCAGCCAGGGTCAGCTCACCACAGTCAGCCACGTTTAAGCTCTGAAAGGTAAAGAAATTTCCAAGACAAATGTATAAAACTTCACATGGATCTCATGGTCCTGGATAGGAATGATTTGCAGGAAAACTTTTTTCCTGAAATCTGTCACACACTATTTCTTTAATGGGATGCCAGTGCACTAACAGATAGAAACTCAAAACTGAGATTTTTCCAGAAGTCATCATTCATGTTCTTAATTTAGTCAGGACTATCATGTGTCCAAGCTCAATGGATCAATAGGTGCTATGTCAGCACAATTAACAAATACAGATGAGCTACTGAATAGCTGGCCACTCAAGTTTTCCACCAAATTTAGATTTATTTTTCTTTAATTTAAAAACCTCACAGAAATCTAATTAGACAAAACAATAAGAAAGCCACATCTGCAGAAAGACAGGAGTGTGCAAAGAATACTTTAATACAGATATGCTTCTCTGATAAAATTAATTTTCTGTTGATGGGGAAAAGTGGATCTTGATTGGGAAACGATCTAGGTCAAGATCTACCCACATGCATGTCAATAGCAGGAAAACAAAATCGACTTTAGCCACGTGTTTTGAGTGCACAAACATTTGCTATAGGTGCAAATATTTTTGGTTTCCTCTCATGAAAAAAGAGGTAGGCATGTTTCCCCATACAACAAAGTTTCCATTGGAAGCTTATTCCATTGGGACATATTTGTCAATCAAACAAGTTTTTTGGGTTTTTTTTAAATGACTTTGCTAAAGCCTGTCTCGAGCCTTGGGATTGAGGACAGATCTTATAAACCAGCATGGTGCAGAAAGGAGCCTGACAAAGCAGTAGCCACTGCCTGGAGCTTAAGAGCCACGTGAGGGAGGGTTTCATGCAGCCCCAGGCTGCAAGACTGGCTGGAAGAGATGGAGGGAGGAAGCAGGTACCCTGTGCATTGAGACTGTAAATTACTGCCATTGGACCATGGTAGGCAGGAAGGTATCCTGGATTGGCATCCTACGGTGCTGACAACCATCCTAACACCGAGATTCTGATGATGTGTAAAGATTATGTGAATTATCCATTATTTTACTGTTGACACACAAAATAATAATGATTCCTTAAACATCTATGCAGATTTTGGGCATTTCCTATGTGCCATGCAATCTAGTCTGAAAAGAAGCCCCTTGAACTTTCTCTAGGTATCTGCTGTTTAGGTGAAAGAACACATTTCATGGGGATTAAATGGAATAATCTCCTTGCCTTCAAATCAATGAAACTCTTGACAAACCAAGGTAGAGTTCAAGTGATCTGGAAAATATTAAAACCTAGCCCATAATCCTTCTTAATTGAGTGAAAAAAAAAAGTTGAATGTTGTCCTGCATCCAACCTGATTTTATATTAAGAGTGCCATGGCAGTCTCTAATACCACTTTCGTGTGGAGTACGTGCAGAGCATAATCTCATGGGTGAGGGGAAATTGTTTTCTGGTAGCACTGGTTTACTCAGGCAGTTTGCTGAATTGAGATGCTATGAATTGGTTACCTTTTCTCCCCTAGGTATACACCTGGTTCCCACTATTGCGGTTGTACTTCAGTGAGATCCTCAGGTAAATTCAGATGAAAACTCCCATGGCAAACTTGCTTGCCAAGCCCCTTGTACAGACATTAGCAGTATATAGAGCGACATTTATTGCCCCTCTGCCCAGGCACTGACTGTTCTGTGAGTCTCTATAGCTTAGAACTGGGTTTTGTATGGCACTAAGAAAACAGGAAGAGGCTGTGTAATGATTAATGTTTAGCTAGACCTATCTCAGAATCTTAGAAAAACACTGTTGTGGGTTCAGGAAACAAGTAAGAGTAACTATGTGATCTCCATCATAATAAAAATATTTTAGCCTATAAAATTAATGTTCAGATCTAAGACTCAAATCTTACAAATTCTTGGTACTCACATGAAAACTCCTTCCTATAAATGTAGTAAAGAAATGAGATCTTCCCAGAGAATTAAAAAGCAACTGTTGAAAATAATCAGTCACACAGGGCATCTCATTAAGAATTAAATTGACATTGATTTCAATTAGTCTGATTTCTAACCAATATATCAGTAAGCCTATGTCGTGGGTCTGGATTCTCTCCTTGGATCTCTCCGTGCCACTGTGAGGGGGTGGCAGTGCAGGTCCCCCAAGCGGCAGGGCCCCAAACCCGAGCATCTGCCCGGAGACAGAGCAGCGGACGGGGGGGAGATGAGATCCCTGGAGCCGGCATCCCGTGGGAACTGGGAAGAATAAAAGAGCCAGGAGTTTGTGCTCTCCCCCTCTGGCTGCGGACTTGCTGGGGAAGCTTTCCCGGTTCCCTGCCACCTAGAGCTGCCGTGTGTTTGATGCCAGCCGCTTCCCTCTGTGTTCCGGCATGGCAGTCGGGAAGGAGCGTCCGCCTGTCCTGGTCCTGGGGCTGCTGTTGGGGGGGAGCCGCTGGCAGCCCCGGCAGAACCTGCTTTGAGCTCCCGCCCCGCGCGTCCCGCGCCGCTCCAGGGCCCTGCCCATCGGCGCTCCCCCCCTCCGGCCATCCCGAGCCTCCCACAGCTCCTGCTCCCCCCCTCCGGCCATCCCGAGCCTCCCACAGCTCCTGCTCCCCCCCTCCGGCCATCCCGAGCCTCCCACAGCTCCTGCTCCACGCCCTCCGCTGCCACCCGTCCCACGCTCCTGGTGCCGGCACGGCGCCGCATCCCGGAGGTTTCCCTGCTGCTGCTGCCACCCCTTCCGACGTGCCGTGTCCTCCCGCGGCTCTGCTCTGCCGGCTCTCCTGTCCCTGCCTGAGCGCTGTCGCAGGGGGACCTACCGGTGTCCGCCACCAGCCCGCGTTGTTGCTGCTTTCCACGGCGGCCACGCCACCACCGGGACAACAGCTCCGTGTCGAGATTGCCCGCGCTGCCACCTCGGCGGCACGGGAGGGGAGGAGTGATTTTTGCGTGACATTGTTATTGTGTGTTTGTTGTTTTGTTCTGTTTTGTTATCTGTTTTTAGTAAACTCTTATTTTGTTTCTACACGTTACTTGAAGGTCTCATATTTTCAAATTTACTTGAGTCTGGGAGGAAGGGGTTTCTATTCCATTGGAGGTCCTGCCTCCCTGGCATGTGTTGTCTTTAACCTGAGACAACCTACTGGGAGGGACAGCAAGATCTGAAGTTTCCTTTACTATCCTTTACAAATTCTGAAATAACTAAAAGAATATCCACCTAGACAAAAAGTTACCAAGTCATAAAACATACTGGCATGTCCTAACAACAGGGGAAAAACATGCTTGCATAGGTTGAAGTAAAGCTAGAAAATCTAAGTAAGACAATATTCTGAGTAGAGGCTTTACATCTGTCTATTATGCCTCTTCTGAAAAACCTGTATCACTGACCTGGGACCCTGACACCACCACCAGCCTGGAAAACATAACTGTTCATCCTCAGTATCTTTCCAGCCTCCATAACTCTTGATTAGTTTTTCTCAGTAATTTTTTCTTGGTAAGTCCTCTGTGTTTCCTGTCCTCGACATTCTGGCTGCTTGATTTAAGGTTTATTAAGTTAAACTTAAATTCAGAGCAGGACTTGTCCCATTTCCTGTTAAGGAACAATTCCTGTAAATAATGGATTTTGTAAAGTTTTTGTTCACTTCTTCCTGAAACCTGGGGAAGATTTCTCTGTGTAAGGATGATGCAATGATATTTGTCATGCATTCCAGAACTAAGCCTGGCAGAGGGGGCTGGATGAAGTCCAGCTAGTGAAGTGAAATGTTAGTTCATAAGGGTAGACAAATAGACCTGATGCTCTTCTATTTAAGTGTCCAGTCTCACTGATGAGTGTCTTCCTGTCACTGATCATCTTTTTTTTTTCTTTCCTATAGCCCTCATATGAGGAAGTCAATACCATCAAATGCCAAAGAACAGCTAAATTCCAGCCTCAAACCTCAAATTCACTTCTGTTCCCTAGCCAGGAGCAAAATTAGGAAGGGATTGTAATGCACTATTGTTTTTATTATTATGGTACTTATAAAAAATATTTTCAGTATTTTTTTTAGATGCAAATTATAACAAGACATCAATGACCTAAGCATTACTTGTAGTGGATTAATGCTCAGTTTGTCTGGGGGCAACATTCTTGGAGTGCTCAATGTATAGTAGTTTTGTAAGCAAGCTAATAAGCACATTCATCAGACATAAACAGAGCATTATCTTGAAAATCTGCAATAAGGCACATGATGCTGTTTTTAGCCAAATTTTCTACTTTCTCAGTGCTTTAAAGAGAATGCAGTGATTTAACCCACTATTCAATATGCACGGCACCCTCTGTGCTTGGTTCACAGATGATGTGATGCACGATAGCTTCCAGTTAGGGAACATGTTCTTTCATTTTAAACAAAAAAGGTTCTTGTTCTCAGTTCTACTGATCTTTTAGTGACAAAGATCTTGACCACTGCATCACAGATGAATGGTGCAGCAGGAAGGAATGTGTGTACAGTCAGAAAAGGGTCAGAAGAAGCAAAAGCAAAGGTTACTAACCTACAAGCATGCTCAGTGTTGGATATGCAAATTATAAGCTTCTGTGATAAGTCCTTCACAATGGCTACGTAGTTCTTCAATTTATCAGAACATGTGCTTGCCTTCTGGATGAGAACCAGAGGCTGTTATAAAGACCATTGATTATAAGATTATTCATATTAGAAGCATCTTCCCTTCTAGCATTAGTGATAATGGTCATGATATTGACTCTGGATCTGGTATGTTAGTTGACTTACATTAGCAAGTATGTATTTCACATTAACAGGAGTCATGAACTCCTGCTGGTGAGCTAAAACACAAAGTACCAGGAACAAATTGTTGTAAACAACTGCTTATGCAGAAATCCCAATCCCTCGACAGCATTCTAGAGCAGTAAGAGGAAGTTTGGCATGTAGACAAAGCTCTATTCAGCAACAAGTCCTGCAGTCTTGGGGACTAAAATACTGTCCAGAACAGGATTGCACATTTTCAAAGGCCTGACTAAAAGTACCCTGGGTTGTGCCTCAGATGAGTCAACAAGTGTCATTTAGAGATGACAAAGATTGTGCTGAAGTCTCCAGTGTTTACAGCTAGCTGTGTCAGTCTGTGTCTGACCGCCAATCAATGGGGTCAGCTACTGTTTCTTACAGGGAAGACAATTGTCTCAGTTTAATGAGACTGAAGGATTTTGCTAAGGAGGATGAGTTATGAGGAAGACCAAGCTCCTCCCTCCAAGCAATTGCAGATCTGAAATTTAGAGTCTCCAATTGAGGAAGTGTGGAGAAAGAAAAGATAACAGCCTTTTATTAAAGGATATATGTGTATTGGCCAAACTGCAAAAGAACACAAAAACAACTGAACAATAATCCCGTACCCAAAAATCCCCTTCAAAAAGGAAACAGTTCCGCACTTTCTGCCCTTCAGTGCAATTCCAGCCACGGCCGGCAGGGGGCGCTGTTGGGGCAGGGCCCGCAGGGTGTCGGTGTGGCCGGCAGGGGGCGCTGTTGGGCTCTGGCGGGCGCTGTGAGGGCCCCGGTGCCGGCAGGGACCGAAATGGAGATTCCCCCTCCGAGAACGGGAAAGGGAAAGGGGAAAAGGTTTTTTTCCCGTGAACTCCTGCTGTCGGCGGCTACTCTGGCCAGGACTTAGTTGAAAGCAACCTGTCACTTTCATTACAAAAGGCACTTGAAAACATATTATTCCCAGGCAAGAAAGTGCATTTAGCAGAGCATACACTTTCTCTAAGTAGAATGGTCTTTTTTGTCCATTAAAAATGCAGACAGTATACAGCAACCAGAATTTGGTTGAGTTTGATCCACAAGGACTGGAGTAGCACAGTTGATGCCTACAAATATTTAAATAATCAGATCAAAGCCAGCATCCATTACAGCTAGCTCATCCTCATTTGAACCCAAATGATCATTTATTTGAACAGTATGCCTAGGACCAACCATTTTTTCTTAGGTATATTTGTCTATATCATTTAAGGAGGATGCAGTAACTAATACAAATACAGAGATAACCATAAGCATACTTAACTGCCATTTTGTAAAAAAGCATACAATTTTTATTAGCAAGTGAATATTGGGCTGGGCTTCACTTTCAATTAAGATAAACCAAGATGTTAGAAATGAAGTATTCAAACTATTTCCCTGATTTACTTTGGTACTCTGAAGTTCTCAGATGTATGAAACTAGCATGAATCAAGCAGGTCAGAGTAGAGCAGGAACTTCTTTAGTCTCTTCTGTCCTTGAAAAGATACAGCTGTGGCCTATTGCAACAGGTGCCTGTAGGAAACAGTCAGTCCTATTTCTTAAAGAGATATTAATCCCAAAGCTAAAAGTATCCATCCTTTCTAGAAATCCCAAGTATGTCTACTCTTGTAAAATGCATTGTGGCTTATATTGGGAGAGACTGTAAAAAAGTTTCTAAATGAAGTGCCTGTCCAGACTGGGTTGTATGGGGAGCAGTAAAGGCAGAATTTCAAATGGTGGCAGCTGAAAGAAGCTCTGCATAGTGTGCATGGAAAAAGATTCTAGTCACTATGACCAGAATTACGACCCTGCAAATAAACAAGGTTGGTTAGATTTCTACTTACCTGAGTTAAAATGAGTAGTGTTACCCTACATTAGCTACACTTACTGGGAAAGCCCACAGCTATTGTTTAATGATTTAGATTTCTTCTGCGTTTGTGCAGACTGGATTCTCCACTGCAGCACACTACTCACACACAGTTAGCTCCAGTGAGGTCAGGGCAGTTTAAAACAACCAGACTTTGAGTAGTGGAAAGAAAATTTAGACCTACTGTCTTTGTAATTTTGAACGGCCATCTGACCACTCATCTATAGCTTATACTCTTACAACTTTAAACTGATAAGAAAGATCTTTGATGCATTAGGTTCTCATCAGTTGATACAGCACATGCCACACGCATTTTCCTCTCAACACAGCTTCAGAAAGGTGGTTAAAGGAAGAAAATCAACAAAGGGCAACAAAGTGCCACTGGAAAAAGTAAAAAGGTAAAAGAAAAAGTTCCAAATCTTACAGTGTGTCTCTATTACTTTCAAAGTAGCAAACTATGGATTTTAAACTACTTCATGAGTTTGATGAGTCTGGTATTTGAAGAATGAGCCTGTTCAGCATAAGTAAATTACAATGGAGAAATCAGTTACAACACACTTATAAATTGTTGACATTTTACAAAAACAAACAAAACAAGAAGCAGAAAGCAAATATTGGAGACTTACTGGTATATTCTCCGAAAGAAATAAAAAGGTGATTTATCAAATCTGGGATACCTATAAAATTCTAAAGAAATCTGCAATTATAGAATTATTAGCAGCTGTCATGTTCAGTGTAGTAATGAAGAAACTCGAACTTTATTTTTAGAAAAGTATGAACAAAAATATCCCTGTTTTACAGGCAGAAAAGGACTAGGAAAGTTAATCATTGTCATCATCTAAATATAAACTCAGAATTATGTGACACCAGGTTTCATTCTCATTCCCTTGGGTTGTACTTACTAGATCAGGTCCCTCAAATCTCTTCTACATTCAGGACACACACAGCAGAGCAGCGAGTGTGGAAGCTCCCTGACTGCACAGCTACTGTGCAAAGCACCATGGGGGCACCAAAGGGAAGTGAACAGGAATTCTATCAAAATACAATACGAAAACATATCAGCAAATAGAATACATTTACCAAAATATTTTTCCTAAATTCAACAGCCACTGCATTTTCTGCACCTCACTGAAAGCACTCTCACTGGCTTGGGAGATGTCCATCACATTTTCACCTGACTTCCTGCCTGACAGTGGAGGGATGGAGGTTATGGATTCATACATGAAGAACAAAGTTTAACAAAAGCTTTATTAATAATAAATATGCTTAATTGAGAAAGTACAGAACAATCAGTCATAGTATAGTAAAAAGCAGATATGCAAATTTAATTGTAGCTCTTCTACCATGTGTTAGATACATTTCCTGCTTTGTCTTGAAGAAGCATTCACAAAAAAGAATAAACAATTTAAGTAATCATAAAAAATAAAATTAGAATTAATTATGACACAGATTAAATATTTAATTATTTACAAGTTTAGTATCAGAACCATCCATACTTATCTGAGCCATCTGAAGGGGAAAAAGGGATTTTATGCACACTTATAAGAGCTATCAACCTGTGGCTTTTTTTTTTTTTAATACAGTTTATGCTGCTGCCCTCTGCAATATGCATGAGAAAGTCTCAAATGGGTAGCATGACTCCTAAAAACAAATACAGATATCAGAAAACTTTCCAAAAAACCCTACCTACAAAAGAGATAAAGTTCCAGACTCTGAATCTGTTCTTGCTGTAACACTAAGCAATCCTGACATTCAACACTGGTAAAAAGCATGAAGGTTTTGAATGGCCAAAACCTTATCACTATTATCATTCTCTATGTAGACATTAACATACATGCACACATATGTATTTTTTCTTTTTTTTTTGCAGTGCAATTGTTCTATCCTGAAAATGGAATGTTTTAAAGACAAAACCACTACTTTAAATAAAGCAAGGGACTTAGAGAGCCTTATTCCAATGGTTCTGTATTCTGGTCAAGAAGGACTGATGTTACAGGTCTAGGCATAGAGCCAGTTTTTATATTCAGCCTCCTAAATCGAAAAGTATCACTAAAATTCAATGAAATCTACAACCACAAATAGAAGACCAAGTTTTGTCCAGATTTAGTCACTGATAAAAGACTTATATTTATCAACATGTGGCACATGTGGAAGAGTTACAGCCACAAACCAGATGAGGAGTAAATCAGGACAGAATTAGACCTCTGGAGTGCACGGCTGGATGGCAACCAGATGTGCTCTCTGTCAACAAACACAATCCGTTTCGAGTCCCTGGCTCCATCAGCAGCAGAAGCAGCCCCGTCAGCCAGCACTGCACATGCAGTTTCACTGATGTACTCCCTTGGTTTCAGGGATAAACTCATGCAGAATCCTGCACTGCACAAAGCCCACACACTAACAGGACTTGAGCAGATTGGTCAGACCACCCCAGCTGAGGGTCAAGCAGTGTAACTTGTAAAATGCCCAGACTGCAGACCCTTTCACTCATACTGGTAAGCTGAGCTGTCTCCTTATTTCACTAAGTCAGTGGGTGATTGTTTACCAGAGGATTCACAGCTTCCCCTCAGAATAGCACAAGGTACTTCTATCTTAAGAAACACCAAGTGATTACCACAGTATATGTGACTAAACTGGGGTGAACCAGACAGAGTGCATAACTAGAAATACCACAGACATCTCAGGAGAATTGTCTCTGATAGATACCCACCTGCAGACTGCAGGAGATATTTGCAGAGCCTGGGTCATGTTCCATGTTTTGTGATTAAAAGAGCAATGATTGTCTGGAAGATGATGGCAGAGCAGATGACCCAGCAAGCTCTTTCCTGGTATGGATATGGCTTGCTATACACTACTTCTAATTTTCTCTGGCTACATGATGCATAGAAAGGAGAACTAAAGTTTTACTAGACAATATGGATGAAGAGTAGAACTCCAAAGGTCAGATTTCCCTACTGATAATCAAAAAAATCAACATTTCACTTGAGCTATCAATACCACCAGCACTATTCACAGAGAAGGGTATCGCCCTAGCCTGTCTTAGGGTGACAAAACATGACTCATGGCAACTTTATACAAGTATGCCTTGCACTTTGAAAACAAAATAATACAATGCAAAATTCCTTTAATAAAGGAGTGTATGTAAGTTTAAAGCTTCCTGATTGGTACTACTGTGTGGAGGCAAAGACCTGAATGACTTGCTAATTGATGAAGAAAAAAAGCAAGCATCAAATCAGTGAACTAATGTTTCCTGGAAAGGCAGCATCTGAGGTATATAATGTCTTAGATCATGAAAGGTTACTTCAGTAGTTTATACTACTTCCACAGGAGAAAGGTGAATTCTTTCCAAGTAGGTGAATTATGCTGACAGTTTTATTTAGCAGAATTTATTGGAAGAGATGAACAGTTTTCTCAACTGATGTAGAAGAACAACACAGGAGCAAGCTTTACTATTAAGAGCTATATACATTTGAGATTCCTTATGCATTCCATTTTTCTAGGTTTAATTCTAACCAAAAAAGTCTTTAGCACTTTTCTTAATGGGAGAATTGTTCTCATGTGTGTTGTACAGTGTGTTATATTAATAAGTACTATGAAACTTCCTTCTAAAGCTGTCACAAAATCCCAGGACTATCTTTTAAATTTTGTAGCTTAAATACAGGTGTTCCATATGCAGACAATAAAAATCAACCTTGCTTTATATCTTTGCTGGGCAATCAAGCTCTAGAACATTTTATACTATACAAATGACAATATGACTCTGCCACACATAGAAAAAATGCAAATGGATTATTAGTCATGAAAATCTTTAACAACCCAATACATTTCTTGCTGCAGCTGTTTTCAGAATGGAAGTGATCATTAGCGAGACTTGACACAATCTCTAAATGAGTAGCAAGTCATTCACAGTTCACCATTTTCTGCCTAGAGATTGTGGGAGTCAGGGAAGGCATGGAAAAAAGCAGCACATCAGAGAGGTTACATAGGAGTAGAATTCTTAACTGTAGAAATAGGGAATTTGCACACCACTTCCTTCTCTATTATGAAAATGTTCCTAAATTAACTGAATACTACACAAACAATTTTTTGGTAGTGTCTACAAGTATAAACTGACCATTTATTTTAATTTTGCATTTTATAAATATTTCAATTTTGCATTTTATAGCAGAAAAGTTTATTGCCTGGTGATATGACAATAACTAATGAAAAAAGTCTCTTCCAGAGCTGTGCAAATAGTAATAAGGATTACAGAAATAGATAGGCATGTTTTCCCTATAGAATGAAATCAGATGATTGGCACATGGAGATCAAAAAAGTACACATAAAGAAATTATACCAGATATCTGGAGTAACTTTGGATGCCATGGTGTTTTACTCTCCCATTACTTAGAATACTTCTGTGCACAACAGCAGCACTACTGTCCATTGTGAAAGGAACAAATGACCTTCAGCTTTTAGCATTAGGAGAACCAGTCTACTTGGTGCTGAAGGGTTTCTCTGCTAGCTCTAGGCCTGAGAAGAGTTCTTGCTGTACAGCTTAGGAACTGTACCAGAGCTAGCAGCACTCATACAGGAAAAAATGTGGTCCACTAGGAACAACAGCGCTAGTTGGCATCCTCCACTGCCTATAATACTGGATTAAAAAAAAACCCAAACAAAACAA
This sequence comes from Myiozetetes cayanensis, assembly GCF_022539395.1. NCBI lineage: Eukaryota > Metazoa > Chordata > Aves > Passeriformes > Tyrannidae > Myiozetetes > Myiozetetes cayanensis. The sequence goes on along the minus strand of NW_026087522.1, from coordinate 6,381,747 downwards.
CAAACCAAACCCAAAAGAAGTGACCAACAACAACCCAACATGAGAATTTTATACATAGTTGGATTTCAAGCAGTAGTAGTATGAGTCCCCGTTAATACCTTCTTTATTTGCATCTAATGATGCCAAAAAACCTCAGAGAAGAACTGGTCAGAGACTTTGCATCTTCAAGCAGCAAGGTCTTTGGTTTATTGCAACGTTGGGAGCACTGCGGTTTGCACAGCGCAAACTTTCCCGACCCAAAAGTGCAAACCAAACCATTTTATACCCTTTAGGTAAACAGTTACACCTTCTGACATACATATTGATAGGCAGGCTGGTCTCTGGGTGGAGATTTTCCAGGTTTTTCTTTGGTACACGCTGAGTCTTTCACTGGGGTGGTCAACACTGAGCCTTCATCCTCCTGGTGGTCATCACGGAGTCATCCTAGGGTTTGAACTTTTCAACTTTCTTTGTTAAGTGACTTAGATTCTTCAAGCTTGCAGAGTCCTGGCTCTGGGCCTCCTATATCTACTTCAAATGTCTAGTTTACCTAATTTATTGCCTCGTTGTCTACTCCCTAGCATTCTTTCTGTGAAAAGATTTTGGTGCAGTAAACAGAACAGAACAAGACATTAACCATTGCTCCTACAATGTTCTTCTAGCAAAGCAGGCAGAACAAACACTAGGCAATTACCTTCTGGCTCAACAGGGCAAGGTGCACCAACTAAGCCATCTTTAACTCCTTTTGTGCCTTTCTGCCATCACTAAGCAGTATCAAGCAACCGAGGTTTTCATTTCAGAAAACGCCTGTGCTATTCCATTGAATAAGATTACTAAGAGAAAATCAAAAGTCCCTTGGGCTAGATGAATTTGGTCTGAAACCATCACAAATTAGCCTTATGCATGAAGCCTTCGATTCTGGGACAGAACACTCTTGCCACACGCAGCGAGCTCAGCATCCTCTATCCACAGCTACCAGAGCCCCACTCCTATAGTTGGCCCATGCACAGCAGGGCACAGCCCAGGGAACTTGTTTGCCTCAGGCTCCTTATTGGGGTGAGGCTTTAATCCCTGGATGCTCCCAAACTCCTACCTAACAACAGCAGCCTGGTACTTTTTCCCTCCCTGACAGCCTTTTTGTTTTATTGGTGTAACTGAGGCAGGATTATATAATAGTTTTCAAACAAACAGCCACTCGCAACACTTAAAAAGAAAACCAGTACAGTCATCCAGGTAGCTAGCATCATCCTAGACTAAGAATGATTTTGGAGTGTAGGGTTCACATTTCCTGGTTGGTACTAAGGGCCATGCACCTGCTGAAGCAGCGACTGGCAGTTCTGCCATTCCAGCAGTGCTGCCTATGCGCCCCCACTGCGCCCAGGGAGACAGACACCACAACCCCTCTCCTGAAGGAATTTTCTGACAATGCCAAACACTCCACTGAAGGATTCTGTGCTTTAAGTTGTCCGTAGAGGAAGAGGCGGGTCCCTGAGAGGAGGCTGGTGCAGCTCCAGGGTTGATCTGATGGCCCCAGCCCAGCGCCCCGCGCTGCCACTCCACCTTCCTGACCTATGGGGTCTGGTTACAGCAGGTGCTGCAAAGCATCCTGGGAGTTGTAGTTCTAAGTACTCTGTCACACATGCTCTGTTGAATGCTTGTATGGGATTGGCTTAAGAAGTTACCTGTGTGACGTGGCAGCATTTGAAACTGCTGTATAAGCTGGGACTCCTTGAATAAAGATCTCTTGTTACACATCACGTTGGTGTCACTATGGTCCCCATGGGACTTATTATTTATTATATTAATAACTGCTACATATGGCACCCGGAACAGGGACCTAAGCCTTATCCTGAATCAGGAAGAAATACGGACCAGACGTCAGGTACCAGCCTATATTTAACGCTGAGGGACGTCCGCCGTGAAAAAGAAAATAACGCCAGGTACCAGAGGAAAGGAAACTCCGATGGGCGTAGGCGGGAGAAACCGCGATTGAGCTCGAAAAAAGGCCTGAATTCGGTAGGAAATTGCCTACATTTTGAGAGGACGCTCTTGAGAAGAAAAATCTACGTCCCAGGTGAGAGGGCGGGAGAAGAAAGAAAACAAAAAAAGAGAAAAAATGAAAACTTTTAATTCACGTGAACCACAGAATATTGCAAAAGCCTTAAGCTTAATATTGAAAAGACTTTGGAGACAAGTTAACAAACATAAAATAGCTGGACTTTTAAAGTTGATGAAAATAACTGTTTTAGGACTGCTGTTATTTACAATTCTTAGTGAAATTGCTTGGAAAGAGGGGTGGAGAAGCAGAGAAAAAGCAGAAGTAAAAAAGGTGGACACTTTAAAACCCTCGCAAGAGAATTCATCCACAGAGAGAAACTTTGAATCTTCCCCTCCCCCAAACATTGTAAAGCATGGAACTCCACGTGCTACTGCAGTGTGGAAAGGGGGAGGGGGTCCGAGAACACGGAAGAAAAGCCTTAGAATATACCTTTTTGTGCTGAATTTTCGCGGATGCGTGAATTCCGAGAAAAAGGCGCGTGTCGCAGATTATGTGACTGGTAAAAGGGAACAAACTTTGAATCCCCAAGCCATGGCAAACTTGCAGACACGTGGAGACCACGCCGGAGCATGGGCGGCGCCATCTTGCCCATGCCGGGAGCAAGAGGTAGTGCCTTCTCTTCCTGTCTCGTGGCGATGTTGTGGACTGCCTCTGCCGGAGGCAACCATGGAACATGGCCCATACTGGGAGCCGGTAACTAAGCAACAGCTGCTGTGCCTACCAGCAACAGCGGCACGATGTTTAAAAAAGATACGTAATAACCGCTCGACGTTGCGAGCGGCGAGGCCGGCGGCAGGCACAGAGCGCGGGGCTGTCGAGACGCTCGGCAGCCGCAGCAAGTCAGGCCGGGGACGGAGCTGCACCAGGCTCCGCAGGACTGCTGGCGGCGGGCGGCGACTCCGGCCCCCCCGGGCCGGGCGGCTCCGGGACGGGGCTCGGCAGCGACGGCGACTTCATCTCGCGGTGCCGGCTGGTGTCGACCAGGCTGCGGCGGCGGTTCCTGCGCAAACCCAGATGGCAGCGGCGGCGGCACCACCGGGCGCGACGGGCCCGGCGCACAGCGTGAAGGGAGCCGGGCGGCTGGAGCGGCGCCGCCGCGGGGCGCCTCTGTCCAGAGCCCACAAGTGGGCCAAGGCCCGGTCAAGGCGCGGCAGAACGGGAGGCGGCGACCTGAGCGCAGAAGCCCCGCCGCAACTGGCGGAGACTCCTGCCGGGCCCCCAACCCGCGTGGAGCTCCCAGCGAAGCTCCGCGTGGAACCCCAGCTGGGGGGGCGGCCGCTGTGCCTGAGAAGCCGCGGGGTGGCCCCGCGGCCATCCCGGGCGGCCGAGCAGGATTGCAGCGGGACTGTGGCACAAGTTTGTAAATGCAGCTGGGGCGGCGCGGGGCGCCAAAGGCGGCGCGGCGGCTTCGGCGAGCACGTGTCAGCGGCGCAGAGCTGCGAGGTCTTCGCCGCCCGCCTGCACCTGGAGCGCGAACAGCCCGTGGTAACGGCCGTGCCGTGCCTGGAACTGACGGCCGCGTCCCACTACACGAGCCAGCCCGCCCATGCCGCCGCTCCCCTGAAGCGGACCACGCGGCCGCAGCAGCGCGGCCCGGGACAGCCGCACATGCGGCACAACGTGGCACCAGGCCGAGCCAAGGCCCGGCGGCGATGACCAGCGACATGGCCCCCACCGTGAGCGGGCTGGGCCATGGCCGCAGCGACTCCAGCTCCTCCGGGAGCGTCAACAGTAACAACACCGCCTCCCCACCCCCGTGAGAGAGGCGGCGGCGGCCCGGGCAAGGACCCGGGCCGGAGCCAAAACTATACAGACACTATATTACTGACTGTTTTTACATATTTTACATATAAGCCTTTAAAAATTATTACAAATGTTTTTGTCTAAAATAATTTAGTTAACTGTCTTTAGTTTTCTAATTACACTAATAAGAGAAAAATTCAACATTGCCTTATTAATACATTTTTAAGTTTCCAATTTCCCTGTAACTTTGTTTAAGTTACTAATAGTCACATTTACTGAGTACTGTTTAAAATTGTTAAATTCTTAAATGTATCTAAATAAATTAAAGTTTGTAACTATCTCATTTAAGTAGTAATTAGCATCTTTAAGAATTTCTATTGTTATTAATTAACAAATTATAATAGTAACCTACCTATTCATTTCTCTAAGTACACACTCAGAAATATACACACTACTTACCACTATTATACCTTTAAATTCATTAACTTTCAATATTCACAACAAAAGAAGGGGAGTAGACAGTGAGAATATGCATGTAATTAAGTAAATCCTGAGTTAAAGAATTTTCATTCTGACCAAACACTACATAAAAGTTTAAGTTGTATAGCTAGAATATGAAAACAAAATAAAGATTACATGTATGCATGAATGAAAAATGATTGGGGTGGCCACCCGAACGAATGAGTGAGAGATTGTGTGAATGTATGAATCTATGTGAACCATTTACACCTTATACAAAATACCTGAAACGAACACACACAACAAGCACTACCTCTAATACATCGCCTTAATAAAAGACAACTCAAAACATGATGTTCCTCCTTTAAACTTTTCCTTGTGTTTTAATAAAGTAAGTTTTCCCCAGTTATATATAAACCCTCAGATTGATAAAAGTTTTTGTTCTAACCTATTGCAAAAACCCCTTAGATAAATAAGGTTTAATCAAGAAATAAGTTTACTACATCAAGTGAAAAACGTTTTGTTAAGAATTGCACTGTTTTTTGAATTTACACTGTTTTGTATCTTGTTATTAATAAAAATGAGGGAATTATGGGGTCTGGTTACAGCAGGTGCTGCAAAGCATCCTGGGAGTTGTAGTTCTAAGTACTCTGTCACGCATGCTCTGTTGAATGCTTGTATGGGATTGGCTTAAGAAGTTACCTGTGTGACGTGGCAGCATTTGAAACTGCTATATAAGCTGGGACTCCTTGAATAAACTCTCTTGTTACACATCACGTTGGTGTCGCTGTGGTCCCCATGGGACTTATTATTTATTATATTAATAACTGCTACACTGACCCAGCTCAGCCTCAGCCCGGCCTGGGCAGGGCTTGTATTGCCCACCTGCCATGCGAGGGGGTTAATGTGATACAGGCAACAAGTGTTGCAGTGATTTCTCATTAATTTACCTCATGAATGGCTAGTGCTGGGAGTGTGGGTTACTCCCGTGGTGAGGGCTGTACTCAGTGCTCTGACTGAAACAGCTCCTGTGGGAGACCAGCCTCCAGGGTTTTGTCTGGCTGGGGATCAAGTCCTTTTGGGTCCATCATGTTTTTCCTGTTGCTGTTTCTAGAGTCTTTTCCCTGATCAAGGATTTTGCTGTGTTAATGAAGAGGTATGTTCTTGTATCTATAATTAAAATAGCATATGCTATACAGTAAGAGAATGGGGAGCAATAGAGAAACATTAAGAAAAATATCCACTGTTTCCATTAGCAAAACAAGCAGCTGCATAGAATAAAGAAATGTTTTGTAAGATCACTGGTGTTGCAAGGGTGCTATGGGCAGTACCTCTTTAGTCTTAGGTTACGGTAGTATTTATTTTGTGACCCTTGTGCTGTAATTCAGAAGTGAAGCAGTCTCACTTTTTTGCATGTTTTTTCTCTTAGAACATTGTTTTCTTAGAACAGTGAGATATTTAGAAGTATTTTTGAATTTCTGCATATTTGGACATATTTTTATATTCTGTATATGCTTGGGCAGAGGGACTCTGTCAAGTGTGTGATATGTGTGAGTTGGGCTCTTCACAGCTGAGGCAGCTTGTGACCTGTGCCCTGTTTCCCTGGGAGGCTCAGTTAGAGCTTTCTGTGCTGAAACCATGCATGTTTGAGCAAGCCTGGGAATGACCTGCTTGCACTGTGGGAAGCAGCAGCTGAGGCAAGGGATGGAGGAAGGACTTAGTCATGACTGGTGCTGAGAGCCTCTCCGGTTTCCTTGATTTCTGTGATATTAGTAAGGGAGAATGAGGTCAAAGCAGATTTTAACATTTATATTAAAAAGCAACAGAAGCTTCCAGGAAGGTAGAAATTGAAGAAAAACAGTAGAAGAGATGAAGAGTGGCAGGAGGATTCATTCTCTGTACAAATTATGGTATATAGCACAGAGAAGGCTCGGTGATTCAGAAGGACTTTTAAAGGCCCAGACTACCTAATGGGGAGGTCCCACTGGTTTGTAACTGGTTTTGGGTCATGCTTCTACAGAGCAGAACTGAGAGTGATTCTGATGAATCATGCATTTTTAAAAGTGATAAGCACATACAAAAGCTCTTCAGTGGAATTATTCTAGGAAGCAGTAGGAATACAAGTAAAGTTTTTAAAACAAAGCCATATGAACACTGGGTCCTGTAACATGAGAGAATTATATATGAGATCTCAAATACATACACTGTGATTGTATGCTTGCTGAAACAGAGATAAAAGTTAACAAATCTGCTTTTGGACAACAAGCTAGCACAAAGGCTTGTTGGTCTTTAAAGAAGATCTTATGCTTGACTAATAATAAATTAGGAAACTCACTTGAAGATACAAAATCCTTCAAGGTCTGAACTAGCAGGGCATCCTTGAAGGTATTCCAGATTTAGATCATTACTTAGCCCTGCCTAATAGCCGGGAAAAACTGAAGTAGTTCTGTATCCATGCAGGTTATGTGCAATCTTCTCTTTCCGTCCCTGTACTGACAGCATAATTCTGCTTAAGAAGTTTTGCCTTAATGGTGCCATAACCGTAGACTGCTGCTTTGACCAATGCTTTTTGCATTCTGTTCCTGCTCTGCTTTTATATGATCCTGTTTGCTGAAATTTGTGTGTCAATGGCTTTCAAACATATGACTAAACATGTGACTGTCACCACCTACATTAATATTTACAGTATTTATAATGTTCTGCCCCCAATGGGTAAACACCAAAGCAATTCAATAACAATCATTTATACAGGGCAAACAGGATGGTTCATAGTTGTGTGACATCCAGTGCTGAATTCCAGAGTTTGATTACAGGAGACTCAGGAATTCAAGGTGATTACCTGAGGTACTGAGCAAAGGTTTATGGTGGTGAACTTGAGAGGCCGAACAGTAGCGACATAGCCCTTCTATAAATAACATTTATTCCTAGGAAGGTTTTAAATCTTAAAAAATAGATGCAGGACTTTCCCCCTTATTTTACAGGTGGAGAGACTGAAGCACAGAACAGTGACAAGTCCCGTCTATTGCTGTCCTGAAGGGACAGAGCTGGTAAAATAACTTGGGTTTTTTGAGTCTTAAATCAGTGATTTTTCTATCATTGGAATATCACAGTGGTCAGGAGAGGCTCTTGGAGCCTCCTCTTCAAATTATGAGGGACTTATGTGAAATTTTTATGGGTCCATATATATGGTTTGCTATGTGGTGTGAAGAAACTTGTTTTCTTAGATGCCTTTTGTGGATGTCTCCCAAATAGTTTGTGGTCCCCCTCCCTTCCCACCAGAGGACTGTGAACCACAGAATGAAAATTGCTGATGTGGGAGTGTTATTGGCCAAGGCTGTACAGACTGAAGCATGAAGGAAAATGAGTTTGAAGGCAGGTCTGGACTCGCTAGATTGCTGCTGTACTTTGCTCCTCAGATGGTTCCATCTAAAGGAAAAGCTTAAGTGAAATTCTGCTGCTGTATATATTTTATACATATTTACGTCTTTGGGGTAGGTCAGAAATGGAAATTTTTGACCTTTAGTTTGTGGATGCCACCTGTGACCATGAGTAAGGCAGGTTGGGTAGGGATGGGATCTTCATGTGAAGCCGCTGTACTTGTTACAGGAGTCAAAACTGGGAGGAATTACTGTGCTGCTACTTCAGTAGCAGTTTGCAGCTTATGTCCAAGAACAACTTTAGCCAGCTTGGATGTTGATGGGATTATCACCCCAGTGGAAGGACTTACAGCTGCCTGGCAAGTACCATGAGAGTGTGAGGTTTAAAGGAAGACAGGCTGTGGGACAGTGTGTGGGATTGGGAATAGAGTTTAAGCCTGTGGGGGTGTGGACTGGTGGTGTTGTGAAGTGAATGGTTGGACAATGTTTTGTTTGTTTGTGGTTTTTCGTTTGGTTTTTTTTTTTTTAATGTATTTTCTGAAATATGAAAATAGCTTTTGAGGTGAAGCTTTAAATCTCTGACTGAAACAAAAGCATGCTGAAGCTGCAAGGAACCAGATTGTGTTGTATTTATTTTTCTCCTTCTGAAATGTATTTTAGTTTCCTGCAGATTCTATCCTCTTTGAGCAGATTGTTTGATAGCCTCAGTGAAGGGCCAGAAGATTCCACTGAGGCTGTAGCTCTCATGCTGGCTTCTTCTGCGTGTTTAGAGGAGGTCAGTGGGACAAAAATCAGTTATGAAATGAAGAGGTTGCCCATGGAAGGATGACAGCTAAGTGCACGATCCTGCTGTGTTTGTGTGTTTGCTGTTAACTTAGGCCAAATACAAAACAGAAACAGTAAATAATTTCTTATTGTTACCTATGTGCAGCTGGTTCTTTTTGCTTTGATGAAGGAAGGTGGGGTGTAAAAATATCTTAAAAATCTTTGCCTAAAAAGCTCTCCCATGGCTGCAGTATTCTCAACAAGCTGCTGTGCCTGACCAGTGCAGAGCTATTCCTGGTGGTACCTGCCCTGGGCCCAGGAAGGCAGCAGAGCTTGTCAGTTTGTGAATGCTGCAACCCATTGTAATGGCTTTAGCAGAGCTGCTGTGTGACCCCAGCATCTGCTCTGCTCTGGGCTTTCCAGGCAGGGCTGCAATATCTAGTGCAGGCTGACTTTAGCACTTGAACATCAAAGCTGAACTAAGCCAGTTCCAAACTGCCAGGAATCAGAGCTTTAAAACCAGTTGGTGTTTGGATAGGCATTTGGGGTTTTCCTATATCCCAGAATTTAGCAGTTCCCTTATCTGCTGGAGATGGAGCAGACTGGGAAACTATTGGATTTTATAGCAGCTGATGAAATAATGTTAGAAGTGTAGCCTCCTCAGGTGCTCTGACCAGCTTCATTCATGTGTTTTGTTCTGTGGAGAGATTGACAGTCTGGCAAGTATAAATTAATGGATCCTCTCCCTGAACTCCAATATGCAAGACCATGGTCCAGAGAACCAGTTTCTTAATTTTCAGTTTGCTGTGAGGAAGTAGATTTGCTATAAAAGCATGGTGGCCTCTTTGTTCAGTGCATTTCTGTTAGAAATTCTGGTTTCAGTTCTTTGCTTCTGATAGGAGAATTTCCAGTGCCAAGGGCTAAGCCCTATCCTCACACTAAATGGCCTTCCTGAAGGCCTGAGAGTGGCTTTAACTCCGCCTTGCTGGCTAAAATTCAAGGTAATCCAGCCTATCAGAAGCTGATGTGACTATCCTGTAATCTCTGTCAACTGGTATCACTTAAGTTGTTACAGTTTATTCATCTTTCTGTCTGCATGTTTTGGGATGGACAATTTTTCACCATTTCTCGTGACAGAAATTTTTTGAGTCATACATTAGTTACAGAGATCACAGCGTGACCCAAGTCATTTGGGGACACTTTATAGAAAGAAGTTGCTTGTTTGTACCCAGTAACACCACCTGATACACTGTGTACTCCTGTGCCCCATGAGACCACTCAACAGGAGTTAAGGATGGTATTCAAGTAGTTGTTTATGAATTTATGACAATCACTGAAACTGGGAAACAGAAGTTGTCTGTCTTGCAATGAAAACCTGCATTATCTATGTTGAAGATTATTGTTTTGTATCAAGAGTTTGATTTCTTTTCTACAGAAGCAAATCAATTTTTAAGCACTACATTTTGATGTATGAGTTTATCTCTGATTTATTTGTATAAACATGACAAATTTGAATTCTAACCACCTTCAACCCTTCATCCTTCTGATGATTATTAATTCATAGTATGTTCCAGTACCACTCAGTGCAGGCTTAATCAGATCATCAGTGATGGATGTTAACCGCAGCATCTGTGACATTTGCATCAAACCTGGAGGAACCTGGCACTGTATGAAACTGCTCTCATCCCACAGCTCATGTTGAGATTGTGAGTAGCCATGCTGCTTAGAAAACAGGATTAGATGAAGTATTCTACTAGCACACTTAATCCATAACTAAAATAATATTCATTGTTCATCTCCTGGTTTAGGAGAAAAATGTTTTATTTAAGCTGAGACTGACCTGTCTGAATACGATCTACATAGTTACATTATAAAACTGCAGTCCATAATGAGAAAGATTAGTTGGAGGTTGTAATACAGGAAAATTATGTGCCAGCTAAGAGGCTGCCATGTCAGAGGTGTCATTGCTTTGTCAGAGTTGCTCCACTGCAGGAGGCAAGGATAATATTGTAATTCCCTCCTTTAAAAGTTTCACTTTTTTGTTGGAGAGATCCATCTACTATGTCTTCCCTGGGTATGTCTGAGCTAAGCATTAGCTTTTGAGACCACTGACTGCTGGTATTCCCACAATGTCTGTGTTGCAGGCACAGTTTTGGCTCATGCTCCAGGACTGAACTGGGGAACTCCAGATCTAAAACAATGAGTGCTGACAGCTCCAGTGAGAGAGCCAAGCTCTCGTCGTCAGTGGCTGTCCCAACACATATGGTTTGTGTGTGCAATAGAGGATGGACGTGAGCAGTAATGCTGTGTTCTCCAGGCACAAAGCCTGCCTGTGAGCTCTGTCAGAGCTACTTCTGGACTGGAGACAGCCATGGGGCCTCTGTTGGTGCACGCTGTGCAGGTGTCGTGCTGGTGGCTGCCTTTGGTTGCAGGGAGGGCAAAGTGTCTGCCTGGCTCTCCAGCTGAGCTGCAGCGTCACACTGAGGAGAGAGGGCATGACAGCTGGGCATGCACTTTGCACAGTTCACCTACCTGAACTCTAAACTTATCCTGGTGCTAGTTCCAATTAGGAATAAAAAGGAATTACATTTATTTAAAAGTATTAGAAGTTTTCTATAACTGGGAAGATTTTAACAGCCTTTGGTCTTTTGAGGCAGTGTCTTGCTGGAGCAAAATGGATCTTCACACTTTGCATGCTCCTTTGGAGAAGTCTTTGTGAAAATTGATTTTTACTGGGGAGAGGTATGCACATTTGTGCCCCTTAGGGTGTAGTTTGCAGCCACAGCATGGCAGACTGGGAGGCAGGATGCTTCATGTTTGGTTTCTGTTCTCATTGATTCAGAGAGGAGTTTTTTCATCCTGCATAATTTAAAACAATGAAGTAGGGACTAGAATGAGGATCACCCTGGCCAGTTCATTTTGCCCGACTTCACTTGTTTAAATGCTATTTTTCTGAAGTATAGAATCAGCATAGGGAGGAGGAAAAGAGAAAAGATGATGATGTGGGGGTGGAAAGGGGGGGTGGTGGGTAGGAGTAGAGAAGCTCAGGATCTTCTTTGGATAAGGAACACATCTGGCTAGAGCCAATCATTTGATCAGATAAGATAACCCAAATTTTACATAAGGAGACTGCTAATTCTGTGAAGCTTCCTGTGACAATGGGCAGAGGACCCTTCAGAATTTCTTTTCTGACAGGGGAAGATTTTTTGATGCAAGAACCATAGTGGACAGTCACAAAGTTAGTTTTTTTAGATGCTTTCCAATATCTCCTTGGAATCAAGAAAATCTTGAGGCTCTCTTGTTGCAGACGTCTAGTGTGGTTCAAAAATGAAGATCTGTCTCTCACTAAGAAATTTTCCCTTATTTTCTTGTTCACTGGTTGCCTTTCTATCTGTGGGATAGCACTTGTTTAAGATTTAAAATATGTGAAAACATTTTTGCATGTTTGGACAAAGGTATAATTTTTGTATTAATACTCAGCTGCTATGGGAAAACAAACATTCATTTATTTTTTAATTTTTAGTTAAAATTTATCTCAGAAAGAAGGGACAAAAAAGAGCAAGCAAAATTAAAAAAATATCAATGAGAAAAATTGTTCAGTTAAAATCCATTAATGTTGTGTTCAGATATCCTTTCTTTGGGAGAGTTCTTATGAAAAACTGTTCTCTTTTTCAGAATGTTCCAATCTACCTCTATTAAGTTTCCAGGGATTGTCCAAACATGCTGTAGAATATAGTTCTCTATTGCAATTTTATAGTCTTTTGTCTGATGTGGTTTTGTTTGTTTGTTTTGATTTTGGTTTTTTATGAAGAAACTATTCAATACCTCTGTAATATAGTGGGTTTGCTCTGAAAGGATCTGTATGTGCCTGCGAAAATTCTGGAGTATCATGCAGTCCCTTTAAACAACTTTGTCAAAAATCAACGTAGCAAAAATCACTCCATAAAAATTACTTCTGTGCTTGAGCACAGAAACAAATACAAACCTTGCCAGACCAGAAGTTCTTGCAATGTAAGCTCTGGTGTTTAGTGGGCTGGTTTAGTTTGAGCCAGAATTAAACCCTCTGATTCCTGTCAATGAGAAGTGGCTGTGCAGGCTGTTTGCTCTGTTGGGCAGGACAGTGACAGCCATGCAGCCTTGTAGGTACTTGTCACGAGCTTCTTTTTGTAAACCAAAGACATAGATGGTTTGCCCCATAGTGATGATCAGGGTGCCAAATCGTTGGTGTCTTTTGGTTAAGGGGGAGTGGGGAGAGCTGTGCCCTTGGCTGCTGTGCCTGCAGCAGGACGTGGCTGGGGGCCCTGGGAGCTCTGGGCTCTGACTGTGCCCCAGGCCGTGGGAGGGAGTGGAGCCACCACACTCTGGAGGATGGGCACTCAGCTGAAAGGCAGTGCCAGCCCTTCGTGGCAGACACAGAGGCCTTCTCCTCACCCACTGTCCTGAATGTGCCAGCACAATAGCAGTTCTGCTTTTGTGGTTTAAAAAATAAGGCAAAAGGAAACCCCTTGATTGCAGAGATCTCTTGTAGCACATGGTGGCAGCAATGCTCTATTATTTTGCATTCACCCTCCTGCAGTTGAACAGACATGAAGTTAGAGCTGCACAATGCAAAACTGAGAGTTTTTTTCTTTGGAGTTTACATTATCTCCCCCTTGGGCCCCAATTCCTACATTTCCCTGATGTCTGTGTGGGGGTGGGGTGGGACGGAATGGGAAATGCTTGTGACCAGTTTCAGTCTGGAGCCTCCTACCTCAAAAACACAGAGAGCTGAATCCATTTGAGGTTGGCGCTATAGGACAATGGCAGTGACTGAGTTCTTAGGGTTAATTAAATTGTGCTCACCAACCCTACTACCACAGCAAAGCCTGTGCTACCTGCAGGGCCCACAGAGCTGCCATGGGGTGATACTGTACAGCTGGCATGGGCTGAGATCTAAGGGTAAGGAATACTCAGTCACACTACGATGTAGATTCAATTCCCTCCTACTTACTGCACAAAGTGACATTTTTCTCTGCTGAGCTTTCTAGAAATCTTCAGAAGAGATGTGGATATTGACCTCTTGTAACCTTTACTCAGGACTGTCAGGAGCTGGTCACAAAGACTTACCACCTGACACATGCAGAAGTTTAGTCTTAGTGTGAATGCCAGGCCTGTGTCATTGTGCAGTTGCTCTCCTGACCTAATGTTTTATCTTGGTCTTTCCTGCTAATGATTCATTATTTCTCTTATGTCACCCTTCCTGAATTTGTCAAAACTCTAAAATATCTGTTCCAAATCATAATTTCACAGAAAAAAGGCTTTCATTCATTCAAAGTGAGTATTTATAGTCCTCTTATGCATATAGATTAAGGATTACCTGCATATTATATGCAGAAGGGGAAGGGAGTACTGAAGTGATTAAACTTATGCAGTCAGCCATTAGATGCCGTGGCACAAGCCCGTCCTGGGAAAATTTCATGTTCTCTTGGCAAATCTGGCCAGGTAGAGTGGTAACATCTGTCATAGGTTCACGTGGCTGAAGTAAACCCATGACAATATCGGACTGCAAAAATATGGCCTGTTGCTTCTCTTCCAAGCTGCAATCCAATATTGGGTCTAAAGCCCAGATAGAAGGCATCTTTTTTTCATCTGTATTGCAAATTTAGCAATGTTTGATGATCTTATATTTGGAAAGTTTTTTAGTTTGTTTGTTTGTTTGGGTTTTTTGGTTTGAATTTTGTGTGTGTGTGTTTGTTATTTATTTTTTTTCCTTGTGGCCATATTTTCTGTTCCACTTCTTGAGTGTTATCATTGTCCCTGAAAGTCATATGGGAAAAAGTTGGGAAGGATTCCAATGAAGGCTTTTTGCCCTGCTTATTGTATTCTTCACTTCTTTAAAGCAAACACAGTTATCCTTTATTCCTAACACAAGTGTAACTGATGCTTTTTGCTGCCCAGTTTTGCTGTGGTGAGCCATTGCTTGGTTGTGTTGTGCTGTGGGTCATCTAGAAGCCTGAGGAGTGTGTGGATCCCTCGGAAGTGTAGACAGCGGCGGGGGTGCTTGTGCTCAAGGAGCTGTGCAGATCAAAGCCACCGGTGCCGTCAGTGAGGGCTGTCCTGGCCGGGCTCCCTCAGTGAGGTGAGGAGGTGAGGCCAGCCCGGATCCCGCAGGTGTCACTCTTGGCTCGCGGGAGAAGCCGTCCGTGAGCATCCCCCGCTGTCACAGACCTGTCTTTCCTTGGCACTGCTCTGACACTGCCTTGCTGTGGCTGTCCTGTCTTCTGGGACAGGGATTTGCCTCGGCTGAAGGTATTACGGGAGGGAGACAGGATGTCTTGTGGCCGAGTGACATCCCTGGCACTGGGGGACACAAGTTCAGTACAGACTGCAGATACAGCTGTTTTGGATGCATTCACACAGTGTCTGTGCAATAGCATGCCATGGCTTAGAAAATGTCTGTCTTCCCTCTAGCTCTTTGATTAACTTTCTGAGTAAGCAGTTACATTTCCACAGTTACTTTGGTGTACTGGCAACAATATTTAATTCTTGTATTTTTCCAATAGGCAGCACCTTCCAAATGCGCAGACGATTAGACCTTTGGTTTCTTGCCTTGGGTGTTAATCACCAAGGTTTAGCCAAACATACCCTGTCTAGTTAGTGATAGTTTGTCAGTGGAAAAACAGATGAAAAATTGCCTCTTGTCCTGCTGTGTCCCGCAGCCTTTAGAGCTGTGTCAGTGTTAGAGCAGTCTGTGTAAGCGGATGATGTTTTGCCCATATTGTGGGAGGATCAGAGGCTTATTGGACTCTGGCTGATTGTAGAAGAACATCTTTCTCCTAACTGAATTTTTTAAAAAATTTTTTTATTATTATTATTTTTAAGATTTTGCTAGGTTCTGAGGAAGTGTGGCACTTTTTACCAGCTTACTTCTGCTTTGCTTAACACACCTAAAGCCCTGTCTGAACATGAACAGTAATATCAAAGCCTGCATGGGTATTTTTGACATACATAAATGCATCCATATGTGTATTTTTGTATACACAAAGTCATATCATTGTTCAAAAAAAGCACAGTTTAGCTATTAAACATATGCTAAAGCTCATAGTTTCCATTAATTTAATATACCATGAGTAGCTTGAGAATAGAATGTATGAACAAGAGACTCCTGCTCTAAACGGAATTGGAATTTGGGATCTCATATGGTTTTTATCACTTCCACGTCTTGACTCCAGCTTAAGAGTTTTGAAGTTCTTTTTGGTGAAGTCCTCCACTTGCTTTTTTACTTTTCCTCCTAATACTTTCACAAGTGATTAGCTTCAAAATTAATAGCATGGCCTTTGAGGTGCCAAATGACATGGGAGAACGAGACCCTGTGTGGGTGGTCTGAGTCAACAACTTGGGACTGTGAACCAGCAACTGTTCCTTGGAGTGTACAGGCTTTGGCATGAGCAGAGGCTCCCATGCTCACACAGAGCAGACTGGTTTGCTCTCTCTAGAGGAAAGACATCAAGGGTAGGTCTGTGCATTCACAGCAGGGTCAGACTGCAGAGTGTTCTGGAGAGAGCAGAACGTGCCTACTGGCCATCAAATGTAGGGAGGATGTAGAGGAAGGCACTTCTGCTTGTTTTAGCGAATGTGTAGCTGGGTTGCTGGCTTGTTACTATCTAGGCTTGTACTTTACTGTTTTCTAATGTAATTGGTCAGATTACAGGGGTTAAGCTAGTAGATGTATTATATGCCAAGAGACATGTCTGCCTGAGGCTACAATAACACCTTTGTTCCTCTGTGTGGACAGACGATGGCAAGTCACTAGGCCAGGAAGCTTCAGGCATGTGTGTGGTCCTTTGTATCTAGCACTGTCATTAAATTGAGTCTTTTAGGCCAGAAAGGTGTCACAGTAACTCTGTTTCTTTGCTGTGCATTTGCCAGACAGGACATTTTCTCTCAATCCTGATATGAATTGTGACTATTGCTTCCTAAAATGCAAAGCCCATTGAACACGTAGTTACTGAGTATCTTGTTTTAGACTGGACGCCTTTTGTATGTGCATTGTCGAGTCAAGGCAAACTGTTCATGAAGACCTAAACCTGCCTTCCACCAAAGCGATTAAACTCTAGAGGTGTACCACAATTGTGGCATCAGTCAGCAATGTCAAAATCTGCTTGCATAGCACTGGGTAAACTGATCTTTTCTCTTGTGACTTGCAAGAGTGCTCTGTCTCTATTTTCCTTTTTTCTTGGTGGAGGCTTAGAGCTGGTTTCTTGTCAAATGCTATAATGTGAAGTTAAACATGTGACTTGGGGAGAATGACACATTGACACTTTTTATAGTAATTGCATTCCTACACTGGAAACATCCAAACCCAGCTGTTTTGATGGAAATAACATGATGTGACTGTGACAACTATATAGTCCCAAAGTCTGCAGACTGAAAATTGAAGCTTCCAGGTAGAATTTTAGTTGAAAAGTAGGGGTTTAACCTTTATGACACTGATCATAGATGACTACATATGGAAATTAAAGGAATCCCAAGAAAGTTCTTTGAGTTGGTTGCACATATGCATAGGTGCTTTTTGGATAGCTTTATGGATAAGGATTGTTTTTATGTCTTTGCAGCAAGAATTGTTAGAAAAACCCTTTGAAGAGGAATAGGTTTAGATTCTCTTTTTGCTTTGGAGAGTACAAATAGCGAGGTCTGTTTCCCAAGTTCACTCTGCTCAGTCCTGATGCTATGATAGTGTGGGCGGCAAAAGAATCTTGGGAGGCTTTTTCCCTTGGAGGTAATTGTACAGCCAGTCCTAGTAGAATGGACTGGAGTTTTAAACTGAAGTTTAATCTGTAGTGGGACAACTCTGGAGCAGCTTTCCATCCTGCAAGAAAAATAATTGAGGTAAATAACAGTCATTAGAGCTGAATGGGCAATATTTATTCATAATATTTTTTGCCCTTGTGAAACATTAAAGATTGGATAGTAAGTATACTTTTAATGAGACATGTAACTATTCTGTGAAAGGATAAATATGGTAACTGTATTTCATTCTCTATTTCTTAGGAATTAATGCCTCTATAATTCCCTCCCTTCTTCCCCCTCCCCCCCAACCCAGGATGAACATATGTTTGGTAAATCTTTAATGTTTCTAATGGTCTCTTGACTTCCATTTCAGATCCTTCAGTCTTGGAATGTACTCCTGATTGAAGCTTAAGATGTTGCTTATTATTATTATTTTCTCCACATTCAACCCTAAGATGCAACACATAAGGGTGCTGTGATACTTGAGGAGATTCACTGCTGAGATCTCAGCATCGAGAGGGTACAGACCCTGCTTAATTGTGTTCTAAAGGGAATGTGCAGTTATGCATTTTTCTTTTGATGACAGTTATTCAGAGAAATCATTAAAAAATGCATTTGCTGAAGACTGTGGAATGGCAGTAGTGTCATAGTAACCATTGCCTATTGTATTTAGAAGATGATCCCAGAAATCCCATCATGTAATTTCATTAAGAGATGGATTTAAAATCCTTCAAGTTCCTTGTATTTTGTCAGTGGTGACAGATCCACTGATGGAGCAACTGCTGAAAAAGACAACACATGGGACTGATAAGTATTATTAAAATACAGTGCACTTTAAAAAAATATAAAATACAGAGACTTGAGTATAATTTAGGCAGTGGGAATATGGCCCTTTGAGGAACCTACTCATAGAACAAGTTACCTTTTTAACCTGCATGATGGTGAGATTAGTTATGCCAAATATCACTGTAAAATAGCAAATCCAGGCATAGCTTGCTTATGTCATAGTAGCCTGGTTTGGATTAAATTCTCTGTCTGTTTGAAGAAGACCTGGAATATGATTCACTGTAACAATTGAGTTATTTTGACTTAGGCCAGTCACTAAGCTATACAGTCTACTTCCAGCTTTCTGCTGTAGATACTGCACAGTTTCCTGTCGTTTAGTGAGCTTTGTGTGATGTATCCTAAAAGGATGCTTTTTCTTAAGGTAGGAAAAGAGGGTTGCAAGCCATTTGCAAAAGTGTAGTTATTTGTATCTAGAAGTCTTAGTCTTTTTGTAGGAATATCAGTAGAAACTGTGGTTGATTTTTTTCTTTTTTTTTTTTTTCTTTTTCCCCTTCTCCCCCCCAAGCATTAGTTTTTCTCTTTTGGGTACCAGATTCTGCTTTACCTTTTTTAGAGCTCTTCCATATTATCATATTTTTTATATATATATATATATATAAAATATTATGTTCTTATAGGTTCATTAAGATAGGGAAAGACATGTAAGCTCATCAAGTTCAACTCTTATTTATGCTCTTTCATGTTCAGTGAGTGTAAAGCCACTGAAGACTGAAAGTAGTACACGTCCAGAATAAAACCTCTGCTCTTACTGGCAGGTGGAAGTAGATACCAGATAACTTGGTACCAGATTTTAGAACGTCTAGTTATAGTTCAAAGAATGGAATAAATGCTATAGCCCCTATTTTTCCAGCTTAAAAAGTTAGACTGAAATGAATACTTCCCTGTTTACATGGAATTTTTTTTTTTTTTTAATGGCTTGGTGATTCAAAACTCTCTACAGCTTTCTGTGTTTAGACACAGCATTTAGAAGTGCAGTGCCAGCTTTATTCCAATCACTTTCATCTTAAGAAAAGATACCTGTTATTTACTATTCAACTGTCTTTGTCACTTCCAGTTACCATGAATAGCTGTTCACTGAGTTACTGCAAGAGGCATACAGGCAGATTATTCAAGTACCTCCCTCACTGTAGTGAATCCAGGTGGATGCTGAGCTTGCCCAGAGAGGTTTGTGATGCTCAAGCCCTTGTGCTCTGTTGACAAAGAGCAGGTGTCTATGGTAATTCTCAGCCTGCAGCCTTGATTTTGCTGCCAGTGACAGGAAAATGGTATGTCTGTTGGACCCTGGCAAGTAGAGATGCCATTAAGTGTTTGTGTTGCTTTTCATCCTTTGGGAACCTGAAAGTTTCTGGGTGATTGTTCACCTGCCATGAGGGTGAACTCTCCTGTGGTGGGATAGAGAACCCATGCTGACATCTCTGTTGTTTGGGGCTATAAGTGATCTGAACAGGAGTGAATTTGGATGCTCCCCTTGTTTTGCTTTACCCACATGTTGACACAAAATATATAGGTTGAAAGTGGCCATCTGCAAAGTAACATAGAAGCTGATGGAAGGATTCAGCAGAAATGGCCATGCTTGCAGAGTTACTAGTGAGAGGTGTCTGCATTTTCTTGCTGTAACTTAAAATCTTTGGAGATGACTTGGTAGTACTCCAGCATGCCACTTCCCGCTTTGGAGACTCCTTCTTGTCTGTGAAGTGACTGTTTCTGCTAGATATAAACCGTGTTTGTAATCGACACAGTATCTGTTTTGCAGCTCCCCCTGGATTTTTGCAGTTCATTTTAATTTGCTGTTACAGTTGCCTGGCTCTTGGGTGTCTTAATGACGTCTGCAGTGAAGTATCTGTCCAATTCAGCATGTAGCCTCGTGGCAGCTTTTGTTCAGTGAGTCATGCTCATGTACGAGTGTGACAGTGGTGGTCAGGGCTTGTCTTGTGTGTGAGGTCAGATGCTAACATAGAACACACGGATGAGGTGCCAGAGATGATTTTGAGGCTGTTCTGAAGGGAATTTTACTTGGCACTTTATAAAAATAGTTTTGTTAAAGTGTCTGACTAGTGACAGGAGATGATCCAATAGTCCCTGGATGGGTCCATTCAAATTTGTAGGATGTTAAACATGCTTTCTCACACTATAGATCTTCACTCTTAGTAACGTGAAAGTTGACTTGCTTTGTAGAAGAGATCTGCTGTTTTCCTCATAGAAGACTTAAAACTTTTTTTTTTTTTTTTTTTTTTTTTTTTTTAAACAGAGCCCAATATAAATATTCAATATATAAACAGAGCCAAATGATCTGTCAGTGTGGTTCTGGTTAACTTTGTCAGTTTTTCTCAAATGTATCATCACTTGCTCTTTTTAAACAACTCTGAACAGCAATACATATGAAACAGAGATCATTTAGAAACATGAATCTGATATATTTCATAAATTTGACTGCTTGCAGAATGTATTAACAAAATATGGTCAGCAAGACCATAAGACTTATCTATTTTTCATGTCTTTTTGTGACTCTTTTTCTATACTAACTTGTTTTTGATATCTTATATTCCATGATTCAGTACTTAAGAGAGTTCATTATTATTATTAGCAACTCTATTCAAAGGAGTTTCTTTGATGTAGTACATCTTCCTCAGTCTGTTAAACCAAGATCTTCAGAATGCCTGACCACAGTAATCGTATAATTTTTTCTTCCCTACTTCCAATTTCTAGTTGGTGATTTCTACCATGCATCATCACCATATATCAGCATTTGAGCAGTCCAATTTACTTATTGTTATGGTCACACTGAAAGTTCTAATAAACTTCTTTCAGTGGCAGAGAGCTAAGACTCTGTATAAAACTGCCATCTTAATACCTTCATCTTCCTGGAGATTATTACTTAAATTTTAACAGTGCCCTGTAACGAATGTCATGCCTGTGTGAGTGTCTTGGAAAACCTTATGATTTTTCCATTGCCTATGGTGAAACTGAGTGTAGGGAACCGAGATTATATGACTGTGGTAAAAACTTAAGGGGAACTTGGCAAGATAAATGCAGATGTGGTGAGATGTATCCTTGTGTGTAGGAAACTGCTGTAGTGTAATATTTTCATGGACAGAGAATGCTTTACTAAAAAGTAGATATAGAGAAAAGTTACTAACAGGAATTTACTGGTGATGTAACGGGGTACATAAACCATGAGAGAACTGTAATAAATGATTCCATTACACTATGTGGGATCTGTGTCCGAGTATGCCACGAATTGCATCCTGAATGTGGGGCTTGCAAAGTTAATCCAGAAAACATAGCTGGAACTCTGATGACACAGCCCAGCTGAACCAAGGAGAGAGATGCAGATCAGAATTTGACTGCGTGTGCCCGTCACCTCTGCAGAACAGCAGGTGAGCAACTGGGAACCATGGGACAATCAGTAACACGGGAACAAAAACACCAGATAGAGATACTCACAAAGATATTAAAGATATACGGCAGTAATGTATGCCAGTTATCGTTAGTAACACTGTTAGTTTGGGTAAGAGACAATTGCTCCTGGTTTCCCTGAGAGGGCACCTTGAATGTTTCCGTATGGAAGAGGATTGGGGAAGAGCTGGAGCGAACCCTGGGTCGATCTGAGAAGGAGCAGGGTTTATATCCGCCTCCTGCTGACAATGACTCACCACAGAGTGCCGCGCACGTCGGAACAGCCCTGCTAAACCCCCTGCCCCACATGGTCCCTTCTGCCGCGCCCGCAAACCCGCCACTAAAACCCTCGCCCACGAACTCCGCGTCCTGGGAAAAAAACCGCATACCTCGAGGAGGGAAGCGAGAAAAAGCAGTGATTCTTCACAATATTGTGGAACTCTAGAGCAGTGTAGAAAGGAAGAAGGACAGGAGAAGAGAGAGGGACAGGAAGAGCAAGGACCGGCTTCACTCCCGCCGCCATCCCGTCCCCCATCCACCTGCGAGCACAGGCTCAGCCCGCTCCGCCGCCACCCTGCGCATCCCCTTCCACCACCGCCTCCTCCTCCTCCTCCTCAGCTCCGGGGCCATGCGAGCTCAGCGGGCCGGGGACTGGCCTGGCCGTGCTGCTGGCGCTGTCAGCTCCGGGGAACACGCTGCGCCCAGCGCTGCCGGGAGCAAGCCCATTTCTCGCCGCGGCAGCACCTGCGAGGGTCACCCCTGCCCGGGACCCCGCTCTCCTCCTCCTCCTCCTTCTCCTCCACCGGGGCAGCCGGAGCTCCCCCGGCCGTGCCGCAGGAGGTGGCCGGAGCCAGTGGCCGTGGCGGTAACAGGGGAGGCCCCGCCGCGGCGAGGACTCGCCAACACCCACAACCAGGTGATCCTGATTTGTGACACTGAGGGGCGGCCATTTACAGGCTTGGTGGACAGTGGTGCAGATGTTACTATCCTATTGAACGCTGACTGGCCCCCCAACTGGCCTTTAAAGACTCCTGTTGCTGCAGTCCTGGGTATCGGTGGGACCCATCTCCCAAACCAAAGCCGCTTGAAGTTACAGGACCAGAAGGACAAAAGGGTCAAATTACACCCTATGTGATGAGTGCTCCTTGTACATTATGGGGGAGAGATTTATTGAGTCAAAGGGATGTTTCTATACATACAAATTTATCCTGTGGGCCACCGTGGCGCAGCCCTATATAAAACTCACCTGGAAAACAAATGTGCCAGTGTGGATAGAACAGTGGTCCCTGAAACAGGAGTGGCTGCAAGAACTCCGAAAAGTAGTGCATGAACAATTACCTGCAGGACACAGTTCCTTCTACTAGCCCGTGGAATACACCTGTGTTTGTTATTCCTAAGAAGAATGGTAAATGGAGACTGTGACATGATTTGCGAGCAATTAACTCTGTGCTAGAACCGAGGGGAGCCCTTCAGCCTGGTCTTCCTTCGCCTACTATGTTGTTACCCGACTCCTGGCCACTGATAGTGATCTTAAAGACTGGTTTTTTACCATTCCGTTGGTCCAGTGGACACGCCGCGTTTTTCTTTCACAGTACAGGCAGTTAATAATCAGGAACCTGCAGGACTTTATCATTGGACCGTTTTATCCAAGGGGATGATAACAGTCCTAAAATGTGTCAAATGTTTGTTGCAAAAGTTCTTACACCTGCTCGAGTTTCTTTCCCACAGGTTTTACTGTATCATGACATGGACGACAATTCTTATCGCAGCACCGACAGACGAGCTGTTACAACGAATGTCTACAGAGAGCATTGCAGCAAGCAGGACTGTGTGTCGCTGAGGACAAGTTCAAAAACATTCTCCGTGAAAGTATCTGGGGTGGAAAAAATAACCGAAAGAGCTGTTTTCCCACAGTCACTTCATTTAGCTCTAAACGTACAAACTCTTAATGACCTGCAGAAACTCTTAGGCACCATCAGTTGGGTGTAACCGCAATTAGGCATAACTACACGACAATTGGCCCCATTGTTGGAGTTGTTAAAGGGAGATCCTGACTTATCTTCACCTCTCTCATTAACTAATGAAGCAAACCAGGCTCTGTCTTTTGTGCTTCAGGCTATTCAGGATCGATACAGCTGTCCCATAGTGTTGGAATTACCAGTCTTTTTAATTTTCATTTATAATACCTTTCAACCTTATGCCCTCTTATGCCAGTGAGATGTTACCTATGCAGATCTCTTAGGGTTGTGGAGTGGGTTTTTCTGCCTCATGCCTTTCCTAAAACAGTAACCACAGGTATTGAAATATTGACTATGCTCATAGAGTAAGGCAGACACCATTTGCAAAAATTAACGGCATGTGATCCTGCATTGAATCCTGGTTGCAAAACAAGATTTTGCTTTTTGGTTTCAACAGCATCTGCCATTGCAGATTGCATTAGCAGAATTTACTGGAGAGATAAAATTTTCTCCTCCCTGTCACAAGATGTTCCATTCACTGTCAGCCTTGCCTTTGCAGTTAAAGACCCACCTTTCTCGAGCCCCTATCCCAAATGCTTTAACTGTTTTTATAGATGGGTTGGGGGCAACTGGAAAAGCCGTGGTAGCTTGGAAAACAGACTGATAAATGGAACTCAGATATTGCTGTTGTTACAGGCTCTACACAGTGGAACTGGCAGCTGCTGTTCGTGCCTTTATTCTTTTTCCACATCGTCCTTTGAATGTTGTTGCTGACTCACTTTGTGTCACGGGGATTATTCAGTGCTTGGAGAGAGCATTTCTCAAAATGGTTTTTAATCAGCAATTGTTTTCACTCCTTAGGCAGTTGTTATTTTTATTAGAACACCCTCACCATGAATATTTTGTTTTACATGTTTGGTCACATTCAATATTGCCAGACCCAACTGTACAGGATAATCAAATTGCAGAGTCCCTTGCTGCAGCGACAAAAACCCCTAATGCCTATCAACAGGCCAGACTTTCATGTGATTTTTTCCATCAAAATGCAAAAGCTTTGCAATGGTCCTATGGTTTGACACAAGAACAGGCTCAAAACATTATTTGCAGTTGCCCTGATTGCCAGGATGGAAGTCCTTTGCCTTTGCCACATGGTGTGAACCCTCAGGGCTTACAGCCCTGTGACATCTGGCCAACTGATATTACTCATTATCCCTCCTTTGGCAAACTAAAATACATTCACGTGTCTATCGGTACTTGTTCAGGAATGCTTTTCGCCACTGCTCATGCTGGAAAGAAAAGCTGTGATGTTTGCCATCACTGGTTGGCTTCTTTTGCAGTAGTGGGCGTGCCAGTTGAAAAGAAAACAGATAATGGCCCTGCCTATATGGCTCAAGGTACTCAGATTTTTTACAAGATTGGGGAATTTGGCATGTTCCTGGCATTCCACATTCTCCTACTGCTCAAGCAATTGTTGAACATGCTCGCTGCACCCTGAAAGACATGCTATATTAACAAAAAAGGGGGACTTCCCCGGGTGTCACTGCACAAGAACAGTTATGTTATAGTCAAATGACCAGATATAAATTTTTTCTTTTAAATATATTGTAGAAATTTATTGAAGGCAAATAAGCAAAACAGTGCGCTGGAAGAGCCGGGGAAACTCCTGTTCCGCCAACGGTCTTCCCGCCAAAAACGTGTAATGATCTTTTATATGTGCCACTGTTCCCTCCCCTTTAGGCGGCGCCTGGATGCCGGGTGGCAGGTCCCAGATGGAGGTGGTCCTCAGATGGCAGCGGCTGCTCTCGAAACGGGGCGAGTGGCTCCTCCCTCGGGCAGCTTGCTGCCACGGCTGCTCTGCCGCTCCTCGCTCGGCTGTGACAGGCTGTGCCGGGGGCCGTGCCGCTCGGCTATGCCCCTTTTATCCATATCTTTATAGGCACATTTAAAGCTTACATTCAGAACTTGTTTAACATAGTAAGATATAGCTTTCCATAGTAACATAACATTGTGGTTTGACATTTGTAATTCAAACTAACCACTAACACTAACATTGCAAAGATAATTTGATTAGCAAATTATTTATCTTTGCCTTTATTAACTATTTCAATTCCCCCCTTCTTCTATTTATCAGTAATTTGCTTATCAAATTTTATTATAACTTTTCAGACTACATATAAGATAATTCTTATCATTGTAATTGAAAAACCAGGGGGGGTCCTGCTGACATAGAACTTTAATACCTGGAACTTTATTTACTTTGTAAACAGTAATCTAATTTTCAGTCTTATTGCGGTGGTATAGGCTATTGGCAAGTTTGTTTTCGCAGAGTTAGTTTTTTGTCTCCACAATTGTACCTCTCTGCCTCCTTCATCTACTCCTTTGCAGGGAGCAACGAGGTATTAGCTCTTCTCGGCAGCAGTGGTATTCTTCAGGAGTTCTGCTTTTATGCTCACTTAGCCTTCTCACCGTGGTTTTAGAATCATGTTATTTATTTAGAATCTCGTTTCAGGTTTTACTTTATCAATTAATTACTTTATTTTGGGGTTCACTCCCAAGCAATTTTGGTAGCACGCTGTTTTATAATGTTATGTCAACTTTCCTTGTATATTTCCTAGGTTTCAGGTATTAATAATTCTCATCTGCAGAGTAATTTACAAATTTTCACACTAGTTCTTTTTTCTCTTACAACTAAGTGATGATTTCTACAGTCCATTCAATGAGTATGACGTAAAGTTGAAGTACAATACCATTTCTTATCATACTGTATGCATTTACAAGTCACCCACCTCACATGCCCGAAGTGGGATGCTTTATGCAAGGTATACCCTGAAGTTTCCTCCAAGGTTCAGGTATTTCAGTTGTTAATTTATATATTTCAGCTTCTCTCGTCTGATAGGGTATCCGTTCATTATTACACCAGGATGCCATATTTACTCTTTAAAGAGTGTCCCCAGGGGTAGTTGGAACCACTGGTATAAGTCAGTTTTTACTTTCTCCTCGTAAGGATTCATTTACCAGTCCTGTTCTTCTGATTTTCATTTGAAGATCTCCTGGTTTGGATGTTATAATCCACTTTGGGGAAGATAATTCTACCAGTCCTTTAACTCTCGATGCATGAGTCCAGCCTTTTTCAGCAGTACGAATTGCTGTATCTGTGGTAAGAAGAACAAAAAAGGGCCCTTCCCAACAAGGGGTTAATGAGGATTCTTTCCAGGTCTTTATTAATACCTGATCTCCAGGTTGAATTCTATGTATTGCTATATCTAAAGGAGGTCTCTGAGCTACTAATCCTTTTTTTCTTAACTCCTGTCTTCTCTTCATTAATTCAATTATATATTCTCTTAGAAAAGTATCCTCTATTTTTGGATGTTCTAGAGGGCTACCAAAATCATATGGCATCCCATATATCATTTCGAATGGTGAGATTCCTGTATTAGTACGCGGTTGGGTCCGAATATGCAATACAGCTAATGGTAAACATTTTACCCAATTCATTTTAGTTTCCATCATCAATTTAGTTAAGTGTTTTTTTAAGTTCTCCATTCATCCTTTCAACTTTACCAGAACTTTGCGGATGCCAAGGTGTATGATATTCCCACTTAGTTCCAAAAAGCTCCATTGTTTCTTTAATTATTCTTGAGGTAAAATGTGGTCCCCTATCTGAATCTATGATAGTTACAATACCATATCTCGGAATTATTTCTTCTAATAAGATCTTAATTACTGTTTTGGCCGTACATCGTGCTACAGGAAAAGCTTCTACAAAATGAGTAAGATGGTCTACTAATACTAATAAGTTAGCAACAACTGGAAATCGGGTGACTGTTCTTTTATTTACTTCTCTCAAATTTTGTACTAATCGATAAGTTCCATCAGGTTTTCTTACTGGTAAAATAGGGGTATTATGTGGTGACATACAAGGTTCCAATAGTCCCTGTGTGATAAGCCTTTCTATAATAGGTTTTAATCCCATCCTTCCTTCATAGGAAATAGGATATTGTTTTACTCTTATTGGTTCCTCAAGATTTTGAATATCAACTTCAAATGGTTTTATATTTAGTTTTCCCACAGAGTCTGGAGTATACCAGACTTCAGGGTTTATCTTTTCCATATCTTCAACTGTAAGGGTATATAACTTAATTTGTAACCCATGTTCTTTTGTTTCCAAGCCTATTCCTAATTCAATCATTAAATTTCTTCCCAATAAATTATATTCTGCTTCAGGGACTAACAAGAATGATCCTACAGTATACTTCTTAGGAGTCTCTATTTCTACATTTTTAATAAGGGGTACCTTAAATGATTCTCCTTTTGCCCCTGTAACTTGTACTGAATCTGAGGATTCTACACAACCCCAAGGTACCTTCTGAACAGTTGATCTCTCTGCTCCAGAGTCTACTAAGAACTCAATCTCTTGTTGCTGGGGACCTAATTTTAGTTTTATCAAGGGCTCTGTATTTGTCCTGGTCCCCAGCAAATAGAGCCCCTGACACCCCTAATCCTCTTGAAATACTTGCTCATCCTGCATACGCTTCCTGCAATGTCTTTTTATATGTCCTTTCTTGTGGCAGTAATAGCATTCTGCTTCTGTCTGATTTGTCTGTTTTTGATTATTTGGGATTGCTCATTTGTCAGACCCACGAGGGGTCCCACGTCTCTGCTTGTAATCCTCTTTTCGTCCCTCCCTCGCTGTTGTCATAAAAATCCTTGCCTGTTTCCTCTGACTTTCCTCATCCCTTCGTACATATACCTTCTGAGCCTCCCTCAATAATTCATCTAACCCTCGCTCTTGCCAATCCTCAATTTTTTCCAACTTCTTTCTAATATCTTCCCATGATTTTGCTACAAACTGTGTTTTGAGTAAAGCTTGCCCTATTGGAGTATCGGGGTCTAGACCGGAATAGAGCTGTAAGCTCTTTCTTAACCTTTCCAACCAGTCGGTAGGGGTCTCATCCTTTTTTTGTTGTTCTCTAAATGCCTTATTAATATTCTGCCCCCTAGGGACTGCTTCCCTAATGCCCTGCACTATGATTGCTCGTAAATCAGACATATGATTCCTATGGGCTGGGTCCTGGTTATCCCAGTTGGGCCTCTGAAGGGGCCACTTTATGTCTGCAGCTGGTCCTTGTTGATACCTTTGGTTCCAGTTTCTCATCCCTGCCCTTCTGATCATTTCCCGCTCCTCAGCTGTAAACAATATTCCTAATATTGCTTGCATTTCATCCCATGTGTATATATTAGGACCCAAAAATTGATCAAACCTCTCAGCTACACCTAGGGGGTCTTCTAATAAATTCTCCATTTCCTTTTTAAATTCTCTTACATCCCCTGAATTTAAGGGGACCGACACAAATCCTGTCCCTTGTTGGCATCTTCCCATGGCAATCTCCCTTAAAGGGTATAGCCACATCTGCTCAGTAACCGGGAGTGTGGATGGAGAAGAGAGTTCTGGTACCGCGGCAGGGGAGGGGAAGCAGTCTAGCGGTGGGGCAGAAGGCGTGGCGGCAGGGGCGGGACAAGACAGCAAGTCCCCCGCCTCAGCAGAGGGGGCGGGGTAATGGGAAGATTCCCGCGCGGCGGCAGGGGCGGGACAAGACAGCAAGTTTCCAAACAGGGTTCTAGTGTCTGACCTAATCCATATGCTAGCGTATTTGCTCTCTTCTGAACAGAAGGGTTCCTTACTATTAACATAGATGTTCAGAGCCTGACATATCCAATCCTCAAATGTGCCATAGACTGGCCAATATAAATAGTCTCGCCTTATCTGCTTTCCTCCCCAGACTTCCGTACAATAATGTACCATTTTCTCCCTTGACTTCCCTCCTCCAGAGGAGTAATCATTCCAGTATCTTATCATTATTCCCAAGGGACTATTCAGGGGTATTTCAGGCAATTCCACCTCAGAATTACCCATGGGAGCAAAAATTATACTCATTATTTGTCCCATCTTCCGGAGTGCCTCCACTCACACACACACACACACTTCACTCGCTTTCCCTCTTTCGTGGCTCGGTCCCTCGCGGGATACGGGGAACGCACTACCACAAGGTCCGCACTCACTTCGTCCCGACGGACATCTCAGTTATTCGCACTCCGGGACCCCCTCCCAAACCGAAAGGGGGATCCGCAAAATACTTACCTCTCCCTGGGTAAGTCTTCCTTCAGCTCCTAGCCAAACGGTCCCTTCCCCAACTGGACGGCACCCACTATTATACTTACTACTCCTGAGTAAGTCTTCGCTCGACTTAAGTCGAGCGGCCCCACCCGACTCCAAGCCGGGCAGGTTCCTTAATCACTCGCTCTCTCCCTGAGCAAGTCTTCGTCTGGAGTTCATGCACGAAAATTACGGGGAACTGCAGTAGTTTATTTGCTTAATTGCCTTCAAAATTTCGGTCGAATATTTGGAATCTGTGCTGCGGGAGTCCCCCCTGAGCCGTCCAACAGGGACGGGGGTGCCCTCTCAGAGAGAGAAAATCCCACCACACAGGGATCCAAATCCGAGTCACGGCACCAAATTGTTATAGTCAAATGACCAGATATAAATTTTTTCTTTTAAATATATTATAGAAATTTATTGAAGGCAAATAAGCAAAACAGTGCGCTGGAAGAGCCGGGGAAACTCCTGTTCCGCCAACGGTCTTCCCGCCAAAAACGTGTAATGATCTTTTATATGTGCCACTGTTCCCTCCCCTTTAGGCGGCGCCTGGATGCCGGGTGGCAGGTCTCAGATGGAGGTGGTCCTCAGATGGCAGCAGCTGCTCTCGAAGCAGGGCGAGTGGCCCCTCCCTCGGGCCGGCTCCTCCCTCGGGCAGCTTGCTGCCACGGCTGCTCTGTCGCTCCTGGCTCGGCTGTGACAGGCTGTGCCGCTCAGCTATGCCCCTTTTATCCATATCTTTATAGGCACATTTAAAGCTTACATTCAGAACTTGTTTAACATAGTAAGATATAGCTTTCCATAGTAACATAACATTGTGGTTTGACATTTGTAATTCAAACTAACCACTAACACTAACATTGCAAAGATAATTTGATTAGCAAATTATTTATCTTTGCCTTTATTAACTATTTCAAGTTATGGCAAGCAATCTATGTTTTAAATTTTTTGAATCTGATTGATAATGGCAAACACACACCTTATGTGAGATATAGGGACCCTGAAACGGGTCAGTGGAGTTCTCCAGTGGAATTAATAACGTGGGGGAAAGAATGTGCTTGTGCCTCCACAAGTGCGGGACTGCGTTGGATCCCTGCTCACGTTGTCTGGCCAGTTGATACCTCGGTGAACAACAACAACAACAACGCTGATGCCAACAACAGCAACAACAATGCATCAGAGAGTGAAGCAAAGTGAGGGACTATTTGGAAAACTCTGGGACTGCTGACCGTAGTGGCAGTAACTCGAGGATGGCCAGTGGCTGAAACAAAACAGAACATATGGGTTACATTAGCCAATGTAATGGGTCAGGGTACCACGTGTCTGAGCACTGCAACACCCAACAACCCTCTTTTGAATTGCTTAGTAGGTGTTCCTCTAAATCTGCAGGAGTTATTCACTCTTTATAATCACTCATTGCATACTCCATCCCCCTGCTAGAATCTTATGAGAAATGGCACTTGTGACTCCTGGGGTGAGTAGTGGTCTCATGTAGCTCAGCCAGGTACAAATACCCCTCAATAATTGGAATTGTTAGGATCCCTGGGTGCACATGGATGCATAATGTTTAGGAACAATGTCAGCACCCCCTGGAATGTCACGGGTACCGGACCATTTAGTAATGCTCTCTGTGGTGTTCCTATGTAGATAATGGTACCCCATCCTTTTGCAGTCACAAGACCTTATATCTGGTCTTTTCCTCCTTTGTGGAGATCGAACCTGGGTTTCTGTACCAGCACAAATTATGGAAGGACCTTGTACGGTAGGAAAATTAACCTTGTTCACTCCTAATACAACACTGATCCTAAAACACTGATACAGGAGACATGTACACACCTTCACTAGTGAGTGCAGGGATAACATAGAGTTCTGGAATGAGGGGACAAGAGTTGCTGCTTCTTTCTTAGCACCTGGAGTGGCAGCTGCAAAAGTTTTAGCTGTATTAGATAAATTAGGATGTTG
This sequence comes from Myiozetetes cayanensis, assembly GCF_022539395.1. Taxonomy (NCBI): domain Eukaryota; kingdom Metazoa; phylum Chordata; class Aves; order Passeriformes; family Tyrannidae; genus Myiozetetes; species Myiozetetes cayanensis. Next base: position 6,350,280 of record NW_026087522.1, on the reverse strand, counting down.
GTTAGCAAAACAAACAAATGTTACTAGTCAGGCTATTGCAGATTTATTGATGGATGCTCAATCAGTGGGACATGCTACTTTGCAAAATAGAGCTACTATTGACTGCTTTTAGCACAGGGACACGGATGTGAAGAATTGGATGGAATGTGTTGCATGAATTTGAGTGACAAATCAACCTCCATTCACAAAAATTACAACAGTTACAGGACCTAATGAAGAAGCTGACAGTGAATGACAGATGGAATCCCTTTGAAGGATGGGATTGGACTTTGAGATTACAATCATGAATAATAAAAAATTTGAATGTGTGGCTTGGTTTTAGTGTTGGGTCTATTGGGGATGATTTTCTCTTTACCATATTTGACTGGGATTGTATGATCTATGATAAAAAAGGCAACACATCAAGCCTTGGTGGTAGAAGTCCACACAGCTTTAAGTGCCTCAGAAAATAAAGAAGGGGGGAATGTAGGGAACTGAGATTATATGACTGTGGGAAAAACTTAAGGGGAACTTGGCAAGATAAATGCAGATGTGATGAGGGAGATGTGTGGGAAACTGCTGTAGTGTAATATTTTCATGGACAGAGAATGCTTTACTAAAAAAAGTAGATATAGAGAAAAAAAAGTAGATATAGAGAAAAGTTACTAACAGGAATTTACTGCTGATGTAATGGGGTACATAAACCATGAGAGAACTGTAATAAATGATTCTATTACACTGCATGGGGTCCGTGCCCGAGATGTCACGACTGAGTATTTACATTCCTTTTAGGTTTTATGAAAGCAAACTGAAAATGAATCTTCAAGTGTGATGTACAAGGTACTGATCACCTTCTTCCATGCTTTTATGGACCTTGTCACAGGAGAGAGCTTTTGCCTTTGTGAAACATAGATTTTATTCCAAAGGCTGTCTTGGAGTGGCACATCATTTTCAAATCACTAATGAGCAGAGTTGCATCAGGCTGGCGACTGGTCACTTGTGGGTTTCCACAGGGCTCCATCTTAGGCCTAATGCTCTTCCACATATTAATAAATGACTTGGATGCAGGACTTGAAGGGGTGCAAAGGAAGTTTGAAGATGATAAAAAATTTGGAGGAGCTGTTAATTCCCTCAAAGGCAGAGAGGGCCTGCAGAGAGACCTCAACAAATCAGAGAGACAGGCAATCACCAACTGTATGAAGTTTCACAAAAATAAGTGTAGGATTCTGCACCTTGTTTGGGGAACCCCTGGTTGTGTGTATAGACTGGGGAACAAGAGGCTGGAGAGCAGCTGTGGGAAGGGACCTAGGGGCCTGGTTGAGAACAAGTTGAATATGAATCAGCAGTGCTCTGGTGGCCAGGAAGGAAAACCATGTCCTGGGGGGCATCAGGCAAAGCATCACCATCAGATTGAGAGAGAGGATGGTCCTCTTCAGCTCTGCACTGGTGTGGCCTCACCTTGAATATTGTGGCAGTTTTGGGCACCACAATATAAAAAAGACATTAAGCTATTATAGAGTGTCCAAAGCAGGCCACGAGGGTGGTGAAGGGTCTGGAGGGGAAGCCTTAGGAAGACAGGCTGAGGGCACTTGACTTGTTCAGCTGGAGAAGAGGAGACTGATATCAAACCTTATTGGGGTCTGCAGCTTTCTCATGAGGGGCAGTTACAATCTCTGTTCTGTCTGATTGGTGACAGGACCCAAAGAACAGCGTGAAGCTGTGCTAGAGCAGGTTTAGGCTGGATATTAGGAAAAGGTTCTTCACCATGGTGGAGTCAGGCACTGGAACAGGTAGTTGTCACAGCATCAAGCCTGATAGAGCTCAAAAAGTGTTTGGACAATACTCTCAGGCACATGGTGGGATTCTTGGGGTGTCCTGTGCAGGGCCAGGAGTTTGACTTGGGTGATCTTAGTGGGTTCCTTTCAACTCAGGATGTTCTGTAACCACGCATGATCCAAGCAACTTAGTCAGAGAGATTATATTCAGGCCTATTTCTTTTCTTTCACAAACATTTATGGCTCAATATGTATCTATATATTTTGTGTTTGAGACTATGGAAGTACTAGTGAAGAGGGGAAATAACTGGATTCACGTGAAAGAATCGAAGTACTATTTGGGTTAAGGTTTACCTTAGCTAGGGAGGAAGATACTTATGAGGCAGGATTGAATATTGTTGAATCTGCAGTGGGAAACAGCAGTTATGGGAGGTGTATGTGACTGGCAGTTTTTGCAGGCTCCCTTATTTAGTCAAATGCACTGTAGGTGCAACTGCTGTACAGGAAGTATTGTCAATAGCTGTTTGTTCTTTATTTTTTGTAGGTATCCAATCTGTCTTGGTTTCCACTGCTCTTTTGGCTTTGTTGTTACTTGCCACATTTGGATGTGATTTGCACCTCTGACTTGTCTGGTAAGAAGCACCGTAGAGAAAATGAATGTTGGAGCAATCCATTGCACAAGGACTGTTTTATGAAGAGAAATCACTTGCATGTAATAGATGGCTTGAAGTTTTTCCTATTAGTGTCCTAGATGGGCCAGCCACCCTACAGCAAGAAAAGAAGGCTATTTCCATCTGTAGAAGGAAAGTAGTCTTTGACTGGATCAACAGACAGGTGCATAGTGAAAATGTGTGTGCCCAAGGACAAAACACTGCTGTAGGGCTGGTAAGAGCACTCTTGTGGCACTGTAGGATTTGGAGGGGTGTAGTAAACACCTGATTGTATATGGAATGTAACCATTTCTTGAATGTGGTGGTGATTTAAAGGTGAATAGTCTCTAGACTTGAGAGATTGGAGGAGGTAAGCTTCAGAGTGTTGTGGATTTGGGTTTGGGTTTACCTGTTGAAAATAGCGTCCAACCTAGTGCAGTAACTGCTAGGCTGGTGCTCTTGCTTAAACCTGTAGGAAAGCTGGTTCAAGACCCTGCTCCAGGTGGGTGAAAGCAGCAAGTGAAACTGAATTTCCTGTCTTCCAGGTTTATGTCTTATCTAGGAGAATTAAGAGAGAGGGTTCTCTTCTGCTTTTTTTTGTGCTTTTACCTTTTTTTCTGACACAGAAGGAAATCAAATGTCCTTTCTTGTAGAATGACTCTCAGGGTTTTTTGTAGGTGCTGTTGGTTGGGAGCAGATATTGCCAAGTGGTACGGATGTGTGCCTGCCATGGAAGACCACTTTTGGTATTAAGGGTATGACCAACATCTAGTGATGTTGCTGTGCTTTTGACTTAGGAAAGCAGTAGGAACACATATGCAATATGGGGGGAAAATATAGGTGTCATGTTGGTGGCTGGGAAACTGAGTTCAGCTCCTGCTTGCTCTCCTTTCAGTCCCCAAATAGAAAATGGGTGTGTGGTTGCATATACAATGAAAATACACAATATGTTTTTTAAAGGAAAAAAAGGTTTTAAGAGTCATCTTGTTATGAAAAACTTCCACAGGCTACCACCTTAGCTCTATGCAAAATTAGGGAATTGAAACCAGAGCTCACCTGTTGTTCAGGTATTCAAATCATCTTCATTTCCTAGAGATTCACTGATTTCAGAGGAAGTGAAGTGGTTTCAGCAGTTCTGGCTCTTGTTCCAGATGAGAAAATGCCTAGTTAGGCACACAGGTGGTCTCACTAATGTTTCAATAATACCTCGATGGACACAATATACAAGATCACTTTCAGGACAGAGAGGGATTTCTGGGGCTTTTTGAACATGCTGATGAGAGGGCTTGAATTTTTTCTTCCCCCATTCCCTGGTATGACAAAAATAAGACCTCATTTTGCTCCTCAGATTGAGCACTTCCATATTATAGATGAATTTGGAAAATTGTATTTGTTTTCATTGTTTATTAGTTATGAAATAAGAATGTAAACATCCTCATAGACTGGTGATGCATTCACAGTGCCCACAGACAGGAGAAAAATCTAGAAAATACCAAGGAAGGAGATCATTACCTATTTGTTCATCTCCTTTGCCACTAAGTATTGGTTTTTTGACTAGAATGCAGAGTTTTATATCCTAGATGTAAGTAAACAGATTACCTCCCTGTAAGATATTTACAGCAGTTTGTTACCCTGTGCAGCATTCCAGTGATTTCTGTACCATGATTGTACAAGCACATGCTGAGTTGTTCAAACATGGCAGTCTGGCAGGGGTTTGTGCAGTGTTTGATTACAAAAGGGTAATGTGGGTTTGTGTTGTACATATATGTAAACATAAACCAGGCAGGAGAGAATGAAAAAATACTCTTTGTCCAAGTCATGCAGCAAAACAGGAAAAAAAGCTGAACTTTGCTGAACTTCCACACTAATTTTGCTGGCTGTTTCATCCTTGGGAGCTGTAGCACATTTTTCTGTTGAGCTCCTTGCATCAGATATGGACTTGTGACCTGAATTAGGAAGTAGACACAGGTGGGAAGTAGATGTTCCTCTGTCACATGTCTCTGTAGCTAGTGCTTATAAGGCTTAGTTCCAGCAGAAATTTCATTTTGCTTATCTTTCCCCGTTGAAAAAATGCCGTGGCAGGTATTAACTATATCACTGCTGCGTGGATGGAAGGAGGGGTTACAGTCATCCAGTCGCCTCAGTCAGGTTTAACTGAGTAAACATGACCTATCTTCTGATTTGGGCAGGGGATATCAGTCAATCAGCCGCTAAATCTTCCTGTTTGACTTCTATTCTTACAAAAAAAAAAATTATTTTATGTGTCAATCAGCTGTAGGAGGAAAGGCAGTCTCCAAGCTATGTAAAATTCATGGTTTAGTATCCTGTTCCCAGCTTAAGTTCTAGTTTGCTTTTTGTGTGACACTTGTATTTTGAGATTCCAGTGGAACTGGAACATTCATTGTGGGCATTGCAGAACAGATCCAGAACTTCTCAGCCACCAGTGAGCTGCAGTCTGATGCTCAAATAACCAGGCACTGGTAGCTGGTCAGGCATTCAGCTGCACACAGACCCTCAAGTCCAGCCTCTCGTGGAGTGGAGTGCTTTAGCTTCTAACTGAAGCAGTGCTGTGCAGCCACTGATCCACAAAAAATCCATCATTCCAAAAGAACTCCGGAGAAGCTGCCACTGCCCTGAGGCTGCGTGTTTGTTGGACACGAAGGGAAGGCCCAGTGGGAACAGTCAGTATTCTTGGTGCAGATGTAAAGCCAGCTGGCCTTTCCACGCTCACTTCTTGCTGAGTTTTATGCAAAACAAACCAATAAAGAAGGAAGAAGTGAAGGAGGTGGGAGGGTATCACTATTGTATTATTGGAGGTGGAAATATGGAATTTGGATTGGGCTCATGTGTTGGAGGACAGTATGAATGCAAGTGCCACTTTTGCTAGGGTTGCTGGCAAAAATGATAGCATGTGTTAAAATACACGGCCTCTGAGATGTCTGAGAACTCTTTTGTTTCAGGTCTGGAAGTCTGGCACTGGAAGTGCTAAGGAATACTTCTGCTTTTCATCTGTGACTGATGAATAAATTAATGTACTGTTAACATGAAATGAGAACTGAATTATTCATACTTGTGGGGGTTTTTTTGTAAAGATGTGAAAGTCATGAACAAATAGTAATAATAAATTTTGGTTAGTGTAAAGTCAATAACTGACTGAAGTATTGGAGCTAGATGTTTTAGTAATGTGCCTAACCAACTAGAATGTGTGTTTTTAGGCAGGAGCTTCATAAATACCTAGAAAATTGTTTTTTAAAATACCTGATAAATTTCAATGCCTCATTGAAATACATTTGACCCAAGAACTTGCAGAAGAATACTTCTTATTTTCAAGAAAGCTGCCTACATACACAAAGACTGTGAAATCTCCATGGATACACCCACCTCCTTTTTAGTTCTGGGTTTTTTTGACTCAGACCATCAAATGATAGGATGTTTCTCTTTAATTTCCACCACTGTTCCCCATTTGTCATTAAAAGGTGAGAGCTAAACTACCTGCAATTATTGATATGTATTCACTTCCACAGCTAAAGAATTTTTTTCATTACAGCCATTTCCCCACAAATATGTGAAAAAATTAAGGTACAAGAAGTAACAGCCTTACTTTTTTAGAATAAATTGAATCTGTGTTATAGTTTCAGAGGATAGCAAGTTGTACAAAAAGCACTGCCCTGTTCAGAGGGAATCCAAGTGGAGAGGAAATATGGTGCTGTGGCCCTGAAGGGCACTTATCCTTGTCACAGGTGCACGGGGAGACCTTGAAGAAGCCCCAGTGGAAGTTTCTGTCTCATCTTCCTAGATCTGGTTTTGGTATTATCTGTTTAGGTGATAAATATTAAAAAAATGTTCTGGCTGGAGATATGTACAGCAACCTGTACCTAGGGTCTTGCTCTCAGGGCACTGTGGCAATATGAATAATAATCTGTAGTCTGGGAAGCAAGGCACGTTTCCTCTTGGCAGCGCAGCAGCACTTGAAATTCCTCTGCTGTCCCAGGTTGGATGCAGTGCCGACTCAGCAGCAGGAGGAGACGCTACAGAAATGGCTTTGTGACTGCTTCCACAGCCATGGAAATCAGGAGGAACTGCTGAAATCAGTTTTATGTAGTGGTATATAACTGTGGGAGAGAAGAACAGATTTATTTTGAAAAATGGGAATTGCAGCTTGCTTAACATTTCTTTCCTTGCATTAAAAAAACAAAATGTGTTGATGTTTTTCTAATGGGCTCTAAAGAGTCAGCCCTTAAAAAGAGCAGGTTTGTGCATAAAAGAATTGTTCCTGTCAAGGGAAAACTGCCAAAAATATGCTTAATTTATGTCACTGAGAAAGAAATACTGATGTAATAAACGAATGAGTTTTGCCATTCGATTATGCAGCTAATGTTATGGGTTCTATAATCTTAAAGTTGGTTTTAGTTTCTACTTTGTTTTCTTCCTGGATCATACAAATACTGCAAAATAGTTTCCAGTTTAAAATGGGTAATACTCTGGAAGGAAAGCTTCCCTTCAGTCTCTCTCCCATTAACTTGCACAGTGCCATGTGAATGCTGCTGCCTGGCAAACACGGCGGCTCCCAGCACACTGACCCAGCTGTCCTGGCTGGCTGTTCTCATTAGATGATGTGGATAATCTTCATGAGAAAGAATGTGGCATCATGTTGACAGGTGCCCTTGTAACATGTTTCTCTAAGATATTACCTTCTAATTATAATGGAAGAACATTCTTCTGGGTTGTGTTTTTCCCATCTAGTAAGGTCTTTCTTTTGTAAGGTAAAGGACACTTGGTTTTCGTATTTTGACATGAGCAAAAAAAAAAAAAAAGTTTAAGGGCTCAGGATTGCTTCTGACTTTGTAGTTTGGTGTGCTGTGGACCTGAGCAGTCAGCACCAGCTCTTTGGTGGTGTTATGCCAAGAGTGTAAATGCCAGAGTCTGCTCTCATTTTGAAAATTAAGGGAATGGGGAATTCGGACAAATAGATTTTATAATTGTTATAAAACTGTGACTAAGAAAACAAGATGCCTGACTGGTGGCTACTCTTGTTGTTAATTACCTGTTTTTGCTTTGTTTTAAAATAGAAGTGCAGTGATTCTTTGCCAATGATTTGGAGTGCCATCTACTATGAGGTGCTGATTATCTCTTAGTACTAATGTAGTCTTACTGTTATGCAGTTCTCAAAGTATGCTATAACAGAGATTTTGTTTATCTCCATTTATCATCTGGAGAAAGAGGAACTGATTGTCTCACTCAGGTTTAAAACCATGTTCTAAGGCAGAGTTAAGAAAGAGACTCAGTTTTTAGGCAGTGCTTTACCCACAAGATGTTAAACACCAGTTGAATTCTGATGCTTGATATTAGTGTCCAAAATGTGCTGTGTTCTTATTGAAGAGCAAATAATACCTGGTCTTCTATGACTGACTGGTGCCAAAAACTGCTGGAAACTGATTTTTTCATTTGGAAAGTAATTTGAGTGCAGATTTATAGAACTGGGCTAGTTTTGCCAAGTAGAATAGGAATGAGTCTGGGACTCAGAACACTGGTCTCTGAGATCTGTTAAGAATTGCTAGAGAAGCAGTCCTCATAAACTTGAAGGTGCTGACAGTGGGGTATAGGCAGAATTTGGATGTCTAAGCCTGGAAGCACCATCCTTAAAATCCACTCTGTTATCTTGCAGGCATCTATGGTCACTGGGGAGTTTCCACAGGGCCCTGTGCTCCAGACTGCCTTGAGAATAGCACAGTGCTCCTTTCTCTGTCTCAGGAGTCTTCACTAGGCTGCTTGTAGCCCTTCTGTTTCCAAGGGACATCTTTTGCAATATGTTTTGAACATATTGATGCACAATACAAGATCAGTCAGAACTCTTGGTTCCAATCTGAAGAAATATGAGGGGTGAAAAATGATGAAATTCTTTTACATGTGGCATAGCTTTTAGGGCAGTCTCCTGCATGTGGAAAACTCAGAATTCATTTCCCTTTTGTGCCTGCCTCTGGCTTCAATCTGCATCATTCCTTGCCCAGATCTGACTGCAAGTTCCCAGGCTCTGAAGTTTCCTGGCTGATAGAGTAGTGAAAGGTGAAAATTTGAACCTCCTTTAAGTAGAGGAGGAAACTGAAATTGGGCTTCCTATATCTTATCCATTTGCCTTTATCACTGGGGCAGTGGGTGAAAGAGTGCAGTAGTTATTAATATAATAAATAATAAGTCCCATGGGGACCATAGTGACACCAACGTGATGTGTAACAAGAGATCTTTATTCAAGGAGTCCCAGCTTATACAGCAGTTTCAAATGCTGCCACGTCACACAGGTAACTTCTTAAGCCAATCCCATACAAGCATTCAACAGAGCATGCGTGACAGAGTACTTAGAACTACAACTCCCAGGATGCTTTGCAGCACCTGCTGTAACCAGACCCCATAAAAGAGGATTGTCACAACCCTAACCCCAGGTCAGCTGTGTTTCAGGCAGAAGAACGGTAGCTGATTCGTTGTCAATAGAAAAGTGTTCAAGTGGACAACTCACTGAGATGTCGGGTGTGTGAACTCTAAAAGAGGAAGATGCACCTTCTTCTGAAAAAGGTAATTTAAATGACATTTAGCTTAGTGGGAGCCTTATGTGAACACCACTGGTATGTGCTTTCTTCACGGGGCACTCAGTGAGCTGAAGATCCTCGTTCACAGCGATGGATGGCACTGGTGAGAATGGGTAAAGGATCTGTGGGGCTCTTCAGTGTAAGAAAGAATTCTCTTTGGAAGGGTTATCCTTGGCTTATGTGCAGTTCAATTACACTTTTATGAAGAGAGTAATCAGGGCTGCAAAACTGGAGTGTTCTGCATATCCAGGATGAAATGGGTAAAGAATTTTGAATCCAGTAAACCTACAAGTTTTCCTAAGCAATGGAACTGCCAAATCTGTTGTCAAATTTCTTTTTAAGAGTATGTCTGGAACATGTCATGAATGTCTAGATTTGAGGATGTGGAATGGAAAGCCAAGGCCTTCTGTTAGGTCCTAAATCCATTTCCTGGGATCAATTTGCTGGAATTTCATATATGTGACTTGTGGGTTACCTTAAAGTAAAAAATACCTTGACCTTGTTTCTTTTCCAAAATAACTTTCCTCCATTGATTCCCATGTCATTCCCCTGTAACCCTGACTGTTATGATCTTGTCTGAGTAACATGAAGGAAAATTTACAGCAGGGTCCCTGCTCTTGCTAGTCCTGAGGTCGTTGCCTTTGATTTTTACGCTTTATCTTCTGACTTGCTTTATTTGTAAAAGGAAGTTGAATGTATCAATTAAGGGCTTATATTTGAAAAAAAAAAGTTTGCACTATTAGAGTACTAGAGAAATCAGGATTTATAGTTCATTTAAATGTAGCAATTCCTGAATTTACTAATAAATTGGGATGTGATTATTCTTTTGAGAGTTGTTCTTGCCTGTACAGTCCATTACTGCCTGAGTCCATAGCTTTTAATTTTGCCAAAGTAACTCTGAATTCAGAAGGATTTTATCTGGCTTCTGCAAAGGAAGTTTCATTTATGGGTGTTGTTATCCCCCTCTGAAGAAAATTCAAAGCTATTAACTGGTAGTGTTAATAGGTGAGTGAATAGAGCATTCCTTGTATGGGCTGTGCTTGTGGTAAATATTCTTGAGGACAATGTAACGAATAGAAAGCCTGAGCTTTAATTGACAGACTTAGACTTGAAAGGAGAGACCTGTTTGGTGCATTTCTCATTACTGGGCAAAGAGAAGGTCAAGATAATTAGTTCTCTTGATAACTTGCTTATTCCATTGTGGGAAAACATGAATGTGTCTGAGCAAAATTGGTTTCCAGTGCAACAGAGAATTACCTTCCAAAATCATTGAAGAAACATTAAAGAAATCACAGGTGTAATGCATCTGAGCAGATTACAAGGTTCTGTTAAATCAGTACATATTTAAAATTACGTCTAATTTCTGCCTTCATTTAATGCACCTTCATCTCTTTAATGAGGACTCTTGTGAATTTTAACAAAGGGGGAGCTGAAGGTGTCCCAAGATTTTGCACAAATAATTCAACCAGTTGTTCCCTGGCCAGATTTAATGGATGACAGTCTTCATCTAGTTGGTTTCCAAAGAGTGCATGTCCTGCATGAGGCTGGTTTCTTGTCTTAGGTTTGTCAGTGTATATCTCATAATTATGAAAGGTTAAGAGGAAATCAGTCAGGTTAATGTGTTGCAGAGTGAAGAATATTTACAGAAGTCTTGTGACTTGAATCTTCATGAAAATTTGATGTTGTGTACTCCATCAAATTAGTGAATGTGTTGGGATAATGTAGTAGAATGATTTTAATGGTTACAAAATTTTGTAGGCTTTTTATAAAAGTTTAGCACTTTGCTTCCTTGCTGCATATCTGACAACCTCAGAGGACAAGAAAGCTGTCTCTGCAGTTTGATCTATTTCTCACCACCATAAGCTCTCTGTTTTTCCATCTTGATCTAAATAGTGGTGGTGTAAACCCAGTGGTATGTCTAAAAGTTGTTGTTTTGTTGTTGTTTTTTTTTTTTTTTTAACTAGTAGGGCAAACACTTTGTTGGTAGCAATGCATCAATAGGAATCAAACAGGATCAGGATCCTAGAGTGCTGCACAATTTTAATATATACACACATGGAAATCCAAATCAGCAGGTATAGAGGGGAAGGAAAGAAATAGATTTGTTGTCTATGTATGGGAAGCTAAGTGCAGGAGAAATCAAGTAATTTGTTGTAGCTCCCTTGGGAGAGCAAGTTCAGGGAAAATAAGAAGATGGAATTCAGATTTCCTGAATGTGGTCTGATTTCCCAGTAGCAGAACTGCTTTGCACAGAGATGCATCTGGTCCAAAACCCAGAATGTTTCAGCACTGTGAGTTTAAGTGCTTTGTTCAGTGAAAGAAAAAGCCTGTACTCAAATACATTCTGACAACGGTTTTGGAGAAATCTAGTCTTTTTTTATTAAATTACTTGCTCCCTTAAAGCTGTTCTGTAGTTCAAACCAAAAGTGAATTTTGAAATTCAGATTTTTTTTGAAATACAGATTTTGAAAGTAAAAGTAATGTATATGTAAGCTTGTGTTTAAAAAATGGGCTTTGTTGGTTTTCTCTTGCAAAAAGGGCCCATGTTTTTGCAGAACAGAAAAAATTTGTTTTAAACAGAGTAGTTAAGATTTTTTTTTTTTTTTTTTTTGAGGGGAGAGCTTCTAAACTGTAGGAAAGTGTGTTTCATTTTAGGTTTCTCTTAAGTGTGTTTAAAGCCTAAATATCAGCTCTTTTGTATTGGGATCATTCCTGTTTGCAGTACAATCTAGTTTTTAAAGAGAAGGAAAAAGGGTGGTTTTAATTTTCATTGGTATCTGTGTAGCTAATCCTTCTCTTCTTACACTTTTCCATGGTATATTCCCTGCTGGCTCCTTCTGTTTTGCCTTGACATCTAAACTTGGATCATGCATAAACAACACCTGATGGTGTCAGTGGGACCACTGCAGACATGAGTGGCCTGGCAGTCCTTCCCTGCCAGCAGTGATGACATTCCAGCCCCAGGTCTGATACCCGTTCCAAAACCAACAGGAATGTTACTGCATGCTCGTGTTTAAAAATACATGAATGTGATTTTAAAATGTTTTATTTTTTTGCTTATCCTGCAAGCCATTGCATCTAACTTCTGGTTTAATTCGTGACCATACAACCATATATATATTTTAATTGTGTGTGTACGTAAGGAAAAATATATATTAGATCTGTGTGAACATTCTACTTTTTCATATTTATTATCTATATTTGTCTGTTGCTAAATTAATCTTTGAATTGTTTTTGATGCATTGATGTTGGGTTTTTTGGTTTTTCGGGCAAATCTAAAGGAGTAATTTTACAGATTTTTTTCTTTGAGACTCTAGACAATTTTGTTTTAATTGTTGTCAAGATAATGGAAATCAGTTTCCACAAACCATCAACAGATGTCCAGTGAAAAGATCTTTCTTTTGGCTCTGTGTGGAAAAACCTGCCTGTGCACATAAGAGAAGTCTATTTGAAATGTACTATTACACTTTGCTGAAATTCTGCAACAAGTGAAGACCTTATGGAAACCTACTATTAAAAATTCAGCATTTGTATGTTGTTTATGCTCAGACAGTCAGTGCCTGAGCTGAACAGAATGAGTTTTATTAAGTAAGCACTGAATAATGACTACTGAAGTTGGACTACTCTGCATCAGCTGAGCCCTAGAACAGCAATACTTTTGCTGTTTGACACTTTCTGTTCTTCCTTGGTGAGCATTTTAATAAGAGAAGAAATGTACTTTGATACTGGATTTGAGATAAAAGTTTTATTTGTTGGATTTGCAATAAAATGTGACTGGTAACTGTATTGCCTGAGGTGGACCACAGTGTAAGTACAGTGATATTCTGTCTATCATGTGCAAGGTGTGTGGGACAAGTCATCCCAGCCTATGAGGTGCAGCAGTACTGAATCCAGAAAAGCACCAGGTGTAAATGAGGGGTAGATCATTCATTTTCATTTTAAGTAGAAGTGCAGTTCTGGTAATGCAGGATAGCCCTGAAAAAAGATGTTTTGTAGGACTTCTGGAAGGTCTGTCTTCTGGAACACTTTTTTTTTTTTTCTTTCTTCATCTCCCTCCCAACACCCACCCAACCCATCAGGCACCACAGCAATAACGTGTAACATTTCACTGCTCCGTGGTTGAGTCATTGTGTAGAACAGCATCTGCAAGCACTGAATGTTCAACTCCCTCACAAGCCAAGAAATGGCCCAGCAGTTGCTAAATGTGCCTTCTCCAACCACACATTCACAAAGAATAAGTGTTCTAGTTAGTGGTGTGGGACTTACTGCCTGTTTAATCTCGTGTTTCTCCCATGAAGTTCTGTTGTAGTGGATTAATTTAACAATTATGGTGAGGACATGAGATTAAGAGGATGGGAGTAAGGGTAAGAGTAACTCTCTTGGCATGAGCATCTGACTTGCAGAAAAAATGGAATGGGAAAGAAAGGGATTGGTGCTATCTCTGTGTACTTCACTCCTTTGTGGGTATTTCTCATAAGAAGGTGGCCTAGTGGAATTTCTGCCTACTTTAGAATTCTGCATTTTGGGTAAAATATATGTACTGTGTCATAAAATTATTCCAATTTGACACTTGGCACATTTCCCTGTAGTGAGGATTAACTTCACAGTCTCATTCAAATGGGACTTGTCTCCTTTCCTTCTCTCTCTCCTGGAAGACTCTGCTCATGGTATCACTGTGAAGATATGATGTTCTGCTGAAGTTTTATAAGCCTTAGATATAAACTAACTATTTAGAAATTAATTTCGTAATATAATGCCCCCCCTCAGAGTGTCAAGGATATTCTTGCTTCTAGCTTTTCTCCTCCGGGGTAGATGCATACAAATACCTATTTATAAAGCGGAATCAGAGGGTAAATATGTTTGCCTTAAAGCTGATGCACCTGAGTAAAATGCTGCTGATGCTTTTTGGACTTTGTTACTATATATCAAGTTATATTTTTTTAATAAACTATTTAATAATTTAAAATAGGAAAAAGAAAAAGTCCTTCTAATGCTGGGGGAATGGTATGCTGGAGATATATGAAGCAACCTTGCATAAGTCAAAACTGGTTAAGTTTTTCTTGTTAACGCATGTAGGGCTACAATTTCTGAGTGGTGAAATGGTAGGTTTGGGTCCTGTTTTAGTGTTTTCCTCATGTTAGGAATATCTTCTTTTAAAAAAAAAGTAAGGAATAAAAGTCTTCCTCACCATGTAAGCCATGGGAAGAGTGGATGTGATAAAAATATGTGTCTGGCTGCAGTGTGTTTGTAAGTCTTCCCTGACTGGATTGTTCTGTAACACTAGCAAGGACTTTGAAGGCTTTTTGAAGTAGGCTAGTTTTAAGTTAGTACATTTAGCAATGACCTGCTTCCTGTTTTACTTAAGATCAGAGTCTGAGCCCACAGTTACACAGCAACAGACTGTAGAACTTGTAATGGGAACCCTGCGTGACTTCTTCCAGGTCTCTGACATGCTATGGGCAGCTGGAACTGCAAAAGTTGATTAGGACCCCTGAGCTCTAACCTCAATGTCCGTCCTAGCAGGCCACCACGTGCTGACACCTGAAGTGCATGGTTTGCATATCAATATTAAACAGAAATGTGATCATGCAAGAGCAGTGAGATGTGGGCCTGTGTGAACAGAAGAGCAGGCAGAGGTGGCAGTTCATGTGCAGCAGAATTCAGAGTACCAAGTGTTTCATGCACATCTAGGGAGCAGAGTTGAAGCTCATGTTAAAATTGCTTTGCCTCTGAACCACAGAAACAGTATGCACATTTTAATAATGTTGTAGTATGAGTAAGAACATCACTGTGCACAATTCTTTTGCTGACTCTAGTAATAAAGCATTCTACCCTTTATTTATACGACTGCCTCAAGGATCTGACAGTAGGAATTGAGTGTGCTGCCAAGACATTTAATGAAATTCCCCAATAAGACATTTAGTGCACTAAAAGAGCCTCAAAGGCAGAGAGGGAAGGAAATGGGCAAGGTAAGTCATACATAATGATCTTGGTTGGCATCCACTGATCTCATCTAGCATCCTTTGAGAGTGGAATATCCATAAAAGTCTTTTAAAAGTCACTTGAATATTCCAGATAGTGTTTATGCTCACAGACAGCAGCAGTAAGGCTAAGTGTGACAAGCCATTTTCTTGTGACCCAACTAATTAAAATATAAAAATAATATTGTTGCCTCAGTCCATTGCTGAGAATCTGTTAATCTGAAAAGTCAGCAAAATAAAACATATTTTATCTTTAATATCTTTAGCTCTCTGCTGAAGATTTCCCTGGAGGATAACCATCAACATGGGGCTGTACTAGAAGAAAGGTCCCTTGAGCTTGTGCTCTATCTCCAGCACAGGCCAGTGAGGGATACCTGGGGTGAGGATAGGAATGGGGCCAGCACGTAGTAACTGTGATGCAATCAACCAGGATATATATGGAATCCAAGAATTATCATGAATCAGGAACCACCTGAATCTTTTTGGTAGCTTGTTGTTCTGTTAACCAACATTATGGTTGTGAATTACATTTATAATCCTTCCTGTTCCCTCTCCCAGCAGAAACATAAATGAAATTGAAGTTTTATCATATTCTTAAAAAAAATAGAACTACATTATGATGTTGATGGAGTGCTTGGAAATGCCAAAATGTACAGGAAATATTCATATTATAGTGTCTGAAATGTGACAGTCTAACTTTGCTCTAGTCATTGCTTTGGATAACTAGCAAAAGTATACATCTCTTATTCTTCTTTTTTCCTTGTTTCAGCCCTTTAACTCTCTTCTCCAACTTATATAAGGCAGTGTATAGTATGCATTGTATTCACAGGCACTAGATAGCATTAGGCAGGCAGACATAAACCCTCTGTTTTGAGTCTCATATTTTATTTTCACTTTTTTTTTTTTTTTTGTAGGCTCAGATTGCTCTGGAGTACAGTAACAAACTGTACTTCCTTATTTTAACAGTTGGTTTCCTTTTCAGCAGGAATTTTAACCTTCCTCACACAAGTTTAGAGACTGTTTTTATTGCTGAAAAAATGGGATTTATCTGTCCCTTTCATTTCAATTTCAATTTAAAAAATGGTGACTTTGAGGGACACCACCTTCCTCACTGTGGCTAAGGATTATGATAGTCTACATTCACACTCCCCTGGCCAAAATACATAGTAATGTCATGTGGATTAGTCTTCTATCTAAATGCCATGCAGATTCCCCCCCCCAGCTGGAAAACACTGCAGTGGTGCCATGTGAGATACTTTGCTGTGCAGAGGTGAATAAAAGAGCCTAGAGCTGGTAACAGGCTTAACAAAGAGTCAGTTTTTTTACCAGAAGTGACTCTAGTTGCTAATCAGGAAATACAGCAGCCCTCCTGTACCAAACATTACAATACTTTGGGTGTCTTTATTCTTATACCTGAAACAAATCTGTCTGCTTTGAATTAGTGGCTAAAGGTTGGAATATGGCCTTGTTGGACTTTAACTGAAACACCTGTGTAACACTAAATTAAAAAAATTCCTCCAAGCTGATGACAAAAGATGTCAGTGCCTTAAAGACAAACAAAACAAAAAAAGGCTTTGAACCTGAACAAATACTTCAACCTTTTCCATAACTTTTTAAAAAACCTCCTTATTGATTGCAGGGGGAGCTTTCAATAATGGTGTTTCTAATGTTAGGCCTCTTTACTAAACAGCTGCACATAAATTTTAACATATGTTTCTCCGTTTTAGGTGTTTTGAAACCTATAAGGATTTTTCCATTTAAGTACATTAGGACAAAATAGTGAAAGTCAAGAAACTTTTATCATAAAATTGCTTTCTAATAACAGAAAAGGCATATTAAGTCCTTTATTATTGTCTTCTGGATCAAATTGCTACAAATTAGCCCATATTTAGTCCAGTAAAACAGTTCTTTATATTGAATATGAACTGTAATGAAGTAAAATGACAGTAGAATGAGCTGATGAATTAAAAAGGAGAATCTTTTACAGCTGGGAAGTGCTTTGATGTGTCATTTATTATTTCCATGCTCCAACATGTGCTGGTGTTAAGTGTGGCTTGTTGATGGTCTGCCTGCATTTGTGTGTATGGAGTCAGATTACCTCTGTTTTGATCCTGATACCAAGATAATGTGAACCATTGCTTACAGTCAGTGCAGCTGTTTGCAGCTGAGGTTCAGAAACAGGATTTTATTCCAATGAGCAAACAAATAACTGATCATAGATAGCAGCTCATTGCAGTTTTGGAGGAAGTTTTGATTGGTATTTTTGCATTGCTTGATAAAGGAATATATTAAGCAAGCCCATGTTATCAGTTGTTTGAGTAATGGTTCAGGTATTTCAATGGAGGAATTTTGCAAACCCTACTGGGTTTCTTAGGGTTTCTAGGGTTTCTTACTTTTCCTTCCTTCACCCCCTCTACTCCCACCCTGCTGCTGTATGTGGAGGTGATATTTCCTCATCTCAGCTGTTGCATGCAAGCCCCACAGTATCCCTGGCAAGATGAGTTCAAGCCTTTTGGGTTGTTCCATCTTGTGTTCATTTCCAAATCTGTTGGTTGACTGTGCAGTATTTGTAATCCAAACACAGGAATCTGCTTTTAAACTGCAGTTATGATACTCTTGAACTGGTACTGCACTGCATGCTTTGGAAAGCAGCTGGCCTTCCCTTGCACTGACATCCCTGCTTTCCTGAGGGTGTGAAGCTCATGGTACAGGAAACCACTTGCCTTAGAGGCCATGCAGATGTAAAAGAATATCTTAAGCTGAGCAAACTTTGCGTGTCTTTCAGGTGCCTGTTTCTTTCTGAAAAGAAAAATCCTTGTGAAAAGAAGAAAGGTGCCAACAAGTTGTTTTCCTGATACAACAAAAAGTAACTCCTTAAATGGAACTACCTTCATTTCTATCCCCACTGGAGGAGGCTCTATGAAAACATTCTAAGCCCTTTCTCTGGAGCGTGGAATGACCTCCCCTAGCTCTGCAGCCAAATATCTGGAACTGTGCTTTCCTGAAGCTCACCATTTTATCTACTTGCATAAGCTGAGATAGATGGGTCAGATTTAAAGGAGAGCAGGAGTGGCCACAGAGTTAGACCTGTGGCCATTCCTGCCACCTTCTCCTCCCACTGTGTGTGTCAGGCACAGTTTTATTGGAGAGGCTGAGGAGAAATTTGCCTTCCCGGAGTATCCCATTACAATGCATCTGTCCAGCATTTCTGGAAACTGGCACCATCCCAGCAGTCAGGCATGGGGCACACTCACACTGAAACTGCTCTGACAACCCTTGCTCAAAAGACAAGGGCTGTTAGATGATCCTCAGAGCTAGGCTAATGGTTCCATGCTTCCCAGGTGGCTTGGAGTGTGGATAGAGCACATCTGGGGTCTGCTCACAGGAATACGTGGCTACCCTTTCCCTCAAATGTAAAATACATTTCTTTCCCTAATTGCTTACAGCTAGGGACTGATTTTTCTTCCTTGACAAATGACTTTTCTCACCTTTATAATGGTGAAAGCTCATGTTCCATATATAGATTTCTCTTTCTTTATGTGAAATACTAGATATGAAGAGTCCATGAGGACTGTTGTTCTGCTGGATTAAAAGCCTTGTTGTTTTACTTCATCTACCCCTGAGCAACTTCTGCAGCCTCAGAATGGATGCCCTGAAAACTTGGTAGAAGGTCTTTTGCTGTCATCTTTGATTTATAATTAAAAGATGTTAAAGCCATTTATGTGCTGGCCTGTACCCCAGTATGGGTTAGATGGAATGGGAGTTTATGTTGCAAATGCTGAATATCTCCTGGAATTATGACTTTTCTCTATCTGTACAGAATTAAGGAACTGTTTGGGTATGTGGATATGAAATAGTCACTCTACTTCAAAAGAGTTAAACTCTGTTCTTCCTGGAGGAGTGTTACATCTTCGAAGGAGGAGAATCTGAGGTGCAGAAGTGAGGAAGATAAGGAATGGAGCTGTATGTGCAGAAGAGGTTATGACCATGTGTCTGATGATTCACTGAGTGTTTCCTGGTGTGAGAGACAGAATTCGACTCCCTAAAGCAACCAGCAATGTGGCCCCTGGGAACCTGTAAAGCTGTTAACTTTTGGGGCCATATCTGCCGGCGTGTAGAATATGTAATCTTTATGGTGTTTCCTGTTTTCTGAGCTGAGAATGGCTTTGTTTAGATGCTTTAGAGTAGGAAAGGCTAATGATTTATTCTGTTGATTGATTAAAAATTCTCTGAGTTCTGATGATAAATGGGACTGTCATTGGAAGAGGCTGTTGTCATTTAATGGCAGCATATATTATGTTTACATGGTACTGGTAAAAATAACCAGCCCCCAAAACAGCTTTGGACACTGGACTGGTTAAAACAAGATACTAAACTGATGGGCAATTAGAGAGAAGCCATGGTACATACAGTGAGGGATTTTGTTTATTAAGGCACTCAGCTGGTAATTTCTGCTTGGCTGTGTTTTTTTTACTTCTGTCATATAAATTGGAACATTTCCATTGAATTGAGAAAGTCTGTCTGTGCAATACATTGGTGCCCTGTCTCACAGAATAAACAAATACATTTTCATCATACTCTTGCCTAATGAGATCATGGAGGAAAAGAGTACAGGCCAATTTAGTGTGTAAGATGAAAAGAGCAGGTCCTTTGATCAGGCCTCAGGCCCAGGGGAATACACCTGACACAGGTATATACCTGGAATATACACCTGGTCGTGTGATTTTGTAATATCCTCTGTCCAACTCCAGAGCTATCCACCCCCGGTTCTGCCCAGTTCTGCCCCAGTTCAGGGGTGTTTGGGACCCCTTCTTCCTCATCTTCCTCTTCTTTGCAGCACACACAGTCCTTGGAGCTCCTTCAAAGTTCTGGGCTTGAAAGTTGCTGTGTCTGTGTGAAATCTTCTGCTCCAGGCCCAGGGTCTGCTGTTCTTAAACAGAGGAATTTTTCTACAATTCTACCTTGAAAGGCAGTCTAAACACACTGACAGAATTTAGAGGCATTGACATGAAATGGGGTAATAAGGTTGTATATGTTGTAAACTATTATGCTAAAGGGTAAGGGGTGTAATGCAGCTACAATAAAATTACATTTACTACACAACTACTTCTAAAATCTACAAAAGTTAAAAATATCCAAAAAGCTCAATAATTCAGAATTCTTAATTAGTGTTCAGTCATATATAGGTATATATGGGTATAAAGCCATTTAGAGGAATGTAATTTAAATAAAAATATTATTAGGCAGAATATTTATGAAGTTAAGAAATATAGCAGTGGTAGAACAAAGATTATATTCCAAAATTGTATAATTTTGGACCAAAGGCTGGTAAAAATTGTGCCAAATGCTGTGAAGTTTTTCAGGTGAAATAATCAGAGAATTGAAAATTTTCCTATCTTGAGAATCACCCAGATTTAAATCAGGTGCGTTTAAAAATGAAAACTAGCACCTAAAATTTAGGTTTTTAACATTTACATTGTGGCTTTTACTTGACATTTTGTTTCTATACTAGATTTTTCCAGGCATATAAATTTGTTTCAATGAAGTTGCTTGTAATTATAATTGATAAATTTCTACTTTCTTGCTCAGCTGTTGGGTCAAGCTGGAAGCCAATGAAAACTCTGGGAAATTTGATTTGATTTGTAAACTATTTTCCATGCAGCAAGGATGTGTACTTTTGCTATTAGAAGGGGGAATAGAAGCTTAATTTTTATTTTTTTTAGAAGGCAATTTGTATAGTAATGTGGCCATTTGTTACAGGAACTATATGCTTTTTAACGTGCAATTCCTTCTGTCAGCACGGTATTACTCTAGTAATATCAGCTTTTCTCATATTAATGGGTTTATGATTACTGAAATGATATTTCCAAGCCCAAATATATCCTGTTGGGTTGTATATATTTAGTCAATGTTTTCAGGTTCTCTACAGGAAAGAATGAGGTGTCTAAGTGAAAACAGTCCTAGGAGATATTACTTAAAAGGAACATTTTCTTTGTGTTATACATGAATTTTAATTCTCACCAGCTCTCCTCTCTTTGTGTTACGAATTTCCTAGGAGGAAAAACTGCAAAATCCAAATAATTGCAATAAGACAGTCCTGCTTGCAGCACTGTTGCAAAGAGCTCTGAACAGATGTTTTCTTGGTTTTGTTTTGGTTTTGTGTTGTTTTTTCTTGTTTGTTTTGGTTTTGTCTTTTTTTTTATTTCTTTCTTCTTTTTTTTTTTTTTTTTGGATTTGGTTTTTTTTTTTTTTTTTGAGAGAGATGAAACACACATTTCTGCACCTACCAGGTACCCATATTTTTCCACTGTTAGTTGGGTGTCACGTTTGGAGTCCTATCCAAATCCAGTAAAAGCTCCTTGCACACAGCTTCTGTGTATACATCCTTTTTAGTGACTTTTTTTCCCCTCATCCTTCATCAATAGGTTCCCTGGATGCACCTTCTGCAGTCTGTAAGTTGTCTGCTATCATCCCAGGCTGTGACATGCAGCTCTGTGTAACTCACCTCTGCCTACTTCGCAGCACCAGCGTGACTTTGTTCTGGGAACTCTGCTTGTCAAACTTGCCTGGGAATTTTGTGTGTGCACAAATCCAGTCCTTCTGAAGAATATCACTTGTCAGAACAAATCTGATTTTCATACAAGAAAACAGGTGCCTAGAAACGACAGAGTGTTCTGGAATTTGTTCTTCATGGCCTTTTTTGTTGATGTTCTTTTAAGTATCTAGTTTGGTTAATGTGATTAAGATACTTTGCAAGGGTTTATGTCACTGAGAATTGAGGTATTTTCTATTCCTGTGTACATGCACAATTTCCTTTCCAGAGGGAGTCTTGCTAATCTCTGTGTCGGGGTGTAGCTCTGTGAAGGCAGGATGCTCAGCAGGGTTTCTCAAGCTTTTGTTAAAAGTGAGAGTGTCACCTAAAGATGAGTGATCTTTAGGGATGGGGAAAGGCAACTCCCTCTTGCAGAAGGAAGACTGAAGTATTCAGCAGTGAGGGAAATGGAATTCTGATTCAGAAGCACATATAGTTCAGTCCCTGCATGACCTGGGACTCTGCCATTGGTTCCCAGAGTAGAGGTGTTTCCTTCTCATATAGGCTACCCAGGGAAGTGGTGGATTCTCCAGCCCTGGAGGTATTTAGATGAGACTGGATGCGGCACTTAGTGCCATAGTCTAGTAATGACAGTGGTAGTGGAATGAGGGTTGAACTTGATGATCTCAGAGGTCCCTTCCAACCCGACTGATTCTGTGATTCTATGATTCTATGAAAAGAAGGAACGTGTGAATGAATTTTTCTGTTTTCATTTGGTGAGGGGCAAGGAAAGAAATTTTCAGAAAACTTAAAATATCTAAAGGAAAATAGGGGGAGGTTGTCTTTTTGGGACTCGAGAAACTAAAATGAGCAGGATACCAATAGGCAGCAGTGCTGGAGGCTCTTGTACTTGCACAGAAATGTGTCAGCTGAGATATTCCAACAGGCCTTATCTGTCTCTGCTATAATTATCTGTCTTGGAGGCTCGGGGTACTACCGCAGGATGACTAGAGATGTTATCTGCTACATGATGGAAAAACAAGCACTTTAAAGACAAACACAGTGGTTACAGTAAACCTCTTTCCCCAAAACGGTTTGTAATTATGGAAACATAAACAAATCCTATAGAGTTCTGAGTAAGTGTAATCTGGTCCCATTCAAATGGAGCGGATTGCTGCTTTTCACAGCTTTAGCTTATGAAAGCTGTAATGTAATTATACTGTAGAAATAGCAAAAATGGAAGGAATTTGGCTTAATGTGCAACAAATTTTCTACTGGGAGATAAATACAGACATTGCAGGAAACTTGGCACAAAGAAAGCAACACACACACTGTATGAAACAAATACCCTGACCCAGAGAGGGTTCTGACCCCTTTCTGAGGAGGCACCACAGGAGGAATGCATTGGAGTTTTGCCATCTCTTTTTAAAAAGTGAGGGAAGCTCCCATGGCTGACTTCTTGTCACAGGTGGGTCAAGGTCAGCTCTCTGTCCTAGCAGAGAATCTGGAGCAGAGCTGAGAGGAAGGCTGGGGGCAAAAGACCACGCCTCGCTTTCCTCATCCTCAGGCTTGAGAGACCAGTTTAGTACTGGCTGCACATTACATGAGCCTCACTAGTTTCAGGATACCTGCTAATCGCCCTGGAGAGCTCCTAAACTGTGCCTTTCATCTGCTGGTTGCTCTAATGCACTGTCAAAAAAGCAGGTAAAGAGCTACTGCTGTGCCAGTGGGGACCTCTCCTTTACCCACCCAGGTGGAGAACAACTAAGTTTCTCAGTTAGGACACGTGCACATCCCTTGCCTGCCGGTTGCAAGGGATTATGTGGAGGGCTGACCTGACTGTGTGAAGGGCAGAGACTCGTGGAGGCTGAGGGAGCATGAGGGGGGCAAACGTGGCTGGTGTGAGTTTACTTGGCCTGATGCCCAAAATCATAAACAATTGTGACAAGACTTGAAATGTTTTTAATGACCAGAACTACAACTGTAAATTCCCTCTTCACATCTCTTGTAGCTGTGACAAATAAATTATGATAGGGAGTGTCCTTCTATTGAAACATTTGAGTGCTGTTAGTTATGCTCAGTTCTATGTATCAAAGAGCTGAAATGCATCCATAAATAATGGCAAAGGCTGCATTTGACTTGTGTGTATAATTTGCTAATATACCTAATAATGCAAGTGCAAAATAGTTTGATATTGCACAGATTCAAAATTTCACAGAATATTCTGAGGATCACTGAGTCCAGCTCTTAACTGAATGGCCCATACGGGATTTGAAGCCGTGGACCTTGGTGTTGTTAGCAATATGCTCTCACCATTTGATATGAAATCCTCTGATTTGAAGTGCCAGCCCTTCCTGTCAGGAGAAGAAGGCAAACTCAGCTGCTGGAACTCAGAGTTGTTCTGTTCTTGTGGTAAATCTACTTGGAGTTTCATGGAGTTTGGAGATCTTAGCTCACTGGTGTTTCAGACTCTGTGGGCTTAGGTCAGGGGTTTTTTGGTGCAGCAGACATCTGTGGGGGAGTTTGGTGCAAGTGACTTGACAGATACAGGTGACTGTATTTGGGAATTCTGGTCTTCAGTTATCTGGAAGCTGTACAGCAGTTTGGGTGGGAAGAGTGGATGAGATATCTGGAGAGAGAAAGATGAAGTCATAAGGAAAAGCATAAATAATTTCTGGTGTCTGAGCAGAAAATAGATGAGGTGTTTGGGTTTAGTTTGTTTGTTTGTGTGTCTGTGGTTTAGCTTTTTATTCAAATGGGCTTTGTCCATATGTGGTAGAATTCCTGGTTGAGGACTGGAAAGCATTTATGTTGTACTCAGTGTTCAAATGTGTTTCAAAATTGGCACATTTGTGTGCCATATATCTGGGGAAATCAAATGTATTTAAAAAAATCTCTTCTCTGCCAAAAAAGTCAGCTATATTTATCTGTGCTGGCTGGATCTCACCTTCTCAGAGGAACCGCGTGTGTGTTGCAACTCCAGCAGCTTTGCTTTTTAATGTTGTGTGATTTGTCCTATGTGGTTGCCATTAGCCTTGAGGCTAGTTCTTAATCCATGCTCTGCCTGTGCCAGCAATACAGAGCCTGGCTGTCAGCTGGCTATGAGGCCAGGCAGGTGTGCAGTGAGTAACATGTACCTGGTGACTCTCTGCTTCAGCAGTGAGTTACCTCAAGCTACAGCAGTGGCACAAATCCTGGCACCACGGCAAGTCCTCTCATTATCATCCTTATAATCTGCAACCTCTTCTTCACTGCTCTTTCCCTTACTGACTCCTTAAATATGACTGGAAAGTGGTTTACAGTTCTTCCTGATCCCATGGAAGTTTACTTACCTTCTTACCAAGCAGAAGGAAGTTCACTTACCAACGTCCCATCTGTCCTGGACTGGGGGAGCTGTGGGAGTGCGTTCTGGCCTCGCCACGGGCTGTGTGACCTCCCCAGTCACAGGGCTGCCTACCCAGTACAAATAGTGAAATCTTCCATCTGGAACATGGGCACAGGCATGGAAATGAAGCACCATTGCACCAATGCAGCATTAATTTTTCAGGATTTTAGCCTTAACACAAATTGAGCTATAGAAGAACTAGTTGCATTTACAACATTATTAATCATATTCAGGCAATCAGACAGTTCAGTTTAAAGCTTGTCTCCATTGTGGAGATAAGAAAACAAGGAAAAGGAGTTTAAAAATTATTTCAACTGTGTAATCAATGTTTTAAACCTTTCTATACTGGCACTGTGTTAAAGCTGGAGTGGCTTTAATTTGCTTTACATGATTAACAGAATCGAGGTATTTCCAGGTTTAAATAGAGGTTCACTCCAGGTTTTATACCACTTTTTGCAGAGAAGGCCATATGTGTGTTTACATCTGAAATATTTCCAGGCTTTTGATGAGCAGGTTATTTTGTAATTGTTCAGGTCTTGATGGCCTTGTTTTAAAGCACTTGTTAATGATATGCATCTGGAGTCAGAGAGGACGCTGGACAGACTTCTGGTGTCTTCTTGTATGGCTACCCTTGCCTTCCTTGAGATGGTGGAGAAAGGGCATTGAGACAAGATGGCAGTGAATTAATATGCTGGCTCTGCATTTAAAACCACCTATTCTTGGCATCTGTGCCCCAGTGAAACTGGCACATCCCCTAGTCCACAGGCAGTGTGCCATGTGCACAGATGGCTGTGGCAGTGAGGAGCCAGGAGGTGATACATGAGCATCAAATTCATTTGTTGAGGGCAGAATACCAAACCAGAAATGTCAAAGTGGTTTTCAACCCAGAGCTCCTGAACCTGTATGCAAGAGAACATCCCTGATCCTTGAGATCAGAGCTGGATCAACTGGGTAACAGTAAAGCTGGAATTGCCAGATCATAGGCAACGAATTTCTGGCAAGCCTTGGATCAGATTTTGCCTCCCACAGGGCATAAAAGGGAGAATACTATCACTGACCATTGTCCCTATAGGAGTAGCATATTTTGTTCTGGTTTTTGGTTAATAAGATAAAGCTGCCTGTGGGTTACTTTTTATTCTTTTTTAAACCTGAACAGTATTCCTGTGATTAGAATCCTTTGGCAACCTCACATATTAATGCTAAGATATTAAATGATGGCAATAATGTCCATGTTGTAATAGTCAAGTGAACTGCTGATCAGTTTTGTCAGGGCAATGAAGTGGGACTCTGGATTTCCAAATCCAGCCCTTTACTGATGGAACACCTCAATGCATGGAATTACTGTGCTTCATCTCCCAGATTGCTACCTTTTGATAGAATGTTCTCACTGGAAAGCAAATGGTAGGAAACTTCTTCCATTTCTATTTCTATAATTAAATTTAAAAGAATAATTTGAAACCCCTGATTTTTTTTTGAAAAAGAACGTTACAGGAAACTCTAGTAAATCTGAAACACAGCTGGCACCAAGAGAAGTATTGTCTGTGATGATCTGTGGGTCCACAGCATGCACTTTTAAACTGTGTATTTACATGGATTAGCTTTATTCAGACAATAATCAGATTAGTGTCTGATAAAATGAGGGGGGTTTATTTTGTGACATAAAGTTATTTTCATTTAGTAAGTTTCAGTTTGTTAGTGCCAGTATACTAATAATAAAATTGCTTACAGTTGTGTGGGACAGTTGGAACACAGTGAGTAAATCTGTCTGCAGACAGGAACAGATCCCACAGGGAATGATTTAGCACGGATTGCCATGCTTTGCAAAGGAAATAATGGTCTTTAAAACTGTCAGTTTGCCACCTAAACACTTATTTATATTGCAGTGATCCCCAGAGGTGTATCCCATCAGAGGGAATCTATT
Organism: Myiozetetes cayanensis; assembly: GCF_022539395.1. Lineage (NCBI taxonomy): Eukaryota > Metazoa > Chordata > Aves > Passeriformes > Tyrannidae > Myiozetetes > Myiozetetes cayanensis. The sequence goes on along the minus strand of NW_026087522.1, from coordinate 6,323,476 downwards.
GTGCAGGGAAATGCAGCTGGTGGTGATGGACTGATAACTGCACACCTGGGCTGGGCTCTCCCAGCACCTTCTGACCAGGACACAGCAGGAGTGGTGGAGTCAGAATTTTCAGCTGTTACCACTATGCTGATCTAGTTTTCTGCATAGTGCATTCTGAGAAACCTAACCTTTATTTTCTCTATAATGATCTTAACTTTCCCATTTTATGTTATATTATGGAAAAATGAAGACTGGAAAAAAGAACTTGTTGCAGTACCTGGAACTTTCTGTTCCAATTCTCTGCTCCCCTTTTACATTTGACCAAGGAAAACGAGGTCTATAATTTACATAGGGAACGTGGAAGAGGCAACGGCCTCAGTAATGCCAAATCACAGTTAAATCTACATTTTTTTCTGTTTATTTGAATTTTAAATAAAATGAAAATTAATTGATACTCTTTAGTAAAAATAGGATGTTTTCATATCAAGCATTGTTTTGGCCTTATTAATAATTCAGCTAAGGTTCTAGTTTGGACAGGTTTTCTTAAATTTTGATTGAATTTTGTTATGTCTTCATAGTATTATGACTAAAGAGTGTTATTGTGGGTCTTCCAAAATCCAAATAGGTCCAAAAATCTCCCTCAATCCAGTAATATGTTAAGTAGAAAAAAAAAGTGTCGTTACTGCCTTTTAAGTACAGACATTTCCTTGATGAAGTGACCTTAGCCAGAATTTTCTCGTCCAAAGGGGTAAGCTTGTAACTCAGTAACATGGTTAATTTTAATTAGTCAGACAAGCTCAGGCTCTCTGTAGCTTTGAAACATTTAAATCCAATTTTGATGATATTACTCTCAGCAAGCATGAAACAGATGCACACAATTGTTTTTAGCATATTACTTGAAGTTGACTTCAAACGTGTTCATTGTAAGTTGTTAAGAGTGCCTTCACCTACTGGGAATCCAATCTGCCTTTTTACCTTTTTTTTTTTTTTAATTTTAATTACTGCTACTATTATTGTTTGTAACTTTCACCTGGGAGCCTGTGCATGTGATAGGTGGGCCCTATTTTAATGTGTATGGAAAAAAAATCTCTTCTCTACAGTTATAGTGTAAACCTCTCTTCTTTCTTGCTTCTGACTCACACAAAATGAACTTCTTTAAATGAGGTATTTTATTTTTATGTTCAAATAAATTTTTATTTTTTACTTTTCTGCAATGGTGACAGCCATCTGACCGAGGTCACCTACTGTGCACAGCTGTCAGCTTTGAGGTCCAGTCTTGTGTGACAGTTTGTTTGAATGAAGGAGCTCAGATTTTGGCAAGAGAGAGAGAATCTCTCACATAGGCAATGTGTTTCTTTTTCCATGTTTAAATGTGTAGTACAGTATTTGTTGATCTAAATGACATTATTATATAGTAGTCTCTGTTCAGGTTCATACAAAGGCAGAAGGACTCACTGCTAATGCCATAGTTATTTTTTAAAGTCACTATTTTTTAAAGACATCCAGATGTAAAGAAAGAAGAAGAATTCTGCACTTGTTCATTGTCTGACTGAATTCATGAGCTAAAGTGTTCACCAAAATGTTCCTAGCAGAAATTACTATGCAATATTTTTTTTTTATTATTACTTCCCATGTTCTAAAGACAAGAAATGCTCTAAATAATCTTGTGGTACATGGGCATGCCTTCTCAGGCAGAGCACCATTGGTTCTGCAGAGATCCTTGGTTTTATCTTCAATCAATCCCAGCTGTGAACTAAGGCCTTGATTTTTGGACAGAAGCAGCATGTTTTTAGAGTCAGAAATATGTTTTATTAGTGTTGAAGCTGTGATTTTTTTTTTCCGAGATAAAAATATTGCACTTTATGGGGTTTTTTTGATTGTGGTAGAATAGTAGTTCATTAATTCCACTCTGCAGTCATTGGTTACTATATTGTTGATACATTTTTTTAAGAAACAGAAGTTTAAGTTCTCATGGTTGTTTGTGTCATACACAAACATTATTTTCTTGCAGAGCTGGGATGAAAGGATTGGCTGAGTGTAGCAATAATGCTGTACCTAACTAGGCTGGAGCCTCGGTTTGCAGTCTTGGCTGTAGTTCTCTTCCTCCAGAGTCTGGAAGGAGCTGTATAGTTAACAGTCAGTTCTCTACAAAATTTACTTCCCTTCTGAAAACGCTGGAAAACATTCTTGGGGTGATAGTGAATGCTAAAACCTCTTACTGGGGAGAAATAAGGTAGGCAGCCAATTTCCCCTGCTGCTCTGAATTGATTCATGCTTTGTATTGTACTTTGTCTTGAATGCTTTCAGTATGTGTTGTTTCTTGTAATGTTCTCATTCAGTGTTAATGTGAGTTTTGAATTTGGTTATATTCTCAATGATATAGAAACTGGATTCAAAATAGTGTAAGATGTGGCATTAGCAGTAAATAAATTTGAGGAAATAAGATACCAGCTGAGTTTTTGTGTCTAGTGATAGAGGACTTGAAGCTCAGGCAAGTCTTTGGCACCTAGACTTGCTAAAGTTTCCCCCCACCATGCAAATACGTTTTGTTTCCTCAGATCTCTAGAGCTCTTTAAGGTGCAATCAATAGTCCAGTCCACCCACCATCGATTGGAAGTTTTGATCTGGTCATTGGTGTGGCAGTGCATTATTTGCACCTCATGTCTATGTGAAAATACAGCAAAAATTTGTACAGATGTTTACCAGTGAAGATGTGCCTATGAAATTTCACCACGTAATGAGTTAGATGAAGTGCTAGTTAGTTCCAGCAAAATCTTTCTTATGCTGCCTTGCTTTTATTCAGAAAAGATTATTGCATCCCTAATAGTAAAAGAATTCTGTAAGGATACAGTTTTGAAATCCTTAGTGGAATTTGCATTCCTTGAAGTTTTGCACTTATACTTGAGACAGAGAAGTGACTTGTTTAGTGTGGTGTAGCATGGGGTGATGGAATCAGTAGGGCAGGGGAAAACTGGGACCTGGACTCAGCAGGGAGAGACACTGAGACCACTTTATTGAAAGGACGCAGCCTTTTTATGACTTCACACAAACACGAAAACATTCCTTATAAGGCAAAACTTCCTTATTAGGCAAAACTTGTGACTGTAGCATTTGATTGACTGCTGTTACCTGGAGACCTGGCAGCTTTCGGGGCTGCATTCCTGTGAGGAATTTCTCTGTGCTCAGCTTAGCCCAAAGCCTGCTGTTAAGGTCTGGCTCTTTCCCCCTCTTCCCTCCTGCAGAGTGTTTCTTCTTCAAGGCACAAGTATTTTTTTCATGACATCTCCTAACATCAGTAACTGACTGTTTATTTGTCTGGTTCACTGTTGTTAGATTTTACTCTGGCCTAGGTTTTAAGCACTGTTACGGGAGGAAACTTCCTGCTTCTTTGTTTTACACACCTGTGAGCCACAGGACAGAGTGAATCAAACCAAAATTTTCCCCTTCTCTCCTCTCCTGCGTTATCTCCTGGTTTATCTGGTCAGAGTGGTCTACTCTCCATCAGCTGTCTGATCTTCCCAGGGTGATTTCAAGAACATCCACTTTGGTATAAGGGGGTAAAGTGGCCAAGAGAGACCAGAGGCATGGGTAATACAGAACTGTTCCTTTTGGGGTCAGGACCAGGTTACAGTGGGGTAACATGCTGAGGGACCTGCAGCTCCAGCATCAGCCCCTTTTCTATGCTGAATTAAAGGGAATGGTGTAGATACTGCTCAGAACAAACAGCAAACCCCATGAAACAACAGCACTGTCAGGGGAAGGAGGGAGGGTATTGCCCAACACATCTCTCCATCTTAATGCCATAGAATTATAGAATCATAGAATTAACTGGGTTAGAAGAGACCTCCAAGATCATCAAGTCCAACCCTTGATCCAACCCCACTGTGATTACCAGATCATGGCACTCAGTGCCACATCCAGCCTCGTCTTAAAAACCTCCAGGGACAGCGAATCCACCACCTCTCTGGGCAGGCCATTCCAATGCCTGATCCCTCTCTCTGTAAAGAACTTCTTTCTAGTATCCAACCTAAACCTCCCCTGACACGGCTTAAGCCCGTGCCCTCTTGTCCTGTTGCTGGCTACCTGGGAGAAGAGACCGACCCCCACCTGGCTACAACCTCCTTTCATGTAGTTGTAGAGAGTGATGAGGTCACCCCTGAGCCTCCTCCTTTCCAGACTAAACCACCCCAGTTCCCTCAGCCTCTCCTCATAGGACTTGTGCTCAAGTCCCTTCACCAGCCTGGTTGCTCTTCTCTGGACCCACTCCAGCACCTCAATGTCCTTCCTGAACTGAGGGGCCCAGAACTGAGCACAATACTCAAGGTGTGGCCTCATTAGTGCTGAGTACAGGGGAAGGATCACTGCCCTGCTCCTGCTGGCCACACTGTTCTTGATGCAGGCCAGGATGCCATTGGCCTTCTTGGCCACCTGGGCACACTGCTGGCTCATGTTCTGGATAAATACATGGACATCCAACATCTTATTCAGGGGGAAAGAAAATATGAGAGTGCAGAGAAAGCACAGGCCTTCCTCTGAGGCTCGGGTCAGCCTGTGAGGACATTGCACTGGGCTGTTCTTGGTACTCTTTGTCTTGTACATGGTTGAGAGTGTGTTGTGTGATCTGTCAGGTGACAAAATAGGTGTGCAGCTGCTGTGAGTGTGCTGACTAGTATCTCACCTCAGATGCTTTCTGCAGACAGCGGCAAAACCAAATGTTGATCTCTGTTTAAACCATTCCATAGCTAGAAGGCAGTTGAATGTCTCAATTGGCTGCTGCACAAGGGAACTACTAAAGACATTGCTTGTTTAATTTATTTTATTTCATAAGCAGACTTTTGGGGACACATTAGGCTTCAAAAGACCTTTCTACTCCAAAAAAGAAAAGAAGTTTCCCTTGTGCATATTGCTTTAGTCCTATATTTCAAAATGACATGTTGATATCACAGATCGTGGGGCTGTGCATATTGCTCATGATGCACTGCTCCCTATCCACAGAGTTTCTCCACTTTATGATCAAAATAAAACACTTGAAATATGTTCTACTCTGCTAGGTGGGAGAGTGAACGAAATGCTGGAGGGGAACCTTTAAGTACTATCTCTCTGGAATTATTTACAAGATTGCACTATTTTCCCCACAACCCATTCGCTGTTTCTCCTCCTCCTTTCCTTCAAATATTCTGACTGGTGCTGACAGAAATTATTACAGCTTATGAGTGATAATATAATTCAGTTTTCCTCAAGGAGAGATGATATCAGAGAAGTGTTTTTTTTAAAATATACTGGCTGAAAAGAGCCATCTTTCTTCCTAGAAGAACAGTTATTAATCTCTTACCAGCACATTTTCATATAATTTTGAACATTTATTTCCATGCTGTGATATTATAGACCCCGGCATTTGTGTCAGTTTTGATGCAGTGCAACATGCTGGAACATGAAAAGCCATAATTACCACTGTGGTCATTTGAATTGCTAACCAGATCCTGACATTTCTAAATCGGACCAATTTCTTAGTGATCCAGAAGTAAGCCTGGGTGCCACATGAGCTGCATTTCAATTAGGCAAGTCAACATTTAAAAAGAAAATGTGGAGCACTCACATCCCCAAAGCATTGCTAAAATAAAGAAGTGCTTTGATGGTTTTCTATTGCCCCCTCTAGAATGACTGTTTTGTTTGTGAGGATTTGCTGATAAAATTTTAGTTTCTGCTCATTTTGATGTGTTTGAATCGTTCAGAAAGATCTCTTTCAGAATTTTTTTCTGCAGCCTTTAATTCTTTATAATGGATATACCTACAGCAACCTACTCTGAGGTTTGTGTGTGAATGTGCCATGTACCTTAGGGGTGTGAGCTCTCAGTTCTCCTGAGGGTTTGAGTCATGGACTTCCTACTCTGTGCCCAGATCATATGGGTTTGTTGCAGTGCAGGTCTCATGACTGGATTTCCAAGGTGGCTGGGGAGCTCAGTTTTAGCTCTCAAAGTTACAGTTTGGCTGTAGATGTTCATCTCCACGCTGCTACTTCCTGCTGATGCTCTTCTGGTTAGTGTTGCCTGGAGGGTTTACTTTATTGCAGCCCTGCATCTGCCCGGGCTTGGAGGAGGGAATGTGATGGGGAAGGAGAAATGTTCAAGTCATCAACAAAGGAAGGGTGTGACACCCTGTGACATCATAAGCTTCATCTTTGAAAGAGCGATTCAGAGGCTCTCAGTGTCCCAAACCAGTAGAGTAAAATATGTAGCTTCTTTTTTTAAAAAGAGGATTCATGGGGTTTTAGCCTATTGGACCTGAGGGATGGGGCATTTATATGTAAAAGGTATCTCTTTAACTTGAGGCTGCAGAAAACCATACAGCAATAATCTTATGAGTGTGAGGGGGGAGAGTGAGAAGAAAGAATATTTACGTTTATTCTGCAAAACAAGAATGGCAGTTCCAAAAATGTTTTCCACTTCAGTTTTGTAACTATGGAAAATACTAGACTAGATGAGGAAAAAAAGCAGGAAACAAATTGAAATGTGTTTGAATTAGTGGAAAATACTTTTATATGATTATATTTTTTTTCTCATTATTTACTTGCAAAAGTTTGTAGCTGAAAACCTGAAAATCTGATTTTTATTTTTTGTCCCCTCTTTTTTTTTTTTTTCTCTGAGAAGTGTTAGACTGTTTTCCCCAGAGAAAAGGTGAATTCTTGACTCATTATGGGGAGGTCTGTTTTTCTTTTTATCTTGTGGACGAAATAATCTTTTTCCTTAAACTGTGGGTCTACTTATTAAATCAAGGAGAGGAAGAAAGATGACAAAAACCAGCTGCAGGCTCCTTTTAAAGATCAGCCTTCAATCAGGGATTTCACTTTTCCTGCCTGAAATGATCGGATTTGCATATATGTCATAATGTTTTTGTGTATTGAACTATGAAAATGTAACTGTAGAGAAATGAAGCTGAAAAATGGTTTGAATTAACAGTTGTTTTCTCTATAACTTTTTTCTTAGAGGGTTGAGAGAAGTGCTTTAACCTGTTTTTGTGAAAGTATTTGGAATACATAATTTATATATTCCTAACGTGCAGTGTAGTAGTTGTTGGAATGTTACTATCAAAGTTACTGTTCCTAGTTTAAAGACATTGCTCTCCTCAAAGTGTATTTTTAGATGTGTTTGCATGTCTGTGAGTTTTGGAGTGACTGATGCAGTGGTGGTGATGATATGATGTGTGGTGTTTAACGTAGTCTTCTAGGAGGTAAAGTTGACCTTGAGAACACAGATGATTTGGACATACTGTGCTTTGCTCTCAAGCTGGCAGTGGATAATTTTCATGCAACAGATGTGTTTGATTATGGTTACCTGAGGTATGAAATAACTTCTAATGCTAAAACCAGGGGGTTCAATATGGTGCTGGGTGGTGCTGTTATTTCCACTGCAGAGATGTCTAGACACCTCACTCAAGGAGCCAAGCCTCCAAGTACTGAGCACTGTATGCCTGAGTAAAAAAAAGCCTCTTCCAGACTCTGACAGCTTTAAAAACCCACTTGAAAAGCATGTTGGTTATCAGAAAACAACAACAACAAAGTCTATTCTGGTTGTGAAACCTCTATGTGGGGAAAAAATAAGATGAACCTCTGTGTGACAAAAAGTGAATGAGGCACAATGTGCACAGCTACTGCTTAACTTGTTCCCTCTCTGGGTTCTCTCCTCCTGGCACATCTCCTGTCTGTGCAGCCCAGTGTGGATCCCAGTGGTCACCCCTGAGCCTGCTCCACTGCAGGTGGTGGTGTAGGGAACGAAAAGCCTGCTTGATGCAAAGAGTTCAGAGGCTGGTATTTTATAACGGGCTGTCCCTGGCCTACTTGCTTGACCCTCCACCAGTATTCTCTGACTGACATGGGGTTTATTTGTTTGGTTTAAAGAGAAAATATGTAAATGAGTAGCTAATAACATCTGTGTTTGGATCTGTGGAGTCTGAACTCCAGAACATTAAGCAGTGAACAAACTTTTATTCATTTATCCATGGTTTCTTGCATCAGGTGCATCATTTTGCCTGAGCCAACTCAGCCCCTTCTGCATATGCTTTCCTAGGCATGATCTACTCCCATGTGCACTGCCACTCTCCTGAATGCTGTTTTGACTGGAGCACAAATAGCAAGCTTCCTGAGGGCATTGCTGCAGATGGGGTTCGTACAGCTAATTAAAAACAGAATGTGTGTCTGTGGATGTCTACAATGTATTGTTAAATAGGAGTCCTGTTTCTGTGGCATTTTAGAAATATACTGAGAATATTGCCATGGATTTGTGTTTTAGGTTAGCCATGGTAGAAAACTGGAGGATTCTGACCCAGCCTGGAGAAGAGACAAAGGCTTTCAGCCAGGGCAATGGTCACTGCCACCCGTCACTTCTGCGCTCTTCTGTCTGACAGGGGACAAGGTGAACCTCTTCTTATCCCTTTGGGGGCACTTTGCCCCTTGTCATCTCTTCATCAAGCAGCAGTGATACCTGCAGTGACAGCACTGACATAAGTAAGTGGCTTGTAGCTTCACAGTGAACAAAACTTGTCAGCTTTAATTAGCATTGCTGAGTGATGTCTTGAAAGCCTGTAGGTATAAACAGACAACTAAGCTGGTAGAATTAAAAACAGATGTTAGAATTTAACTCCCTTAATAACAACATCCCTCATCTCTTCCCCATTAAAAAAAAAACAACTAATGTCAGTTAATGCCCAATTCTCTTTATGCATTTCTCATTAACATGCAGATTGAGCACAGTGTATTCAGGAAGACAACATGCTTTTTATTTGAATGGAGGTGGCTGTTAGTATTTGTCAAATCTTTCTGTTATTCCCTTGTTCCTAACCACTTGTCCAGACAGAAGGGACTTGATTTAAAAACTGACCAGGCCATATTTCAAATTCCATAAATTCCTGATCCTCCAGAAGATCTGTAAAAAAATTCTGTACTAAAATCCTAGAAATTATTATCTGTACTACTAAAATACACTGTAAACTCTTAATGGGAAACTCTCTCGATGCAATAGATGTTTTAAAATGAGGAACCCCCTCTAGACGTGCTGTTTTTTACCATCCAAAGCAAGATGGTAATTGTGGCCACATTCAACTGGAAACTGGAGTAAGCCTATCTGGATTGCACAGCCTCTGACCATGGCTGTGGCATGGGATGTAGCACATGCTTAGACAGCTCTATACCAGCTTATCTAATAAGGGAGAGGAAGAAAAGACCTCATGACTCCCTTAGCCCTCAGGTAAATCAATGTCCATTTTGGTTTGTCTTAGACATTTTTTTTGGGTAAATGCCCCTGAAAGTGTTAAAGGCCAGGCAGGCCAGTGCTTGGAACAAGCTGGTGTAGTGGAGGGTGTCCCAGGCCATGGCAGAGGGGTGGAGTTAGATCATCCTTATGGTCACTTCCAACCCAAACCCTTCCTGGACTCTGTGAATGCCTTTTGTTGCACTAAGTTTACAGAGCATAAACAAACTTAGGCTTTGGTTTATCTCCAAAATCTGAACTTGGGCTGGAGGTACACAATGTCTTGGAAGGAGGATCATGGAGGTGAACACAATCTTGGAAAAAAAGGAAGCCCAGTATGGAGACATGCAATGCTTTCTGACTGAGTGAGGACATACTTGTGTTTTCTATCCATGAATCTAAAGACCAGCAGTCTGTGATGCTGAAGATGTCACCCAAGGACATTTTGAATGGCATTTGGCAAGGCTACCCTGTTGTGACAGGGGAAAGAGCTGAGAGAAATGGTCTTCTCAGAATAGTGTCCTGTTGAGTTGCAAATGTGGCCAGAGCAGGATCCTTGAGGAAAGCACAACATCTTTCCTCTGCATGTCCTGGCTCCACTGTCCCTGTCCTTAACACTGCAATTGGAAACAGAAAATACATGTTCTCTGCAGCAGAATGCAGCACATCCCAGTGGTAGGAACACAACTGGGAGCACAGCTTTCCGCCACCACCTCCTTAAGGGTCCAGATCTTTGGGAACTTCTTTAAAGATAAACTTTCCAACTGGTATGTACCAGGAGAGAAATTCAGTCTCTAATCTAACTGCTATTGCTATTTGAAAGTGATATATTCTTCTGGACGACAAACTTGATGTCAAACTTCCCTATTGGATTTTTCTGGCACCTGAAGACCAAGAAATGAACATGGATGTACTTCCTAATGACTAATTGGAATGTTTTCTTTCAAATATTAGTCATTGTTTTTCCTACAGGCTAGACCTGTGTTTGTCATGAGCTGCAAATTCTCCAATAAATTATGAATAGGCATGTAAATGTTTAAATACATGTGTTCGAATGAGAGGCAAGACTGGAAAATTAAGAGCAATTCTTGATCTGCTCTGATTTTCACAATGTGACAGACTGTCAAGGTTAAAAGGACCTTCACAGATTTTTTATTCACTTTTATATTTGCTTCATGTAAAATATAGGTGGCAAAACAGGAGAGAGTCATGGTGAGATGTCAAGTTATTATAACTTAATTACTTCTAGAGAATACACAACTGAACGTGTACAGTGCCATGATATAAAAATAAAGTACATGTTTAATAGATTGCTGAAATATGCAGCTTGAGGACACGTCTTCCATTTTTTTTTCTTTCTGATGCTCAAGTTTTGGTAAAACATGATTAGTCTCCAAATCATTAATATGGTACTGCTATAAAACCTTGCTTCTGTTTCTATTCATTTCAGTAGAATCTGTCCTGCTCTAAACAGAAGAAGGGGCAGTTATAACTGAAATAACTGGGGTTTTCTTCTGCTCCAAAGCATGTATGTGGTAAATTAACATATGCAGTTTGGATTTCCTCTCAGAGTTATGAGGGAAGTCGTTAGTTATGGAAGATGTCTATGCATGAAAGGCTCCCACCTTTGTATGAAAATTACATTTGAACCCCTTCTCGCAAGTTCATATGAATAAACGTATTTAAGAATGCTGAAAAGAGGATGTGTAGGAAGACTTTTTGGGGATGGGAGGGAAGATCTGCGTCAATTGGGTTCTGGTGGGTGGGGGTACTTGAGCAGTGCAACCCCATCTCTGTAGGTGGTTGTGTTCTTCCCTCATTGCTTTGAGCTGGACCAGCAGTTTGGTAACTACTTTTGGAAGATGATTCTTGTGGTTGAAGATTTTTCTGTTTTAAAAAACAACAAACACCAGCACACACACACACACACAAAAACAAACCAAAAATTCTCCCCGGGAAATACAGGTTCTGGTAATTTATATGGCCACAGTTCTAGTCCTAATTTGGCTTTTACTGTCACCTTGTTATAGCTGGCCTGTATTTTCAGTGAAATGAAATCTGAAAGTTGTATTGAAACTATAAATTTGGTATGAAATTTTTTCACCAAAATAGTTAACCCTTAGAAGGACATCGCTCAAGACAAGGGGGATCCTTCCCTGAGGAATTTTCAAATTCAGAAATTTTTCCAAAAAACCCATTTATGTTTAAATATCTGAAGCATCTCCTACAGTGATAAATATACTGCTACCTCTGGGAAAGCTCAGAAAAGTCTGTCTGGATCAGGTTTTCCACACTGATGTCTTCTCCACACCATGTTTTCTGGCTATACTGGTGAAAATTCTTTCCTATGAAATGCAAAGCTCTAGAAATAATCCTTTACTGGATTTTTCTTGGCTGGTGATGTTGAAAGTTTTATTATATTTCCCTGCAGTTGGTACAATTTTGCTGCCAGCTTGCTCTTTGTGCTTGTATGTTTCTCATTCATTTTCAAGGAGTTTAATACCATGGAATGCAGAGACCATGACTGTGACACCAGATTAAAAAGAAATAGTCATGAGGGGGGGGAAAAAAGACTGTATTTAATTGAGTCCAAAATACTAAGATTTTTTTTTTTTTTTTGCTTGTTTTGGTGTCGCGGTCGAGCCGGGGAGGCGACATGGGTTTCAGGATACCAGCAGCTTTTTTATTGCAACAGTGCAGTTATCTTTATACAGTTCTGGGATGACACATGTACACACAGCATTGGTTTAGCACTATCATAACAACTTATGATTGGACATACAGCCACATGTCCTAACACAATAGGCTGACATTCCTCACAGGAAACCCCCTGTGTCACAGTCCTACTGTCCGTGGTTAACCCTCTGCCAGGTGTAAGAAGTTCCATCTTCAATATCTCAGTTTACTGAGAGCCCAGAACCAGCTGGGCTCCCCAACATTTTGGTTCTTAATAGTTGATGAATTCCTCTGTCTATTCTTCTAACATTGTCTGTGGTTTCTTGTTTAATTTATTTAATAGCAATAATTTCAAAATCAACAAGAAATGAGAAAAAACCAAATCCTAAACCCCAAGCTTGTCCCTCCTTGGCAGAGTAAGCTCTGCTACACATGTCCTGGCTGAAACTTGAGCAGGCTCCCATACCCTGAGCTGGAACCTGCTCTGTGCCCATTTCTGTGGAACAGTCTGGCCATGAGTTCACGGGGCCTTACTTCACAGTCTCTGTAGTAGGAGTTTCTCAGTCAGAAATTTGATTACTTGTGGGGTTTTGTGAGGGGTTTTTCTTGTTGTTTATTTGTTTGTTTTATAAGACTTACTAATGATGGAAAACAAAATGTGTTTGAATTTTGGTTTTTTATTTGAGTAGAGAATTATTTTTACTCCATGGGCAGAGGGACAACCTCAAACCTATCAGCAAACCACCTGGTTCTTTCTCTGTAACCTGATTCTTTGTTTCCCTTCATAGATAGACTTCTGTTTTGGAAAAACTGGACATAATACCATCCAGTGATCTGGTACTCTCAGGGGAAATTCCCAGAAAGCCTTCTGCTAGATACAAGTTTGTAGAGAAGGTTAAAAACTAACAAATAAAAATATCTGTTTCATGCAAAAATATGTTATGCTTGCATCAAGGAGGGTAGGATGATTATTTTCTCTGGACTGTGGAAGAACACTAACATATGCCATCTTGCATTCACTTAGATTGATGAATAGCAGATGGAAGTCATGCAGAATGTTTTCTGTAGTATGCTTAAGTATTGCTGTCAGCTTTTCAGTTTTTGATATAGCAAGAGACAGTTGTACTTGCTTTAGGGAGTGGAGATAAATGCCTGCAGACTCTAACATCTGTACAGGAGAAGCACTGTAACACTAGAAGTTCAATGATCCTTCATTTTTTGTCGAAATATTGTGAGTCTGACTATTAATACAAGTTTTTGGTATGGACTCTCTTCATAACCATTAGTGCAGATAAGTGGCTTTTTTCACAACTTCACTTGAATTTTTATTTAAATCTTAGATGTACATTCTGGTTTTCCTGTAATAACCAAAGATGCATGTTGAGATATTCACTAGAAAGCCTTTCTTGGGTAACATTTGACTGCTGAATTTCATTCTTCTGTTCCTTTTCCCCAGCACGTTGTCCATCTTGCCTTGAGTGAGGCTACATTTAATGTGCTTCAGTGGAGTCATGTCAGTTGTGCCCTAAAACAATGAGCTGTGCAGTGCCAATACAGTCATCTCATGTGCATGCTCCTGGTTGCTTTGCTAACTATGTTCACTTACTGATTATCCTTTGGTAAGAGAAACAGTGACAAATCTGGACATATTATAGGGTGTTGGTCTACTGAAATACCCTCTCGTGCAGCTCTTTTGTCACTGTCTTTTGATGGCCTTCTCCCTCCGTGGGTTTGCTCTCAAGGGGTTTAACTGACTTCATTATTTTGTGGCTTCTGTCATTTAATCCACTGGTCTGCAGTGATTTCTCTTTTGTACCCTTAGCCTGGGATCTGGGCCTGGTTTGGGTGTGATTTTCCCACGACTATTAATTATTTCCACCAGCCCCTTTTGTGACAGTTTGGCATAATTCTGTTGAGACCAATTTGTCATAATTTCAGGTGAGACTAGTAATACATATTAGAAATCCTATTGAAAAACTGCTGATAGACTGTTTTTTGTGGCCTGTTTGTAGAAGGGTTCAAAAGAGATTGTGAATCATGTGGTGGTTTAGGGAAAAACAGTTCTGTAATCCATTTCCTTTGGGAAAGGAGAATGAGATTCTAAGTGGCTGCAAAAACTCTGGCTGGGGAACTGCAAATTGCTTCCAGTTGCTGAGAGCAGCCCAGTTTCCAAAGACAGAGGAGTGTGTGGTACCTCCCACAGTCAGCAATGCCGTGGAAGAGCTGAGCTGCTGCTGACCAAGGAGACTGCACAAAACTAGAGCAGCCAAGTCAAGGAAAGGGTACAGCAAGTTTGGTTTAACATTTTTGCGAAACACAATGGAATTACTTTCCCCCAAGGTGCCCAGAGGAATCAAAATGAGAAAAATATTTTCTTGAAATTTAGTTGCTTGGTGAAAATTTTCAAAGTGAGTTCCTAGTATGAGTCCTCTGAACATGAAAGAGATGCACCCCTGTAACTCTTCAAAAGCCTTGTTAGAGCACTCATCCACGATGCAAAATGGGCATCCTTAGTCCTTGCTTTGCTTCATCCTCATGGTCCTTAAATCTAGCTGGAGGCAACAGCTGGATGGACACAGAGACCACAGTGCCTGCAGTGACTGGCAAGGTTACTCTGAGTGGCACCTCTCTGCTCCCCAGGGACCAGCTAAGCCACCCCTGGAATGTGTCATTTAAGTGCTACATTTTGCAAGGAAATCGAAGATGTTTACTTTAAAAATCCCTTGGTAAATGCTCCATTACGGCTTCATTAGACACTCAAAGCTATGCAGGACCCCACTCCCAAATCTGAGTGCTCTGCTTTTAAGACTAACCCAGCTGGTGCCTGGGCTGAGTTCTGCAGGGATGCAGTTCTGCAGGGATGCAGTTCTGCAGGGATGCAGTTCTGCAGGGATGCAGTTCTGCAGGGATGCAGTTCTGCAGGGATGCAGTTCTGCAGGGATGCAGTTCTGCAGGGATGCAGTTCTGCAGGGATGCAGTTCTGCGAGGTGCAGGGATGCAGTTCTGCAGGGATGCAGTTCTGCAGGGATGCAGTTCTGCAGGTGCACGGCCACTGTCTCTCTGGGCAGTCTCTGCCCGCATTCTCCACCAAAAAATGTTGTGGTTTTGCCCTGGGTTAATTTGCTTTTACACCCCCTACACAATTACCATTCAGTTGAGAGAAGGTTTATGCAGACAAAAGAGACTGGATTGGGGAAAAAAGTATGAGTATTTATTACTAGCACAATAAAAACTATTAAAGAACTATATCTACAATAATCTTACTTAAGTAAAAGGTGCTATGTATTTACAGAAAAAATACTTCTTCCCCCCACTTTATATCAGTCCAAGAAGGAGAAGCAGTCTCATTCTCCATTCTCAGAGTTCCAGGTCTCCTCAGCAATTCTGCAGCACTTTCATCGCAGCTGGAACTCTTTCATCTCTCTCTCTCTTGCTCTGTGTTGGCCTCCAGGGCTGGGCCTACCCCCCTCCTGGGCTAAGATTGGAGGCTGGGGGGTTACCCAGGTCCTGAAGGTTTTCCTTCCATGGTCTTGCAAGGGGATGCTTACCATGCTTACCATGGATTTTCTTCCACAGGGTTACAGGGGATAATGGTTTAAGAGTCCACCCCTGTTTCCTATGGAGGTCCCTCCCCATGGGAGAACAGTCTTTGATAGACCTTTCCAGCATGGTCTAGTACGGATTCTTTACTTTAATTCCCACATCTTACCCGGACCGTCCTTGCTCCGGCGTAAGGTTCTTTCTCAAGGTTACAAATCTTCAAATTTTCAACAGCAGCATGGATCCCACACACACACGGATTCCAACATTTCACCTGAGCTGTTCTTGCTCCAGAGTGAGATTTTCTCAGGGTCACAAATCTCCAGCACCAGCAGCATGGATCTCTCACTGAGATCTCAAGCTTATCCGAGCCGTCCTCACTCTGGCATAAGCATCATTCTCTTCAAGGGTCACAAAGTCTTCAACAGGACTCTGCCTCACCTCAGATCTCTCATGAAGTCTCGGCTTCTTCATACAACCTACTTCAGTGTAGGCTCCTCCACGAGTAACATGGAGTCTCTTCACCTCACAAACTTCCACAAGGTAGCAGGGATTTATTTTTCAGTCTTTTCCCTGCTGAAGGGAGACAGCAAAAAAGGGGAAGAAACAAGCCCCGTTTGCACAGTTCTTCTTTCTCCTCCGGCTGCCAGCTTTGACCTTGGAAGTCCCTTATCTCTTTGCCGGAATTCTTCTGTAGTAGTTCTTCATCCAAGCAGTCAGTCTTTTAAAGTTTTTTTTCTTCACTCTCTTGTAAGAGAGGAATTTCAGTACTACACTTGCCCCCCTGCCCTGGCCCAAGACCGGGGGAGGAGGGGGCCTGGCCCTCCTCGGGCCCACTGCTCTTCTACATGGCTGTCGCTCCTAATTTCAACTGTGACACAACCCTTCTCTTCCGCTTTCTTAAAGATGTAATTAGCAAAGGCGTTACTGAGAGTTTTAATTGGCTTCTTGTCCGGAACTTCACCTGGACAAAACCATTCTCAGCCCTAGGGCTGGTCGGCTGGGCAAAACCAGAACAATGGTTTGGGTTTGTTGTTGCAAGCAGCTTTTGGTTGCTTATGGCCTGCAAGGCAGCTGGAAAGCCAGACTGCTTCTAACCTGCCTTGTATATAAAATTCCTCCCTCTCACGGTGTCTCTCTGTACGGTGCTGTCTCTGTGTATCCCCCTCTTCAGGGCAGCAACTCAGGTGTTGGCTAAAGTAACTTCTTTAGGGGGGATGGTCATGAGTGCAGAAGACACATAATCTACTGCATGTGCTATATTTAGAGAATGGAAGAATCCAGGTGGATTTGTAAATGTTTAAAATGTCAAGGGGAGTGATGATTGCTGGTAACTGTGGGAGCTGTGCAGGCTGCACTGAGTGTTGGTCAGGGTAGCTCTTCAGTGCCGTCCTAATGTACAATGCACAAACACGATGTGAATGCATGTTGTACTGCAGCTGAGGCCAGGATTGTGGGGTGTAGCTGTTCCTCTGCGCTCTGTTAGTGTAGAATGAAGAATTCATTAGTTCCCTCTCTGTCCCATCATATGGGTGTCTGCAATGTGTGCTTCAATGGGAAAGAGGAGAGGGAGTGCTGAGGAGAGGGAGTGGCGGATCAAGCAGTAGAAGTTTTAAGTAGAGAGCCATTTAATGTCATTCAGGGCAATGGGATTGCAGGGATTTTATCATTTATTTCCCAGGTTCCAGCTACCAATGTCTGATTTCAGTGCTCTCCTCTTTGGGAAGAGCTCTGTTCTGCTGTTCTTCCTTGGCAGGTTTGTTCAGCACCTTGGAGAATGAACCAGTACATGGAGTCATCACATCCTACCTTATTGCAAGGGGGGCAGAGATAAACCTTCACTGGGGAGGAATGTCTGTCTAACCTAACAGTTAAGAAATAATAACATTACCTAACAGGTAATGTGGAGTAAAGCAGCCATCATCTTCCTTTTCAATAAACTTTTTAGATTGTAAAACCATTGAATTTTAGTCACAGTTGGATTTATGTTTGTCTTACTCACTATAGGAGCAAGGAACTGGTTACATATTTATTTGTATTTTTCTGGAGGGATTTTTCCAGGACTCCCTTGAAGATCTAATAATAATAATAATAATAATAATAATAATGGCCAGTCTTCGCGAGCGAAGATCCAGGGAAGGTCTTTCCACCTTCCAGCCTGCGCATTGGATTTTTAAGGTGAGACACAGTGTGCGCGGAACTGAGCCCACCCTTTAATCCTAAGGTTCATCTGCCGGGGCCAAGCGAGCTTGGACGGTGGCAGCGAGGTCCTTAGGACGTAGGTGGGTTGCCTTTAAGGGCTAACGAGCCCCACCTGCCCGGGAGTGGCCCTGACCGGGAATCGAACCCGGGTCTCCGCGGTGATAGCGCGGCGCCTTTACCACTAGACCACCAGGGGCTCCCTTGAAGATCTAGTGCTTTTGAAAATCCCTTCCTGTGAAATTTAGGGAAAAGAAAGAATTAATTGGTTCTAGGAAGATGGGAAAAATAATGATGAAATGGTAAAAAGAATACTGAGAAAATTACTTTTTCATTCTAAATCTAATTACATGAAGTGTGTTCTAATATAAAGCCGTGTGCTGCTGAGGAAGGAATAAAATGTTTGTTCTCCCCGTGATCGGGCGAGCGGGAAGGGGCAGTGCGGGTCTGTCCCCAGGTGATGGTGCTCTGGCTCCACGGCAGTTTTCCCGTGCCAGGAAATCACTTGGCGCTTTCCACAGAGCGAGATCCATCAGCGGGGTTGGCCCCCCAGTACTTCATTACTTGGGACTCCTGGCCAAGACTTGCAGGGGTAAAGAAAACGGCTTCTGCCCCACAGAGTGAGACCCACAGTGAAGAATGGCTGGTGCTGCAGTATCTGTTCTTAGGGGGAATTTGGGATAATTTAACCTCTTGAGTGCTCTGTACTGCTGTGCTGTACTCATATAGTCGCTCTCATATACCGAGAGGGAAAGTGGCCTGTGAAACTGTTACTCTTCCTTTAGGCTCTGCAAACCTCGTGTCACACACTGAGCATCACAGAGGTAAGTAACCATCAGGAGATTGTTGTGGTATGGCCATGAGATGCAGCACGTGCTGTCAAAGCACGTGTAGAAGCATAATACCTTTTCTTTGGAGCGTCACAGAGCACTGCATTTCCTACTGAGGCTTAATAATCAAAAGCATCCAAAGCAATTAGGAACACCAACCTCCTGGACCTTGTTCAATTGGAGCTCTTAGTATTTATTCATAAGATCTTCAGTGAATATCAGCTTAGTAAGCAACTCCTCAGCCAAACTTCAACAACTGAGCATCTGTGTGCTCCTGGTTGATAAATGTGAGTTGTTTAACTACCATCATACGTCATTATGTTGAAGTAGATAGTGTTTTCTTCAGCAGTTGGTGAGTCCTGGAATGGCACTTAGTAGTTGCCATCATACTGCTTTTAGCAGAGCAATCTGAAAGCTGCACAAGCAGAGTGACGTCCTGAATGGTTGGTTTTACTTGATCTATACAGGCAGGTGAGGCTCAGTTACACATATGGCCTTTTCACCACGTTATTCATTTTGGATGTGATTCTTAAGTACAGAGCAATGATAGAGGGTTGTAGGTAATTAAGGATATGGCATTCTTCCTGTACTTTGGTGTCTCAGTTGTAACTGAAATTTCCCAGCTAAGCCTGTTGCATCCATACTGAATTCCTTTAACTGTCTTTAGGAGTTAATCCATGAGCAGTTTAGTGCTTGTTTAAAGTATCTCAACCAAAGTCTCAAGTAGTACTCAGGGTATTTTGAGAAGGTTGTAGTTTAATGGTTGCAGAATGAAGTTTTTTTCTCTTATTTGAGACACTGTAGCACTGTAACACCTGTTGAGTGTGCCATCAGGTGGTCTTGTCCAGGTGGGTTTTATTTGCTGGTGGAAAGGCCAAGGGATTGGCGTTTGAATGCTCAGTGGGTAACCTTGCTGTCAAGAGTGCATCTGTTACCAGTCCAGGGCTTAGACAAAAGATGTTTCCTTCAGGTAGGTTTTCCTCAATTGCAGTGTAGCTGTGTGATATTTTGGGGTGTGTTATGTTAACAAAGAAGCATCACATGCAGTTTCCTCTGGTTTTCTTTCCAACTGGTGAAGTCTATCATCCCTTTGCTTTCTTTGACTTTGATTTAGGATTTGCACTATTTTGGTTGGTTGGCTAGTTGAAACCAGATAGACAGGATGGCACTGAGAATGCTCACATGGCTCAGCTGATGGTAGCAGGCAATAAGACGCAATGGGGACAGATCCAAGAAAAACTGAAGGAGCTTTGCATTGGGATGGGAAAAGAGAGGGTGAAAGGACAAGTTCTGCCTCTACTCTGTGTCCTGATGTCACAAGTAAATTTAGTGATGCAGCTACTTACAAATTCTTTACAAATGATTACTACTGTGACCAACATAATGCACATTTTCAGACAAATTAAGCTTTAAGGACACTTATTAAAGAAACCTTTAATTTACTCTTTTTGACTCCCAGGGGCTATACTCTTCCTCTGTTCAGAGCTTTCCAGCATCATTATGTATCCAAGTTATGAAAATGTATGAATCATTAGAATAGACATCTCTAGCAGTGATGACAGAACACAGAGGTTTACTTCAGCTTCTATAAGCATCTTCAGATGCTTATGCTTAGTTATTCAGGTTTACAAGATTTAGAGTTGTTTTGATGCAGAAATTGAATTCTTGCAGAATTGCAGTTTTTCACCAGATGATCCTGTTTTCCTCTTGCCAGGCTACAGACAACAAGACATGAGATATTTTTCTTCCCTCTGCTACTCTAGTCCTAAACAGGATCTGGAAGTAAAAACTGGAAGTACAAAAGGAAATGGAGAAACAAGGATTACATGTTACTTAAAAGTCAGAGATCTTGTAGAAGATAATAAAAGCGTATGTACAAAAATGCGCTTATTAGTATTTAAAAAGATTTAGAGTGATTTGTTGAATTTAATTCATCTGGTGGGTTCAGTTTTCTGAAAAGTCACTTTTTGAATTGCCACAAGAATGCACTCCAGTTACTTTGTTTTGTAAAAAAAAGGGAATAAGAATTAATATGGTGAAGGCTGCAGAAAGTCCTTGTTTTCATCAAACCACAAATGCCAAACTCAGCTTTCAGCATCATCCAGATCTTCAATGGAATGAAGACAGTGAGATGGGCAGGTAAAGCCATGATTCTGTACTGCAGAACTGCAGAGAATATTGTGCCCTTCCAAGGGGCATGGGTGTCTGGGTCATGCCCCAGGCCAGGGCACAGAAGTGGTACAGTGTGGTGAGAGGGAGGCCTGAACCAGCACTCCTGGGGTGTCAGTCCTGACGTGTGGAGGAATGTGAGTGGCTCTGCTCCCTGCTGGCAGTGGTCTGTGCTGCTGGTAACCTGGGGCACAGGTCTGAATAGGGGCCTTGCAGGCCTACTTGCCCATCTTGCTTGCCTCTGCACTGCTGCAGCTGTGCTGCTCTGACAGTCAGAAAACCTTTGTTGCTGTTTCTTTTTTCCTTTTTTTTCCCTTGTTGTTAGCATGGCTATTGGTCCATAAGAAATGACTTTATTTCTCTGCAGCTCGATGTAATCTGCCAAATGTGGATAAATGTGTTGTCTTTGTAAAGTCCTTTGGGTGCTAAGAAATGGAGGGTGCTGTATGACAGCCAGGGAGGTGCTGCAGCTTTCTGTTTGGAGTGTTCTTGGCCCAAGTCTAATGTGCAGGACTTTCCCCACGAGGGTTTGAATCCCAGGAAGGAGGCGGAGAAGTCGCTGCTTCACAGCGACTTGTGGATTCTACATAAAACATTTTCTCAGAACTAATTAAAACTTTGAGAACTTAAATGAATCAGTGCTGCGTAACTAACAGCTTGTGCTAAAGGCTTTGAACAAATATCCACAATGCATCAGTAAACATGCAAATTACTTCTTCATGTAGGTAGCCCCTGGTGGTCTAGTGGTAAAGGCGCCGCGCTATCACCGCGGAGACCCGGGTTCGATTCCCGGTCAGGGCCACTCCCGGGCAGGTGGGGCTCGTTAGCCCTTAAAGGCAACCCACCTACGTCCTAAGGACCTCACTGCCACCGTCCAAGCTCGCTTGGCCCCGGCAGATGAACCTTAGGATTAAAGGGTGGGCTCAGTTCCGCGCACACTGTGTCTCACCTAAAAAAAATCCAATGCGCAGGCTGGAAGGTGTAAAGACCTTCCCCGGATCTTCGCTCGCGAAGACTGGCCATTATTATTATTACTTCTTCATGTTGGGATGTGTCTCCCTGAAATACTGTGCATTGATAAAAGGTTTCTTTGTATCTATAGCTTTTTAGACTTTTAAATTTATTGGGTTTTCTAACCTCTCTTTCAGATCTTTTAAGATATGGAGAAACAGCCTTTAAAATGACTTACCAAGCAAAATTCACTGTGCTTCAGCAATAACTAGCAGTTAAAGTGTCTAAATTAGGGACTGAAACAAAGCTGGAAACTGTTCAATCATGACTGTTCACTTAGGTAATCTTTAAAGGGGATTACTGCAGTTATAAAGCATTTTCCCATAGTTACGATGGCAGTTTTAGAGAAGATTCATGACTTGTAAAACTTTCGTTGGGCATAGTTCACTCCTGGTTTCTTTAACTAATGCTGTAAAGTAAACCTCGACTTGGAGAGAGAAAGGATGGGTGAGGATCCAGTAATGAAGATAATTAGGACTGTGGGATTCTATTTCATTTAGTTTTTCATAAGTAATAATCCCTCTCTTTTTTGACTTGTTTCTAACACTGTGAGGTTTTTTGGATCACTTTATATCTTCTATCTGTGTGCATAGTACAACCAAGCAAGCAATACAGGTCTACCTCTGACTTGTTGGAAGATGGTTACAGCTCTGCAACTGCTGCCCAGCGTATACTGTTGGCATTGAAGGTTTTGTTCTCTGCAGACCTCTGCAGCTTTTCCAGAATCCATTTGAGTTTGCCACTGATAAGACCCCTGAAGACAAAGGTAACCCAGGTTCTTGTTAATGGATCCCTTGGGGCGGATTAGACAAACAATACTGAGTGATCAGTGTTTAAAAACATATATATGTAGAGTTTGTTTTAGAACAATTTGGTTGCAATGGAAAGCAGGTATGTAGCCATTTTGGTTATTATTATTATCTGTAAGTAATACAGAAATCTGAAAGCATAAAAATATGACTTAAGAAAATGTATAAGGGAAAAGAAAGAAAGAGAAAAAAGGATAAGATTAGAAAGATATCACCATCCAGCGATGAGACTTGACTGTTGCAATTTAGGTGTTTGTTGGTCAAATTGATGGTCTCAGCCTTGATCCATTGGAGGTGGGGGAAAGCCCACAAAACATGGAGTTCTATGGGTTAATGTATGTTCAGATAGACACGAGAACACACTAGCACCTCCCCTAGGGGGAGTTTTACACTGTCATTTGCAACACCATGGCTCTGTTACATTACTTTTGGATCCAGTGCAGTCCTCTGGTGGAAGGCCTCAGAAAGGAGTCTGGGGGCACTTTGTGGGACTTTGACGGTTTATGGTCCCTTCTAAGATGTGGCAGCTGCCTCTCATGTCAGCGTAGCTGAGGCAGTTATGACCTGTGAAGAAGATGAATTTGCTCAGGCCTACGTGTGAATGTGAATGTTCCATGTAAACGTGACCCTCCCTGTTGGGAGGGTGAGTTTTACAACACAGTCAGTTGTGTAAGGGCTGACAATTGGTGATGAAAAGCAGTACCCTACCTCCACAGGGTCTGCTTTTTATTGGCTTTCTCCCTTATCTGGCTCAAAACCCAGAGCCTCTGGTGGAGGGTGCTCTGTCTTAAGTGGATCTGAGGTTTCACCACCACACACCCAAAAACTCTCCCCCTCCCTCTTGGGGAGTGCAAACCCAGCCCCAGCAAAGCACCCACTGCCTCTGCAAATGGCCAAATGTTTGAGCCATTAACCATTAACATTTCAATCTCTCACAGTCAAAACTTTCTAATTCTTTTGTGCTTTTTGGTAGCTAAGGACACTTTTTCTGTGTGTGTGAGGGTGTAGGTCAAGAATGAAAGAATGAAGTCTGCTGGTGCAAAATCTCTAGTTTGAACTGGCCACTCTTCCCCCGTGGCATGAACACTGCTCATCTTTCTGCAATGGTTGAAATCTTTGTTGAGATTTCCACACTGACTCAGGCTGTCAAAAGAAAAGGTGTGAGCCATCAGACAGCCCACATTTCCTAACCTGAAAGTGTCACCCTGGTGGTAAGGGATGCAGGTGAGCTTTAGTCTTAGCCCTTTCAAAGCCAGTGAACTCAAGTGGGAATTTTGGAAGCCAGTGACTCATGCAGTGCTGGTTAAGAACAAGCTGATCACATTGGATTAATTTGTTAGGCCCATGTGACAGCCCATAATGAACCAGGATACTGTTAGTGCAATGCTGCATTATGGACACTGCTCCTTATGTTGTTCTATGCAGACAAAGTCATTTTCCATGTCAGTGTTTGCTGCCTTCAATTTGGTGTTTATGGGGCTTACTGGAAGCAATTAAGGGAATACCCAACACTGTTGCAGGGGTAGTGAATGATATTCCAGATGGTTGCAGTGATGAACACACACAGTGTGAAGTTGTATTGGCACAACTGAGGGAAAGAGCAGAAAATTGCAGTGTTTTAATGAGGGCAAGAAGGGAGAGGTGGAGTGGAGCAGGAACTTCTCATGCTGGTTTTGCCACCAAGGAACACACATTGTGTAACTACACTCTGCAAATTAAATATTATGCTTTCATGCCCTTCTTATGCTGTATGCACTAATTAAAAGCCCGTTTCCTTTTGTTCATGGACTCAAAACTGGGTAATGATATTAAATAAACAAACATCTGACTAAATTTCTATCCACCAGATTAACTTTGTAATATTTTATGAATAATGGCACATCATTAAGGGTGGATAGTGTAATTAAAACCAAGTAAGACTTTTTCATAGAAGTGGTCATCTTTTTGGGATATTATGGATTTCAAGTTGCTTTTAAAGAAAAACAAAAGAAGCTGTATTTTTCATCACAAATTATTTAAGTTTTACCATTATTCCACCACAAAATGTGCATTCATTTCCCAACTACTTGCTGCATGAAAAATAAAAAATTAACATGAATGACCATATTTCTGAATAGGGGAGCAGAAGAGCTGAAAAGTATTCATGCACTTCAGAAGATGTTTATGGATGAGCTTTTTTCCTAGGCATAGTAACAAGAACACAAACAGTATTGTACTTAGGATAAAGAGATCAGTGGCTGGTGTCAACTAAATTCAGCTAATTAACCCAAGTATTTAGCTTCTCAGTTGTTTTCTGATAACCTGTTGTCTCTCCACTTGCCTGATTCATGCCAGACATTGCAGCAGAGCTCTCAGGGCGTGCATAGCCCCTTTGCCACGTGTTCCAGACTTTGCAGCTTAGTGTGGCACATGGAGACCATTTGCTGATGGGTTGGTTTGTTTGCTTCCTGGAGCTCTTTAGTTCTCATGAAGAGGAATCTTTAATGTTAGTCTAATAACAAATTTTTGGATGTGAAGAAACCACTTTCTCCCAAACAGGCCAGAGAGTAGGAAAGCAAACTTTGTGACATGTATGCAGAACACTTCATATTAAACTTTTGATCCACTCTGGAGTCCCCAGCACAGAAAGGCCATTGCCCTGTTGCACCAAGTCCAGAGGAGGCCACTAAGTTGATTAAAAGGCTGGAGCACCTCTCCCATGAAGAAAGGCTGGAGAAGAGGAGGCTTCAGGATGACCTAATTGTGGCTTTGGAGTAAACAAAAAAGATGGAGAGAGACTACTTGCAAGGTCCTGGAGTGACAGGACAAGGGGGAATAGATTCAGACTGACAGAAAGTAGGTTTAGGTTGGAAATTAGGAAAAAACTCCTCCTTGTGAGGGTGAGGAGGCCCTGGCACAGATTGCTCAGAGAACCAGTGGCTGACCCATCCCTGGAAGTGTTCAAGGCCAGGCTGGACAGGGTTTGGAGCCAGTCCATGGTAAGAGGGTGGAATGATCTTTAAGGTCCCTTCCAACCCAAACCATTCTGGGATTTTGTATTTTGGAAGGAGTTCTTACTGTAGGTTAGGACTTCTGTATTAGGATGAGAAATATGCTGTGCTGGACAGATATGAACTGATCATATTCCTGCATTCTGGATTTTCTGTGTTAAGTGTTGAAAGTGAGTTTGTGTAAGAAAACAGCTATGGCTTTGTTCTAGGTGAGTGGAAGCTTGATGAGTTGGCTTTTGTGCAGGAAATGGAAATAAAAAATGTTTTGTTTCACAGAAAATTTTCTTAAATTTCCTTTGTTTTGAAACTAATTTTGCACTTCATATTAATGAATTTGGCTGGTGAGTCCAGGCAAAATGTGGCATAGCAGAGTATCTATGCAGAAAAACATTATTGCCAGAAGGTTGATTGTATGCTTTAGCAATAACATCATGTTGGACTCCTTATTTCCTCTTAGCTTTTAGAATCAAGGTTTCTCCCTTAGTTTGAAAATTTAAGGTGGTAACAAAAACTGATTTAACCACTTAATTCCAACAACTGAGTCCTGACCACAAGCACTGCAGATAGCCAAACTTGTGAATAAGCTTGCTAATGCTGATATTGGTTCCCTGGCTTCTGCAACACCTGGATCATGATCATGAAGGAGTCTCCCAGTACCAGTCTGAAAGAATTCCAGTGTGAGATTTAGCAGGAGGTTGTCCCTCTGCTTTACCAGGACTCACTGCACAAGGACTACAAGCTTTGGCCTCAAATTTCAGGCCCAAACCCTAGGTATGTACATCCTCCTCATGGAACAAGACTCAGCACACCTACAGTGTGTGACCATCACTAACCTTTGGTACTTCACCAGGTCAGGCTGCTCACATCTCTCATGTGCCCTCTGCAAAGGGGTATTCCAGAAACAGAGCTCCCATACTTAAATATGTGTGTGGGACTGTTCAGCTTGTTATGATTGTCATTTCCTAGCTTCTTTCCCTTGCATTACACTGGTGAACTGGATCTCTGATAAAGGAGTTATGTACAGTGATGACAAGAATTGATTTCCAATTTCCTGTAGAATGACTCTATCATTGCTTGTGGCTCAGGCAATTTAGCTTATATTACAGTGCTGGCTGGGGGCTATAGATCACTCTGACAGTCGTCTAGTCACAGAGCATGCTGATTTTGACAAGATATCGAAAGAGATTTTACAAGAGTTTCCTTTGTGATACAGCTTAATGTACTGTTTTCTATTTTTGGATCATGTGTAAAGAAATTTTGTATGAGGTAGAATAAAGTATTAGGTTGAGTTTTTCTAATTTGCCCTTAATCTTTGTGCTTGAGGGCCTGTGGAAAACAGTCTTCTTGAACTGTGTTTAGAACATGTAGTATCTGTGTTAGGTCAGACAGAGGTCCCAGGGTCTTTTTCAAGGTGGAGGTAGCAGATGCTTGGGGAGAGAGTATAAGAAAGAGGCAGATTTGAGTGGCCTGTTCATGGCTATACCCCTGCAGTCAGTGATCTGGAGCCTTGCTGGGTTGGGTGAGCAATGCTATACAGAAATAGAGGTTATCACTGCCCTCATTTAATATTTCTTTTGCTAAATGATGATCTTATTTGTCCTGTCAGTACTGGAAGCTGTAGCACTTTGTTTTTTAGTGATCTCCTCATCTTTTGAGGCTGCTGAACTGTGCCTGTCAGTGGAGCTGAGTGGGAGCTCCGTGTCCTGTTGTGAATGCAAACGGCTTCGAGCACCGCCCTTGTTCAACCATGTCACTGTGAACCTGGGCACAGCTGAGGACTGAGGGGCCGTGAGGGATTTGGGCTTCTCTGACATTCATTTATAAAAAGCCAGGAACGGCTTTCAGCTGGGAAGGTTTCCTAGCAGTGGCTGCAGTGCAGGCCATGATGGCAGCAAGCTCTGTGCCATTTAACAGGAGTGGAGCTGAGTGGAGCTGTGCTGTTTGAGTGCTCACAGGAAACTCAAGATATACAAAGACCAGTATTTTAATAATCATTCATCTGAGGTCAAGAAAGATAATTCAGGGCAGTTTGTACCTGCTCATATGAAGCAGACCATTTTGCTGAAGGTTCTCTGCCTCATTTTTAAGAGGTCTTAGGCACTCGTGTTCCCCATCACTTAAATATCTGACTGCTTTCTACTCTGTCTTCACAAGTGCAGCTGGAATGAGAGATGCTCTCACCCTCAAGTTGTTGGCAAATGGAGACTATAGAGCAAGACCTATAAACTGAGAAAGGTCTTTCAGCTTCTGGAGAGATCTCTAGAATTTCTAGACTATCATCCTATTTCTTTTTCCATCTTTATTTAAATATCTCAAAACGTGAAAGGTTTCCTATTTCAGTTAAGTCTTGAGTGTTTTTGAGAACTGATCCATGTGATTTCTTTATCTTTCTGAAGGACCTGGTGAGTCAGGGAATTGTAAACCAGGAGTTCCTAATACCATAATGACATCAGGCCTTTGCCTCCGTGGGTTAAATGGAGCAGATGTAGTCACTGCTTGTCAGTTTTGTCAAAACTTATCTTACAAAATAATCAAAGGGTAAAATTAGAATTCACACTTGGACAACCCTGTACAAAATAGGGTATTGGGATGCTTAGCACATGCAGTCCTTAAAAGTATGAGTCAGACACAACTGTCTTCCCTCAAAAGTGACTTCCTTAAATTAAATCAATACTCGTTCTGTCTTTAAATGACAGTTTAGGGTTTAATTTGCTTCAGATTGTCAGACAGGATAAAAGCTAATGAGACTAAGACGAAAGTATTAGATATTTAATTGGATTTTCAAAATCAGCATCTATAGTAAAATGACAGTTACAAAGTAAATTTATATTAATATTAACCTTGGCAACAAATTGTTTTCAAAGTATTTTCACAGGCAAAGATGAAAACAAGGGGGAACATGGGTAGTGAGTGCCCCTGGCTCTGTATTTATAAAGTATCCATCATGGTTCAGACACTGATAATAAGGAAAACAATTGCATTTTGGTTTCGGAGCTTCCACCTTGTTGAGAAGTCTGTGCTGAGGAGCTCTGGATGGCAACTCCTTTCACTATTTTCAGTATAACAGCTTAAATCCATTACAGAAACTAATTGAAGTGCTGCCTGAATTTAGATGAACTCTGTGGGAACCTGGAGGACTGAGTTCTGCAACATTTTTTGTCTCAGTTATGTCATGTGCCTTACTGGGCTTATAACAGTCATAACAGACTTAGCCCAGGAAGACGATTTTGAGATTTAATAGCAGCTTCCCAAGGAAATGGGACTCCTTACAAGAGGTGCATTGAGCTGATCTAGGAAAAGATGAAAAAGAAAGCTTTGAAAAGTGATGAGACATGCTTGAAGGAGTTGTGAGTGCCCAAGTATTAAAAGTACCTTTAATAATGATGGGAAAAAAAAATAAAAGTTTTCCTCTTTAGGTTATTTCCTTGAGAATGCACGTTTGGTGTTTTTTTTCCCTGAGCTAAGCAGTGTTTCATGAAATTTTCACTTGGAAGTCTTGGGAGCAGGTAAGTAAATTTCCTTTTTATGTTACACAGTGTCCCAGTTTAAATGAGACAAGGGTCTTTTGCTGAGGATGGATTAGGAGGAAAAGACCCAAACTTCTCTTTCCAAACAATTAGAAATCCAAAATTAAGAGGCTTCGATTGAAGGAAAACAAATTATGGAAAAGGGAAAATAACAACCCTTTATTAAAGGTATGTGTGTATTAACAGGAACACGAAAAAAACCAAGTAAAATAACTAAGTAATACTCCTATACCAACCAATAATCCCCTTCAAGAACAAAACCGATAAACCGGCAAAAGGAAAATAGTTCAATTTCTTGCACCCTTTGGTGCAGTTCCAACCACAGTCAGCAGGGGCGCCGTCGGGTCACTGGAGATGCAAAATTTGTAATGTCCTGTACCATTCACCAGGTGGCGCTGTTGGGTCACTGAAGGTGCAAAAGCTTGTAGTGTCCTATTGTAGTCACCAGGTGGCGCTGTTGGATCACTGGAGGAGTAGAACTTGTAATGTCCAGTGCCTGTCACCAGGTGGTGCTGTGAGATCCTTGGCTGCCGCCAGGTTGGGGGGGTGGGGGGAGGAAGAAGGGGAAGGAAAACAACAGCAATAAAACAGAAAGTTCTCCCAATGAAAGAAAACTCACAAACTTCAGCTGATTAGGGTCCGTTGTAAGCAGGGCCTGCAGCCAGCCACAGTTGAGCCAAGAGCCGCAGCCAGAACTCCCCTCCGACAGGAAAGAGACAAAGGAACCCGGCAGTGTCTGCAGCCCGCAGCAGGCTCTCCTCCCGGCAGAGAGAGAGACTCTCCTCCCCCCCAGCCTCCACCCCCTTCCAGTCACACCCCAGCCAACTCCCCCCCTTCGTTGTCAAGGAAACAAATCTCGGCCATTAGTGGGCTCGGCTGGTTCTTTTGTTCAACTAATGGGCAATATACAGAGCACACACACACACACACACACACACACACACACACACACACACACACACACGGCAGGAGGAAAGGAAAGAAAAATTCCTTGCTAAAAATCCGAACTATGACACACAGTCAGAACAATGATAATTTGATGAAAAGTAGTAGTATTGCTTTTAGTATTTCTAATAATTTCTGGTATTATCAGCCTTTCCTAATTTCAAGGCATTTGTTTGGATAGTTAAAAAAATATTTAAGTATAGGTTTCTGCTTTTGGAAGTAGCGATTATGGCAGTGGAAATTGTGTCCTTGATTTGTGGAACGGCCTGTTGAGGTGGCAAAAGCTATGTGTTGTCTCATTGTTTTGGAAACTTGGTGACATTTTTTAGCTATTATGGTATGCTACACTCTGAGAAATTTAGAATGTACCTTTCTGGGACCCCAAGCCTACATTAAAACAAGTTTTGTTTTTAGCTCACTTCATATTGCAAAATAATCCATACTTAGCAGCTTAGGTTGGGAGGAAGTGGACTACAAAAGAAAAAAAAATCCAAAAATTCTGTCTGCTCTTACAGCAGGGAACAAGCTCAAACCACATATACCCCCTGGGTATATGTATAGAGGGCTCAGGGAACAGCGATACATACACAATAATTAATATATTAGTATATTCTACATAACACAATGACATATTTCCCTCCATACCATAGTAATTAATGTTTGGAAAACATTTTAGAAATGTAAAATTCTCAGTAAGAGGTAAATGGTATTAATTGTAATTACCAAGTAGGTTATTTCTTAGCTTTCATATGGTTCCTTTCCCTCTGGTTAAACCCCTTCAGGGTGGCTCCATAACTCCTCTTTTCATAGCACAGCTGAGATAATACAGTTTGTGCTTGTTTTGTCAGTGTGAGGAGAAAACAACTACAATGCTAGAAACTTTCCAAGGCATGACTGGACAGGACCCTGCTGACCCTCGTTCAGTAGACTGGACTGAATGGTCTCTAGAGGTCCCTTCTAACCTTGGCTATTCTATGGCATTATAATATCTGTATTATCTCCAGAAATTATTTGTATACAAACGATGCTTGCCCTCTTTTCTTCTTTTAAAGCAAGTCATTCCTGAGCAGTGCACTGCTTATAAATTTTAGTAGGAGATTATAAAATGTGGCTTATTATTAAATTTGGTTATGTCATGGTGAGCTGCACATGATTAATATGGTTCTTATGTTGAAATAAGGTGGTAACTGGGATCTCTCTGCAAAGACAGCTTCAAGAGATGGAACTGAAATCTGAAGCTGTTCTTGCCTGAGCGCTGAATAATTGCAAGAGAACTTGAGCTTTTGCTTTCAGTGCTGGCATGACTGTAATTGTGTAATTGTACACGGTAACAGAAGCTACAGTACTTCAACAGTAAGGTGTTTATTCTTGTCCTGCCTGTGTGGTATGAAAAAGGTAACCTTTATGGAGATGTTAGCTGAGGTATTCTGTGGGTAGGAGGACAACAAAGCAAAGCAAAGCAAAGAAGAATGTCTTATAAGTCAGAAGTAGGACTGGCTCTAGATTTGTTCCAATAAGCTAAAAAGGGACTTTCATTCTTAAAATCAAGCTGAAAAGATAGTGTTTAGAAGAAAGAGAAAGGTACTGAGAAATTGAAGGAGTTCATGTTGAAGTGTTGCTTAAAATTAGTAGTGTTGGGAAAAAAAGGTCTTGTAGAAGTAAAGATTTTGAGAGTTGAACTGATTTCATATCTGCTCTTTCTGGCCGGCCAGATGTGTTTTGCTGCATACTGGAGCTGACTAGCAGGTTACAGATGTTCACTGCAGCTGCAGTGTCTGCCCTAACCTTGGATATCTGTGAGCACAGTGTCAGATGACCTTCCTCAGAAGCTGAAGTGGAAGGGGCAACTGGGTGCATTGAGATGGTTGTAGACGCTCTGTGAGCAGTTGAAGGTGTCCCTAGAGGACACCCAGAACTGTGAAGAAGTTCTATGCCCTGTGTCTTATTGGCCTTTTTTGACTGATCTTGCTGTTAGGAACTCCTCTGCCCACAAATGATCACACCAAGGCAGGTAACATTCCAGGTGTAAAGCTTTGGGAACAGAGTTACTATGGAGTACCTGGAAGTAGCTGTCACTGTTCCTCCTTTGGCTGATCCTAGGCCAGTGTGTACAGGAAATGTCTCCTTTTCCGTGAGCTGCATGGAACTGGATTTCTCCAGTGGAGTGCTCTCCACTAGGCAAGTTTTTTCTCTAGTGATATCCACTTAGTTCCTAACAAAAATGTATTCAAAAGATTAGAACACTTAGAAGCTGGAACCACTCAGGACTAATGATATAATTATACTCTAAAGCCATTTGTAAAGCAATTATGTACTATTGTTCTCTTTTGCTCTGTGTCTTCATAAAAGTGAGCCATCTTGGCAGGCTGTGATGGGAATGCCTTTAGCTGGCTGTTATGTAAGAACATGAATAATTTGTGTGCATATTTATAAAAGAAAAATGATGCTCTTACAACGTGACTGAATTGTTCACATGTAAAATCTTTGTAACTGAACGGTTTGCTGTTAGAATTTCTCATGCGACCTCTGTTTTTCAATAGGTGGTCTTGTAACTTCTTAGAAAGTTTTTGTGGGTTTATTTTTTTGCCCGTTTTAAAAAAATGTTTTTGGATGTGTTGCTCATGTACTGGAGGTAGTGTAATTATTAGAAATAAGAACTATCATAAATATATATATATATGGGGATTTTTTCTATTTTTTTTTTTCATTTAAAAAGCTTTAACTTTCTAAGTTTCACAAGTTGGCAGAAGGGTTATGTACACAGCAGTAACCTGTCAGTACATGCCTGGTTTTGGTTTGTTACAGAGGTTTCCAAGGGTAGGCTGAGTGAAGTCACCACTGGAAGTGGTGGCCCCTCCTTGGTCTCCCCTTGAGTGCATGTGCCTGTCAGCCCCTCTCTCAGCCAGGTCAGCTGGTTAAAATAGGAAAAAGCTCAGCAGAAACAAGTTTGTTTTTGCTAAGTTGGAGAGCTGGGCCAGCTCGAGTGAGAGACTCAATAGGTGCCAGCACCAGAGCTGTGTGAGTGCGTGGGGGCAGGGAGAGCCAGCAATGGGGAGAAGCAGCAGCAGCAGCAAAGGGCTTTAGGTCACCACAGCACTTTGGTCTCGTTCAGCCTCAGTCTGCTGTAGCTGGGGTTGTGCTCTGTTTCGGCTTCTTGTTGGTAATGCAAAATACACACACAAAAAGGCATTGTCCACCAGGGAGTTTTCCTGGAAAATATGTGGGGCATTCATGGTGCACAGCACTATTGTGGAGCATTGATTCCTTCAGTGTTTCACAGCTATTGTGATAAGCACTCTGCTTCTTAGGCCACAAAAACTGTGATGTTTAAATCACATATGAGATTTCTAGCCTAATCTACATTGAATGCAGAATGTTTTTCAGTTTAAAACTCTTCATCAAGGACTGTCCCTATGCTATATCCCAATGCTGTATCCGTGTAAGTAAAAGCAAATTAATTCTATGCTGGCTTTAGCCTGGAGAGAATTTACCTTGGCAGGAGTAATGTTTCAGATAGGATGCATGTGTTTCTGTGACATCAGTGGTGCTTTTGGCTTGAAGAACTGGTGATAAGGTGCTTCTTGTGTGCACTGGAGCTTGACAAATTGCTCTGGTCATGACCGAGAACCTGAGTGCAAAGGACAGGGCTAATATTAATGTGTAGGAAATAGGAGATTCACCTGCAGAAAATGTTTGAGTTGAGTAAATTTGTGCTCTGGGAAAGGTGTTCTGCCTTCCACAGGTGTCTCATGACAAAAACAGGTTAGAAGTCCCTGTGGTTTATGGCATGCTGTGTTCACAAGGGAGGAAAACGATTGCTCTCTGCAGCTTTGAAGGGGGCAGCATGAATTAGATACCTAAATTTCAAGGTTTCCTTTCATTATTTTCTCTTGGCAAAATATTCTTAATAATATGATACCACACACTGCGAAAATGAGTATGAAATGAATGACCATAGACTACAAAAATGCTGGAGAAGTTGCCTCACTATGTGTTAATCTCCATCTTGGCTTCCTGTGAATCACTGAGTCACCTCTACAAGAAGAGATTATGCTCTCCAAGCACCATCTTCTTGAATTTTTTTTACATGAGAGCAAAACACAGGATATGTGATTATGAATGAGAGATCATAGGAATTTGTCCAGATTTATAGCATGTAACTCTTACTTTCCACATTAATATCCTATATTCAAACTTTGAATATCCCTCTTAGGTCATTCACTTGAGTTCCCAGGAAATACTGAACAGTCTCTAATGAAGTTTCCCCTGTTTTTAGGCTGCATGGCTGTCCTAAGATTGAATTTTCACTTCTGCTACATGGTGGTAATACAGAAAACTTCCAGTTTTGTTGACTGGGATAGCCTTCACTGGGAGCTCATGCTGCACCTATGGTTGCACAATACAGGGCAGGGATTGCTGTGCTTGTTACCTGATTCAATTTTAATGGGTTTTAGTTTTTTTCTCCTGAGTTTTTTTCTGATTCTGCTTGCATGCTACCTCAAAGAACAGGCCTGATGATGGAGTCTAACTAGCAGTTTTATATGTGGAATGAGGTTTTTTTCAGTTGAAGTCTGAATGCCAGATGACTGTGACCCAAAACATTAGGAAGCACCTTCCAGTGAATATTGCTGAGCTATGTATAAATAATCCTGAAAGTATTTCAAGCGTATACATGAGACTCTGCTCACTGAAACATCATATAATTCTTTGAAGTGGAGGTGTCTGCAGTATTAATAACAGAGAAATTTGGTATGATAGCAGGAAAAAGCTGTCATTAGGTATTGTCAGTTCACCTACTGAAGCCTTTTAAGTGCTAATTTAGATACCTAAACCAAGCTTAGACCAGAGATACTTTGCAAATCTCAGCTAAGTTACTTCAGGAAAAGGAGTTTCTCTTGTTCAAAACACAATGGAAAGAAGA
The DNA here is from genome assembly GCF_022539395.1 of Myiozetetes cayanensis. Taxonomy (NCBI): domain Eukaryota; kingdom Metazoa; phylum Chordata; class Aves; order Passeriformes; family Tyrannidae; genus Myiozetetes; species Myiozetetes cayanensis. The sequence continues at coordinate 6,288,638 of NW_026087522.1, read as the reverse complement.
TGGAGAACAGGAAAAGAACACACAAATTTACATGAAATTACTTATTTGAAGGCTCATGTCATCACACCTCAGGAATGTGTGTGCTTGCCCTTCTTGCTGCTCTCACCCTGTAACATCTCTTAACCAAATTTAACCCGATTTGGAGAAAGGCACTCAAATTTACTGTGTTCCTGCAGGAGATTAATTGGTTAAAATAGTCTTTGAGCAAAAGCCTGAGGTGTGAGCTGACTTCTTGCATTGGATCTCCCCATGGAAGGGTTCTTCTGTGTCTGAACTGTCAGAAAAGTGTTCCCATGTCAGGGAGCAGCAGGAGCAGGACAGGCAGAGAGTCAAGAGTGGTGCCAGCACAGGGTGGGGCAGAATCCCACAGCACCTGAGCTGGGTGAGCACACGGGAAGTGAAATGTTTTTTTCCAAAGAATCCTCAGCAAAATAATTTCATGGATACTGTTTCTGATGATGTAGATCTATGATATTTCTTAAAGCTTATCTGAAGAAGGGATCTCTGGCCAAGAATGAACATCAACATTTGTTAGAGTAAATGCCTCTTCCTGCCCAGCCTGCAGCCTGAGAGGGAAAAGCACATACATGGTATTTGCAAAAGATGTGTATTCTTTCAACCAAACTTTGCCTACATTTTCATGGATGATGACTGAGAATGAGAGTGAATTCACATAGTTGTAAGTGGCTTTTTGGATCTGATAACATCTAGAGCAGGAGTGGGAGTAATTTATACGCAAATTATTTGCTATGCATGTTTGTTGGAGCCATTTACTAAGAAAATATTAATTGTAATTTAATTAATCTGTTTCTGTGGAGATATAATCTTGACAAACTGTGCTTCTTGTTGCCACCGACAGGCGTTGACTCTGAGTTTCATTTGCTTTAGTAATTTAAGTATTGTACCAGTCAAAATAACTGCAAATTACTGGTGCCAGATGTCATCAATGCGGAAAATTATTTCTCCACCCTAATTTTATTTTCAGTAATGTAAAGGAAAACACTGAAGATATTGTGCAGTTAGTTAGGAAATTAACTGCTACCTAGTAATCTTGCGTTTTGGTTTTTAAAGAAAAGTCTTTCTTCTATGTGCAGTGCAGGGAATGAAATATAGTGTTGATATTGATTCCCGAACTGGTGGAGAAATTTTGCTTAAGCATTTTCAGTTGGAAAATGCAGATGACTTGAAGTTGGGTTTTTTATGTACCATCTTATGTGCATGAATTAAAATATCAGTGAGGAGATGGGGAGAACCAGGTGAGTAGTCTATTGACTTTCAGTGGAACTCTTGACCTACTTGGTTGGAAGGACCATGATTTTGACATGGAAGTCTGGGGCTTGTAGTATGTGAAGCAACTGAGAAACCTTGCACCTGTTTATACAAGTGGTGAGGAATCAGCCTGAGGGCTATGGATGCAGAAGGGAACCATAGAGATTGACTCCATCCTCATCAAACAGTTCCCTTTGAGTGATAGAAGAGCTACTGAGGTGAGTGAAGTATTTTGGTGGGGAGAAACACAGTGTGCTATAGGGTAGTTTAATCGAACTCTGAAAGATAGAATTGAGAAGCAGTTGCTGGAAAGTGCAACAAGATTATTTCAAATTAAGAATAAGGCAAGTATCTTTAACGGCGAAACAGATGGCCAAGGAAGAGGTGAATTTCTATTTCCAAATATCTTTATGTCGGTATCCTTCTTTTAAATATTTAATTGTCTTTTAAACTAAAGTTATAAAGAGAGGCAGACATCTACTTTCCCTTTTCAAGTTTTGGACAAATGGATCAAGAACTGCCTCAGAACCACCTGGAGCTCATGTTGTCACTTTACCACAAGCCCTGCTTTCTCTTTACATTGCTATTCTCCTGAATATCTTTCCTTAGTCTTGAAAGCAGGACCAGGGAAGAAAAACAAAATAAATGTTTTTTTTCACGAAGAGCCAACTGAGGAAGGATGAGTTTGCAGGTTGTTGCAGGAGGCTGTTGGAGGGGGCATTGCAAGGACAAATGTGGCTCCTGTTCCAGCCCACTGGGGACAGGCTGAGAATGATCTGAAATTACAGATGAGAATGTTTTAGTCTGGATGTGATGGGAAACCTTTTTCAAGACTAGATTTACTTGCCAGGCCTCTGCAATCATTAGAGATTTTCAAGAAGTTACACAAACACCGGTCTGTATGGCTTAGATCTCAGTAGCAAGATAGTCTTAAGACAATTCAAAACCTTTCTATTTGGAATTTCTAGGATTTTTCTCAGATGAACATTTTTGTGAGTTTTGATTTAAAACATACTTTGTTCAAACGTCTTGTTTCCCAAGTGGCTCTGGTTTCTTTGTCTGTACTCTTATCTCTTCCTCATTTATCAGTCAGCAAGTATTTGTAATATCAATTCCCTCTGCTCAGTTTGCTTTAGTGAGTTCTCATTGACAGAAGCATTCCTTTGTAAAGGGTCTCATCCCAATCCTTTGGGAACTTGCTAGTAGTGGTGCCTCAGATGTCAAATCCCATTAATGTCTATGTTTTCAAGCTAGGTGGATATTTTTAATCCATTTAATGTGTGCTTTAGTCAAGCTGTATTCTCAGGTGCTAATTTAGAGGTCTTATATGAATCAAAGACATTTGCACTACGAACCTAACTTGTAATCAGTTGGAAGACAAAATCAGGTTTGTTAAACAAGAGCAACCTTTTTTTCCTGGCATTTATTATAATTCTTGGCTTTGTGTGTCTTGAATGTTACACTAATTATTGCATTCACTTGCACCTATGAAGTAATGATACAACTTGCAATATGGGAAAGGACAAATTTAGCCTTGAGCCAGGAGTTAGTTTCAATTGAAACTAATTTTACTACCTACAGGGTAAAACTCAACAACCCTGAATTCTGTGACACTGAGGATTTTCACAAATATTCCTCTAGATGAAAAAAAACCAGAAAAAATTAGAACAGATGTACAAAACTGATTTGATATATAAAAAAGACACCTCTTTTTTCTTTTTTTTTTTCCCTGTTTAACCATTGCTGGGTTACTATGCTTTTACTAAAACTCATAATTTCCCTTCCTCTGTGGAAAGGAATGTGTGGTTCTGGCTTAGTGAGGTGGGAAGGGCAGTGTGTTCAGCGATGTGCTGCTGGTTCCCTGCTGGGCAGGGCTGTCACAGGCTGGGAAATAAACACAGAACACTGGAGACTGCAGCTTTAGTGGGACAACTTTCAGAAGAAAAGGATCAGCTTTGAGAACACATCAGGAGCTGACAGCACAGCCTAGAGCCATAAATATTTAATTTATCTTGACCCTTTTGATGTTGACAATCAGTGTTGTTCTCTTCTGCTGCAGATCTGGGACTATTTTGCTGACAGTGATACCAGTCAGTTTGTCAGATAGAATGACACTATCCAGATTCTGTTTTTCATGGCCATGGGATTCTGTCAGAAGCCTTTGCAAACAGTACATAGACTGTGTGAAATTTATAGCTACAATCCTGCTCAGAACAGAGCAGCATAATTAGGTAATATATCTTGTTAATGATAGTTTTGTGCAACAAGGTATACAAAGTAAAATTTTCTGTCTGCAAAAACTCCACATTAACTAATGATGAAATTCTGAATTCTTATAGAAATCAAATGTTAACATTGTGGTTTGCTTTGCTACCAATTTTTTTGGTTCATCGTGGCATTAGAAATATTTACACTGACTGAGTTAAAGGTATGATTTATGTGTAGTAACTGGTTTTTTTTAGCTGACTATGCCTTCTCTTAATGGAGAAAAAGCATGTAGTTGTCCAGGAATTACACTGGCACATTGATTCACTAAGTCTAGACAGTACCTCAGAATGGAGTAAAATGGAGTGTTTTAGTGAAGCAGGTAAGTCAGGTGAAGTGAGGCACTTCAAATGGTTGTTGGGTTCAGCTGTCAAAGAAAGGGAGAATTATTCCTAAGGGAAATGGATGGTTATTGCTCATCAGAGCAATAATAATTATTAATGTAGCACATTTCATACCAATAGGAGCTCGAAAACTCAAGGTGTCTTTTGCAGCCTCTTTGGGTAGAAGATCTGGTGTGGAATTTGGTTTGGCTCAGCAACAGCTACACAGTGATTTATAGGCTGGAAATAGAAAATGGTGATAGAACATAATTTCATCCAACTTCTACTGATTTTGTTAGACAAGGAGACATGCGAATTTTTTTGTTTTGTTTGTGTTTTGTTGTTTTTATTTTTTTCTAGCTATTTAGCTAGCTGCAAAATCACACCAGTTGGGAGCGTTTTCATATGGTCTGTAATCATCTTTGCTTCAGAGCAGTGCTGTGTCCAACCCCCAGGGACAGCTGAGTGACCTTCCAATAGGCAGGAAAAAGGGGCTGTTTTACCTTGTGGCTCTGGGAAGGAAACCTGTTCTGTGTGCAGGGCTGGGCTGTGCTCTGCTCTCTTAGGAATTTCCTGTGCCCATGGAAAAGCAGCATGCCACCTACTCGATTTTTTCCTCAAACTGTATTAATTGAATTAAAATTTGGAGAAACCCGAATGAAGGGATCAGTATAGTTTCAAGAGAGAAAGATAACAGTGTTTAGTTCTCAGAGGTTAAATACCTTAAGGTTTTTAATATTTTCTTTTTAATTTGTGATGGATAAAACCATTATAATGAAATGCAGTGTATATATAGGAGTTTGGGTTTTTTTAAAATAACTTGTTTAGCAGTTGACACAAATAGCTGAATTAAAATGTGATGGGAACCAGAGCATAAACATTTACAAAGGAGAATAATCAATACATCTAAATATTGCATCTTAAGAAAACACCCCCAGAAAATTTACTCTGAAAGAAGTCCTGCCTCATGGGATAATAAAAATGTGACCAAAACAAATAGGAAAAACGGTGTTAAGACATCCTTATTCTGAAGGAGGGAGAAAATGCCCTTTTGCAACTGTATGATGGCTTTGCTTTTATTGAAATGCATTTTGCAGCAGTCTTTCAAGTTTTATGTAATGGAACATGAATGCTTAAAGCCATTTCCTGAGAATTTCTTCTCCCCTAATGCATAATGGCATTACAGGGGACTGGTGACAACAAAGGGACAACAAAGCTGTGAGGTCACATGGACATCGGTGACATGACAGGGGTCTGGTGAAAACACAGAGATGCCGGTGACATCACAGGAACATGGTGGCACTGTCGGGACAGTGGAGACATCACAGGGATAGCAGATACATCATCGGGGGCCAGTGATATCACAGGGGACTGGTGACAATAAAGGCACAGCCATGATGTCACAGGGACATCAGTGACATCAGAGGGGACAGCTGTGACTTCACAAGGACAGGGGTGACATCACAGAGACACCAGTGACATCACAGTGGACAGCAGTGACATCAATAAACACCAGTGACATCACAGGGAGAGAAGTTATGTCACAGGGACTTTGGTGACATCATTGGCGGTATTGGTGACATCACAGGGGTCTGGTGACATCACTGGGGATAGCGGTGCAGTCAGAGGGACAGTGGTGACATCACAGGGGTCTGGTAACATCACAGGGACATGGTGCCACTGCTGGTGTCAGTGGTGACATCACAGGGACTTCAGTGACATCACTGGGGAACAGTGACATCGCTGGGGAGAGTGGTGACATCACATGGGACAGCCGTAAAATCACTGGGGACACAGGGACCACCCCTGGGGACAGCAGTGACATCACTGTAGACCAGCGACATCACAGGTTTCTGATGACATCACAGGGACATCGCTGACATCACAGTCACCAGTCCCCAGTGTTATTTCTGGTCCCAATGATGCCATTGCTGTCTCTATGATGTCACCACTGTCCCCAACGGTAGCACCATGTCTCCGTGATGTCCCCAATGTCCCTGTGATGTCACCGATGTCCCTATGACATCACGGCTTTCCGTTTGGTTTCACCAGTCCCCTGTAATGCCATTGGTCCCCAGTGATGTCACCAATGTCACTGTGATGTCATCAGTGTCACCAAAGATGTCACTGGTGTCTCTGTGATGTCAGCCTTGTCCTTGTAAAGTCACCGATGTCCACATTATATTACAGCTGTCCTTTTGATGTCACAATTCCCCTGTCACCACTGTCCCCTGTGATGTCCCTGTGATTTCACAGCTCTTCCTGTGATGTCACAACTGTCCCTGGTGGTAGCACCATGTCCCCATGATGTCACTGATGTCCTTATGATGTCACCAGACCCCTTTGATGTCACCAATGACCCCGGTGATGCCACTGATGTCCTTGTGAAGTCATTGATGTCCCCTGTGATGTCACTTTGATGTCACAACTGTCAACAGTGGTGGCACCATGTCCCAAATGATGTCACCGATGTCACTGTGATATCACGACTGTCCCTTTGTTGTCACCAGTCCCCTGTGAGGTCACTAGTCCCCAGGAGTGTCATGGATGTCTCTGTGATGTCACCAGTGTCACCGATAATGTCACTGGTGTCTCTGTGATGTCACCCATGTCCTTGTGAAGTCACCGATGTCCCCAGTGATGTCACTGATGTCCTTGGGAGATCATGGCTGCCCTTTTGTTGTCACCAGTCTTCTGTGATGTCACTGGGTCACAATGATGTCAGTGCTGTCCCTGTAATGTCACCACTGTCCCCTGTGATGTCACCAAGGCCCCCAGTCATATCACTGGTGTCTCTGTGTTGTTATCTCAGTGCTTTCCAGTGATGCCACTGCTGTCTTGCTGATTTCACCACTGTCCCCAGCAGTGCCTCCATGTCCCTATGATGTCACTGATGTCCCCGTGATGTCACCAGATGCCTGTGATGTCACCGATGGCTTTGTGCCGTCAGGGCTTTCCCTTTGTTGTCAACGCTCCCCTGTGATGTCACTCCATCTCTCAGCACAGGCCTGTGCCCCAAAGCTTCCCAGCCCTCCCTGCATGACCTGCCCACCCCAGAACTGGATCCTCCTGCCTCGACCCTTCCTGCCATGGGCAACACGAGGCCCCCCGAGGGTGCCCCTGTGGAGTGTGCAGAGCTCCTGTGGCTGCCCAACTGCCCCACTGGTCAGAGCAGACAGCAGCTTTCCAACCCAGCCCTCTGTGCTGGAGGCACTGCAGTACTTACACCAGGAAGGGGCAAGTGGGGAGAGTGAATGTGAATTGCTATTAATAATAATAATAATAACAATAATAATAATAATAATAATAATAATGATGATGATGATGAAGAAAAAGCTCCCAAAGATCAAGGACTTTGAAATTAATTATTCCTAGTTAAAATATACAGCATGAAAAGAGGTTGCCTAAACCAATAGTGGAATTCTAGTCCCTTATTAAATTAATTTTGTTTCAGATCTTCAGCTTTTTCCCCATCTGAGCAAATTTTTTATAAATATTTAAAAGAAGAATTAAAAAGGAAAGATTGTGGAGAGTAGAAGCAGCAGTGATCCAACTGAAAAAGTAGTGTGGAAAAGACGTAACTTAGGAGATACTGAAGCATTTTCTACTAAATATTGTTCCATTTTTATGACTATTAAAATTCTTTTTCAAATGCCCTTATGTCCAGACCTTGCATTTCTTGTGCATTTCAATGTTCCATCAACCTCAATGCTACAATATCCAAAGGATACTCCATCTTGCCTCCTGTGCTCCTAGTGGGACTTTGGATTTGTGAATAATGAAAAATTGTACCTTTAGGATAATTGAGATATTCTTTTATTCTAAAACTTACAGCAGAGATTGAAGATAATCAGGTACTTCTGCATGAATTATACTTTCCTAAAATATGATCATTGCCTAGGCTATGATCTGAATTATAGATGTGAATTTTACTGCTGTCTGTCTGGATGAGTATTAATAATTGTTCCTCTGTGGTTGGCTGGCTTTCCTCTGAGCACTAAGCCCTGCCTGAAAGGCCAGATGTGATATCCTCTCTCTGTTGAAATCACTGCAGAATTCTTGCTGACTTCAGAAAGTCACTCCAGATTCCTTAACAGAATCATGCTGGAAAATATTTACCATTATCATTAGACCCCTGGGAATTTTCCCAAAATGCTTTGCTCATACACCCCCCACTTTTCTTTAGGTAAGGCCATTTAGTCTAAGTTGATAATTTGTGAAATGTGTTGAACACCAAAAAAAGATCAAATAATGGCAGATTTGCTGGAGTTGCTTGGTGTACTTTTTCTACAACTCTGCATAATAGCATGATTTACACATGGTTTTCCATTGTTGGTATTTTATTTATTCCACATTTTGAGCTGATAATTTAAAAGCTTACAGTATCTTTTGAAAGTATTACTTAAATAGATCATTTAATTCTTAGTGAGGAGTCTCTATTTTTCCCCTCCAAGAAGAATGACATTATAGTTGCAAAGAGTATTGCAATTAAAAGGAATTGTTTTAATCAAAGAGGGAGAGAGAGAAAACAGATGCTTTACTCTTCTGTGATTCTGTGCCCCCTCCCCTCATCCCCCATAGTTGTAGTTTCCTAGACAATAGGCATTTGGGGCCTTGCTGACTCTTCATGTCCATGATCAGCTGCTACATACTCAAAATAACAGGAATTTTGCAGACTAGATATGTATATCTATATATAGATATGTACATCCCAGCTCAGATTCCTGTTCAGTGCAACCTGAAGGCAGGTGGGTGTTTGCAGAGGGAAGATACCTGGGGTGCTGCAGCAGAAGATGCAGTAGGAGTGGAGTCTGTCCTGTTTTTGCCAAGTGAGTGATGTTAAAGGGCTGTTATAGTCCATTGTGACTTGCTCTGGCATGAGTTCATCCTGAAAATGGGGAGCTGCTGTCACCCTTCCTTAGCAGCCTCTTGTTGAAAGGCCTTCTGGCACGAGGGATCTTGAATGGCACACACCCCCTGTGTGCAGGGGTCCCACAGTTCATGGTATTATCCATCCAATCCCAGAACTATCCGCCCCCGGATCCTCCCCCTGGTACATCTCTTCAGAGTCTGAGTCAGGGCTCCTAAGACCCTTTCTGGCCTCATCTTTCTCTTCTTCACAGCACATACTGTCTTTGGAACTTCTCCAGGGTTCCAGGGCTTGAAGGTTGCTTTGACTGTTATGGTATCTTGTGGTTCAGGCCTGGGGTGCAAATGTTCTTAAACAGAATGAAGGTATGGGGGATGGGGTTCAGTGAGTGTTAAACTACTGTTCTAAAGTGTGAGAGATTATACAATTATATTAAAACCTACATTTACTACACAGCTACTTCTAAAATCTACAAAAAACTAAACATCATAAAAAGTCAAAGGTGTCACAAGTAAAGGAAGCTTGTGTGCACCAGAGGTGTGATGAGCCCTGCTGCTGTTAGACTGGACTCTACGCTGTCCTCTCCCTCCTTAAATTTGGGCATCAAGTACAAACCTTGTATGTCTTGGCATTCTGTGAAATTCACTGATAAACCATTCCAGGCCTTGTGATTGTCATCGACCTGCACAGGAACAGTCTGGATCTGGAGAAGGTCCCCATGGCAAGAGCTGTCAGGTGTTGTCAAACAGTATTGAATAGGATGTTTCAAAATGACTTTTTGATTACATCAAGATTTTGGAATGCTCTCCTTTTAAAAAGAACCCGACTACAAAGAAATTAGTGACAGGTAAATAGAACTCTAATTCTAGCAGATTTCAGTCTTGTTTACATCCTAAGTGTAACGAACTTGACTGAGAGACTTGATAATCAATGTCCCCATCCCTTGTGATGAAACATGAAAATGGATTTAGAAGTACAGAGTTATTCAGCTGTTAATTAACCTGTGCATATTATGGAAGTCTGGATTTTTTTCATGCATGATATGGGAATTACAGTTTTTCTGTTTTAACACAAGTAGAAGTTAATAAAACAATGTTAAAAAATTAATTGCCCAGCTTAGAAAAAGCTTTAGCTCTGTAACCTGTTATTTATATAGCCTCCTCCTTGTATGTGCTGCTGAAGTACATTTGTCACTTTTTCGTTTTCTTTCCCAAAGAAAAATCAATTAGGTCAGCACTATGTTTTAAACCACCGTGCAATGTCTATTTTATTTAAAAGTAGAACAGCCTTAGAATCTTCTTCAGGGTAGAAAAGTTAGTTAATAGAGGAAAGGCAGAGGAGATAATGAAAAGCTTGGCAGGGAGTGAGTAGATGTGAGACCTTGCAGAGAGGCCTGTTGAGCATATTTGAGGGGACGTTTGTGCACACATGGCCTTGTTCCTTTTGTCCCTTGGACCTATGTGGTTCACAGCCTTGGTGAGCACGCTGAACCTCAGTGACATTTAATGTATTATAAGAAATTATTTTGCTGGTCTCACTTGGGGATATGAATTTATTACTAGTCTCAGATCTATTTCTTTTCTTCTTTTGTGATGCTTTTCAGGGTGAGAGGCTTCTAACAAAATGGAAGTGTTAATGCTAAATTCTTTTCTTTTTTGCCATGGGTGATCCTTAGCTGTTAAGAACAAAAAAAAATAGGACAGATAAAACCACAGTAAATTCTACATAGTGAAAAAAAATAAAGAAAATTAAGTACTTCCCTTTTGTAAAGTAAACAAATATTGTGCTTTGGGAGTTTTTTGTTTGTTTGATGTAATTATAAGAAACTAGTATGGATAATTTTCTTCTAGTCGACATATTTTAAGGGGACGGTTCTTAGTATATGTAATAATCAGTTGAATTTGTTTTTCTGACCTTGCAGTACAGCTTTGCAAGGGTTCTTAGAGAATCTGTTAGCTCTGTTCCTCACTTTTTCTGGTAAGCATAGAACTGTGGAATTAATACACCAGTGTTGCTTATATCTGGTCATGACAGAAGAATCGAGTCATTGCAAACCTTTTCTTCGTGACAATTTGTGACAGAGTTTAGCAATATCTGTAGGGTCACTTTCAATATATTTCTGTGTTTTCTTGTCACTCCTAATCTGCTACTAAAATGGCACTGGAAAACAGGTAGCATTTGTAATACACCTTTGCACCAGCTCGTGTGGAGATGATGAAATTAAACATCTTTTTGACCATTAGGGCAAAAAATAAATGATCCTGACCTGACTAAGGGACAACACTGATCTGAACTACTTGAAAGCAGCTAAGGATACAAAGTCCTTTAGAAGCAAATGCCTCTTGAAGATTGCCAGGAGGCAAGAGAAACTCTCCAGGGCTGCAGCTTATCATGGTGTACAGCGTGTTTGATCACTGAGCTGTGCTGGCTGGTGAGATGTGCATTTATAAATCTTAATGGAACTGCATCCCCTTTGGTACAGATACCCCTGGGATATTTAGTTTAAAGGAAAGTCACTTAAAAAGAGAGGTTTGATTAAGGTACACAAAATGGGTCTTCAGTGGGCACAAACTGAAACAGGGAATTCTATTTAATCCTCAGAAAAAGCTATTTTACTGTAAGAGGGTGATCAAACACTGGAATAGGTTGTCTGAAGGGACAGCCTTAGAGATACTCAGAACCCAACAGGATACAGTACTGAGCAAACTGCTGTAGGATTTGACCAGGAGGACTGGACTAGGTTATCTCCAGAGATGCCCTCCAATCTCAGTGACACTGTGGTTCAGTGAAATGATGGTGGGGTAAAAAGAAGGGCCACAGTCACCTGGCATACCCTTTTTTATACAAGGTCTTCTGATTGAACACTGTCCTCCTCTCCTGGGCTTTCCCACTCTGGGGAGAGTTTGGGATAGTTCAGGAGCAAAGGGAGAGGGTGTGGAGGGAAGAGAGTGCGCGCTTTCAAGTTTTGTATTTCCACCTGTGTGACGACAAATGTAACTCATTTAATGCTTGTATGTGCCTTCTGTCCTGGCTTAATTAACTCGTGCAATAGTGGTTGTACAAATCCTTGTGTGGTCTGTGCATCCTAGAAATGAGAAGGGCTGCTGCAAATTCTGTTTTAAGAAAAAAAAAAGGAAGCAGGGAACTGAAGGGGAAAATAATGGTCTTTTTGAAGCACTTAAGAGTACATGTTCATTCCAAGCACATACTTGGCTCAGCAGGTGGCATTATTTACTGACCAAAGAACATCAGTCAGCATAGCAAGTGCTGGGCATTTCAAATCAGAAAAAAACCTAATAATAAAGTTTTGCCCTGATTATATAGCTCCTCTTTTTAATTTATTGTCTACAGTAGGTGGAGAAGATTGAAATCATAGTGATGATTAAAAATGAGCAGGCAGAAAGTTAGCAAAGTAATGTGACAGTTTTGACAAATGTCCAGGTTTAACTGGAAGAAAGAAGTTTGCAATCACCTGCAGTGCCTCATTGTGCACCCAAAGCACAGCTGCCACTGTCTGAGGCTGCTCTCCTGCTGCCACCTCCTTGCACTCAGGCTGGTGGCTGGGTGGGGGGGAAGGCAAGGGAGCAAACCAGTGGAACATAATCAGAGATTAATGATCTATTCTCTGCTTGTCTGCAAATGGCTTGTGAATGAGCACACTTGGAAGAAAAAAAAGCTTGTTTTTTTGAGATGTGCACTAAAGTTTCAGACTCCTCAAGTCTGTTATTCAATGGATACAAAAGATCATTCCCTTTGGGTAGTTATAGCAAACAGCTCTTCTAGTAATATATTGTGTATTGAAAGAATAATGCAGTTCTGCCATAAAATCTCAAAAACTAAAAAGAATGGGATACTTTCATTGTTCCAGGTTGGGGAGGGGGGTGAAGAAATTATGAGATTGACTGTTTAGAACAAAAAATTGACATGAAAGAAATATATAGCATATATAAAAGCCAAATACATGTCTTCTGCCTGCCCTTCCTACGATAACAGGATTTGAAGAAGAGGCTGTCAGTGGTCCATAGCCTATGAAATGTTTTGCATTAGTCAAAACTAACACATCACAGGTCCTGCATGGCCCATCAGGAGAGGTCTCTAGCAAAACTCAGCTTAGAAAGTCATCTCTTCAGGAGGTCACTTGTGCAGGTGTTTAAAAGCCTGTGACGTCAGTGTTACCCAGTAAGTGCTTAGAGATGTGTGCCCAGGTGTGCTCAATAGGGACGAGCTGAAAGCAAGTGCTTACCTTGCTGAACTGCAGCAAAAGTGCCTCAAGCTCTTTGTAAGAGCAGGCCCTCAGTTTGTCTCTGCAGGAGCCGTGTGTGGCCTGGCACAGGTTCTCGGTGACTCCCACTCAACATGCACGTACAGAGCCTTTGTCAAGTGCAGAATATTACCCTGCAATTAAACTGAAGTTCTTTCATTAATCTGAGGTTTAGAATTCATGATGACAAATCTTATTTAAAGGCCTATGTAAATTTGGACAGTAATAATTCTCTAGCACTTTGGCTTAAATCAGGGAGCTCCCTGCAATGCCTGAACTCAGAGTCACACCACTGTATTCTGAGCATTGTCTCTGAATCCACATAAACTGGCAGTAACACTGTTCAGTTAGTTCTTTAGTTTGAGGTTGTGGAAAGACAACTTTAAGTTGTTAATGCTCTGTTGAAAAGCTTGATAGTCCTTTGAAATGGATTGATAGGCTGCAACTTTTGCTCCTTGAATCCAGAAACACTTTGCTGCCATGCAATGAGATACTGCTGCTTTTCTTCACCAAATACAGAGTGCTGGTCAGGGAGAACAAATAAGACTTCTTCAGCTTAATGTTTGAAATTTTTCAAACTTTATTCCCCCTCCCCCCCTCTTTTTTAATGTATGGCTGTAATTGTATGTGTTCAGAATAGGCAAAGACTTTTCCAGTACTGCCCAAACCCTTGTGTTCCCAATGTTTCCTCATCTCTCTCTTTTGGAAAGCTGAATTAGTTCTAACATAGCAAAGCAGGGCATGACATCTCAGCAGTGATTAAACTGAACACTAATCAGCATGGCATGTTCTAGCCTGTTCTTCTTCTGCTTCACATTTCACATTCCCATAAAAAGTGTTCAGTGTCTCTTTATTTCTTCCATTTTCAGTATTGCTTAGGTTCATGGACTACTGAAATCCAGATGTGAAGGACAATTTTGTCTGAACATGACTTACTTTTGATTTCTAGATTTTAATTAGGTGGTTAATTACTTATGACCGTATTGTATCATTGATGACATTTCAATTTTTAAGATAATTACACAATTGTGTGAAGCTAAAGAATTATTCTTTACAGTTCTGTAATCTTACTGTTGTTGTAATACAAATACAAAATAGAGACTCATCATTCTGAGAACTTCAATTTCCATAAGTTAAGTAACAATTAACTGTTTAGTGAAGTTCTCTGATATTTCTAGACCAATTCACAACAATATAAAATGAATTGTGGGTTCTCTATAATCATACATTGGAGAGCAGGTTATACATTTACTGAATTTGTTTACCTATAGTCTGGATTTTTAGTTTGACTTCATGCAGTGCTATTTTGTTGGCCACGTTCCATTAGCTATGGAGTGTCTAAAGCCATGCAGTAGCAAGTAGAAGTGGTAGAATCATAGAAATAAAACAAAAAAACCTTCCCCCCACGAAATCATACCAAGTGCCTCCCTCTCCCCAGTTTTGGTACATTAGCCAAAGGTGTGCTGTGTCCATTGGTTCTGTGTCCCCTGTGAGGACTGGGTATCACCTGTCACTACTGAAGGGCATTTGCCAACTGTTTACATCACCCCTGCTGCTAATCCAGGGGCTGTGGGGCCGTGTCCCTGCCCACCAGCTTTCTCACACCCGTGGTGTGGCTGTTCACAGCAACTGTTCTAAGCTGGTGACTCCAGAGAGGTTCAGAAGACAGAACAAGCTCGAGCTGTAGCTTAACTCAAATGGTGTGAATGTTCTCAGTTTGTACAGTACTGAAGAGTCAGAGGCCTCGGTATTTCAACACCTGAGTGCCCTGAGATCCTGAATTCCCCATTCCCAGCTCTGGGCCTGCCTTTCCTCCTGGTACTTCTCCCCCTCTGTTGACTGTTTCCAGACACTTGCCTTCCTAATTCTAAAATAGGTGAATTATTCTGAATTGGCTTCCACTGGGTCATGGCTTCATTATATGATTGTCAGTCCAGTTGAAGGAGTCCTGAAAAATGGGAGATATTATATATAATGTACATTCCAAGCTTAAATATCTGATCTTGACCTTGTTCTCTGAACAACTGGGAACGCAGCTTTGTTGAACTGAGCCCAGCCAGTGATGCAGCAGGTACAACACCTTGTAAATGGTAACCAAGTGGCAAATCAGTTTGAATATTTTCAGTGAACTGTCTGCAAGCATGAGTTATTTGTGAATAGTTTTGTTTAATGTATACCTGCAGAA
This sequence comes from Myiozetetes cayanensis, assembly GCF_022539395.1. Taxonomy (NCBI): domain Eukaryota; kingdom Metazoa; phylum Chordata; class Aves; order Passeriformes; family Tyrannidae; genus Myiozetetes; species Myiozetetes cayanensis. The sequence goes on along the minus strand of NW_026087522.1, from coordinate 6,273,465 downwards.
TTTCACAAAATGTTCAAAGAGAGATGAAAGGTGAAATGCAGTGAATAAATTATTCATAACAAATTATTCACTAAGCTCAATTCATCACTGAGATGAGACAGAATTATTGACTGGCCATGGAAACAAAATTTCATTTCAGAGAGATGATATTAAAATATCGGTATGTTAGTGTAATTATGCTGTGATTGTAAAGACTTTACTATTCCGTAGTAAAATATGCCTTGGGCACTGCTGCAAGATTGATATTCTCCAGAGCTAGTACACTGGATTTTTCCTTTAGCTATGTAATGGAATTTAGGTACACAATTGATCTCTTCCCACAGTGAGACAAATTTTTGCTTATTTCCTTTGCTTATAATTTGCTGATAGGCAAATACTGTGCTCAGTTGGATGGAATGAAGAGTGGTTAAACTGGAAGTGGTAGATGTGTATTCTTTAAGCATTCTTCCTTGCCAGTCTGCAGTGTCTGGAGTGTTCCTGTAATGTGAGAAGGAGGCTGCCTTCTCTTACCACTTACACGTTCAGCATATAAGCTTGGGGTCTGCTTCAGCTCTGTGCATGTGACAACCTGCACAGACATGTGAATAATCTTTTGGCCAGCAGGTTGGGAAAGAGTGGTTAAAATGTTATCTCCTGTGCAGTTTGCATCGGCCAGTGGATCTAGATGGATATTGTGAATGTGTATTAATGTTTCTCCAGCCCAGGAGATGCTTCCTTTAGTTGGCTCCTTAGGTTTTTAAAACATTTCCCTCTTGATTTGCTTCTCAAGGTACAAAATGGATAATAGCATGTCTGCTGCAGCATGTGCTTGGTTACTGATTATTGGCATGACCCTGATATCCAAATCCTATATGAAGTCAATGTAGTGTTGTTCTAGGAGCTGCATTTTTGCAAAAAGACCTTGTATTTCCTTGAGCTGTCCTCTGTAGTACAGTCCATCCATGGGCTCTTAACACTGCAGTCCTCTGAAGCCATTGGTGTATTGAGGCATAAATGATTCTTCTCCCCTCAGCCATGGTGTCTGTCCCTACTCTGTGAACTCCTCGATGTGGCATCTCTCTTCTGCAGAAGCTCTGTATGGGATTGCTAAAGGGTACAACTGTTCTTCCTATGAACTCCTTGCCTGAGGGACAGAACATGAGATAAAATGAGTTGTCTGATTTTAGCACCACAAATCTAGTGTTGAGTCAATCCAAGTAGTTAATTTCAGATCAGGACTTGAAATCACTTTAATACTTCTCTGCTTTTTCCAGTTGTCCTGGGCTTATTTTAAAAATCAAATATTAGAGCTGCTGTTTATTCATTTCAGATGAGCACACTTTGGTTTATACTGGAAGGCCCAATTTGTTCCACCCCAGTTAAAGATGTTGGCCTGAAAATGGTAAAGGGTCACATGGACTGCAGCAACACGTTTGGTGCTGCTGTGTTAGCTGTAGCTTGGGCTGTGCTTACTGAATTGCTCTCACTTACCAGTGATAGACAGTCTTCCAGCAAAAAGGGAGGCTTTTCAAAATGCTAATAAAAGCATTAGTGCTCCATCATCATCATCTTGCAGAAAACAATGTCTAGGTCAATCTATCTCCTTCTAAATCTTCAGAGAAACAAAATTTAAACTCATTTTACCGAGGCCAAATGTCAATCATAAGAAAAAATCTATATGAAATTTTAATTGCAAGATGTTCAGTGCAAATTTAATGAGTGAAATAAGAGATCTGAGAATTCAAGCATGCTCAGCTCATGCATAATGTTGACTTAAATTGGCTCTCTAGAGGTGCAGGGAATTGCGTTTTTAGAATTTACACACTGATAGAGCAAATGTACTGGGCCCTGTAGGTTAAGGTCATAAATCAGAATCATTTAACTGCCTTTGAGTGATTGCTACAGACTATAATGGTTGGGAGAACTGGCTTCAGCTACAAGTGATCACTATGCTTGGATTATTGAAACACTGCTCAATATTCATAAATCAGTGATCATTAATCCCCTAAATAGTTCCTGTCAGCTTTCTAAATAAATTTCCTACTGGTTAATTGAGATTGAAGGAGACTAGCATGCACTGGTTTGGAATTAGAACAAATGATCTACTTTGCCTACCTAGGATCAGAAAGACATCTCTGGGGGAAATTAAACCATACTGGGTACATATGAGGCTGCTCAAGTTTTCCCATTTAAGCTGTGAACTGGGGAAGCCTTTCTTAGCAGGTTTTGCTCTCATGAGTTACAATGATTATAAAAAGACTTCTTAATTTTTTGATGATGAAGATATTTGTGTGCTGTGCATCAGAAGTAGCTAAGCTGTCAGTGGGTGGCATTCCTCCCAGTGCAGAGGGTGGGTATGGAGAGACAAGGACCTGCAGCCCTGGAACTGCACTGGTGCAAGGCACTTGTCTTAGTCTTCTCAGCAGTTGCAAGAAATTAAAATTCATAGCTTTGGTGCTGGGATGTAATTGACATGTTTTAGCTCAGTAGATGTTTTTATTAGCTGCCCACAGTAGTGTGGTTTAATGTTGTTTGCCGGTGTAGCTGCTTATACTTGAATGGGAAGAATGTTTTACAGGTACTGATGGTCTCCCTTACCCCTCCTACAGTAGCTGTGAGGTGGGTTTGCAGACTTCCAACACTGCAGGTCCCTGAAAGAGGAGTTCTGAACTGGAGGAGCTGTGGTTTGGAGCTTGTGTCAGTGGTGGTTTCTGTGGGGCCTGGACTGGGTACCAGCTGTGTGTGACACCTGAGAGCACAACCTGCTCCTTCCAACAGAACCACGGCCCCCGTGTCTGAGAAACGCCACGCTGGCCATCCTTGCCTCAGTCCTTGGGGTAGGGTGTTTTTGTTGGCTCTTCTCAGGAGATGGGGATGCTGTGCCAATGCCAGCTGTCTGCCTGCTCTTCCTGCCCACTGGCAATTTTGGCCCACATGGGCCAGCTTTCACTAAATTTAACACGGCAGGAAAGGGCTTAAAACTATCAGGTTCCTACAACTGGGCAGGAAGAAAAAGGCCTCTTGCTAATTCACTGACACGGAAAAGTGGACCTTACCCCACAGGAAACCCTGGTTTTCCACCAGGCTGCTCACCAACTCCTTGTTTTTTCTGTTGTACCATTGAAATGTTGCTGTTGCCATGGGTTTGGAGAGCATGTACTTAAAAAAACCCAAACTCTTATTGTTTAAACGCTGCTCCTCTCTCATAGTTTCCATCTTCTTTTCATTTCATTTATGTGTGTACTTACTTCTAGGGGAAAAAAAGAAAAAAAAAGAAAAAAAAAGGCAGTATTTAGTGAAGAGCAATAGAAACATTGCAATGCTATTATAGGTGCTAGACATGATGATTTACTGTATCACAAGTCACTGAGGAAAGGAGAGATGCTGGTGCCTTGTTGGTATTATCTCAGAGTATCTCTTATTAATAAGATTTATGAGAAGATGAGCTTGAGAGAAGGATTTATTTTTTTCATCTGTTTCTTAAATGTAGGACTTAAACCGGAACTGATGTATATCTAGATTCCTTTCATATCAGGACCACCAGAGCTCCAGGTAAAAAGCTAATTGTATCAAAACCCCATACTTAATTTGACTAAGAGCAATTATTTTTGAAGCATGTATGGAAAAATGAAGCAGTATACTTAGGAGTGTTCTTACTGCTGTTGCAATCTGTCCTTTTATTGCTGATCAACACTGACACAGGGTGTTAACATAAGTTCCTTTAGATACGCTACTAGTTACAAATAAAGTTTAGGATGTGATGAAGAAGTTTGAGGAGAAAACCCCACCTTTTGTCTCTCTTTCATTGCTGTTCCACTTGTATCAGCTCCAGCCCAAACTTTCCATTCCTGGCTGCTGTGCTAAAATGTAAGTGGCCATCCCATTAGACAGCTACACTTGGGATGGAGCAGCCCCCTCATCACCTGACATCAGCTGATATTGTATTGCCCTGAAGAAGCTTTTAAATCCTGGTGGTCAACACTGCAGTTCCTTCTGCTGTGAATGTATTTTCTTCCTATTACAGGCACTTCCATGCAATACAACGTTCTAGAAATGTTTATATTTTACACTGTATCATTACTTAATTACTTTGCTTGGTGTTGCAGTTTGGTTAGTGATAAACTGTAAATACACTTGTAATCTCTTAAGCTTCTTGAGTGTTGGAATGACGAGTGTGCTGTGACTCCTGCCTCCTCCAGGATGGCTCGTGCAGGCTCTGGGAAGCACTGCTTCCCTGCTGGGACTGGTGGTGCAGTGTAGAAGGGGTACCTTGTGCTGTGGATTCTGGTTGACTGTGGGAAAGTAGCCCCTCTAGATGTGACCTGAGACTTCCACTGTACTAGGTGCTGTCTGAATTTAGATCAAAAAGATGGTCTGAATTGCAATTAAAATAGAAAGCTAGAGATACCTAGGAGGCTTACTGAGGAGTCAGAAGTGAGGTGCTTTTTTCCTTTTTCTCCCTTGCTGGTACTGCAGAGGTATAGCTCCACCTGTACAGTTCTTCTGCAGTACTCTCACTTAATTTCCTTTCTTTAAAACCTTGTTGTTGTATGTGGCCAGGCCATCATGGCTGATGCCAGGAGTAGAAATAAGCCTTAGGCTTTAATAATGTGGAATGGGACCAGATTGTGTTGCTTGTGTGAAGTCTGCAGTGCATTGTCTGTGTCTGCTCCCCAGATGAGCAGGGAGAGAATGTTGGGGGAAACGAGCTTCCTTCAGGCAAGCTCAGGTGGCTTTGTTTGTGATACAAGAGGCAGGAAGCAGGAAAGTCATGCGTAAAGACTCCTGCCACTGGAGGAGCATTGCTCATGTGTTTCCAAGCCAGGCTCAGTTTCTTGGCCTAAATACCACCTACACCTTTTGTGACCTGTAGCTGGAGTAAAGCATCCCTTGGTGAAAGCTGGGAACTTAGTTCATGCTATAATAAATTAGTAGTAGTAGTTTAAATTTACTCATCAAATTAGTAGTAGTAGTTTACTCATTAAATTGTATTGCATGTTATATTCTTATATACATATATATGTTATTATAATCAATGTTCTGTTAAGGTTGGGAGACTGTAAGTTGCAGAATGGTTCATTAATCTGTCAGCATTGTAAGCTGATAGTCACGCAGCTTGCAGTTCTTAAGATAGAAAGACAAATTATTGTGCCTTGCTGAATAAGTATTTTGTATCTTATTTTTCTAAAAAGCTTATTGTCTCATAGCACACGCGTAAAGTAATGAAGGGAAGGACAAGGATCAAAGGATCAAGAATGAGAACGATACAGAGAATCCAAGATGGACATCTGGAGATACCTACACACTAAGCTACACACTGGGCCTCAAGGACTAAGGACTAATTCAAACTGTGGAAAGGAAAGCACCTGGCAACTGAAACGGGCCTGCAGGGAAGCCAACGAGAACCAGACCTGCAAACTCGATCCAATAGAAGGATAACAAGTGACAATGGGAGGGGAACTGATAAGGGAATAAAAGTTACTGGTTTTGCTTACTGTGCTTGCGAGCCGTGAGTGGAGCAGGGGCCTCCCCGGCCGCCCAGCGCGCTGTTTTGCTTATTTGCATTTTATATAAATCTTCAATACATTTTTATTACTATATTTCAGCCTAGTTTCAGTTACTTATAACAATGCAACCATGGTGTGTGTTGTTGAGCTCTGCTGTCACTGTTGTCCTCTAGTTTGAGATTCCTTTGACTCAGCCACCCCTCTTACCCCCTGTTCAATCCTCCAGGTGACCTGTCAAGGTAGGCAAGCGACAAGGGGGCTTTTTGGTTTTCAGCCTCACTTTCTAAGTATGTTGGAACATATAATATTACATTTCTAAGTGCAGAACTAATTTGGAACTTGGTTGGAACAGAGGTGTAGAAGAAAAAAACGACAATGTCATTGCAAAATCTATCCAGGTGTTTGTTTGCATTAACTTCTCAATGTGGATGGCTCCAACTGTGTTGTTTGCAATTCCTTATTTACTTTTTAGCCTTTTTGTACACATGCAACTACCTGTATCTTGGTGTAAGGCTTTTCTTATATTTATTTCCACTGCTATGCCTCCAGTTCTTACTTCCTTCTGCTACTGCAGTGTTTTTTCTTGGCTGTGGTTCCATAGAGCTTGGCATCAATAGGGAGCACACACTAAACTGAAACAAGGATATTCTCATATCTGCATTTGTCATGCTGATTTGCCACTGCTTCCCTCTTGTACCGTGAAACTGGTTGTGAAGTGATAAATAACCAAACCTTGTTATGTCTTGTAAATAGTCTAATCCCATTGTTATGTCAGAGCCTCTAATCTTGATCCAAATTTTGTCTGTTGATCTAATTAGGGTTTTCATTTGTTCCTTAACAAATTTCTCACTCTCGGAGTTGCTGGGCTGGCTTTTGAGACTGCTGAGGTGGAATGATCCATACAGTTCCTTGTGGCTTTAAACAGAAACATCTGTCAGACATGAGCATTTTGTTGGCACAGTTTAGCAGTGAGTGAACTTGTGTGTCACAGCCCTGCTCCTGCTCTGTGAGGCTGAGGTTGGTGAGAGACCTTCTTGGGGACTGCAGAGCCTGTGGAGACCAGCTCTCTGTTCCAGGTCTGCAGGAAGCACTGTGCTCTCTGGTGACCTTCCCAGGAAAATGGAAAGTCCAGACGGATGATGCTGACTCTTTTTCATTCTTTGTTCATGTTTCCTTCCTTTCCTTTTTTGGAGAGGAGGCCTCAGCATTTTATTCTTGCTGGCTAAAGATGAACTTTAAATTTGATTTTATTTTTTTATTTTCAGAGTCATCAGGAACTTCTGCTGAAGTGTAGAGCTATGAGTTCAAGTACTGTCCTGAACAGAGATGATCTCTGTCAATTAGAATCTAACTTCAACTGATCCGAAAGAAGAGTACTTGTCTTTAGCATCTGTGTGAGAACTATATATATATACACACACATATATAAATTAAACAAAATGTCTGTTTCTTTTTGTCGACATCATGCCTTAAACAGTATGGTTTCAAGAGAAGTTACTTCCTTGGCACTGAGTCTGCCCCCATTTAAGCCAGAGGCAGCACTTCACTGATTTGAGAGAGTGGCACTGGGGCACTGAGGAAGGGGAGTTTGTCAGTGCATTTGTTTCCTTAGACCACAGCTCCCAAGGGAACAGCAAGGGGCTTTAGTTTGTGGATGTTTTAAATTACCTTGTGGTCACCGGCCTGTTCATAAATCTACAAGGAAAAGCAAAAGCAATTTCATTGTAATCCTGTTTGTTGCAGACACACTCCAGAACGCTGCACTTAGCTGGGCCAGCAGCTTTCCTGGCCTTGAGATGGCTCCTGTGGGGATGTGGAAGCACCTGCTGTGTGCCCACAATGCAAGGGCTGTAGAAGAAACAAAATGCTGCTCTGCTGGGGCTGAGACATGAGCTGATACAAATCCTGCTGAGAGCAGAGACAGGAGCAGCCCAGACACGTGTGGCCCCTAGGCAGCACCATGGGAGGCACTTGCAGGAGGCTGTTTGGCAGAGCAGTGACAGGAGATTGATAAAATTGCTGCCAGAACTTGTTATTAGTATTTATGTATCCCAGTAGTCTGCTACGTGTTGGAGTAGCTGTACTGCATCTCCTACTAAATACAGGCAGTGTAAATTGAAGCTGGATGGGACCTATGGTATGTGAAGTGTAGTCTCACCATGAACTGGCAGCACTGTTTTCATCCTGTTTGGGTGGGGCTACCTGCCCTCCTGCACAAACTCATCACAGAGTCACAGAATATGCTGAATTGGGAGGACCCACATCAAGTCCAACCCTCAGCCCTGCACAGGCCCAGCCCCAAGAGTCCCCCCCTGTGCCCCAGAGGATCATCCAAACCCTCCTGCAGCTCTGGCAGCCTTGGGGCTGTGCCCACTGCCCTGGGGAGCCTGTTCAGTGCCAACCACCCTCTGGGGGAAGAACCTTTCCCTGAGATCCACCCTGAGCCTGCCCTGACACAGCTCCAGCCATTCCCTGGGGGCTGTCCCTGGTCCCCCCAGAGCAGAGCTCAGTCCTGCCCCTCCTCTGCCCCTGCCCAGGCAGTTGGAACTGCAGGGAGGTCTCCCCTCAGTCTCCTCTGCTCCAGCTGAACACACCAAGTGCCCTCAGTGTCCTCACACAGCTTCAAATCCAGGCCCTTCCCCATCTCTGTTGTCCTCCTTTGGGCACTCTCCAATGGTTTCATTTCTTTCTTGAATTACAATTGTTATAAGTAACTGAAACTAGGCTGAAATATAGTAATAAAAATGTATTGAAGATTTATATAAAATGCAAATAAGCAAAACAGCGCGCTGGGCGGCCGGGGAGGCCCCTGCTCCACTCACGGCTCGCAAGCACAGTAAGCAAAACCAGTAACTTTTATTCCCTTATCAGTTCCCCTCCCATTGTCACTTGTTATCCTTCTATTGGATCGAGTTTGCAGGTCTGGTTCTCGTTGGCTTCCCTGCAGGCCCGTTTCAGTTGCCAGGTGCTTTCCTTTCCACAGTTTGAATTAGTCCTTAGTCCTTGAGGCCCAGTGTGTAGCTTAGTGTGTAGGTATCTCCAGATGTCCATCTTGGATTCTCTGTATCGTTCTCATTCTTGATCCTTTGATCCTTGTCCTTCCCTTCATTACTTTACGCGTGTGCTATGAGACAATAAGCTTTTTAGAAAAATAAGATACAAAATACTTATTCAGCAAGGCACAATAATTTGTCTTTCTATCTTAAGAACTGCAAGCTGCGTGACTATCAGTTTACAATGCTGACAGATTAATGAACCATTCTGCAATTTACAGTCTCCCAACCTTAACAGAACATTGATTATAATAACATATATATGTATATAAGAATATAACATGCAATACAATTTAATGAGTAAACTACTACTACTAATTTGATGAGTAAATGTAGACTACTACTACTAATTTATTACACAATGCCCCAAACTGCCACAATATTCTAGGTGAGGCTGCAACACACGAACAGGTCAGGCCTCCACATTGCATCTTCTGTGAGTCAGGAAGTCCTTGAGTTTGGGGCTCCAGCAGGGACAAAGCTGAGCAGAGTCAGGTGATTGTGGGGCCTTTCCTTTGCACCAGTGCTGGGAGCCCACTCTGGGTGACTGGGTGCAGTCCTGGGTGTTACTGGTTTCCTGGGGCGACCCCGTGCCGAGCTATGTCTGTAGGATCATTAATGAGGCATTTATTCACTTTCTGGTGTTTCAGCTGGCATCTGGTTATCAATTGATTCATATTGTTTGATCTGCCTTAACCACAAGTTCTCAAAACCCTGTATTAAAAAACCCAAGAAAACCAGCCAACCAAACAGTGAAACAAAAACCCCCAAACCAAATCCTTGACTTATTTTATCATAAAATTGTTTTCTGACTGAGTGATGTTGATTGGAGTTGATTGGAGTGATGTATATGACACATACATATGCCAGTCCTCTCAACTGCAGGTTTGCAGGTCTGGGGTTGCTGTACTTCACAAGTACTTCCTGCAGATGATGTGACTTTTGGCGATAACAAAAATGTGTAAAGCAGAACTATGCAGTTAGTTTTCTTAGCTTTACTTTAGAGGGCAACGTAGGTGTAGTTTAAGTGTGATTCTTAAACATTTCTGTTCTAACGCATAAAGCTGGAAAGTTATCCTTGGAAAATGGAAAGCATGGTTGTTTCTGTTCTGTTTCATGCAATACTTGGATCAGTTTCTGCTGAGATAAGATTCTTACGAGCTAGGGTGGCTTGAATTACAAGGACTTGAATTTTGAGTAAAAAAAATGTTTTATTGGAAGCAATAGAAGGCATTCCAGTGTCTTTAGAGAGAAGAATATTTCAGTAAGAAGTTTTACATGTTGCAGAAGCATACAAGTGCTCACCTTCCAGCTCTGTATCCAGGCACACCAAGAGCCCAGATTTGACTTAAATAATCTGTAGTTAATAGGGAGCTCATTTATTGGTTGCACCACATATTTCAGTCCAGACAGTCATTTTTACATCATTCTATACCAATTAGGCATGTTATCTCTAATGTTTTGTGGCTGTTATAAAAGGAGGAGGAGAACTGATGGATAATACCTATAGGTTCAACATTAGATTCTCTTTACAAGTCCAATTATCACTCATGGGAGACCGCACATGCACAAAAAACAGATGTTATTTTAATGTGTAAATCAATAAAGCTGCCTTGTTTTTTTCTGGTTTTATTCCAATATTGATGGGATCTGTAAAAGTCTTTTTGAAAAACAGCATCCTATCTGTCTTGAGTTTCCAGTAGGAAGGATGGATCAATTTCTTTGGGAAGGTTCTAAAAGAGTATAGAACAAACAGATACAATCAGTGATTCTGAAACCCAAGATTAATCTGAGTATTGATGGTTTCCATCCAGGGCCTTGTATGCTGCTGGAATATGTGCTGAGCCAGCTGTGAGCTGTGCTCTGGTTGAATATGTCAGCCCCACCTGGAACCGAAAGGCCTGGGATATGCAGAGTTCAGGATGGTCAACCCAATCATTCCTTCTGAGTTGAAGCCTTCCCTACCTTTGACTTTTTAGTCAGTGTTCATTTTATTTAGGGAGGAGGGAAGGAAATAATACTCATATAAAAAAAACACCCAGGGTATTGGGGAATAGGAAAAGAAACCAAAACAGTCTTTTAAAATTACTTTGTCTCTTGGTTCTGCCTGATGGCAGATTTTGCTCTTGAACAACATGGCACCCTCAGAAGTAAAAGGAAAAAGAGCATCTGTACAGAGGAGTCCCCAGGATGTGTGTGTGGGGGGAGCTGTTCTCAGTAAAAGGGACCATAATGATTATATTTCTGAAGTGACTGAGACTAATAGATGTTGATATGTAAAAAGAAAGGATTCTTTTTTTGTTGGTCCATTGAGGAGGGCTATAATTTTTTTATCTAAGCTCTGATCAGAAGTTGACATATGACATCAGAATTGAAATACAGCTCTGTGGAATATTTTGTCAATAGGAAAAAAAATGCATATGATAAAGCTGCTGAATTTTTGGCATCAATTACAACACCATCTTGTGAGCACTGGCTAGAGATATTTAAGGCCAGGTTTCAGCAGCATTGTACTCTGAATGAATGGAGAATTTCAGATAACTGCATTTCCCTTTTCTGTTCCAAGTATGTGTGGGTATTCTGCAGGGTTTTTATTCGATTGAATTGTAATCAGAGTCAGTCATTACTTTGCTGCTTGGAAAGATAATTCCTAAGAATGATAAGTTAGGGTGAAATTCATTCTGCAAGTTTAGAACTCTTAAGCCTACCAGATTTTTCAGGAGGTTTCACAGCTTGGTTCCAGTGCATATTTGAGAAGTGTAAATACCCTCCAACCAAAACAGAAATGGTCAGAGCTAGGACCCAGGGGACTCTGAGTTCTGGTGTCTCCTGGCTGCAAATGGTGTTATGGTGTATACTATTTTTTTGAAGGCCACAAAAGCCAAACCCAAAGATCTCACAAACCTAGGACTGTGTTCAAATATGGTGGCTGATAAAATAAAACAATTGATGTTGCACAATTCCACCTTGGACAGCATTTTTGAATGAAATTATAGTGACACTCCCCGAGGTATTCAGCTCTGTGCTGGCATGTTCCACAGCTGAGGATTGTGGTGTCCAACAGCTACACTCTGACTGGCCTCCTAAGAACTGAAAGAGCTGCTCAGACCCAAAGAAATGACTCAGAAACATCGAGGGAGACCTCCCTTGGAACAATGTTCAAGGAGTCTGGAGATGAGGTTCTACGCCATCTTCCTAGTTAGGGAAGAGAATTTGAGAAAAAGGAGATGAACTGAGCAGGTGAAAGACTGTCTGCATAGCTGGTGCCATGCTCAAGGTCTTGGATTTTATGATTTTGGCTATACCTTCAAGGAACTGGGCCTGTTAACAATCTATGGTCATGAGTGTCCTGGGCAGCAAACTGGCTGGACTTATCAACAGAGCCTTAAACTTCATCTAAAAAAGATTCAAACTTTTAATTCTTTTTCTATTTATAATATCTTCTGTAACTTCCTTTCTATTCTGGCTTAAACATACTCTAAATTTTGAAAACATTATATCGCCTCAGTTATTGCAGCAAACAGATATTGCACAGCTCAGATCCATCTCACATCCTGATTGTGGGAGCAGGCTGAGAAGAACAGCAAAGAGCTCCTTCTGTGCTCATTGTGTCAGAGGCCGTCTCAGTTTAATGAGACTGAAGGGTTTTGCTAAGGAGGACGAGTTATAAGGAAGACCAAGCTCCTCCCTCCAAGCAATTGTAAATCCGAAATTAAGAGATTCTAATTGAGGAAGTGTGGAGAAAGGAAAAATAACAGCCCTTTATTAAAGAATATATGTGTGTTGGCAGAAAAATGAAAGAACACAAAAACAACTGAACAATAATCCTGTACCCAAAAATCCCCTTCAAAAAGGAAACAGTTCCGCACTTTCTGCCCTTCAGTGCAATTCCAGCCACGGCCGTCAGGGAGCGCTGTTGGGGCAGGGCCCGCAGGGTGTCGGTGTGGCCGGCAGGGGGCGCTGTTGGGGCAGGGCCCGCAGGGTGTCGGTGTGGCCGGCAGGGGGCGCTGTTGGGCTCTGGCGGGCGCTGTGAGGGCCCCGGTGCCGGCAGGGACCGAAATGGAGATTCCCCCTCCGAGAACGGGAAAGGGAAAGGGGAAAAGGTTTTTTCCCCGTGAACTCCTGCTGTCGGCGGCTGCTCTGGCCGGGACTCCTCCAAAGGTTCCTTCACGGAAGGGCCAAGCCTCTCGGATGAAATCTGAGCAATCCGGGCTGGGGGCAGAACAGGGCGCAGGAGAACGGAGGTGAACCGGGGCCAGAAGCAGGCAGGTGACCCGGCTGAAAACAAAAACAAACCACGGAAAAAGTCCCTCCACACACACCCCCTTCCTGAGTCAGGGCAAAAGTGAAGTGCCTGTTTCCTGAGGAGAGAGAAAAAAAACCTCATCACATCCCCACAGTCTTCTGACAGCCATCAGTCTGGAATGAGGGCCTGCTAGTTAGTTCTTTTGTGTGTGTCCATCGCCCCAGGCAAAAGAACCACCTCTCAACATCCCTCTTTCTTAAGGATTCAGGAGAAAGAAAAAAATTTCCCACTTGTTTTTTTAAAAAAGTAAACCTATGACAGAGGCATGTTGCTATCCCTTGCCATCTTGGTGGGTCTGAAGGCATGTGTGTTAGGAGAAAGGATGTCCCTGTAGTCACAAGCTCCAAGCTTTGCTGTAAGCCTCACCCTGCCTCTCAGCTTAACCTACAGATGAAAACACTATTCTTCCTTAAACCATCAGTGACAGAAAGGGGTCAGATTCTTTGAGTGGTCATAGTCCTCCAGGCTGAACACCTCCTGACTGGGTTAAGGAAACTAAATCACTGTGTAGCTCTCACTGACCTTTGTTGTGTTCTAGCTGCATCTTTCTTAAAGCCTGTCCCTGTTGCCTTATGGAATACTTGTTGCCTGGATTGAATCTGTGTAGACACTTCACCTATCTTGTTATGGATTTATTCAGAGTAAAGTTGCAGTTCAACTGCTGACTGTAAGAAGGTTCTTATTGCACACCTTGATACACAGACACAGGGCAGAGGGTTGTAAATAAAAAGAATGAACAGACTGACGTTACTGAGGAAAGTACAAGCAGTAAAAGTTAGGAATGTTCTGTGGAATGGGAACAGTAGCTGGCTGTATATCAGCATTTTTTGTCCATTTGATTGACCTCTGATTTCTAGGCACCTCTTCCTCCTGTGCCACATGAGGTTCCTGTGAAGTAAATGCAGTCAGCGTCACATCAAGCAGAAATCCGTTTATTTTCTTTAATGATCAAGAGCCTCCTGCCCATGTTTGTGAGTGCATCCATGGCACCAATTACCATCATGTCAAATAAAGGTTTGAGCTCTCGCTGACCTTGGTAGGAAAAAATCAAAAACCTTTATTTTGCTCATCTTTTCTTAAACTGACATTTTCTGACACAGGAGCTGTAACACCTTAGGTGCACTTGAAAGTATTTTCTAAAGAAGCAAGGACACTTCTAGGCAAGAAAATGGTCAGATTAGTGTAAGTTGTAACCATCTGAGGTGGCTGAGCATTGAAAAGTGAAAGCCTGAAATAGCAAATGTGAGTTGTATTTCCTTAGTTGTTATGCAGGTTGTGCCTTGGAGTTGTACCTAGGAATCAAGGCCACATATTTGTCACTCATCCAACCTCAGGGCAGGCTCATAGTCCAGCCCAAAGTGATTAGCAGCAACAATCCAACAGCTGGGCACAAATGGAGTAGCAGAGAGAAGGGATGAAGCAGAACTGATTGGTGGGGTTGCATGTGCCCTCAGCACACCCACAACCTCTTGGCCCTGAGCGGGCTCCCCAGGTAGAGATGTAAACGCCAGTGAGAGCAGGAGAAACCCAGAAACTGGGCAGAGCCTCATTGTTGTCCCTTCTGCGCCATTTCTTCATGTTAGGAGTCTTTTCCCTTCCAAGGTGTCTAGTAAAGGGAGTGGGGGTAGTTTATGAGGAGGTGTCTTTCAAGGGCATAGATATTTTACAGAACTCTTTTTAATAATATTTTTTCCTTCCTAGTCTTGTCAGTCTCTCTTCTCAGTTTAAAGTGCCATGTTCTCTATGCTATTCCAAGCTTTTCTTTTGGCAGGGAGAGAAAGGCAGGCCTGTTGTGCTGTAATAATACTCGCCCTCATTCACTGAGGGTGCCATGTGTTGTGTTTTTGAGCCAAACATATTTCTGATTGTGTGATACCTAAATCTACTACCCAATATTTCCCATGCTTAAGCTTCAATAAAAGCTATTCCAAGTTGCCTGTATTCCAAACAGAGTGTGTAATCTCTTTATTATGCCTGGCCTGGCTTGCTGGGCACATGAATAAACCTGGCTGTGTGTCATGATGACTGTTTGTATGGCCTGTCAATAATTGGAACCTAGTTAAATAAAATCAGTGTTTTGTCTTCCCTTAGATAGGACTCATCAGCAGATGGGGAATGCTGCCATTCTTCCTTTATTTTTGGCAAGGGCTTGCATGGCTGACAGGCCCTGCTACGATGGAGAGAGATGGTTCAATGAGGTTTAGGGAAGAACTAATAGTACGTCATTTGCTTCTGCCATGCTTGGAATATGGTTTAATTTGATAATTTAAAATGTATTTTTTTTTAATCTTAAAGGAACCTGCTTTATTACCTACCTCCTGGTTTGACATCTGTGTAGCAAAATGTGAACATTTGGAAGATGCAAACTGAAATCAAAGTGTAGAATTCCCTTTGAAGCTTAGTTTCTTGCTCTTTTCCCTCCCCACCTTTTAATATTCAGCGTGCTATAATTTTATTTCTCTGAAATTCTCAATGTAATTGAAAGAGTGTTGAAGGAACAAAGAAAATATCTAGATTGCACAAATGCCACTTGAGGTGATTAGTTAAAAGCAATCTATTTAAAATTTAATGTGTGTTAACCATATGTGTACACGTGCATGCACGGGGAAGCCAGTGAAATAAATGCAGAGTTTAGATGACTTAGAAGCTTCCAGGCTCTATTATCTAGAGACCAGCTGATGCTGACGGACTGTCTGAAGAATGGGATGATGGTTTTCAAGGAAGTTGAATTATTCTTATTTATTTATAATTTTAAATTACTTTGTTTAGTGTTCTATGGCAAATTTAGATAAGGTAAGCAAGACATTTGATTTTTCATCCTTTTTTGTCTTTCCTTGATAACTTTTGCCAATGATACAAGAGCATGGAAAACTGTATTTAGCCATTCTCAGAGGAGGTGAAACCAACAGAATTAATGTAAATTGAACAAAACCTTTCTAGACCTGCTAAATCTCATGGTTTGTGTAAGACTCTTTCTCAGCCCTTTGATGGATACAGTACTAAAGCTTCTCAGCTCCTGGGCTTCAGACAACTTTTCCTGGGCTCTGTGGACCAAGAGGTGATGAAGCTGCAGCACCAGAAAGCAGCACTTCGGGGGTGCAGCCCTGAATTGCCCCTCACCCCTGTGCTCCAGGGAGGCTGCAATAACAGCAGTAACTGCATCTCACTTAAAAGATGACCCATAAAAGACCTTGACCCAAGGAAGGGAGAAAGGACAGGTAGAGAGTCAGATAAGCTGCAACAGGTGACCAGCAGCTTAGATTGAGGCCCTTCTGTGTCATCTCCTCTTGTCATTGTTTTGGAGCCCTTGCAGCAGGGATGTCCCCAGATTTGTTTTGTGCCTACCATGGTGTTTTGAGGAAAGCCTTTGCTTGAGCACTGCTTCAGAGGTGTGGCCTGTATAACCCTTGAGAGCCCTTGAGTGGGGTAGTATGAAAATGGAACTGGATTCCTGCAAGTGTTCTCCCCATGAGGACACTGAAATGTCAGAGAAAATTTGGTGGTTTTGGCCCTAGAGGGAACTCTTTTGTTTGTAAGTTCTCTTGGATGGTGGGTGGTTAGAGAGAGTCCTGCCCAGTGTGATTGTCCTGATGGAGATGCTCATGCTCCATATGGAGCATGTCTTAATACTGGAGATGTTCAGATGATGCACACCTGGAGGCAGAGGCATCTGAATGCATCCATTGGGCTTATTTGCATGAGGACAGTTTCACAGGTAGTGAAGTGTGAGCAACAGTGAATTCTAGCCTGTGATATTCTGCATTGCATTTTGACAAGAATTCCTGCAGACCTGCATCCATCTGCCCCGTGTGTGCCATAGACAAACATCCTGTAGCAACTGTGATCCATCAGGGAAATAGACATTTTTCTTATCATTTCCCAATATTGTTAACACTTTCATAACAGTCTATATGGTTTTTGGGGAACTGATGTAAGGGTCAAGATTCACCAAATTTTATCTGTCAGTTAGAGAATGCAATGGCATTTAATATATGTTACAATAAAACCTGGTTTCCCCTTACTGAGAGAGTTGCTATAAATGGCTGGATTAAAAGGGTATCTTAACAAAATTCCAGAACACAGAGAAGGAACCTGTAGTGTTTTTGTACTGGATGCCTCTTTTTGTTATGATCCTCTTGTATTGTGGCTTTGAAAACTGCCCAGCAGTACAGTATTATTTACCTTTGCTTTAAATGTTAAAACACATTTTCTTTTTTTCAACCTAAAGGAGACCTTTATATGGAATATAAAAATCACAATACCTCAAGTAGAGGAACATTAAGAAAGTAGAATGCTGGGGTGAATTTTGCTTTGAACATTGTTTCCATTATTCAGAATACATCAAATTTCAGCCCGAATAGAAATGAAAGACTATTGAGGAAACTTTGCAAATACCTGATACTCTAGCTTTTACTTTGCTCTTGTTAACTATGTCATGATTAAGGGAGAATGGAAAATTGTTAAGAGGTTGTGCCATTGCAAATGGTATAACTATGACCCTGTCTTAACTACTGGCATGTGCGAAAGTTCTTTAGTAGTCAGTAAATTCCCTGAACTTTTAAAATGTTTTTTTTTTATACATGAAACTAAAAGGAATAATATATTCTTGAAAGCACAAGAAAATTTTGCATATTTGCCCAATATTAATCACATACAGGGTTGTATTTCTGCCTGATGACAAAATGATGCAATCGTGTCTCATGGAAAATAGTTTCTTACCACTGCAGGATTGTTAGATTTTAGAAATCTCACACTGCTTTCCATTGATTTGGAAGGTAAAGGAATTATAGACGTATAAAAGTGTAGCTTTAGGCCTCATATAGTTCAATAACTGTTTCCTAGGGGATTTATTGTGTCAATTTTCAGATAGTTTTCTGGCCAACTTTTTAACATCTTCCTTCTTAGCTGGTGTTGCTGGGCTGTCTACCCTTTGTTCTAATGAGATCTTACCCAGAGCACTAGGCAGCAGACTCACTTCATCAAATTTGCTGGAGATAATGATGTTTTACTTCATTTTTGGGACTGTTCAGGGTTCAACCATCAGGTAAGGCCTTTTAGAAGATGTTGTTGGAACCTTAGACACTTGTTCTTATTCATGAACGTGGACGTGCAGGGCTGGTTTTATGAAAATTCAGCCCCATTTAAGGTTTACTAACTGACTGTCCCCAGAGCAGCATTTCCCCTGGGTAGAGCATTCCAGCACATTCTGCCACTAGTTTTGTAGAGAGGGAGTGCTAATATTTGTTCTTTCCCTACTCTTTCTAGAGAGCAGGTATTTGTGCTTTCTCACAAGACTGTTGTTTTTTAGTAGCTATCTGGTTTTTTTTACTGTGACAATTTGAAAAGCAGAAAAAGTGGGAGGGAGAATTATTATTTATTTCAATTTGTGCTACTGTTTTGTATTGACAGAGTGGAAAATACAATAAAAGAGGTGGAGGTGGTCAATCAGAGATGGTTTTTGTAATTGCCTACTCACATCATGAGGTTTCTTACCCTGACCTAATGCATTCTTAATCTTCCTTTACAATATGTGAATGTTGCTCACTTAAATGGATTTCAGCTAAAGCAGAATTCTCTAATTAGACAGTAACAGTGAAGGAATTGACCATTATCCAGCTATTGAATTTTCAGGCAGCCTGTGTTAGCAGCTGTGCTTCTACTAGCTTATCTTTAAACATGGAAATAATGCATCCAGAGATTACTGTTCAAAACTATTTTCAATAGTCTAATAGCTTTTAAATTTTTTAAAATAGCTTATGTTCATCAGCAAGGGGCAAGGGTAATCAGATTGGCTCAATCAACTCAGATATTTTGTCCCTCTTAGCTAATGACAGGTTGTATTCTGACATTAAACCAGTGGGGAAGCTGGAGTTTAAAAATTTTTTTTTGGATAGTCTTGTGAACAGTAGCCCATGCTGTCAGTGAGTGGGATTCTCTGGCAAGTAAGAAAAGGGCCTTATAGAACTGAAGTAAATGTGCAGAGAGTTGCTTTGGTAGTTTGTCGGTGTTTTGAGTGATTCTTCGTTATTTTCCTTATTGTACTCTTGAAGGCTCATCTGTTTAGGGAAGCTGCTCAGCAGGGAATGAATTCGTGGTGTTTTATCTGTAGTGTACTTGGGTCTTTTATCTGTTCTGTGCCGATGTTCTGGGGACAAGATACAAGGGAGCTGATTCCCTCAAAGTTGTCACAGCTGTGATCATACAGAAGGGTAAGTGTGGGCTTTACAGTTATCTACCAACTCTCTTATGTGAAACCAGGAGGATGTGTTTCACAGAAGGATCAGTGGGAGAAGCCTCCAACCTCCACAGACTCCTTTTCCCTGGTAAAAGATGTCACAAGTCATTCTGACCTCCCCTCCCTCTGTAGACAAGCTCTGTATGTTAACATATCCCCAGTGCAGATCAAATCCTCCAGCACACTAACACACATTTCAATCCTTGATTGGAAGTGAGACATTTGAAAATATGGAGGGCCTGGGTGTACCTGCGAGAAAGATGTTTGCAGAGAGGTTCAGGACCTACAGAGGGTGTGGGGGTTGGAGTTTTGTGTCCAAGGCCTAAGGACTATGCATTGACACACTCAAGAGAAGGAGCAGGCACTGCTCCAAGCCAGATGCTCTCTCAGTTCAGGGCCAGTGCTTTGTGTCCCCCTAATGTGTGCCAGTAGCTCGGAGAAGACTGACTCACCTGTGCCAGTTCAGTGTTTTGATTGCCTACCAGACAGGCATGGCACTCTACTGCATATTTACCTGAAACAAATTTGGGTCATTCTATAAGATGTGTGATGTGATAACGTTACCTGGATATTCCCTTGGTTGCACCTACAACAGTTACTATTGCTTCAACAGCTGCAGGCTATTTTTTCTCTGCCAAATCTGTATCTTGTAGGACAAGCGCTAAAGTAAAGGCTCAGGTTAAACTCAGGGCATCATAAAAGGCAGGTCTCATAAAGAAGGCCATCAAAAAGGGTTTTGCCTGTAGTTTCTATGCTTGTAATTCCTTCAAACAAACATGGACGGCAGGTCAGTCCATGTAGCTGTTCATATTTACAGCATCAGGCAGCACACTGGGTAGGAGGTTTCCCATAGGGAGTCTCACAAACTTAGACAGGTTAGTTGATTATATCAGTTGATTATGTGCAGTTTTTAATTACTTTATAGGAAATAATTTTCAGGTGGCGGATCTGGGCCACAGAACTAGAAAGTACATTTAAACAGATCTAGCTATTGAGAGTAGGTGCTGCAAGATGAGGTGTATTCCACTTTCCAGCAGTCTTCTGAGTCTTAGCACTTTTGGAGTCCTGTTGTTAGAGTAGTGCCCAAACACTGATAGATTAATGCCCTTGTAAATCAGAAATGTACAAGTCTGGCCAATGGAAATACAGTGAGTTTATGTATGGAATCTCTGTCGTAGGTGTGTAATGTCTGTATGGCCACAGCACAGAGTGGAAGATATTAGAAAAGGAGGCAGTGTTCAATAAATATTGGTTCTTTTGCAAGCCCTAATGTATGAAATTAGAAGACTTAAACAAAGATGGCTGTGCTGAAGGATAGTCACTCTGCACATTAGGATTTGAACTCGGATGTCCTTTGCTCTGGGCCTGGGATAAATCCTTTCCCTGTGGTACTCCATGGTTAAGTAACATGCAGTCAGTCCATTCTAGAGTTGTAAAATTAACTCTTTTCTCCTGAGTTTTGGTTTTGCCATCCTTTCTGGGTCAACTTTTACACTAAAACATTGCAGAAACATCAATAGACTGTGGGTGAAACGATTTGTATCCATTCAGGGGTTCAGTACTAGCCCAGGGTTACCCGTGTGTCACAGGAGTGTTATGGAAAGGCCAGTTTGGATCCCTGGAGCAGCATGTTAGTGCCATGGTAGTGCAAGTCAGCCCAGGTGAGACACAACTCTGGCTCAGAAACTGATGTGTTTTGGGCTGGCTCTGGAATCTCTCCAGGGCCTTGTCATGTGCAGTGATGGGCATGTTCCAGACTGCACTCTTGTATTGCTGGGCTTGTGTGAAACTCTGGATTGTATCTTCAAGGCATTGACATGCTAGGAGACAAATGTATACCAATCAGTTAAATTTTCCATGAAATTAAGTTTCCATGGAAAAAGACTCTGTTTTGTAGAAGTGCTGTGGATAAAGGTTAATAATTTAAGTGCATCTTTTTGTTTTCCAAAAAGAAATTAACTGACTTGATAGACTTTGTTTCTTGTCCAGAAATCCCAGTTGTCTGAAATGAGTTTGCTTGTGAACGAAGGTTGCTTCTTCAGCCCATCTTTTCTGTCTGGTTATAATTTGCTCATAGAGATTCCGTAGTCACTTTGCTGGGAATCTTCTCAGCCAAAGGAATGCATGCTGTGCCAGTTCAAGCTTTTTCACTGTCAAAGGTTTCGGGGGGATAGTCATGAAATAAAAGAATAACAAAGAAGTTCCAGTTTGAAATAAAAATGGTAAAACTTGCAGCTGTCACATAACAGATGTGTTCTGGCTGTGGGCTGTAAATGCTGCTGGTCACTGTGCCATTTGCATGCCTGTTACACAGCCCAGAGAAACTGGCACCTGCCTTGGGTTGGGATGCACAGGAGACCCACTATGAAACAGGTAATTCCTACTCTATTAAGGGTTCAGCCATTTCAGAATGAATCAGCAGCAAGTGAAGCTTTGAATTCCGTGTTTGTTGCCTCCTGAATAAAGAACTAGAGCAGTGTGACCTCTGGCTTTTACTCTGGACAACGGATACCAACAACTACTTGGAAAGTGTAAGTCTCATTTTCCAGCTCTTTGAATTGGAAGTTTCTTATTCCAAATGGCATGAAAATAAGAAGCATTGAAATTTAATTGAAAATTACCTCTACAAATACATGGATTCTGTTAATAAATTTATCCATGTTTTCACCAGATTTCTGGGTGCTTAAAACCCAGAAGGCTGGGAGTCCTGGAGTTAGGTTTGTTTACTGGAGACTTCAGAAGCAGTGAAGTTTCTGTAAATTCAAGGCAGTTTGTCTGGTGATTTACCAAGCTGGCAAGGAGACTTGCAGACTTGGCTTGTGAGGTTGCTAGTGGTGAGTTTTGGACTTGGGGTTTTCTTTATCCCCAGGCTTCCATCAGCCTGTTGGGATGATTGCAGCAGAGTATGAGGAAATGAAGTAATTTTCCAATGGAAACCTACCTGGTTTTCAAGAGATTTTTAGTCAAATTAATAAACTAAGATGTTTTGATGAACTTGATTTTTAATTTGTTTTTCTAAGTGGAAAATATTCAATTGGAAAGTTTCTAAGTGGACACAAAGACCTGTGCATCTTATTGCAGCTTCAGTGGTGATTGCCAATTGTTGTGATTTCTTTACTTGAGATTATCTGGATAATGCAGACATCATTCCTGCCATCCTCAATCATAAGATCTTTTACAAAAATCTGTCACATAGTTTATGAAATGACCTCTTACTGCAAATCAGAAGAAACATGCTGTAAGCTGTTTTACTGGGTCTCACAAGTGCAAGTGGTTTATTAGTGTTGACTCTGCTAAGTTCATAAATGTAAGGAGATTACAAAAACCTATACAAATTCATGTGTTCCATGAAATTTCCCTACATCAAAGGTTGTCTATTCTTGTCTTAGTAGGAATCCTGGATTCCCAGTAATGGACAGGAAAATTATATAAAAATAATTTTGTCATTCGTGTTGTGCCGCTTATAAAAATCACCTATTTTAATTCTTGCTTGCTGGTACAGAGGCACTAACTGACATACTCTAAGTGCAGTTTAAATGATGCCCACCAGTTGTGCTCATCTTGAGGAAGGAAAGATTATCAGAAGCGATTTGGGGAACAGAGAGGTAATGGAGCTCCAGAGAGGAACAGTGGCTGATGGCCATGCATGGTCATACCACATCTACTGAGGGTCCTTGGATTCATTTCTAGGCAGGTACTTCAGTCAGAGGTGCTGGGAATGGAGTCTGAAATGGTTCTGAGTCAGCAGCAGCAGCTGTGGCCAGGGGAAAAAATGGAAAACAAAACATGCAGGTGTGCGGAGTTGAAAGAATTATGCCCTGCAAAACTCAGTTAACAATTCTACCAGTGCCATACACAGGATTCCAGTCCTGTCTAAACTCTGGAAGGATCAACGTACAATAAAATGCCATAATTTTTTTATCGTAAAAATAGAGATGTGTTGCTGAGTATCCACTGTGCTCAGATGTGTTCAGTCAGGAATGTTTTCACATGTCTTCAGGGGCAGTTACTCTTCGTTCTGGGGCAGCCAGCTCTGCAGAGGCTTAAATACAACAGCTTTGTACCTGTGCAGTAAGAACTGCAATTGCCATAGAGCTCTGCAGGCTTCTCACAAAATTTGGTAAAGGTTTTAGGAGATTTACCCTACCACTTGAAGGATGTGAAATGAAGCATGCCAGACCAACACTTCACAAAGTCTGGTTTCAACTGCTGGTGGAATTTCACGTGCAAGGTTTGTGTCAGCTCCCGCTTGAGGCCACAGGCACCATTCACTGGGAATGAGTGCAAAGAGGATAATGTGTGGACTTCTGTTAGTCTGGTCCCTGACTGATGAACACTGTTGGGTGGGAGTAGCCAACCTCACTGCTGCAGGAGCTGAGCTGCTCAGCTCAGAGCCTCCAGGCAGGGTAGAGATGTATTACTTCACTTGCTCGTATTTAACAGCTCTTGTGTCTCAGAGTCCATGTGACTTGGGCTTCTGTGACTGTATTTTCTGTGACTGTCCTATGGCACATGGAAAGAATCACCTTTCAGTCGTTTGATCTGTTCCTGAGAATATCCCTGGGTGGTGAATGAGCTTGCAGAGCTCTGAGGAATATGCTCAGCTAAGGTGAGTTATTACATCTGTGTTGACTTGTGACATGAAATCTATATGCCACTGAGTCTCGCTCTGTAGCCATCGTCTCTTTACCTTGGGATTATTGATTGCATAAAGGGTTCACTTTGTACTGCACACAGAAAGATAGGGTTCTGATTGGTTTTTCTCATGTTGCCACTTGGAAAGGTTATTTATGTGGGACCATTCCAACATCAGTACCAATCTGGAAAGCAGGATGTTTTATCTTTTATTATTTTTTGAAAATCTTTATAAAAATATGTTAGTTACTGAGATAGAACGCTAACTCAAGGGGAATTCAAGGGGAATTTTACCCTCCTTATTTACTTTATTTATTTTGGTGCATCATCTTCAAATTAAGAAAACATCAAACATAAATGAGTTTCATCTTTTGTTAGTTATGCAGAATCTTGTGTTCCTACTAAGAGATCACCAAGTCTAGGTTTGTGGCAGAGCATTTTTAGTCATACTAAACATGTTTGCAGTGTCATACTGTCATACATAGGTGTGGATGTAATTTTATATATACCAAACACATTCCATGCTTATTCCTTTCAATTTTCTGTTTGTCTTCTCAAATCATAGAAACAAATTCCCTTGCTGATCATTCCCCTCTTCAAACTGTCAGTAGAAGGTGGACTTCACCATGTAATTATCTCACCAGGATTTTGATTTTTGAATTGCTATATCAGACCTAGGAATATCATGTTGTATTACTTTACACAAGGCTTTGGCATTCATACTCCAAGTCTTTCTCCTTCACACCAAGCTGTTTCATCAAACAGGACTTACTGGACTTCCCTCTACCTGCATTCCATAGGGACCAGTTGGACACACGCTTCTCACTGCCCGTTATCGCAAACCACGAGGCCACCTCAGGTTGAGAAATGCTCCCTGTAAATGCAAGGATTGTGAAGTTCAGCCCCTACAGTTCTTGGAGAAAGCTCTGTAGTGAAATCTGTACATTTTCCTGATGGCCTGACCAAGCACTAGTAAGGCTCCCGAGCTCTTGCTTCCACTGCAGTTGGATGCACGTGGTGTGGCACGGCCACCCCCGCTGGGCAGGCTGATGCCACTCGTGGGGCTCTGCTGCCACAGTGGGTGTTTGCTGCTGCTCAGCTGCTGCTGGCCGCAGCGAGTGGGAAGTCAACAGCGTGAAATGAAAACTGCTTAATTTCAACCCTCAAAGGTTTGAGTTAGCTCTTGGGTGTTGTTTACCCAGCACTGCTGAAAGAAATCGTGGGGAAGAAATACATAATTTGGTTTATTTTCAACTGATTTCCCACCTTGGCCTCTAATCAGAAGGAAATACACATGTGTGTTTTTTTAGTACAATATGATTTGAATCAGGTAAGGAAAACATTTCATTTATGCAGTGACCAAGTGAACTAATTATCCTTTTAAAAATAGCTGAGTATGTTTAACAGACTGCAATCCGATTTATTGGGGGTTTTTGCTAGTTTTGTTTGTTTGTTTCTCCCTGAATAAGCTTCCCACACTTAATTTGCACAGGCATAACTGTCATCTCTTGTTTTCAATGACAAGGCAAAATTTGTTTCCAAATTCTGTTTTCAGTTCTGGGCACAGATCATTAAAACCATGGAGCTTGCTCAGGCTTCAAACCCTTAGTGCTGTTTGCATCCTTACTGTAACCAATATTTTCCATTGAAAATTAATTTCTTAACCATCTGGAACACAAATACCTCTAGTGTTTTATTTTAGGTTCATAATGGTGGAAAGGCAGAAGACAGGGGCATGAACCCAGAGCACCTTCATTTTGATACTATGCATAACAGAATCCATTGAGTGAGTCTTGGGAGTCAGGCTCAAGGACCTCTTGATTAAGAATTAAATTACAGGTATGATTTGCTAAATTTGTGCTTGGGGAAAGAAGGATTTTGATGATGATGTGATTGGTAAACTACACATTTCCTCAGCAACATATTAAAGTTAATGGGAATAGCATAACCAGACATGCAAAATACTTCACAAATCTTAGGAAAAAAGTTGCCTTGTAAATTAAGCCACAGAATCAAAAATCTGTGTCAGTAGCTCCTTTACTACAGTAAACCCAAGGGGAGAGCAAAGCTGACCCCCCCTCTGCTCAGACTGAACTTTCTTCTACTGTTAAGGAAGGTGTAGTCAGAGGAACTCTGGCCTCGGCTTCTTTATCTGCTTGTTTTTGATAATTTTCATATGATTGTTTTAAAGCATTTAAATGTAGAATCACTTGAAAACTTTTTCCCCAGGTATTATTTATTAGGCTAATTTAAATTACTTTTAAATTTCTTTCAAAATGGCTTGAAATGATACTTGTTTTATCTTCTTGTTCTTTGCACGTGAGTTTGGCGTAGTGGGATCCTTAAAGGTGTTTTGGGCTTCAAGATGCAGTTGTGTACAAACCCTGCCTGACAGCAGGGTTTGGGAGGAAGAAGTATACAGCTGTTACTGACTCACATAGGTGCAGGGAAGCAAGAGACTGTGCTATGCCAGTTCCTGTGTTGCAGAGTCTTGGTTCAAAAGCTTGTTTCCTTCTTCCCTGCTCTGTCTGTCCGAATCGTGTCTGGCTCACAGAATTCAGCCAGTATGGACCTGTCAGCCTTGCTGCTCATGGGATGCAAACTAATGTGCGGGACATCCAAAAAATCCACATAATTCTGTGCTACTGTAAATTGACAGTGTGTTTGACCATCCCAATGTGCAAAGTCTGTGCTCTGCCATTGTTGTTTGTCTGCCTTGAAGTGGGCAAGCTCGACCAGTGTTTCATGCAATCCCAATTCCTTGAGTATATCTCTTTCATGGATGCAGGTATTTAGGAATTCAGTGTATGTGAGTAGGAGGAAGGAGATGGGAATGGTCAGAGTCAAGTTCTTGAGCACTCTGAGATCACAGAAGTTACTCTGAGCCAGGAGAGGCTTTCTGCTTGTGTCTCCAAGGGTCCAGCAGCTGCCAGGAGTTGAGAGAGTGCGTAACAGTTGCTCCCACTCTACCCATCTGCTGTATTTCATCGGGATTAACAATTGCCCTGTTTCACTAAAACCTTTCGTTGGCAGTCATTGCATCTTTGGAGCTTTTGACCAAGAGAAGCAGAGCTTTGAAAGCAGAGTTTTTTTATAGTGGAAAAATGGCTTGACTTAGCTCCAGCCTATATCTGGGCTCTGTCACCTGCAGACCCAGGGATTAATTAAGGAGATAACAATCAGTCTTATCACAGGAGCAGAGAAACATGAAAGGCTGCCTTTTTCTAATATGCAACAAAGGACATAATTAAAATAAACAAAGTATCACTAGCCATAAGGTCTTACTGGTGTCATTTTCAAAGCCATTGCAGGATTTTGGAGTCCCTGAGATGTAATCTGTTTGGATTTCACAAAAGCATTAGCTGCAGAACCACATGGGAAATTATTACTTAAGCTAGAAATTGGTATGAGGAAACAGCTAGAAAACAGCCCCATTTTGTGATGTTTAGGGAGGTATTGGGCTGGGGGCCATTAAGCTGAAATGCCCCCCCAAACCAGTGTAATTACATCACGAATGGCTTGGAAGTCACTAAGAGTACTTCCTGGAAATGCCATGCTGAGAGCTTCGTCATATAGGGCACAAGACCAGAACTGGGAGCAGAGGGTGGTCTTGGGGGCTAAAATAACAGACTATTGGTATAAAACTCACATGAGTCAGTCATGGCCTAGTAATAAGGATTTAATTTATAAGGTGGGTCTTGTAATTTGGAAGTATCTGAAGAGAAGCATCAGAGCAATTGCACCGTACATTGATCCCATTGCCATGGTGTGTATTCTGCTGCTGTGTAAGGCAGGAAGGGAGGGTGTCTGGAATACTGTGCTCAAGTCAGGTCAGATGGATTAATACAGGAGCAGCTACAGGGAATACAGAGCATTGGGGCAGGATATGATCGTGTCTGTGATACACCAGGAGAGAAGGCTGAAGAAGGGAGAAAATGTTTAAATGACACAGACAACAATGGTGCAAGATTAAAGGCACATAAATTGGCAAACACAGATTTAGACTTCATTTTGGAAAAGGTATTTAGCATTTAGGGCAGTTTAGAGTAGAATTTTTGGAAGAGTTTGCTGGTGGAGTCAATGGCAATGCAGGTATGTGCCTTTAACATCTGTGTGTTGTTTAAGAAACTATCTGTAAGGTGCAGTTGTGTGTTTCAATGGCTGATGGATCTCCATGACCCTGGAGAACACTCTTCCTCCTTCTGTGTTAATAAATTGAATTGTCCCTGGCCTTGTGGAGATTTTTTGAGAATGAGTATGTCTGTGCTGACATACTCAGTGGCAGGGATGTTGGTTGAGGGCTTAAAGTTAGTTGCAAGTATGCTGCTACAGGTATTTAGAATATTTTGTGTGTAAGCCATGGCTATAATGAAATTTCTTGTTAATTCTACTCCAACAGCATTTGATACTGAGACAACGCAGCTATGGGAAACAGCAACTATGGGAAACCAGCAGCTAAATAGCACAAATAAGGACTCAGAGAGCTTTCAATAAACTTATTTTGCAATGAACAAATTATCTGATGAGGGAAAAAGACAATATTGTCCTCAAGGGAATGTGCTGACACAGAGATAACTCTGAGTAGTTCAGTAGTCTTTTGATTTGGAGGAAATTCTGAAATATGAGTCTGGTTCAGTGACATTTGCATCTGATGTGACAGAAAGAACAGCACAAAAATGTTATCCCTTTAAAATACAACAAAAAATAATCCAGCGAAGGAAAATGCATGCAGGAAAAGCAAGAGAAAGCTTGAGGAGGTGTTTCTTGCTGCTGCCTGTCCCAGCTGTGGTGTGTGAGGGTAGAGCTGTTCCCAGCTGTGACCAGGAGTGTGCCTGTTGCATTGCTGGAAGGGGCGTGCAGGGAGGGGAAGTCTCAGACACTTGAAGTTTTCATACTTGTTTTAAAACACAAAACAGTTTTTCCTTGTGAAAGTGCCACCCTGAGGAAAAAGAGCCCCTGCTGCTCTCTGAAGGTGGTCTGCAGTGCAGGAGTGGCTATGCTGAGGGCAGAACCAGGAGACTGAGCTGTGTTTATGGTGCTTTAGCAGAAGCAAAAGATTGGAGGATTGTTTCTTTCTAGTGCTTAGAGTTGTGAGGTGGTTTCTTTTTTGTTTCTCTTACGATGGGTATAACATTTGCAAGTTGTCAGAGAACACATGCTTGCATTGCAATTTTGATTTCTGACTCTGGAATAGGAATGTTACCCCGTTTTAAGCAAAGTACTATATAGATTTTTCAGTATGAGTCTCTGGGTACTAACAGTGTTGATGTGTCCCCTTCATAAAACCCTAAAATGACTAATTTTAGAAGCTTTGTACTCATTGGGATAAAAGCAGTAGGTAGGAAGGTGGTGACAAGGGCTTTCATCAGCACTAGTAGCAGTGTGGCCCTGGGCTCCCTTTGGTAGCTGGTGCACTTGTGTAAATCCTCCATTTGCAAAGTCCTTTAGCTGAAGAACAGTTTTGGATCCCTGGATTCTGGGGGTTTGTCTTCATGCTTTGCAGTTGTTTGTATTGGATTGTTGCACCAGCTGAGGGTGTTTGTGCTACCCATGCCATGTCTGCCCCGCTGGGACAGCAGCTCCTCTGGCAGCAGAGAGCAGGGAGGGAGCCGTGGGAGTCACCTGCTCACACAGCCTGGAGCTCCTCTGGCCTGGGCACCAGACAAGCAGCTTCATTTGCAGGGTTTGTTTAGCATTATCCATAAATACTAAATCCTGTCCTTAAACAGACAGGAGGAGAAAGGGGGAAAAGAAGGAAATAAAAGGGAAAGCAGCTCACATTGGTCCTGTGCCATTTTCTGGGTTTCTTTTTCTTTTTTTTTTCCCCCAAAGCTCATAACTTGAGGTCATTTTGGGATTAATTGAAGCTAATATCTTCACTTCAAAGCAACATGAGATCAAGCCAAATGTACATGCATAGCAATTAAAGACTTGGCAAGGTAATATGGATTGGCTTCCACAGCAGCAGCTTTCTCCCTGTTCCACTTGTTCAGGCCTTTGATGTGCTTCAGAGCACAACTAGCTGGGCCTGTGCTTAAACAAAGGAGCATTTTAGCACCGTTCTGCAGAGGGTGACTGTTGTGCTAGAGTTAATATTTTTACAGTCTATAAAATTGGAGAGATTATGAATCTGTAGTATGACTGGCTGCAGGAGAATTCTGTGGATAATGAAGAAGATTGCAGGGGGCAAATTGAAATATTTCTATTTCATAGGGTATAGCATCAGTATTCCTTTAGTGCTAACAAAGATGAGGCCAATTTAGTATAAATCTTCAAAGCAACATGTGTGAATTTATCTGTCCAGTGCTCATTACAGTTAATGGGAATCATGTGGTTAGAACTTTGCAAGTGCTTTGAAAGTGCTCCTTTTATGGTTACATTATAGACCCCCTGATTATAGCTGATTTGCAATTATTTTTATATTGCTCCATTTGTTTTCTTGACATTAAAAAAGTGAAAAGGGTATGCTAATTAAAAACTTCATCACCCCCTCCAGAGTCAAAATAGAGTAAAATATTCATTTTCTAAAGTAAATAAAATATTACTTATATATAAGTCAATTCGAATCTCTCCTGGTTTAAATCCTGGTAGTAAAAATCCTACATGCTTGTTGTATGCTAATAAAGGTGAGTTTAACTGGAAAGTCAAACTGTTGGTCCAGATATCTGTGTTTGAATTTTGGTCTTGCTGTGCTATTAGTCACCGTGTGTGGTACAATCTGTATCTCTTTAGGGATATCCTAAAGAGGATATAATCTTTAGGGAATCTGTAGGGAAGAAGAAAGATATAATGAAAACGGGAAGTTATAAGGCAGATAATGAGCATAAAAGTGCACCTACACAGATGAAAGAGTAAATTGATGGAAGTTTGGTCATGATTAATGTTTTGATTGTTATACTATAAAAATATATGAATAGGCGTATTATGGAAAGGAGGATTATTTTTCCCCACTTGAAAATGGGATAAATTAGAGATATTTTATAGAATAATTTGGAACAGAAGAATCATAGAAGGTTTTCAGTCTGGTGTTAGGTGAAATACTCTGGGGTTTAGGTGAAGTAAATGCCTTGGTTTAGGCCATCAAGGAGATGGTCAGTGATATGTGCCCAGTGTGTGGGCTGTCTGTGATGAGAAGTGCCTTTGGTTTCTCCCACAGTCTTGTTTGGCAGGAGCCGTGAGAAAAATACCCAACAAATCCTTCTTCTTGAACCCAGAAATCTCCTCCAAGTTTCTTCTGATGGTCCTGTGAGTGTCAGGCCCTGTGTTTTGTCTTCTTTTTGATCTAAAATGTGAGTCAGGACTTACATTCCTTCCTTCCTTTCAACCCAGGGTTAACCCATAAAGATTGTGTAGGAGTCTGGCTCTCATTTTTGTATTTGGTTTGTGTGACAAGATTTTGGTAGTGGGGGGCTACGGCTTCTCTGTGCAGTGGAGCCAATGCCAGCTGGCTCCAAGGTGGATGTGCTGCTGGCCAGGGCTGAGCCCATCAGAGGTAGCACCTCTGGGGGAACAGAGTTAAATAGATGTGGGGGAGGCAACTTCAGGCAGAGAGAGGAGTGAGAAAATGTGAGAGAAACAAATCTGCAGGCCCCCAGGGCAGTGCAGGAGGGGTAGGAGGTGCTCCAGGCAGCCCCTGGTGAGGCAGCTGTGCCCCTGCAGCCCATGGAGGGCCACGGGGGTGCAGAGACCCCCCTGCAGCCCAGGGAGGAGCCCTCGCTGGAACTGGGGCAGAGAGTGAGGAGTCCTCCCATTGCGGAGGAAGATACAGCAGAGAAAATGTGTGAAGAACTGGCCACAGCCCCCGTTCCTTGCCCCCCTATGCCACTGTGGTGAGGAGGGAGAGAAAATTAGGACTAAAGTTAAGCCTGGGAAGAAGGTATTAAGGTGTTGGGAAGGTTCTAAGATTGAGTTTTATTTCACATTGTCCTAATCTGATTTGATTGGTAATAAATTAATTTCTCCAAGTCAAGTCTATTTGCCTGTGACAGTAACGGGTGAGTGATCTCTCCCTGTCTTTGTCTCCACCCATGAGCCTTCTGTTGTATTTTCTTTCCCCTGATGAGGAGAGGAGCGACAGAGCAGCTTTAGTGGGGACCTGACGCCCAGATGAGGTCAACTCACCACATTTTGAAAAACTTTTAATCTTGAGGGTTTTTACTGTGCGTGATACTGCAGATGAGGATATTCTTTCCCGTAGCTTGGTTTCTGAACCTTCAAGTGCAGGTGGTTTGAGAGAAATGTCAGGTATGGCCAGGGTCGGCTTTTGTCCCACTGTATCCAGTAAAGGCACAGTGTTCAGTCACCTCTGGGACGGGTCTGGCAAAACACCAAATGCAGCATCAGGTGGTTGCCTCAGGCCACCTCAGCTGGGTTGGTGATGCCTTTTGCAGGGTAGTGCTCTGTGCTATCCATGTTGTTCTCTGGGACAAGGCATGTTTGTTTGCTGGCTTTAGTTTTGCCTTGGTCTGAAGCAAGCTTGCAGGCCATGATTTAGGAAGGAGCCTTGCAAGAGATCCAAAATGGGAGAACATTTTTCCCTCTTATGAAAACCTAGAGGATTCATGCAGGTGCTAATCCCCACCCCACAGAAGGAGCCATGCTTTTGAGGCTTTTCAGAGGGGCAGGCAAAGAGCAGAGCTGGGTTCCCCAGTCTGACTTTTATTTTCCTTTTATCCCACAATTCTTTAGAGAAGGTCAGATTTTGACCAACAGGTACAAACCTCCCCACAGCACAAGCAAAATTGCCAAGATTTTTCAACAGAAGTTAAAGAGGAGAAGTTGGAAAGAGCTCCACGCTGGGGAGGCTGGTGTGTAGGTTCAGTGGTTCACTGGGAGGTTGGTACCTTTGACTTGCTGATCAGACTGCTGTGGCAGTAGCAGGAAGCTCCTGGAGGGGTTGATGAGCATGGTAAGAAGGAGGTTGTTCAGAGCAGTCACTGTGGAGGGAAGGAGAAATTCAGAAGCACAGTGTGGACACTGTTCAGTAGGTGTGTGCTGCAGGCAAGGCCTGCCTGAACAAGGGCTGGCACTGAGCTCTGCCTCAGGAAACTCACTTTGGGGTATCAGCTTTCCACTTGCAGTTGCCAGAGGGAGGGAAATGAGATGAGATAAATGGGCTATAGCAGATTTAAAAAATCATATTTATTTCAAAAATATAATCCTGGGTAATTGCCAGTATTAAATGTGCTTAGCACTTTTGCTGGAAGGTAAAAATGTGACATGAGAGAGGAGGAGGGACAATTCAGGGAAAAGGCAAGCTAAACACAGTGTTGCAGTCACTGGGCTCTGTGTTTTGCCTGCAATTACAAACTGTAGTAGCAGCCTGTGTGTACTGGGGCTGGTTCTGTATTGTGATTAAACACTGAGGTCTCAGCTGGGAAGAGCAAGTTACCTTAGCAAAATATTTTATGCAGCTTACACAGTAGTAAGCATCTTACCAAGAAGAGTGAGAAACAAATCCCTTTGGAAAGAGTGATTGGATCTCTCTTCCTTTGGAAAAAATACATGAAATTTTTTTTCCAGACTGTCAGAAATGTTTTGCAGCTAATGTGGTGTCCTGTACAAAACCTAGTACTTCCAGTGGATGAGTAATCTGATTAATGAGGAGGCCTTTATGTGTGGAGGAGAATGAAGTGACTGATCTGAAGGATAAGAGTACAGCTGAATAGGGATCTTCTGGAAGTCAGTAAAGAATCTTTGTAGGAAGATCAGATCAGCATGATAATGTGCTATTATTGATAACTTCAGGTGAAAAGAGTACTAAACCATGCAGTGAGTCCATCTTTTAATATTAATGCTGGACGTAGCGTATTTTTAACTTAAAATTAATCTTTCTTGGGCACAAACAACATCATAAACAGTTCTCAGGCCCTGGTATGCATACATTTAATCACAAGACAATTTATGTACATGAGCAGTTCACAAAGACAATGACGTAAGTTAAATCTAATGACATACCTCTTGTGGGAGGGGAAGAGTTTAAAGTAACATTCCTGCTGCTGTCCAAGACAAGGCATTTTTTGCACTGTGGTCCTTAGAAGTGGGCTGGAGTTCAGTTTGTGGATTCATCCAGGGCTGAAGTTTGTGTAGGGCAGAGCCTGAGACCCAGAAGGACGTGTGGTGGGACTGGCACAGCCTCAACAGAAAAAAAAAAAAAAGCCTGAAGAATTTTCATGCATTCCCATGGTAATCTTTAGTTTGGAGGTAACCAGCAAGCAAGGTGTTTTCAAATAAAGCAAAATATTTCCATTTTGTTATGATTATTTTGTTTTCCCAGATGGTGTTTCTTGGTGTAAATATCTGACACATTTAAGCCATACAGTGTACTCTGTAGGGTAGAATGTTAAGCCTATTTTTGGTGAAATTCATGTTGGTAATGCAATTTTTAAGTAGGATTGCAGTTATAGATACTGTGTGACACATAATGGATTTGTAAAGAATACATGTTGCCAGGACCAAGTCAAAGCAAGACTCCCTCACACCTCTGAGATTCTGTGTGACACATGGAGCCACGGGGAAGGAGAGTTAATATGTCATCCACCTTCATGCCCCTCCTGAAAAAATTAGGCTGAATTACAAATTCAAAATTTTTAAAATTTAATGTAGTTACTGCTAGAGGTCTTTGCATTTTTATCAAAGTCCGTGAAATGGCTAAGGGAATCTCTTGAGCCCTCTAGTCTTTGTGCCAGCATGTCTTTCATGCTGGTTTTTGCTGACTTGTTGCCATCTGTACATGGGAAGCACCTGGCACAGTGTGTTTAGAGACCCTTGATCTCTGTCCTAACAACAGACATTAAGAACTGCTTACACCAAGTGGAATTCAGCTGCTCACTCTGATTCACTCTCTGGATATGCCAACAGAATGAAATAAGATTAGGAGAATTCAAATCTGCTCCAAACTGAGGTAAGAATATTGTACCAAAAGACACTGTACTTTCTTTTTATTTAAAGCTAAAGGTAAATTAGTTTTTTTCCATGGTAAGCCCCTGTCTCTCATACCTTACTTGAAATATTGCCATAGTCTTGATGTCAAGTTTTTCATAAGAGCTGTTGATGAAAATTGTGTTGTGACTTCATCTTCAAGCAAACCAAACAAAAGACATCCAGGTTGAAAAGCATCACTATGGTTACCTGATTTAAAGGTGGTTGTTAATAAAGGAGAGAAAATTGGAACTGAGTGAGGCAGTAATTGCAAAAGCATAGAAAAGGTTAGACTAGTATTTTTCATCAAAACTTGAACTTCATGTTTTGTTCATTAAATATCCATTTAAGGATGCCGTCCTTAAGTCCTTAAAGTACAGCTAGGAGAACCCAAACCTAACAGGAAGTTTTAAATTATTTAAAGAAGATTTAAAAAAGGACAGCATTCATGTTTCAAACTCCTGGGCTAAGGGGTCTGGATGGGGGCTAGTTAAGGTTTAGAGTAGGAGGTTTTCTCCCTTTAGTATTTTGAGTAGAGAGAATTGGTTTTAAATTCTCTCACTGTGTTTCTTAAATCACGTATTTTCTGATTTTGCATCCCTGTTCTTTAACAGGTGTTCTGTTCTTTAATATGGTGCATTACATATTCACATTAGACCAGAACCTTAGAAGTAAGGAATTTGAGTTTGAGCTGGAGCTTGATTTAAAACCCAGGCTTAAATATTTTAATTGAAGTTGCAAACATATTTCTTTCAATCCCAGGGTAGAATGTTGGCTTTTTAGAAGTCATAAATATGCCCCCACTCTCTAAAGTCGAGAGCACTCCATACACTGGTAGCATGGTTTGTGGTGACAGCCACTGGCTTTGCCTGCACAAAGACCCCAGCTCAAATCTGCATAGAATGTATTCTGGTTATTTCTTTTTTGGGGTGATTTTTCTTTTGAGTTCAGAGAAATTAGACCAAAGCTGGCTGATGGCCTCCATTTATGCGAAAGGGCTTGTTTACTTTGAAAAATATGGGTTAACTGAATATCAGCTTTCCTATTAGCCTACTTTATCACTTAAAAGAGATATTTTTCAAGTAAAATTAAAAGATATTACACACCAAATGTTACGGAAACATGTTCTTTAAAAATTAAGTTAAATTAGAAATGACATTTCTTCTTCCAATATTGATGTTGTAGCTGAGAGTTAAACTATAAAATGAGTCAATTAAATTCTCTGCAGCCTTGCTGCAAAATCCAAATTTAAACTACATAGTAAAGCAATCATACTAATGCTGGCAGTTTCAAACCACTCATTTCTAGAAGTAAGCTGGGGCAAAAATATTACTCCAAACCTGATTAATACATTCCTGTGATGTCAAGATTTAAAGATGAGCACGTCGCAGGTGCAATCTTGTTGCCAGGTTTCTGACACTGGAGGGCTGTGAAGGGCTGTTGGGAAACTGGAGTGATTATTGGCATTAAAAATAAGCACATCAAATGTGCTGTACCCTTTGCTGAGGGTTTCTCCAGCGCATCACAAATGCTTCCTACTAGAGCCAGTATCTCTGGGAAGAAACCTGTACCAGGTGTCCAGCACTCTTCGGGTTTGCTTGATCATACTCTGCGAAGAGACATCAGGGAGCACTTTCCCTGGTTTTAGACATTCTCAGGGAAGAAAGATTCCTGAATACTGTGGATTTTTATTAGTTTATTTAAACATATTGACTCAAAATTTTGAATGAAGGTCTCCGAGAACTTGCAAGGTCAGCTCCAAACACACAGGGAGTGGAACAGTGTGAGCAATAGATCTTCTCTGACTCACCTAATATTGATTAGATTGGCTGCAAGAGATGTGTAGGAGCAGAGGAAGCTTTGGCAGCCTTTCTGGGGCAGAGGAGCCCTTCAAGGCAGTATTTAAACAAGTTATCTAACCTGAGAGCACAAATCCTGGTGTTCAATGGGATTTCAGCTCCCTATGTTCTTCAGGGTTTTTGAGAATTTCCCCATCTCCTACAGATACCTGCAGGTAACACCATATATGTACGACACATGTCCTAGAGATACCCACAGGAGAGGTGTCACAGTGTTCCTGCAGGTTGGATCAGTGTAGCAGAGTGTAACCTTATTAGTTTTTCCATTTGCCAAATGGCAGCAGAAGCTCTAGCAGCCAGTACAAGGCTGTCAGACTTTGGGGCTGCAACGTGTCCAGAGCAGGGCAGCAGAGCTGGGGAAGGGGCTGGAGCAGCAGGAGCAGCTGAGGGAGCTGGGGGTGCTCAGCCTGGAGAAAAGGAGACTCAGGGTGGACCTTCTCATTCTCCGTGACTCCCTGACAGGAGGGGGGAGCCAGGTGGGAGTCAGGCTCTGTTTCCAGGGAACAAAGGTCAGGATCAGAGGAAACAGCCTCCAGCTGCACCAGAGGAGGTTAAGATTGGATATTGAGGAAAAGGCTGTCAAGCACCGGCACAGGCTGCCCAGGGCAGTGGTGGAATCACCATCCCTGGAGGTTTTAAAAAGCCATGTAGATGTGGCACTTGGCACACAGTTTATTGGTGGGCTTGTCAGTGCTTGGTTAATGGTTGGACTTGATCTTAAAAATCTTTTCCAAGCTAAAAAAGTCTATGATACTGTGATTCTATATACAGAATATAGACAGATACTACATATATATTCTATCTACACTCTATATACAGAGTAGCATTGGGAGCCCCTTAGGCTCTGAGGTCTTGGGAGCCAAAGGACCCTCAAAGATAAACCCATAGATGAGCAAAATCTTTTATCTGATTTCTCCTCAGTGGTTGCTATCAAAGTTAATTCTAAGGCTGATCTGTGATCCTAACTCTTGGAGTTTGCTCAGTAACTGCATTTATAGCTTAATCTTTACCATTTGATTATTTAATGAAGATTTTTCAAGTAGTGTACTGAAGATTACTCCTCTAGAAAATGGCTAAAAACTGTAGAGAACTATCTTTCCATTTTTAAGTATATATTAAATATTTCCTGCATACTCTCTGTGCTTCCTGCTATGGCAGGATTTTGTAAGCAGTCTTTCTGTCTTCCCTGATCCCCTCTGCAGCAGTCAAGACCTATCTTTTAGCCTCACACTGCAGACCTTGGAGGAAGAGGAAGTGGCCCTTGTCCTAAAGAATTTTTAAAGGTTCTGAAAAATTGTGCTGAAATAGAAAAGTGGTGTTAATTTCAAGTTCCATTAGAAGCAAAAGGACTGATATTTATATCCATCCTCTGTGCTGTAGTTTGGACCCTTTGATATTTTGTTTTAGTGTCGTGCTTAAATATTGAAATGAGGAGTGCTTTCGAGGTCAAAGAGGAAATGGGGAATGAGTGCTTGTTAAATAAATGTTGACAGGAATCTCACATTAACTCTTTAATAAAAATAATGTTCTGTTGCTGTAGTACCAACAGTGCATTTAAGGGATGCTCCTCCCTCCTCTGGACACTTTATGATCAAAATGTTCTGCCAGGTTCTAGCAACCCTGTTATGCTGAGGAGAACCTTATGTGGTTATTCCTGCTTCTGCCCTAAGCAAAGGAACCTGTGGAGCAGTGGAGAGGTGGGGTCTGGCCCGATGGAATGGGAGGGATGGGGTGGGTGCTGCAGCTGTTGGTGGAGTCTCTCTCTCCATGCCACTGCACCAGCCTTCAGCCTCCTTCAGCCTGAAGAAGAGTTGCTGCTTCTTGGGCAAACACACCTGTGAGTTCATCCAACACAGAGAACATCCCCCTGTCAGGGGCTCTGGGTTTGGGGTGCCTGATGCACCTCCGTGGTGTCAGTGCTGCTGCTCTGACACCTCTGACTGTGCGGGGGCTGGGGCTCCTGACACTGCTTGATTCATTTTTTATGAGATGCTTGTTTCTGTAATGTTTGTCTCCAGCAGCTTCTCTTCTGTTGGGTTTGTGGTTAATGCAGTTTCAGTTCCCATTCTAGTGGTTTTCCAAATTATGTCAGGAGTGAGTTAACAAGGAATATTTAAGAACAGTGCTAGGACAGTTTCTGCTGCTCTGTGCTATTTGGAAAACCAGCTGTGCAGTGAGCAATAGAACTGTTCCTGATGAGAGTGTATTAGTTTAAATGCAAACATTTTGCATGTCTGTCCTATTTATCCTGCCTGTAATCCAAATGAATGACATTTTGCCCTGGGGCCATCGAACCACTCTTCTTAAGTGTTGGAGTCGTGATGCTTCTCACATAGCCAGGCTGATGTTTCTAGCAGAATCTGTAGAAGCAGAGGAATTGGTTCCAGAAAAACTAGTATTTACCAAAGCTGAAAGTTAATCTGATCCCATTTGTAGCTGGCATTCATATAAATCATTTGGACAACTTTGTGCAAGGCCTGCTCTTTATTCTGCATTTAACCAGTGCCTACACGAACATAATCCTGATCCATCCCTGCTACCTCCTGTGTTAGTACATGACAGTGTTTAATCCTAGCGAAGGGCCTGACGTATTTCATAAGTGTACAAGGAAGATCAAGCATTTAGAGCTGTTCCAGTAAACATCTGTGCTGGCAAAGTTGTATCAACCAACAGTGTATGAAGTGTTCCCCTGGCAGAATGCAGGTACTTGTTGAACCCGTACTGAGTAGAACAGCAAACCAGCAAAGTAAAACAATGCAGGGAAAAGAAACAGTAGTTCATGCTGTAGTGGAGGTGTATTATACAGGTGCCTACAAACTTAATTAGTGTTTCAAAATAATGGGCTTGAGTGAATCTTTTTTCTTACATAGAAAAATGTTAATGCAGCTATATAAATTCAGTCTTTTGCAATACAAACCTGTTTAGAAAGAAAAGCATATTTAGCTATAAAATGGTTTGCAACAGTGAGCGTTTAGAGTGATTTCCCTTTTGTGTGTAAGGAAAGCAAAGACACAAAGAAATACACACACTGATTCTGGGTTTGTCCTGTCGTGCTACAAGACGAGAGCATGGCCATTTCAATGAGTTCTATTCTGGACTCTCACTCAATGAGCAATCACTCCACAAAAGCCCATTTTGATTTTGAGAGGACCAAGGCTCCTACGATTTGTGGCAATGCTGTCTGGGCCCTGTGAGCTGCAGTGTGAGGTAAAATCAGAGCCAGTTCCCAAACTGGCTGTTAAAACCTCCTCCAGCAGCAACTGTCTCATGGGCAGAGTGTCCTCTCCTCCCCTCTCCACCCAGAGCAGTGAGGGGTGGCACTGCAGTCCCTGAGCATGGAAGTGTTGCTGCTGTGTTGAAGTGAGCCCAAGAAGTGCTTTGAGGCTGTGATGCAATAACACGCCTGGATAGGAAATGGAACTCAGGGCAACAGAGCTGATAGTTCTGATGCTTGTACCTGGTTCAGATCCACATTTTGGAAAGGTCAGCCCTTATTTTACTTCAAGTCTCTTGTTTTCTTAGATATGAAATGGGATAGTGATGTGATGCTTACCTTGTCCAGAAAATGGTTTTGATTTTATAGATGAAAAGCCTTTTATAGGATTGAGGTATTATATTTTTTTTTCTGGGAAATGGTAACTAAATCATGAAAATTCCATTTTTTTCCTGTTGCTAGCCTCCATCTTTTGTGTGTTGCTCAAAAACAATTCCCCTTGCTCTCCATGTAAAATAAACATAATTTAAAGTCACTTTGTCTTTTTGAATTTTAGAGCTATATCTCTCCATAGCAGTGTCATTGCACCTGTGATTCAGAGATGTGTTTGAGGATGTAAGAATGGTAAGTTTTGCATTTACATTTAAGTCTCAAATTTGCAGTATACCAACAGAAAGATGAGATATTGAATTATTTTTAAGAAAATAATGTTAATAAATTCTGCATTATTTTGGTTTTAATTATTTGGAAAATACTGTATATGGTGCATCTAGTATGCCAATAGAGAAATTTATGGTCCTCTCTTTTTCTCTCTGGATTTTAACCTACCTGAAGATGTTCTGTGACACAGCCATAACGACACCAGACATTATAGTCTCTTGTGTTAATAATCCATGAATTAAAACATCCCCCAACAAGCTGTTAATGTGATGGATTGTATCAGTGCTGTGGTTAAAGGGTCCCCACACAGGCCCCACAGGGTAGACCGGAGCAGTTTGGAAAGTCTGTTTTTGTCAAGGATCTGCTGATTCTACGGATACCTCTGGAGGAGGGGTGGAAGGGAGACAGAGGAGGGCTGTGAGCAGCAGCTTC
This sequence comes from Myiozetetes cayanensis, assembly GCF_022539395.1. Classification (NCBI taxonomy): domain Eukaryota; kingdom Metazoa; phylum Chordata; class Aves; order Passeriformes; family Tyrannidae; genus Myiozetetes; species Myiozetetes cayanensis. The sequence continues at coordinate 6,232,665 of NW_026087522.1, read as the reverse complement.
AGCTCTTTCCAAGGTTAGGGCTGCTGCTAGAGATGGGAATCTGGCAAGGAAAGCACACGGTGCCTGGGATGAAGCAAGCAGTAGGTCATGAGGCACTTCAGAGGAGGCTGAGGGTGCTCATGAGATTGCCAGGGAGACCAAAATACTTGGAATCCCTCGACGAAGAAAAGCACAAGTCTCAACATGAAAAATAGATGCTTTTTATCTAGCATATGATACAAAATCTCTTGTGATATGTTTTTTTTTCTATACTTTAGCAGCTTTGAGCAGTGGTGGATTAGGCCTGTATCACAACAGTAATTCACGGGAGGCTGTGTTTTGTCTTGCTATGACACCAGCTACTATTGTTTTTGATCTGCAGCCTCTGAAGAGGGATGCTGCATCTTCTATGGGAGGTGTTGTGAGTGCAGATTAGTTAGACAAGTGCTGTAGTGAATGCATAAGTAGTGATTTTGCATAATGAGGTATGTGAAATCCCAGTGGAGGTTGTTAAAACAGATAGACAGCCTGTGGTAAACAACAAGGAAGGTAGGCTTTGAAAACAGATGGCTTTGAAAACCTGGCAAATGACTGTTCCATACTTAAAAATCAGTTTTGTTAGTGGAAAATATCTTATTTAAAAAGCAAAAGCAAAAAAACAAAAACAAAAACAAAACCAAAAAAACCCACAACCAACCAAACAAACAAAAAAACCCAAAAAAACCCCCAAACACACACACACACAAAAATCCCAGCCAAACCTGAAACAGCTTAGCCTGCATAGTTTCACAAACCCGAATGTGTTAATAAAGTTCTGTGAGAACCATACCTCATATGCCTTTCCTGTGAAAGATGGAGGCAACAGGCTGCGTGGCTTGGAATTTTCTGCAGGGATGGTCCATTGGACTTTGCTGCGCAGCTGCTACCTGGCAGGTATAGAAGTCTCTGTTATCACTTTGTCTCTCTCTCAGTGTATACTTTTTATTGGGAATTTAATCTTGCATTCAAAGGCTTAATTTGTCTTGAAAGACAGAGTCTATGAGTAAAATAGAAATATAGAGGAATACTTCTGCTAGTTGGAAAAGGCACAGAAAAACCCATTGGCATCTGAGCTGCTACATAGCCAAGGTTAGGACTGGCCAGGAGATGAGGTACTGTTTTGGAGCTTTAAAATGTAGCTGTTTTCCATGTCTATGCCTTTGGCATAAGGAGTAGGAGGTGTGAGGCTGGGCCCTGTTCCCTATGGTGTGTTGTGGGCCTGGTCAGTCTGGAGGTGTCAGAGAGCCATTCCCTCTGTCACCTCTCTGGGACTTCACTCTGTGCTCTCCTGCAGGAAAGCTGCAATGTGAATTGGTGCAGAATTAACTGCACACAAAACAGTTCTTGCAGTGTGTCAGAGGCCCAGCTCCTGGAGCTGACACTGGAGCACTTGGTGACAGTGACTGTCAAAGACCTTCCCCATGACCTGAGCCGAGGATATGAGACCATTTCAGTAGAATAATGCTTTTTGTTCTCTTCCAGTGTGACTCCTAAAAGCTTTCCTGTGTCGGTGCAAGCCTGTGGGTAAATCAGCTGTCGTTTTCTTAGTTATTTTGGCAGCTCCCTTAGAACAAGCCCATGGATGCCCAGGGCTCTGTGAACTTGATTGAAAGATAGTGCAAGTTGTCCAACTCCCTTTTGGAAAGGATCTCAAATGCAGCCAGGGGATTTCTCAGTTCCCAAATTCTGCTGGGAAAAGAAGGCAAGTTCCTATGATTTGAGAATAAGAGATGAGTCATCCTGGGTCCTGAGAAAAATCAAGGACACAGGTCCTTGGCTGATCTCGTGTGTGCAGTCAGCCTGCTTGGTAACCCTGACAGCAGAACTCCTGTTCCAGGCGTGGCAGTACATGGTCTCAAATCCTTGGATCTGGGAGCAGAGGACAGACAGCTGCTGTACTCTCCTGTGCTGCTTCCCAACTCCTTAAAAACATGTTGAAAATGGGATGGCACCTGGGAGATTGGCACAGACCATGTTTGGTATGTTTGGCAAATGGCACGTGCCAGTCTCCAGGAGTGAGAGCCAAGAGATGCCCTCATGGAAGCTCCCTGGCCCCTTGGCTTGCAGGGCCAGTGCTGGGGACAAGCACCCTGAGCCCAGTGCTGGCAGTGGAGCTGGGCAGGGGTGGGAGCACAGACCTGCTTCCATTCCCATTGGATACGAGAACGGGCTGTTTAGGAAGTAAGAGAAGATAATTTCAGCCAGTTCAGCTTTCTTCTCATAAAGTAAAGGAAGTGCTTGCTGAGCAGCTCATTTCTCAAGGTACCGAGTACAGTTGTTGAGAATTTTTGCCATTTGCCAATGTTGTTTTTAATTAAAACCCACAGATTATAAAAATGGATTTGTAGGCAAGAGAAAATAGTGTATTTTTCTGCAGCAATTCCATTTCTTGATTAATTTCAATATGCCCTGTTTTAACATTGTAAAAATGACAAAGTGAGCTTTGTTATTATTGACACTGTTATCAACATTTAGAGCCAGAAGTATTAGTTTTGTTGAAATAAAAGTGAAATGATAAACCTAAATTTTTCCTTCCTTGAGTATTTTTTGATTCCATGTCTTTGCAAGGATTTTGACTTTTAGCTGTGTCTGCAGATGGAGATCACTGGGTGAGCAGCAGCTGAAAAGTCTGACAGGAGGAGGAAACTGGTTTTGCTTTCTGCTTGGAGAGAAAACTTTGTTACACAGCAGCTGGTCAGAGCTGAGAGTTTCTGCTGCTTTTTTAATGAGTTGTCTGTGTTGTCTCCTGTCAGGTGTTTGTACTGACCACTGAGGCATTTCTAGAGCTCTTCCAGGCCATGCACCGTGCTCAGCATCATGTTTAAAAGCTCTTTTTGGTTTTCTTTCCCCAGAGAGATCTGCTCTTCATAAAATAACGCTCTCAAATAAATTTTTCAAAACCACCACAGTTAATGCAGTGAAAACTTTCAAATTTTGGCACCGAAATAAGAGTTGAGCTGTTAAAAAAAAAAAGAAATCTCATCCTAGGTGTCTCAAGATCCATTATTTTCTGTGCTGCAACAAGATCGTTACAAATGTCTGTCCCAGATGTATGAAGTTCTTACAGAAGGATCGGGAAGGACAGTGTCCTGTCATTCACAAGAGACATCCCTGCTTGAAATCTTTCCTTGATTTTTCGGTTGCAGGGCACCAGGACGTTTCCTCTCTGACACTGTCAGTTCTGCCGGGATGAAAAGCAGGCCAGCATTTCCAGCGCTGGGATGGCTGTTAGGAGGGTTTGCTGCACACGGGGGCAGTAGCACACCGCAGAGCTGTTCCGCCTGCTGCCTGCCTGGGAGCCACAGCCTGCGATCATTCACCTCTCGTTAGCTGGCTGCGGGTTCCACAGGTATTGGCAAAAAATATTAACGTACATCCAGTTTCATCTTAACTCATAAGTGATGAGCAAAGAGAAGTTTTTACTTGCCGTCTTAAAGTGATCTATGAATCTTTATCCTTCAAAGTTGTTTATTCCAGCTTTGACATGTGGCCACTTTCATCTGTTTAAATGTTGCAGGTGCCATCAGAAGCCAAAAGTGAGAAGACTGCTCTGGAGAACAACATGAAACCATCCTTCTTGTGTTTGGAATCAGCACTTGTATTACACTGCTCTATTTTGTCTACGCTATTTTTTAAGCTCTTTTTAATATATTTTCTGTGATACCGTCAGTGGAAAAGTTGCTCTACTTTTTTAAGGGATAACCAAGTGCTTAAGTGCTTTGCTGGATCCAGGCCAGAGCCAGCATCTTGCAGAATAGAGCCGATGACAACTCATTTCATCCCCAAAATCTCAGTTTTCTTCACAAACTCCAGTAAACAAAGTCTCCTGATAGCCTGTGAGCACTGGAGCAGAGGCAGCGTCCCAGCTTTCCAGATGGCAATGAGAGTGGTTAAATGACTTGCTCAGGGGAGCTGGGAGATGAGCGAGGCTGGGCAGATGCAGGAGGCAGGCTCTGGGGAGGATTTTGCTGGCTGGTTTATTACATGTTTGTTGTATTCTTGCTGCTGCCTGGGTGGTGTTGATTGGGCTGCAATTGCCCAAGTCTGTTCTGTGAGATGTTTTCTAAGAGCATATCCAGAGCTCTCGGGGGAAGGTGGAGGGGCTCTGGGTGCTCCCTGATGGGAGGGTTTGAATGACACCAACTTGCTTCCAGAGTGAGTGGTCAGACTGCTGTGGGTGAGGAGTTGCAGAATGGTAGAGCTGCTGCTTTGGTCTGCCTGGTCATCCCTGAGCCTGGATGTGTGAAGGGAAAAAAAAAAAAAAAAAAAAAGTCAGAAAATGAACAAATAAAACCACTAACACCTTTTTTTCATCCTTATTATTTATTATCCTATAATTGCATTTGCAATTTATGTTAGCATTAGTAACTCTGGTCAGGAATGCACCTGAAGCAATTATCCAGGGACTTCCTAATAGTATTTCATTATAATACAGGGAGTTACACAAGGGTTATTTTAAAGTAATACATTCTCTGTATTAATCATTGGTTGTTATTGACTTAGTGACACGTTGTTGTTGGTGAAATGAACTGTGATATAATTAGTAGCAAATAATACCCATGCATGCTGTGCTAATTATTTTTATGTGAACCCAATTCGTTGCTAATATAAATAGCAATATTAATCACAGCAACTATCAATATTTATGCAGCATGCTTCCTTTTAAATGCAGCTGTAGACAGCAATGCCTGTGCATGCACCAAAGAAAGGCAGATGTGGGGTTAGTGCTTTTAATCACACCAGGATGTGTTATGTCCATTCCATGACATGAGGCTGATTTTTCTGTGCTTAGAGCAAAGACTGTAGGATGTTACCCCAGGCTGCTTCTCTGCAGAAGCCCCAGGTCTTCAATAACAAACTGAACTGCACGTGGAGGACGTGTGTTTATATTTGTTCATTATTCCCTCCTGCCATTTCTAACCACACTGGCTGTTGGCATCTCTTGGCCTGTGACTTCGACACTGAAGAGTGCTGGGCCGAATGAATGTTTGAGAGGATCTGGGTGGGAATAAGAAGCATGTTCTGCTCCATTTCCATGGAAATCTCTCTGAAGAAAAGGGTCATTTGGCTGAGTCAGGGTCATCTTTCTATCTCTCAGCTTCCTCATCTTTGAAAGGCAGCTGTCATACAAGTAGGGAAGAGTGGCAAATGAAAAACTCAGATGCCCCAAGAGTGTTTTCTTTCTGTAATATAGAAAGAGTAAAATAGAGTCTGGTTGGGTGCCAGTGTCTGAGTGTGTAGATCCAGGTGCTTTGCTTGTTCCAGTGTTCTTTCCACTTTATGATTTTCCCAGCATATTGCCTTTAATGAGTGTCATGGATTGTTTTTGGTTCAGTCTTATGCTGACTGAAAAAAGCTGTATTGGACTGTGCAGGTGAGTGGTGTGTACAGGGTTGGCTCCACAGACCACAGCAGTTGTGGCACTTGGAGGAGACCCAGGTCTGGGAAAAACAAGGCTGCAGATTGGCACGTGATGCTGACCCTGGGCAGGGATGTACAGTGCATGCTGCAGAGATGCACTCAATAAATTAGACGATGATGTATGGCACAGTACATCACATTCTTGAAGGCAAGGCATATATACTCACCAGATAATGTGCAGAATGTGAAGAATTGAATATATTAAAGAAAGATTAATCTTTGTCTGGGAGTAACCCTGCACATTTTCTGTCTAGTTGAGTCAATGCAACATAATTTAAAATGTGAAGGGGGTGTGTGTGTCTGTATGTGGACATGGAAGGAATATATTTGTGTGTGTGTTCCGTGTTGGAGGGTGTCAAGGTGCCCATCTGTTACTCTTAATATTAAAATATTTCCCTCCATTATGTTCTCTTCATATCTAAAGCCCTTTTCCTAAATGAGGATTAAGTGTCCCTTGGGTCAAGAGCTGCAGGACTCAGAAGGTACAGACCAAAAAGGTCTGCAGATGAGTGAGTTCCGTTCTCTCAAACCTCACCGAGGGAAGCCGTGGCTGCAGCACGTGCTGTGTCACGAGTACCCCTCTTGACACTGCAACTGCAAAATCAAAGAACAGGAATTGTCAGAGTGACTGTGGTGTGGCCATTTGACAAGTATCTGCTCAACAATGCCTGTTGTTCTGTGAAGGTGTCTCTGACTGAAAGGTTAGCTAAGAATTTCCCACCTGCGTTTTGTTTGTGTTTAAGGATTGATAGTTTGTATAGTTAAAATTGCTACAACTCTTTTCACCTCAAAAATTTGCATCTGCTATGTTAACATGAAAATTTAAAACCTTGTTACAATGTATGAAATTATGATTAATTTACAGCATTTATCTTGGCTTACTAATCATTCTGGCTTTAGCTGATAATTTTATTTGTAATCTCCAGAGTTAAATTGCCATAAAATACCACAGTTACAAAGACATTCATGAGCAGTTGAAAGGATATGACACATTGTAATTTAGGAATTAATACACACATTAAAAAAAGCAAATTCATGAGAAAGCTGTATATTGTAGGAGAAACAAAGCAGGAAAAAAGAAGCTGCAAACCAGAAGATAAGCACATGAGCACTGCAGCTGTGTCAGTGACAATTTAAAGATGTGGTGAATTCCATCCCACCATCTCTGAACAAAGAGCAACAAAGGGCAGAGAACTGTAACACAATCACCCAGTGCTGAGCACGAGTGGTACCAGCTGGAAAACATTCCCTGTCCATGCCTGATTGAGCTCTGCCTTGCTGTCTCTCAGAATTTGGATAGCTACAGAGTGTTTCGTGACACTCAGCTATAGCACTGCCAGTGCGAGCAGTGGGGAAGGACCAGCACCTGTGGTACCAGGTAATGGCCAGCTGTAAGCAAAGAGCTCTCTGCATGCAGTCCCTAATGGTAAGAGTACAGGATGAGACCTTTGAAGGCTGCAGTGGTCTCCAAAGCACAAACAATCTGCTGCATCCTCACATGTCTTAGCCCATCTGCATCCCCAGTGTCCTCGTTCCAGCCAGGATAGGGGTGATTTTTGCAGTAGCTGAAGGGGCATGGCCAGGACACAGAAGTTATTCTACACCACCTCGAATCATCACCTGGGGGAAGGGAGTCTCCTCCCAGAAGGAAAGGCTCTCTTATGGTTTGGGTGTGGTGACTACAGTTGGGTTGGGCTCATAGTGAGCATTTTCGCGTGTGACTCACTCTCTTTTGTATACTTTTGTTATGGATATTGTTGCTGTTACTGTTTGTTTTCTTATCTCGTTGCTGTTTCCAGTAAATTGCCCTGATCTCAACCCCCAATATTTGCCTTTTTTTGCCTCCTGTTTTCCTCCCCATTTCTCTGCAGAGGGGAGGGGGGAGAGGACAGCAGGGAGCGAGAGCGGCACATGGTTTGCAGTAGGGACATGGAACTGGGAAATACCAACCCAAAGGATGGCAGTGGGATTGCTGCTGGTTAGAGGCTGGGGCCTTGCAGGGCTGTACTGAGGGTTTGCTCAGTGCCAGGGTTGGGGGGGCAGGAGCTCGATGCTGCTCTTTCCTCTACAAATGCTTCTCACTCTGTAGTTGATCAAAGCTGGGGATGGGAACAGCAGCAGTGTCAGCCAGTTCCCACTCATCTACATCCCTGTTTGGGTGCCATCATTACCATCCCACAGGGTCCCAGGAGGGAATGCTAGTATCTACAGTCTATAAGCAATGCAAAATAAAAGCTTTCTTTTCTTTAGAACAATGACCAGAAGCTTAAGATAGGGCATAGAGGTGGACATGGGTTTTGGAACGTTTTACATGCACTTATGTTTGTGGTAGGTCTACTTATTTAAATCTATCTCCTATAATGACTGGTCATTCTGAACTGCAGAGACAGGATTATCCTTTATAGATCCTGTAATTGCAGGAAGGAGAAATTTAGAGTTGTTTTCCTTTTCTTGGCTATTAATTGTGGAGCTCTGCTAAGGTGCACGGGGAGAGATCCATTTTCTTCGTGGCATAAAGCAGTCATAAACTGTATGAAATTAAGAAAGGCTTTTGCCCCCCACCCCCCCATGTAAACAACCTTTTGTTATGTGTTTGTTCTTCATAGAAAACAGTTAGTGATTAATCTTATGCAATCCAGTAGGGACTATTATGATCAAGAAATCAAGAGTTCTACTATGCTTTCTTGTAAGGATGTTTTTACAAGGCTCAGAACATCCCATGGCAAAAGTAATCCTTGGGAATAAAGAGGAGAGTTGAAGGTGGTAAAGATAGACTAGCAACAACTCTTTGGTTACTTTGGATTGTCTCAGGAAATTGCAATTTATACCTACAAAAGAATGGGAAGAGTTTGAAGATTGCTGTGATAATATGAGGTAGAGCCTCTCTATTAACAGATTGCAGTGTTTAATGGGCTGCTGACTTGCAAACAGACTCATTTCCTTTCACAACATTGTCCACAGAAATGCAAATCTCAGTGTGGGTCACTGCTGCCATCCTGCTTCCATTCAAACAGCCACTTTAAATAATAATGAACATTTAAGAATTAGCAGAGAGGTTTTTTTCCTTAGCTCAGTCCCTCAGGCACAACTATATTGTGTATCTTAAATTCCCCAATTCCCTTATTTTCTGTTTTAGGCTTACCTTGATAACACATATGCTGCTGTGAAAAGATTTATAGTTTAGGTGATTTAACTCATGGATCTTAAATAATTTAGAATACTAAATGCATTTTAGTTTAACCACTCAGAAGGGGAATAACTGATCACTTTTTCTAAGTTGTTAATTTTCTACACCCTATGATAGTCCCTGGCCAGGTGATTTCTATGCCATTAACTCTTAGATAATTGACTTTGTTATAGAAAAGTACAAGACAAATAACTTGTGTTCCATCAACCTTTCCTTCAGCCTTCTGCAGGTTTGTGCTGCCTGAGTGGGAGGGAGCTGCATGAGGGAACACGGTTTTGCCTTGCCCTCATCAAGCTGAGAATGTGTGATCCTCCTGCCTCCAGCTCCTGGCTCAGCATCTGCATCCCTGCACGTTCAATCTTCACATCCAGCAGGTTTTCAGCCAGGGTCTGTCAGGATTACAGGGGACAGTACAGTGCAGAATCATCAGACTGTCCTGCAGGGAGCACACATGATTGAATGGGAGAGGCAATGACATTATTTTTTAACATTGGGCAGTTTTTTTTTAGTACACAAAAAACTTACCAGTAGCTTCTGGGCAGCTTTTCCATTTGTTTGTAATGTTCTCTCCACTGATGCTGTGTCCCAGTAATCAATACAATTTGATTAAGGATAATAGTGAAAAGCAGCAGCCTGCAACCTCATTAAATGCAGAAATCCAGTACATAGCGTGGTGACCAGAGTAAAATAATCGTGACCCCACAGACAAATATGTGGCCACAGAATAGAAGAAACCAAAGCTGTTGTTGCTCGAGTTGGTTTTTTTTCCTCACTGATTTTGTCCCCAAGCAGAAAGGTGCCACTCTTACGAGCTGGACATGGAATTGCAGCAGGACAGGAGGATAAACCCTACATGAATAAGTGTCTTTCTTAAAGATCTATTTTCTTTCCAGATCAAACCAGATGGGCTGCTTTTGAATGACAAACAAAACGATTAAAGGAAAATTTTGGGTCTGAGGCTGACTGAGTGCTTTGCCTAACCTTAAATGAGACATTTTTTTTTTCTTGAGTAGTTTTAAATATTGTATCCATGACTGAAAGCAATTGACATTTTAAAGAAAACACCATTCCAAATTTTTAAAAATCAAAATATATTTTCCTCTTCACAGATATCTTTTCAAGGAACATTGTGATGGAACAGGCACCCCAATGCCGAGTGTTCTGTTTGAACTGGGATTCTTCCTCCCCAAGAAGGTCTAAGTGCCAGCAGCTATATTTGAAGGTCTGTGGTAGAAAGAAATCTGAATCTCAATTTTTGGGACTGATGAGACTTCCCTTCTTCAAGTATGATGATAGAATTGGAAAGGTCAGGGTTGCCAACTGCAAATTTCTAAAAATTGTGCTAGTGGCTTGAAAATTATGAACTATTGCTTTATTGCAGTGCGGATTCTTTCACTCTGCCTTCTGGTTTTTGAATTATTTGTGATTAATTTTCCATTTCTTCTGTATCCCCACTAAGACACCAACACTCACCTTTTCACGAGATTGGATTGTTACAGCTTCATTGCTCAGATCCTCCAGTTCTTACTCTTCTCCCTCAGGGCTCCTCACCTGCTGGATCCTGGAGCTCAACCCCATTGCACAAGCAATGGCAACTCGTGTTGTCTGAGGTGGTGGTGAAATAGGTAAATTCCGTCTCCCAAATCCACTCTAGCATAAGTCAGTGCTCCAATTATCAAATTTGGGAAAGCAAAATGCAATGCTGAAGTGAAGGTGCCTGGTGGATGATAAGTTACGTGTTGGTCCCTTACTGTGTCAGTGCAAACTTGGCATTGTGCTTTACATTGCCCAGATATTTGAGGCTGTGCCTGAAATTGTTTCTCATTTTCTTTCCCCACAAATGGAAAGTTAAATGCAATCCACTTTCTAGAAGCTGTTTTTAATTTTGATCATTATCATGCTCCAGTAATGAAACCTATCCCTCTAGTTAAAGGTCCTCTGTGTAATTTATAGACCCTATTTTCTTTCATCATAAATTCCCACCCTGCTTCCCTGCTGGGGAGGCAACATGTACATTAGCCACTGTCCCAGGAGACTCTCACAGCTGTGAGATAATAACTGAGCTGGGGGTGCTGAGTGCACTCAGCCACCAGCACCATGCAGAATGGTGTCTTTAGCTTGGCACCAGTATGAACAAACAAGGGGCTGTTTTTCTTCCAGGCACTACAGTTTTGATGTGTAATGTTTTTCAAAGCACTGACTTGGGGGAGGAGGGGAAGAGGATTTTCCTTTTGCTCTATTTATTTGCAAGTTTCTGACGTGAATGGTTCTTAGCAGTGTCTTTAGGATGCTGTAGGGCAGCCATATTTCTCATTTAAAAACACCTTTTAAGTGATAAAAAACTTTGGATGTGTGTGTTTGTATTCATAACAGAATGTAAGCAGCGTTACTGCTAACACACACAGAAAGTCAGCTTGTTCAAGCTACACCAGGGTTGCAATTTCCCTTCAGTCCTGTGGTTGGGGACCTTTTAGATTAAATTCATTAGTTCATGGTAGTTTTGAGATGTAACATAAGCCTCCAAAGGCATCTTAAGCTTCTCTTTTTTATTAAAATTAAATCTTCCCTTGGCATTTCTCTAGGCACTTCTCCAGTCACAAATAAAAGGGACACTGCTGAAGGATATTCTGCTGTACACTTAAATGCCAGCAATCCAATTAAAGGAATGTTTAACCTTTTGTAAATAAAGCCATGGCTTGCACTGGCTGTTGGCTAAAGGAAAAAAATTAACTAATTTATTATTAAGCTTCTTTCCCAAGACTGATGTATGTATTGATGATATAGTTTAGAGCATTATAAAACCAGAATACTATTAAAATTGTTCTGTCCCAAAAGGTCAGCTGTCTGCAGATTCAGACACTGGGTGCTCAAGTCAGCTCTGCTCAGTGATGTCCTTCTCCAAAGCCACCTTGGAATCTCAGACAGATCTGGATTTTAGACACTTCACTAATTTTTTTTATATTTCTCTGTTTTGGATATGGTCTTTTTTAAAATGAGCATGATTTTCCCATTGCAAACAACAAATATGGATTTTGATAGGAAAGTGTTCAAACTCTGATGTACATTGTTGTAGGTCTTGGTCAAAAAGCATTTTCAAAGCTAAACAATTGATTCCGTATCTGGATGTCAATTATGTACTATCTCCAGACAACTTAAAGTAGAAAACTATGTAATAGTTTATTGCCTCTTTTGCTACTACTCAGAAACTTGATCTGTTGGGGTGTTCTCTCCAGGAAGATTTGGCCAAGACAACAGAGTGCTTTTACTTTTGCCTGCACATTGGTCCAAACACTTTGCAAGCAAAGGCTGAAAAGTACAATTATTCATTATCCAGAAAGGGAAGCCCTTTCCTCAGGTCATTTATGTGAACGTGCACATAAGTGTGCACATGTGGGAAAGGGGTAAGTGGTAATGAGAGAGATTGGGATGGAATCCAGCACTTCATAACTGTGCACAGCTGAGTTCAGTCTGACTTTGTTATTGTTGTGTGGCCAAGATCTGAACGACTGTGATTTTTTCAATTTCTTTGTGATACGCCCCTGCAGAGCATTTTGTGGCTCTGTGAATGAAAAATGGTTGTATTAGAGATAGGAACTACCCATACAGCATTTGAACTCTTTTGTCGCAGTTGAAAATCACAGACCAAAACCAGGCCACATCACACCAACTGCCAAGGTCAGTAGTGAGGTGCCCTGCAGGAAAACACTTGAACACTGCAATCAGGGCAGCAAAAGTCTTAAAAGGCATAAAACTGCAAAGGGAGGTTTATTCCTTCATGTGATCTCTAGTTCAGAACTGGTTTTGCTGTTGTTTCCCCGTAAGTAACCATCAGCAATAAATTCCCTGTAAGCAACCATGAGGAACTGAAGAAGCAAAGACTTCAGTGAAACTGTGTCACCCATTAGAAGGCAGTGGGTTTGCTTTAATTTGGCAAAATTTCCCCAAATGGGACTTGAATTTGAAAAAATATTAAGTTACACTTGGGGCTGAGCTGAATCATAGAATCACAGATTGTTTTGAGTTGGAAGGCACCTTAAAGATCATCTCATTATGATCATCACCTGCTGTGGCCAGGGACACCTTCCACTAGACCAGTTTGGCCCATCCAACCTGGCCTTTGGACACTTCCAGGAATCAGTCATCCACAATTTCCTTGTCTTGTAAATTAGTGCTGGGTGCATTTTGTGCTACCATACAGGTCATGGAACCTGGCTGGGTCACTGACTCTCTCCTGTCTCTGCTTTCTTGAAAGAACAACAGTGCAGGACGGTTCAGGAAGAACATCTCAGTGTTAATTCTTTTTTCAAAGGAAATGATATCCTTTCAGTCTTTGAGTACCAACGTTCCCAGGGCTGTTTTGATGGTGGTAAGACACTGCCATGGGTGGCATTGCCATTCCTCTCTGCAGGCTCTGGGAATTCCCCAGTGCTCATCTCATACTCACCCCAGTGTGTGATGCAGGCTGAGCCCTCAGGGCCTAGGATAGGGGGGAACACAGAGCTCCATGTCTGAGTGTCTTCTACACTTGTGGTTTGCCAGCTGGAATATTCTTCTATATTTGTGTTGCTCCTGCTTGCAACCTGGCATCATGTTTGGGGGCTGGGTTTTGGGTTTTGGTTGCTTTTTATTTTAATGTTGCTTGCAAGGCAGATATGTTTTCTTTTCCTTGTAAGCTATATAAAAAACCTAAAGCTTCTTAAAAAAAATTTAAAGAAATTCAGCTTTTTGAAACTGCATAATCGAAGAGCTCTGAAATAATTGGCTTATTATAGTGCACCCGTAAAAATGAATTTGCATCTCTTTTATGAACTATTAGATTCCTTATTACATGCCACTGATTGTTTTTAATGTGAATTGCATGTAATTTAGCATTCTTTACTCATACACTTTGTACCCAGGAGAGGGAAGTTCATCCCAAAATCATGGTGCCACAACTTAGACTGCAGAGCAGCCACAGCTGGATCCTGCACGGTGTTCTCTCAGTTTGTCTCTCTATTCCTCTCACTGAGGTGCAGAAGCCCAACATCAGCCAACTGATTTTTCCTGACCTCTTCCCCACTGGTAGGGCCCTGGTCACACTGCAGGCCAGGAGTGTGATTGCTGATGACAAACCTGAGCTGCAGGTGCCCAGGTGATTCCACAGTACCACTGTGTCAGAGCCTTCACTGTGACAGTCACCCAGGCTAGCTGGCCCAAGGTGCCAGGGACATTCCCTTTTGCTGCAGATGTGCTGCCAAGCGAAGCCCAGATGTGGTGCTGGGATCAGCCCTGGAGTCCCCATCCCAGTGGTGGCTGATGGCTCATCCCCAGAGCTCCCAGTGCTGCCCATGGTCCGTCTGTTGTTGGTTGTGGCAGAGCTCCCACCGGAGCTCACCTCTCTGGCAGAGGCTTGCAGGTGTTTGCAGGGAAGTTATTCTGGTGGAAATACCCTCTGTAATGCTACCAGAGCATGTGTTACCTCAGAAACAGGATGCCAACACAGCCAGGAAGCACTGCCTCCCCTGTGCATCTGGCAGCATCTTGAAGAGTCACCTTGTAAATGGGGGAGGATTCTAGGTGATCGAGTGTGGAAATAATGTCCCAGGGCTGAAGGGAAGGTGACAAGCAGGGCCCTTGCATGAAATTCTGCAAAATTACTGAACTGTAATTTCATAATATTTTATTTACTGTAGGAAATGGAAAAGGAAATCATGTGCCCAAGTGCTTTCCAATAGATACAAACTGCCATGGTCTTCATAAGAAGCTGATGTTAGTCCCTCTTTGGACACAGCCAATTAAGAAAACACTGATGTCAAGTGTTCAGCAGGTGCCCTAGGTGATGGGTGTGAATATCAGTGGTTCCAAAAATATGTGGAAACTCCTGTGTGCATTTGAGTCAAAAACCACATGGAGAGCTGAGTTCTTGTTCGACCCTTTTGTTTAAATGATGGATTATGTAGTTTAATCCAGTGCATGATCCTACTGTTTGTTTCAGAGTAGCAAGTGGACACTGGGGTAAGGAGAAGGAATTCTGGAACAAAAACCATAGAAGGACATTATGCTCCTCCAGACAAAATAAAATATGTAGAATTCTGTTTGGGGGAGGAACTAGCAGAGTTGGCAGCAGCGAAATAAGAGCAGTGCTGACATGCTTTCATATTTCGTTTGCCTTTCTTCTGGATTGTCAATCCTCTCTGAATCTCCTTCAGCAGCACGGAACACAGCCAGAAACACGGGATGCACCAGTGCCAGGGAGGCCGAAATGATCTCTACAGTCCTCTAGTCCCTCCCTTGGAGTAATTTGGAACAGATTAAATTTGGGTCCAGCTCTGTGGATGTCCTGCACCTTTCAGAGCTCCCATTTTATGCAAGTGACTCCCTTTATGTATTAGAGCAGATCAGAGCATGTCCTGAGCTGGGGTGTCTCTCACAGGCTGGGAGGGGAGCAATTACTCCCAGCCCAAGTCCAACCTGACTTTGGGGCTGGAGCTGCTGCAGCACACGGTGCAGCAGAGACAGGCTCTGCATCCTGTAGGGTCAGTGAGCCCCTACAGCTGGTGCCTGAGCCCATTTCTGCCTCTTTATCCTGTCCCTGCCCTTTGACCCTGTTCTGTTCAGTTCTGTTCTGTTACACTGTGGAGCCTGTGGAAGGTTGTGATAAGGACTCAAAGTTCAGGGGTTAAGCAGAGCTGATCTGTGAGCTTTGCCAAGGCAGTAGCTCTGCTGCCCTGGCTTTGAAGGATAGAAGTCTTATCCAAACAAATCCACTCCACTTTTCCCAGTGACTCCCTGTGCTGCACAGCTGGGGTTTGGGAGCAGGGCTGCTGGTACCAGCCATGGAAGAGCAGGCTGCTGTTTTCTTGAGGGGGAAGGTAGAAACACATTTTTCAAAGCAGCTATTTGTATTGTAAATGTCTGGTTTTAATACCAAATAAACATGTTTTCAGTCGGTTTTTATCTCAGACTGTGGATTCTAAACACAGTTTTAAGGATTCCTTTAGCTTTCATTAGCTGACAATCAGAAGCACCACCACCCTGGATCGAACATTCTAGTTCTCTGCTTCGGTGTAAACTTTGTAAGTCAGCGTGGAGTCAAGCTGTAAGATCTATCCCTACCTCCCCCTTCCTTTTTGGTGTATGTGCTTTGCTCATTGTTTGCAAACACTGCTGTTTGTTTTTTAAAGCTTAAAGACACACCGTGATTGCCAATAAACTAAATTAAAAGGGCAAAAGCTGGAGACAGTAGAGGGAAGTTCATATACCTGTCACTGTGTTAGTTACTCAGCACTGTGTGTACTTTTCACTGCTGCAGATCACACCCAGACACAGTGCTGATTATCCGTGCAGGAGGTCGCTTTTACATGCCGAAGGAAAACACTGGTATGTCTTGCTAATTTGATTTTAATATCTGTGCCATGCTATTCTTTGGCCTAGAAATTAGATTGCTTTTTACTAATATAATTGGTTAATTAAAACATCTTCTGTGGGAGATGAGGAGATACCCACAGTCCTTATGGGACTTGGAACATACTAAAGTAAATACGAGCCAGTAACTGATTCAACAAGAGCTCATTTAGAGCATAAAGAAAGGAAGGTACACAATGCAATTTTCTTAATAAATTTTTTGAGGCAGTTTAGGGTCTATTCCTCCACCTTTGGAGTGGAGATAGAAACACTGTAACTTAGAAGACCCAGCCCTGTAGGACTTCTGTGGCAATACTGAACAGTTATGATCAATTCCATGGCCAGTTGAGAAGATTTAAAGAAACAGAAAAAAGTTGCACCAAAATATTCTCCCTCAGTTGCAGCAACTAAAAAATTTTAGCAACCTGACACACAGTCTTGATATTTCCTTCCTTCTCTGCTACCACATTACCTGTAGTGAGTCCCTGGGAGAGAAATCACCCTGGGTGGAGCAGCTGCTTTCCTGTCTCCCTCTGCTTAGAGATGATGAGGGGTAGACAGAGGAGGAATAGCCAAGTGTTACCTCTGCCATAATGGTGGAGTGGTAACTTTCAAAAAATAAGTCACCTTCTTATCTTGGATCCCATCTCCAACAGTCAGAGCCTCATTCTCCCAGGATGCTCATTGAATTCCATCTTCATACAGTATCCTTCAGACAGAATTCGAGGAAAAGTCCTATTCTAGACAATTTATCTTTGAACCTGGAAAGAGTGTAAGAGACTTATGCTAATCATATTTGATTAGTATGTGCAAATGATTGTAACTAAATGTAAGCTTCCCTTAGTATCTTCAATTAAAAGCTCTGGATGTACTCCAAAGTTACAAATTCCTTCACTAACTCAGTAGGGAATGATAATGAATTATTGCTAATATAGCCATAAAGCTTTTATTTGCATAAGTAATATGAAGCTAATGTGTGGATAAAATTAAACTTTAAAAAGAAATATTATTAAAACAAAACTGTTAATGAATTTGGACACATTACTGAGCAGGTATATTTGGCAGGTGGCTGGAACAGATAACTCCATTAGCAGTTTAGTTGAATCAAAATCAATATTGAACATTGCATAACACAGTGAAGATAGTTGAGCAAGTTATGTGTGCTTATTGTCTCAGTTCTGATGTGCTTTGTCATTGTTCACCTTTGCAATCATAACTCAACCAAGAGAAGGTGTGTCAATGCAGGAAGGAGAACCAAATTTCTATATTTGAGTACTTCTTTCTTCTTTTTACTGTTATAATTATACTGGCTTGAGAGAAGATGATCTGAAGTCACACTAGTATGGAAAAAATGCTGGAGATTAAAGTCATGTTATAGTTAGATGGACACACATGCTGCTTATACAATAGAATTGTTTGTTATCATATAAAGATTCTTATTGCCAAGGCTGGACTTCTTCTTCTTGAAATATTTCACTAATTGTTTTTCACTCTTTTTTTGTACTGCAGAAGGTTTTCCTCAATCCCTTGTGGATTTCAGTGCTGGGATGCAGCAGTTTGGATTTATTTTGCTTAGTATTTTAGTGTGGAGGAATTAGGCCAAACTAAAATAATCTTAAAACCAGAATAGTGTTAGATGAAGGAACTTACTCCAAAATAGTAAATTCTGCCCCTGTAATAAGCTATAGAAAGATACAGGATGCAGTATTTTGATTACTTTATTTCTTTCTTCCACTGTCATGCAGGACCCCGAACCCAAGAACCATCTCTCTGTTGGGGACAGTGTGGTCTTTTGATGTGGCTTCCTGACAAAACATGCAGAGCAATTGCTGTGCTTGCCTCTCTCAGCTGTGCCTCCAGCTCCCCGTGGATGAGCCTTTCCCACCCACAGCTCATTCACACGAGCTCACTTTTACCCCTGGTGCCTCTCCATGGAGGAAGATCTGGGTACAGTCCCATCACTGCTTCTATAAAGCAATGGACACAAAACTGGACAAAGCAGTCCCTGGATGTTTTATTGGGCTTCTCCCAAACCTGCTGTCTTCTAGGGCAGAGAGGAACTGCCTTCTGTGCCACCTCTGAGCTGAGATGGAGTCACTGAGTGTTGGGACTAGCAGAGACAGAAGTATTTTCTGGGCTCAAGGTCTCATTATTATGCCTGAGAAACAAATTTATTTTCTCTTTTGTGCAGCAGAATTATGTACTTCACCTTTTTGCAGAGGCCAAAACTCAGACACCTGAAAAGAGAGCCATCAGCTCCCAACTGATGTTACATCCTGAGTGGAAAGGCCTGTGTTGGCTTTCCCTACCTCAGAATTTGTTCTTCCAGAAATGGTTTCAGAAATTACTCAGCCAAGTTGCTGCACTTTTGTGGGGCTTATGTACCTGATGTACCTACATAGCTTCGAAAATTCCAGTTCTTAGGAATTCATTGTTGCTTTGTGGTGCAAAAAGCACATTAGTTTTTCCTTTATTTTTCCTCCATATTCTATATGAATGGTTTTGGTGGGAAAAAACCCCAACAAACAACTGAAAAAGAAAACATAAAGGGAGGTATCTCCCCCCACAGTTTAATTTCAGGTACTTACCAGAGGAATATTTGGTGTTCAGAGCATGTAAGTCCTAAAGAGCTGAAGGAGGAAGATGCAGGTTGGGGTTTGTAGATCTCTGATTCAGCAACAGCTGAGTGGATTTAAACTGTGCTTTTATAAACAGATAAGCACAAAATGTGATTCTGCTGATAACTTGTGCAATTTGAACTGCTGACATTAAACCTTGGAAATTGGGCTTGATAATGGAAATAGCAACTCTCTGAACCTCAATTACAGTCAGTGCTGGCCATGGCCACCTTTTCACACACACGAAGAATTCAGTATGAGAGGATGAGCACAGTAGAAACAATTTGTCATGAATTATATTAGTTGTGAATATGGACTTTTGTCATGCTGGTCACCTTAGTCAACCTGGGAAAAGTTATTGAACTTGGTGGGGGCAGTGTCAGCACTAAAAGAGTAAAATGGAAAATTATGATTAGCCTTTTTTGTACTATGTTTTCAAGAGTCAAACTCAATATCTCAGTGGAAACACACCTCTTGTACTGCTTTGTTATTAAAGAAGCTCAGAAAGATTTGACAAAGTGCTAAAAGTTAAATCACAGATGCATGTTCAGATGTGAGTTTACTCAGTTCTGCTTTCACTGACTATCATGCCTCAGGTCTAGAAGAATTCAAATACTGAAATGTGTGTCATAATTTTGAAATGCTCAGAAGGCAAGGCCAATGTTTCATCAATTTATGTTTGCCCCAAATGGCCTTTATATCCAAGACTGTGCTTGCATAGAAAGATGAAGAGAATTGTAATGATTTGCTGTAAAAGAGGACTATGATTTGGGGACTACAATGCTACAGCCTGAGCGTTTTTCTTCTGAGTAGTTCTTCAAAGGAGTACAGTGTCAAAATCAAAGGAGATGGCAAGGATATGTTGTCTATTACTATCCATAAGCAAACAGATGGTTTACTTTTTCTCCTCTTTGAAATATGTAGCTACTACAGTCTCATTATGTCTCTTGGAATGGTTTCAGATATCAATTTAATTTGCAAAACTGAGTTGATTGAATAATAGCTATATCACAATTTCAAATCTATTAGAAATATTGCTTGCAGAGGATCTGATGTTTTACTTGAATGTCAACAGTAAAACTGTATAAGCCATGAATTTTACTCTTTAACATTATTACATTTCTCTGTAGCAGGGACAGTGCTGCCGGTATGAGCTGTCAGGAGCTGCTGGAGTTCTCATGGTCTTTCTGAGGGAGTGTCATTTTCTCACGGTATTTGTGGCAGTGATTCCCTCCCACAGCTGCTTCTATAATTTATCCTTTTCCTCCTCTGTTCCACTAAGCACTTACTGCCAGAAGTAGGACAGATTTGGGTCCTTCCTTTTGGTTTGAGGAAGCTTCCCTCAGTGCATACTAATTTCTGCTTTATTTTCCCTCTTTTATTTAATCTTTATTACCTTATTATGTTACTTACTCCTCTGCAGAAGTACAAGATATGGATAGACAAGCACTTTCTTTTCTTTTGCTAAGTGTAACTAGATGTTCTGCCCAGAACAATGTCTTGTAACCTGGTTTGTCTCTCACAATGATGTATTTCATACAAGTCCTCCTAAGGAATAAAACTATCCATCTGAGTCTACTTTTTTAGACAAGGGGATTGAGTAAGGTGATATATATGGGTTTTAAAAACCCAAGAGAGACACTGTGTTTACTGTAAGCCTTCCTATCACACTGTTGATTTTTACTATTTCACCTGTTATTGTTTCTTAATTGTTTCCTTAATCTGCAGTACGTGGCCCTGGTGGGTCCCCTGATACAAAAGCACTTGCTTGAACCTGTTTATGTTTGATGAAGCAACACTTCTGTAGTGAACTCTCACGGAAAATTATTTGACCTCAAATATCTACACGAGGTGTTGCCTTTTCTACTGAGTGTGCTTTAGGGATGTGTTCTGTCTTCCTAATTAATCATAATTTTCAACACAATACAGAGAACCGTACAAGGAAGGACTCAATGCCCAAGAGGAGTACACACAGTTCTTGCACTGTGTCACAGGACATGTTTTGTGGATATCTGAAATGGCCCAGTTTGCAGCTGGCCTGACAGCTTGCCTGGGGGGGATTGAGGTGCAGCCTTCTGGCTCTTCAATAACAATCAAGTGCTGGGCTCAATTCCCATGTTGTGGCATGAGAAAATTTGCAAATAGACAAATAAATAAATAAATATTGTCTTTTCCACTGGGATCTGAAATAGGTATATGAATTAGGCCTGACTTTGCATACAAGAAACAAGCACTGGGATCTGAATTAGGATAGTGGAGTGAGGACAACCCTTGGCCGTTCATCCAACGGACAGGCAGTTCATCCAACCCTTTACCAATTTCAAGGTGTTTTGCATTGTGGATCTGCAGTTTTATGTCAGTGGCAGCTGCTTAGGATGTGGGAGCACAGATTTTTAATGTAGAAGCAGGGTAGAAGTTTTTCCAACCTCTTTAAGGACTCACCTCCTCTCTCTTCTCTAATAGTAGCAGTAGGAGCATCACTGAAAAATATGGCTTAGTTCATCCTAGGCTCACATCTTCTGTTAAGGGGCTACACTTAACAGGATCCTGAGACTTGGAACAGGTCTTGCACATATATGAGTGCCTGGAAGACTCTGCACATGTCCCTGAGGTGCTCTCTCTGTCCCAGGCTGTCAGGAATGCTGGCTGCCTGTGGGGGACATGGAATTGCACGGAATTCTGCTTTCCCCTGCAGAACCAGCTGCATGCACAGGGATCAACAAGTTGAGAGGTGGCTGCTTTTGGAGTTTAATGCATGTCTTCTGCTGAAATGCATCCGGGGTCTCCTGCAGAGACATCCTGAGTGACAGGAAATCCAACAGACTATGCCATGGTTTGAGCCCAGCAGAACAGACTGAGAGCAGAGGGGCCCTGTGAACTCTTCCATTCCTTGCCTGCTGTTTTGTTCAGGGCTGTAATAACAGTGTTGTATAATCCAGGCTGGACAGTCTGACTGGCCAAAATTATGGTCTCTGGCCTCAGACTAAACCCAAGAAGACCATTTCTGTATATTACAGAATTTAAGGTCTATCCATAGCTGTGACTATGACCCTCATCCCTCTTGGATCACAGAAAGCTGGTTTTGGCTGCAGCAGAAGTGGTTTCTACTAGGTATTTTCAGCAACTTCTTATACCTCACTGGGTGAAACCCTCACTGGCTGAAAAACTGGCTGGCTGGTCAGGCCCAGAAAGTGGTGGTGAATGATGGGCAGACATGAGTGGGGTTCCCCAGGGCTTGGTGTTGGGGCCAGTCATGTTTAATATTAGATTAAAGGTTTGGATGAGGGGATTGAGGGTGCCCTCAGTAAGTCTGCAGATGGCACTAAGTTGGGTGGGTAGGAAGGCTCTGCAGAGGGATCTGGGCAGGCTGGAGCAATGCGCTGAGGACAAGTCATGAAGTTCAGTAAGGCCAATTGTAGGGTCCTGCACTTTGGGTCTCAGCAAATCCATGCAGTGCTCCAGGTTGGGGGAGGAGAGGCTTGACAGTTGCTCAGCAGAAAGTGATTTAGGTGTGTGGGTTGACAACTGGCAGGATATGAGCCAGTGTGTGCTCAGGTGGCCAAAAAGGCCAGTGGTATCCTGGCCTGTATCAGTCAGAGTGCGTCAGCAGGACCAGGGCAGTGATCATCACCCTGCACTGGCACTGGTGAGGCACCTGGAATCTCGGGTTCAGTTTTGGCCCTTCTCTTTGAAAAGGACATTGAGGTGCTGCAGGTGCTCTCATGTCCAGGGAAGGGCATTGGAGCTGGGGAAGAGTCCTATGAGGAGTGACTGAGGGAACTGGGATTGTTTAGTTGGAGAAGTGGATTTTTGGCAGGACCTTCCTCTCTCCGCAATGACTTGGCAGGAGGGTGGAGCCAGAGGGGAGTCAGCCTCTTCTGCTGTGTCTCAAGTGAAAGGATGATAGGAAACGATCTCAAGTCATCCAGGGGAGGTTCAGATTAGAAAAAAAATTCACTAAAGAGGGTCAAACACTGGGAAAAGTTTCCCAGGAAAATGGTGGATCACTGCCTCTGGAAATGTTCAAGAGGTGTCTGGATGTGTCACTTGGGGACGTGGTTATGGGGGCCCTGGGTTGATGGCTGGGCTCAATTATCTTGAAGGTCTCTTCCAACCTTGATTGTGGTTGGTTGTGATCAACCTGTGCTTCTGTGATCCCATGGAATTGCTGTTGGTGAGGTCAGCCTAGGTGTGGGGTTCTTTGGGGCTTGGTGTTTTTTACTCGTTTTGTTTTGCTTTGCTCCTGTTGGCATTGATCTCTGGAAAACAGTAAAGATATTTATTCAGCACAGGCAGGGTGACAGATATCTCTTGTATGAAGAACTATTTGATGAGCTGTTAGTTCTGAGTGCCTTTCCTATTCAATGACTAATTAGCTCTACAAATCTTACTGTCAACCACTCATATAGCCACTTATTTATTTTCTCACGTGCAGAATTTTTACTTTGCTGCATATACACAGCATATACACATATAAAACCAAATGCACCAAAAATTGTCTCTTAGTTGCATATAAATGGAAACAAAAT
Organism: Myiozetetes cayanensis; assembly: GCF_022539395.1. Taxonomy (NCBI): domain Eukaryota; kingdom Metazoa; phylum Chordata; class Aves; order Passeriformes; family Tyrannidae; genus Myiozetetes; species Myiozetetes cayanensis. The sequence goes on along the minus strand of NW_026087522.1, from coordinate 6,209,509 downwards.
ACTCTTGGAATTATTATTACATGTACCATTAATTTTTATTTGAACTGTCTTATAAAAATGCCAAACTGCTTTCATTGTTTTTCACTGTTGCACTCATGCAATTGCAGTAAAGTTGTTGATTTTTTTCTTTTAATGTTGTTTTACTGTCTTCAGTTGAAGAATATGAAAATTGCTATGTTTAAGACAGGGGAGAATAAAAGTTTTAGTGCTGACCACATGGGTATCTGGAGTCTCTTGCTGTCACCAATTACTATGGCTCTAAAGTTACTGCTTGCTTTAAACCTCCTCTTGTGCTTTCTGCAAGATTTTTTTTTTTTCCCCCCCAGCCTTTTTACCATCCTAGTGAGTGGAGTTAAGTATTTAATGCAATTAGAGCATTTCATGGTAATGCAGCCAGCGAGCCCGGCCTGTGCTGTGCTCAATCACAGCGAGCCTGGCTGCTCCTGTCAGTGGCAATGCAGAGGGCATTCCCATGAGAGAGATCTGGAAAATGTGCTCTGTGGGAAAGAAAAATGGGGAGTATGTGATTCCTGGTACAAATAGCTCTGGTGATTTGATGGCTGTGGTATTTTTGATTTGGGACAGTATCGTGGGCTCTGGAGACTCAGGAGTACTCACCAGTAACCAGAACTGAGCTTGCAGAACTCTGAAGTGGGGCCCAGAAAATGTGTGATTGCTCTGCAAAATATGGCCAGATGTTTTATAGCTGCACAGTTGGCCCCTCCTAAAGCTGCCAGTAATCCCTGGAAGTTGTATGCTGTAATGGCCAATTGGAATTGTTCTGCCTGTTGGAAAGAGATTTTCCATTTTGTAACCTGATATTGTCAAAGTCATCACAACCAATATTACTCTTCAACGTATCCAGCATCCTCTTCTCCTTAGCACGGAGCTCATGGAGACTTTTGCTAGTGCACAGCTAGGCCATGAGTGGCCTGGGTTGTAATGGGCCACAGGGCATTAATTTCTTTTCTCAAGTTAGGCAGTGGTTTTTGGTTTTTTTTAATGTTGGTATCTTCCCGTGTCTTTCTGGCCTCCCGTACTAAAATCTTTAGAACATCTCTTTTTGGAAGCAGGTGTAATGGAATTGTGTAGGATCTACTGCAAGCACAAATTAAAGTGTGTGAAAGCAAGCATTTACATTGTTTTCCTTCCCACCAAAGCAAGCCCAGTTGGAATGAAGCACAGACAAACAGAGTGTGTGCAGCCCAACAGCAAGGTATGGTGACAGCAAAGCTGTAAAATGGAAAACTGCTTAATAGAAAGAACTGTGCTGATTAGCTTCTAAGTACTCTTATGAATGAGTAGTTTGATGTGTGGACACAAAAAAGGATATTGGCAAATTGGAAAGTATTTGGGAAAGAGTTACAGGGAAGATTTGAAAAGAAAGACTTAGAATCTTAATCTCTTAAGGTTGTTTGAAAATAAGATTGAATGATTACTTGAAGAGATCTTTGATAAGATACTCTGGACAGCACTAGAGCATGTTGGGCAGCTGTAGGTAGATATGGCTGAGCTGTACGGTTTGGGCTGTGGGTGTAACAACATTTGAGCAGCTTCAGAGTGTTGGGCAGTGGCTGCTGCTTGAAATCTGTGGTCACAGCTGAATTCTCAAAGCTGCAGATCTGATGAAGCTGTGGAACAAGCGTTCTTGATTTTGTTAGATGAGTCTCATAATCAGAGTGGAGCAATGGCAAAAACAATGCACTGAATTTTCCGATGAAATGTGACAAGTGTACCTGGGTAGTGTGGCTGCCTCTGTTATTTGGGAAAGACACTCAGTCAATAAAACAAAAATTAGTAAGTGAAAACTGTGAAGAAGACTTTAAGCCCATTCTTTGGTCTGTTCTCTGTTGGTTCTCTTGATGCATTATGGAACATTGAGATGATGTACAGAAATTAAAGGAAATATGATTCCTTCTCTAAAGTGTGTAATGGAGAAAGAAATGTGCTAGTGATGGAAACAGATTGAAACCACCACAAGCCCCTTGAGTTAGAGTTCTTCAATGACAAGCTCTGCTTAAGAGCTGATGAGCTGAGGCTCCATCAGTGCAGCCTGTGGATATGTGGTAGGAGGGATAAGAAGAGGGTTTCAAACACTGGAAATGAGAGGCTTTGAGTTTCATATTTCAGTGGTTACCAGGCACTGATTTACCCTGGACAAAGCCTCCTTTCTCTCCATGCTGTTTGTGTTGCCATAATGCATCCTTTGCATTCTGTCTCTTCTTAATTCCTTCCTATGAGCCAAACCTTTGGCAGTTCTCTGCTCAGAGCACTTTCATTTGGGAAATTTTGTAACTTGTCCTTCTGTAAATGTGCAGGTATCAAGAGAGTCTTAAGCTATTTGCCAGCTGGGACTGAAAACAGACAGTGGTAACTCACTGATCCTGCTGTTCGGGTGAGTCTCCTCTTGTGGTCACCATGATAGCACAATGTATTATTTCATTTGCTTTCTTCAAGCATCCAGTCCCCACTGTTGCTTCATCTGAAGCTTTCCTTGAAAAAAAGCACTGTTATGGTACCCAGCTCCTCCCAACTTCTGATGAGGAGAATAATATACAGCTTGTTGAGGTAAATGGAAATATTTTGCTTGAACTATGTAGGCTTTCAAACCGAGAGGTTAGTCAGAAAGGCATTGAGACATATGCCAGAGGAAAAGAAAGCAGTTTTAAAGGGAAATGCATACTACATAAGAATAAATTACAAGGTAATGTGATTTACTAAAGTGGGGTTTATAACAGTTGAAACTGCAGTGGTCTTTTAATCCATGATTCCTGCTTATTTATTGTAGCAGTGAGTTTACAGAACCTACAGTAAAGCAGAGTACAAAAGATGTAACTTTTTAAAATTCAGCTGCAAAACCCAAGAATGTCTCTGTACTCAGTTAAATGGAAGTGTGGCATTATGCTAAAAACATGTATCCTTACAGGCTGTTCCTCAGGGTAACAAATCTCAGTGGTGTCATTTTCCAGATGTGTTTGATTATAAGTCATTGTCTTACCTCAAATTGTAGGAAATTGAATGTTCAGTTTTATGCTTATAAGGCATCTTTGAATTTTAATTCAATTTACAGCAGGTGTAATATTTTCTTTAGTTCTAACACATCGTTGTCAACTCCACAGAGTATATTTCAGTACAGTTTTGAAACATTTCTTTGGTAGTAAACACTTCTGTCTTGGCAATACTAGAAGTACTTTTCCATATCAGCAGCAGTGCATGAATGCTGAACACTCACCAGAGAGTTGGGCTGGATGTTGAGAGAGATTCTAACTCAAAAAAGCAAATGCATGACTGGTAATTGTATTTAGAAAGTTAATGTAACATATTTAAGAATTAATCATCTTTGATGCAGAATTTGTTTCATACACAGAATTTTTCACATCCCGACATTTCTGAATAAAAGTACATCCTAGAAGGAATTATAACGGAGAAAAGCCCACTGCATTTACATCACCCTCAGGACCTTGGAATCTGTTTCTACATCCTGCAGTCAGGATGCTGCTGGGCCAGAATTGCCCTGTTTCACTCTGCAGGTTTGAAAGCAGCTCCCAGGGTGGGTGGCCTATGCTGAAGCACCACTGCACCGCTTCTGAGGGTGTTCACACTCAGTCCTGAGCTGCAGCAGCTTCAGGAACTGTCAGGGGGATCAGAGAGGAGTTTGCCTGGAGAACAAGCAAATTCTGTTCTATGCATAACAGAGCATTTTCGTTTCTGTTGGGTCTTTATATTGATGTACATCTTTGCACCACCTCCCAGGCTGGAGTGCCTTCTCTCTCACCAGTAGGTGAGTGTTTGAAAGCTGAGGTGGGTTTTTTGTCAGGGCTCCACAAGCATATCTATTGTAGGATGTAAATGCAGTCACACATTAAAGCAACATTCTAATTTTTTTTATCAGAAAAACACTGAGAAAAGCCAAGGCCACTTTTGATGATGATATTCATCATTTAGCATTTAGCAGCTACAATAAAATTTGGGGAAGCAGCCAATGTTCTCAGTGAACTATTAGTACAGCTCTGCCTGGACCTTTATTGCCATACTGGTTAACTCTGCAGGGGGAAGTGAGCAGAACCTCTGGGAGGGTTTCACTGAATACTGTATTTAACAGCAGAGGGGGAAAAATGCCTAGTAAAGTTTTTAGTAATCTTGGCTTGAAGGGTAATTTTCTTGTCAACTCTCTAATTAATGCATCATATATTACAGTAGCCCATTGTTATTCCAGAATGCCAAGGTGCATTTCAGACTGAATGGCTGTTTAACAAAACACTTGGCAGATTTATTACCCTCAGGTGATTTTGTCAGTCAGCATTTCCCCATGTTTAGCCTGAAGGAGGCAGAACCAATTTTGGTATCTATTTTGTGAAATGCCAAGCTCTTTAAATTAAACCACACACATATGCACAGCCCCCTAGAAAATCAGGACTTGTATTGGATCCTCATCTTTTATCAGGGAAACAGGAATTACCCTTAGAAGCTCCTTGGGATTTTCACTCCACAGTCAAGGCATCATCTGCCATTTCCAATATGTTGGAAGAGGTATCAGTGGTCATTTTCACATCACCTCTCGAATGTTATGTTTGGGGTTTTGTTACTGTACAGTAAGTACAGAGCACTTACATGGCAGTGTCAGAACTGAGGTTCAGCAGTGACTGTGTATGGAATGAAAATCTTGAAACAAGGAGGAAATTTGCAGTTGCCAATTCTGCAAAAGAATTCATGGTGTGATTGAACACTGGAGAGATAAAATAGATGTGGAAATTTTTCCAAAACAATGTTGGTTTAAATTTCTTGTTACAAAGCATTTGGATTTCAAGGATGAATCTTTTTCAATAGGATTCTTTTTCCATAGGAGGAGGTACAGGATGCTGATAGAGCATGTATATAGCCCAGGTATGAAGGTATAGAAAAAATGTGGTAGGGGAGAAATAAGAAGTGTATGTGGCAAGTTTGAAGCAGCAAAACATCATGAAACCATATTCTCCCATTTTCATTTTTGAGACAGCACAATCTTCTGCTCTTTTAAAATAATCTGTGAAATATTCCAAGGGTTTTTTTACTTTAGCTGAACGTGAATAAGGAATACAATCAGTTTATCCTCTTTTTTCTCACTACTTACCTTCTGTCAAATTTCTTCTTTCACTACTATACTTTCTAATTTTTTTTTGGTTTTTTTTTAAATTTATGAACTGCCAGAGCTGTAATTTCTTTCTTGTTTCCCAATAGGTGTCTTTGCTAGAGGCTGAAAAGTCAGTAAAGAATAAAGGCAGGAATGAAGGGAGGTCGGTCATAGTTCCCACGCCTGATCTTAACTGATATTTTACTAGCAGGTTTAAAGGAAGAGAAATATAGTTGAATAATATCAACAAGTAATTCCTTCTCCATGTATTCAAATAATTTTAAAAGCTTACAACTTCCAGAAAAAAGGAGAAAAGATGTGTCTAGTGCATGAGATAGCCTAGGGAGGAAAATGAGCACTTGAAAGTATAAGATTCTAGATTAAAAACTTAGGTGAGCTTTAAAAAAATACAAACTCCACAAATTGGGCATCTCGGCAGTGCACCTGCTGAACTGCCTGCAAGATTAAATTGCCTCATCTCATCAGAGCAAGGGGCAGTAAGCAGGTCGGGGTTTTCACTGGGAGATTGTTCTGCTGGCAGTCACTGCCAGCCCGGGGAGTGCCCACAGTCACTCAGGCTCTGCTCTGGCACAGAGACCTCTGGGTCTGACAGCAGCACTGGGGAGAGGCTGCTCAAAGAGGGCCCATTCACAGAGCTTAATTACACACCAGCAATGCATGTGAAGCAGGGGAGGGGGCAGGAAGGGGCTGGGAGCTTTCCCTTCCCTGTTTCCCAGGAGCTGGGTGATGCAGCTCATCCCTTCAGTCACCCCAGACAGCCCCAGGCTGTGCCCACCCCTGGGCACGGTTAGCACTGTGTTTGGTGACACAGCCAAGCACTGTCAGTTGGTTTGCAGCAACAAAAGATTGGGATGTTTGGGGATCAATGAAGGATCAAATTGAGGATTAATCTTTTTCTAATTGATGCCAGGCCTTGCTTGTTGCTGATGTTAACAAAGGTTGCCTGGGAAATAATTATAATAACTTTCCTGAAAACAACGATTCAGTCTCAAGTTACATTGAGCAATTGGGTTTTCCTGTTTGACTTGTAGCAAGACAAAATAAGCAGCAGTGCTGCTGTGAAGGAATTGGGTGGGATTGTTACAACCAGTCTGGTCAGGCAGTTCTACCCTTAACAGGTAATTTTTTTGCTCTGGTTTTTGAAGCATTTTTGGATGTTTCAGAGTGCTGTACAGAGGTACTAGGAAGTGGTGCTGTCCCCGTGTGGGTGAGTGCACCCCCAGTGCAAATCCCACTGTGGATGTGACATTGCAAGCAAACACACAGTGCTGGAGAGGCCAAAGCTGATTATGCAGAGGCAGCAGTGCCACTGAGCTCCTGCTGTGCTGGACTGGGATTAATGTCCCCTGGGCTGGGTCCTCACCCAGGGGCCAGCCACAGCACACACTGTACCTCTGTCACCCTGCTCAGGAGCCAGGCCCTGGGGCAAGAGCGTGATGGGGAGGGCCGTGCGTGGGTCAGATTTCAGTATCAGTTCAGAAATCCATGCAGAGTTAGAATTAAAACATCAGCATTGTTTGAATGTGTCTTAAGAACTGTGGTTTAAAAAAGAAACCCTGAGGGTGGTAGTGGCAAGGTTCCTCTCTTGAGCCCCTGGACTGGGGCTGTGTGTGTGCACTGCGAGTGCTGGGAGATGCACTCAGCACCTGCAATGCTGAAGGTTGTTTTCATTTTGTTAATTTTTAAGAAGGCATCTTCTCAATAGCTTTGAGCAGTCCAAAGTTGTTTTTTCTGTCTTGCTGATCTTTGGTGAAGCCAAATCATCTCAGGAAAATAAAGGCACATGCTTTATTTGACTTTTTTATGGAGTTCCCTTCAATTTCTGATAAAAATAGGAACTAATAGAATGTATGGAATTCCCACTCTGGTGGTTATGGTTCAAAACCTTCTCCTACTTCATTTAACTTAGAGAGAGGGAGGATAGTCTCTCTTGATACTCCTTTTTAAAAAAAAAAAAAAAAAAAGTAAGGAGGTTTTCTTTTTTCTCTTTCCCAGTGGTTTCTACAGAACCTACTGCTCTCCTGGCTGAGCTATACTGATCACCCTCTGCATTATAGGTTGCATCTACTAGAACTGAGTTACAGTGCACAACAGCTGAATAAATTAATCAGCTGGCTTAGAATTCTTGCAGACAAAAATTATTTCATGGGATGAATCCCTCCCTGGAGTACCCTGGCTTGAGTGGAGTTACCTCAGCAATGCCATGATCTGCAGGGCTGACACTGCAGAAAATGCTGAGCTGGAACTGAGAGAGCTCTCCCCAGAAAGGCCCCCACAGCTCCCAGCCAGGAGAGGAGCACAGCTCTCCTGTGCCAGAAGCTTTATGAGCACTGTTAGGTTTTACAGTGATCTGTGATCTGTGTCCAATTCCTCTTTAAGTTTTTATTCTATATTCTCAGCATCTTGTGGCAAAGACTTCCAAAATTTGATTTCTTCTGTTGAAAATGTCACTGGTGTCCCAGAGCTCTTCTTGAATGAAGAAAACATTTCTTCCTTTACTCACTTTTTTGTGCCATTCATAATGTCAGAGGCTTCTAGTGTGGCAGATTCTCTCTTCAGTCCTTGAGCATGTCTTTGGGCAAAGCAAATCTGAGTAAGGGAAACCTGTAAATGTTCCAACAAAATCCACAGCAAAACAAAGCTGGAATCCTTGGGCATGTAATGAATATGCAGTTGGCTCCAGAGTGCTGGATGCGTGTGGAGAGATTTTTCAAAGTCTAGGGCCTAATTTTTCTTCCACGGGAGGCAGATGTGGAGCTGCCTTTGAGAACTTCCCTCTTCAGCTCCTTCTACCCTAATACTTACTATGTTTGATTTCATGCTCACCTACAAAATTATTGTTGTCTGCCAGTGTGACACTCAGCATTATCCAAGAGGGTTTGTAGCCTCTCACAGCTGGTTGTGGTTTGGCATGTTTGTAGCAAAATGTACAGTCCTAAAGATTTCACAGATGGAATTTCAACCATACCCTTAGGTACACTGTTCTTGTGCTTAATTATTCCAAAAGTTCTGTTAAGCTTTACCTGTGGGAAATGAACCCACTGTGTTTATTCAGCTGGCATTGCATAAGTGGATGAACACTGAAATTGTTTTCCAGATTGAAGAAAACTTGTACAGGAGCTAGGAAGGCAAATTTGTTTTTATGCTGCAATATATGTGAATGTGAGCTAGAAAGAGCTTCCACTGCTTTTAGTAAGCAGGATAAATCCTTTTACTTGAATTTTATTTTATATGCTTCCACTTGCTGCATACCTCAAGGCATCCATGAGCCACCCTAAAGTATAAAATGATGGCTAGAAGTAAGGAATTAAAATATCAGCCCCATATTTGCCCTTCAATTATTTCTATGCAGGTGTTGGAATGAAGTCCTCTCTCTTCCTTAAAGATCTCTCTTATTCCACAAACTCTGTATTTGCTATTTCATTGTCTGAGTTATTTTCGTAATTCATAATTATCTTGGTTCTTAAAAATTTAGACATACATTTAAAAGCATGATCCAATCTTGCCTGATTGCCACCACATTGTGTTTGAAGTAATTACCATTCGCTTGGCTTTTGAGGCTGCTGAATGAATTTTCCACATGAGATTCCTTAATTTGTACATATTTTATTGCTATAAAATAGGTATTGGCAAGCTGCCTGAACTGTACTGAAGGCCTTTAATTTCTATTTCTATGTTATGAAACAAATGCAAACGAGGAGGCAGAAGATAGACTCCTTAAACACATTTTGTTGACATTTCAAAATTTTCCTTACACAGGTGCAAGTGCACAGGTAAAACTAAGGTGGCTTAGTTCTGCACCAGAGAGCCAAAACCAGTTAGTTTTCATACAAGATAATGTTACTTTATAGTATAAAAACTCTCTCCTTGAGCTATTATCCCCATGAGAAAATGTTCTCTGCTTGAAGAGGTTATTAGTGCCTTTGTGCTGGCTTCCTGCAGACTAAGGAAAACCTTCAAGAATATTAATCCTCCCTGCCCTGTACATCTTTTCTCCCGTGGCTGAGAGGCTGCCCTGCTAGCTCGGTTTTAGAGCGTGGAGGTGCCCACTTGGTTTAAAACAGCCATGGTTGGGAGGGGTGGAAAGAGAAGAAAACGCCTGCTCTGTTCCCTGCTCCCCCAGGGGACTGGGAAAGATCTTGGGGACTCCCTTGAATATAGGGCTCCTTTCCCCCACCATCAAACTAAATCTACCCTGCATAGCTTTATAAAGAGTCTAATGATAGATTTGGATATGTCAGAATGCTGTCAGTAAGGAGCAGATTCTAGAACTGCTCTTCAAGCCTGTCAGGCTTCGTAGCTGTGTCTTCCTAAACAGTATTACAGCAACATTTTAGGAGAAAATCTAATGTTAACAAAGGAAAAAGGAAGAAACTTTATTGGTTTTGTTATTCATCTGCTTTAAAGAATTGCAGGAAAGTTGATGGATTTCCGTGTTTCCCACCAGGGCACTTCAGTTATGGCCTTTAAGGGAAAATATCACAGTTCTTGGCATGTGACCTAGTACAGGCACAACTGGTACAAAACTCTGTCCAGCCCAAATTGACAAACCATCCCTGGTGTTGTGGCATTTCATGTGTATCACCATCACAGTCTCTCATAAATGATACAGCAAGGCTGTGGAGGCTTTGGGTGTTACTAAGGAGCACTTGTTGGCCATCAGGTATTCCAGGTGAAATCCAGCCGTGCCTCGTGCTTCTGGAGGGAGAGCACAGGAGCTCCCCAACTTGATAACACACCTGGCTAACTGCAGTCATCTGAAGCAGAAGGATTCCAGACTGAGGCATGCACTATGCAGGGACTCCAGGGCTGCCACAGACAGGATTTTAGGGACTGGTGTGAATGTGGGGTGTGCCCTGTGGTGATGTTGTGGTGAGTGGTCAGAAAGATGAATGTAAACATGTTGGCTTGCTCTTTTTCAAACACATACGCTGCTCTGAGGCCCCACTGAAGTCAACACACAAAGGCAGCTGCTTAAAGGCTTTGTTGAACTTGAGGACTAAATTTGCAACTTCAAACATAAAAAATGCATTCAAAATAAGAAATGCGCCTGATAGTGGGCACCACAGGGAGCAAGTCATCCTCCTTCCCTTCCCCCATCTGTACAGCATAACTCAGCTGCCAAAGAACTTTTATCTCAGTCATACTAAACCTTTCTTTACCTGCTTGAAACTCTCCTGCCTTGACCTTCTGAGGTAATTTTCACTGTGCAGCGTTGCTGCTGGCCTGGGAAGAACATCTTGGATGCGTCTGGCATGCTATGGCCCTCAGTGCTGAGTCGGTCTCACTGTCCATGTAGACATCTAAATTTGAGCACAGCACTTCATGGGCTGTTGGGCAGGGGAGGCTCAAGGATGCAGCTCCTCTCAGGGCTGCTTTTTCAGTGCCAGCTGTCTCTGTGCCGGGTCCAAGATACCTGCAATGTCTCTGCTCGTAAACAGCAGACACCAGCACCAGGCACAGCAGGAGGGAGGATGCACCTTGCAGGAGGTTTGCTTTGTTCCTAGCAGCTGAGGCTTTGTTCCATGGCAGCAGCTGAGGCTTCTCTGTGTTTGCAGCCCCATAGCCTGTTCCTGTGTCCCTGCACTGAGCTGTGCCCCGGCACAGGCACCTGCTTGGACCTGCATTCCAGAGTAAATCAAAAGATGGTTGTAGGAACAACGCCCCCACTGCCTTGTCAAGCTGATTGTAATGCTCCTGGGGCCTTTGTTCTCTATTTCCTCTTCATCTGGGAATTCTTACCTCCTTTGATGATTCTCTGCTGAAACTGAGAATTCCAGAAAGGACAAAGGCTCTGTTGTGTTATGGCAATACATAATTTAATTTTGAGGCAGATCACAGATTTCTGCCTGACATTTCTACCCTTCAACTGTTGCAAGTTTTTCAGCAAACAGGGAGAAAGACAAAACCACCATGTTAAATGTTAACGTGCTTTTTTTCTCCCTCTGGAGGTAGATATCAATAAAATGTGTAACAGTTTTAAATCTTGTTTCAATACATTTTTATGTGAAAATATATGAAGTATAGTCTGAAAGGACAAAAGACAATTCTCATTTATCCTCTAGGCAAAGCTTTTTAAGTGTTCATGTATAAAATATGATTGAGAATACGAGTGACATTTCAACTAGAGACAAAAACAAGGTTAAAAATGTTCTGGTTTATCCTAAAAGTGGAAGTTTCATTCCCAGGTTCTTTATGAAAACCTAATAAATGAAGTGGTGTGGGATACAATTGAACTGCTGAATGCAAACTCACTAAGCTAAAGGCAGAGTTCAGCTGGGGCAGTGATGGCTGCATGTGGCCATACACACCTCTCTGTGGTGTTAATTGACTGTGTCTTGGTTTGGTGGTGATCTTCTTTTTCCAAAAAACAGACAAACGTACTTCTTCACTTCTGTAAAGGTGAGTTTCCACCTTAACTGTAAATTCTTAGGAAAAGCCTCTGCAGTTTGGTTTCATCACATTCAAAATATAGCCCCAGCCCTGGATTCAGATTGTAGTAAATTGAAATGTCCACACATAACTTTCTGTCCTCTTGCCTGGAAAAACATTCCTTATGTTTCTGGAGACAGCAGTACTCCATCAGAGGGGGCTGTAGTTAAGAAAACAGCACAGGTGGACTTTGGGCTTTACATTTACAAAGAGAAAAATACTATTTGTGTGTCAGGCACTTCCTGCCTCAGTGGATTTGGTTTTGCTCCTCACGAGAAGCACCTCCTGCTCTTTCACTGCTGCTCTCTGGATTTGGCCAGTCATGAAACTGTGAAGTGCAAAAGTGAGTAAACTTTGATTTGTGCCTCTTGGTGGTTGAAAGAGGAACAATGGGGTTGTGTCTCACCCTGTCTGCATGACAGGACTTGCTCACTCAACCACTGATCAGCTGTTGGTGCAGTATTTCAGGCTGGCTCTAGTGGATTCCAAGGTGAAAAATCAGATAGGTGGATTTATCTGAGAACCTCACAGACTGTGTCTTTCTATTTATCTCTTATGTTGCTTTGGCCTGGCTGATGCAGCTGTGGGAGTGACAGAGCCCGCAGTGTTGCTCACACAGGCAGGAGATGGATAGGGCAAAGAGGATGGAACCACTGGAAATCCTTCAGGTAATGCAAAATATCTCAGCTTTGAGACTCTGTCTCTTCTCTCTGCACAGATCTGTGTTGTCCCTGCTGGGATTGAGCCAGCCCAGCTTGGTCAGTGTTGGTTGGCAGCATGAAGAAGTCTGCTGTGCACCCTTCAACACTGAGGCTGACATAATGCATTTTTGCAAAGCTTATTTTTTTTGAGAAACCAATATAATGACTTTGCAGACATTAGAGGATTTCATAGCTACACCTGTATCTCTCCAGCAAGTAAGATCTTAACTCAGTGGTGCAGGCAACAGCTCACTGACAAGTTGGACAGAATAATGATTTCCTGGATGAAGAAATCTCCCTTTAGATGTCTCCCCTGACTTTATATTCTTACACGGGTGACACCATGTATGCCCAGGTTCCTTATTTACATTTTATTTTAAACAACTTTTATCCTCTTGTCATCAAGGTATTGTAATTTCTGCTCTGTAGCAGTAGCTGGTTTTTTTTTTTTATTTGCAATCCAAACTGATCTTTTTACTATATAACCACTTGAAAAAGAGATGTCCTGCTCACATAAGGAATGCCTCAAGAGAAGGGCAGTCCTGCATAATTTCCTCTCCTCTCACAGAAAGCCTTCATATTGGAGAACTGGGGAATATTACTTTCTGGCCCTGCACACTCTCCTGGGTAGAAAGGTCCTGAAACACAATTTATTGTAAAACACACAGTGGTTACAGAGCTAGCACAGTCAATGATATTCCTTTTATTACCACTCAGATGAGAACACAAAATGACATTGGAAAGCAGTGAACTCACCAGAAGGGCAGAGAAAGCCATTAAATTCAACACGCATCATATTTCATAATCAGAATCCTGCAGTCAGAGCTGACACCACTGAATGAGTTTGTTGCAGTCATGATAATATAAAACCCGCTGCATCTGCTTCCCTTGGCACTTTTCTTTGTAGCCCCTTGCAGTGTATGGGCTATTAATCATCAGTAGCCAGGGACACTGCAGACCAATGCACTTTGTATTGCATAAATTGAAAATGCATCACTATTAGAGAGAAAACTGCCTTCCGTACATCTCTATTTAGATAGGCAGTTTCCTGAAGGGCTGCCATGCTATTATGGCTAACCACTTAATTGGAGTTCTTTCCACAGCCTGGTAATTGGGGCTGGGGGGAGGATAATGCAATCATTTTTGTAGCAGATATGAAGCAAGGCAGGGAGAGTATTCCTGTCCTTACCTGGGAGCCCTGACTGGGCTCCAGCTGGAAGTGAAAAAATGTAGTCAGATATACTGTATCATTTAACCTCACTAAATTAACTTCACAAACGAGAGGGCTGCGTGTGCCTGTGAGGGGGAGAGGGATGCTGGTCATGAATTTCCAGCAGCTGTGAGGAGGCATCACCAGAGGAGGGGTGTTGCCGTTCCTTCCATCAGCTCTGTTCACAGAAGAGTAGGGCAAGATGAGGTTTGGGAGGATAAAAAAGTTATAGTGGCAAGCTGAGAAAAGGCAGTTGCAAATTCAGCCCTCAAAAAGTGCTATTTTTACAGAGAACCCATTTTATTCTACAGTCATTTGTTCAAGTTTTATATACGCAAAGAGGAAAGATGAGTATCTAATGAAAATGGGACATCTGAAGTAATTTTTCAATGAACAGCTGCTTCTAACTGCATGTGTACATTGCTTCATGGTTGGAGCATTTTCTCTCAAATGGCTGTGGTCAGTGTTTGGAACTTCACTGGTCTTTGGTTATAGCTGCCCACACTTAATTCTCATTACATCTACCATACTCTGTGGGTCTTGTTTCTCAGTGTAGGCAGTCAGTGGTGTTTCAGCAAGACATGAGTTTGAGCTGAAATTATGTGAGCCTGTGTTGAATCCCACATATTCTAACACTTGCTAGTCGAACACAGATGTATCAGATAAAGTGCTCTGGCCAGATCCAGATCAGAACTGAATTTAGATTGAGACACGAAGTTCTGAACTGTGATCCTCAGCCTCTCCCAGCTGCTCCCTCATGTGGGTGTGTTTACATTTCAGCTACATTTCTTCACTTGACTTCTTTGGAGAAAGTTCTCTAGAGTTTTTTAACATTTCTGTCTTGATTGATCCAAACAGCTCAGAGTACTGTGCCAAAGAAATGGGAACTGGGGAGATGTTTCCTCAGCATGTCTGTCAGTGAGGTTTTCTGGGCAGAGCTGGAGGATGTGGAGAGCCAAGGTTATTAGATAAAAAGGTAGCAGTATATTAAGTAAAGGATGGAGAGGAAAGGGTCAGGCTCTAGCCCACCCCCCCAGGCTTTGGTTTGACTGCATGTGAACAGTAAATGCTGGAATGGCGCCCACTAGAATTAAGCAGGGCTCACTGATTTACCTGGTTGGCACTGACACGCTTTTCCATAAGGCAGAAATTCCCAAGCCCTGACAAAGAAGTGACAGAGATCTGAGAGGCCCCTTCACACAGAAGAGAAAAGGGGGCATGGTAAAGTCATTCTCAGAATTGCACACAGTAAGTGTCATCTTCTTTTAAATCCTACCAGTTTGTGTCTTTTGATGCTGGGATTTAATCCTGTTACGGGTTAAGCTGATCTAAATCCAGGCTGCTGTTGTCCTGCCCTGCTCTCCCCACCTGCTCCTGGGGCTCTGGTGCTCCTCTGCGTGGCTGCAGCCAAACCAGCTTTTGGTAACACTCAGTCTCAGCTGGATCAGGTCTCAGAACTGGCTCAGAGTGTATTTGTGTGTGTGATGGTGCTGCCCAAAAGGGAACCAGTAAATCATATTCGATTTTAAACTCTGCTCACTAGGTCAGCAGCAGGCAATGGGGACAGAGATGCCACTTAGCACAGGAGATACGAAGGAGAACAGTGGCCTTATGAGGGATGAGGGTTTACTCCTATGGAGAGGACATGAAGGATTGAACTTCAAAGAAATCTGAAATTAGATCTGCTCAGTTAAAAGAGGAACCACTCTGAAGTTGTCTAGTTGCCTTCACCTTGCAGTTTAATGAAAACTTAATTTCATTCTAGGTAAACTGTTGGTGAGTTATAACCAGGGATAATTGTTGGTTATGGGGTAAGGCACTCAGCTCATTGATCATGAAGAACATGGAATCACAGAACATTCTGAGCTGCAAGGGACCCACAAGGATCACTCAGTCCAACCCCTGGCCCTGCACAGACACTCCAACAATCCTACCCTGGCCCTGAGAGCGTTGCCCAAACCCTCCTGGAGCTCTGGCAGCCTTGGGGCTGTGCCCACTGCCCTGGGGAGCCTGTTCAGTGCCAACCACCCTCTGGGGGAAGAACCTTCTCCTGATCTTTAACTGGATGTAACAAGGAATATGTGTTATTTTAAGTATTTGGGTGGCTTTCTGTGATGTGCACAGGGAAGGAGGAAAACTCCATTCCCCTGAGTTGAGGCACAGGGCAGGCAGGGTAAGCAGTGTGACTGGGACTGATGTCTGTGTCTAATACACAAACTGTAATGCTACCTGTAAAAAAAATGAGCAGAAATGCAGTTAGGTAGATTTTGTATGCTCTCTGCTGTCTGTCACCAAGAACTGAAGTCTTGAGGGCTACCAGATCTGATTTTATGAGGTAAGTAGCTATAATAACCACATTCAGGTTATGAAAAAGTCCCTTTGAAAAACAAGCAATGCTGCCTGCTCAGACTATTGCTCCTGCTCACTATTGGTTTCTACAAAGTTGCCTATTCAAAAATAAAGGAAGCTTTACTATTAAAAACTCAGGCAATCAAAATCCCCAAATCCACACACTCATATTTAATGCTACCAGAGCTTAAATTCTAGCTTTGAACACAGGTTGTTTTGCACAAAGAAAAAAAATTACATCAAGGCATGGAATATCTTGTTCAAAAAAATTAACTAAGTAGAAGCTTCCTAAGTTATTTAACAGACAATAAACAGTAAACAAAACTGATGAGCTCATACAAAACACCCTCAGCTTGCTGACATTTTGATCCTGTGGTAACACATGTGGGTTCTGTGTTTTGAGGCTTTAATTTTAATGGCACAGTATCCTCTCCTTTGTTAGAGCAGTGTTGCAGGTGCCAGAAATGACCCAAAGCCCTGTCAAAAGCTGGGCTGGTTTCTCCTGTAAATTACAGTAGCTGTATGCTAATGTCCTAACATTTACTGTGAAATTGTTACTAATATAAAATAAAATATCCTAAAATATCCCTGACCAGTAAGCATGGCTTTGAAAACAAGATCTCCTTATATTTGTTAATGTTATCAATATGATGAGGGGTTAAAACAGGAAACCTCTTCAAATAGTCAGTTCAGCTGACCAGAAAAAATACAAAAAAATCCTGTGTTGTGGAAACAGATTTCTTTTCTGTAGCTTCCTTTCTTTAGATGAATTTCTCTTAGCAATGGCTTTTATTAATGCTTGGATTTCACTTGGGGTGTCACAACCTCTGGTTGACTCTGCTGATAGGCCTTTGTCAATATTATTTTATTTTTAAAATGGTTTTGACTTATTGCCCTTGGTAAACGTAAAGTAATATTTAATATCAATTTAAGCTCCACCTTCAGTTGTAAGAGTTAATGAGAGAACAAATACAAGTCAAAGTGAAATGCTTCTGAAACATAGGAAGTTTTCATTCTTAAGGTATATAATTACTTTTCTCTTTCAGTATTGGAATCACACACCCTGTTGTAAGACTTTTCAACAGGTAGAATAAATTACTGCAGCAAAGCCAGGTTTTACATTTATTTGGTCCTTGGGGGGATGCTGGAATTAAGACTAGAAGTAAATGAGGCCTCACTGATTTAGTATTGAGTGCCTCAAATGTGTTAACCAGTTAGTGTGTGATTTATGTGTTTCTTTCCTCACACACACCATCCACAAAGGAAAATGTAATCAGGATTTGAAGTTATGTTGTAATCATCACTTTGATTCTACTGATTTGTTTCGATTTCTTATTGTATGTGAAAGAAAAGTCAAGCAAGGCAAATTACAACGAAATATTTCAATTAAAGCTGTATTTACCCCATAATGCAATGCTATGTGTCTCTTACCTCATACGATTAAAAACATTCCCTAATGTGATTGCAGTAACTGCTCTCTACCAAGAGCTGATGCTGCCCTGACAGCCAATGGGCAGAACTTCTGGACTGATAGTTTGGGACCACAGAAAAATGAACTGACTAGTCAGACAGTGGGTCAGTGCCAGAGTCAGGAATAGAAATCACCTTCCCTTGCTCATTTCAAATGCTAAAAATCTTGACTCATGTCCCTCTGCATGGTATTTCTCTAGGATGAAATCTTCCGGCAGCGTCCTTCAAGATGAGCCACATGGGAGGATGTACCTGCTGTTGGTGCTGCAGAGACGAGGGTGGGCAGCACAGCACACCACCAGCTTGCTTAAGATCACTCAGCAAACTTTCTTTTCTTTGCTTTTCTAGCTTATATTGTATTCATTTGCCTTTTTCTTTCTTGAATGTGCAGAATAACAGGAAATTGGTTCATTTGCCTTGGAGCACAGCAATGGAAGAGCCTCAGCCTCATCCCTGTCAAGAGGCAGCGCATGGAGGAAGAGGCCAGTGGGGTCAGACTGACTGTCTGTGCCAGCCACGGCTGCCCTGTGGGACAGGAAGGAAGGTAAGAGCTGTGCCTCCAAGGTGCAACTGCTTTCCACTGTGCTGAGAACATCACAGTTTGTATAACACCACTCATCTGCCCAAGGCTGTGTTAGGGAGACGTGCAGTGTGCTTGTGTCCACGGTGAAACCACTCATGGATCTGACTTTGCTCCCTGTGTTGGACTACACTGAATTCAGAGTGTCACTGTCCTCTTACAGAGGGGGAGCTCAGCCCAAGCCTGCTCTGCTCAGCAGGGAGGGAGAGCAGCAGGAGCAGTGTAGGGCAGTGCTCTGTGGGAGCTGGCACAAGCCTGGTACGTTACACACTCAAGGGTGACACTGTGGATTGCACACTGAAATCATCCCACTGATCTGCCTGGGAACAGATGGTGTTCTCAGAATCCTTCCTTCTAGCAGCACTTAGCCTGCTGATTTAGTGCTGTTCCCCAGCTCCAAGGGACACAAAGTGATTCCCTTGCAGTTGTGCATCGCACTGGCTCCCTGAAGGCAGCTGGGAATGACAACTAGCTTGATGTGGCAATAGCCTGGCATTTTCACTATAGGGAAAACACAGCTCTAAAATCACCTAGTCATTTTTGTGAAACAGCATGTTCAGGATTAATTACTCCTGGAAGCTGTTGCAGCTGAAAGTGGAGCTATTTAAAGACTTACAGGTGCAGTGAGTCAGGGTCATCCATGAAAATGATTGCCTGTTGACAAGAAATTTAACAGTTTGGTTTAGTTGTTAGGAAAGCAAGCACAATTGGATATGTTGAAATCTTGATGGTTCTTTTCCTTACTATTTGATACAGCTAGTAAAAAAACCCCAAATGATGAAAATCCCTCACCACAAGCTTTAATTATTTTAGGAAGTCAGCAGAAATGTCTTGAGACTTAACATTTGGAAAAAAGCTTCAGTTGATCAAACCCAAATTCATCCCTCTGTGTATGCACAAATGCTTGATTTGCATTCATTTAATATTTTCAACTGGCTGTATTTGGAAAACTCAGTATCACAAGCTTCCTTGCTGGCAAAGGATCTCCTCAGAACAGGAGGAGGACAGGGAATCAGAGGAAGCACTGCAGTGATGTGAAATGACAGCGATGGTACAGCGAGTTAAGGAAGATGTCTCCAGTGGAAGAGCAGGAGGCAAAGTCTTCCTCATGTCCCTGCTTTGCTGTAGGACAGTTTTCCATACTGGAAGCACATGGGTTCACTTCCAAAGTGCCTTCTGGAGCGAGCCCCAGCTAGTCCTAGAGGAAAACATCAACCTGTTCTAAGGGGAGTTTGTTATAAGCTCTACCCAGAAACTATGGATGTATCCAACACTACCCTGGTTCTTCCAGCCAGGAGAGTTCTTTGCTGCCACAGCAGGGAGTTGCTCACTGTTTAATGTCATCCTGTGCTGTCCTGAGTGTGCTCCCTGTTCATGCTGTGAACACACTATGCTGGCAGTCACCGCTGTTTGGAAACAAAAGAAGGAGAAGGAAGTTTCGGGGCTTTAAGGGCCTTAGAGAGCACAAAGGCCCAGGACTGTGCAGTGTGGCTGTGGGCAGCCTTTGCCAACTGGTGCTACTGCTGGGCCATCCCCCTGTGAGGCCATCCCTGCCCCTGGGGCAGCTCTGAGGACAGGACACACATCCTCAGGGTACACAGGAGCTGATTTAAATTGTCAAACACACCTCCCCTGACCTGGAGATCCAAGCTGCCTGTTCTTCTAATAAGAAGGGAGTTCTTTAAAAGAGCCCCCAAGTGCTTAAAAGTGCTTTAAAAGAGTTTTTATAACTTCAAAAGACTTGCATGTTCTGACATATGGAGAAAGTCACACCATTTTTCTGGGTTCCTATAATTACAATAATTGGTATCTTTTTTATTTTACTTTTTGTTCAAGTCATCTTTGAGATTACTGCTTCATCCAGTCATTTGTCACAGCCAGCTCTGTACTGAGGCACAAGTAGCCTGCTCTTCAGCACTAAGGAAAACTTTATTTGAAAATCATATTTAACAAAAGAAAAGTAGCCTTCAGCTGAAAATGGAAATACTTGTCAAATTACTCCATTGAAAGTTTTCCATGGTATGTCAATCAGTAACTTCTCATTATTTAAGCAATTCCCTAGAAGGTAAGAGATTTTAAAGTTGTACAGTGTCAGCACTGCCTATAGAATCAGTAGTTAGTTGAACAGCTTTTGTATAAAACAAAAACCCCCACTACCCACTGATGGGATCTGCAGTCATTAGAGCTGGATGAAAATTTGTTAGCAAAGTTTGGTACCTCTATCTATTTGAAATCAAGAAGAACTTTCAAAAGATTTCCATAAAGGCCAAAAACACAAAAGAAATTATCTGGAAACATTTTCAGGACTTTAAATATGAAGCACTTTGTCACAAGGCAGGAGATTCAGTTCATGTTGGTGGAATGTTAAAATGCATGTTTAAAAATGCTTCCTAAGTACACGAGGGATTCTTTCATAGATTTACCTATCAGGACACCTCACTGCAGAATGTAGACTTGCACTTTTTAGTGTCATTCAAAACCAGAAATTTATTCAAAATGTATATACATATACATGTGGAGCCTGTTGCCAGAAATAAACAGTTCAGAGAGGAGAGTGCAAAGGGCTGTGTTCCTCTATTCCACCCTTTGCTGGTGCTAAGAGTTCTAGGATGTATTTCTTAGAGGCTCCTGAGACAAGTTGTGAGCTCTGGAGATTTTATGCAATTATTTTGGGTTCAACAGTGCAGAAGTATCAATTACCACACAGAGTCATCCATCAGCTGCAAGGAAAATGTTGGCCATTGTTTAACACTTGATTTTTTTTTTCCCCGTGCAGTTACTGAATGCTTTCTTTGGCAAAGCTGAAAGGCAGCCCCTTCAGAAATAGCTACCCTGAGTGTTGGAGGTTTATGTCTCTAACAAGATAGTGAAATAGATTCTATTGTCTCTCTCACTGTAGAACTATGAAAATAGAGATACAATTTTCTATTTCTAAATCTTGAGCTCACCGCTTGTGTTTTTAGTTTGTATGGGGCCAAAGTCTGGTCACACTGAAGTCTGAAGGTTGAATAGTTATTTATAAAAATAAAAATAACAATTAAGATGGAAAGGCAGAAGTTAGGATCCTGAAATTCTGTGATTTATGGGCTGGGAAGGCACAGAAACAGACCCTGAGTGCTCTTTATTAGGTAATAACAACTCCCTGGAGTTGTGTGATTTTTTCCCTCCTATTAACCATGTTATCTGACTTAATCTGAAAAGGTCTATTTCAGTCAGTAGTAACCTGAAAGCAAATTCAATGTAAAAAGTGTTTTCTACCAACTAATACAGATTCCTACTGTACTAGTACTACTGCTACTACGTATTTTAGGCTAAAAGCATTAATGCAGCCACTGAACGAACTTTGTACAAACACCAGCCCTTTGTTTCTATTCTATAATTTTTGCTTCCATTATGGAAAGCATTAGGGAAAGAACATTTAATACTAAAAATATAGTGACTCCTTTGAGCTGGTGTGGGATTGGCAGTGGGAATGAGGTACCATTTCACTTGAAATTCGCGTTGTGACTGAGTTCAGTCCCTTCTTTGAGCCATACCAGTCATCCTCAGCCCCCAAGATAACAATATTGAGTGTTATTTGTAAATTTTATCAAGCTGTGGTTTTGCAAATAAAACTGCAGTTCCATATACTGGTTTGGGTTAGATTTATAATGTAAAAGAAATTGCCACTTG
The DNA here is from genome assembly GCF_022539395.1 of Myiozetetes cayanensis. NCBI lineage: Eukaryota > Metazoa > Chordata > Aves > Passeriformes > Tyrannidae > Myiozetetes > Myiozetetes cayanensis. The sequence continues at coordinate 6,187,964 of NW_026087522.1, read as the reverse complement.
CAGTGGGTTTCTCTTGTAGAAATTCCAGACGTGGCTCTCCTAAAGCACGAAATGCCCCCCTTCATTCCGACACAGAACATGTGTTTGCAAAGCAAAACCAGAATTATAACAGCAGTTTTTACTGCCCCAGCTTGTAGTATCACTGCAGAGAATAAAACAAGGTTCATGTTAAACAGGCAGAGAGGGAGGAAAAGGTCAAGATTTTCCACAAAACAACTTTGCATGAGGTAACCCCCACAAAACAGAACAAAGCATGTGGGGCATAATCAGAGATCAGTGTTTTCTGTTAACTGTTGGTAGCAGTTCCAGGTACCACAGTTGTGCTCATTAGAGAGAAACCCCAGCAGAGCACGACAGAGTGTTTGGAATTCCTCCTGCTGCTGTTTGCACTGGCTTTTGTCGGGGGGCTTTGTCAGCTATAGCTCTGCTGGGTTTTCCTCCAGCTCTTTAAAGATCCCTCTTCAAAGTTACATGGTTCTTAAAGTCCTAGTAAAACAAAGACCTCATATCACAGTTTAGTATTTCAATTAAACTACAGAGTAATAATTTGCATTAATTGTAGCTTATTAATTTCAAATGACAACATCTTGTTTTGTTGTACTTAAAGATTTTATTAGTAACAGACACTTTTAGTTAGTGTTTGTTGCCCCAAGAGCTCTAGAGGAACTGATTTTCTGTCAGAAAAGATTGGAATCAATTGCATTCCTCCCTTCCAGATAATGCTAAAACATTTATTTAAAGGTTTATATGCTCACCCTGCCTTATCTGTATTCCAAGTCACTTGTCCAATGAAATAAAATTCATTCATGCCTTCCTTCACTGTGTTATTGACAAAGTGTAAGCTTTATGTGGCTGGAAGCCAGAATTCTGTCTTTTGGGAATACCTCTCTCTAAACTTGTCTGAAAGAATTATTTTATTGCATTTTTCATGCCAGTTCAAGTGTGTTTGAATGGTAAATCCTAGAAGCTGGGCTGTCTGTGACCATATCAGCCTTTTGAATTAACAGCATGCACAGCATGATACAAGTATGAGAGTGTAAGGAAGGAGTATGTGTGCTACACAATTTTTTTAATTAAGGATTTTTTTTTCATATATTAAACTGCAAGTCACTACTTGATTCTACAAATCAGAAACTAGGTCAAGGCAGTTTTCTAAATGCCTGGCATTATGCTGATAGGAAGTTTGCCATAACTTTATGTTCTTCAGCCCATTCTCTATGCAAGAGCAGTATTTGGAAAACAAATGCTGAAAATTTGTACTGTGTTTAATTTGGGGAAAGGAGCACCTGCAGCTGCTGTGTCCAGCCAGTGCTGCAGGAGCCACAACCAGCTGACTGTTGGGGACAGAATACAGAAAAGCTGCTGTGACTCAGGTGGTTTCTTTCATACAAAAGGTAGAGTAGGTCATTGCTGAATTAAATACTGAACAAACCAGAGCAACCTGGCCTGGCAGCTGCAATGCTGCTGGAGGAGTCCAGAAGTGAGAGATGTACATGACCCAATTGTCATTTCTCTTCCCTTCTGTGTTAGGATAGAGCTCTTGCAAAGCCAAAAAGAGGGAGAGGTAAAAGTAGAATTTAACAGTGCTGTGCTGATTTGAGACTAGAACATGGGAGAAGGAAACAATAAGGTTACCCTTTCCTTGTGTCACTCAGCAGATTCGGAGAGCTGACCCTGGAGAGAACAACGTGCAGAGAGGCACCAGGGTATTACAGCACTTCATTCCACTGTCTCCACCACAGACTAATTAAAAACGCTCTGATCCTCCAAACTCCTTCCTCTCTATTTTCATTTCCTCTCCAAGCAGGAATTCAGTTTAAATTTGGCATCCTTTGGGGACTCTGCAATGAATAAGACTATTTGAGTTGTTCTAGAGCTTTTTTAAGCTTTCCTCAGGGAAACTATCCAGCATTTTGACACACCCATGAACTGAAAACTAAAAGCTGAATATATCTGACTTTTTAAGTTCTCACAACTAAGGGCAGAGAGGAGGCCTGGGTAGAGGAATTCAAACGAATCCCATTTCTCATTCTGAAGGTGCTGTAGCTCTAGTGATGCTCATGAGGTGAGCCACCTTGGGGGAGCCCAGTTATTGGAGGGGGTCCCCCCAGAGGCCCCCCCAGCCCAGGGTTCCCCTGCAGCCTCGTGCAGAGGGACAGGGCTCGGTGCTGCACAGTGGGGGCTCTCAGGTGTGCAGGTGAGGTCAGGAAAAGAGGTTTGTTTTCTGTATGCTTTACCTTTTTTTGGCCAGCCTCAAGTGGTCAAGCATTTGGACTAGAAGATCACTGTAGGTCCCTTCCAGATGGAATTATACTGTTCTATTCTAATTTCCCTTTGTACAGTAGTGCTGTTTTGGGAGTACAGGATATTTTCTAGAATTGTCAGTTATGCACACATCAGTCTAACACAAACTCATATAAGTACTTTAAGAAGAGGAAATTTGGCTTTGAGTAAGCAGCCTTCAATTTGGCAGTTTGGGCCTGAAGATAAATGTTCACATCTATGATAAACCTTTCTTATTGGGCTAGTACTGTTAATGAAGATATTAATTAGGCTGCAGTGTCTAACCTTCAGCTTTTGTGTGTCCGTGGCTTATCTGCCTGTGGCCAGTTGTGTCTGAACTGCTCTCCAAGCCTGTGGCCACTGACTGGATGCTCCTGTAGCCAGCAGGAAAACCTTCCATTTCAGGGCAACAACATTCTTCCTTTGCCAGAGAATATGAATAGCACTGCAGGCTTTCCAGATAATCCTGAAAGCAACCCCAGAAGAAATACCTGTGGATTTTGTGCTGATTCACTTCTGAGGTCATAAAGGAAGTTGAGGTTGTGACCACCTTTACTTTCTCTGTTACCAGATGAAATGATAACAAATGGGTCACAAAGTTGGGTAGGCCTATATGCTAAGCAATGCTGCGCAGCAGTCACCTTCCAGATGCTGGTTCAGGCAAGGAAGCTTTCCAACTGTTGTAGTAGTTACAGGTTAGTCAATCTACGACAGTTCTGAGTCATTCTAGGCTTAAACACAGGCCACGCTCTGAAACAAAAGCTACAGCACAGAATAAAGCCTTCTATTTCTTTAATGCTGTGTCAAATGCAAGCAAGTGCTGTAACACAGAGAGCAGACCTCAAGTAGGCATTTGAGTATACTTTATCTTGTTTTCCTCCTTTCAGATAAAGACCCTATTTTTAGAAATGCTTTTACTTAGTCATAGAAGTTATCTGAGAGCTCGGGAAATCGATCCCAACTCTAACACTCAAGGTTCCTAATTTTGAGTTTGCCTTTGAAAGGTATGTGCTCTCCTCTCTTGGCCAGACCATTTTTATAACATAGCCCCATGAGAATTCATCACCTTGAAACACAAGCTGGGGAAGTCAGCCACTTCCAGTGCCTTTCACTGGGAATTTTTCCAGGAAAGCTTTCCAGGCTTCATAAAGACAAATGTGAAATCAAGGCTCATCAGGCCCCATTGGAAACAACCCTCATGCTCAACCACGTGCAAACCCACCAACCCCAAACAGGATTAACTCTTGTCCATGTATCGTTTTCGTAAGTTCTCATATTGGACAGTTCCTCCATTCCTCCTGGAGCTCACAGGGAGCTGTAGCATAAATACTTGGCTATGAATTGGCCTCTGTCTCAATAAGAAATCTTTTCCTTTGGTATCTGTAAACTACCTAATGTGACCCTGGTCTGTCACTGGACACCCTTGGCTCAGCCCTAACCCAAGTGATTAACATTAGTAGCCATAAAATACATTTCTCATACTGTGGTGGAAATGAAACATTTCACACCATCCCTGTCCTTGGAGACACCTGAGAGCACACAGTGCTTCTCAAGCACTCTGGCTTGTCAGGGTTAGTCAGTAATATTGGAAGGGCTCTCCCTGCTCCTGCCCTGTGTGCAGCATCCCCCAGATTAAGAGTTGTGTTCCCTCCTGCTTGCCCAAAGGCAGTTGCTGGCTCAGCCCTCGTGATCTGTCTACAGCAGGAAATGTAATCTCAGAGGGAGAATAGGAGCTCATGAACTCATTCACAAGCCAGACATGCTCCAGGAGCTGGTTTTCCAGTGACCTGGTTTGCCCTCTGTTGTTACACATATGTCCCAGTGGCACTATCTCACAGGCAAAAAAAAGATTCAGATATGACTAATTGAAGACAAAATGCTGCTTTCAGCTGCCAATTGGCAGCCTTCACCCTTGTGGTGGGGAGGTGATTTAAAGAGGTAGAAAGCAAATATTTGGATTCTGAAAACACTCTTACTTCACCTCTTTTGTGTGTTTATGTTTAAATAAACTACCAGCTGAATGGCTGATTAATTCCGGAGAAATGGATACATAGATTGTAAAAAGGTCATTTTGTGTTCAAGCCAACTTGCTAATGCAAAGCTGATACTCTCCTGATGGGCTAAAGTCATTTCCTATGATTATGAAAAAAGTCAAACACCTTCATGTGGAGTGACCTCTTGGTAGTGGTTCTTTTAGGGAGGAAAAAGAAAGATGAACTCTTGTGAATTCTGAAATATAATGGTATTATTTATATGACAATTTTCATCATGTCTAAGAATAAGCAGACAACGGAGAGAGAAAAAAATTTAAAAAAAATCCAAAATCTATCAAATAGGAGCAAACATGCCCTGAATCAGAAGTTTCCTGTCCATACTCACATGGGGGGAGCACCGATACAGTCCCTGCTTCATCCTGGACTTCTGAGCTGTGCACAGTAAGTCATGGGTGCTCTGAACTCTCCAAATGCCAGGCTGTGTTCAGAGATTGAGGCTGATTGCTTGGCCTTCAAACCAATTCCTTCACCCTTGCACCAGGCCAGAAGGAGTCCCACACATTCCCCAGGCTTTACAGACAGGGCTGAATTTCTGTGGTCTCAGGACCTTCTTCAAAACAAGTTGTCTTCCACCAGCCCCAGCTTTTAGGGTTTCTTAATGTAGTTCACAGGCTGATTTTCAGATATGCTTATTACAGAAAATGTTCACTGAGAAATGAACACTGAGATGGTTTGAATTCTGCATTATGTGAGGGGAAACTTCACTTATGCAAATGTGCCTCATTCTTGTATGTAAAGCAGAGTATGGAGCGTGGTAGAACAGCCCTTCCCATTTCAGTAGTCTCAGACATGATGACGAGAGACACACCTGAAGCACTGGAAATGGTGAAACTAAAGACCCCCCAGACATGATCTTTGGCACCCAGGAGGAAATCAGCTGCTCCTGCATTCCTACAGACTCCTGAGGCATCAGATGTGAGCAAAAATAGCTTTCACAGGAAAAGCAAAAGCCTCCCCAACTTATTTTTCTTAGCATTTCACAGACATACCTAACCTCTTAGCAGAGCTGACCCTCCATGCTTCAATCATTTTATGATTTTTAATGAGGTGATAATGTTTTTCTAATTTACAGACATTCAATTGCTTTCTTCTTGTAGTTCTTCCAGTGCTAACTTTAGTCTTGTTTTCTGATGATTTTCTTGTCCTTGTTTTTAGCTAGCAGAAAAAGAAAAAACTTGGGAAATCTCCTAAACTCAGACAAAATTTACTATTACAAGAGACTACAAGCTAAGGTTTTCAAAGTATTGACTTGTTAGCTCAGTTTCATGAAGGACAATTGATGTGGCAAGAGATAGTGGGACCAAGGAAAAAGAAAATTCCTCGGGTCACCTGGAACTCCTTGTCCCTGCTCCTGCCAAAAACTCTATGGAGTAAGTTCTTTTTAAGAAATACACAGCTCCTGACCTCAACTACTTAACAAGTACTTAACAAAAAAATGTCAGTTTTTGAGAACAAGTTATTCTGAAAACAGGCCTGCGTCCTGAATAGTGTGTCACATCTCATTGAATCTCATCAGTGTTGCTAATAGTGACTTCTTGTAACATACTAATTGGTAAATATGTAGTGCAGTTGATCTACATGAGAAAATTTCTATATTGAAGTTCTTTACTTTTTTTTCCTCCCAGTAAAAAACAACAAAAAAGTAAATTTTCCAAATTTTGAACAACCTTAGGAGGATTTCTGAACTGAAAAATAAGCAGTCTCCCAGCCTTAATCTTCCATAATATTGCCAAAAGAATAGGTGTCCAGAAACTAGACTGCCTATGTTGTTTCTACTTATTTTATGATGGACTCCTCTGATGTCTGATAAAGAATAAGATCTGAATTTGAAAGACCTGATGCTGTGAAAATGCTGAGCTAACCTTGTCTAGCAACCTTTGACACATAGAGAGGGCTGGTAATTGCCATTCCATTTCTAAATGTTGTAAATGACATAGCAAATTATTACTTGATAGGATCTACTTTTAGATATCACTGTAAAAGTTAGACAATTTCAGAGAATAAATCAATTTTCTTGCCCTGTATTTTTGGTTTACGCCCCATCCCCCCTACAAATGTCTAATTACCTTAGATAAAGGTGTGTGAACAGGAGCCTTCCCTTTATAATCCCAGCTTCTGTGCTCCTGTTTATACTGAAGTTAATAAGCTCAGCCTATTTACCATACTACTTAAAGTAATGCTTTAAATGCTCTATGCAACTTCATGGTTTTTTACCAGGAGTGAAAAAGGACATGGAATTAGAGAATGATCATCTTTGATGGGTCTGGGTTCAATAACAGAGACTTCTAACTTACCAGCCTACAAACAGAAGTGCCAGTAAACAGATTTGCAGAAATACTTGATTTGTTTTCCAAGAGCATTAATTTTCATTTTTATCCTGTTTATCCTTCTGTGTAATAATTCCTGAATTGGAGAGGAGGCTCATGCATTATCATTGAAAATGCCACAGAATTCAATTAAGGGCTGGCTGCAGCATCCCTTCTTGGGTTGTGAATGATTCCACTGAGACAACAGGATGACTTTTTCCATCACCAAGCGTGGTTGCTAATTTTAACAGAGTAGGCAGCCTTAAGCTTTGCAAGCCCTCATTAAACAATAAAGAAACATTAATAAAATGGCTCAAGGGGTAGTTTCATTCAGCCAGGAGTAAAGCTTTCTCTTGAACATTTTAGGGACCAAGGATATAAAACAATTCATAGCTCAGGTAATGTAATTCCACATCCCCCAGCCTCCAGCCTCTGGAAGCCCAAGTCACTCCTCCAGCCAGATCCACTGCCTGGCACTTGGTTGTGTGTGGGTCAAGTGTCACCATTCTACTGTCAGCACTTCAGCACTTCTTTACCTCGGAGCTGTACAGGCACCTGTCAGCTTGACAGAACAGCCTGTATATGGAGATGGGATGAAGTGTTGATTCTGGTCTTCTGACATCATCATTATTAGTATTATTATTTATATTTCAATTTAGTTTTCAAGGTGACCAAAAGTTTCCAAGACAAGCTTTAATGTTTAGAAAACCTGAGATATCTTTGAGCACACTGGAAGATGCCTCACTTTCCCCAATAAGTATTTAATCAGCTTTTTCAGACTTCTACCAGCATAGTACACAGTCATGTTTTTAATTCTTTACTTCATGACACGAGGGAGCGAGGCACGGATTGAATGTTCCATTTAAAAAAAGGCTTTGACACATTTTGTTGAAGCCAAGACAATTCTGTTGAAGTATTATCATGATTTACTTGAGGTAAATCAGCAAATAAATCATGTTGCCCCATAGGGCCACTCAGCTGAGCGTGTGTTTTATACACACAGAGCCCGACAGCAGCAGCAATTGGCACATTTCCTTCCAGTCACTGAGAGATTACACAGTAAGACAGAGATACTTAGAGAGCTCTTGCTGCTGGTGTCTGAGCCCCTAGGCTTTGTTCAGGCAGCTCCAATCTGAATGGATCACTTCCATACCAAAGGAAACAACAACAACAAAATCTCTGGAGTGCAGTGGAAGTGTTTTCCATTAATGGCAACATGAATGTTATTGCCGAGCTGTGTTATGCCCGATGATTGTATGCAGCAGAAGGTAATTTAGCTCACCAGAATTCTGCTTTGCTTCCCCCTCCAGGTTAAAAGCCTGATCAGATGCTGGCTCTACACGCAAAATCATTGAGGGACTGCAGCAACCCCTCTCAGAACACAGAGCTGCACCAGGAACAACCCCTCACCACTGGGGCAGTGACTGGTGGGGCTGTGGTCTCCCACTGCTCTCTCCAGACCTTACTTGGTGGGGGCAGGATTAATAAGCCCTTCTGCTTTGCTCTGAACTGCTGTCAATAGATCAATAAATCTAAATAATGAGGTGCATGCTGTTCCCTTCAGTTTGTGCTGCAGAGGACAAGCAAGGAACAGAATCAAAAGGAGAAGTAAGCACAGCTGGAGGCTGTTGTGCCCACCAAGGCACTGACTCCTGACGTGTGTGCAGGTATTTACCTCGTCCTGGTGTTGCACATCCTGCACTTGTGCCTGCCTGGTGTTGTAAGTGATGCTGTTTGATCACACCAATGTGTTCTTTGCACCAGTGACCCCACTACAGGGCTCAGCACTCACTCTGAGTGAAACAACCTCCTGAAAAGGGAGCTTGTATCCTGAGCTTGGAATAGCAGTTCCTCGAACTTTTCCCTGAATTTCCTCCTCTCCTGCTCCCCTAACGAAGGTGACAAGAGGCTTGGACCAGGACTGCTTTTCCCCATGATGGCCTCAGCGGGGAGCCCAGCCTACAAGGACCCTTGGCCAAAAGGAGCCTGATGGAAGATCCTGTGAAGGGGAATACTTCTCATGGCTGCCCCCAAAAAACCCCTACCTGCTCTGGTCTGAGACTGCCCATGTTAGATAGGGCTTGGTTCAAAAGCTACAAGATCTGCCTGATCACCGGCACTGGTAACAAACCTGAGAGCTGCCAGCAAAGGGTGAGGAGACAGACACTGAGGCTGATGCTATTTCTTGTGTTTTGGGCTGCACCTCAAACAAACTATTGCTTTGCTCATCTGCTGCAAACAGTTAACCCCCTAAAGGTGGGTTTCTGGAAGGAGAAACCTCAGAAAAAGGGCGAATGTCTACAGAAACATGCTGAGAGGTGAAATTCCTACTGTCTGTAGGAATGATTGGAGTTGTGTATGAGGAGTTTGATGCTTCATCTGAGCTTCTCTTTAACTGGCATGTGGTGAATATATTGGACATGTTCAAATACTCAGGTCTGAAAGTATTTTTAAGAGCAGGTGTAAATATTCATAAGAAGGGGATAGGTCAAGCCATTTGCCAGCTTTGTTACTTCAGTGTGTTAGAATTCAAGGGTCCTTCTTTCCCCAATTATTGAGCTAGAAATTCATGGCTACTTTCAGAAGAGATTCAAGTCCTTCATACTCCAGGTAGGAATAGATAAACAAAAGTGCTTTCACCTGTGAGCACTGCAGAGGGAGTTATTGCTCAGGTACCTATTAAAGCCTGGCTATTGCTGACAGTGCTTCCCAGCAGCCACAGTGCCTGAATTCCCCCCACAGGAATAGTGCCCTGTCTGAGGTCATGCTCCCTTAGGATGCAAACCCAGGACAGTATCACCTTGCTTCCATTATTAGTATTTTAAATGTTGAAGTGGAGTTGTTAATTGTAGCATATTTACCTGCTGAGCATTTAGATAAACCTTGATATGGCTTAAAGATGTTATATTTTTAAAGAAGAATTTTTTTAAAAAAAGCAATCCCAAACTCCTTGGTTTTCATTTCACAGAAAGCTTTAAGAACTCTTTTGATTAAATTATTAAAAAACAAACCAAAATTGCCTAAAGTCTCTGAGATGAATAATTTTTCTTGAATCTGATTTTTCAATTATGAAATTTTCAACAGAGTGACATTAAAACTGGATTACTCATTAACAAGAACCTGTCATCAGTTTTAGAGTGATATTCTATGGCATTACTAGTACTGTGCTAATAGCTTCACAAGCAGTTAGTTTCTCAAAAATAGATTTAACACATTTACAAACAGAAAATGTGTGTATTATTTTGTGGCTAAAATCTGTTTTATCATGACATCACTTCCAAAATACTGAAAGCATAAAATAGTTTATGGTCCACAAGATAAATCAGCACAAGCTGCCATGTTGGAATATAAGAAAGGATTTGAGAAAGTGCTAAAAGCATTATTACAGCTACAGAATGGACTCCTAAATCTTTAATGCCACTTGATCAATCCCCCCTGGAACCACACGGTATTGTATTGATAAATAAACACCCAGAGTTGCTGTGCACAGCGTTTCTGGGCTATAACACACTGCTTTTGGGTTTTAGCAGGGTTTGTGTTAAATGGCAAGCTACAAACATTCCCATGAACAGTTCTGGTTCCCAGCACCCTGCAGGTCACCTGTGCTGATGATCAGCAAAGCCCCCCATGTGCAGCACTGCCCCACCGGGCTCTCCATCCTCCGCCAGGCTCCGCAGCTCAGGCCAGCCTGGCAGGGGCAGCCCAGCAACCTCGGCCTCTCTGAGGGAAGAGGCTGCTTTCCTGACCTCGAATCTGCCCATGGCAATGGGATTAAGGTGAGAATTCCTCCCCTTGAAAAAAAACCGTGCTTGTTTTTTTCAGACAGGAAGAAGCAGTACAGAATAACCCTCCACTTTTATCTGCTCAACCATTACAGACAAAGCCTCCAGACACTGGCCTGTCTTTCCATGAATAAAGGCATTCAGCTCCCTGGCTTATTGCTCAGAACTGTCAGCCAAACCTGGCAGATAATTTTGGGTTGTCCATTTGCAGTAGAATCATTAAACCTTAGGCTAGACCAGAGTTTTACAGCTGATGTTTTAAATGGAGAGCTCCCCAACAGATCAGTTGTGGCAGAGATCTCCTGTCCTGCATTGGCTACAGCTCAGTGATTTACAAAACACAAAATTATATACATCCTGCAGACTGGAGCCCCTAAAGTGCCCCTGTTGTCCCAGCTCTGCACTTATGTCACATTCACCTTCCTCCCTGCTCAAGAAGATTGGAAAGATCTGGCAGAGAAAACACAGCTTGAACAAAGTATTCCAATGGCTTGGTTGAAGCTCATACTGTGTGCTCCCAAGTAAAATATAATCTGTGATTGTTAAACTCTAAGCACTGCTACTGATGAAAAAAAAAAAAAAAGGAAGGAATGCAAATGACTGTACTCTGGAGAGCAGTGTGAAATGAAACCACACAAAGGTAATTTCAGAAATAAGGACTCTTGAAAGGAATTATTGGAGAATCTTTAGAGTCCAAGACACATAAAAAGCATCTAGACTATAAATATTGAAAAAAATTTTTGGTAGGAGAACAAAACATTTCAAGTGCTACACAAGAAAGAATGGAAATCTGTGCAGTATAATTATGCATTTTATAGTTCTGAATTAGTGACAGAAAGGTAAAAAGGGAAAATTAGTGGAGTTGTCTTTTAAGGGCACTGATGACATGTGCTCTTTTAGTGTTCTTTCATGAGTCAGGATACAACCTTGAAATCAAGTAAGGCAAACCCATCTGTGGCTCACCATTGTGCAGGAAGTGTTTCAGTCTAGGGGATAGAACAACTGAGCCCATAATTTTTTTCCAGAAGGAAAAACCCATGGCTGTGTACTATATATCACTTAGTGATGGTGGTACCTAAGAGAACAGGAGCTGAACAAAGGGAAAGGTCAGCAATTTTGAGAAAAATGTCTGTATAAGCTCAGAATGAACTCAGCCTTCCTTCCATGGAGTGGCAATGATCTCAGCACAGCGGCAGCAAATAATTTCTCCCAGAACGGTTAAAGTTTCTTAGCCTGTATCAGAAATACCATTTTAAAATATCCAGCCTCCACCCCCGAAATGTCTCCAGGCTGTTCTGTCGGCCAGAGTATGAGGACAGCTTGGAGAGAGAGATGAAAGAACCATCAATGGCTTAGTGCATGAGGATCAGCTGAGACTGGGGCCCTGCAGTGTGAGGATCCAGATGAATGTGTAGTAACTACTGCTCTTCTCCGAGCCTCCTGCTGTTTACATAGAAAGAATCATTATCTGGGTCTTGCAGAAGAATCAAAAGCTTTGCTATAAAGTCTCAGATCAACTTGTTGCATAGCCAGAAACTCAATATGAAGGCCTGAAAGTTGAACTTCAATTGCCTAAAACCCAGAGACATCCAAAACAGGCCCGTGGATGTAGCAGAGGACTTGTGACAGAGCTATGCTGGTCTGAAGTGGCAGCTGGAGGACTGTCCAGAGTGACGTTTGTGAGCTGAGTCCCAGCCTTGCACTGGGGCCTTTTATTTTGCCCTCCAGAGATGGACACCAATGGGGAAATACTTTCAGAGCTGACTTCATGCACTGACATGCATCTCTGCTCCTGTAGATCATAAGGAAACGAAATAGAAATAAAACTTTTTGCCCCACTGCCAAAAGGAAAACCATGCTGTTTCCTGCGTGTGTCGTGGTTTGAGCTCAGCTGGCAGTTGAGCCCCATGCAGTTGTTCTCTTCCCCCACCTCATCCTGTGAGAGAGATACAAAAGGCAGCTATTGAGATAACAATTTACTGGAAACAGCAACGAGATAAGAAAACAAACAGTAACAGCACCATAATTTAAAGAGCTACGGTGTTGCTGAAGCTGAGGTCACTTTTGTTGATGTCTGTTGAGAGTCATTGTTATGTAACTCATACCCCAGCACAGAGAAATGTCAGAGAGCAGCAGCAAAAACACAACTTGGAAAGATTTGTCACCACAGATGGTCTAAATTACACCACACAGCACAGACTGTGTTTTCTCCTTGCAGCATTTTGCAGGTTGTATATGCAAGAAATCCTGTGTTCCCTGCTATAGAACTAGAAAGTGGATCCTGAAATAATTTCTTGGTGTAAAGTCAACAAATATAAAACTAGTTGTATTGGGTTAGTGTGGCCAGGCTTTGGGAGCAAGGGGGGCTACAGCAGTGGCTTCTGAGAGGAGCTGCCAGAAACTTCCCCCACATCCAGCAGAGCCAATTCCAGCTGGCTCCAGGATGGACCCACTGCTAGCCCAGGCTGAGCCCAGCAGGAATGACAGTAACACCTCTACAATAACATATTTAAGAAGATGAAAAAAAGGTTGTTGTACAGATGAAAATTGCAACCAGAGAAGAGTGGAGTGAGAACATGTGAACAGCTCTGCAGACTCCAAGGTCAGTGGAGAAGGAGGGGCAGGAGGTGCTCCAGGTGCTGAAATTCCCCTGCAGCCCCTGGTGCAGCCCCTGGTGAGGCAGCTGTGCCCCTGCAGCCCAGGGAGGGCCAGGGGGGTGCAGAGACCACACTGCACCCCAGGGAGGAGCCCACATGGAGCAGGTGGATGCCTGAAGGAGACAGGGTGTTGTCACGTGCGAGACCCAGTGGAAACTTCACACACACCAATATGATGTTCGGAAGTTCCATCTTTATTGGAAATTACACTTACCTTTATACAATTCAATAACTACCACATATTTGACTACTTAACCTATTATTGGTCACACACACAAAACATACACTGTTCACACGATTATTATTGGCTAGTTAACATATCTTATTTTCTAAATTCTTCTCCTTCTAAATCTAACTACAACGCTTCTATTCCCATGCCTCCTGGCAGGTTCAGCTTAAACTCCCTTCTGCAGGTGCTGTTTTTCTCATCCCTGTAGATGTCCAGTCTTTGTCATGTTCTCAAAACACTTAGTCCTTGAGACTCCTCAGATTCCCATCAGCTGGTTTACTCCTGCCTTAACCCAAAAGGTCTCTAATTCTCCTACATTTCCCCTTTTTTCTTTATTTATAACCCATATATTTTTTATTATTCTTGCAACTATTCCTTCTAAGTATTGCAGAATACATGGTACAAAAATTATAAAAAGTAGTATAACTATACCTATTATAACAGCCATTTTTACTAAATCATTAAGCAACACAAGTAACCTTGTTTTGATTATAGACAAAAGTCATTTTGATAGTTCTCATCTACTAACAGACTATTTAGTCAGTCTTGACCAGCATTAATTTGCAACTCTTTGATTCTTGTTTCTAATCTTCGAAGGTTAGTATGCATCAACTTACCATAATCAAATTTATATAACATATCCTTTTAAAATCTTGATACTCATAAAGTATTTTAAGTTCATACACATAGATATCTACACAGCTTTTCTCACTCATACCGTTTTTTTTCCAGTCATTCAAGAGGGTGGCCACCTCAATCACTCCTCACTTACACATAGCTAGAATTTTTATTATATTTTTGCATTTCAACCACACATCTCAGATTCCAAATATTACTGGTTGTGTACTTCTCAGTTTGCTATCTCCGTAGTCATGTTTAGTAATAACTGCACTTGTTTTGAAGAGGAATCAATACAAGGAATATAAAGTTTAACCTAAATGAATAACACTATCAGTCACAGACATGGAAATCCTTTTTTTTTTTTTTTTTTAAATTTAGTTTAGTAGTTGCAGTTTCGGCAACTTTGTCACACTGTCGAGAAAGTTGTGCCGGTAACACCAGAATTGTCGAGTCTTGTAGTTCTGGGTTAACTTTAGGACTTTTCACCGCGGGTGGCGGGGCCCGATTCTGTTACAGGAGTAGTGTGTCCCGCTCTGGTCCAGAGCCCGCAGTCTCAGCCCCGCCTTCGCTCTGTTCACTTTGCACTGGCTTCGCTCCGCTCTCGGTATGGTTTTGCATAGCCGTTCCGTTTTGTGCTGGTTCTTCCAGTTGTTTCCACTGCTAACAAAAAGCTTATAAATCGTTCCTATTAATAGTGCAGTCAGTTTTAAGTGGTTATCGTAGCAGAAACAAATGAGAGAAGTCAGGCAATTTTGCAGAGGGGGAAAAAACGACAGACTCAGTCTGGGAATCTCATTTCGTCCTCCTGTTGCTCTGGCGAGTCTATCGTGGGGCTCGAACCCACTACTTTAGGATTAAAAGTTTCTGAGTTAGTCGGGTTCCTGGTTCCGTCTGCTTAAGGCGACTGTAGCCGGTTCTGTCGTTCTCAGAAAGTAAACCTGGATAGGTATCGTGAGTGAGATGTTGTTTTAACATTCACAGTAGTAGTAAAAGTTTTAGGGAGTTCATGTGTTTGAAAGGTTTCAGATACTACTCTTACACAAGCTTTTGTTTTTCAGTCTTAGAGTTAGTAATGTTTAACTCCGTGTCTTCTATCTGTGAGTGACTGTTATGTTGGAATTATAACTTGCAAAGCAAACATAATTTTGCCTCTTGTTTAATTTCATTAACACTGTTAAAAGTTCAAAGAATGTTGTTCACGGATTTTATGGATTTCTAGAGTGAATGGTCGTCATAGCGACTGATTGCCTCACTTCCCTGCTTCGACTTGTCTCCAGCCCACTTTGCGCGGGGAGGGTGGGGGGAAGGTTTTTAATCGCGGTCTCAGCCGACCGATCTCAGCCGACCCTGGTCCTGGCCCCGGCCCGCAGAGCCGAGCCGTCCCCCCCCACCAGTGCTTGTCATGCACCGCTGATGCTTCGCTCTGCCGTTCCGCGGTGCCGCTTCGTTCTGCTCCTCTCTGTCCTTAGTGTTTTCCTCCCGCAGTGCCCGGGTGAGGGCCGAGCTATTAGCCCCCAGCTGCCGCCGCAGCTCCAGGCACTGCCGGGCCCTCAGCTCCGGCATCTTTGCCTTCGTTTTCACCTCAACTCCTATCTTTTTTGCTAAATATAGCATACATTTGAGCGTTGTTCGCTCAACTGCGGATACCGCATATCTCATGTTGTCTGCTGAATATTTTGCAAGCTTGCACTCACCGCCTCTTTGGGCTTCGCCTCTGTGGGCTCCTGAAACTGCGGCCCGCAGTACCACAGCCAGTCAGCAGACACCTCGCCTTTTCGCCACAGCAACAATCTTCCGATACGGATATGTGCTGTCAAATCACTGGACTCCGTATATTCCGAACTCCGTTCCCAGACGAAATTCCTCACACGGGGCACCAGATGTAACATGTGCGAGACCCAGTGGAAACTTCACACACAACAATATGATGTTCGGAAGTTCCATCTTTATTGGAAATTACACTTACTTTTATACAATTCAATAACTACCACATATTTGACTACTTAACCTATTATTGGTCACACACACAAAACATACACTGTTTACATGATTATTATTGGCTAGTTAACATATCTTATTTTCTAAATTCTTCTCCTTCTAAATCTAACTACAACACTTCTATTCCCATGCCTCCTGGCAGGTTCAGCTTAAACTCCCTTCTGCAGGTGCTGTTTTTCTCATCCCTGTAGATGTCTAGTCTTTGTCATGTTCTCAAAACACTTAGTCCTTGAGACTCCTCAGATTCCCATCAGCTGGTTTACTCCTGCCTTAACCCAAAAGGTCTCTAATTCTCCTACAACAGGGACCCCGTGGGAGGCCCCTGTTGCTGTGGGGTGGACTCATGCTGGAGAAGTTGATGAAGGACTGTGTTCCATGGGAGGGACACCATGGGAAGCAAGGAAAGGTCTCCCCTCTCTGAGCAGGTGGAACAACCTGTGATGAACTGACTGTAACCCCCACTCCTGTCTCCCTGTACTGCTGGGTGGGGAAGAGGTAGAACTTGGGAAGGAGGGAGGGGTGGGTGAAGGTGTTTCTAAATTTTACTTCTCATTCTCCTGATCTGATTATTTTAGTAATAAATTTAATTAATATCCCCACTTTGAGTCTGTTTTGCCTGTGACCAGTGAGTGATGTGTCCTGGTCCTTATCTCAGCTCATGAACCCCTCATTATATTTTCTCTCCTCTGTCCATAGGGGAGTGAGAGAGTGACTGTAGTGAGTACCTGGCATCCAGTCAGACTCAACCCACTATAGTCTTTTTGGTGCCAAAACCTGGGATCATGAGGATTTTGAGATAAGGAAAGTAACTGGGAGAGGTAGAACAAGTACTGAACATTGTTAGAGAATTAAATGACCAGGAGGAAGTGAGTAGCATTGATTACACAATGAGCTGAATGGGAAAACCCAATTTCCAGGAAACCTGGAAAAGGTTATGGACTGGCCAGAAGGCAGAGATTTTAGAGCACTGTCTGAGAAGGTGACTCGTGCCCAGAAAGCACCACCATATAATGAGCTACCAGAACATGAAAAAGGCTGTGCTCTATTTACTGATGGTTTCCTGGTAGGAAACCATTGGAGCTGGAAAGCTGCTGTGTGCAGTCCTACATGAGGAGCCACTGAAGCTGCTGAAGGAGAAGGTAAGTCAAGGCAGTTTACAGAAGTGAAAGTCCTCCAACCATCCCTAAAGATGCTGAACAGTGACAGTGGCCTGTACTGTATCTCTACACTGATCCTGGATGGTGGCTAATGGCCTGTGGGAGTGGCTCCCTCAGCAGAAGAAGAGCAATAGGCAGCACACAGGTAAACCCATCTGGACCCTGCACTGGGGCAGGACATCCCTGCACGGGTGGAAATGGAAGAACACCAGAACAATGAGCAGGTGGGTAAGGCTGCCAAGATTGGAATAGCCCAGGTAGACTTGGACTGGGAGTGGAAAGGTGAGCTATTTATAGCCTGATGGGCCTGTGGAATATCAGGACATCTAGGAAGAGATACAACATACAGATGGGCTGGTGATGGAGGGATGGACCTGACCATGGAGGCCAGCACACAGGTTATTCAGGAATGTGAAATGTGCTACAATCAAGCTGGGCCATGTGACTAAAATCTCCCTGGAATAGGAGGCAGTGGCTGAATTCCCAATATGGTGAGGCCTGGCAAAGTGACTCCACTGGAGCACTACCACCAACACAGCAGGGCAAGAGCTACAGACTCACCGTGGTGGAGGCAGCGACTGGCTGGCTGGAAATACATCCTGTAAACCAGGACACTGCTCAAAACACCCTCTTAGGCCTTGAGAGGCACATTCTGTGGCGAAATGGCACCCCAAAGAGAATTGAATGAGATAATGGGACTCAATTTTGAAATAACCCTATAAACTCTTGGGCAAAGAAGCATGGCATTGAGTGGATCTATCACACCCTTTATCACCCACAAGCCTCAGGAAAAACTGAGAAGTAGAATGAACTGTTGAAGACAATGTTAAGAGCACTAGGTAATGGGACATGGAAGCATGGGCATACAGATTTAGCTGAAGCCGTTTGGCTGGTCAACACCAGGGGATTTGCCAATCACTCTGGTCCTGCCCAAACAAAACCCCTACACCCTGTGGAAGGAGAGAAGGTCCCTGTGCTACACATGGGGGAGTGGCTGGGGAAGTCGATGTGGATTTCTTCTCCCATGGGAAAAGGCAAACCCATCCATGGGATTGTCTTTGCTCAGGAACCAGGGTGTTGTGGGAGGATGGGGAGACCCTGTGTGTGCCTCAAGGAGATTTAACCTTGGGGTGAAAATAATCTGTGGTGTAAGTTGTATGCTGCAGGAGGTGAAGTAGCAGGAGAATGAAGAGGAAATTTTGTGAGGAGCAAAGGGAGTGTGACAATGACCTGTGATGGGCTGGTGTTGGTGCCCAATGACTGATTGTGTTGCTTCTCCTGTTGTGAGCACCCATCCCAATAGAATGGAGCCCAAGAGCTGGAGAGGTGGAAGAAACCCATGAAAATGGGAAAATAATATCCACCTGTGAAAGAATGGGAGATAGGCAGAAGATATATAAATTATGTGAGATCTGACTGTGATGCAAATGGTGTGGAATGAGGGGTGGAGATTGTATTGGGTCTGGCTGAGATGGAGTTCATTTCCCCATTGCAAGCCCTCACAGTGCTGTGCTTTGCACTGGGAGCTGGAAAGGTGTTGATAACACACCGGTGGTTTGGCCTCTGTTGGGCAGGGCTGGCACAGCATCAGCATTGTCACATTCCTCCCCTGAGAGAGGGCAAGATCCTGGGAGGGGACACAGCCAGGCCAGCTGACCCAAACAGACCATCTGACATCAGCTCAGATGTAAAAGCTGAGGAAAGAGAAGGAAGGAGGGGGCATTTGTTGTTTACAGTGTCTGCTTGCTGGGAACCACTACACATTGCTGAAGCCCTGCTTCCCGGGAAGTGGTCGGACGTCACTGATGATGGGAAGCAGAAAATAAACCTTGTTATTTTCTACTTCACTTGTACGTGCAAAAACTTTCACTTTTGCTTTAGTGAACTGCCTTATGTCAACATACAAGTAATTTTCCATCTTGTTCTCTCTCCCCTGGCTGGCTGGGAAAGGCACTGATAGGGTGGCTGGGTGGGCACCTGGTGTCCAGCCAAGGTCAACCCACCCCACCGGTGAATGAACCTTGACTCCACATGACTTTCTCTGCGTACCAAACCAGACCTTAAACTGGGACAACTCAAATCTACCAGTTCTGATGTGACATTGCAGACTTCACAGAAAACAAACAAAACCTGAATGAGTGGGTGTTTTCGGTCAGCGTTCACCAGGGGCAGCTGACGACTTCTTACTGATTTAGGTTTACATTCACCTGTGGCTTTGTTTTGAAAAAATAGTCCTGCATGGCAGCTGCAGAAAGTGTCACATAGCCAGTATATCCAGAAAATTACAAGGCTTTTTGAGGACCCCCTGTATATTGAAAAGTACCTTGCAAAATCTGTGCCACCTTCATATTCTTTGACAGACTTGTTCTGTTTTCCTCATGGACTTTCTTCTGCTCACGTGTCACCTTCAGGGTTCATGTTTACATTGATTTAGCCATGAAGGAGTAAGTCTGCCTTAAGCAGATTGTCTCCCTCCTCTTCCTCAGCTGACTCCTTACTATGTTTACACACTGGCTCCTTAGTTTGTTCCCATACTAATGTGATGCCTTATGTCTACTTTGATTGTCTACTGGCCAGAAGTAGCTTTGTCCACAACTGTGTGAATGTAACAGCTCTCACCAGCTTTGAAACAGGCCTTAGAAAAAGAAGAATTTACTAGCACCTTTTCAGTAGTCCATGAAAATTCCTTTGGCTTTTCTTTGTATAGCTCCTCCTGGAAAGTGGGCAAGGGGAGAAGTTAGAGCCAGTCCATAGCCTACTATAAAAATTAACTTTAATGGGAAAAATAAAGTTGCTTACAAACGAAAGAAGCTGCACTGCATGGGAAATAGAGCATGAAAAGGATTTGTGCTGTGATGTCAAGATTAGAGGGAATAAGCAACATGAATTAGCAAGTGGAATGCAAATATTGTACATTCAAGTGTAACTTCAGTGTAATATCAGAGATGTGGGTGTGTAAGGTATTGGAGAGTCTCTGAAATAATACTCCAGCTGATGCTCTCTGCAGATTGGGGCCCGTGCACAGTGACTTAGGTGGCCCCAGCCCCCACTGATCTAGAGCTGATGCTCCTTACTCCTCTTTAGCGGTTTTTATTGCATGAAATTAGATAATTATTTTTTTTTAGTGCAGAGACATCGCATTTAGTGACTTGCTTATGAGAACACGTGGAGGTGCACACAGTTCTGGAAAGAGGCAGCACCAGCAAAGCAAAGCCAAAACACAGGTCCTTCAAAGGAGTGGTGGGGGGACAAATAGCTTCTCTGTGGGAAGGGGAGTGTGTCAGTGAGCACCAGCTGGGCTGCTGTGTGTGCCAGGTGGGTCTCACAGTGCAGGTGGCAGTCCCAGCCCTCTGCACTTCTTTTTGCACCACCTTGGAAGACGAAAGAGCATGCCATCATTTAATAGAGATGAATATTTCTAATGCACCATTGCTTAGTTTCAAGGCTTCAATGTGGAGCTCAGAGCTGTGTGTGTAATGCTGTAATTACAACAAAGCAACTACTTAAATGCTTTAATGGGCCACGATATACTAAAAGCTTTTTGTAGCTGGAAGGGTTAAAGTAGGAACCTCCTGGCTGCAGACAAGCAAAATAAGTTTTCTTCTTTAAAAAATAATTTTTAAAGGCTTTACATGTCTTGTGGCCTTGGGGGAAGGAGTATTTCAAAATATGAGCAAATGTTAAGCAAGTTTCCTTCAATTCTGCAAGAACAGGGAGTGTGTTTCTGAAGGAAAGGCTCGAGGTCTCAGCCTGTCTGTACTTTTCATGTCCAGGGGTAAGTTCAAGGATGATCATCATTACCTCCTTGTTAGCAAGCTCTCTGCTTGTCTTCTTGATCTATGAGCTCCAGACTTGAATAGAGAAATGACAGGTTTAGGGCTCATGCCATATAATTCCTCCCTATTTTCCCTTAATTTACTGATTTAATGCCACAGAAATTGTCTTCTCTCACCCTAATTACCTGCCTTTTCCCCTGCAAATGGTGTAGTTGTATTGCAGTGACTGCACTTGACTCAACAGATGCCTTCTGCATGCATTGCACTTCCCTACTTGACCCAAAAATCATCTCAGTACTTTATTTTTGGAGGCGTTTCATTGCTTTTCCTTAAGGAAATTAATTCCTTCCTTGTAGAAGAAAGCCAGTTTCTGTTTTCCACTTGAATACATTTTTAGGCAGAGAGGGGAGGAGGAATGAAGTGGGTGATTTGGATTTTTAAATCAATAAACTCCTAAACTACAGTACTGGTGCAAAAGGACAAGTATGTAATTTTCTCAATAGCAAATATAGCTACATGTATCTAAATCCAAGACATTCATCAGCTCCTTTATAGGATAAGACAGGGCTCAGAAATGATTTTCTGTTTAAGTACATAAGATCAAACATGTTTGTCATTTTAGCCTTCCCTTTATTCTATCTGATTTCAAGATCTTCAGACAGACTCTCTTTAGATGTCATTGCTTCAAGCTTCTGCTTTTATCACATTAACCACTCTTCATGAGCTTTTTCACATCAAAATATCTTTAGATACATTGTTGAAGAGAGAGTACTTGTGAAGACCTCGATAAAAAGTTATAGAATCTGTGCCTGAAACTTTATACAAACACATTTAGAGGAAATAAAAACATTGAATCCAAAATAAAACCCAAGACAAAATTCCCCAATTGTGTTCTTTCATACCACATTATGTTTTCTTTTAAGAAGGGCAAGAAAAGATGTTTTACTTATGCTTGAACACAGCTTTGTTTGTGTGCAAAGCCTCAGACATGGTGAGCACTCCTCAGGCCTGGCAGATCCTTACTTTTGCAAAGCTTAATACTTTAGTGTTTCTGAACTCTCCTCTCCCTGCTCCATCGAGCAGATGGTTACACCCAGCTCTGTAATTAGGAAGACCTCCATTTCCTGAGGGATTGCCTAGGCTTCCGCTCAGCCCCATCTCCAGCTATGTGTGGATCCTGCTCTAGTTAGGTTTTTTACAATAGAAGATTCTTCTCAGCTGGTAGAAGGGCTGGAATTTGCTCTACATGGTTTTAACTGAGGGCAGAACTAGGCTTTAGATGATCCTTTGGTCATTTCCTCACCAGTTGCCATCACTCGTTCTTCACCGATACCTTGCAGCAATGAACATGGGACAGTAACAAGACCTGAAGCTCTCTCAACCCTCACACAAGAGGGTTTGGGGTCACCTCTGGCTGAGAGCTGGTTTGTACTTGGAAAGAGAGTGGTTCCAGTGCACACCAGCAGTGGGGGATCCCAGGGGGTCCAGCACAGTGGCAGGATGTTTCCTTGGTAAGCATTTCATTCTTAACAGTTTCAGATTCACTTATTTCTGGGATAAGTCTGCTGCTTTTGCCATGACTGGTTTCAGTCTGACTGGAGTTCAAGGACCATTAGAAAGAAACTGCCAAAGCATTTCAGGACAGGTTTGGGCTCAGGTTTGTAGATTGATTGATGATAAGCCAGAGCCAGCTGGGCTGTGTTGATCTGTGGTGGGGAACTACAGCAACAGAATTTGCTGAAAGATAAAGGGGAGTTACCTCTCTTTCCTCAGCACCCATGAGGAGTTGGAATCACTCTCAAACATACACCATGACACTGTGATACACAGGAAAAAGCCCAGACACTACACTTGCACCACCACGTGTGAGAGTCAAATGCACCCAGGTTGATGACTGCATTCTCCTGCATTGCCCTCAGAATAACTGAAGCTTTTCTGGGAAAGTATCTAGTTTGGTTCCTTGCATTAAAAAAAAAAAAAAAAATTAAAAATTAATACTCACACAAACCTGATCTTCTCCCAAGATCTGCTGTGGAGCTGGTCACCCAAAGAGGTCACTTGCAAGAGAGTGACTGGAATTTGTGAGTACAAGGATAAGCACTACAGTGGAATGCAAGCTGTAAAGCCATACCATTCCTTGTTAGTAAGGAAAGGTGCATCTCCTACACCTTCAGCAAGGATTTTCCTCCCAGTTCTGTAGGTCCCTGAGGAGCAAACAACCCCCTGCACTCAGCTGAATCTGACCGCACAGCCCAAGCCTCCACAATACTTTCAGAACATGTTACCTAGAGGAGGGATAGAACAAAGGTGTTACTAATCACTAGGAGCAGTTTTCTCTAAGCCACTTGAAAATGTTCCATTGCAGAATGTCCCACAATGTCCCTCAGCTACTAGCAACCAAGTCCCAAAATTAAGAGTTCACAATTCTAATCAGTTCTGAAGTTAAACACCCCTCCCAACATCCCATCCCTCAGAAACAAGACTAAAACCACTATTTGCCAGAAGAGTAACAAAAACACCCCACACTCTCAAACTCAGGCAGAGTGAAGATAATGAGCAGTACTCTGTTTTAAGTTTCATCATTGATGTCCCTTAAATATGTTTGCATAGAACAGAAAAATCTTGTATTTAAATATTGCCATAAATGATACCCAAAGGAAACATATTTTCTTAACAAACTGCAGAAAATGTTTGAGCTAAGAAGACCTAAATGGTAAATTCAATTGTGTTCCATTTTCATGCTATACAGAGAAGACTTTAGGCTCAGAATGTCATGTCTTTTCAACTTCTCTTCCCTGTTAATTTGGTAAGTGAATTATGTGACATACATGAAGCACCTAGGACTAATGACAAATAATTTAGTGTTTGACACCCACTGTGTCAACAGAGGATAGGGATAGGATTGTAGTTAAAAACAAAAAGAAGACCATTCAGTGGCTTCACAGATAAGGGCACTAGTGAAAGCCACAGCAGCAAAGCATTCCTTCTGAAAACTGCTTTCTAGCAGGTTTTAAGACTTGATTCATCAGAAAAAGGAATACTTACTCCAGGCTGTTAACTGCTGAAAAAAGGGGTTGTTCCTGATAATCTGGTTCCTTGATTCCCCAAGTGGGGCATGGGTGAGGTGCAGGTGTGCCACTGGGACAGCAGCAAAGTCCTGCCCTGAGCCTGGGTGAGCAATGCAACAGCCAGTGCAGTGTGACTGTGTCCCTGCTGGGCATCACCAGCTCTCGGTTTACAGCTGCAAAAAGATGTAATGCCAAATTGCACCTGGGGAAAGCTTAGAACAGATCCCTGGAAATTTATCTGGAGGAAAGATCTGCAGAACTGAAGCAGCAGCTGTGGTAACACCAGCTGATCTGTTCTCTCAGTCGAGCAGCCCACTGCTAACAGGGTGCACTGTGACCCCACACTGGAGACAACTTCTTGGCAACCACTTGCCATTTCTTGATAATTTCCCCTCCCCCCCCAAACTTAAATGTTTTTAAAATCTGAATAGCCTGTCTTTGTGATCTGCAATCCCAGTCAGGTTTATCTCTAGCAAAAGATTACTGGTATGTATAAGTGTCTGTGCTGACCCAGAAATTCCACCTTTGCAGTTTGCTGTGATTGCTCTGCCAGCAACACCCCTGTTCTACATCCTGCCTGTGCTGCAGGGCCAGCCATGACAGGGAAATTGCTAAATATCTGCCACTGGTGTGTGCATGTGGCTCCGAGGTCACCCACCCCAGAAGTCCGGAACCATTCTCATTTACACCTTCTTCTGAAGAGTCATATGCCAGTTAGAAAAGGGGAGGAGGAGAAGGGAAATGGAGAACAAACAACATGCAATAACAGAAGATAAAATTGTTGCCTTACAAAGGAGATGCATGACACCCAGCATACACCAAAAGGTATTACTTCCTTAAATAAGGTTGGGCTTGAATATCATGCACTGAATACTGTAGAAGATTAAATGCTTATAATCAGATCAAACGTGGATATACGAGACGGGAGATGAGACTGGGAAATTGCTTGCCAGACTGAACAAAGAGGAGGACATGAGTAAAGTTATTAGCTCAATTAAGGAGAAAGATGGTTTGATGAAAACCTACGCTCACAGAAATAAAGTATTTAGAATATTAAAAAAAAAATCTTAAATCTGTGGACAGCTTTTCTCTGACATCCTCTATGCCAGTGTAACCTAAAGGCTTCTGTGATTATGAATGGGTATCACAAAAAGTTATCTGCAAGAAATAAATTTAACAACATTTAGCAGCCTTTCAGTATTTTATGAAGAGTTACTCAAAGGAATCTCACAGATGGGAAATTACTGTTATCCCTCCTTTTTATGGACAGTAAGGGACAACACTCATGGCTGCAGCTTTCCCTGCTCCAACCTGTCCCTCAGGCTCAGGGCAGTACATGGTTCTCCTGGTGTTTGTCCCCTCATGGGCCACTGTGAGGCCATGAACTCTGCTTTCAAGGCTGATTTCCGTGCTGAAGCATTAAAGCAGCATTTTCAGTACCAGTGATCCCCAGTGCAAGATATTGGCGGATGTTTATGAAGCATTTACTTACATCCTAGTCTGTTAACTTTTCATTAATTCAGGGATAGCTCTAGAAACATAAAATGGGTAACAATGGATTGCCTACGCTATAACTAAAAAAAAAAACAACAAAAAAAACTATCTCAAGCCCCAGAGACCCTTGCTAATTGACCTGACATGCTAATTAAGCAGTTTTGATCAGAAATAATTAACATAATCCAGCTAGACCAATTAGAGCACAGAAGAGAAAAAAAAATTAGAACATTGTAGAAGCTTTAATTTGAAGAGCATCATTTGCAATATGAAATACCAGCTGATTCAGCAAAGCAAGTAGGAGTTCAGGAAACAAGTTATAACCCACGAACAAGGAAATAGTAGATAAACTGAAAAGCCATGACAAGATATTGTCATCATGGCAGACAAGAAGAAGACCTTTAACACTTTTTATCACCTCTAGAAGAGGTGGACTGAAGACAGAGTAGTCTATCTAGTGCAGCAGCACTGAGAGAATGGTCTAAATGCTTGACCAGAGTCATGGTGGGTAGGTGAGAAAAACAACCTGTGGGAAGCCTGTACTGGAAATTTACCTTTAAGAGACACTGTTAGCAATTTTTATTTGTTGTTTCCACTGCAGAAGACTGTAAATCTGAAATCTAACTATCCTAAACACAGAGGAAGAGAGAAGAGCACTCTACTACCAGACTGAACAGAGAGTGATATGATTACACAGACAGGAAAAGTCCCCAGTGTGCTTGAATTAAACAATCTCAGTATCTCTCCTGACTGGTTTTCATTCCTATTTCAGATACAAGATGGCATGTCCTGTCTCAGGCACACCATCCCCAGGTTCACATTCCAGACAGTCCACAACAGTGTGGGGATACTGGATAATGTGCCAGCAGGGCATGTGATATTGTATAATGTGCCAGCAGGGCCCTTCCCCAGACACACCTTGCTCAGGATGGCCATGTGGGAGGACACAGGAGCACTTGGATGTATCAGCAGGAAGAATGAGCAGGAAGCTGCTGTGATGATTCCTTGTACAGGTTTTATTTTTTTTCTGAAAGTTGTCTTGAGAATTTGAGCAGGTGCACAGAGAGGCTGAAATTTTCAGAACAAACATTTTGGTCTTTAGATCTTAGAAAATTTGACCCCAGGGAGAACTTTTAGTAAAAGACCGTATGAAAACCTTTATGAATGGAAGCTCCCTGCCAGGGAACATCACATTTATAACTGCCCTTTAGGGATTAACTACTGTTGAGAAGGTTGGAGGTTTTGTGCATTTGTTTGTCCCACTCATACCTGTTTTCACAAACAGGTGTGTTCCTGTGTGTCTGACACAGGGAGATATCAGATCCTGTAGGAAGCTAGCTGCAAGTCTCGGCATCTCAAGGTGCTGTCTTGGAACTTCATCTTTAAGGCACCAGAAAAGAACTCCCTATGGACAAAATAAACTGCCTGAAATTCCCAAACTGATGTGAACATGAAATATTAAAGGAAGTTTTTTCCTCTTCAACTTTGACTCACATTTTTGGGGACGTGCATTCTTGCACATCCCCAAAATTTCTGTCATCTCAGGGAATGTGGATTTCAAGATTCAGATTCAACTGGACTGACTAACTGCTTGTGTTGTAATGATCAACCTACTTAATTTATCACTTCTTTGAACATTTAATTAGCCAACAGTGCAAGACAATTTAGTTCTGAATTAGGATAAATTAAAATGCTAGCTTTGCAGCTTTAAGGATATGTGAACCAACACCAATTGCTGCTATGAAAACATTCAACAAAGCAGAGAGAAGAACGCAAAGATCTCAGCCAGGTTAATGATTCTGAAGTAACAGCCTTTGAAAAGCTAACTGTGAAATGCCTCTGTTCCATCACATGTCAATCTGTGTATGCTGAAAGATAAAAACAAGAAGCTGGAAATGGTGTTTTCCTGCTCCTCCATGCTCAGCTCCAGCTCCCCCAGCGAGGGAGGCTCCTCAGAGCATCTACACCCCTGCTCCTACCCCTGGGCAACTGGGGTCCCAGTTCAAAGGACACATCCACCTGGGGCAAGGTCACACTGTGTTTTCCTTTAAGCAAAGCACTAATTCATATTTATGAAACTGCTTTGGAACTGTCCCAGTATCAGACAGTTAAATGTTCTCAAACTGATAGAGAAAAATAAACCTGAATATAGAGCTTTTAATAGGAAAAAGGAACAGTGGAGATGGCTTAAGATTAGTAGTCCATGGAGACACTTTTGTACAGCTACCAAAACTGCTCCCATTATGTGTGCTGTCATTTGGCTTCCATGACTAAAGCATTGTAATAACCTGAAAAGGACCACAGATAATACTTTTAAAAGTACTGAAGAATCACAGGCCTAATCCTTGTTGGTTTTCCAAGAGATTCATTCTTGGTCTTGCACCTGCAGCACACATTTAGGTGGTTATTCATATTTTTTTCAGAATTACTGTGAAAAGGATGAGACTCTCAATATCTTTGTGTGTCTTGATGTCTTGGTCAAAGCCATGACAGAAAAAACTGACTGTTCAAATCCTTGGTCTGTTTTGACCTCTGAGAGTCTTTCCTCATGAGGTATTTATTCAAAAAGTGAACACATGTGTTTTTAGGACCAGTGAATGCATTTCTTTCTTATCTAATGAATGTAACTCTACAAATGCAAGCACCAGTGAGATGCAAATGCATTCAGAATCTCCTCAAGAGTCCTGAGAGATGCCCACATACATCAGTATCAGACATCTATTGATATAGAAACCAGGGGTTGCAAGCAGCAATACCAGTTTAGTTCCAAATACTTCTGACTGTGGTTTTCAATGGTGTATTTAGTGCTAATTTGTGCATTTTGAATTGTTTGCCCAAACTACACAAGAATATCACTTCATTAAAAAGACTTCAATTAAAGAAGAGAGAAAAAATTTCCCGTCAGAAAGCTATCTGCACACATTATAAGGCATGCTCAAATTAGAGATGGAATTACAGCTTTTCTGTTACCATGAGAACAGCAACATTTCTCACAGCCTGTTCAAATTATTAACTCGAGGAACTTATATCTTTTTAAACCTCATTATTATTTCTCTAGGGCTGTACAAGCTTCGGCTGTGCCCACACTAACCACCATTAATCGCACGTCAAGTGAGCTGCTGCCAGCATGGAGAGAGCTTCCACCATTTTTTGCCAGCCACTATAATTAGCTTTTATCCTTCTGTTGTCTTTTTTTTTTTTTTTTTTTTTTCACTAGCAATGTGTGGTCATTACAGCAAAAACTGCTTTAATGAAAAAACCAGAAAAGCTTATGTCTCCAGGCGTCTTAGAGCCAGTGCTCCACAGCAGCAGATAAGTTCAGTGGTGGTCTGAGTCCAACAGTGGTGAAAAGGAACAGTGATGAGAGCCTCAAAACACTTTCCTCGCAGCCAGGACCAACTCCAGGTTTCACTGATGGCATTGTAACCCAAGAGCTTGAGGTTGCCATGGCAATGTGCTCGTAGGCCAGCAGGACACGAGCTGCACGTTCTCCCATCTGGTGGTGACTCGGTTCTCTGACGCACAGCCTGCCCTGTCCTCTCCTTCTCACCTCAGCAGCAATTGGAACCGTTTGCTTTCAGCAGAGACTGGGCGAGGAAAAGCTACTGTGAGCATTTGGCTCAGTGCAAGAGAGATTAATGGCAGGAGTGAGGGTCTGAACTGGAGACCCTGCCTGCAGCATGTGCTGGCAGCAGAGCCGGCCTTATTTATGCTGTACTTCATATGCTTTGCATGTCCTGGTGGCTCAGAGGAGGTGGAGGGGACACTGGGAAAAACCAAGGATTCCAACTGCCTTGTTACCCACTGACACCAGAGTCACTGTAGCTGCCTGGGCAATCCATCACCGCTCTGGCTCCCACCTCACTGCCAGCTTTCAGGTTATTCCAGGAAAAGACAACTCATTTGGCTGGATGTCAAAAGGAAACAAAGGTGAGTTCCAGTGTGGGGTCATCCAGCTCAGAGGTGTTTCAGTCTGCGCGTCGTGCTCATTACTAGACTCCTGCTGCCATCTCAGGGAAGGACAAATAAAGTTTTAGGATTTCACAAGTCAAATTCACAGAACTCCTTGACAATTCTGGTTCTCTCCTTTTGTTTAGATGCCATCCAGACATAGTCAAACAGCCTTCAGTGCCTTAAGATGAACTGTGCTGTCTCCTTTGGTTACCAGCTGGGACCATCAGCCCTGCTCACAGGCAGCAGGCTGTGAAGGGAAGTGTGAGTGAGCTGCAGTGCACCTTGTGATACCTTTAACAGCTTCCATGTTCTCCTTGGCTCTGCAGGTGGTCAGTGGGACCACTATACATGTGCAAAGGTTGGGCCACACACTACAGTCTTGTTGCACCTCTTACATGAGTAAGAATCACCCTGGGCTTGTGTTCTTTCTTTCTTTCTTGTTTTCCTGTAAAGAGGCCCTGGTGTCCCCTGCCAGTGTTCAGACTCTGGGTGGCTTTGCACCCCACCTGTCTGTGCAGCAGGACCTTCCCCAGGAGCTGAGCTACCACACTCACCTGTCCTGCTTTCAGAACAATTCTTTTGCTTGGAAATCACAGATGTTAGTGCAACTAGCTCAGAGGTGTTTTCCCAACACCTTTGGGAAAAGCCTTAGCAAACAAATCTTTACAACTGCAGTACTTTAGTTTTGCTTGGGAAAAGTAGCTTATGATTGGAGAGCAGCCCTTTAGCCCTCACTGTAACCCATTTTAAAGTATGCTCAGGCATGAAGCAGACAGGCAGACTGGTTCCAGTACAGCCAGGTTGTTACATCCTGTCCCCAAACATTTGGTGTGTGCACTTGACCTGCATTTTACCATATGAACAGGGCTCCAGCTCAGTGTATCATCTGCAGCATTCACAATATAGCAAATTAGGCTGACACTTCTCAATACTACTGGAATTACTATTATCTTTAATGGCTTTGTATTACCTTGCTATCTATCAGACTTTTGGTTAACTGTAAATCCAGGATTTCTTCTTACCCAGTGCTTCTAGTAGTTTTGCTGCCACATCCTCTAAAGACTCTAAGGCTTTTGTGATCAATAGCCACTTATCGTTTTGAAAACACAAGTAGGATAATAAAGATATGTTCATAGTAATTATGAGGGTAAAGATAAGATAAAGGAGGAATATCTCAATAGATGAAAACAGTTTTGAAGATAAGGAATGCCCATGAATTCTGGGGAAAATAATAAGATTCCAGATATAAAGTAAACCATAACAATCTTTATGATAATGGGAGAAGAACACATTAAGAATTTTATTAGCAAGAACTACAAAAATTAGCTTTCTCCATTTTCATCTTGGAATCAGTGAACATTTTGTTTCCATAATAAAAACAGCAATGAAAAGAAAATTGGACACAGGGCATTACACTTCCTCTGCAGGGGAAGATGATTTCTTCTCTCTGAGGAGCAATGTGGACAATCAAGGCTGTAACTCTGCAGGGCATGGTGCATGTCATGGGTGTGCCACCTCATCCACAATTCCCTGCACAGCTCCAACTGCACTTGATGAGCATGGCTTTGGGAGAGCCCCTTGTTCTCAGCCAGTCACCCCAGAACAGCAATCACCAGCACACTGATGGATGAAGGGGAATCTTCCCTTTGCTCCTCTTCTGTGCAGTGGCTACAAAGGAACCAGAGCAGGAGTCTGTGCCCACAGGGTGCCTCACTGCAGGACCTCCCGGCAGGGGTTGACACTGCCTGACCTGAGCAGGCTAAGCAGCACCACAGAATAACACCCAGTCCCTTCAGCTCAGAGGGAAAAGAGCTGTGCCACGAGGAAAGGGCAGGAGAGGATTCTTGAGGCCTCCTCACTGCCCGCTTTAATGATCAGATAAGGATTTGGGGATTGCAGAGAATGTACTAATGGCAAAAACACTCACTGGACAAAGCTCAAGAGAGTAGAAAAATCCTAGACACAGACTGGTAGATCTGCAGGGAGCAGAAATCAGCTGGATATAGCTTTGGATATGTTCCTGAAGCACAGTAAGGAAACTTGCTCAGCTTGACTGAGTAATAGGTTCAGTCTAAAGAACCAGTATCTTTGGCACTTTGGCTTGGACTCAGTTACCAGAACAATTTTCTTAATCTCTGGCAGAAAATGTAAATACTACAAAGCGTTAGATGCAAGAACAAATTCTTCACTCAGAAAAATCTGAGAGAGAATTAAAAAATTTACTGTCAATCCAACATTAACTTGAATTCAGACTTCTGAGATATTGCAACGTGACAGCCACCACCAGGAGCTGCAAGGCCGTAGCTGTGACATGCTTCAGGCTTGGAAAGTTCTGCATTTCTAACTTTTCTAAAACACCTTTTAGCAATCCAGCTCAGCTGCATCATCTCTTCTTAGCACCATCACAGAGATGTGGAATTTGGAGTTCATGAATGCGTCATTGCCAAAGCCCAAACTGGGTTCCAGTTGGCTACTGAAGCCTCACTCTCTGGGATCTTTTCTCCCATCTCAATAAAATGTGCATAGCAGTTCAAGAACAAAACACAGTCCCATCTTGTAATGATCATTATGCTGCATTTTGAAGCCCATTTATCACTTCTCAGGAGCCATTTGTAATATCATAATTTCACATGCTCACTCATTGTAAAAAAAAGCTGTTTCCAACATCCAATCCTGCAATAGTAGATTGTGTTCAGTGATTGCTCCAACTGCCTTGCCAATGAGTTGAAACACTTTTTGCTAGGGCCATTAAGCAGACTAGTAGAACATTCATGTATGTTTAATGCTCAGGAAATCAGTACAATTGAATTCCAAGGATCAGAGAGAAAACAAGTAAAATTGGAAAGGTTGATGAAATGAGCAAGGGAAAACGCACACACATTGCTGAGAACCTGAGCTTGTAAAACCTGGTCTTGGGACTTTTCGCAAGCTTGAGTTGTAGGAGTCTTATCCTGGATTAGTTTAGCCACTCAATTATCTTGGTATAAACATTAGCTCTAAACCAGGGGATTGCATCCCTGCCATTACAGCTCCTGCAAAGCTCAGCCAATCCAAGACATTGAAGGCTTCATGTGAACTGCATTCCTGGATTCACAGCACTGAAGGGTTGACTGAACACATTGCAGAGGCCCAGTAAATGCCCAGGTTCAGACAGGATTCAGAGTATTAGTTTAGATGTAGTAGCTACTCAGTGCTGATACTCTGAGTTGATACTGGACTAAGTCAGTTGATTAAGACTGGTTTCCTGTTCAAAGGAGGATGATGAATTCTGTGAGTTCCTGCAGTGAGGCATCAGACAGACTGATTGACTTTTAGGCTACCACAGGACCACCCTGCCAATACTCCTTCCCCTTCACTGCTCTCCTTCCCTTCCAAACAAGGAGAAACACCTCGCACCTATTTCTCTAATAACAGCAGCTGTGACAACTTATCCCAGAGAGGGATATCCTCCTTCAAGTATTCCTACCAACACCTCGTGCTGCTCCAGCACTTTGCATTGGGTAAAAGCCAGTGAGCTTCTTTTCAGGACAGTCTGTGATGTCTGTGAGAAGCAGCACATACTTAAGAATCACAGAACTTACCCCACTTCTGTGCCTACAAACCCAATCCACAGCACTGAAGGTCATCTCCCAGTAACCAGCAAGGGCTCCATCCCCTTTTTCTTTTTGGAGCTTTCTCCATTTTAAAGAAGTTGCAGGTTGACATACATGGCTCCCATCCCTTTGAAACATTAAACTGCTCTAGATCTGGTTTATTGCCCTTGATTATGAGTCCTCTCTCTTCACCAAGATGTAAAGCTTTTGACTTTAAACACAGCTCAGATATGTCATGACTGCAAATAGCCTGCTGCTCTCTCAACATGTTTATCTAATGTCTGAAGGAGTAAGAACGGAGCAGGAGAGCAGATGGTGCAGCTATCTCAGTGCAGAGAGTACAGCCTATGGATGCAATATGTACACATCCAGTACTTTCTAATGCAACACTATAATTGCTCTGGAGAGGATTTTATTTTTAAACTGCAGCTTAAATAAGATGATTACTTCAGACCAGATAGTCTCAAGTGCAGCTGAAATGATAGCAAGCCTTTTCTCGGGACAGGAGGGAGCATTCCAAATGTGGGCAGGAATGTGGGACAAAGTAGCAGAGCAACAAGCTACCGAAAGGAAGAGATTTCCAGAACAACCTGTGATTGAAGTGTCCCCTCAAGAAAAATGTTCCTGCTCCCCTTTAGAAACATGCTGAAGTGCTGTGAGAGGGCTGGTGTGCTTTGAAAAGGGTGTCAGTTGAAACTGCTCAAAGCAGGGAAGAAGCATGAAGGGAAATTGCAAAACTAATGAGGAAAACCACTCCGAACAAGAAGGGTCTTTCTTGAAGAAGGGAACCAGTGCAAGTAAAGGTCAGCACTTCAACCAGATGGTGATCAACTAGTACCCAGCTATTCATCCATCATCCAAATACTTGCCTCATTCCCCTCACGTCACATGCATTATTCAGTAGGAACAGAGTTTCAAAAACCTAATTAATCCTTGCAATTAAGTCAACATTTTCAGTACTTAATTCTAAGTAAGTGCAGTATTTTGGTCTGGTTCAATAAATAGCCTGTGTCACATATATCTCTCTCTCACACACATAATCTCTGAAAAACTAAATTGAGCATGCTGAAATTAGTTTAGTGAAAAGGTTTCCTTCAGAAGTTATCTCAGAAAGTGAGGCAGTAGCACAAGGAGGTGTGTGTCCCTTCAGAATGGGACTGGGAATTATAAGTTGTTTTGGTACAAAAGGGACAGAGATGGGGGAAGTGAAAGGTGAGGCCATTTCTCAGTCCTCCAGTTCAGAACAGGGAGTGTGAAGGTGCTGGCTGGTGGGTGCAGTACAGGGTCATAGAACAGGCTGCCCTTGCTCCCCACGGCTCACCCCAAAGGCCATCCTGTGTTGTTGAAGGCCTGGGCAGAAGTGCCCCCAACACCCCATGTGTCAGTGTTCCACCACGGTGAATAGAGGGCTAGGGCCTGGATTTAGGCAAGAAGGAACCAAAACAGCAGCAGGAATAATGGAATTTGAGAACTGTGACACAACAAGGGAAACCCAACGATACCCTCCAACAGTCATTCCTGCCAGGCAACTGGAAAGTGTTTTCCTTCTTCACTGGTCTGAAGCTTTTGAAATGAATATTCACTTTCTATTTCCCCCTCCTGTCTCAGATATCAGCAGCAGAATACTTAGTGATAATCAGTACCATTGCTAATTTTGAGTGGTCTCCAGTAATTTACTTTCCCCGTGTCCTCATTTTCCCCATTTGAATTGTAGAAATATGATTATTGTACCTACATCATAAGAGCTTTGAAAGGGAAAAGGAATTTATATTAAGCATGATTCTAATCTTGTTTGCAGCATATATAAATAACTTCTACACTGAAAATTCAGGCCTGTATTCTGGCATACTTAGATTAATAGTTTTTTTAAAACAAAAAAGTATAAAAATTTGCAGAACAGTTGAAAATAAGTGACTGCTCTCAGGTACATTCTTGGGGCTGTTCTGTGCAGGGCCAGGAGCTGGACTTAATGATCCTTGTGAGTCGCTTCCAACTCAGGATATTCTATGATTCTATGATTCCATTTTCTAACAGAAACTATTTGTAAGTGCAAAATGATTTTACAATCACAGGCTGCACATAACACAGTAGAGATCTGCTGAAAAACACTCCTAAGAAGGTGCTAAGTTTTTATTATTCTTTTATTCCTTGCATGTTCTTGTAATGCTGGAGAGCCAAAGCCCTGAGGACAGGGAGCAGAAGGGGAGCTCTCTGTTGGTACTTGACAGTGGATGGGAAGGAGAGCCCTGGGTAGCAGCCCAGTGGGACAGGGAGTACAAGAGAGGAAAGGGCAGGACCACTCACGTGCTTGAAAAGGGCAGTGATTTTTTATTAAAATCATATGTTCTCTGCAACTTTAAAATAGTATTTGCACCAGTGCTTGGGAATTTCTGGCCAGGAGAACTAAGTTTATGTTACCTGACTAGTGTGGCAAATCTGTCAGAGGTGGCCACCTGCTGAAATAGAATCATAGAATCATAGAATAGATTGGGTTGGAAAAGACCTCCAAGATCATCAAGTCCAACCCCTGATCCAACTCTAATTACTATATCATGGCACTAAGGGCCATGTCCAATCTCTTTTTAAAAACCTCCAGGGATGGTGAATCCACCACCTCTCTGGACAGGCCGTTCCAATGTCTGATCACCCTCTCTGTAAAGAATTTCTTCCTAACATCTAACCTAAACTTCCCCTGGCAGAGCTTGAGCCCATGTCCCCTTGTCCTGTTGTTGGTTGCCTGGGAAAAGACCCATAGGGAACTAGTTTGTTTCAGTTATGGGGACTTTTACATTAAATTAAGGAACTTTTAGGCTGCTGTTACTTTTCCAAAAGAGCTAAAACATCAGCAGAAGCTGCAGCAAGCAGTATCCCCTCCATCAGAAGCAAGCTTGATGCTATCACAGCTTCAGCAGCAATACTGGGGCTGAGGATGATGATGAGTGGAGGAGCTCCCTACCCAGCACGAGGCCACAACTACCTGTGGGAAAGAGTGCAGACTGGAGACTGCAGATGCCTCTAGAGTAGATGGTGAGTACTGACCTCAGCAGCCCTCCACAGCTGTGGAAGGAGACTTGGATGAAGTGCACTGTCCTCTTTCTCCAGGCTGTAGAACTCCTGTGCATGATTGATCATTCAGCTATGCTGCACTGTGGGCTCTCTCCAGTGCCTGACATTTGTTTGAACACCTCGGGTAAAGTCAGTGTTTAGTAGTGAGGAAGCATTATGCATTCTGGAATGTTCTGAAAATACAACTGAAGTTCTCAGGATAATGACCAGAAACTTGAGCTGCTGAAACTCAGTGACCTGATCTCCTCAAGAAAGCAGGCTTGGTGACCACACTGTCAATCTACCAGCAAGCCAAAACAGCCCTCCAGGAACTTATGAAACCTGGTAGCCTATTTTAACAACATTTTACATAAGAACAGTCATTTCAAAGATAAACACTTCCCTACAAATTTATGGCCATTAGTATCTAGCTAGAATAGAGACCCAAATGAGCACCTCTGCCAGGGAAATGGCAAGTGGATCTCAGTTGTTCATACTCTGCTTGGGGGTCACTGTCTGGCCTGTCTTGCCCAGAGTGGCTCTCACAAAGGACTCGTAATGAGGTTGCAGTTACTCTGTGTAGAAAGAGAAAAAAAAGGAACAAAAAGCTCAACTCCATAGAAAGCCCGACTCCATTAGCTGTGTTGTACACAGAACAACTTGGTGTTTTTAGAACACTAGAAATCAAAGCTTTCCTTTTCAGTGTCAGAACAAATGGTTGAAACAGTTGGAAATTCCTGGAAATATTAATAGTGGTTGTAATAAAGCACAGAAGATTCACTCTGTGTTTGGTTCTTGTTCTGAGTTTTGAGTAGAAAAGTATTTTTTAATCATTAAATATTTTTGAAGTAGTTCATAAGTGTTGTCTTTTTATTATGATTTAGTATAATGATTCCTCTTCTCTAAACTCCTGACTCATTTAGGGGAAAACAATCCCTACAGTATTTCCTTCACTGACTCCAATGATTCAGGGCTGAGTTATCAGACACTTTAGAATGTGACTCTTATTTATTGAAATCTTTTGTACACAGTCAGCTGGTAAGCCATGTCTGCCAATAGCAAGTAGGCTGTTCTGCAGCCAGGGTTGCTCACAGCACCAAAGGAAGAAGTCCCAGTCATCTGGGTGACCTCTGTGACCCCAATTAACAGCAGAGCACTAGTTAAAGTCCACAGGCTTGACTGAGCTTACCCTGACAACACCGTGTTTAAAGAAATCCTGAAGATTCCAGATGTTTATATGCATTGATAAAAATAAAATGACCTTTTCCTAGCTTTTTGCAGCCAAAATAGGAAATTTTTCGTTCCCCTGAACAGACTCTGACACTGCTCACAGAGGAGCCTGGGGCTGCCCCATCAGGTCCAAGGCAACTGGGGAACCTGCACGAGCAAGACTGAAAACCACTCACTCAGCACTCCCATCCTTCAAGGGCTTCTGCACTGCAGAACAAGACGTGCAACCTGCAGCCTACTGTGAGACCATTGGCATCCAAACCTCTCTGCTGGCTTTTTTGGTGTGATTATTTTTCCCCCCTTCCATAGTGAGTGGTAGATGGAGCACAGCTGGGAGCTTTGGAAGTAGTTCTCCGTGTATTATTGCTGCAGTAAACAAGTGGTTTCATTTCTCACACTAAAGAGACGAAAAAGTAATCTATACAAGGTGATGGATGATTGCACTCACCACTTGTAACAAGGTTTAATAAAATTGTAGGAGGGTTTTTTCTCCCTACTGCATTCCAACAGAAGGTAATTTTTTAAAACCTCTTGCAGTGTCACAAATGTTACATCTTCTCTTTAGTTTTGAGATATTCCCTTTTTAACAAGTACTTAAAAGGCGCAGAGGTTATTCCTGTAGCCCTTTCAAGATGGTAAGGTTGATATGTCATTCACACAAAAGGATTTGCTATGGAAAACACTACAGTGAGCACAGCACTCCCAGGATTTCCTGTACTGTGCCATCTGCTGCCCTGCAGACACCTACATGGGCACGTTTCAAGAACCTGCACTGTGTTTTGGGGGAATCTGGGTCTTGAGGCTGCCTGGTGGTTGTTTTGGGAGCCTGATGAGCAGGTGGAGTGGCAGAGAGTGAGGCTGGGCCGTTCTCTGTGTGAGGGAGAGGGAGAGAGTGTGAAGCTGAGGGGGAGAAGCCAGTAAACCCTGGGTTTTGTTCAGAAACACAGAACACTGAGTTGGAAGGGACCCACAAGGATCATCAAGTCCAACAACTCTTAAATGAATGGCCCATACAGGGATCATTAGCATCATGTTTTAACGAACTGAGCTAATCCCAGTGGTTTGGTTAAGTTTAAAAATCAAAAACATCAAAAACTCAGAAGCCCCCACCTCACAACGACTCCAAAGCACTGTGTCAAAGACTCCTGTTATTTGT
The DNA here is from genome assembly GCF_022539395.1 of Myiozetetes cayanensis. NCBI lineage: Eukaryota > Metazoa > Chordata > Aves > Passeriformes > Tyrannidae > Myiozetetes > Myiozetetes cayanensis. The sequence goes on along the minus strand of NW_026087522.1, from coordinate 6,149,561 downwards.
GGAAGAACTGATTTAACCAACAGCTTCTCCTGGGCCCTGTGGCCGGAGGAGCCTCTGCAGGTGCCCTTGGGTGGGTCTGGGGGCAGCAAGGGCCGTCCTCGGAGCGCCACAGCAGGGCCAGGGCTGCAATTCCTGGGGTGGATGCACCGGGACTGCCTGGGAGCCCCAACTCGGCTCCATCAGCTCTGAAGCAAAGGTGCCAGAACTGCTGGGCTGCCCGTGGGGAAGGGGAGTCCTGGTGAGGGCTGCTGAGACCCCCCTGGATGGCAGGGGAGGAGCGGCTGGCAAGGAAGAGAAAAGCACAGGCTAGACCAGGAGAGGTGTTTCCTAGAGAAAACATTGCAATTTTAGTTATGTGAAACAAACACCTCAAACTTCCCAATGAGGTTAAGAGAATAAAGTCTGCTCATACAGGAGGGAAGAAGGAGCTTTACAAACTCTGTAGCACCGCTAAGTGCTGATTTACAGTAATTCCTTCCGTTTCTTTTCTAATTAAACATCTCCTGAAGGATCAGGCCTGTCAGTGTGATCTGAGGCCTATAGCCTGAAGTGTAAAGTGAGGCAAATTGCCTGACTTACTTGCAATGATAGAGTCATTTTGGAAGGAGATTGAAAATCAATACTTGTCATCCCTGCACAGTGCTCTTTATTCAGAGGGGCAATTTATAAATTTAATCTCTATGAGTGTGGTGGGAGCATACAATGTTACAGTACTAGTCATGTAGAGTGAAATGACAGAATATAAAATATAGGCTTTTTGCCATTTTATTCATATTAATGTCAAGGAAGCTTATGAATAAGCTCAACATTTTAATACAATGCTGTGCAGTCGGGCACTTCCTGCAGCTTTTGGCTTAAGCTGCAGACAACATCGTGGGTACCAGTGTTTGACATGATTTCCCCACTGACAGTGTCAGGCAGTGTCTGTGTGCAGCTGCTCTCAGCCCCAGCAAGGCAAACAAGGGCGAAAAAAAAGAAATGGATCGACCTCGTGTATGCTGAGAAAACAGCAAACAAGCTCTCAGTGATCGTGGGGCTTAGTCAAACTGCAAGAGGATGGCAGCACTGGAGTGCAGATGCAATTACAGAGGACAAGAGGCACTCAAGATCTTGTGCTTTTCTCAAATGAGGGTACTCGAGAACGGCAGACTGACAGCTCTGGCTCACTCTAATACAGTCAGGTGCCTTGTTAGCTCCCCCTTGCAACTCTGGTAGTTCACTTCAATCTGCACTGGTAACTAGAACAGTTTTTCTCCTGAATCTTTCCTGAAATGAATTTGCCAGTTATGACAATTATTGGGAAAAACTAATTCAGACAAATGAGAGAGGGCCAAATGGGCCTTGGTTACTGCAATGGGGCTGTTCAGCTCACTTTACCTATTCACTGTTTCACAGCTAGAGGAGTGAGCTGGAATTCCGGTCAGCATTCCAGTTGACCATTCACTCTTTGCTATTATCCATCAAAAATATTCTCTTATGCTGAAGAAAATCTGTTATATCATGAAATATAATATGATATTTCCCTCTCTGAAAAATGAGTTTAAAAAAATAGTATGACACAATTATACAGGAAAAAAAATTGAGTTATTTTAAAGACAACTTTCATCTCTTCACAGCACTACTTCCCTCCCAAGACAGATTATAAAATTATAAAGGTTATCAAACTAGCCTAAAGCCTTCCTGAGGGGAGTCTATGCCCAAGAACTATCTAATGGAGAATGGGTTTCCTATGGATGAGCATTTTACATCTCATCTGACTCAAAATTAAATTGCTATGTTTGACCTTTTTTTCTGAGAGTTGTTCAGTTCATTTCCACCCTTCCCTAGCTCAAGAGATAGAGTGGAGAAACAGAAATCAAACATTTCCTACATCACCTACCAGAACTCCTAAATCTTTTAAATCATAATTCTTTTAAATAATGAAAATATTTCATTGCCACTATCTCTCCATTTCAAGAGTGATACTTTACTAACCAGACCTGTTGACAAAAGCTGATATGTGGAAATGGTGTGAATTGCCCAAGTTTTAAAGCACAGCCTCCCAAGATTCCCAAACCTTACTTTCTTGGGAAGGAAAGCTCAGTGACATGTTGCTTGTACTGCTGCATCCCCTTGCCCACCCTCCCCAAATCAGGCAGCATGTCACATTTCCTGCAGATGGACCACACATGGCACATGTACAGTTGATGTGCTCTGGCACTCGGGGAACGAGATTGCATTTGCCAGTTAGTTTGCCAGCCAGAAGCCAGATTTAATTTGGAAGAGAATGGTCCACAGTTGTTTAGAAATAGCAAAGAGCAGATTTTTAATCATCCTCCATTCCTCCCTGTTCAATCTCATCCCCTAATTGGTAAATGAGAGGCCCAATCAGCTCAAATCAGGGGAAAAATGTGTCTCAAGCAGCCAGGGAGACAGAAAACAGAGGTACTCACTCCTTGATACCATGATCTTGCAGCTGTTTATGAGTCAGATTTAGCTAATCACAGGGTCCCAGGGAACAATTAGTCTCTCTTTCTAGGTTTCATGTGTAAATTCTAGTAGAAAAGAGCTTTTTTCCACTTGCTACCCTGATTATTCTTGTATGCTCTTAACTATTTGCCATTTCATCCACCAGAAGGCACATATAATGTCATTTTATGTGTTTGTAGATAAACATAGCTAGACTGAACAGAAAACATTTTAAATTGAGTGTAGTAAAGTGAATGGAAAAAGTAAATTTCACATTATTTTCTGTATGTATTAATCATGGTGGCTTTCACCTCCCTGTATTTCTTTTTTGGCAGTGTACCATCCTTCAATCTGAATGAATTCCTTAACCCATAACCTTTAAAAATGAATAAAGACTTGGTCAGCCTCTAGACTTTGAGATGCTTTCGCAGGGCTTGTTTTCAGCTGACAGCAGCTTGGCAATCAGCCTTTCAGGATACCCAAATCGGGAAACTTTGAATTACATCTCACTTTAGGAATGTCTGGCCTGATTGGGGATAATAGTTTTTCATAAAGAGATGGCTTTGGGTAGCGCCCCTCAATCCCCGGGCCAGGACACCCTGTTCTAGGAGCAATGGGATGGCAGAATATAACCTTGCATATGAAACAGGATTTTCAAGTTCTTGACTGTCACTGTTTCGATCTGTTTCTTGTAGATTGATCTGTCAAAGCCCTTGCTTTCCATCTCATGATGGAGCCCCAAACGTTGCACAGTTGAACCATGGTGCCCCCCTGCCCACATGTTATTTGCATTGACTGTTTTCATTGACTGGCTCCTGAAAGGTTTAGTCTGCAGTGCCCTCCCTGCCTTCTGCACCTCTGCTGCCTTACCAGCTCCTGTCCTGTGGGTCCAATTATCTCCTTAGTGATTTCTGCTACTGCTGAATTATCTGTAGGACTGGGTACCTTAAAAATATGTTATTTCAGATGTTCTAAGGACTTATTAAGATACAGTTATTGTTGTCTTCACTTAACTATTTTACTATCTGCCAACTACACTTAAAAAATGTACATTTTGCAAGCTGCTGTGTGTTTCTTATGTTTCTTTATGCTGCTTTTATAGTGGTTTTCATTGGTTTTAGTCTATCAGACTCTATGGAGCTTTAGGTTTGCATTTGCAGGAGTACACTGATGCCTGAAGGCCTTTGGGCTTGTTGAATACAGCCCAGGGGGTCACTGGCCTGGGCCTGAGGTGCTTTCCATGTGTTTCTCTTGAAAAATGTCCGGTTTATAAAGCCATCAGTAAATATATCTTAGCTGAAAGCTGATTGAGCTGTAGATAAAACCTCATTGCCTCCCACCAGGCCAGGTTTGAGCCTTCAGTACCTGACTCAAGATCTGCAAAAGCCCCCATGGGTTGTGTTGAACTCAATGGCAAGAGCCATCACTGGCCATATCCCAATGCTCACCCCACTGCAAGACCTGCTCAGGACACCTATGAACCACCCTGGGATGCTGCCTGAGAACACCAGAGGGAAGAATTAGGGTTATGGTGGCTGTCCTTGCCATACACTTACCAATCCAAAGGGGAATGGGACCTTAAGACAGCTTGGGAAGCCACCTGGAGCAAACTGGCATAAGTGACTTGAATGGCACTTTGGAGATACAGTAACTGTGGAAACCTGAGGGAGAAAGTGTTTCACAGATTTCAGTGCCTGATGGTTTAAAAACTCTGCAGTGATATTTTGGAGAGTCTGAGTGCCAGATACAAGCTCTTTTGTGGGTAAACAAAAACACTGAGTATTGCTAGAGGAGAAGTCAGGGAGTGGTTCTTGTGTCTGCAGAGCTGGGTACACAGGCTCGGATGAAATAGTGCCTGGTGCTTTCAGGCAGTAAAATGATAGTTTGGTTTTGACTGGTCTCTGTACTGCTTGTGCCTTGCTAAGTATTTTAATGTGGAATGGGTTACTAACGTGATTCAACCAGAGCAACCTCCAGTACAGGTATTATTACACTGGTATAGACGTGTTTGATTTCTTTAAAGCTACAATGATGTACTGGTAACCACGTCAGGAAGTCAGACTGTTCACTTAAATGGTATAGCTGTACAAAAAGTGTGCCACAGTTCAGAGCACACTTGAATTCCATGAAGACATCATCTCAATATAACTATCAAAACAGCTACCAGAACAGAACATGGAATAAAGAAAAAAAGAAAAAAGAAAAAAGGAAAAGAGTTTTTGGGAAAGGAATAGATGGAATATGAAATTGTGTCATTAAAAACTGCAGCAAATGTGTTCACAACAAACAGCAGTGTTAGTGGGTCTCTGAAACTGCTTGCCAAAGATTCTGTATTTGCAAAAAGAGCCTGTGGGATGCAGAGCCTGCACAGCATTTGGAGAAAACTATTGAGTGTTACTACATAGATAAATAATACTAGATTCAAGAAATACCTTGAGCTGAAAATGCTCAGAGGCTGTGAGAGTACTTGGGAAGTGCCAACACTTGCATGGTTCTTACTTATCGCTAGGTGTCAACTTATGGCCCTTGCTGAAGAGAGGGTCCTTGGTTGGATGAACCCAGGTACAGCTGCTTTCATTTCTTAGCTGGCTTAATTAGAGCATAAATGGATAAGCTAATTAGAAGTGGTTGTTAACTTACATTAACACTTAACTGATGTGTACTGCAGATACTTCCCCGACAAGTGTAGTTCTGTTTTAATTGCTTATAATATTGCTCATTGTGGAAAGTGGTGTCAAATTTTTACTGACAACTCGACACTAACTTTTTGTTTGCACAAATAATGGGGTATTTGTGAAGTGCAGGACTGTGTAGTAGCGATTATTTTTTTCTCATAAAATTGTTTCTCTTTTCAGAGAGATGTATAAATTAAATTACTCTGCAGAGTGTGAATGTATTCAAGTATTAATTCGTTTTTGTAAACTGCTGCTATTTTTTTCCCACTCAATTCTTTCCCAAATTCCTGGTGCTGGTTGTTATTTCTTATACAACCAATTCTGTTTACACAATTTGCATGCAGTAATTTTCAATTAAAGGCATTCATAGAAAGGTGGCAGAACTTTTCCATGTTTGATCTCATGCAGGGTTTCTTGCACCATGTCACACTGTCCCAGGTGCAGGCTGGCTGAGCTGTGCTGCTCAGCAGCCTGGCTGGAGCCTGGAGGAGTGCTCGGAGCTCCCTGTGCCTGCTGGCACCTCAGCTACCTGGAGAGATGGCACCGGGAGGGGAATGGCCCTTCTGGGGTCCCAGGTGTAGCTTAGGTTGAGTGTTGGGGGCTGTGCTTCTTCTGGATTTGTTTGTGGGCTCTGGTCAGAGTCTGACTTATTGACTTGGGAAGGTTGTTGTACAAAACCAGCACTCAGTTTTTGCTGCTTGAGTCTGGAGCAGTGAGGAGGAAGACCGAGGTGTGCCTGGTGTCTGGGGTGTCCCAGACAGCGCAGCCAGCCCAGGTGACAGGGGCAGGGCTGTCTCCAGCCTGTGCTACTGATGGTGAGGTGAACTCTGGGGTGCCCTGCGAGACCCTGCAGGTGCTGAGGCTGTGCCTGCCAAGCCCAGGGTCCTGCTGTGGGTCTGACACGATGGGATTCAGCCACACAGGCTTCTTGGAGCGTGGAGACCTCCATGAGCGCGAGCCAATGCTAATGAAGTAGGGTGTTTACTTTTCTAACAAATTTGTTGTTAAAGGTGAATTATCCCAGATCTGATGTGCTTATGTTCTGCTTCCAGCTGGGACAAGGAAGGGGCATGGCCAGGACCGGGGGTTATTCTGTACCACCTCAGGTCACTGCCTGGGGCAGGGGGGAGGGAATCTCTCCTGGGGAGAAGGGATTGCTGTCTGGTCAGGTCAGTGTGGAGGAGGTAGCAGTGGGGAGGTTCCACGCCACAGGGAGCAGGGAGTTGTGGCTGCAGTGGGGTCGGGCTCTGGGCTTTGTGGTGAGCATTTTGCATGTGGATTGCAAAATCTTTTGTACACTTTTGTTATTGACATCGTTACTGTTACTGTTTGTTTTCTTATCTCATTGCTGTTTCCAGCAAACCGTTCTTGTCTCAGCCCGGGATCTTTACCCTCTGTGCCTTCTCTCCAGCCCTGCAGTGGGAGGGGGGACCAGCAGCATGGTTTTAGTGGGAGCACTAAACTGGAGAACACCATTCCTAAACCACGATAGTTTAATATTTTAGAGTCAGTTAAAACAAACACTGAAGCTAATGTTCCCAGCAATCTGGAGGGAATTAACAGCATACTGCAAAGGGTGCTCCAATTACTTTTAAAATTCTAATTAACCCATGAACAGTAGTGAGTGTGGGACAAATTGCCTGACTTCCAAACAAGACAATCAAAAAATGACCTCAAAGGAAAGCAAAGGGTGGAAGAGGTTGTCATGAAATAAATGAAAATGACCCCATCTGTTTGTTTAAGTAATAGCCTCTTTGGAGGTTTATGTTACATTGTCCTTATACTTACAATCCTCTGAGAGATCAAGAGGCAGAGGAGAAGCCTCTGGGAAGCTTTCTGGGACAGAAAAAGCATATTCTACTACTAAAAATGATGACAATAAAATCCCAGATGCTTAGTTGCAATGAAATTAGCTGGAAACTAGTTGGGGTGGTTACAGTTAAAATAATAAAAACAACTGTTCTGCCTTAGACTCCACCTTTCCCACAATAATTTCACTTCCCCTATTCATATATAAATGAACAAGAATTTTACTGGAAGCATTTGTGGCTATTTAAGTAAACTGTTCTCCTAAAAATTTGGGTTCCAAGGGCTTTTGGTACTCTGATATTTCTTTTTATTGTGGCTGTATCAGCATGTGATATAACGCTCTACCCTGTAGTATGATCCCTCATGCCAAAATTTTGCCTGGTGCCAAGATCTGAGATCTTGTTAGCAAAAACTTTCAATGGACAGATTTTGTCTGTCTATATTTATTACTGTTGCCCTTTCAGAGCCCATCTGCCTCTATTATAGGAAATTGGACCAAGTAGTGTCAATCTTGTGCCATGGAACTGGGATAGAAACGTTGGGTTTTTCCCCCTTGCAATGACCTGTGTTTTTCCTTGGTCAATTTTGCTTGTTCCAGCTTTGTTCTGCTGTGGGACTGTGACCCTGCAGGGGGTGAACAGTGGGAGAGCAACAGCTTTGCCTGAGGATTCCTGGGGTTTTCTTGTGTGTTTGTTTCCCTGCATTAACCTGAATCCTTTGGAATCAGGAGAACAAAGAGTACAACACACTCCATGTTTTCTGATGTGACCTTTTCAAAGTTTGCTTTCAATCATGAGGAAACAGTAGGAGATACTAAAGACAATAAGAACTGTTCGTTTTTATGTAGCTATCTTCTGTTTATTGAATAAAAGTCCTCAATTTATTGCATTTGACTCATGGCACCCCTGGTCTAAGTTTGGTTCAGAGGTTTTGACCTTTCAGGTGAAAAAGGAACCACGGAGTGATCAGTCTGTCTAAATGTTTCTAGGTGTCCAGTAATAGCCATTAATGTAAATTAACTATATATTTCATTAACTAAGCAAAAAACACACTCTGGCTGACTGTTGGCAAAGGAAAAAACCTGTCTGGATTAGATCAAAGGAATTAAAACAAGAACCATTCATCCAATGGTAGCAGTTAACGAGCTGTAACCAACTGAAAAAGCCTCCTTCCAGGAGCAAAGCAGTAAGAGAGGATCAGTCTGGTCTGTAAATGCTCTAAACACACTGTGTGCATTACCCTCCACCATTAATTGGTCTGAATATCCTGAGGGCTTTGCCTGTGTTCTTGCCAGGCTGCACAAGGGAAGCTCTGGTGTGCCTGCAAACGTACCCCAGCTCTACTGCCCCCAGGGGAGTCTCAACAGGTCTCCTGCAATCCCACTGCCAGACCCAGCCATTCCCTCAGCTGCTGCATGTCCCCAAAAGATTCTGACCTACAGACCCCTCCTCTGGTACTTCCTGGGAGGTAATTTTTATGAAATGTGTCCTGAAAATACCCATATGAAACTATTACAAATATAATTTAAATTACATAACTCTTAAACAGTGGGTGGAAAAGAGGTTTTGGTTTTTTTAATGTTCAATGTGGTTGTTAATACAAACCAAAACTGGGAAGAACGTGTGCAAGAAAGGCTAAATAGACGTGTAAATATAAAGAAAAAAACCCTCACCAACTTGTTTTCATTGCTTCATTGGGATAAAATTTAAAAAGACAGTGTACAGTCCAGGAAATCAAATTCTTTTCCAACCCTGGTAATAATATTTCTGTAATATTTTTAATCCTCAGATTAGGTCTGCTAACAAAGCCATGGTAGGGTCTCCCACTCTGAATTAAATCCCCAATGCTGATATAGAAAGAAATGTGGAGACTTAAAGACCAAAAAGAGTCCTTGGAGGCCAAGGTGCTGCAGTTCAGGTCCTTTCCTTTTACCTACTGTGTCTCCAGCACCAGGTTCTGCCATCTCAACCTGGCAAGAGACATTTTAAAGATACTGTTTGGAAGGTGATATTGATTTCTGGTATAGAAAAAGCCAGATGACAAAAAAAAGTTTCTTCAGCTGACTGTTGGATTCACTCAGTGGAGCATCATTCATCTTAATTTCTTCAATAGACAAAAGTTTAAAAGACTCCAGAAGGGAAATAGGAAAACCACAAACAAACAACAACAACAACACAAACCCAAAAAACCCCAAACCAAACCAAACAAAAAAAAAAAAAAAAAAAAACCAAAAAAAAAAAAAAAAAAAAAAAAAAAGGAAAGCATGTTTATGGATCTGACTTTACCAGCTTTAGCAAGGCTTTCATTCCTCCGGTTCCTATGCAATGACTGGGTTTCTCTCCCAACTGATACATGTAAAAATCTATATTAGCATTCCTGTGATATCAAAATCACTAGGTTTCCCTCTGCTTACAGTAATTATAACTCTGAATACTCAAACTGTATCTGTAACATAATAGTTTTGCCAGACCTTCATTGAACAATGTCAGAATCCTGGATCATACCACATTTTTTCCTTTCTGTCCCCAAAACATTGATTTCCTGTAGTTTCCTGTCACAGATTTTCATCCCCTTCTTGTGGTATCTTTCCCCTTACAACACAACATCAATGGTAAAACAATTGATACTGGATTTCTCACACAAGAACAGGCTCCCAGTGTCTTGGGGAGTTCAGAGCTGTGTGGAGATTGAGTCTGAAAGCCTTTGAATTTGAATTTCCCAAGAGGCTGTTGGGTTTTATTTACATTTCCTATTTCCTGGTAGAGATATCAGTTGGTGTTTTCTGAATTTCTTTTCAGGAGAAAAACAGTAATGTAAGACGTGAAATAAAAGGTGCAGTAAATTGTCAGCTGCTGCCAGAAGCAGCCCTGTACTGATACCCTGTGCCTGTAGTTAAGTTCCTCTTCTCCACTCCATACCTGAAAACACTTGACTGTGTGGGGTTTCTTCAAAACTCTGATTACCCCTCACGTGCCTTCCTCTACCTGAAAGATTAGGTACAAAGCCTTGAAGATGGATGGCTCTTCTACATGACACAATAGCTTTTTAATTTGATGTTAAACACACTGAAAGCTGTTGAAGTGCTGGCCAGGGGAGATCTGTGCAAGCTGTCCTTCCCCAAGTGTTCCTCAGTCACATCAGTCTCCTGTACACCTGTGTGCCATCCTGCTGCAGAAAGTGTGGACATACACTTTCACACTGTCTTCTTCTTTCAGTGTCAATATCCAGACACATTTTTCATCTGTAGATCTTTCCTTCCCCCTCTAGAACAGAGAGAAGGAGGGTGAGGGGGTGGGGAACCCCACAGCTTAGTCATTTGACTTTGCATAACTGCAGCAATCTCAGTGGTAGCCATTTGATCAAAAATTTAACAGCCTCATGTTCCTATATTTCCAACACAGGTTCTGAAAAGACATTGTTAAATAATGTGCCTGCATTTCATATAGTTTCTTCTGCAGTCTTTAATCAATAAAATGTTCTTCAGATCAATACAGATGTTATTTTGCTGCTTGGAACCATTTGTAAGTCTCTGATGGAGGCAGTTACAGCAGAGGTGGTGCATAGTGAGGATGGCTCTTGGGCACAAGGCAGTTATAGCTCCACTCACACACAGCAGGTATCAATAGAAAATTGGACACAGCAGCATAAAATCACAACATCCTCTCTGCCAAGCAACTCCAGATAAGCTGCACTGGGGAAATGAGGGCTGAGAGTGTTTAACACTGTGTTTTATTCCCTATCAACAATGTCAGCAAAAGAGTTTTGCAGATTTATGTTGATTATTTTATCAGTAAACAGTGACATAGTCCCTTGCTGAAAAGATGTTTGTAAAATGTGTCTGGTGCCTTGGTAATGGAAAATATAGAGGATAATTCTGATTCTGCCAGCTCATTTAAAACTAGATGAGTTTTAAGCTGCATGTCATGGGTGGAATGGGTGGCACTGAGGAGTGTGAGAGGCTGTTGTCACAATAATGTCGGTGCAAATAATACTTAAAGAGCTGCTGAGTGAAGGCTGGAAGATATCAGAACCCTGTTTGTAATAACATTTTGACTGTTGGATACAGCCTGTGCCTTCAAAGTACTACACAAACTCTGAATAATTAAGCATTTGGATTGGTAAAGTAGGTATTTTGAAATGAAACCCTGAGGACATGGGCAGGTCTAGCAGTTTCCCTTTTGTCCTTTGTCAGGTGTAGGGCTTTGACTATCTGCTGGCAGAAACCCTGACTTTTTGAAGAGTTTGGTATTGGTACTGAGCCAGCACATGCCTATTTTTGATCTCTGCATTGTAAGCCATGCTATAAAATCTTTACATGCATCCACAGCACATTAGGGGACCAGTTTGTCACAGCACCTTAAAAGTTCTCAAACATGGCTGCTGCACAGGAGTGTGACCAATGAACCCCCCTGGAGAACGTGCAGCATCATCTCCCAGACACAGGGCCAGGTTGGAACAGCAGCAGGGAAGAGGAGTCTGGAGCTGGGACAGGGCTGGCCTGGACAGGTTGTGCCAGGGGCTTTGTTACAACAGTAATTAGGCATGCCAGAGTTATGCAGCAACGCTGTCTGTCTTCCAAGTACTTAATTTTGCTATCAATTTTAATTTTCATATTAATTGTCATTAGTTAAACTGATGTAATGAGCCTAGAGTGGCAGACAAAGATGACAAGAGGGGTGAGTGTGAATTCTGACTCCAGCCAGTGAAAATAGCAGCTTGGCAGTGCAGGTCTGCACAGGCCACCAGCAAACTCACAGTTAAAGCTTCAATTCAGCCTCAGTTTCAGCCTATTCCTGTTGTGTTTTGAAACCACCGAATCCCTCAGACAAGTAATTGTTCATTTTGGTGCAAACTCCGTGCATCCAGACTCAAATCTCCTGTTTTCAAACCCAATTAGGAGATGGTAATTACCTGTGGGACGTGGGGGGTTTGTTTGTCTGCCGGGGCAATGCAGATAGATACTCTGTATCTCCCCTTCCAGTTATCAATAAAACACTAGAGCAAAAGAGTGTTTTCCTCTCGGTGTTTTCAGGCAGTGTTATGCCAAATGAAGGCAATATTATGAGATTGCATGTGTTTGGGAATAATCATGCAAGCTATTAGTAATCATGCCTCACTGTTCTTCAGCACTGCTCACCCCCAGCTATTGTGTGTTTGACATACAAACAACTGTGTGAGAATTCCCATCGCTGCCCTCGGGATGGGGGAGCTGAGGTCATCAGAGAGCCAGTGACTCCCTCAGAAGGTGAGGGCAAATCTCTCGAGCTTCAGTACTTTCTGAAAAACACGTCTATAACATATTCTCTATCCTAGAATGGAACAGCCACTCCAACTCAAGGACAAGCTGAGCAGAGGAAGGATATTGCTAAGTAGCTGTTCAGTAAAGGAGACCTGCAGAACATGGAGAACACTGATTTCTTTTGAAAAGGCACAGGAGAGTGGATTGGGAGTCTTTTGTGACACAGTCAGCACTCAGTTGCCAACCACTCTAGTAGGTTAGAAGAGATATTCTCAATTCTCAACATCATTTCCAAAGGGCAGAAAAGGCAGTTGTCAGCTCTTTTATCTCTGGATGAGGATTTCCTCTTCATCTTCCCCTTCATAATGGTCCCAGCCCTGGTGAGGCTGAGAGTGTTAAGGAAGAGAATTGCTTCAAATATGCAGGTGTCTTTGAAAAAAGAGAACACTTGCCATCTGGCTACCTATCCATTTGAAAATCATCTCTTCCTCAGTGTGCTAAGAACTGCTGAGATTGTCAGGAACTGTGGTGGTCTTTGTCCTACAAAGCAAATTAAGCACATTTACAGGTTAGGTTGGAGCTGCTGCACACAGGCAAGGACTTTATAAAATTTATTAATGATAAACATTGTTTGAATTCATTGGTTTTGTTCTTTTCCTTCTCCTGGACTTGCAGTGGGCTTGGATTTTGATGAACCTGGGACAAAGGTAATGATTACTGGGACCAGAACAAATGCGAGTTGAGCAAGAAAGTGATACCACAGCCCCTGAAACAGGCCTAAATGCTTGAATGACAGTTCACTGTTTTGCTGCTGAAATGAAAGCATAAATAAAAACAAACAGCAAAGGATTTTGTTCAGCTGTGAGATTTCTTGTTGCCCCTGCTTTCATGCATGCTGGAAATCTGAACAGCTGCTCTTGCCTGCTCCTGCTGTTAGTCCTGGTAAGAATCAGATTCTGACCGTGGGGATGAAAGAGAATATCCATATCTGGCATGGTGATTGAGCAGAGCTTCATAATGTAGAAAACTGTCCTTGTGTCTGTTTTATCAGAATTTGTCTTCTCTGGTTTTGCAAGCCAATATGCAAACAGCACACATGGTTTCTGTACATCACTGCTCAGAGCTGCTATCAACAGAAATTGGAATTGCAGGAGTACCACTGGTGCAGTATTCACTGCTGGAGAGAATTGGTATTGCTGTGACTCCTCTCTCTCCCTTCACACTTTTCTCAGCCTCAGCTGCATAGATCAGTTTTGTACTGAGGGACAAAGTCATCTTTTCTGTTGAATTTCTGCTTTAGAGATGCCAAATGGCATCTGTGCAGAGGAGACTCTCAGGCTGTCTGAGGCAGTACAGGGGGCAGTAAATGTGCCCTTCTCCCTTGTTTTACAAGGAACAAGTTAAATTTGAAGGCAAGAAGTGCCAAGAACAATACAGATACTTGACAAAAAAGCTTGAAGAAAGAGTGATGAAATTAGATACCTTGTCTTAGGTTAAGTGAACTCCTTTAGGCCAAAGACTGTATATACAGGCCCAGGGACTATGGAAGAGCCCTGAACTGGGCCAGGCAAACTTCCTGGGATGGAGCTCCTTCCCTGGGGAGTATTCACCTGAATGAAGGGGCATCTCTCAGTTCAGAGCATCTTCAGTACCCATCAGTTGTCAGCCTTCAAGCGAAGTAGGTGAAGGAAACTGATGACAGAAATGAATTGGAACTCACTTAAACCTGCAGAGGATCTGGTCTCCTGCTCCCTTCAGACAGGGCAGTCATTCTGCATCATGTGTGGAAGGACGTAACATTCAAGAACCAGATGATCCAGATGCTTGAACGTGACAAGAGGTTTTGCTCTTTCACATAGAAAATGCTGATGGAGACACCAATATTAGTGGAGAAGGCCCAAATTCACATGAGACTCTTTTTTAAAAAATATAGAATAAACTGCTTCTCTGCTTCTTCGAGTCCTCAAGTCAACACCAGATGCTTTTGCCTTAGTCAAATGCAAGTTACTGATCTAAGCCTTGCTGTAAGTGGATTAAGTGTTATGGTCTGTGTCACAAAGAAACTGAGACTATAAAATCTTCTTTTGACTGAAATCTGAAGAATAAGAATTATGTTGCAACATTATTGATCCAATAATGTAAACAAAGAACAATAGTAACATGTTCTTGAACAACTGCCAACTGAAAGAAAGAGATAAATTCTTGCTGTCTGATTTGCTATTCAGACACTAGATATGATAAAATACAAAAAGGGTAATATATTAGAAGTCTTAATGTGGGGCATCTGGTTCCTGGAGCTATCTCAGCAAATGCAGTAAATAACAAAGCAGGCATGAGTGCATTTTTGGGATGGCCACTTATGCTGAATCTCAGCTGGCTGCCACTATGGAGACACTTTTCTGAAGTAGCCCAGTCTCAAACAGAAATAATACCTGATTCATATGTTCAAAAGTAAATACAAAAGGTTTATCCTTTTACCATCAGATGCCTGCTGAACTGTTCAGTGCTCTGTTAGTCTGCTGCTACTTGTCTCTGGCTTTTCCCCCTCAGGGGAAATTTTGTGAAGGTTGGCTTGACTGGCAGCTGAAGAATGCCAGAGTAGAGTGAGGAGCAAGTCAGCCTCATGCAGACATATTTCAGCTGAACCTTGTTTTACTGAAAGTGGAGTCCCGAAATTCCAAAGCATGGGATCAGAATGGTGTATTTAGAGCTGCTGTGGCTCTGGACTGGATCTATACCTTCATATCAAATATACACCTTTTGGAGAGTGGGATTCTGCCTGTGTGACTTTAGACATGTAAACCAGAATCACCTCCATGGCACGGAGACATCTGAAGTCACAGATAAATCATCCTGTGTTCCATCAGATGGACAGGGAGAGGAGGGGGCCAGGATCTCACCTGCTCATCCCCACCCTCCATGTTGCCAGGGGTTAAGAAGCAGTGTCAGTTCAGCACTAAGGAGTTTGGTGTTGTTTTCACATGTACTTTCAGTCCAGGAATCAAACGGCTGCCCAAGAGTTCACTGCATCCATCAACTCACAGGTGCCTTTCAGTAATATGTTTCTGTCTGAGAAATTAACTGTTTGTCTTTGGTAAGACTGGGGTGATTTTAAAGCACTTCAAAGATGTCTCAGGTGCCAGTTGGTAATGTTAAAGTGACATGTGGAAGCAGGACAAATCTGAGACACCATGGATCAGAAGTGGGAGTATTTGCTGTGGCCAGCACTAGACTTATTCTGGCATCCATTTGGCACGATGGTTAAGGATCATTTCCACTTTGTGTCTCAATTTTTAGTTGTGAAATAGGAAGCAGCCTTTTCCTTTCAGTTAAGTGCTTTGACTTTTACAAATGAGAGATGTTAAACAAACAGATTGAAACCACTACAGCCCTGGGAATATTTCCTTTAACTTCAGGGAGATTTGGCTTATGGCCTGTACCATATTGTACTGCACTGGCTCAATTAGAGAAAAGAATAATGAATTGAAATTTCACAAGTCTTCAAATGAAAGTGCAGGTAAAAAAAAGGGTAAAATGTGTACGGTGGGTTTCCTCTTTAACTGCCTTGGGTGTTTACCATTACATACCAGTGGGAACTCTCCAACCAGCAAGTTCACTAATCTCCTTTTAATCTCATTGAGTTCTGAACATTTTCTGGAAAACATTTTTCAGAACTAATCTGCCTAGGCAGGGCGGGGAAAATGTTAAAACACACAAAAATCTGCGCAACAGGTAATAATGTTAGAAAGCTGTGAAAATCATTTATCCTTTTGAAGCGTAATGGCTTTTAATTTTCTCATGCCCTGATCTCCTTGGCAACAATTTAAAAGTACATAAGCATTCATGAATCAAAGCCATTCACATCTGCATTTTTAATTATGTGTCATAGGATTGAAACTTTCCCTTTGATCTGTGCATTTAAAGGGATTTACAATTTAATGATTACAATCCACCTCCCCCCAAAGCCTGTTCTTGTTACTGAGCAATGTCACAAAGGGGTCACTGTTGGACAGAGGGAAGGCAGTTTTGTTCTGGATGTTATAAGCATATCTGAGACTTGCCTTATGCTCTGGCTCACAAAGATCCCTATGTGGTGATGGGTCTTCCCTGTGCTAGTGACTCCAGGCCTCTTGCTTTAGGCAAGACGTTTAAAAACAAAGTGAGATAAAACAGAACAAAAATAACCTGGTTGCCCATTAATCAGTCTTGTGCTCTAGGCAGCTGCCTCTCCTGCCCTGTATAATGACTTCAGAGCCACGTAGCGTGGGCACCGTGACAAATGGAGGTAGAAACACTACAAGCTCATGCTGTGAGGGATGTTGGAAGCAGTTAATTGCTTGGAGGTGAATGGAGCAGTTTGTCCTTGCAAGCAGAAATCAAGCAAAAAGAAGCACGCAAACATTTTGATTCAAGCTGGGGAAAACACACAGCTCTCCTGCTGCAGCTCTTTGGGAGAATGAGCTCTGAGGAGTCACAGGGCAGAGAGGAAACCTTGTGTTCAACACAGAGGTTGAGAGTAGGAGGATCTGACTGCCAGGCCAGAGAGAGAGCTGGTGGTGAGAAGATGATGTAGTGGGTGTGGAATGGGGAATAAGCGAGGAGGCCTGGGGAGGGTGACAGCTCTGATGGCCTTTCCGTGTAACACAGGGCTCCAGAGGGAATGAAATGCAATGCCTGTTGAGTACAGAGAGGCTCCAGCTCTGGTTGCCACATAGGTGGACAACCTTGGTGAAGTTGCTTGACTAATTTGATTTCTCATGAGGCTCATAAATGCCCAACTGTGTCCTATTCACGTACACCAAGATATCCCATGACCAGGAAAAAGACTGTCCTGCTCACCATGGGTGTTAAAAGATGTCAGCAGTTTTCCATTAAATGTGTGTGGCTCGATGCAAGGCCCAGCACAAACTGGGTACTCTCTAAGGAATCGTTCTCTCAAAACTTTTTCCTAGATATTTAATTTTCTTGTTGAATAACTGTTTAAAGATCACATGGATCAGTGATGTGCAAAATGAATGAAGGTTATTTTGATGAGTGGGTGCAAAATTAAGGCATTGTGCAGATAGTTTTATATGCTGTTGTATTTTCTTCTTTAAAAAATCATTAAAAAAGTGCTAAACTAAAAACCCTGAGCAGAATATTTTATGTCTTATTAAGGTACTTAGGGGTGCAGCTACAATAGCAAGGGTTCTATTAATCAGTGCTTGAAGTTGACTCTATGGTGAGTTGATGAATTGAAAAATTTGTTTAGATCCCATTTTGGCTCTCTTTAGAGGGTCTTAATGTAGTAGATTTTGTAAAGTGAGCATATGTTTGTGCCATCAGCAGTAAGTTAATATTGCATGATTTAGTATTAGAAACATCATTTATTGAGCTTAACCTTAAAAAAAGCTCAGCTGGTATTTTTAATGTACTGTCTGATGATCCAATTTTACAATCATTTTCTCACATGAAAAAACTCATGGTTACTCTATTGACACCTGCTGTTAAATTTCTCCAAATGGGATTACACTAGAGGTAGACTACTCATCCCCATAAAGGCTACAGGAAAAGATCCTAACAATTATGAAAATGGGAATCAGGAATCAGTCCTGCTTTCTAGAGCACAGGTACCATTTATAGTCTAGAGAAGTGCTGTAGTTCAAAGATAAGCAAGAATCAAACTTTGGCAATAGGTAGTGATAGCAAGAAGGTGAGAACCAGGGAGGTAGAGAACTCGTAGAGAAGACGACTTGGGCAGAATCTTGCTTTCTTTGTTGCATTTTGGGTTTTTGTTCACTCAATGAAAATATTCATAAGAGTACAGAGAGGGTAGGAGGAGTAGTGGCTAAGTTTTGAAGCAGCAGTGATCTACAGACTGTTTCTGCCCATAAGATAATTAATACCACAGTATAATTAGAAAGAACAAAAGGAAGTACTGATGAGGGCTTCAGTTTAATTTACAAGGAAATCTAGGTAAGCAACTAAATATAATGTACTCTTTTAAAACATTACAGGTTGGTATTATATTTTAGAAAGCACAGATCATCAGTTTGTAAGGGTAGAAACACCCATGCCCTCTTCTGTAGATTGGGTTTCCTTTTATTGAAATACATTTTATTTAAATAGTCTGTGATACTCCTACTGAACTATAACTGAATTCTGAATAGGGTGATGAGAATTTTAATTAGTTAGTAGCTGGGGAAGATTAGGCCATTGCAGTTTGGTCCTTCCTCCAAGTCCTGCATCTCTGCATGGTTGTGATTCTGCAGTGCTCAAGTCTCCTTTTGTCATATCTGTATTGGCATTCTCAGACACAGTTGCCACTGAGTCCAGTATCTGCAAGGATCCAGAACAGGTGGATCTTATTTCGAGCCTGGGAAAGGTGCTCTGGCCCTGACTGATTTGCTTATTGCTTGCACTCACCTGCACTCTGGCACTCCAGTTGCCTTCTGTGGCACATGGGAAGTAAGTTGTTTTGGAAGGCCTCACTAAATCTGGTACTAAAAGCAGGACTGTCTTTGTTGGTAGTGGCATTAGAAGGATTAAGAAAGCAATAAATTCAGTGCTAGTTTTCCTTTTACCTGCAGAAGTGGCTCTTGGCATAGCTGGTACAATGTGTCAGCAACAAGCTGTTGGCAGAATGTCAATTTGTCACTAAATAGGTTTCTAATATTGTGTGCTTTCAGTTGCTGTGTCCTTTAGTATATGAATGTGGTATCTCCTTTTCCATGGTGAAGATGTGAAACACACTGTGAGGGAGCACAAAGCTGACACACTCCAGTCCCATGTGTGACTGTGCTGAACTTCTTCCTGCCTCAATTCCCCTAAAACACTCAGGAACTCCAGGTAAGCCATGACCCAGCAAGGATCTTTGGTGGTTCTATAATACGCTTGTTCCCACTTGTGCCTTAGGAGCTTCCCTGTTTACTGCCTTCTGCTTGTCTCAGTCTTTTTGTTGTATTTCTGCAGTGAGGTTTGGGCTATAGGGGACATTCAGTATCTCATTTTCTGCACAGCTCCTATCAGAAAGATCCTATGGTCTTCATAGTACTACAAAGAATGATTACAACTTGCTACAAACAAGCTGACTACAATAAAAAATAACAAAGAGTCAATGCACATGCTGAAAATTAGTCATATAAATTATTCATCTCATTCATTTAAATAATTTGCATATTTGGAGAAAATATGACACGGACGTAGTTTTAGCAAAAAGAAAACCCAGTAGATAAATTGAAAGAAAAATGCTTAGCTCAGGGCTGCACTTGTTTCTGTTGTGGTCGTTAAGGCTGGAATGGTGGCACGTGAGGGCACCAGCCATGAACTGCAGGTGAGACTCCAGCTCCTCTCACACAAAGGCAGCAGAGAAGCACAAGGTGCCCCAGAGCCAGTGGAAAGAACAAAGAGAAAGTGGGATTCTGACGCAGTGGGAGATACAGTCCTGGACTGGTGGGGAGGCAGCTACACACCACCCCCAGACAGGTCACACAGTGGGAGGGGCAGCATAGCTTTAGTGGCTGTTCTGAAGGAGGAACCCCCCCTTCCTCAGGATTTACAGCTGAGTTTATGAGGGTATTCTTTCTTTGTCTGTCTTGATCTGAAGGACATAGAACAATTATTTCAGTTCCTGAATGTCAGTGAGCTAGTTTGAAGGGATAGCTTGGGCTGCCAGATGTGTTGAAACCTGTTCCCTGCACAAATCAACTCTGCACATCAGTGCAGTGAATTTAATGATACCAGACCCATGCTGAAGTCATTATGGCTGAGCAGTAGAATGCCTGTACACACAGACCTGTTTGGGAGGTCTGATCACAAAAGTGACATCTTCCTGCTCCCTTCTCTTTACTTGTAAACCCATGACAAGAAGACAGACAGCAGGCTCTGCTGCTGCTGACTTTAGGCTTTGGTCCCACCCTGGGCTTGGTGCAGGGTCACAATGCTCTACTCACAGGCAGTTACCTTATGACACAGCTTCCTCAACAAGTGCAGTAGCACCACTTAAGACCTCTGTGGAGGGTGCTCAGATCTCTCTTACTTGACTTCCAGTAGTGGAAGTCAAACATCACTCTCCAGCCATGGGTGATGACTTAGATTGATGAAAGAAAATTAAAACTTTAAACTCCCTGCCCTAGAGGGAGAACATAATGATCCAGACCAATCCCACTTAACTCTTCGAAATTATTGTTATCTTTTAAAGGAAGTCAATGATTTATGAGATGTTTAGTGGGCAAAACCTTCTGCAAACACTGGGCTGGCTAGATTATAAATGATCTGTGCACAACCTGGGATTTTTCTATCAATTCATAAACTGTCTAACTATGATTAGGGCTTCTTTCTCTGAGTTGCAGCGCACACAGAAATAACAGGGATTTGCTCTGCTTGGGTATAGCTTAGGCAACAATAATTACTGCCTGGAAAAGTTCTCCACTTAATCAATGGGTTGATGCACAGCACATTAGAGGTTTCCTCCTTTGCTCCAGCATAAAGGAGGGAAAACAGAAACAGGTGAAACAAAACTGTGGGAGACAAAAAACCATTCGAACTCATTACTGAAAACTCTCTTCACTGGGCATTATGCAAATGTAGAAAAAGAATAGAAATTATGGAGGGGAAAAAACCCATCACAACAAAGGACAGAAAAAGGACAGTCCCTAACCTGGAAATTCTTTAATAAGAACTGAAAACAAGGACCAGCACGAAGATGAAAAGAGACAGACAGTACTGAGAAATACTGCAACATTAAAATCAATATAAGAGGTTTACTAAGGTACAAGTATGTTTGAGACACAAACCAATTCACTGTAGAGCTAGCAAGAAACAAACACAATTTACAAAGCTAAGGCACTTTACAGCAGAAGGTGGGAAAGTGTTTAGTTTTGAGGGTAACTTGGTGGGGTTTTCTGAGGGCTCTGATAGGCTAAAGGGAATCACTGCACTATGACCTTAGGCTTTTTACCCGTGTCATGGGAAGAAGGCTTTGCCCTAGGGGTGATGAGCCAAATCTGACAGGAGGCACCTGGGAGAAATGAAGCAATTTGGCCAAAGACTTACAAGTCCATCATTGCTAGTCTGCCTTTCTGGCTGCCCTTGGCTCATTCTGCCAAACTGCCTGTTCCTAAGCAAGCTCCTGAGTGCTGGTGTTGCCATCCCTCAGCTCATGGCTTTGACTGCAAGATCAGTCTGTGAGCGCAGTTATCGGGTTCTTGGTGTTCTCCATCTCTTTATGTATTCTCTGTTAAGATTGTAAGCAATTAATAGGAACAGGTGGAGTTGGGTGTCATATTCCTTGTCTGCCATTCATTCTGGAATGAATAGAAATCATGTACATACATTGTTTGTGGGAAAAACAGGGGAGACTCTGAAGGCTTCTGGATTTTTGGCTCTTCCAAAAATCAAGTTGCTGGTTAGTAAATCTGAGTCTTCAAAATAAGAAGCCCTTATGGGAATAGTATTTGTGCAGAGATTTGATCAAAATGCCAGAACAACAGTTCCCAAAACGTTTTGATGGTGTGAGTGAAAGGGGTGTTTCCCATTCCTGCACAAATCACAAGTGGATCAATCCAATACAGTTTTGCAAAATGCTATGGGCTCTCTAAATGGAGGACACATTAGATTAGTCACTTAGAAGCTACATAAAATAAATGAGTGCATTATAAATCTTACCTTTATATAGCTGAGGGACAAGAATCTGCAAATGCTAAATGTATTTGTTTTCTTTTGTCCTTATCCAACTGAAATGTAAAAAAAATGTAGCTGGGAACTGTGAAGACTCCAACAGCATCATGACAGTCATGCAGGAGTATTGTCAGGGGATATGAAAGACAATGGGGTGATAGGGAGGAGTGTGTTTTATTAGACTGATGTTGCTGGGAAAAACACATTTTTCAAGCTCCAGCTTAGTCTGTGTGTCAGACAATACAGTCTGAGTGGTGGATGAGTTCATGCAGGTAGAACAGCAATGTCCCCTCCTTCCTTTCTCACTGTGGAGTACCTGAAGTAGCCAAAATGATCTGCTGTGTGAGTCAGGACTTTGCTTTTCAGCAATCACCAGATTAAGGATACTTGGGTGCAGACTGTCCCACGTGTGACAACTCAGGTGTGCTCAGTGTGCAGCCCAGCACAGGAAACATCCTGATCTGCATCACTGCTGGGCAAAAGGTCAATTCGAGCTGACACTGCTTGTCTGGGAGTTTGTTTCCCTGTGCAAAGCCCACAACATCATTATGCCCCATTACATGGGTACTCAAGCTACAGGAATGTGATTGTCTCCTTGTCTGGGCACATAACTCCACAAACAAATGTGTGTGCAGTACACCAACTGTGAAGATGAGAGATCCCTCTGAGGCTTTCAGGGGCACGGGTACAGCATTCCAACAATGTGCTGTGAACCAGAAAGGTTTAGCTCCCAGTGCCCACAAGGGAAATTGTGTGGAAATTCAGGAATTCTTCTGCCCTTTGCATTTCCCTTTGAAAATTTTTCCCTCTGAGGCCTCAGCACATGTTGGAGGTATCTAACCATAGGAATTCTGACATGGAGTTTTTAGCCTTTGTGCCATAAACACTAAACAACAGCTATCCATAACACAGCACAACAGAAATAAAACTGTACTAAAAATGTAAAAGCATTCAGGTTTCAGGTCATAAGATTGTATATTTTCTTTTTCCTGACTCCCCTGTGTTTGAGGTCTGCTTGCAGGGAGGCAGGACTAGCATCTCATCAGTGATTCATTTCTTAATGAAATGGAAACTGGCATCAGGAAAGGAAGAAAAAGAAAAAAACTGGGGAAAAAAGGCAAGATAAATGGCTGGCTTTCTGAAAAGCATGCAGTGAAACAATGGGACTATATGAGATACATTCCTGACAAAGATCTCTTCTGTTCTCCAAAGGCTTTCATTGTACCTGGAGTTATGTTTTATCTTTAAAAAGTGGTCTTTATTTCATGTGAGCTCTCTCCCCCTTGCCCTCTTTTCTGCTTGCTGAGATTTAAGTAAGCTCTTGTAGTGCTCTATCTCTGATCAGCCTTAAAGATTTGGAAAGCCCTGAGTTTGCAAGGATAAAAAAGGTCTTAGTATCTAGACACTGATAGATCTGATTCATCACCTCGGGAGGACATAACCACACAACCTGTGCCACAGATTGTCTTGATAACAAGCCCTGGATTTTTCTTGGCATGCATCTTCATTTAAAGGTCAAAGCTCTTCCAAAGAAAGAGGGATTGCTGGGTTAGGGGAAAAAAAAAGAAAAGAAAAGTGGTCACATTATCTTGACAAAGCCACAGCCTTCACTGAGGCCAGGGGATTTAGAGTGAGCACAAGGAGCCTGATTCTACCTGAATAAAATGTGGGTTTGAGCTGCTCTGAGCTCTGCAGAGCAAGCAGAGCCAGAGCAGGGCTGAGGGGGTTGCAGTCCAGCCTGGGCTGGGTTAAATGCCCAGCTGGAGCAGGTGGACTCAGCTCCTGTTCCTTCCCCACTTGGAAGCAAACAAGTGGAAAAAAGAGGATGTTACAGACCCTGACCTTATGGATGAGGAGAGAAAGACATGTCAATTGAGTGGATCCCCAGCCCTGCTCTGATTTTATCTTGCAGAAATGAACACTTCCAGCTTTGGACTGAAATGCCTCAGTCTTCTATTTCTGGTTTTCCTTTTCTTCCCTTTCCTTCATACCTGAACAACAAGCTACTGCCTAAGGTGTGCTAAACTTCATCTGCTCTCCATCAGGATACCTCCCTGGGTAGCAATTAAGCAATGATGGCTGCCACTTAATGGGGATGGTTATTTGCACTTAATTGAGGTGATTTCCAGTGGCTTATATCCATGTGGGTCTCTGTGTATGGTCTGTCTCTGGCTTTATGTGACATTTTAGCAGCAGAGGCACAAACAGTGCTTTCCCATCACCTTATCATGTCTGTTCACTTGACCTTCCTGTAACAGGCAAGGTCAATCAATATTGACTGTCCTTCTACAAATTCCAGTGGCCAGCTAATAATGTAGGGATGCCTTGCTCTCTCTAGGAATTTCTTTGCCCCAACACACAATCTCTTTCCCTTCCCACCCCTATATTTTGGCATTAAATTCACCAAGAACAGTAAAACAAAGCCCCTGTTATGAATTCAAGCCACTGATGGCACCATGCAACAGAACTGAATTTCACCATCTAGCAGCACCAGGGAA
Source organism: Myiozetetes cayanensis (assembly GCF_022539395.1). Lineage (NCBI taxonomy): Eukaryota > Metazoa > Chordata > Aves > Passeriformes > Tyrannidae > Myiozetetes > Myiozetetes cayanensis. Next base: position 6,125,235 of record NW_026087522.1, on the reverse strand, counting down.
GGCCACCAAGAGGGCCTGAGCCCAGGAGAATGGGATTAGGAGTAGATCTAATTCTTTTCTGCAGGCTGCCCTGTAATCTGCTCTTTGACAGCAGCCTAATCTTTTTACCACTCTGCACTGACATTTCATGATCTGGTGTGAGCTCTGTGTGAATAACTGATTTGGTTTGAGTTGTCTTGGTTGTGAGAGTGGATCAAAAGGAAGCCAGGTTCACCATCTGACAGAGAATCAGAAAGCTGAAAAGCAGTTTGTCCTGTCATAAAGCATTCATAAAATTCTAAACATGGATTGAAAAATAAATAACACTGAAGAAGGAGTACATGGTTTGGAGGTAAAGCAGGAAAGGAAAAAACAAAATGTCATGTCGACATTTTTAGAATTTTTAAATTTAGATTATGAAATGACAATATTGGAAATGCACTGCTTGCCTCAGCATTGCCTCCCAGACTGTCTGATTTAATCTAGAAGAGAAGAAAACTACCAGCAAATGGAAAACATCTTTTCCCATGTGCTGATCAAATGAAAAGCCCACAAGGCACTCCCACAATGTACAAATGAGCAAGTATATGTCTTTAATTGACATAATACCTGTAACGGGAACTGGTTATATCTTGAGTGTTTGACAACACACAACACGGGTGTTTAAGGGCTGGAGAGCCCATTGGAGAGACTGTTTGTCATAAGTAGATTCCGTCAAGGCTCTTAGATATTTTCCATTTTAATCCTATCTGTAAAACATTGACTTTTCTAATCAGTTGTGAAAGTAAATCCCCAGGATTTGCCAGATTATGTGTGAAATGCAATAGGGAGTACTTAAATACATCAGTAAATAAACAAACACATAAATCAAAAACTGGAGGGGGAGAAAGCAGCACTCAGTATCTTGGCTGCAATCCATGTTTATTATTTAACTTTAAAATGACAAATCAATGGCAAAATGGAATTAAGTAGCTGTGTAAGCACAGAAGTCATTTTATCAGTGTATGAGATGCTCATGTTTTACATTATACAGAACATGGTGTGTTTACTGAGCAAATGCAGAAACATCAGGGAGAGCTGGAACTGGAACAAGGCTGAAGGGAGCAGGGACATCATCAGCGAGATGAGACTCTGGGGACAAGTTCCTGATGGCAACAGCATGGACAGTAATGGGAAAGTGATGCATTCAGGTCCTTCAGAGAACATGATGACACTTGCTTTATGATTTGAAGGTAGAGCTGAGCAAGAAGAGGAAAGACCTTGTCCAGAGGTCAAGGCTGACACAATCTCAAGTGTTTAGGTAGGACTGATCTCTTGAGGGCAACCATAAGACTGACCTTCAGTGACTAATGTGTGTGTTAGAAGGCACTAATGTTTTCTCCTGTACTGGAAATTGTGTAAAAGTGATGTTGCTAAACACAAGCACCATGTAAATCTGTAGAGATTTTGTGTTGTTTTCTAAGAAAGTGCACCCTTAGAGGATTTCTAATAATGGATATCTGTTTGAGCCATCACAGGTTGATTTTTGGGGGGAATTCCTACCCTTGTTGTGGTTTAGTTATATTTTATACTTCATTTAAAGTCCTTCTTTTTGGGAAAATCAGTTAAATTGCATTGTCATCTATGTGCCTATTCAGGGAAAGTGTTATTGGGACCAATAACAAGGACTTATTTAAAGATGAAAATAAACTAGTTATGTGATAGGGTTCATGAGGGTAGAAGATAACACAGAGTAATTAAATCACTGGCTGCTAATCCCAAAATAGCATTTCCTGAGCACGACAGCACCTGCTCTGGGATGTGCCTGGGGTCAGCTGGCCCACATGGATCACCCCATCTCCTTCTGCACCCTCAGCCTCCTTGCTGGTGGGGCAAGGAGCAGAAAAGGCCCTGGCTCTGTGCAAACACTGCTCAGAGATAATGAAAACATCCCTGAGTTATCAACACTGCGTCCAGCAGAAATCCAAAACATGGTCCCATACCAGCTACTGTGAAGAAAATTAACTCTATCCCAGCCCAAACCAGCAGAGTTTAAGACATAACACCCTGAGAGTCTCATTGGACCTGCCTGCACCAGAAAACTGAGTAAAATTCCAGACACTGAAGTAGGCTCAGATGCAAATACAAATACCAGGTGCCTTTTTCCTGCTGCTCTCTGCCCCTGTGCCAGGCCAAGCCACAGATGTCTCCTACCTGCATGTCAGAAGTCTCAAAAGTTCACAGTAAGGAAAAATACAGTGGAAAAAAGAATACATGGAGGTCACTGTAAATGATGGCTAGTGAGGAAATCCAGATTTCATTCAAAACAGGGGAATTTCTGGGATCTGTCTGGCAAGAAATGGTAAGTGCTCTGAATAAACCCTGAATATGTAAGTGGAGATCCAGATGGGAAGAATGCTGAGGGCATGTTGCCCTCTGCTCACCAGGCCTGCTGAGCACGGCTGTCAGACAGATCAGAGAATCCCAGAATCACAGAACAGGCTGGGCTGGAAGGGACCTTAAAACCCATCTTGTTCCACCCCCTGCCATGGACAGGGACACCTTCCACTAGACCAGGTTGTTCCAAGACCCATCCAACCTGGCCTTGAACACTTCCAGGACAGTGTTTGGCTTTGGCTACCTGATCTCTCAGTCCCATGGTGTGAAAGCCAAACCACTCATGACCCAAATCTTTTCCTCCACAAGAAGTCTCTGCAGCTGTGCTTGAGCCAGCTCCTGTGGGAACTGCTGGGAGAGTGTAAACCGAGGCAGGAGGAGGGTGCAATTCACAGCAGTAGGGGGCACAGAGAGCACAGTTGTTTGACATGAAGTAGAAAGGAAGAGGCAACAATGAATTATTTCCCTAAATCAGTGAAGGGATCTTAAAACTGCAAAACATACCACACTGTGGATCTTCTGGCTCTTACAGAACTCTGCTGATGAATTACTGGCATAGATGCTAGAGAATGGTTTTATACAAGGAGAAAAGAAAACTGCAGAGTAATTGAGGATTGACTACTAAATCAACATACAGAGGCTTTCAGATGCTAGGGGCCAACAAATCACAGGCAAGTGACTGCTTGTTCTTTGTTGTTATATGCTGTACTAGTGTTTTATACCTCAGTAGCACCAGGAGGCTTCAACTAAGACTAGAACCTCCTTGATCTGCATAAAGTAGGAATTCTGAGGTCTTTTCCTTCACAGTCATGAGAACTAGAAACTTTATTTCTCTGCTTGCAAGACCAAATAGCTGAAGCTGTAGAGGAAACATGAAGTATCAAAGTCCTTTAGTGGAGTCAAGAGACCTGGCAATGCTGACCTCCTTTCCTCTGTGTTTGCATTTCAGTTTTTATTTCAAATCTCCTTTACTTATATCTTCAGCAGTTGCTTTGGTTGCTGAAGCTCTTGGGCATGTGATTCAGTAGGTGTTGACCTTGGTTCAAGGGAGCTGCATTTTCCTGACAGGTAAAACTTGAATGTATCAGCAGTGATGCTACAGTTGTGATCATTCACTGAAAGATTTAGGATCTTTTATGAGCTGGTCTAATATGGTTGGAAAAGCAGTTATGGGGCACATCAGGCTTTTATCAAATTCTTCTTTTGGCTGGATTAGGAGGGTGGAAATAGGAAGCCCTGTCCCTCACCTTGGCTCTGTCCCTGCCTGCTCTGACACCTGGGTCAAGTTCATTCCTCCTTTTCCAGGACTCAGTTTCCCTATTGTAAAACAATAACACAGGTGAATGTGTGCAGGAGTGTTGTTTGTTCTAAGAAGTATCACCTTGATATGTCCTTGACAAGACCTGAAATACCTTTTCTGTATTTCACACAGTCCTGCTCAGCAAATATTAGCTCTCTGAGCAATACTTTTCTAAGACTGTGTCTTGATGTGTTCCTGGTCCGTGATGGCCTCTGGTTCCTCATTTCAGTGCACAGGGCTGCACGTGGAGGTGAATCCACTGCTGCTCAGGTCGGGGCTTGAGCTCACACCACACTGAACACCCTCACCCACAAAGGCTGAACAGAACGTCTGGCTGCCCTGTTCATTAATCATCTTCACTGAAAAACCCTTTTAATTACATTATGTTCAGAATCCATAAAATATAATTAAAATATGTAAATCTATTATATTATTTAATTACTACATTGAGACCTGAAAGTTCAAATTAGATGTAAAACTGATACAGACCTATTGCTATTGATTACTTATATTAATGAATCACTGCAGCTTTGGACAGAGGTTTTTTCTTCTACCAGGTGGAAATATCTTTTTTTCCTTCATTTCATCCATCAATTCTTACATTTATGCAGCCATTTAAAACTACTATGGAGCAGTAATGAAAAACTATGTAACTTTTTTGAAACTAATATCATTCTTTAGAATAATTTCGTCAAGTCCTGTTCTCTTTTGCTCTTTCTTGGAAGGCACTGCAGATTGCTAACAGTACTGTTGCCTAAATGGCTGTGGGAAAAAAAGACTCCAAGCCAAATTAGGTAGGAGATAAGATAAGGATACAAAAGTTTTAATGAGCCCCCAGGCTTTCTGGAATACCCCAGCGCGCTCTCGAAATACAGATGTCCACAGTTTTTATAATGATTTTTGCCCAATCCCCGTCCTGTTACCACCCAGGTTCTGCCCCCGCCACGCCTCTTGGGAATTGGGTCTGGGGGCGTTTTGGGACCCCCTCTTCTTCATCTTCATCTTCCTCAGAGCACGTAATGTCCTTGGAGGCCTTCCAGAATTCTAGGCCTGAAGGTTGTTGGGTCTATGGCTATATCTTGTTCCGTAGGGTTAGGGTGTTCTTCTACAATTCTACCTTGAAAAAGAGACTAAACAGGCTATGGAATTTAGGGAATTGATATGGGAATGGGTAACAGGGGTTTGAGCTGGTGTGTTAAGGGTAAAGGGATAATATGCTGCTACTCTAAAATCTACATTTACTACATAACTACTTCTAAGGTCTACAAAAATAAAAAAATTAAAACATCAAAACTCCAAGGTATCAGTACAAATGAGTAACAGCTCCTTCCCCCAGTGTTTTAGTTACAGATGTTACCTCAGACGTATATTTCAGGATTAGTATCATTTTCTGGGAGCCTGGGATGGCAGTACAGAGAAGCTAGAGCACTAAAACCTGGCAGTGTAGCAGATTTGAAAGTTATCCTAGCTTTGAGTCTTTTACTCCAGGGAAGGAAAATGCAGCAGTAAGGGTTGTGCCAGCCCTGCACTGGGAAAAATTCCTTCAGTCCTTGCATGTAACTTGCTGGATGCTATTAATATCTATCATAGTGTAGGGCTACGTGGGCCTAAAGAAGTATCTAAAAGTTTTATTTAGGATACTCTCTTCTTATTGCCTGCTTTTTCCTCTGCTTAAACACATTCTGCTTCAAACACACATTGTGCTTGTTTCATGCAGGAGAATTTTTTAGCAGTGTTTGAAAAACCAAGGGTGCTGCTTTCGCAGGGGGGCTGTGTGCCAGACCCTGGAGCCCTGGGCAGGCTCTGCAGGGTCAGTGCTCTCCTCCCTCCTCCTCTTGCCCACCCAGTCACAGACCCCACATCTCTACAGAGCTGCTGACAGCAAAATACAAAGGGTATTTCACAGCAGATTATGTGTTTGAAACCAGAGCAAATGACAGGCATTTGACCGCAAAAGGCAGGCCTTTAGCACAGGCACCTGTATCACCTTCCATTTCCTTGATTGGGCAAGATTGCAGGCCCCAACCTCATTTGGAACCTTTTCTCTGCATTCCCTTCCTGTAGGATAGACACAAATCTCCCCTCCCTTCACATGTGCTGCACAGCTCACCAGCTGCATGCCAGAACTTCCCAGGGAAATATCCAGGAGATGAGAAGTCCTCAGCAGCAAAGTACCAATTTCATGTCAGGCAGTGTGTCAGTAATATGAGATAAAACAGTCCTTTCACCTTCTTAAAGCCCCAGTGCCTGCTAGACATTCAGATCAGCAGCTGGGGCAAGTTTGGTGTTTTCAGATACCAAGGTCAGATTCTTAAAGGCAGGCAGTGAAATCCAATCCCAAAATATGCACGCAGGAGTGCAAAGAGGTAATTGTGCATATGAAATATGCAGTTGCAATCACCCACTGGGTAATTGTCTGCTCACAAGCATTCAGCTGCACCTGCAATTTCCTGGTTTCCTTTTGGAATGACTTGTCCGTGCCTGGGTGTGTGTGTTTGGCACATTTCTTTGAGCTTGAGAGTGTGGCCCAAAGCACTGTGTTGCTGTTTAGCACAGATTTAAGCTTCTGATTTCAAAGCTGCTGTAATTAGTAACTTGCAGTCAGTGTACTCTACCAATTCCTAGTCCACTGGGATATTACCAGACTTTATTGTTTCTTTCTGTCTTTGTGGAACTTCTTTAAATCTTTTCTTTGATAGCAGCTCGGGTTTCAAAGCTGCCCACATTTGAGCCAGAGGAGACTAATAATGATCTAATTAGTGGAAGATGTTTTTCTCTGCATTGCTGTATTTTATCTCTTCCCCAAAGACTTGTTGGTGCAAGCCAACCTCAGGCACCAACTAGATCCCTTTTTTTCCTCATGAATTTGAGAAATACACAGACACATCTGTATATATCCCATGTTGTTCTCACTTGAGTGTGTAAATCTTGAAAAATCTTCCCAAGTGTAACTCGGATTTAAGAAGTAGCTTTGTTATTCCCAGAAGATTTTTCTTCCAGCTAAGATTTGTTTCTCTAGCTCAAACCACAAAGCCACTTTAAGTCTAAAAGACTTCAGTCTGTGTAAGCTGCAGTGTAGGACATATTTCTTATCCCCCTGTGGGTATTCATTGCCCCTCTCCTCCTGTTTTTGCAATTTCACTCTCTTTTTATTAATTAATGAGCTCCCTTAATTATTTATAGAAGCTTTAAAATGCATCAGGGTTGGATTCCACAGTCTCTTCATTGCCTCACTGCACTGTTTTGCCACAGGAAGGGCACACATTCCTTCCCAAAGGCCCCAGGAGTGCTAGCAGTTTTAATTGGCAGTGCAGTGACACATCATTATGCACTCACTGAGTGCAAAGCCCTGCTGTACGCTTCAGCTCAGTGAGTCTTCCCTTACAGCTCTTTGGGACCAAATGACACTGGGCAGGGCCTTCACCATCCTCTTGCTTATTGTAGGTGGGTGCAGGACGAGGTCAGTGGATTGCAGGTCTGTTCTCTCCCCCACCCAGACAGGCTGTGTCCTGCTGCTTGGACTGGCTGCATGAGGGGCATTACAGCAGTAGCATTTTCCTCCCCTCTGTGCTCCTACATGATAGCTTTCTAGGTCTCTTGTTTCTTTGTCAGAGTCAGCAATGGGACTGTGTTTTTTTAGCTACTCCTTTGGCAGATCTGTTTTACAAATGCACTGCAACCCAACCCTTCAGCCCAGCTTTGCTGCCCCTAAACCTTTCCCTTTGCAGCCTTGGCTCAGAGCTGTGTCCAATCAGATCCCAAAGGTGTCTGAAGTGCTAAGTTTAACTCCATCCAAGCACAGAGATGCTGGATGGCGTGGGAGGAGGCACGAGAAGCATGACAGAGCAGGAGAGAAAGGGAGCATTTCAGTGCAGAGATTCCAGCTGGCAAGCAAGTTGTGTCACTTTGTGGTGCTTTATGACCTTGAGACACTGTCTCAATAAATCATGCCAAGTAATTAGAAACATAATTTAGAACTTAACTAGCGTGTCAGAACACTGGGTATACAGTGGTGATACCTTTCTGTTTTCATTCCCTCTTCCCCCCCACTTCCAGTGGAGGGAAACCACCCACTGCAGGCACAAACTGGGACACAATGAATGGCTCGCTGCCAGCCACTCAAACACCGAAGAGCTGGTCCAGCCTGGCGAGCTGTCTGCAGGTGCCCAGGAGCCTCCTACTGCTCACCAAAGGGCCTCCCCTGACACCACAAGCAAATCCACTGGTTTTTCTGCAGAGTAAATATTTCCTTGCTGATTTAAATAGAAAGCAGATGTGTGCCATTTACTTGTGACCCTGAGCACTGAGACTGGCAGCAGGGCAAGAAAATGATGGCAAGTTATGAGGCACTATACCAAAAAAAAGGCAATGATAGAACCCAGACAGAAGTTGTTTAGTCAGGGACATCACTTATCTGTTTGCTAGAGTCTCAGAAGATACATTTTCACTTGTGAAAACATGGCAAGGAATTGCCAGCTGTCCCCATACCATTTGTCCCCATCCTCTGGCCCAACACAAAGTGCAGCACATTTGAGTTGCCTTCTCAATGTATGGGGGTCCCAGCTCCTGTGTTGGTCTTTTTATAAGAGTTAGGGCAGTGAGACTGGGGTGTGAAAATGGGAAAAGGGACTTGCTGCCCCTCAGAGAAACATTCCCAGTGAGGACGGAAGGGAGAGGAGAAAGTAAGAGCTGCTTCATTAGACCCTGAGGTGCGAGAGAAACTTCATCTGGGACAGAGCTGGACCATTCCTGTGCTTCTGGCAGGCTCAAGGCATGCTGTCCTACCACAAAAGACAAAACAAATGTGGGAGCAAAATAACCCAGATACTGGATCTCTGGATTCAGGCTCTTTGGATGTGAGCAGCTGGATAGCAGCAGTTGGGAAGGCTGACACTGAGCACAGGTGCAGCCAAAAACACCACATCTGTGAGACCAGGTGAAGGACCCAGACAGCATTTAGCAGTACCTTAAGGTACTGCTAAAGGCTGTGGATATCTGTGCTAGAGAAGCAGTGAAATAAAGCAAAATTTATTTGCTTTATTTCAAAACCTGTGATTCCCAGTGGGCAGTGTCTGAAGGGTAAAGCTGTTTCTGTGTTTCTCTTACACTTGTTTAAAAGGGAAAAAGAGTACAGAACATAGTATGTTATCACTTCTTATTTGATTTGTTTTGATTTTCGGAGCAGGCAGATGAATGTTCCTTACTTTAGCATTTAATACTTGAAATTATACTGAAGTGTCTTGTGGCCTACACAGTTCAGTTATTCAGCAGAAGGTCTCACTGGTTTTCTTTTACAAATTACCAAGCCAGGGAGGATATTCTCACCTTTAAGCTGTGCTGGAGCCTCTTGCTGCTTGGGTACTGTTGCCCACCCCTGCCATTGCATGGGGCTGCAGCAGAGCTGATTTCTGCTGGTCACCACTCTCCTAACAGCACAAAACCAATCACACAACAAAAAAAACAAGGATCTAATTAATTTTTAATTGGTGTAATTTAAAAAATCTGTTGCATCTTCTTGTAGTTGGATTCTAAAGTGTGCCATTTCCTCAGGCAGGGGGGGAAGCCTTTCCAGGTTTTGGGCAGAAGACAGAGCTCTCTTATCAAACCAGTGCCATGCTGGGTAAGACCTGGTGCAGCCCATCTGGATCAGATTAGTTTTGACTTAATTCTTCTTTCCACTTTTTTTTTGGCAAGAGCTTTGGTATTTCATTATTAAAACACAAACTTGACTCTGCTGTAATTGCCCAGCTTGACAATAATAAATCTTATAAGCAGGTTAGCTGTTTGCATGCTTGAAGTAATGATTAACGTTCATTCACACAAAATGTTGGGGCCAGAGTTTGGTTTTACAACTCTGCATTTGGAAGTCTGTGTAAGAAACTGAGGGAGGGGGGGTGTTCCCCTGTGGTGCCTGTTGCAGTGAGAGCAAACAATGCAGAGATGTGGTGTAGCTCTCAGGGGAGGGGTGGAGGTCTGTGCTGCGTGGTGGAGGCAGCTGGAGGCAGCTGGAGGCAGCAGGCATTACCTGAACCCTAGAGGGAAGGCTGTGGTGTGTTTTTCTTTGTGCCACTCTGTGACCATAAACTTCACGAAAATTTATTGTTTGAGCTAATACTCTTCATGCCTGGTTGATGATCAGTGAGTTGTTAATTGGGGAATTTACAGTAGAATCTGTTTAGTTTGTGCTGCAAGCAAATAATTGTCTGCATTGTTTGCAGCAAAACAGGGCCCTTGTTTTGGATGGGATGTGGCCCAGCACAGTGCAGCAGGATGTTAGTGGAGCCTGCTCTTCCAGCTCCATGACTATTAGGCTATGGCTATGCTACTTTTCTTGGCTGTGCTACTCTCCAGTCTGCCCCACACAGCCTGGGGTCTTATGTCACTAATTCCTGTAGTGTTGGGCTGGAATTCAGGCCTGTTCCCACTGATGGGCTAAGGGTTCCCTGACAGCTGGGACAACTTGCTTGGCTCTGGGGATAGCTGGACAACAGGGAGCCTGGATCTCCTACAGACATCATTACAGTGCCTGGCTGTGACACAGAGAGGATAAATATGGACACAGGTCTCAGTGAGGACCAGCTGTTTAGCCTAGTCTGGGGATTAAACAGAAGTGCCTTTGCTGTGCCATGAGGAACAAGAGAAAATTGCTCCAAGGGACAAAGCTATCCTCTAGATTTGGAACTGCCTATTTCATTTTGCCTGTGGGGACCCTGTCATCTGTAGGGTTTATAAACAGAGGATAGGGAGCCTGAGTGGGAGCAGTCACAGAGCCATGGGAGTGCCAGGGACACACTGGATTCACTCCTCTCTGCCCTCATGACCAAAGGAGCCAATGACCTGTCCTTTGGATTCCTTTCTGCCTCTTACAAATGTGTAATAATCATGGTGGAGACCGAGGATTCCAAACACAGGCTCCATTGACAGGTTCCTGGTAGCTGTCAGTGGCACAGCAGGGCAGGTGGTCCAAATCCATGCCTGATAACCAGCAGCAACCCCCTGACTGCTTGCTCTGGCTGGGTGAGATCATCAGGGAGGCACCTGGAGCTTTCCTGAGCACGGAGCTGCCACTGTGGGGAAGCCTTGAGCCTGAGAGCTGCAGATCTGTTACTGCAGGTGCCTGGTGGCTGTCTCACCCTCTCAGTGCTGTGTTTGTAACAGGAGGTGAAAAATTAGCAAGACTCCCTTCATGCAAACAGTGGGAGGGCGTCTGCCCCTCCCAATTCATGCAATATGAGGAGCAAAGGCAGAATGTCAGATTATTCACAGGATAGGGTTTTCTTCCACCTGCCTGCCTGACTCCATGCATTTCACTGAGGTCACAGATTTCTGTGTGACAGGGTTTGTCTGTTCAGGTTTGCAGGTGAGTCCTCCAGTCATACCTCTGAGGTGAAATATTGAGTGACTCATCTCTGGATTTTATCGACCCTATCTCCTTTGGATATTTTTTACATAGTGCTGATCCAGGCCAGTGAAGTCCTGGGTGTGGTAGGTGCTCTGGTATTTGGCTCTTTGCTCTCAAAATCCTGGCCAAAGGCATGCTGGACTCAGACTGTGGCGGAGGGGTTTGCTGGCTGCTCCCCAGCTTTGCCTGAAGGTGGCTGACCCTGGAACAGCAGTTTACAGCTGACAGATTTTGTTCAAGAAGACAGGGTATTTGTTTAAAGAGGAGCAACCATGATAATGCTTCAAAGTCAAGGAATTCATTTCAGTGGGAAATAGGAATGTGACATGGAGAGCATCAGTGTGAGGCTCCCACAGCAACCACAGCAATATGCCTCCAAATCTGAGAAGCTGCCATTCATCTCCTACAGGCTGAAAGGGGTCCCAAACCCATCCTCTCCAACCTATTTCCCTCCCCCATCTGCAGACCCCAAAGATGGTCCTTACGTTTCCTGCAGAGTTTTAGTTATCAGATCTTCAAGTCAAATGGAAAAAATGAAAAAATAATAGCTGTGCTCCACTGAGGAAGAAAGAAAAAGATAAGCTATTCAGAAATATCAAATGCAAATATTGGCTTGCCCCATCCCCCCAGCATTGGTTATTACTGAAAAATCAAGGAAGTTTGAAATGCACTTTGCACACAGACTCAGCATAAATAACACTACTTTGCATTTCATCAACCTTATTTTCCCCATGGGTTCTCTGTCATCTCTCATTTAGGCACCACAGGGATGATCAACTTCAGAAAAAGGTTGAGATGAAAGGTGCTAAAATATAAGTGGGTAAAGAAATTCCTGGTACTCAAGAGCAATCCAGAAAACTTTCCACTCCACAGGTGCATGAGCACTGGGGGGTTGAGTTAGATTTTTTTTTTTTTTAAGTAAACTTTTCTGTATCAATAGTATAAAGATTTTATGAAGTCACATTTTTCTTTTAGTGTTTAGCAACAATACTTGGTATTGTGTGTGACACTAGATGTGATCACTCTGAAACTAGGAATTTCTGTGCATTGAAGGGAGAGATGCAGGGAATATAGTAGTAATTTGTTATTTAATTTTTATTTCAAAATATATTTAATGCTATAAACTAGTTACAACTATTATCTACAAGGAAACAAAAAAACAAAGGTAAAGATAATGGCATTCAGATTAAAAGAATTGCAGTAAGACAGAAGGACAGTTCTGTGGCTCTGGTGCCTGAGGTGGGGTTCTAATCTGAGTTCACCTTCCATCTTCCTGATTGGCCCAGTGAAATCTGTCTCTTGTGCCCTGGTCTCCCAGTTACTGACCATGGGTTGCAATATCCCATTCCCTCAGGCATTGACTAACCAGGCAGTGAACTCCTCACAACTCCTGAGGTGCCCCTTGCAAGTCCTGCCTGATCCAAAAGGAGGACAAAAGGGCAGAACTAAGTCTAGGACACAGCAGAGAGGGGGGCAGAGAGGCAAACAAAGCACAGCCTGACAGCCACGGCAGTAACTCCGGAGGAACGCCCCAAGCCTGAAGGAGACCAGGAGCTGCTGCCACAGAAGCAGAGACTGATCTGGGGAGATGCCTGTGGGGTGGCTGAGGAGGGAATGGGCCCATATGTTCATGGACCACAAGGAAGCCTTGACTTTGAATGGAACTTATGAGAGAAAATACAAAGATTAGTAACAGTAGACAAGTGATTAAAAAAACCTTGACAGCAACAAAAAAGGAGTAAGTTGAGATCAATTCATATCTTTTCAGTTCAGTCTGGTACACACAGATGTGCACAAAATAGTTTTGGGAAGGGTGGAGTAATATTTCAAGTGATAAATATCTCCACTTTTGTTTTATGTGCAATGATCTTCCAGAAAGAGATTCATTCAAGACATCTGAGTAATATAGCAGAGCTAGTCCACACGTGAGTCACTGTACTGCATCCTCCAGAGCAGATTGATATACCTCAGTATATTTACATTTTTCTTCTTCTTTGGCTGTGTGTTTATTCTTTCACAGAACTGTGCACTGTAGGTGAATATGAGGTGCCTTTGGAAACTTAGAGGTGCAGAGAATTACTCGGCTTGCCACCAGCAGGTTTTTACACTTCATAGCTTCCTTCTGTATTGCAATGGCTTAGGAGCAGCTTTCAGACACCCATCATGCAAAATGTTCTCCAAACAGATCATGCAGGCTGTGTTTTGCATCCACTGTTACAGCTGTAGATGGTGCTGAGTCAGGCAGTTTGCACAAGGCCATGGAGTTGTAGGTAAGCACACACCTTCAGACCAGCACCCTGATGAACTCCCTGCCCTGCCTGAACCACACATGGCCATGAAGGGTGGTAGCCAGTAGTTCAGCAGATGTTTCCCTTCCTTCCTGCTCTCTTCTGTGGCTGTGAGGAGTGTCTGCTCACACAGGTGAGCACAGGGAAGCTCCACCCTTTCAGGTACCTGCCCAGTCTTCACTAAAGCCAAGCAGAAACCCTTGGTTCTCTGGAATGCTGCACATCAGGCTCTTAAGGTCTCACAAAAGCACATCTGAAGCTTTCTCAATACAGTCAGATGTTTAGTTTAGAGACTAGATAAGAACAGTTTAGCAGCTGATTAAGGGAGATGCTAGTTGTGATGTTCCAGGATTGATAATGTAGCAGATTGCTATTGTAGCAGTGTTGTGTTGTGGGTGGGAAGTAGCAGCATCATTTTCTACTGAGCTTGGCTATCTGTCATCTTGATTTTGTTAGCTGAATGATTAAATTAAATGCTATTTTTAGGACTTTGCTGGTGTCTTTCTGTCAGAATGAAACTGCCTTATGCTAAAAATATTCCAGGGAAGGAGAAGTTGCAGTCCTGATGGCCACTAACTCTGAGATAAATGGGAAGACATCAAAAAGAGCATCAGATTAATTTTTTGGCCACTAACAACAATTGTTGCCGTGCTGTTCACCTGGAGGAGCCAGTTCCACTGCTGAAGCACAGGGGAAGTTATGAAATGTGCTAGTTACTGTCATCATGACATAAAACAGAACTGTGCTTCCTTTCCAGAGCAGTTTCCCCTGTGTGTGATCAAAGTGTGCTACAACCAGAGCATGCTCAGACTGTGAACTTTATTTCCTGACCCTGACATGATTTGGGGTTACAGAAGCAAATACCCCTGTCACCAAGCGTGGCCTGTATCCATTAACTTCAGCACTTTTGTCCTGTCCTTTCACAACCATATTTTTGCTTATGATGGTGCTGTTTACAAGGTTATTCTTCATATGACTTTCTTCCCTGTATCTTGTCCTCAAAGGCTCGGAGGTCTGTGCTTTCATGTTATGGAAGCTCTCATTCTTATCTACTGTTTGAGCAATAGCTTTTAATCAGTCATTTGAAATCACTGAATTCAAATCTCATTCTGCTACTTGTGCCCATTACATTACTACTACTACAGCCCCTGCAAGATCTTTACATCAGACATCAGTTTCGGTATTTTTATCCCCATTTTGTATTGGGTAAACTGAGGTATAAAAAAGAAACTTGCTTTGAGGTCTTAATGGGCATCTGTGGTAAAGACAACTTTCAAAAGAGCTGAACTGCCCAGGTGCCTCTCTTATGGGCTCTCCAGCTGGTATCAGTTTTGGAGATTCCAGGCTGGATGGGAGCAGGAAGCCCAGGTGCAGATATATACCAGATACAAATAAGATCCTTGTTATTCCTAAAGACTAAAATAATAAATGAAAATACTGGGGAAAGAACTAATCAGTCTAAAATTACTACTACATTGTCTCCTTCATGTGAACTAACTGTTCCAATTCCCTTTGAAGCCCACAGAGAACAACGGGCACTGATAGTCAGGATTCTTCTGCTAAAGTGGGTGCCAAAAAGAAGGATGAACCAGGCGCTCTGAAAGTTCAGGGCCTTCTCCTTTGGACGAAGCAGGATGAGTTTTGACACGCTCATGGGGGTTGTTGGAGTACAGAATTTCTCTCTCCCCCATCTGAGGGGAAGATCAGTGCTGTCCGTAGGCAACAGTTCATGTAGATCCGGAAGCAAGCCTCACTCTGCAGTTTTGCCCCTTCCTGTCTCCTTCATATCCTTCAAACTACAGCAGCAAACAATTACTGGAACCCAAACAGCCTGTGAGAAAACACAGAGCTGATCCCTTTCATTTAGCCAAGTACATGATTTGAAAACAAACAAATCCTTTTTTAAAATAAACCCAGTACAGTGATTTATTTCCAAAATTCCTGAAGTGAAGTAAAAACCACATAAAAGCCCTGAGGCTGTGAACTGAATCAAGGGTAAGTTGTATTTAGCAGAAGTGAATAGATAAGAACAGAAAGAATACAAGGGATCGAAAAAATACATTTCCATGTTTGGGAAGATAGCATATGTTTATATCCATGATGTTTCACTGACTTCTCCTTTTCCAAACATAGCACTGAGCACATGAGCAAAGGAACAGTCACATGTAGTGATTATTGCATTAGCCAAACACAGAACAATATTGAATTCCTTCCATCAGTGGCCCCTTGCAGCCCAAACCAGTGTGGGTCACGAAGCAGAGACCATGTGGTAACTGTGCTGTTGTTTGGTTGTGCTGTGGTTGAGAGGAATGTTGTCACAAGGATCAAAGTGCCACTGTTTCACATTTCGCATTGTTTGCAGAGCTGTTGCTATTGAGGATGATTTCAGGCCTGTGGCTGTGGCCCAGAGCAGTCCTGCACAGTGCTGGGCATTGTGCAAGCACAGCAGAAAACCTTGTGCCAGTTGTGTGGAGGCTGCAGTTTGCACTGTGGTTTGGTTGCCAGCATACACAGAGGGACAAACGTTTTAACCACATCACAAGCATTTCCTGTCACTGGGAAGCATTAGTTCTATGGGAAACCCTTGTCCAAAGCAACTGCAACATCAGCATGACTTCAGAAAAATCAAGCCTAAGGCCACCATTTTGAAGTGATCTAAACCAAAACAGCAATGTTCTTTCATGTGAGCTGCATTTTGGCCCTGAATATTTGACCTTAATTACAATATCAGAAGTAAAGAAGTTTTCATCATGGGGAGTGTATGAAAAATTACAAACACTTCGTTTACACACTTTTGCTGATATTCATCCCAACTCTTACATATATTTGACATCATCTTTGGATAGGTATTCATTTTAGATAATACTCTAGGCATGGTCCCAGGTCAACTAATGCAGCCTGGCTGATGGTATGGGCTGAGCAGAGACTGGGAGCTGTACATTTCCTCCAATAAAACCTCTGTCCTCCTTTCCAGGAAAATCCCCACCACAGAGTCAGATTTATTAGGGGAGGTCTCCATTTACTGTCATGTTTTTAGAGGAGGGTGAAGGGGCTGTGAGGATGAATTCAGGTACTGTCATTGCAATCAAGGAATTAGATTTTCTCTCTCTCTCTCCTCCAAAACTTATTTATGGATTTGTGAGACGAGAGCAGAGTGTGATGTAGGAAGCACAAAGCAACCTGAAACCACCTCAGGTAAGACCAGATGTCAGAGGATCCTTGCTTTCTAGGTTAGTTATTTTTCTCCCACTTGCTGCACACATTTTAACTCAAGGATAACAATTCACACATCTTCAGAATGGAGTTTGTCATAACTGAGGACGTAAGTCCCGTCAGGAGAAATCCTGACAGAAGGAAACTGTTCCTGAGTTCACCCGTCATCATAAACAATTCACACTTCCCTGGACTCTCACAGCTCTCTAACAGTGTAAATGTGGTGGGAATCTTGTGCTTGTTGCTGACATATGGGTGTTTGTATCAGGGAACTGAGCAGCTGCTCACTGATTGCAGCTCTTACTGCAGTATTTCTCCATACAAAAAGAGGGGAGCATAAATTCGTGGCTCTGACTAACTAGGGAACCTGGAAAGATAGAAAGGTACTTGCTAGATCCTAGCATTCATTTGCACAATGTATCTCTTCTGAAACTCTAAAACTATTGGGGTATATGGGGTATATTTACATGTATCTAAATATATAGACATACATATACACACACATATATATATATGGTAGATAACATTCATATTTCAAGAGACATGTAGGCATCTGTCAGCAGGACACTCAGTTCACTACTAGTCCAGATATGTTGTTGTTAACAGAGGGAAATTGATTGACCAAGAAAGGAAATGAACTAAAAATTAGTTCTGAATATAAATTGAAGTCTCTGCTTTTTAGGTGTCTGCTTGGTTTCATTTTTAAGAAGGAACAAGTATGAGTGAGAGAATTTATATTAAAATTTATATTTAAGATTATTAAAACTTCTTCACAGACTGCAGATATTAATATCTAGACTGTGGTAGCAGATAATCTCCCAGTAGGGAGTGGTGTTTGAACTAGGAAATGTCAGTGTTCAGTTGTAGAAAGAATGAACTTAGGGCTTTGTAGATCCATGTCGGAAAGTTTAAGTTCTTACTTGTGAATAAATATAAAATATTAATTACTGAAGGATATTTTAGAGGGGATGTAGTCTGACAGTGGATGGTTGTAAAACAGCTGCCCCCTGCCTTCAGAGGAAACACGATTATAAAGGAATCGTAGTGGGTAAAGAAAAAATGTATCTAATATATTTTGAAATAAAAATAAATCCTTAGAAATTAGATATGGCTGTCAATACTCTAAGAAAATCTCTAACCAAATTAATGCCATGATAAGTGTATTTGTTGTGGGTTTAGTGGACATTTACAAGGGAGGCATGCCTAAGAATTTGTAAACACTATTTATTAAATCTGATGGAGGGGAAAATTTAACCATATGGTGGTAAAGCATGGAGGGAGCATGCTCTGGTATGCAGAGCATTTCATTAGCAAAGTTACTGCTCTTCCACAACACACTCACCTCCAGGACTGGTGTCAGGGATGATGTCATTCCTTTAATAGATAGTTTGGTAAAGTTAGAAAATGGGTTAATAGCTGAGATTGAAAAGGAGGTGACAGCTGAAGGTTCCCACTGGGGAGGAGGGGAAGGGAAGGCTGTGGCAGCCCATCCCATCCCATCCCATCCCATCCCATCCCATCCCATCCACCCCATCCCAGCCCTACCGTCTCGGTGGTCCCGGCTCAGCGCAGGCCCTGGCGAGGGCCGTGTGTGGAGCGGGGCAATGGCCATTGTGACC
This sequence comes from Myiozetetes cayanensis, assembly GCF_022539395.1. Classification (NCBI taxonomy): domain Eukaryota; kingdom Metazoa; phylum Chordata; class Aves; order Passeriformes; family Tyrannidae; genus Myiozetetes; species Myiozetetes cayanensis. The sequence continues at coordinate 6,107,058 of NW_026087522.1, read as the reverse complement.
TTCACCCAAAAGGTCCCATCCCCTGCTGTCTGCAGCCCTGGGTGCTGCTGCTCAGCTCCCCTGGCGAGGGAGGGCTGGTGGCAGTGGGGGCTGCAGGAGCCTCCTCTGCCCCCCAGGCCATCAGGAGGGTTCCCTGGCTGGAGCCGGCCCAGCAAGAAGTGCTGGTAAGCACAGAGTCAACCCCTCCAACACCTCCTCAGGGAAAGGAGCTTATACGTTTTTTTCAGCTGTTCTTCAACTCTCCCATAAGCTTTCCCGGGCATTTTCTCTTTTGTGCATTTACAAAAGCCTGCAGCCCTTTCCCATGGATGCCATGGACACGTGCAGAAGTGTGGGGGCCTTTCTGTGGTTGTAAAAGGAAGAAAGGGAGAAAGAATGCAGTGGAGAGGCTTCCCTCCAGACATGCACATACACACTGTTACTGCTTAACACTTAACATTTCCTCCAGGATTTAGCCTCCAGTTCACCTCCTTTCCATTTAACCTGCACTTAACCTTCGTCTTTAACTGTCTGCTTGTTTACAGACTCCCAGCTTGTCACCCTCAGTATTCCCTTCAGCAGTTGCTGCTCTTTATTACATCTTGCTTCTTCCTGCACCAGAACCCCGTTTCTTTCCAAAAGCAAAGAGCAGTTAGTTACTGAGCTGAGCTGGTTTTGGTATTGTATAAGGAGAGGTTCTTAGAGCTGTTGGTGTGATTCCCAAAACCCATGTCCCACCAGTTTCCTGTCTATTATTAGCCATGGAATAATAATAATAACCCGGGTTCGATTCCCGGTCAGGGCCACTCCCGGGCAGGTGGGGCTCGTTAGCCCTTAAAGGCAACCCACCTACGTCCTGAGGACCTCGCTGCCACCGTCCAAGCTCGCTTGGCCCCGGCAGATGAACCTTAGGATTAAAGGGTGGGCTCAGTTCCGCGCACACTGTGTCTCACCTAAAAAATCCAATGCGCAGGCTGGAAGGTGTAAAGACCTTCCCCGGATCTTCGCTCGCGAAGACTGGCCATTATATTATTATTTTTTTTTTATTTTTTTTATTTTATTTTTTTAATTTTTTTTATTTTTTTTATTTTTTTATTATTTTTTTATTTTTTTTTATTTTTTTTATTATTTTTTTATATTATTAGCCATGGAGCCCTTTTTAAACACAAGGTAACACAAACAGACAGGCTTGTGTTGTATTACAGGTGCTTTGCTTGAGGAATACTGCAGCACTGTATCTCATTCTTTAGTGGAGGATGAGGAATTGATAGCATTTCTAATAATTGATATTATAGACTTTCATTTGCAGATAATCACAGAATGGGTAAGATTGAAAGGACCCCACAGTGGGTCATATAGTCCAACCTCCCTGCTCAAGCAGGGTCATCTCCAGATTCAAGATGCTAATTCTTGTAAGAAAGTCTTTAGGGAAGGCCTTGGTCTCCTTGGGTCCATGAGCAGTGAGTACACTGGAATTCAACTACTGACTTTTAAATCTCTGTTTTCTCCTGAGTGTTCTGTGCCTGTACTAAATGGCAGGGCAAGGCTATGTTCCTAATTGATTCTGTAATTTTGAATTCACTGTCTAAGTGGTGAAGGTAAAGAAAAAACGGAAATGGAGAGGAGCACAACTTTGCCTAAGGCAGTCTGCTGAAGATGGGGAAGAATGAAGCATTGGATAAAAGAAAATAAAAATTGCAGGTATTAGAAAATTGGCCAGTGAAGAGGTCTTGTATTCCAGTTGTAAAAGGAAGGAAAGGGCTTTCATTCTTTCCCAGTTTCAGTGTGCTATCCTGCAGCTGTGCTCTGTGTATTATGGTATATTATCAAGTTTGAACAGTAATTCTACATGATTGTTCCTTAAAAATTGCTATTGATGCTTTTGGTTAACTCACCTTTTCACAGCTCTCCTGCTACATAGTACGTGGCTGTGAGGAGAATACTGAACAATTCTCAGGCTGGCTACTGCTTTGAAAACTGTCTCTGTGAATCTGGAGAGATGACAGGAGATGGCCCTTCCATGAAATACTTTGTAGAGATCCAGGAAACACATTAGAAATTGTAATACAATTCCTAAAAAAAAAAAAAAAAAGGTAAAATTATAAGGGTTGGATTGTTTTCACTCTAAAGCTCTCACAGTCTCTGACTGTGCCAAGGACACAGTGGGGCAGGCACAAATGAGAGGCTTCCTTGGTGCTCTGGGTGGGATGGATGGGCTCAATATCATGGCTGGTGTTGGAAGGAGAAGAGAACATATGTTGTCTACTAGAAATGAGACTTTTGTCATGAGTAATACTGGTTGTTCCCCCCAGCAGGTCAAGCCCAACCTTAGGTTGACTAAGACTATATTGGTCAAGCCAGTTTTTGCATTTCTGGAATATTTTGGAGCCTACCCCTTTAACATAAAAATGTCCAAGCACAGTCTGACCATATAAAACATGATTATATCCTTTTCAAATTCAGATCGGGGAAGTATGAAGTGCTTAATCTCATACTTTCTTCATTAATTGCAAATTTAATTTGTAAACAGCTGCATGAGTTAGAAATTCCATCTCCTGTGATGAATACAGACCAATTAAGGTTATAAGTAGAAATAATTTATGGGATATGTCAAAAGCAAAAATAGATTTACATAGAGCTGTATTGATTGAAATGCAATCTCATCAATCTGGAGGATGCTCTGGACAGTATTCAAGGAACTTGTAGATGAAAAAGATTTGAAGACAACACAACAAACCGAACATCTTAATTTGTAAGGGAACTAAAACGTATCACTGATTCCCAGCTGCTATAATAATTCCCTCCCTTCTCACACAGCTCCACAATACTGACAAATCTAAATATGAAGAAGAAAAATGTCTTTAGAAGGCTGTTATTTTGCTGCCTGAATTGTGTCAAGGAAGTGTAAATATAATCACATTTTATCCTCAGATCTGAAATGGATTTCAGTTGCAGAGATCACAATGTAGCTTTGCCTTGATTGATAACAGCTCCCTTGTTCCCATCAGTAATACAGTGAGGTAGGGAGGAAGGAGGAAGCAGATCAGTTCATGACAGAATTACTAGGCAATTCACTCAAAATCCTGTATCTTTATTTGTGCCAGGAAGGGAGAACACACCCCAAAGTTTTGTGATGATTTTTTCTGAAATTATTTAGATGCAGAGGCCCAAGTAATATCACAGGACACACATGGCCTCATTGTCCCTCTTTGAGAGATCAATAAGAAGCTTACGGCTTTCTTGGATTTGTTATGGAAAAACAAATTCTGGCTGATACTTCTTGGTGTTTTCAGAAAGAGCTGACAGCAGGCTGATGGAGATTAAAAGCACAAAATGCCTGGGTCAGCTCTGGAGAGGTTTCTCGCTCCTTCTGCTTCACAACTGACTGTAAAACCCTGAGCTCTTCTCCCCTTGCCCACTGCAGCCCTCCAGCAACACCTGTGCTCCCAGAGTGGAAGTGCCTTTTCTGAACTGGTAGGGTCAGCTGGACACTGCTCTTGGCTGCTCCTCCCACCCCCCCAGCTGGGAACATCAACCCTGTCCCTCTCAGCTGCACGAGAGTGGAGGGCAGGGCTGCCCGTGGAGGGGACTGGGCTGCTGCTGAGGGAGCAGTGACAGCAGCACAGTGAGCAAAGCACAGCCTGTGCTGATCTCAGCTCAAGGGTTGTTCATCCAGGCTGGCTCTTCTTCTGCAGAGGTGTGTCCTCACATCCCACTGCTGAGCAGGACATGGGGCACTTCTGGGGCTGTGCAGAACCAGCACAGTGGTGAGAACAACCTGGCCTGCTTTGGTCACTGAGTTGATTTATTTACCTGGAAACAGTGTGACTGGTAGCTCAGGAGAACAGTGAAGGGAAGATGGGGAGAGAAATTGCTGGTGCCACCTGTAGTCTTGTCTGGGCTCCTCCCTGCTTGGCCATGTCATTGGGTCAGCATTTGGTGAAGGAATGGCTGATGTTTGATGCATTTGCAGCTTTAGAAGCTTAGGTGAGTTCATACAGTGCCTTATGGATTGCAAATTAAATTCCAGACCAGAGCTGCCTCCCAGTTTTCTCTCATCACAGTTCTTCAGCAAATGAATTTCTAACCTGATCACCTGGCCAAGCAACCTAATTTTATCTTGCATTTCCTGCTCACACAGCTCGAACCATTTCCTCTCCTTCCCCAAGTGTGAATTTGCTGTAGCTGGCAGAGCAGTGTGGTGAGGCTCTGAGGGCTTGGTAGCCAACCAAAAATGACGCATGTGGAGACTCCCCTCCACAGCTGTATCTTTTTCAAAGTGATGTTTGTAGCAGAGAGCTACAAAAGCGCTATTATGTTGTCTTGAGTGGCTATGCGGGCTGCATTCTAAAAGCAGGGATTAAATTTTGCCATCACTGCCCATGAGCAATTTGCTATTGTGCAGCAAGCAGCTTTGAGAGCAGGTTATTATTGCTGTCTGCATGGCATGAAACCTGAAACAGGACTCCCAACCTTGGAAAAAAAAAAGATAATCCCTTTTCCTCTGTTGCTGGCATTACTATCTTGGAAGTCAGAGACATGCAGCCTCCTTTCTCTTCTGCTAATGATCCTGTGCACGGTGTTGTTACTTGTTACTGTGTTTGCCTCTGCTGCTTCTTGGATGATGCTGGGATAGATGTGGCTGTTCCCACTGAACAGTTCCAGCTGATGGAAGCCCTTGTCTGCCTATAGATCCCCATCTGTGTACAAACGAGCAGTGACAGACACTTCTGGGGACAGGAAGTTAACCAGCAAGTTACAGTGAACAAAGAAAGTGGCAAACCCCTTAGAGGTGTATTTATTTTTATTCTATTAGATGTCAGACATAGAAGTGACAGAGGATGGCTTTTTGGAATAGAAATTTCTAAAGCAAAGAGATATCATCAAGGGCTGTTTCTTCCATTGTTGTTTTCTAGGCAGGGCCAAAATTTTAACAGCTCAAGATGCTTTGAATTAAAGCAAACTCCACTCCTTTCCTTTTCTCATCCCACTCCATCTCTCCCCCCCAGTCACAATCTAGATCACAGAAACGCTCACCACTGCCTCTCAAAGTAGTTGGGGTTTTTTCTGACAGGCAAAGAAGTTACACTTGACTGCACATTGTAGAGAAAATACACTACCATGTGTTTGCACTTTTCTGTTATTCCATTTTTCCCTAACTGTCCATAATACTCCTAATTAACCCCAAATTTCAATCCTTTTCCACATTATGTAGGAATCCAATTGATATTCAGTTGACTCCCACAGAATAACTTCATGTCTGTCTTAAGTATCAGCTTGATATCAAAGTAAATTTACCATTAAAATGATTTCCAGTCATTTTTTCTTTGCCTCAGCTTCACAGTGAAGGAGGACTTGGCTCTTTCCAAACCAAGTGCTAATGGAAATAAGGTGCCAGCTGTAAGTCTCTTATCCCAGATGAAACTTGTCTTCTCAGGCCTCCTCTATGAAGATGAAGAGCCCAAAATCCCAGAGGAATTCCTGGGAAGATCTGAGGAAGGCCACCTGTGTGGATGAATTTGCCCCAGAATCAGAGTGACTTTTCTTCCCTTTTTCTCATGATCTGTATTCATTCTGCCTTACAAAAAGTCCCTTTGAGAGAAATTAATTTATCAATTTTTACTCTAAGGATCCATATCAATCTCTTTTTCAAAAGAAAAGGCTAAAAATCCAAGGCCTAGGGACAAAATCACCTTCTTAAAAGAAAATGTCCAGACATAGAAAGAAGTCCAGTGAAGACCTGATTTTATTGCTCCCTATTTCCCCTGCAGTTGATCCAATGGTGCTGTGAGCAGTGCAAGAATCAAAGTAGTCATTGTACCTGTGAGTATTGTAGGGCTGAGGTTCAAGGCATCCCTCTGCTCAAGGAAATGCCAGGGCTCCTGGACTGGGATCCTGGATCTGGGTTTGCATGAGCCCTCTGCTAACCTAGTCCATCTTTCTCTGGTCCAGAAATTATTTGTTTTTTAAGTCAGGATGTTCCAAGTCCAGTTCCCTCCAAGTATCTCTCTCTCAGTTCACTGTCCAACAAGGTCCACATTTTGGCTGAAGCTTTTCCATGGATGAGGCCTTTTTTGCCTGCATTGCCTGATGAACTCACAGAACAGGCTTTCCCTTCAGCACATTGAAGTGATGTTGGTGAGGGTCACAAAAAAAAATCTGGGAGATTAATTTTCTCTGGGGGTTCTGCCTCTCTGTCAAATCATCTTTGACAGGGCCAGTTGTTCCAGCACATCTTGGGGGAGGGCAGATGCACACCCAGCCCTGCCCAGCATGGGCACCTCTGCAGCCTTTCCACAGGGAACAAAGCTATGGCAGTGCCAGATCGGACTGACCTGCTGTTTGAGGAGGTTGTGGAATTTAATTAGCCCCCAGAAAAGCACTTGGTGTTCTTGGGACACAAAAACGTGACTGAAGTATCTCTGTTTCCATCCTAGTAAAATCTGCCTGAAAATGAAACAACCATATGGCTTTTCTGGTCAACATTTGTTGGAGCAGAATGCTAATGATGGAGGAGGGAACGACATCGGTGCGGTTCCCTCCCTGCTCAGGCTCGGGGCTGTCACTGGTGCTGTGCCCTGTGCTCCCCCAGCACCAACCCCACCCGCGCTGCCACTCCAGCCACGGCCCTGAGCGCACAGAGGGCTCAGGAAGGGGCTTTGTGCCGCAGCTTCACACGTGGGAGTGAAAGAATCTCCCTCCCCCGCCTCCCCCACGGCCCCTCATTTCCGACAGACAGGCTCTCATCGCGCTATTGCAGGTCCTGGCAGTGGCAGGGGCTGTTGGTGCTGCTGCCTGCCTTGGAGGAGAGGAGCTGAAATCATCTGCTCTGTGTAGTGTCCCTTGCTGGACATAAGAGACAGATGTGAGTTGCAGGGAATGTAAATTGAGTGAGCATATTGCAGTTGCTGGACACAGCTCTGGTGGGTGTGCTTTGGCTCCGCTGCTGATGGGCACAGCCCACCCTGCCCGGTGACACCGGGCCATGTGTCCCTGCTGCCTGTCCCGGGGTCCAGCCAGGAAACAGGCTGTGGCTGCATAGGGTGGCACAGGAGATTTCCGTGGCTTTTCCATCATAAATTTTTCTTTCTTTACCTTTTTCCCTCTTCCCTTCCTGTGAGCAGATGAAACATGCACTTAATTTTCAGGAAAGTGACTGCTGTGGTAGCAGCTGTGGGAAATCAAATGCACAGCAGGCCCCCATAATTCACAATAATTTTGTGTAGCAGTTTCTGATGATGTGATATCAGGTGAAAATTATCCCTGCTACTTTCTCATGTGCCACATCTTTGAACTCCAGCCTGCTTTTCCATTGGCATGTGTGCCTAAGGCTACCAGATTATTGACAGGGGAGAAGAAGTAATATCATAGATTTAGTTCTTAAATCTTCCTTTTAAACATATTGCTGGGGATGCACACAGGGTGTTGCTGGAGCCTCAGCAGCAAAGACCATTGTTGTGAGCCCTTTTATTTCCACTGTTTTTATTTATACAGACTCCTTTGCAAAGAAGCACCCATTTTGATCTATTATATTTACCCACAAATGTGATAGTTACTTCTGACAAGATAAAAATGATAATGATATCTCTGTGTCACAGGATTTTATTTCAAATGAAAGATCTAACGGAGCATATCATGTTTTATTATTGTTGTAAGTTCAGTTATTAGCATCTGAGGAGAGGCATTCTCCCTTCCCTGTCTCCATTCCAGTTGTGTGGTTGGATCTTGGCTCAGGACATGGGAAAGGATGCACATGGCTCCAGCTGAATGTACCACTTAACACAGGCAGTGCAGCCCCTCCTTTTAAAAGATTCTTGAAAACAGACTTGGAAAAGTGGGTACAGCGTGCCTGTTCCCCATCAGCCAGTGTAGACTTAGAAGACATGAGACCTAAAGGGTCCACATCTCCTCAGCAGGAAGGGGAAGGCCTCCAAGAATCATTTAACCCAGGAGGAGATTTGGAGCATGTTATGATGAAAGCAGAGAAGCCCAAAGGCTTCTCTAAAGGGCCTTAGGGGGCCAAAGGGATGTGCAGTTTCCTGACATCTCATCAAGGGGTCGTTTGTACTCTGTTGGCAGGACAGCAGGACCCTGGGGTCAGAGTGTGTGTGCTGTCATCAGCATCAGATCCCTGAGTGAGGGAGCTCAGGAAGGGAAGGAACGTGGGATTGCAGTTACAGAAGATGTTGGTGAAAGGTGAAACTTACTGCAATTTGAGACATCATTTCCATTGTTAGGTATCAGATGGGGCTGTTACAGCTTGGTATGAAAGAACGCTTAAATATTGATGATGAGTCTGCTAAGTGGAACATTGCCTGCACCAAGAGGACCCCGTGAATCTGGAATATTTAATGTAATCAGCTGGAACGTAATGCACAATATGTACAGCCTTTTCCACCCTGTGCATTTAATCACTGCTCTCCAAAGGCTATTACCTGCAATAGCACTATGCCAAATCTAAAGTTGGGAGCAAAAACTCCATTTCCCATGGCAAGAGTGCAGAAGTTCCTCAGATGATTTTAGTTCCCTGGTTTCAGAGAACACCTTACAGAGGTATTGTCAAAAATAAAGTTGTCCCAATAGTATGGATTTAATTTGCAAATAAAAGCACTAAATACTGTTTATCTACCGTTACTGGCTTAGTTACTGTTGGGAAGCCATCACATGCATTAATTTAGGAAATAACAAAAAAAGTCACTAATTTGGAGACACAGGGTAATTCCTGCTCCTTCTACAATTAATTCAAAATATCAGTTAAAGATTGCTTCATTAATATTCTTTTTTCCTACTTCTCTTCTCTTAAAGAAATTCCCTTCCTACCAGGATCTTCAGACAACCCTCGCAGACCACATAATGCTGCCATGAGTAAAGTTAATAGTGAGCACAAAACAGGCCAAATTAGAGAAAATAGTCCATTTGAAGTTTTAAGCTGAAGATCAACAACCAATGGATTCAAGAAAGAAAGAAGCCATCAATGCACTAATTGTCTGTTGCTTGGGAAGAGAGGTATGTCCTGACACAGCAGGTGTGTCAGCAGCTTCTGCAGTGGCAGGGTTATAACAGCTGATGCATCCTATAATAGATGATGTATCCTATCATGGAGACATGGATGACAAACAGAGTGATACCAGTTCAACCAGCACTGATAAAATGAGCCCAACCTGAATATGCAGAGGTCTGTGAACTTGTGGCTTGCTGTACACAGATGGTGACAGACACAGTTCCAGTGGTTAGACCCAGCTACTCTGGATTCTACTACTGGCCTTGGCAGGTTTATCCAGGGACTCAGTCTCAGTGCGTGTAAGGCAGAGGAATAAACCCCAGGAGCACCTGCAAGCTCAAGTCAGTGTAGAGGGATAGAGAGGGACAGAGACACTGAGAGGTCAGCTCTGGTCCTGCAATGGCCCTTGAGCTGCTGTATGAATGAGTGGCTCCTGGATGAATGCATTCCAAGGATGGGTCCCTGGCAGTAGGAACTGAACAGCAGTCTTGAACAAGTGCTCAGTACATGCCTCAAATCCTGCCTTTTCCCCAGCCTTGCTGAGAGAAACTGGCTGTGGGTGTTTGCAGTGTGTATTTCTGTATTTAAGCAAGGGCTGTTGAGGCTTTGCTGCTTGCCTGAACTCCCTGACCAGCCTTCCATGCGCCAGCACCTGGGCACTTATAGGGGATGGACCCACAGTGCTCTTAGAGCACTTTTTAGATATTTTGTTTTGTACTGAAACTCCAGTACAGATCTTAAATCTGGATTAAATCAGTGAACAGCACAGGCATCACAGTTACATGGGCTGCTTTCCCTGACTATGGGAAATGATGGGCTTGGAGAGAGATGTGGGGGAGACCAGTAGTGAAGCTTTTTTCACTAACAAAAAACCCCTGAACAACCTTCAGCCGACACAGACGATTTAGTGGCCAAGCCACAGCCCCCCCTGCCCCCATTCCATGTCTTCTGAGTGCCTTCATCAGTGACCAGGTGACTGGCTGTGTAACCCAGAGCCTGCTTTTATTTACTACTCTAGTGGTTAATAAAGACAAGGATGAGATGGAAGAAGGCCATACTCTACAATGAAAACTCAGAGGTCCCCACAGAGCTACACCAGCTGCATTTTCATTTCCACTGGTGCTGCTAAACACCACACATGGGAAGAAGCACAAACAACCAGAGAACTACAGCCCTGTCATGCTGAAAATAAAGCCTGCAGAATAATCCTGAGTGTGCCTTTATTTAACTGCCATAGCCCTAATTTCTTGCTTGCAGGCAGACACTATAAGCATGGCTCAGCACTGACTCATCACATCAGATTCCTGTACCAGGCAAAGACCTTAAATGAAAGTGCAAATCCATCAATATTTTATTTCTCCTAAGAGCATGGCAGTGGGCATGCAAAGGTTTATAACCAGTCTCTGCCTACAACTGGTCTTTAAAGGAAGGTTTTTGAAGAGCTGAGCCAATATGTTCATCCAGAGCTAAATGCAAATAGCTGTACTACATCACCAGTGCAGGAGGAAATGAGTTCACAGAGAGGTGAAACTGTGCCCCACGAACCACTGATCCTCCACCCATTTCTCAGGTGTGCTAGAAGTAATCTCTCACCCTCCTGGACAAAAAATGTGAACAGCAGTGAATGACTGACCCAAATGAAGGTCATTCTTACACTGATTTGGGGTCTTGTGATTTGCAAGCAGTTGAACCTGGCTCTGTTGTTGGACAGGTACCTGTGACAGCACCTCTGTTCTTCAGCTTCTGAGCTGATGTTCAGCCCTGTAAACACCTACCCATAGGCTTCTAAGACCATTTCAAGGGCATGAGCCCTTTCAGAAAGCTATTTCACTGTCTGTGATAAAATAACCCCCTCTTTCCTCAACAAACTCCCTTCCCCGAAGCAAGCCCACTGCCAAACCACACAGACCCCAACACAATCAGCCCATGGGCTGCCATCACCCAAATTTAGAGCATTAAGTCTGGGGGAATGGGAGGGAGGTGTCCTACCCACACTTGGGGATGTGCTGGGAACCAGCAGGACCAGACTGGCCTTTGTTTTCTTTACAGGCAGAATTGAAGAGAGACATTTAGGAAGAAGAAGATCTAGGATAAAAAAAATAATAAATCCAGAAATGGAAGGGAGGGGAGAATACAAAATGCTCTGGTTTTAATCAGGAAAAGCAATTTAGTGGCAGTTTTCTGCATAATTCTGCTGAAGAAATAAATTATGCAGAAGAATGTGCTTTTCTCCTGAGGCTAAAAAAAGAACAAGTGGGGCTCAGGGAAATGCCTGGGACTTACATGTGTTTGCTATTTAGCTTCATTTTTTGACAATTCCTTGTAGGTTGAATGTAAGCTTCAGCTCTGAAATGGACTCCTGACAGGAGTGCAGCAGGAGTGTCCTCTCACACGGGAGAATTTAGTTTTCTCTTCAGTGGTGTGGGAGCATCTCAGAAAAGCCTTTCCTGCTGTTTCTGGGGCAACTCTGCCCAGGGGGCCTCACTGAGCCTCCTCCCCCAGACCTGCTCACTTGGGTAGATGTGCCTGTTCTTTGGGATGAACTTGCAGGACATGGGAACCCTGTCAAAAACAGATGAAGACTGAGGCAAGGCTGGCTTTCCATTGCTATGTTAAAGGAAAACAAATGCTGCAGTTTTTATTTCTTAGACGTTTTGTGCAGCAGTTTCCAAACCCATGACATGGAGCAGTGCTTTTCCTGAAAAGAAAAAAAAAAAAAAACCAGGCCCAAAACACTGAAATTTTGTATTCCTTAATGGGAAGAACTTAAATTTTAAGATTACTTGTTTTTCATTGAAATGCCTAGGTTTGGGACTTGGGAGCTCAGAGCACTTAGTTATATTTTAAAGCCTTTATTCTAAGCTTCAAAATATCAATTAAGAAATCCTTGAGTACAAGAGGATCCTCCTGAAACACCCTATCAAAGTTTTGTCCATCTTTTGTTTCAGTCGATTAAACTGGAGTACAAAATTGGTGCATGAGGTGGGTTTTGCAGAAGAGAAGAACATATTGAGAGGCAAAACACAGACTTTATCCTCCAGACTTTGAATTTTCTCATTATAGCCCCAGCTTCAGACAGTTACTGAGTCCCTCCTGCTTAGTCCCAGGTGGTGTTTAGGAATTGGGAAGAGCACCCATTAGTTGTCACTGGGGGCCCTGAAGTGTCTTGGCTGGGGCTGTTCAGCTGCTGACACCCTGCTGACAGTGGGGCTTGAGGGGAGCAGGTGGCATCAGTGACCTGGGGACTGCAGGTAAGAGGCCCTGAGGAGGACTTGAGGGCAGGAGATGAGCCCTGAGGCTCTGGAGTGCAAAGGTGTCTGGCTGAGGAGAAACTGGATTTCCTGTAGGGACTTTCTTCCCCTGTGGCATTCCTGCCCTGGAGCTTGTTTGGGAGCCTGAAGGATGATCTGGGGCTCTGTTCCCACCTCCTGAGGATGTGTCCCTCTAGACTTGGAGGGTCCATTCCCCATTTCCTCCTTGGTGCCAACATCTCACAAGTAACTCTCCATGGCTGGCATCGTTTGGAGTCTGCCATGGAAATGGATAGCAGGCACCTTCAGCACACCAGAGGGGAGAAATGCTGCTGAGTCTGAAAACTTAAACCCTGTCTGAAGCCTTCAGCAATGACCAGGAGATTCTTAGAGAGTGGTTTGCTGGTGTTTCCTGTGGTGTGTGGAGGAGAAGAAGGGATGGCCAGACAAGGATGGGAGGGCAGCAAACAATTCTGATCCCCTTTCTACCAGTTAATTCCAAACTTCGGGCAGGTCCCTCCATTTCTGGGAGGGATCTAATGTTACCCTGGGGCTGTTTTATCCCAAGGAGATGCAATACTGCCAAGGCAATTGACATTAGGACTTAAATTCCTCAAGCCACAGGTGCTGTGGAAGATCCTTAATATCTTTTTATGTTTGTGGCTACACTGGTGATGTTTTTCGTGGGTCAGGGGCTTATTCAAAAGACTGTGATTGTGAGGAGATATATAATTTAATTTAATTCCCTGTTTACTGTGAATTTGATGTGATGATGCCTCACGACTGCTTTATGACGAAGAAGACATGCATGATTACAGTTCATAGCCACCTCACAGTTGGAGATATGAATATTTTTCTTAGTGATATTACTGTGGAAACCATAATGCACAAACTTCCTTCTTGCCCTGATGGCTGCAGTTGTGAAAACTGTGTGCTGCAGTGAAATCCCACTCTCTCTAACCATGCAAGAGCTGTGTTTTCTATATCAGGGGACTCTAATTTTTCTATCTCATTCTGTATCTGTGTATAGTGACTGATCCTGAAAGATGCAACCAGGATACATGGCAGTGCAGTGGAGACTGGGCTGTCCTTGGAATAATGGCCTGTTTTCTGAGCATGGTGTTAAAAATGTAAGAGACAGAAACCTTTTCTGCCTAAAACTGGACCTCTGTTCTGTGAAGAACAGTTTATGCTCCTTCTTCATATACAAGGAACCCACCCCCAACTGAGGGTTGGAACTAGATGATCCCTTTGCAACCCCTTGGAATTCTATATAAACTGATGAAATTCATATAAAGTCACTGAAGGAAAATCAGTATTTTCTAAAGGAATATTGAAAAATAAAATTAAAAAAAAATCCTTTTTCTTATTTTTATGCAGAGATTTTGAAATGTCATATCCAGTGCTCCATGTCCAGAGAGTCTGTTCATGTTCTTGGGAAAATCGTCTGTTTTGCAGGCTTGTGTGTCTTTAGTTCAAGCAGTGGAGCTGACTTTTACACCTCAGTTACAACACAGAGATGAGTTCCACAACAGGTGAGCATGCTGGAGGGTGTTTGCCCGGTCAGGGTTGCACCCATCGCTGTGGGTCTGACAGAACACGGTTTTCCATGACCGTGTTCTGCCGCAGAGGCTCTGGAAGGGCTCGTTTTTGGGACAGCACCTCAAGCCGAACACTTTCTGGCAGTGGGGATGTGCACAGACATGATTGGTACCGAATCAGCTCACTTTTAGGGCAATTTCCCCTTGTCCTTCCCCCATCCCCAGCCCGGTTGATTTGCCTAATGGAAGCTGACAGTAAACCTCAGCCCTGATTGTCAGATTTCCCTACAAACCTCAAGGGAAAGAGAGGAAGGCAGACATTTGAGGAACAAAAATAGCACACATAATGAGCTCCCTTATTTAGCCAAACTGCTTTTTTAATAATCTTCTTCTTCATTCTATCCCTTGCACAGACAGACACACTGAACAGGCGGCAGCTTCAAACAATATGAGCTGCTTTGGGTGTTGGAATGGACAGGGAATAGGTGGCAGCCACTACTGGCCCCTGGGTATTGCTTGGTGCCTCTGTGGAGAAAGCTTGGAAAAGCCATTTGGGAACAGCCTAAAAAAATATATCTTCCTTCTTAGAACTTTTGTTTAGCATCTAAACCCCCATCTAGGACATGCACTCAATGTGCTGTCCCTCTGGCATGTGCTCAGGCTGGCACTCTGATCTGAGCTTTGGGCACAGGGACAGCTCAGGACACTGTGCTCTTTACATTCAGACAGGGAAAATGTTTTTTTCCCCAAGGAAACCTGAAAATCATCCTTAAAGCAGGAAAAAACAGTCAGACAAAGCAAGCAAAGGAAGTTATCCTTCATACACTCTTTAGAATCTGGACACAATAGTTTTTGTAGGATGCTACATTCTACAAAATAGTCTCTTGGAGGTGGGCTGTGGTTTTTTAACTGTTCCAGAAGTGTAGCTGACAACAAAGAAAGCTTCTTTATTGACTTTCCATAGGAAAACATAACAAAAATAATATGGAAAATAGGATAGTGTCATATAGGCTATCATCAGATATGGTGGATGATATAGGAGTTTGATTTATTTCAGGATGTATCTGCTCTACCTCCCAGTCTTTAGGAAGGGTAGAACTTTTACAAGTAACCCAGCACTAGAGATGATAAACTCTACTTTCAGCATCACCCCCCTATTAAGAAGGCTTTCTTTACCTTACTCTGCACTTGCTCTGGAGTCTTATTTTATGGTAACCAGAGGACAAGACATGGTACACCTTTTATAGCATTTTTCGCCTAGAGAGGTCCCAGCAGTATAAAGTACTTGAGTTGTATGTTATCCTGAGCAGTGGAGAAATGCAGCTTCTTCAGGGGCCAGGCTGACTCACACCAGACATGTTTAGGCTCACACACTGGTGCAGCAACTGTCTGTTGAACAGTGTTTGTAGTTATGATTTTGCTCTTACTACAGGCAGGCTTAATTTCATTGCCAGTTTTGCTTAAAACAAAGAAGAACTTAAAAGGAAGAGTAAACTTGTCTATTAATTATCTAAATACTTTCAAATGAGACTGATCTTAAGAAGCAACTGGTGTTTTATCCCTTGGTTTTCAGCTCCTAAATAACATTGCCAACTTTGGCTGTGCACGAGGGATAAATGATGTCTGAATGTCATCAAATGTTAGACAGCCCTAAATATATCCCAATAAGTTGTTTGGGTAAGGGAACATAGAGGTGAGGTATAGAACCTTTCTTGTTGCCTCAGAAATTTAAATCCATTTACCATATATGTCTTATATTCATCTATATTCCAGAACTGTATTATCTTTATTTTTGTGGATTCATGTTGCTTTCTGCTGCTTTTAATCCTTAAAACCAACCCCAGATAGATGTTTTGTCTCAAATATATCAAATCAGCTCCTTCTGAATCAAGACAGAAGCCATATTTTTTGTTCAGGCAGGTTTTTAAGGTTTTTACCCAGCTCAAAACCAGGCTGGGGTGAAGTAAAATGTCATTTTGAAAGTGTTTCTATGCCATTATGAGGGAGTGATTTACCAGTCTCACAAGAGTTGTTATTATTAGTTAGACTAGGTATGTGTGCAGATGATGTTGAATTTTCTAACGCTTTGAGCCTGTGCTAGTTTGAGTTTTGGGAAGCTTCTCTTAGTCATTCACCAGCCCAGGCTTGGAAAGAACATCCAAAAAAGTAGAGCTTTTCACAGTTCTTTTATATCTCCCTTTTTTGAAACTGTTTTTTAAAAAAACAGATTTTCCATATCTGTCCTTTTCTGCCTATTCTGCTTCCCTGTTCTGTCCAATGTCTTCCCTTCTGGTCAGTCCTGCACATGGGAAATTATAAAACAGCTCCTGAGCTACTTCACCAGTCAGACTCTGCTGTATTTCCATCAAAATTCAACTTTCTACTTGCTGTGATACGTAAAAAAGTCCTGCTACTAGGTCCAGGTGAGCAGAGTGCACACTGGACCTTGCCATCCTTGTGCACTGCTTTACCTCCTGCTGGGTTTGTGGACAAGTCTCTCAAGTTTGTTATTGAAAGTGGAAGAATGAAGGCTGTATTTGTCCAGCTGAAGTGTAGAGGAAAGCCCTTCTCATCTTCTTAGCTTGTGTTACCCCCCTCATGCTCTTTGTCTGTGTGTTGTTTCAGTCCCTGTCAAACCTATTACACCCTGGGAGATGCTGCATTTCCAAGGGTCTGAATGCATTGCTCTGTACTGGGAGATAAAATTACTAGAACAAATGCCACCCATGTAATCTCCTTCAAAGAGCAGGAATCTATCTGTAAGTCACTGCTGTAACCCAACAGGGATGATTTTACTGCAGAATACTGGGAGAAAAAAGCCCCCTTTGGAATCCAGAAACTAACCAAA
The DNA here is from genome assembly GCF_022539395.1 of Myiozetetes cayanensis. Classification (NCBI taxonomy): domain Eukaryota; kingdom Metazoa; phylum Chordata; class Aves; order Passeriformes; family Tyrannidae; genus Myiozetetes; species Myiozetetes cayanensis. The sequence goes on along the minus strand of NW_026087522.1, from coordinate 6,090,438 downwards.
TATCAAATTTGATTGTCAACTCCTTTCAGAAGTTGACACGAAGACTGATGGTTAATAAGCACGTGTTCTTCATTTGCATTGTAAACTTTTAGTGCAAACTGCAGGAAGCTATCAAAATAGTCAGTTCATTATTTTGTTGGTTTTCCTTTTTCCTATTGTCTACCCATGGGAGAGAAACTATATATCAATAAAGGAATAGTGAGAAACTCTGCTGGAGGACAGCAAGATAACAGATTGCAGTACATACCCTCAGTTCCTGGGTGGGTGCCAGGTTAGTGCCTCACACCAGCTCAGAAAGTCAATGGACAATTTATTCTGTACTAGAAATAATTTTGCTTGTTTCTTGTTTTTTTTTCTAGCAGTGTATTTACACACACACAAAGTGAATCTCAAATTCAACAGATGGATGAGATTATAAAGAGAAGACAGGCTGCTAAAAAAAGCCAAGAAGCTATTGTCTTTGATTTATGGATTTGTTCCAGTCTGAGAAACTCAAAGTGTTCTTTGATAAGAGCCATAAGTGATTAGAAAGTAATGAACTATGGAGAAGAGTCAGAAGATGGTGAGATTAGATCTTCATGACTGAACAGGTCATGAAGATGAACCAATCTGCATGAAATGCTGCCTCCATGTCAGCTTCTCAAAACTGTTGATTTATTCCTGTTATCTTTACATTTTGCTTCCAAAGAGCAAGATATGAGAAATTAAGTAGCCAAAACCAGAGACTTTTTCACTTAATGTTTCATTAGCTTCTGTATGTTTGCAGTTTACTTAAAACTTGTGCAGGTGACCATTTGCCTTGTTCACCTTCTCAGATATTCATGTTTAAATAAAAGATTTCCAAGTGGAGAAAAAATTCTTAGGTTAAATTCAAAGTCTCTTTTGATCTCTCAGAGATTTAATCATTGAAAACTCTCAGTGAAAGGGAAAACCATTATTCCTACATTAGACCAAAGAAATAGTATTGCAGGTCTCAAAAGTCTTCAGAATTTTATCCTTGTCAAGTATAGAAGATCTCATAATAAAATCTGTTTCTGTTTATTTCAATATCTGCACAGTTGAAAGTTTCTTATTCCACTTGCAATTCTATCAAGAGGATTTCAAGCAAAAGTAGTTCTTAGTAGCAGTAACAGTCTTATCACAGTGATGATCTGAGGATAGAAATGAGGCAGGATTAGCAGTAGTGCCTTTCAGCTAATCATCTACTGCACTCCTCTATCAAAAGATAATGCCCAGCAGCCTGTGATGTCTTGGATTATAATTCTCTGTGATTAATATATGGAACTTCTAGCAGTTACCTTGGGGTGTGGAGTTAAATGTTACATGCTGAGATCAGAAGACACTGTCCAAGTCCTCATTGCATTTCTTTTATTTTTAACCAAGAATAGATGAAGAACAATTATTTTCCCTGTTTTCTACTGGGGACACAATTATGCCACACTGTACTCGTTCTTTACTTAGGAACTTTGTACAAGAGAGAAGAGTTTGGTTTAGATTGCCTGAATCTCAGTGGGGTTGCCCCAAGGCCACCCTCTGGTGTTTTGATTTCTGGTATTAGTTTAAGCACTATTTATAAAAATTACTTAGGACATCTATTTGAGTAACTTTAGTGCAATCAGGATGCCAAATTCTGTAGGCTGCTTTGACAACCTCAGCATATCTGCAGGAAACCATCGGTATAATGGGTTTATTGGAGTTGAGTAAAGAACAGTGTAGTGTGTTAATGAATATTTCACAGATCCTTTGTAATATCTTATTCTATCTTTGTAAAATCTTCAGATTAGTAAAACATTGACATTTTTCAGTGTCATTTGGTCAGACACTCACTTCTGTTACATGATAAACTCATTGACCCCTTCACAACTGTATAGTCAGCAAGTTTTTAGAAGATTTCAGCACTGGACAGCCAGAAAATATCCTCATGGATGTACTAGAAGAACTGTGTTTGCTGTATTGAGGAGTCTTCAAAATGATAGTCCTTGAAATGATTTGTAAAAACAAGTCTTCCCCTCTTTTTCCTCTTCCAGTCCCAAACCCAGGACTCTCAGAACTACCACCTGTTTTCTTTGGCCTGCAATACTTCGTGCTTCACAGGTCTTATTTCACCCTTTCAACTTGACTTTGATGCAGCTGCAAAGGGCAACGTGTGTTCTCTCCCAGGTAGGAGCAACATCCATCTGTTTAAATAGGAAAAGACCATGTCTGTTCTTTATTGCAAAAACTAGGAAGTGAGAGCTTATGGATTTCTTGTTTCCTTGAAAAGTGAAATGGCTCCATTTCTCTGGCCACATCCAGCTGTGTAGATATGATTTCCCTCTGTCATGTGATCATGCAGATTTGCTGAACACAAGCACAGGTTTGCTGTTTTCCATTGCCAGGCTCAGAAGATCTCAGCCACCTGGGGGGAATGTGCACCTTGGTGCTCAGTCAGGGGTCGCAGGACCGATTTATGTTTGTGTTTCCTGTAGACAGCTTTGTTCCATCAGATTAAGCTGGGATTCTTTTCAGTTGAGGCACCTTGGTGTAATCAGCTGTTATAATTATTTGTCTAATGCTAGCAGTGTGCTGGGAACTTTAACTCAGAGCAGAGCTCTCCGTGTTCTTCTCATATGGGCCATTTTTGCTTACCAGACTCCAGTAGTGCTTGTGCAGGAGGAATTACTTGGCACTGGATTTTGGCCAATGGATGGAATACAACACTGGAATAGGTGCATAAAACTTGCCCTAACTCTTGGGCAAAGATTCATTGCAGAGTTTTGGAGAAAACTTTTCGGATTTTCAACAGCACAAATCTGGGTTTTCTGGTTTGTAAAGATCCTCAAAGACATCAAAAACAGTTTCAGGAATGAGTTGCAAATGGATTGACTAAGAAAAAGGTCAGTTTGCAAATCATTAAGTTACTTCAAGCCTAGACCAAAAAGCCCAATAACTCTGTGTATTCCCCAAATTGTTGTCTGTGAACTCTTGCTGAGACAGATTGATGGCTGATAAAGTTGAAGAAATCATTTGGAGTCATGATTTTAATTCCAGCCCTCAGAGGAGAACTTGGCCTGATTTGGATGGGAATTTGTTTCCTATAAAATGCTGGGTGTGCATCTGAATTTGGTCTCTGGTGACTGGGAACTGATGTATGACAGAGCCTTCCTATCCAGCTGCCTCAGAAGGCCTCAAGGGTGTTGGTGGGATCCTGGAACACCAGGTGTCTGTTGGGTCAAGCAGGGCCTCCAAAATACCCTAAGGTATCTTGTCAGGTAGAGCAAGAATATCCTTATTTATTGTTATTTGGTTTACTTCAGTCTTTGATGAAACAAAATAACAGCATCACAGCCCCAAACCAGCCATCTTTAATGTTTTAAGGCTCCCCTTCCCCAATGGCACAATACAAAAAGCTTTGGTAATTATGCACCAACTCATCCTCAGCTGCACAGCTCTGCCTCTCCAGCCAGAGCTGCCAGGCTCTCTCCTCCCTCCTTACCCAGCCAAGTTTCCTTTCTAAGTCCTTTTAATTGGCTCGTTAGTGTAACCTGAGGCTACCTGTCCTGCTTGACTGCCTCACTAATGAGGCTCAGCTGCCTTTCCTCAGACCCAGGCAGGCTGGAGAGGGATCTGTAAAACCTGCACATGTGGATTTCAGAGCTGCTCCCTCCAGTGTCCCAGTAGCCTCTGCAGCAATGCCACTGGTGGTCTTTGCACAGGCTCACATCTCAGGCACTCCTGGCAGGCATTGTTCCCCACCAGACAGGGACTTTGTCCCTAAAAACCCATCTGTTGATAGAACATGCACACAGAAGATACAGAGCACAGGCAGTGGGACTGCTGCTGAAAAACCAAAGAAAGGGTCTTTGTGTGAATTCACAGGATACAAATACTACTGAGAAATTGATCCCAGCAAGAACAGAAGTAAGTTCAAATAGTGCTGGGATTTCTAGCACCAGACCCTGACTTCTGGTGCCTGTGTAACACACATTTCGGGTGGCACAGGCTGCTGGGGAACCCTGGCTGAGCTCACTGCCCAGCAAAGTGGGGATGGTGACTTCAGAGGCAGTGGTACCTTCCAGACCTACCTGAGGGACAGTTACACCGCAGTTCTGGCAGCACAGATGTTTATCCTTCATCAGCCACATCAAAATGGGCTTGGTGGATCTGTTACAGTATTTTCTGTGCTCCCTTCAGTCTTGAGGGCTGTGTAGTTAGGAGCCCACTTGAGGCTGGCCAAGCCAGGGCTCCACATTTCTTTCTCCCCTACAGCTGCTCTTGGAGAACAGCTCTTCTGTTCATTCAAGACCAACAGTGGAAGAGGCTGGCAGAGTCCTGGGAGCTGTGAGCCAAACCCGCAGCAAGCAGGCTCAAACAAAAGCAATTTTTTTGTTGGAAAAGGTTTATTCCATGAACACTGTTAAATAGCTTGCAGCAGTCACTGCTTCAATTTAAAAATATGAAGCGGGAGGTCAAGTGCTTGCTTGGACTAATAGCAAGACTTTTTCATAGTACAGTAACAGACAGCAGTTAAAAGCATGAGATAATTTCCTTTTGTGTTGGTTGGTGGTGGGAAATGCCTCTGTGCTGCAGTCATGGAAATGGCATGTGATGTTGGGGTTTGTCAGAGGAAGGCCATCTTCCAGGGCAGAGGAGGTAATTTGTGCTGGCTGGCTCTGTCTGAAGCAGCAACGCTCCAGTCAGTCCCATCCAGGAAAGGGGAACTTGAACTGAGCGAGGAAGGGAAAATGGAACGTGCTGTAGGAGAGGAGACTGGAGAAGTTTGGCTTGTTTAGTCTGGCAAATCACAGACCAAGAGACAAGCTGATTGCTGTCTAAAAATACCATATGGGAGTAAGGAGCAGTGAGAGAGAAATTCACTGACTAAGAGCAAAACATACATTAACCATTAGTTAATCTAGTGTGGAAATAAGACAGTGTTTAACCATTAAAACAAGAAGGTTTGGGAACTGAACAGCATTCATGTCAGAATAACAGAGACAAAAGGCACTAAAAAGGCTGTTTGAAAAGGCATCTTGAAGCATGGGTGAAGGAGATGATGTGATGTAGTGGCCTCTGCCATCAGGGCATGGTACCCAGTGTCTCATCCAGTCTCTCAGCACAGTGATCCTGTGTTCCCACAATGTCATTGCTATCATCATCCTGGAGGAAATGTGCCCTGACTGAAGAGTTGTTCCTCAAATGCCTTCTGGTTAATCACTGACCTGTGACCAGATGCATCTTTGAACCTGAAGGCAAAGAGCACTTGCTAGAGAAAGGAAGTTTTTCCAAAGCCTTGATGTGTAATATAAATTGGTGGTTCCTACAAAGGACCGAAATTCAGGGATGTGCAAAGAGTGTTTTGATGCAAAATTAAGCTGCTTAATAAAAAGTCTTGGAAGGGGTATAAATTCCAATGCTTGAGAGTATAGGTGGAAATATGCTAAATGGGGATTAGGCTGAGGCCTTGAGTAGAAGTGGGAGAATAATATTATTCCTTGTTTAGCTCCTGTAAGGCTTAGTGCATCTTCAGTGAAGCATCTGACACAGGAATTGGCAGGGCGAAGTTTTTGGATTAGATTTCTTGAGCAGCATCAAGGTCCCCGGGGGCCTGTTATTTCCAACTCTTTCACTCTGTAGCAACCTGGAAGTTATACAGGGCAGGAATTTCATCATTTTTTGTGTTCCAAGGGACAATCCTGTATTGCTCTTAAGGAAGCTAGAGTCTATCATTTGGCAAAAAGTAATTCTTTCTCTTCCTACCTGCCCTCTGGGGCAGAGGCTTTGGTTCTCACTGTTAGAGAAATATGCACCAGCCAGATCTGCCCCTTCATCAAAGGTGCCCAGGCAGGAGTCTTTTCATGCCCCAGCTCACAGAACAGGGAGCAGTGATTGACCTGAGTACTGACACCAGAAATTATCTGACCATGGCCTTCAAATGAATCGTTACTAAAAGCCTGGCCATGAGCTCCCAGAAGCAAGGAACAACCCCCTGGCTGCCAGTGTGCTCCTGGAACAGCTTGTACAGCACTGCTGGTGTTAGCACCTGGTCACCAGGTGTGGGCTCTGCCAACCCCCGCGGTGTGTCCCTGCTGCATCACCCTCTGCCAGGGCAGCTTCCACTGATGAGCCACTCTGCTAAATGGCATGCAGAGCTGAGCTAAAGCCATGAACATTTCCCTTGGATTTTATTTTTGGGAGTTCTGAGCACATCTGGTACCCCAAAGGCTAAAGCTTGCTGCTGCCTTTTGGGAAACTCCAGTGAAAAGTAATATCTCATCTCCAGGAGAAGACAGCAGTCACACAGCACAGCATATCAGGCACTGGCTTTCATCATCTCAGCAGGCACCACTAAATCACAGAGCACATCCTTTAAAACAAACACTCTATAAGGGCTTGTAAAATAACAATACAAAGCAGATCTTAAATTTCCCTGGTGTCAAACCAAGACAGTTGTACTGGCAAGACTTCAGTTTTTTAAGGTGCACACTGCGTGGAAGTGTCTTGCTGTGGACAAGACTGGAAATATAGTCCCAGCATTTCATGGGGAAGGGACAAGTTTTCCCCCTTTTTGCAGACAGGAATCACACTGAAATCATGAAACAATTAACTTCATGGGCAGGTGCTGATTTCAAGCTAAGGTGCATGGTCTTCACCTTTACCAATCCCTTGGCTTCATTTTCTGAAACATCCATGGAATGGGGAAGGTGAAAATCTGTAAGGAAATTTCATGAGTGATTCCCAGTAGTTGGTGTTGCTTTTCTTTTCTTTTCACTGAACACTAATACCACTGTTTGGCTGTGCTGTTGGCTGAAAATGCTGTGTTTGGGATATAAACCCATCCAGTTTCTAATATGGATTAGTTGCAGTCATTTTCAGCTGGATAAAATATCCTTCATTTCTATCCTAATCTGTTCACCAGCATTGCCCCTAAAACTTTTATGACTGACACCTTTGTATGATGGACACAGACAGAAATCACTTCCCCTGTCACCTGAGACTAAAGGAACAATGACATTATCAAATTGCAACAAACCAACCACCCCAGAGTTCCAACTCTGCACGGTCACATTTCCTCTGAGCTCTGTTAAGGTGTCCCTGTGTGCTCTGGACACGGTGTTGTCCCCTGCTCCAGTTTGGTGGGTCCCATCCTCAGACAGTTCTCCCTCCTTTTCTCCTACTTATTCTGTGTTGCCACTGTAAAGATTTGGGGCTCTTGCAAAGAAGGGATTGACTCTTTTGTGAATACCAGCTGCTGAGGGGCAGGTGGGCATCCGCAAGATTAGAGCACACAGCCACATAGTTACTTGATCACCCTTGATAAACTGCACTTATTATTATTTATTATTATTAGAAAGTTCCTCTTTCAGGAATGATGCTGAACAATTTACTGTTCCAGACCAGTTCTGCTGTCTGGTAATCTGAATCTAGTCACTATACTGCTCTTCTCATGTTGAAATGGATTTTGCCATTGACATGCTGGGACATTAGATGGGCATGGGCTGCTTTGGAGTAGCAGCATATGAAAAATCCTCTTGTGTTTGTATTACTTGGTGGCATTTTTCTATTCATTCTTGTTCTATAGGTGGTGGAGTAGCACTGAGCAACCTCAGGGATGGGTGAGGAGTGTATGAGAACAGATCCTGAGAAGTGTAAATTGAAAATGCAGCCCTAGCCAAACCAGCATGACTTGGGAATTATGCTTTCCTTAAGAAAGAGTAAATATGGGATTTCTAGATTGTTTACCTACAGCAATTAGTCCTGTATTGATAGAAGATTAATCACTTCTTTTTAGTGACTTCACTAAGTTTTGTTATTTTCCAGTACAGTTTGATGAGTGGAATGGGCTTATCCTGTATTAATCAAGGAGAAGGCCCATCACAGTGCAGTCACTGATAAGCAATTATCATGTAAAATAACAGCAGTGAACTCAAATTGCCCCTCACTGCCCATCACTGCTCTGCTTTTTATAGTAATAATATAGTCCATTAAAACCTACAATCACTATAATGTTTATGCATTATTGGGGAGATAAATTGCATAATTCTCATTTTACAATTTAAATGTAATTAGGAGCTTACTAATGACTAAAACCTGAATTTGCTAGACTATCAGTTTTTCTAACACTTGCCAAAATTATAGGTAATTACTTAGCGCTTACAATAATTATAAGTCCATCTTTTAAATAATTAATGTGCACTTTCATGGTACAAAACAGCTAGTAATCAAACGACCTCTGGCTTTTACAGCAAGCCCATGCAATTAGTCTTATTGTGTAGGTCTATAGAAATGTACCCATCACAAGAGTCTGTTAAGTTGGCAGGCTTGATAGTGATGGCTGTTGCATTTTATGGTAGCAGACAATGATTAACACACAATGGCCTTTAGAATTGTGGGTAAGGACAAAATCTGAGTGCATTTCCTGAACCGTGGGATGCAAATCCCGAAAGGTAATTACAGGCGAGAGAGGTTTGAAGTTTAGTTCTTTCGTCTCTTTGAGTGTCAGATGTTCTGCTGAGGAGATTTTTCAAGTCCATTCATGTTTTGCATCCTGAGATCATTAGCCCAAGAAGGAACAAGCAGCCTCTCCTGGGGGCCTGTGTGGTATTAAACCAATTCCTGGTTTTTGTGGTAGCACATTCCACTGCTGCTCTAGGGTGGGTGCTGTAGAATCACAGGATCATCAAGGTTGGAAGAGACCTACAAGATCATCCAGTCCAACCCTTCACTCAACACTGCCACAATAACCCCCTGAACCACTAAACCCCATCACCTGGTGAGATCCAGGTGCCTTTTGAACACCTCCAGGGATGGTGGCTCCACCATGTCCCTGGGCAGCCCCAGTGAAAAGTGTTTTTCTAATATCTAATCTGAATCTCCCCTGTCTCAGCTGAAGGCCATTTCCTCTGGTCTCACTGCAGGCACAGCAGAAGAGACCAATCCCCACCTCACCACAGCCTCTGTTCAGGGAGCTGCAGAGAGCGATGAGGTCCCCCTAAGCTTCCTCTTCTCAAGACTGAACAAACCCAGCTCCATCTGCCATTCCTTATCAGATGTATTTTCTAGACCCCTCACAAGCCTCACTGCCCTTCTCTGGACACACTCCAGCACCTCAGTGTCCTTTTTAAAGTGAGGGGCCCAGAACTGAACAGAGTGCCTGAGGTGCAGCCTCAGCAGTGCCAGTGTAGGGGGATGATCACTTCCCTGGTCCTGCTGGCTACACTGTTCATGGCACAGGCCAAGAGGTCAGAAGCACTACATAAATGGTTTTTTCTCCATCTCAAAATTTAATGCGATGTCAGTGGGAAACAGGTGCCTAGCTTGGGAAGCCCATGGGTGTCTGCTCACCAGATGTATCTGTTCCAAATGACCTTAATTGCTGTGCTTACCATTACCACAATGTGAAGCTTTCTTGAGAACCTGGAGCTTATGTACAGAAACCAGAGGGCACAGAGCTGGCTTGGTTGGCTTAATAAGAGCCCATGTACCTAAAAAGTTTTGTAAGTTCAGCCCTGTTTCTTAGAAATGCAGCATGTCCTCTCACTTTGCATTCTCAAAGTCCAAATAAAGCTAAAGATGGTAACAGCAGTGATTCTGGTATTTGCTGTCTCCTCTGCAAATCTGTCTCCTAGAAAAAGTTTTATGATACTACTTTCTAGGAAGAAGCAAAACAAAAGAACAAAACTAAGCAACTCTACAGAAGGCAAAAATCAAATCTTAAAATGAGTGTCAGCACTTTCAGGGTAAATGTCCAGATGTCAGCAGTGGAACTAGCACAGTGTGCTGGGCTATAAATACAGCCCTGTCTTTGCAGTAGTGTAAGTGAATCTGGTTTTGTCAAACTCTTGCTCCTCAGCTCAAGAATCTGCCCTTTGCCTCAGTACCCCACACCCTTCTCCTCCCACAGCCCCAACTTCTGTAACCAGGCAGGGTGAGGGGTCCCTGCCCTCTGCTGAGACTTCCCCATCCCTTCCAATCCCACCTGCAGCACCGGCATGTGACAACAAGCAAGCCACTTCACGTGTTTGAACTCCAGTTTACCTGTCTCTAAAGTGAGAATTACAGTAACAGTTACCCAGCACACCAGGGTGATGGGAGGATTAATTAATGTTTACAAAGTCTTTTAGGTCTACAGATGAAAATTGCTACAGTATATAAGTGCAAAGTAATTATGATTATCGTTACTTTCATTTGCATGTATAGACTGTAATTAGCTGTGGATTGTATTGCATTGACTTTGAATAATTTAAAAGCTCCCTTCATGAAGGTGTCACTTTAAATGTTTTTCTATTTTACATTTAATAATACCAAGGTTTAGCTTCTTTTTCCCTTTCCTTGTTCTCTGATAATGATATATCCTACACAGTTGGTTATTGGAGCCCTGAATATAAAGTAGTATATTTCTCATCCTGTTTTCCTCCAGAAGAATAGACTAGACTAGACTAGACTAGACTAGACTAGACTAGACTAGAATAGAATAGAATTCTATGCTGATGAAGGAGTTTATTTAACACTGCAGGATGCCCTGGCAGGTCCCTCCTGTGCTGGAGAGAGCCTTGGGCTCAGCACACCACTGGTACTCAGGGAGTACTCAGGGAGCACCAGTGCATTTCTTAGAGCAACTCAAACTGCCCCAGTGATGGCACATATGGCAGTGGTGATGGCAGTGATGCTGTAGATGTAACAGTGGTCAAGTGTATCCATAGCTCTTGTGACAGCTGTGTTGACTGCCCCCTGCATGTTTACTTTGTGATTCACTCCTTACTGAACATAGATCACACTCATTTTCTCCCTCCTCTCACATCTTTCAGCATAAAGGAGTAAGGAAGAAGGAACAGCGTCTAGAGACTCCTCCTCTGGGCTTGTGTCCTTTCAAATACTTCCAAAGTGTCTATTTAAGCCTTGTTTTGCAAGCCCATGTGTCAGGTGTGACAGGTACTCACCTTTGCTAGACATATCCTCAAGGTGAATGCAAGAATAGTCCTTGTAGCGATTCCTGTTCTCTTGTAACTGAACAGATCTGGGGAAAAGAGATGCATCCCCCACATTGTTTCAAGACTCAGCTGCAATTACAACCAAGTTTATGTACTCAGAACTGGAGCAGTCCAGTTGAGAATGTGGGTATCCTGGAGATCATTCTGTAGTCTAGGGAAGGAGGAGGACAGGCCAGTGCTGTTTACTGGTGTAGGAGTTACACTGGGAGCCACGTTGTGACTCACTGAAATGCTTGGTCCTGATTCAGCATATGTGCCATGCCTTGGGACACCCCTCATGTCCCTTTTTGTGGTGGTGGTTACTTTGCATCCAGTCGAGCCTCATGCATGAGATGTCTGCTCCTCTGTCCTCTCAGTGCAGCAGCTAAGAAACAGTAGAATATGTGCAACCAAATATTCTCATCTAAGTTTCTGATTCCTTAGTTTCATAGTCTGGCCTCCTGACTTTAGCTGAAGATCTTAGAATCATCATAGAATCAGAAAATGTTTTAGATTGAAAGCAACATTAAAACTCATCTCGTTTCAACCCCCTGCCATGGGCAGGGACACCTTCCACTAGCCCAGGATGCTCCAAGCCCTGTCCAGTCTGGCCTTGGACACTTCCAGGGATGGGGTAGCCACAGCTTTTCTGGGCAGCTGTGCCAGGGCCCCCCCACCCTCACAGGGAAGAATGGTAGAACACCACAGTACTCAGCAGCACACCTTTCTGTGCTGCAGGGAGGGAGCAGAGGATGGCCCAGGCTCTGCTTGGGGGGGCCCAGCAATGGCACAAGAGGAACGGGCAGGAACTGATTCCCAGGAAGCTCCAGCTGGACAGGAGTAAGAAGTTCTTGGCTGGGCAGTGACCCAGCTCTGAGCAGGCTGCCCAGGGAGGGACTGGAGTCTCCTCCCTGGGGATATTCCAGAGCCCTCTGGACACAATCCTGTGCCCTGTGCTCTGGGCTGGCCCTGCTGGACCAGTGACCCACTGGGGTCCCTTCCAGCCTTATATGCTCTGTGATTATGTGACTTTGGGGCAATGCAGAAGACCACTTGAATTTTTTGTGAGGGAAATGCCCTTGTTTTCCAATGCTTGAGCTAAATTTACGGTTGACAAGGTATCCATCACTTCAAAGTACCCTGAAAAAACTTGTAGTGCCTACAGTTATATCTGAAAGTCATAATCTCCTGAAAACGAGGCATCTTTGAAACACTTTTAAAGAGGAGGAAAGTAATTTTTCCTTGTTATCTGCAGTAGATAGAGCAAGGAGGTTTAGGCTTTATACTGCAGCCAAGGACACTCAGATTGCTGCTACGAGAAACACATGGTGAGGCCTGGAACAGCAGGGCAGGATACAGGCAAGGAACTGAGGGGATTGGTTATAAGGTATTTTGAAAACCTTTTGGCCCTGGAAGACAAGACTGACTGGATCACTCACTCTTTGAGTCACAGGTTAGCTTCTAATCCCAGGACTTCCCCTTTTCACATGCTGAAAAATGCATAATTTAAATATCAAGACTGGGCAGAGATTTGCCATAGGGTGATTCATGCAGGCTAAATTCAGGCATCTAAATGAAGGGGGCATGGAGCACAGTGGTTAGAGCCAGGTAGCTCAGAAGTGTTCCAGGGATTCTTTTTCTTTTTCTGTTTTGAATAGCAATTTTGGGCTTTGGGACTCTCTGCTGCCATCAAAGAGAGCCACCATTGAGCACTGCACTGTGCTCCCCAGCAGCAAAATTAGCTGAGGTCAAGCTGGGGACTGTCTCTTCTTCCATTATAACAACAGCCTGGGCACCCCTGATCTTTTAATCACCAATAAAAGAGAGAGTCCACAATGAAAAGCACTTGGATTTCTGTAGGCTTTTCCTGGAGTGATGAGTCAGCTTTGCAAAATGGTAACTCAAACCCGAATCTTGTTCATTGATTTGAAATGACTACAGGAAATCAAGTTATCCTGCAGGTCTGTTCACGTTTCTCTTCCTCTGCAGCAAGTGCACAGTGTTAACCTTGCAGGAAAGGTTTGGATTTCTCCACAGCATTGGCTAGAACTACTTTAGCACTCTCAAGTACAGAGATTGAAAGAAATCAAGAGTGTTTACTGTATCTGTAACTGTGAATCAATGGCTTGTTAATCCATGGCAGCCTCATTTAAATTAACTGTATCTGAAAGAATGAATTATTTTATGGTGATGGATAATGCACCTAGAGTAAGACATTATTACAGAAGATGTAGAACCTGGGAACACAGTGGAAGTACTTCATTTGAGAAGACAAGGCTGGTGTCAGCAATGTTTTTGCAGGCAGTTTTGCTTGTTGAATTACTGTGGAGAAAAAGGGCAGGAGAATCAGCTGGTCTCACCTGGCATAGTTGTGTGACTGCAATGGAGATGCAGGGATTTACGTCTGCTGAGGATCCAGGTCTGATACAAAGCCAGAGATGAAGTCCATGAAGAGACTTCTGGTGATTTCAGTGGGTTGAGACTACCAGTATATAAACTCACAGCCACATGAGCCTCACCACACCCCTGGTACTCCTGAGGTGTTAATATTGCTCCTCTGAGCACTGGAGACTGCAGTGCCCGTCCTGGAACAGCTGAGCACCTCATCTTCCTGAAGGTGCTTCATTCACGTGTTCTGTCTGCATCCCACCAACACTGCACTGATATTGGAGTAAATCAGGGCCAAAAGAATTAGACTAAAAGGTGGGTGCAAGAAGAAAGATCTTCCTCAGTTCTCGCTAACAGAATCCCTTATTGGCTCATCCCATGGCGATGTTAAGAGTCCACACATAAACTTTGTTTTGTAAGAATGGTGATACCAGATCAAACAACCTCCTCTCCAAAAACGTGACCTGGTTTGGGGAGTGAGGCACGAGTATACTTGGACTTTTTTTTTCCAAGGGGTTTCAGGATGCTGGTTTGGGCCGTGGTTGTTAAAACAGTGCAATGCTGTTCCTGCCCAGTCCCAGCTTTCTGCTGTACAGTAGGAAACGTGTTGTTGTGTTGTATTTTTTGTCAAGATAGGCTGGGAACCTTCTCTTCGAGTTCCTGGCATTAGGTATGAGATAAGAAGAATATGTACAAGCACCTTTTTTTGAAGTTGCACTCACAAGCAGAGTAAATAAGAGTCATTCCTTGGGGCCTCAGTATTCAGATCACATCTTCTTGCAAACAGTCTGTTGTTGCTGTAATTAGGCTTAGTTTACAAAATCTTTCACTAGCATTTTACAAACTGCCTGGTGATTTTTTAAGTGCCCAGTTAAGTTTAAAACAAAATCATTAAAGTCTGTAGTGTTAGAGGCCTGAGCAACTGTAACGTGAAAATCTTAGATAAGAGTAGTTAGCCTCAGTCAGACCCAAAATCGAATCAGACAGATAGCTGTGATTTATTGTGTGACAGATAATAAAGGGTGCTTAAGGAGTGTAGGAGAGAAGTCAATTTAGGATGACCCTTTCCTTGGTACATCCTCCCACCTCCAGGCAGTGGGTGGTTTAAAGTCATTCTGACAGCTGGACCAGCCAGTGCAGCCTCAGCAGCACCATGCTGGACCTGACCTGGTTCCTGCAGACAAGAGAGTTGATTGTGACATCCCATTGATATGACTGCCCTGCTCTGGGCGTGTAAATTAGTATCTCCACTCACTGGTTGCAGCCTGAGAAGGTGTACAGGTACAATTGTGGCTTGTGATTAGCAGTGACAACTCGTAGCTGTCCTCTGCACCTTCACTGAAAGCCACCGGAACAGTCGAACAGTCCCTTTAATTAGAAGTGTATTAATAAATCCATCTGGCTCTCTAATCCCCACACACATAGTATAGTGATTCATTAGCACAGGAAGAGGCAATTTAGATTTCCTCAGATAATAGCAGCTGTCACTAATCAAATTAAAAAAAGAAGTGCAAAGCTGAAGTTGGGCAAACTGGTCTGGCAGGAAGGAAACGACAGGCTGGGGCAAAGGACCTTCATCACAGCTGAGGAGGACAGGGACTGCTGGCAGAGAAAGTTCCCAGGGGCATCTGCAAGTCCTCACCAAAAGAATTGCCCTAGTGCATGGACAGACTGTGGCCCCACTGCTGAACCCACGCCTAGAGCCTGAGGGAGTGCTCTTGCTGACATGTACACCCTCAGTGGGGCTTTGGAATGTGCAGAAATAGCTGGTGCACATCATGCAACAGTCCTCATCAGCTACAGAGAACCATCCAGGCTGCACCAGCAGCAGCTCCAGCTCAGGGGCTTCTCTCTGACAGCCATCAGAAGCAGATATCTGAGACTGTAAGAGCTGAAACCCCCAACAGGTACATGAGGAACAAACATCTCACAGGAGCCCACACTGGAAGAAAATATGAAGATCCCTTCTCCCGTTTTGACAGCCATGTCAGGCACATGTATTTCCAGTGCCTTTTAAAATCTTTTTTGCTTTTCCTTCAGGAACATCCCATGGCAATGAGTGCTTTAGACTAATCATGGTATACAAATATTTCTTTTTGTGGCTATGAATTTTTTTCCTTTCAACCTCCTTGAAAGCTCCTCACTGGTGTGCTGTGGCAAGAACTAAAGGTCTCATCATCCCTTTCTCAAGTTATTTGTGGTGTTATCCATTCCTGTTTGTCCCCATTGTGAAGCAGTGGATTACCAATTGTTTTTTGTGTCTGAAGAGGCATTGGGTTAGTTGGTTCAGCTCCCTGTGGAGCATGGGAGACACAGGGCTGTGGCCATGCTCTGGGTGAGGGGGCACAGCCCACGTGCAGGCCCTGACCCTGTGGTGGAAATTGGTGAGGATTCTTCATGTATCTTCCTGGTTCAAATTTTGATCAGTTGCTGAAGCCTCTATTGGTTTGATAGTGTTATAAGTAATTAATGTATGAGATAACATGAGAAGCAGGAAGTGGCCTGTCCCCAGGCCTTGCTGCCACTCGTGCTGTGTGATTTCAGTCATTGTACACTTGTGCCTCGTGCTTTACCCTGAAGCAGAGGAATTTTGAAGGTTTTCCTGATGTCCAGCCTTGCCTGTGTGTATTGAAAGCGGGAGATCAAAGGAATGAAAGTGCTTCTTTAGCTAACACTACAGTGATATAAGCAATTAAAATATGAATTAATCTAAGCAAGATCAAAATGAACACTTTGAACAGAAGCTGTTGAAGTCACCTTGAGCATGTGCTTAGTGCTGTTTAACCTGGGTGATTAAGGACACTTACATACCATTAAAAACCTTATAATTCTAAAGTGAAATTATAGAATCATAGAATTGTTTAGTTTGGAAAAGACTCATGAGATCACTGAGTCCAACTGTTAACTCAGCATTGCCAAGCCAACCACTAAAACACACCCCTAAAAGCCACATCTATACATCTTTTAAATCCCTGCAGGGATGGTGACTCCATCACTTGTGGTGCCTTCTCCTGGGCATCCTGTTCCAATGACTAACAGCCCTTTCAGTAAAGAAATGTTCCCTAAAATCCAATCTAAACCTTCTCTGGTGCAACTTGAGGCCATTCCCTGCCATCCTGTCACTTGTTACCTTGGCTCCCCACCTGGCTTCACCCTCCTGTCAGGGAGTTGTAGAGAGTGAGAAGGTCCCCCCTGAACCTCCTCTTCTCCAGGTTGAGCCCCCCCAGCTCCCTCAGCTGCTCCTCCCAGCACTTGTGCTCCAGACCCTTCCCCAGCTCTGCTGCCCAAACTCCATGGGGGAAATGGGGTTGAGTCATTCAGAGAAAGGAAAAGGGGTAGCAGGAACAGAGGAAAGTGTGTTTGTGGTAGATCATGTCAGCCAGTCAAAGGAGGGGATTGTCCAGCTCTGCTCTGCCCTGGGGTGGCCTCACCTCAACGTTGGGGCAGTTTGGGGGGACACAATGGAAGGGAGAGATTGAGCCATTGGAGAGTGTCCAAAGGAGGCCACGAGGATGGGGAAGGGCCTGGATTTGAAGCTGTGTGAGGATACTGAGGGCACTTGGTGTGTTCAGCTGGAGCAGAGGAGACTGAGGGGAGACCTCCAGGGAATGGCTGGAGCTGTGTCAGGGCAGGCTCAGGGTGGATCTCAGCAAAAGGTTCTTCCCCCAGAGGGTGGTTGGCACTGAACAGGCTCCCCAGGGCAGTGGGCACAGCCCCAAGGCTGCCAGAGCTGCAGGAGGGTTTGGATGATCCTCTGGGGTACAGGGGGTGACTCTTGGGGCTGGGCCTGTGCAGGGCTGAGGGTTGGACTCCAGGATCCTTGGGGGTCCCTTTCAGTTCAGCATATTCTGTGCTTCTGTCGTTGACCACAATAATCTACCTTCAAAGAGGGAGCTACTGGGTCGGGTCTGATCCTTGGGAAGGACATTGTGACTTCTCATTCCCAGAATGTGCTGGATGCGTCTGAGAGAGACCTTTGGGCCAGGACCAGGGCAATCAAGGCATAGGGAGAACTCAAGAGAGTGGCAGGAAGCTGATGACAGGTACGGGGAATGAATCCACAGGAGACAGACTTTGTCCAGGCAGAACTCACCTGTACCTTTATTATCCCATATATACACAGAATAGGGGTCCAAGCTATCAAGCCAGGCCATATGTTTCTTATCTTCACACATACCACACACCCACCCTCGCAGCTGCCTTCAGCCACAGAGGACAATCATGTTTCAAGCAGCTTTCCAGTTTGACCTTGTGACTCTCTTCACACACACACACACACTAATCGTAGCTCTGGCTCGCTCAGGACCACAATATTTTTGCTTTAATATTTTCTTCTTCTTCTATCACCCAGGTGGCTGGTGTTGTCTTGTTTAGCTGTTCCTACAGAGAGGTGGGCAGGGACAAAACCAGGTGTCAGCAGTGGCACACAAAAAGGCTCTGGGATATGCAGAGTGCCTGCACACCAGCCTGCTGCTGAGCACTGCTTTGAGAGGAACCTTTAAGGAAGGGACCTGTTCCCCAGGAGCATGGTGGGAACCCTTATCCACACAGTACTGAGTACTGTAAAATGAAAAGCTGTTTTTTCTGATTCCCCTGTAAAGAAAACCCCACTGGGGTGTTAAAGCCCTTCCATGGTGTCCTCGTAGTGCAGTCCTGGGCAGATCTGGCAGAGAGATCTGACTGCCTCCCTTGCTGTCATAGCAGTGTTTCTCTGCAAGCTTACAATACAATTTTTAAGGCATTTTCATTGTATGCAGAAAGTTTCATCCAATGTTGGTCATTTTGCATTGTACATGGTATTCAAAATAGAAATCACTTATAAAGACAGTCAGTGTTTACTATACACAGTTGTCAGCTTTGCCAGTCATCAAATCCCCAGTCTTTTTATTCTTAACCTGAGAATCTCAGACATTATTTACTGGTCTTAAATATGTTCTAAAACATCTTTGCTGTGAATTGTTCCTCCTTTCTGGTCCATCCAGTAAATACAGCAGTGGTCACCCTCAGGTCTGTGGGAATAGTACCTCCTCTCCTCTGCAGAACAGCAGCACTGATGAGTGGAACTCATTGGACTCTGGAAAATAGAATATTCTTCACATTGAGGTAAATTTTAGCCCTTTTATCCTCTCACAGAATCAGGATGGACAGAGGGCTCATTACTGCTGCTGCTTGGCTATCCTAATATGAGTGAAAACATTTCTAGTGGTTGTTGGGAATTGCCAATTCTGGAATGCCAAACTAAACTTTTGTCAGAAGAAAACATGTTCTCACAGCTGCCATGGAGATTTGGTATTTCCCACCTATCCTAATAAGAAAACTTATTGGAAACAATAATGCACTGGGAGAAGTAATGCAGTTTATGCCAATAAGCTGCATGTAAAAAAAGTTTAATCGCTTTCCCTCAGCTCCATTACTGTCAGTAAAGATCCAATGCAGTTTCCACTGACATGTGAAAGCTTCTTTTTCACTGTAGTTGGTGCTGAATTAGTTCCTAAATAAACCTCTAGTCGTCACTTGAAAGGACTGTGCTAAGTGTATTATAATGGAACTCATAATAAACACATTTCCCTGAACTAATGCTATAGGATCAAATACATCAGGTTCCTGTGTTAACCACTGAGCCAAGAGAGGGAAATGGAATTGAAACATTGCTTCTGTCATTTATGCACAGGAGTGAGAGACATGCTTTCTCATTACAGCTACTTTACAGCTTAAATCAAACACCTTCTGTTGGCTTGCCCTTGAACTCTGTCCCCTTCATCTAATTAAGCAGAACTCTGTGAAAGAGAAATGAACCTCCGAGCTCGGCCCGCAAACTGTTGAGCACTGTACAGACTTAGTTCTAATCCTGCCATCAGGAGGGGTTTGAAAAGTTTAAATCAATTGTCTGTGGAAAATCAATTAGGAGGCAGAGAAGTTTGCCTTTGTGGCAAGTGGAACTGATTCAGCTGTGAATGCTTTCTGTTCAGAAAGAGTTACATTTGAGGTCTACGACAGCAAATATCGGGAGTGACTTTCCACTCCATGACAAGCAAAGAACCAGCCAGAGCTGCTTGCAGACCACTGACTCGATGCTTCAGCTGGTGACAGCAGTTCTACTGTCATGTCTCTTGTGCTGACATGCTCCAGGCGTTCTGGTAAATTCACTGTTCCTCCTTCACCCTGTTATTTTTGTGAAAACATGAACTTGGTTGACAGTGCAAGTTACTGCAGCATACACAACAGCCCAGCAAACCCCCAGCTTGTAGTGATAAGCATTTTCTGGCTGGTGGTGTGCACTTAACACTTTCCAGAGCTTGAAGATCATTCAGAACAAGTAAGAATCTTCAGTGAAACAAGTTAGTGTCAACAGTAAGTAATTTGGTTTTACTATGCATCAGATATCTCCAAGGGAGAAGAGGTAATGCAGTACTTCAAATTATTAAATCACAGGTTTGAACCTCTGTATTTTTTACTCTGAAAACCCAGAACTGACTCAGTGTCTGACAATAGCTGAGTGTCTTGGCATTACAAATGAAAGATGGAAATGTGAATTGCTCTGGAAGAACAGCTTTGCCTTAAGCATCCACCAGTCACCTCCTCAGCTGCATTGAGATGTGCCCAGTCTTAGAGAAGAGGTGAACCATGTAAACCCAACATCCAAAAGCAGTTTCTGGTCTCTTCTTTCACTAGTTTTCCTTCCTTCCTTTCTTTCTTGCTTGCTTCCTTCCTTCCTTCTTCCCTCCCTCCATTATTTCTTTTTTTTTCCTTCTGGGGACATTTTTCAGAGTTGTGTGGTACTTGATACTACACAAGTGAACAATAAAATCTGTTGTTAAATCTGCTTTAGTAGCAAGATAAGTCTTCAGGAATCCTTTTAACAAAAAATCAGTTCATAAGGGAAAGGTAGTTATGGAACTGAAGAACTTGATTTTATTTCTTGCCCTCATTACAGCCTGAATAGTGATGGAGGAAGAGGACAAGCAGAAGAGGATGAAACTCCACTTTTGAATGGTCAAGCAGTAGCAGTAGAGAGAGATCTTCCCTCAGAATCAGCTGGCACAAGTAAACAAGAGGTCAGACTGAAAAACAGAGAGGACATCTCACCAGGTAAGTAACTGGTTGGATAGGGGGTAAGTGGAACGAGTGAGGAGCATGCTGCAGTTTTCACTTTCCATATCTGATGTTTACTTGTTATATAAAGTGGTATTGAGATGATTTTTAAACAGTACAGGTCCAATACCAAAACTTATCACAAGTGATTTGCTCTGAGGTTTTTCAGGGCAGCATCACAAAAATCCCACAGAAGCCCCTCCTGCCTTGCCACCTTTATTTGTAAAGTTGTACAGCAAGTGTTGTAATTACAAGTTGGTACAAGTTAAATTAATTGCGTCTAGTCTGTTTTTAATGAGAAACAGGCAAGCTTGGTAATCTTCTAACATGTCCGGGAAAGCTGGATGAGTGTGTAAGTGCATCCATGCATTTTATTGATTTGAGTTAAAAATTCAACTAACTTCTGAAATGAAACCCATAAAAACCAAAGCACATTCTGAGATCTAAGAATCTCTTTCACACATAGAGTACCAATGTTTCTAAATTTCTTTTTCTCTGGATACAGAATAAAACCAAGAATATTTAATAGTTAATACCCAGTATCTTATTTTAGAGAAACAATTACTTTGTAATAGAGTTAGAGGTAATGTTTTAAAATTGCATATTTCATACCAGGATTAACAGTCACCACCATGAAGGCATCTCTGAGACACAGAGGGTGA
This sequence comes from Myiozetetes cayanensis, assembly GCF_022539395.1. NCBI lineage: Eukaryota > Metazoa > Chordata > Aves > Passeriformes > Tyrannidae > Myiozetetes > Myiozetetes cayanensis. The sequence continues at coordinate 6,069,347 of NW_026087522.1, read as the reverse complement.
AATCCATCCCTCCTCCAGATCAAAATGAAATCTGTCCCACCAAATTTGAAGTCTGGTAGAGAAATAAATGTCACCCTTGGTGACCACCAAATGTGGCTTTGGTGGTGTTTGCAATATATCTCACATTTTCTGTCAGAGTTACTGGAAAATACCAAGGTGTCTCAGAAATCCTGACAGGGGATATTGATTGTGAAATGCTGGAAGAGGGCTGAGTTTAAATGCAAGCAGTGTATGTCAGAGGAGTTGCTGATGGCCGCAGTGCACGCTGACAGCATGGACGGGGCTCTTGGGCAGGATGAGGAGAGAACTCCCAGCCCTCCCTTTGAGAGCTGAAACCGAGCCAAGGAGTGACACAGGCAGTGTCACTGGAGACAGGAGCGTCCATGAAGCTTTACCTCAGCCCAGTCTGAGCTTGCTGCTGACCTCTCTCCAGAGGGTGCTGTGGTGGACGTCAGGCTGGGCCTGGCTCTCCTGCAGGTCCATGAGATCACAGCTATCACAAGTGTCAACTCTTATCTAGCTGAACTTCCCCGGAGTCAAGCTTTCTGCTGTCATGCCCCAAAATAATTCACTGAGACATGTAAGTACCTTCATATGGATTTAGATGCCTATCTTTTCAGCACCTAGGATCAAAAATCAGGCTGCAGGTTTGGTCTATCTTGTGTTTACTGTCTGCTGTGGTGAGTGAAGCCTCTCTCCATGGCCACCGTGGTCCCTGGAGGAGACTCTGTCTTCCCTGTCTTTAAAACTCAGCTGAGGTAGGGCCAGAGCTGGCCAGCAGCACAGAGCCCAGAGTCTTGTGGGGTTACTCATTACAGAAAGGGATAAGAAGCAGGAAGACTGGACTGGCATGGGCAGCTCATTCACTTGGCTTTTCTGAGTCCCCACAACCCCCAGCCTGCAGGGTTGGGGACAAACTGCTGATGGTTTCGTGATGTGATAGCATAAAGGAGGGTAGGAGAAAGCAGTTCTTAGAGGGCAAAATCTGGGGGACAGCAATGTTCTGCTGGTGATCCACTGTCCTAGAGGGCCTTCTTGCAGTGTGTGATCAAGGCCCCTGCTGCCCAGTCCGGGCATTGTGCCTCCTCATTTGGCACTGTGAGTCCACTCAGGGCACTGCTGTCGCTTCCTACGTATGCACTGACGCTGTGTGAGCCATCACTACTGCTCTCTCCTTCCCCAGCTGCTGGGGAAGCTTAACTGACCTCTCCTCTATCTCCTTCATGTTCCCAACTTCTCAGCCAAAGATTTCCTCTGTTTCTGTGGTGTATCTGCTTGGAGGAAGCGTTTTCTTCTTTCCAGCTTTCTTGTGCCTTTTTCTAAGGGCATGTCCACTCTGCTCTGCCATATTCCACCTGCTGGGCTGGTTTTCTTCTTCCTTTTTAATACTGGAAACATGTCTTACCCTCATTAACCTCCTGCTTAGTAAAATAAGAGCTATAGCACAGAGATGTTTATATGAAGCTGACTTATCCAAGACTGGAATAACAAGTGTTTCTATGGGATGAGGCTGTGGGAAGAAGCATGAAGGACAGGCACTAATTGCCCTTTAAAGAACTACAGCGTAATACTTTTCTGCTGTTAATTCTTCATTTTCCTGATTTCCACAGTCAGTTTGAGGAGGTCAGGCCTATACTCGCTTGAAATTGATAAATGTTTTAATAAACTGATCTGTACAGCCAGTGTCAGTGCAACAAAGAGACAGGCAGCTGATCCTGTTGGGACAAAGGGCTGCACTTTGGCTGAGTGGCAGCCCTGTTTCATCTGCAAGCCAAAGTCCCTGTTGCTCAGGTATTTCCTCTTGCCTAATTAAATTGTCTGTGTGCTTTGGTGGAGAGAGATGCAAAGTGCAGAAGCAGTGTACGGTGCTTACATAACCTGAGTGATTTCTGCAGCAATCACTGTAGGAGTTAGCTAATGGCAGGGTACGGGAGCCTCCTGCTGAGTTTCCATTACCTTGTAATTTTCAGCTTGTTCACTGCTGCAAGAATGTTCCTCTGTCTTGTAATTCCTCCAGCATTCATGTCTCATCTTCTCCAGGCTTGAAGAGCATAAGATGCTTTCTGCTGGGGGATTTATTGAGATAAGTTATTGAAGTCAAGCAGTGAGGCACGCATCCAATATTATGCTATTCATCTCAGAATTTATGTTCCCTCTTTCTTTTGAAGATCTAATGTAATCACAAACAATTTGTTTTGTATATGTTTAAAAATTCATAATTTTCTTGTACAATGGAAAAAAACAGCACTTGTAGCTCATTAGTGGTGGGATTCACAAAACATCTGGCTTTTTCTTTTGATGTAATTTCTATGTGAGTAAAATTCAGCCTTCATTTTGAGCGGTTCAAATGAGGAGGTGAAATTGCTCTGCCAGAAACCCATTGCATGTGCCCATGAGTCAGCCTGTGTAATCTTCCAAATTTGAGACAATTATAATTTTTATTTTTCCTCTGGCATATTCTGACCATCTTCCTGGGGTGTGGGAGAAGCCCCTTCTGCTGAGCCTTTCATAGGGTGGGTCTCTACTCCGGGGCTCCTTCTTCTGTTAAAGCCCCTGGAGCTCCATGCTCATGATGCTGTACAAGTGTTTCAAGCTGAGAGCCTGGTCGTGAGCTCCCAGCTTACAGGAGGTGAGAGAAAGGTGGTAGATTTGTCCCTAACCTACAGCTGTGGGTGTTAGTAGAGATTTCAAGGGTGTGATTTACAACGATGTCAAGCACATAAAAATTCCACGAGGTAGCAACTCAATTCAGTGCTCAATTCATTAACCAGACTGTGGGCAATCTGGCCAGTCTCACTTGGATGTCTGTGGTAGAGCTGGGAATTAACCAAGCCTTCTTCTTCCTTAACCACAAGCCAACCTCTTATTTTTGAGGAGCTGACATTTGACTGTAAGCTGAATGTTCAGAAAGAATAAAAAGACCCCAGGAGCCACAGCAGATGAAGAGTCAAGCACTGATCATAAGCAACAGTACCAGTGTAAAGCATGGGCAAGGTCTTTAGGGCTTACTCCAAAGCACACTGGAGTCAGGAGGCGTCTCTTCTAAATGTCAGGTCAGGAACTTACTACTGCTGTGTCAGATGTTAGAACTGTTGCTGCTGTGTACTGCTAACATAATACTGATTTTTTTTCTAGGGCAACAAATCACACTTCCCAAGTTGATAAGGAAGAAAATGTGACCAGACAGCAAAATTGCCAACTTTACAGAAATGGTGAAACATCCTGGGTTTGCAAAATCTACATTGGGCAGGATGTATTTTCCTTTGCATAGGGTTAACAATATTGTTGAACTATTCAGTTACTCCTGACAAGGTGAGAAAGCAGCCAGAAGCTCAACAAAGCCACACATAAAACTTCAGAGGAGGGTTTACTGCCCAAGTGACTCAGCAGCAGCTGACAGCCCCTGATTCCACCTCTTGCCATGTCTATCAGGCTGAGCAGATTTGTTCATTTCTAGAGCTTAATCCACTTCCAGCTTAGTGGAAACTTCAGAAGTTCAGTGGAGACCTGCACCTGACTGGGATGGCTGTTGCAGGGCTCAACTGGTCTCTTTTCATAAAGGTGTCTTGTTCTAAATGTATGCACAAAACAATGTGTGACAGAGGCTGTCCTGTCACTGGGAGATGCTGACACTCTTCCTGAGATTAGCTTCATCCTTTGGATGGGGACATGCACTACTGCCAAGGCACAGCCATATGCTGGTGGTGGTGGATCAACCTGGCCTCCAGTTACACCTGTTTCTCTCATTATTTACCGGTCTCCTCTATCTATCCTGTTAGTCTGGCAGGTTGCAGTTTACATGCCTGAGGCAAAACCTCATTTCCAAGGTGCATCCACTGGTTACAGTATCCTGAAAACAGGTTTCACTGGCATGGCCCATCACTTGCTCAGTCTCCAGCTGTTTGATCTCCCCTGTGGCGACCATACCAAACAGGAAAGAAATGACTTTCACAGAGGAATCTCTCTTTCCAAGAGGGATTTACAGGCAGTGAAAAGTCATGCTGAAGTGAAGCTGTGCACAAGCTGCTGATGGGGCTGTGTCACGAGTGAGTGTTTTAGGTCACTTAGAGAATCACTGGCAAAGGTATTGGCAAAAGAAGGTGTAATATAACAGTGAAAGCATGATAACAGTTCTTTGGAAGGGTTCACTCTACTACTTACTAGATGGTTAAAGCACACAAAGAAAAAGCAAACTAAAATCTTAAATCAATCAATCTAAAACCAGAATCCACCCAAAACTTATCTCTTTGGAGCCTGGGGAGTGGAGTAAAGGGTAAGGGTTAGGGTCAGAGAAAAAAGGAATAAGGAAGTCACTCCCATTGAGGCAAAATATTCAGAGTGAAGCCCCTTGCCAAACTGAGCCATGGCCATGACAAATGTTTTATCCTTAAGTTTAAAAGCACTAAAATTTAAAAGCACTTAGTCGATAGCTTAAGTTAAACAACTTAACAAAGGATTCAACAGAATTTACTGTAGTGCAACAGTAACTCACAGGCCTGACTTACAAATCTAAACTGCTTAAGAGTCCAGCAGAGCAATATTCCTGTACATTTGCTGTGCCATATTCACACTTGCACAGACCTCAAGAGTCTGTACAAGGTACCTGTGGAAAATGCCCTCGAGGTCCGGGAAGGACTCCCGTGGGTGCCTCTGCCCCTTCTCAGCGGGTGAAGGTTCGAGGAGTGGGGGGATCAGCCCAGGCTCCCTCATCGTTGTTCAGCAGGATCCTCCAAGATTTACTCATGGGAATTTTCCATCCCATGAGTAAATTCAGGGTGGTAACTTGCTTTGAAAGCTCAGTAACAAAAAGGTTTCTTCCCTTTGGTTGTTATTCAGGCAAGAAAAATAATTCTGCAAGGCTGAAATATTAAAAACCAGGAGCCCTTTAGACAGCACCAGTTCCTGGGAGCAGCCGGTGTTTCTGATCAGCACTGGAGGAGCTCAGTCCAAGTGCTGCTTGTCAAGGCCAAGGCCTAATGAGCATTTCTGAGGTCATATTGTGGGCTGAGGGGGGTGGGGGGATGCACCACCACAGGCTGGCACAGTGTCAGGTGCCGGGACCCCAGAGCCATTCAGGTCAATGACAGTGTGGGCACTGTTAAGGAAGTCTGGGTTTCCAGGTCCTATGGTCACTTTTTAATGTCTCTCTTGAAAGATTCCAGGTGGTCAAGGGGCATCTCTCACCATCCTCTGTTTGGTTTGGCTGCCTGTTCATTAAATATGTCTGAAGGAGGCTACTTCTTTTATTTGAAAGATTATTATGTGCATGGAACACTCATGTACATATTTATTCATTTTTCTTTCCTTGCTATAAGGCACCAACTACTCATGTGCTCAAACAAAATTTTTCAAAACACTTAATACATGTTATACAGCGATGAGTCCAGTCAGTTAAAACTCTCAGAGGCATTTGTGAGGCCAGAGCAAAATTTTCCCATTAGTGCAGTTTGCAGACAAACACCAGAAACTACCAGGCACCATGACATCACCTTGATAAAGACTATAATTACAAGCTGATTCAACAGCACATAATTAACCCGTAGTTAATATTTGTGTATAAAAAAATATCAGGAGACATCATAATCAGTTCACCAGAGAAAAGTAACTTTTATTAAAAACCCAGGCTATATTGCATTTATAATAACCTGGCAATTACAAGACACCTCCTGCTTTAAAAAAGCAACCTTGTGTTTTGTTCTAAGATTTTGCTTTTCATAATCTCTTTTTTGTGAGACTTGATAGTGTTGGCTCTTTTGTTACTTAGGAAACCTTCTGAAGTCATGTCTCTCTGCCTTCCCCTGGATTTCATACTCTGGGGAATATCCTAAAGGTTCAGGAATGCAAAAGTTGTTCTGTCAAAACAAGCCTTTGAGAACAGTAAAAATGTGTGCACCAAGTTGAATCCTGATGTAAACAGATGTCCCAGATCCACTGAGGACAACAGAGTTGCTTCCCTTGTATTTACTCAGAGCTTTCTTTAGTAATTTATTTCGTAGATCAAGAGTATTATTTCAAGGATATGATAAAACATCTAATCTAAAAGTTTATCTAGTTATTTTTGGCTTATGTTAAACATATTTTGGGTTTCTCTGAATGCACTGTGGTTTTACTAGTCAAAATTTGTCATATTTTAAATGAAGTATAACTTGGAAAACTTTTGCTGCTTGTATTGGTCAGACCGTACTCAGATTTTATTTAGAAAGCTCTCCTTTGATTTGAATGTAGCCAATGTGTCCTTCAGCCTGTGTGTTTGTCACACTGGAGTCCTGTTCAGCCTTTGCAAAAACAGAATCTCATGTACAGCTTCTCCAGAAAGGGGAGTTTAGAGACATTTTGGTGCAGCAGATGGTGAGGATGCTGTGTTGTGTATCACCGTGGAGAGCAAACAACAGCTAGCTGTGGGATACAGCAACCCTGAAAGGCAGGAAAATTGGAAAACTCCTGGACAACACATCCAGTGTGTGTGATGTACTCGAGAGGTCATTGCTAAACAGTGAGAGCTTCAGTATTTTGCTCCAGCAGGTGACAAACATTTGCATGGCCTCTCGTAGGCAGCAGGCTGCCAGGACACACAGAGCTGTCAGGTCTGAGCCTCCAGACCCCTGTGCTGTGTGTGACACACCTGGGACATGTTCACAGCACAGGGGGTGTGTGAGTCAGGCTGGGTGCTCACCATGGGCTCTCCTGGCCCATCAACCCCTGCCCACCCACGGCACAGCTCTCGGGAGGACTGGGGAGGCCAGGGCTGGTTTGCAGCTCCATCAGCAGGTTTGCACATTTTGCTGCCCTAGCCAAGTTCAGCAGTACAAGAGTGAGTGTGCCCTGGAGAGGGCATCATGCCTTGTAGCTCACACATTAGGTGACAGGAGAGGGTTCCTTCTCCCAGGGGCAGTCCTGAAGCAGAGATTTTGTGTAGTGTCATGTTTTCCAGTGCTGTGTTTTCGGTTGCACAGCTAAGGCTGTTGTAAGATAACCCCATCTGTCTTCCACAGAGCTCACCTGCTTCATCTCCCCGCTGTGCTTCTGGTTTGTCTGGTGGTTACCTGAGGACTTGGGTTAAAGATCAGTATTTGTAAAGGGGAATGAATCGCCTGAGGTGTTATTGAACCTGTGTCAGCTGTTTAACATGAGGGTTTTCATTCATTTATTTATTTATCCGCTTATTTGTTGTACCCTCCTGTAAACACATGGCTGTAATCACTGAGGCACACTGTGGTTTGAAGCCTTACCCTGGCAAAACATGACTGCTTTTGTCTTTCCCCTAAGCTCTCAGAGCTTCAGATGGAAGAAGATGGAGAATTAAAAAGTGATCTCATTATGCTCTATTGTGCATTAACAAAACCCTGGCTCTAACACAGCAAATACAGATGGATGTGAAAATAATTGCTTGAAAGTCAGATTTGGGTTTTTCCTCTCACTTTATTATCTGGATCCTGAAGGGAACATTAGTGAATTATGGCATGGGAAAGTAGGTCAACATCAAACCTGAGATGGAGGGGAAATGTGGTGGAAAAGTACAGGACTGACCCTCTTGTAGATGGGCAATTGAAAGATATACTGAAATTACAGCCACAATGATCCCATAGATCTTCCTCTGCTTGCACTCTTGAAGAGCTTGGCTGTGAAACAGTTGTGCAGGCAAGTCATTAAAAAAAAAAAAAAAAAGGAAGATCCCTGATCCCTGTATTGATTTACACATAAAAGTCAAATGTTTCTGTTGCTGCAACTGTGATAATGAATTCAAAAATATTTGAGGAGCTTCTGGTTTTCAATATGACATGCCAAGGGGATGTGTGTCCTGGAGGAGAACCACCCCAATGTGGCAGGGGGTGGTGGGAGAGAATTAATGACTTTGCTGCTGAGCCAAGCACAATGCCCAGTGTCAGGAGGGCTTTGCTTTAATGAAACCTTCCGCCTTCTGCAGACCCTGAACAGCAGCCGTGGAGAAGCTTGGCACAATAGAACAAGGGTCAACCTGAAAAAGCGGAACTGGAGTTAAAAAGTGGCAAAGAGGTGAGGGGGCAGCAGGGGTGTAAGGGAAAAAGCTGTAGGGTTTTTGCCTTTGGTAACAGCTGATTGCAGCAGTCGTTGTTGGGAAAGGCAGTGTTCTGGGAGATGAGGTTTGCGTGCAGGGATTTCAGTGCATTGTCCCAGGGACTGGCCCGCTGCAGAAGGGCTGTAGCTGATCCATCCTGTTTGTCTTATCCTTATTTCTGGGCCTGCATTGATGAAACAGAGCCTGGTCATGAGAGGTGCCAAAACAACAGAGATCAAGCACACTTCTCCTGTCCCAGGGTGGTTACAGTTTCCATGAAAGAGAAAAGGTAAAGTTTATGTAAAACTAAAGAAAACAGGTAGAAGACATGAGGTGAAGTGCTCCTATGCCACCTGTCTTCCTTAATGCCAAGAGCTTTGGGGAAACTAGGCATAAAACACACCAAACTCTACACTTTCTCCAAACTTCACTGTTCTACAATTAAATGGACTGAAAAAGGAGAAAAGTGTCATTTCTTCTCACAGGTGATGTAAGGAGTGTTGACTCAGTTGACTCTGCAGTTTGGAAGAGCATTGGTCTGATTTAGCTCTGGGGAACAAGTATGTGCCAGTCATGGCACAAGGGAAGTTTTGGATTGAGCTATTATGGACCATGTGAGCCTGGTCAGCAAACTGGAAAGGAATATTCCCATGGCCAACCTGATAAATGACTCCATGCTCAGATGGAGCCATAGTCTTTGAGCTTCAAAGTCTTTGTCATTACAGGTGCATTTGCATGCAGAACTCCAGGGAGATGAGGATTTTTTGAACAAAAGAAAAAACAAGAATTTTAATTGAAAGGAGTCGTGCCTCTTCCTTGCTCACACCTTGTTTAACTTTTTTAACAATTGTCACAAATATCTCCAGCACTGTGGCAAGGACATTGCATAACTTTCAAAAACCTGGGCAAAATTTTGCACACAGGTTTTTCTAAAGAGAGAGGTGGAGCCTGGGAAGTCTTTGATTTCATGGCCTGATGCAATCAGGGAACATAAAATTTTGCTGACCTAAAATGCTTTCATTGGTCTGATTTTTAAAGGAATAACCTTTAACACAACACACCTGCTGTAGTGTCCTGATAATATATCGACCTGCAGAATCTCCAGGGTTTTTAGGCTAATATAGATTTTGCTTTTTAAGGGTCATGGATTTGTCTGCCCTTTAAATACCTGTGTGCTTTTCCCCTTGAGTAGGCACTGTGGTCCTGCCTCTGAGCCAGAAGTCCCCTGTGACCCTGGGCACAGCTCTTACCTTCTTCAGTACTTTTGCTCCTTGTGCTTGGGGGTGGGAGTACCACCACACACCTAGAAAATGGTGGTGTGCTCTGTGGGTTTGGCTAGAAACGGCCTGAGGGAAGCCACCTGAAGTGCAGGTGACTGATGTGCTGTTCATGTGTTACTGTAATATTAGTGCTTGATTTCTTCACGTGGATAATTGATGCTGGATTGAGCACTACTCTGAAATGAGGTGACACAAACCTGGCACAGGACTGGACAGCAGCACTGGTGCTTCAGCTTTCCCATACACTGAGATCAGAACATGCCCTGTTCTGTATTCCAGAGTGGGATCAAATGGAGAACAGATTGCAGTGGTTGACTTCGGTTGGGTGGGATGGGGTGGGTTTTCCTACCAGCAGTTCTGAACAAAGGCAACTCTGCGCGCTTACATCGCACGGCACGTTGGAATTTGATTTTACGGATTGACAGGGATTTCATTCAACAAAGGGATTTACATAAAATGGCTAATGGTTTATGCTGTGATAATACAAAAGTCAATAACAGTGTCGAGGGGAGAAAAGGACAGATCAGTGTAGAATAAAAATGCCTACTAGGATCTGATGATCTAGAGAGGTGAGGCTGGGAAGAAGTGGGTGCAGGTCAACAAAAGAGTTCCTACTCTTGCACAGGAACCTCAGATAACACAGCAGAAAGGTGCCATCTGAAAGGTGAGTGGTGAATGAGTGCCACCCCAAGGAAAGGGTGTGACACCTGGAGGGGCAGACAACCATATAGAAAAGAAAAGAAAGATGTTTTATCTGAATAATAATGCAGGAAGCTTGGGCTTGTTTATCTGCTTTTGAATTTTAATGATCGGTTCGAGTGATAATTACAGAATTTCTATATTTATATAAAACCAGCACATAAAATAGCACAATTTGATATTTATGAAGTGCCAGTTTTCCATAAATACAGAGATTTGTTAATGAGCGCTGGGAACTATTCATTAAAATTCAGAAGTAGATAAATAATGAATAGGAATTGCTGTTTATTCATTAAAATCCAAAAAAAAAAAAAAAAAAAAAAGGAAAGAAAAATATCTCCTCACTTATTGTTGATGAATCCAGCCTGTTTTATAAGCATTTTGCTTTAATTAATGCCATTTGACACTATTAGTGCCAAAATAGCAGAGTCTGCATTAAAGAGTAGGTCTGCATTAAAGCTATCTGAGGCCCTGGATTAGACAAATTTGGCTGCAGTATGAACATCCCTGGTTGCCACAGCCATCAGTGCATCCCCAGCGGGGAAGCAAGGGTCAGTCAGTCAATGCCCGTGTGATGTGGGTCCTGTATAGACCTGCTGCTTCTCCACGGGGTTTCTGTGCTGCTTCTGAGGGAGGATTTATCCTCCTCCAAAGGAGGGCTTTGCTGATGGAATTTCAACAGAACAGTAGATTTCAAAGGAAAGGCACGGTTTGAATTTGGTACAGGTCATAGGTTTTGTGTCAACCTGCCTGCAAACTCAGCCAAAGATAAATATTGCTTATATTCGGGTCCTCAGTTTTCAAACCTCAATTCTGAGCTTTTGAACTGACAACTGCTCTTCTCAGGAGATGAGAACTTGGCCCAGATTTGAGGCCTTGGTCGTGGTAGTGCTCTTTGGGCCCCTCTGCCCAGGCTTCTGAAAGGAGGGGAACATCTCTGCCATTAATGTGGAGTTGGGCAAGGACACTGTGCTGGGGCCAAAGGGTTCAGCCTCTTTCTGGCACGGGCCCTGGCCACTTCAGGCTGTCCAGGGGTGTGTCTGGTGGAATGATGCTGGTAAGAAAATGGACAGATGTATGAAACATCCCTTCACACCACATGCATGTACCCCTGGAATTTACCATCACTTGGAGTGTATTCACCCTGGAATTTACACCTCACCCTTGTAAGTGAGGCTAGCTAAGGTTTTATGTAACTGCTGGATGAGGAATGGCTTTCCTGGAAACCTGGATATTTATATTAAATAGCTGATCACTGGCTTAGCATTCAGACCACTGAATAATCTGGAGCAACATCATGTTGCAACCAGGGCACAGGCTGTCAGGAAGTAAACTTCCAGACAAAGTCTTTCATTTGTAGCATTGTCCTTCTTTCCCTCCCTACCTGTGACTGCCTATTTTGTTCCCTTTTATTGCTTTGTTCCATATATACCTGTGCCTTTACACTCTTTGAAGTGTCCTCCATGGTGTGGAGGTGGCTGCCCTGAATGCTGATGAGTCTCTGGAAGCCTGGACAGTGTTTTGTTGGTTTGGGGGTCTTTGGGAGAGCTCACCCACTTTCCCATGGCCAGCCCAGGAGTGTGGGGTCAGAGCCAAGGGGATTTTCCCCTGGGATTTGGGGTTGTTGGATCAGGCTCTGTGGGGAGCTGGCTGGTTTTTTCAGGCTCTCACTGTGGAATATAAGGGGAAAGTGATGCTGTCAGCTGTGTAACTGTCAAGAACACGAGGTAAAGGGTTGTCAGGGAGTACGTGGAATTGGAAATAAGGATTCAGGGGCCCCTTTAAAAGAGCTCTTGTTTCTTTTTGAAACCAAGACAGACAAAATGGGGCTTAGTATATTAAAAAGAGTCTTAATGGTATTTGTGCTGTAAAAGGTCCCCTCTCAATCTTTCATTCCTTCTGTCTCTCCTTGACCTCTTGCCTTTTCCCAAAAGTTGGCTTTAAAACAATAAAATGGGGGGTTATGTAGAATACCAAATTGACTCCTGTGGGGAGCAGAATTAATTCTACTCAGGAGCAGAAAACGAAACCCAGAAGCATCAAAGCGTAGACATAAATTCAATATCCCACTGAGCCCATCACTTAGAATACTTCACCCTTTCGTGTATGTCTACCTTTCAATCAAATGTAGATGTAGGGAAAGGGCTTGTTTTACTTTAGCCTGGTGTTACAAAAGCAGAAGGGAAAGAGCAGCAGCAGTTGCTGTCTGTTTGCTGCGTGAGGTTTATAATTTCACAACTGCCAGATGCATTAATCCAACCTGTCATGTTGCAGCTCTGTTTATAGATCAAATGGGATTAAAAGATTTAGTTGAAGCTTTCCTGAAACATTTAAATAATGTGACTAGAAATGTAATATTTGGGAAAATTAATATTTTAGAGGTACAGTTTGAAGCACCTGATATATTAACACCTGCTATATAAAAAAGGAACAGAAAATAGATGGTAGAAATTCTGCAAAACATACCACTAATTCACTCTGTGGTAACACCAGGAATGTGGCCTGACTCTGGCTCTGGCTTGGCTGGGTGGGCTCACCTATGGAAATTGGAGTGAGATGGTTTAGTGCAATTACTCCTGTGCAGAGCTCAACATTTGTATACTCTTACAAACTTTACTGGAAAGGATCTTTAAAAATTCCTGCAATACTATGCCTGTTTTGTTCCCTATATTTTTCCCGGCCTACCCAGTGTTTGATTATCCTGTATGTGGGAAAACTGGCCTAATCTATTGTCTCTTTTTGTCCAATGATGTCTGTTTAAAAGGAAACTGCAATGTCACTCTTTAGAGGTGTAATTTCCCAGGAACTAGACGTGCAGCACACAAGTTTTGTTGAGCAGGAGCACCATGGACCATGTGACTGAATAAAGAGCTGTTATAAAACACCTATGTAGGACTGACTTATTCTGCACCCAGGACATCTGGTTACAGCATGAACAGACACATCCAGAGCTGCTCTGGTTTTGGTCTTGTGCATGTGAGAGGGACAGCAGGGACCAGACTTCTGCTCTGGGGGCTGTGGGCAGCCCACAGTGCTCACTGCAATGAATGTCACCATCATTGTCAGTTTGACTGAAATGCAAGCAAAATACCTTCAAGCACATTTTTATAAAATCATAGAATCACAGAACCATAGAATATCCTGAGTTGGAAGGGACTGACAAGGATCATCCAGTCCAGTTTCTGGCCCTGGACAGACACCCCAACAATCCCACCATGTGCCCAAGAGCATTGCCCAAATGCTTTTTGAGCTCTGGCAGCCTTGGGGCCATGTCCACTGCCCTGGGGAACCTGTTCAGTGCCAACCACCCTGCGGGGGAAGAACCTGGCCGGCAGCAGTGCTCTTTGGTTGGGCAGCTGTGGAGGGATGCACCCATGCTGAAACAGCTTCGGAGATGGGCTGTTAAGGGTGATCAAGAAGATGAAGAGCTTCTGTCAAACAAAGCAAGCTTTGGTAGCCTGGCTGAGCAGAGATATGGTTGCTCTTTCTAAGCCCACAGGGAGGATGAGAGTTTATGCTGTGATGGTGAAGAGCCTTTGAAGAGAACAAATAGGTATAGACTGGCCATCAGTAAACTGCAAATCACAGGCTATCACAGGAAGGAAGTTCTGGAGCAGCCTCTGTATCGTAGGCGTGTGGGATGTATAATTACCCAGTCTTGTAACAAAGCTTCTCTGCTTCTGGAAGGGTTTGTTGGACAGGGTTGCTTCCTGCAGTCACAGGAGACTGGAGCCACAGGCACATGAGGCTCAAGTTCATTCCCCCCAGCTGGTCCAGTCAGCTGGAGGTTGTTCACATTGCTCAGGGCAACAGTTTGCTCAAAGTGGCTGGAGGTTAAATCAAGACAGATTGTAGGATGGGGAGGTGGGATTTCTACAGAGATAAGCACGAAGAAAAACAGTGTTTCTGGATATTGTGGGAATAGCAATTATATATTGGGCTGAGAAAAGAACTACTGGCACCTTCATGTTCGTGGCTGTGTGTTATTCTTCAGTGTCATCAGGAACATCTAGAGGTGTCAGCATGATGTTTACCAGGGACTGGGTGCTCATGTTACCAGTTTAATGTCAATACTAATGACTTTAAAAGAACCTTCTGTTTTCGGCTCTTCACCCTGCTGGTCCACTCATTTTGAGATGGTATAGTGGAGAATGAAGGAGAGTTAAAATGCTTTCTGGCTTTTATTTGCAGAAAGAACTTGTGAAGCTTTGCAAAGAAAATCATTGGCATTTTAACATCTGCTTTTCCCTTAGTATGCAGTGTGGTAGTTGATAGTAACATGGCATTCATATTTTCCAAATCAACAGTCAGGCTTGCAGGGGCCCTGATTCTCAGTTATTTTGAAGTTTGGATGATGTTTTCTCACTCTTTCCCAAACCATACCAACCTGTCTTCCCAAGCGCAGGCATTCACTAGGTCATTTTCTGTCTCATTGTACTGTCTAATACTTTCCAAACTATCTATCTCTTGAAGTACATTATACATATGAAATGGAACTTCCCTTCTTGCTTCTGTTCTTAACAATACAGAGAAAACAAATCAGAAGCAAAGTTATAGGCACTGTCTCTTGCATGACACAAAATAGTTCCATTTTGTATCTTCTGCTTTTTTCCCCACTTCTCTGAAATTCTCTTACCTACTGTCATAGTGAGAACTACATGCTGTGAAAAATCACAGTGTCTATGTTATATATTTCTGACAAGCCCTGGTATTATCCAGGGAACAATCCATTACTCACGTATCGAGAGGTGAGAGCATGTGCCTTTAACTCATGTTAACTCACCATGATTTCAAATATAAACACTTCTCAGAAGTGGGTAAGTAAAATTGAAGGCATTAGGATTCTGTCATGTCCGGTTACAGTCAACCTTCACACTGTAGCCTACTTCTGAAAATAAGGAACGGTGGGTTTTGATCCAGTCCTTTTTGGTTGAGCTAAGCAGCTGTTTTGCTGTTGAAATATTTCAAAGAAATAGGTTTTTTTTTTTTTTTTGATTCAAAATATTTTCCAGGTGGGAAATATCCTCCCAGATCTTTTAAGAAACTGCTAGATCCTAACTTAGGTCCAATTATAACAGTGTCTGGTTACCTGAGACTGGATTTGGATAAGCCTTTAGGACAGAAGCCTAGACAGATTTCTGGACATGCTTGGAAGACCAGGTCTCTGGTGAAATTAGAGCCTGTTTTCTCAAGATACATGATGGATGGAGTGGGATTTCCATTACTTCATTTTAGGCACCAGAATTAGCAAGGCTGAGGTGACAGGAGCACTGAGAACCATATCCTTCCTTGCCAAGGGTTGCAGTGGTGGTGTGGATTTGTCCCCAGGGTGAGCAGCAGCCTTGCCTGGAGCCAGAGGTGCAGCTGGGGTCCCCTCCTCTGCCAGAGCCCACCTGGGGCAGGCTGATGCCAGCATTAACCTCTCCTGTATCTGTCTCTCACAGCACTGACAAGGTCATGTTCCTGAGCACCCCTGAACAGTCAAGGGCACGGACTGATGGGATCCCCTCAGACCTCGTGGAACACCCAGCCTGGGCTTTGGGGACAGTCACCCTAAACCCTGTTACCTTCAACAGAGGGAGTTGCAAACTGGAGCACTTAGCTGTGAGCAGACCTGTCCTGAGGTCACTGGGCTCCTGAGCCCAGCACTTTGGTTGGGTTTTGAAATCGAGGAGGAGGAATCCTTGCTGCTGTTTCCTCCACAGATGTTAGCCTGAGCATCTTTATTGTTGTGAAAATCCATCTAACATCTTTACTCTCTCTCCTTCGCATCTCTGATCACAGAAACACTGTTTGTGGAGAAAACGACTGCTTTGGGGCAGCAAGCCCTGTCCCTGCCTATTTCTGCTCATAAATCCTGCACGGTTTGATGAACTGCTCATGCAGAGAAAGTTTCTGCTGTGCCTATGCACTTGCAGGAGTAAGACCCAAAGCAAATCAAGTTATCCATGACATCAAGACACACTTGCAAAAACAATTTTAATCAATTACAACTACAATTGCATGCTGAACAAGCTGCAACTGGATTGTCTTATGTACCAGCTGATCATATTGGGCATGTAAGATTAAATTAAAGTTTTCTAATTGCATTTAGGAACATACAAAATACTACGGTCTAAAGTGTAGCAAATTAATTCTTCAGGCGTAGCCTAATTGGGTGGAAATTGATTTATCATGTTTGGACCAAATGAGCCAGTAAGGCGTAACTAGCACAGGCGAGGTAAGGAGAACAACGTCTGTGTCAGAAACGTTTAGAGAAAAGAGAATGTCTGGAAGAAATGAAGGGTGTTAATGCTGAAAAGTCTCTCTGAAGAAGGAAGAAATGATACATTCAGAGTCTCCATTGTTCATACACACAAAGTGACTGAAAAGCCTCTGGTTATTTCTGAAACTCCAGGAGATGGTTAGGTCAGCAAGGGAAGGAGAAAATTACTTTTTTAGGCTCTGTAAATATTGTTGTTCTGTAAAAGGAGATTATCTGCCGATCAAGCCATTGTACTAATGCATTGTCAAAATGGGTATGAAACTGCTCCTTTGTAAGAGTTGTGCGGAATCTTTAGACTGCCTGGCAGTCTGGCCAGGCTGGAAGGCATCCACAGGAAAGGGTATGTTCTCCATAGGAGCCTGCCTATTTTAGACTAGTTTCTATAGCTCTTTAAATTCTCTGTAGGCCTGACTAAACTCAATAGCATCTGCCTATAGTAATAGCACAGAAAGCTTTTGAATTTATCTCCCTGATTCACCTTTTGCATAAGGTGAATATTCACTTTCATTAACATACGTTCATCCTCATTTTGACTGCCAGCCTGGGGAACTCACCAGCTGATGATATACAGTTGTGATGGCCCAGAAAGCACCTCAGTGAAAACACGTGCTGGAGACTGTGGATAGAGAGCAGGTATCATTTGTGGATCGTCTGGGTGGAGATGTGATGCATGTGTATGATGTTCTGTAGCTGCCTTGCACAGTCCCATGCCTTACTGAATGCTTTGGAGTGTGCAAAAGCACAAAACATTGTGATCTAACACCAAATGCATCATCTTTTAGTTTACTATTGGAGTGGGAAGAGAAGGGTGTTGCAAGCAAAGTCTGTGCCCAGGCTGTGGGAGCTGGGAACTGTGGGCTTTGAGGGGACCTCTCCCTTGCTTAGCCAGAGGCAGGGCAGAATTGCTTGAAAATAACATTTGTGAATTCAGGAGAGCAGCCTTTTTATTCAGCGATTGCCTTTTTGGAAGCAAAGATGTTGGCAATAATAGAAATGAGTGGCCCTGTTATTGGCCCCCTCCTGAGGGTCAGTGTTATTTTCTGGGTGTGTCTGTCTTAACATCCACTTATGAGAGACGGAATATTTTCCATTTACCCAAATACGGTATCAGAAAAGAGGATTTTCATACTGAACAAACTGATTCAGATTGCCTATTGTACATTTTAAAGAGATGCTTAATGCTATTAATAATATGAGTAAAATTAAATTTGCTTATCACAATGAGAGGAAGAATAAAGTTTATTAAGTCTCCCCACCAAAAGCACTGACATACTAAAAATAACAAGTCTTCATTAAGAAGAAGCTAATTGGCCCTAAAGAATTGCTCTATTGGTATAAATGGGCCAATGGCTCTTGTTGTGGGCAGCATACAGAACATCTCCCGGGGAAGAGCAGAGCTGCTCTTTCTTGCCTTTTATCTCCACAGGTTCTTGTCATTCTGCCCTCCCCAGAGTGAAATGGGGAAAATTTGGGTATAGCGCCTTCCCAGGTTAGGGTTCCCTTGCACCAGTCACACTGAACAGCCCATCCAAAAGCCAGTGAGGGACTGAACAACTTGATGACTTTGTTTGCTCCCTTTCTGCCAAAGAGAATACAACAGATATGAGGCAAGGAGTGTCATTTCCTGGGCAGGTTGTTCTCACCATAGATATTAAACAGCTGTGGAAAATTCACATTTGAAGTTTGCCACAGCAGGTTTACCTTGTGAACCTGTCAAGAAAATAATGTGCAACAAAGCAGAAGAGGGGATGGATTGGATTTACTTTCATTTCTTTTTGTTTCTTTCAGCCTATCTGGGGATTTACAGGGTAAATTTAGGTAAAGCGAGTCTTGTCTTCTGGCTTCTTGGGGCACCAAAATGCAGTGTAACACAGGATGCAATAAGAGCTCGTGTGTCTCACAGGCAGTGCCTTCACCTGTCTGTGATGGCATTTGAGACTTGTTGTTAAGAACATTATTGTCCCAAGCTGTCCACAGCTGCACAAAGAAAAAAGTGGAATAGTGCCCCTTTTAAGTTTGTAAACTATTGGCACTCTGCCTTGGATGGTGTTTTTCCATTTCTGGGGAGAACCTGGGTACTGAAAGCAGCCAGATCTGATGAGGAGCCTTGGGGCACACGGCAGAGCTGGCAGATGCAATGACACATTCTGACAACATTTCAGTGACTAGGTATACAGTTCCACACCCAAAGTTTTTTAAAAATATCATCTTCAATATTCATGGTTATGCTTTCCTTTTCTCATAGGAGAACAGCCCTTAGCTACAGTATATATTTGAACAAGTGAATATTTGTAAGACATGCATTTAAAATTTCCAGTCAGTGCTGTCAAACACACAATATCACTTGGTAATATGGATTTATATTTTAGAAACCTGTGGCCAGAGCCCAAAACAGGACTTAGCCATGCCATGCCATAGCTTGGAAATGGGAAGTCTCATGCCCAGCTGTGCTATCTGTTTTTTGGGAAAGCAGTGCAACTTTGCAAGCTGAAGACCCACCATTGGCATAACTGTGCATGGCTTTATCAAAGCCACTGGGTCTGCTGTGCTTTATATCAGTTGTAGATTATCCTCAGAGCCTTAAAGTGTTCCACTGAGTGACTTTGATCACATCCTCTCCTCCGTGGAGCCAGGCTGGAATAGAACTTGAAGAGCAGAGGTAAAAGGCCAGAGATGGACACACTCCTGAGCAATCTGATGCTGTAAATCTCTGTGGAGGCGTTTGGGATTATTTAAAGGAGGTGGTAAATGACTCAGAATAAAAACAACATAGTTTGGAATCACCAGCTGTGTTTTCCTTTGTACGATCTGACAGTGCTTGTATGCTGTGTCTGGCAATGAAAACAGAGCAAAACTCCACTGCTGGAGTTCACAGGTTGCCAGACTTCTGGGCAGTGAGACACTCTTGAAAGAGAAGCTACTGCTCAGAAGGGGAGAGACCTCCTGCTTCATTCCTCCTCAGCAGCCTGTTTTAGGGTCAATGAGTCCCAGTCTCACAGATTAACTGACTTTGTAAGGAGATTCACATAAGTGCTGTTGTTGTAAATGCTTAGCAATAGCTGCTGCAGAGGTGACTAACACGTGTTGTATCAAATGGTTATGTGCCTCTTGGTAGCTGATAGTGTTAGACATTCCTAAGCAGCCTGTGCTTCTGCTGGTCTCATAATAATCTGTGCAAATTGATTAGCTACTTATCCAAACACCCTTTACCTATCCCTTTAAAAGCTATTTATAAATATACCTCTAATACAAAACACTCTCCCGCAGCTGCTGCCCTGACCTTGGGCACAGTGCAAGAGGAATCAAGGGCATTAATTCCTTGGAAGTCCAGCTAATGATAACACCAATACTGAGTTTGTATGTGGATCCTGCGTGGTTCAGTAAGGTTTCCATGGGACCATGGGCTGACTGTGTGTGTGATTGCTCCTTGTCCCACATGCATCACTGCACAGCAACACAGGGCTGCTCTGGTTCAGAAAACAGGGCAGGATGTTCCCAGTAGCACAGTGGTTTTCCCAGTAGCTTCCCAGTATTCGTATTGCACTGCAGGGGGATGTTTGCTGGCACTCTGCTGACTTGTTTCACACAAGCCACTTCTAAAGCACCAGGACTGGAAATCAAGACATCTGAGAAGGAAAAGCCCATCTGATGTGATGACTGACCTGTCTGCCAATGCTCTTTGTGCAGAGACAGAGCACTGTGCTTGCTCTGTCAACTCATCCTCCCCCTCATTCCCCCGATCCTATTTCTAGGGGGTCCTCAGGTCACCATCAGCCCCTTCACTCAGCCCCTCAAGAGGCTTCAGTCTTGTTGGGCTCCACTCCATGGGTTCTCCCTGCCCTAGCCCTGCCTCAGTGAGAGCTGCTGTGTCCAAAGCAGCACCACGGGGCCAGGGGTGTAGGCACAGGCTGAGATCAGGCAAAGTGGAGCTGCAGGGCCCCATCCTCCCTCCTCACATGGCCAAGCATCTCTTCCCCAGGCACTTCTGAAGAGATGGTGCCTTTGGCAGTTCCCTGTATTTCCAGCTATCTGTTTTACTGCCTGTTTCAGGCTGAGCAGGAAGCAGCTTGGAGCTCATTTAGCACTGAAGGGAGCACATGCAGAGCTAAATCTTCTGCAAGTGTAAATCAGTCCAGCCTCCTCTTTCCTTGAGCTGTGGGAGCTCCCGTTGTTCACATCAGCTGAAAATCTGTTCTGGAAGCTGAGCCAAAGGCTCTGGAAGGTGTGGTTTCTAGTCAGGGTACTTTTCTCTTTGCTGAGACAGCTACCTGTCCCAGTTTTCCATAGGATGGTGTTCATGGCAAGGAGGGGTATAGAACAGCAGGCTCTGGTGTGAGTGTGGACCTCAATTCTTCAAGTTACCATGAATCCTGCAGGTATAATGACTGGAATTTGCCAAAATATGCAACATAAATATGGTGACTGGATTATGAAAAAGTACAAGGGTAAAGTGAAGGGAAAGTATTTTGTTATGAAAGATGCTATTGAAAATAGCTACACCCTACCCCACCTCCAACTTGAATTCAAAGAAGACTATCCACAAATTTTAGCCATCTCTAGAAATTACTCCTTGCAAAGTAGAAGAAGGATTTAATTGAAAACAAATGATTTTCATCAAAGACAGAGAAATTTTATAATTTCAAGTTTTTAATAGCTCTACTGATGCAGGTGGTTCATTTAAAAACAGGTCATAACAAAGCTATTTCAAAAACATTTGAAATAATTTCAGGAGGGATTACAGCAAGGAATCACATTTATTACTCACTGAAACACTTTTCAGGTGTCTGTGCACCTGAATTTTCTGATGAGAAGCTTCAATCATGAACGGAGTACTCTCTGTGATGCCAGTTGTAGCTCTTGCCTATCAAGGATAATTTTGTCTCATTTCTCTTTTCCCTCTTTTCCCTGGTCTTTAAGCAGGCCCTACACAAGTATTGATCCCTCCTTTTTACTCAGGATTTAACTAAACAAACCAACTTTATTTTGCCTCCATGACATTTGTTTCCCCTCTTGCAAGAATATCCATGCAGTGGCAAACCATCTGTGATCAGGTAAGATTTATTGTTTCACTGATTCCTGGAACTGAAAATATTAATGATGTAAAATATTGATTTGAAAAAACAAACCTCAAAGTTGCTCAATGAGCCTCTCATCCAGACACAATGCTGAGATGTCCATCCATTTTCCATTTTCATATTTATTGGTAGATGAAAAATCAGGCATGTCAAGCTGTTCAATTTCTAAAGTGAAGTACTTCTCTCCCTCAGATGCACATGAATAATTCTCATTAACCTTCAAGGGATTAATGCATTTTCTTGCAAATGGCTGCAATATACAGTATTTAATATTTATGCTTTCCATATGGCTAGTGCTGTCATACATTCTTGTCAAACATGCTGCACAGTTAATGAGGGTTGTCACTGCAGCCCAGGATGTGTCCTGTTGTAGAACATCAAAAACATTCAGCTTGCCAGTCTGAAGCAGAAGGAATTAAAACAAAGAGATGAGAATGGGTAGGAAGGTCAAAGGCTCACTGCCTCAAGCTGAGATCTTGAGGCTGAAGAAGGAGTGAGAGGCAGGGCTGTGGACTTGTACTGCTGACACTGTTGGGTGCTGGTAATTTCTGGCCCAATCAAAGCATTGAGAGTGGGTTTTTTTCTTAGTTATAATTATAGACACACTTATATTTTAAAGTCACGCAGTGCCAAGCGGGGTCATCACAACTCGTTAAACTAAAATTAGCTTCCCCATCTCTGCCCTTCTTGCACCAAACAAAAAATGTTGCCTGTAATGGTAGAGGATGTGGCCTATGAGTGTGCCCATAATTAAAAGGTTGAGCTACTCTTGTAAACAAATTACCATGAACAAAGGGGTTTACAAATGCCAGCTAATTAGTTTGGATTCCCTAAAGCTTTTAGCTGTTTTTTCAATTCAGTAACACAGTGTAAATTCTCTAGCCTGAAAAGTCTAATAGGAATTGGCAGAAAACTAAATAATTGATATTGTCAGTGATTGCAGCCCTCCAATGTTATTGTCTGCCAGTAAGCAGGACTGCCGTTATTTCCTGCGAGGATAAAGAGCTGGTTTTAATGAATTAACAATATAAATGGTGGATAGCTGGCTTTCAACAGCAGCTCAGGAGGCAATGTTTCAAGTTGAGGCTGTGGGACCAGTGAAAAAAACCCTTCAGACAGGGACTTGATAAGAGATGTGCTCGTCTCCTGTCATGCTGAGGGCCCAAATCCCTGTTGCTTTATTCTCCACAGATATCCCATCGCAGCCTTCAGGCTCATTTCCAAGTTTGGAGGGAATAGGAGCCAGCTCTGCACCTGGGCAGGTACCTGAAGGCAGCAGTGGGGAAGGGAGAGGATGACTCAACCTACCTGAGCTGCAGCTGCTGAGAGGGTGGTGCAGGAACAGATTTAACAGGGAGCAGTGAAGTGCAAACAAGCAGCCCAGTGTACTGTGTGTATTTTGGCACCATGAAGGTCATATGAGTGCTCCCTGAGGAAATCACTGGTCACACAGTGCCATGCTGCCTGCTGGGTAACTGGTTTGAGAGAGCAAGCTGGGTTGTCCCTCAGCCAGCAGGATGGCTTCTGGGTTCTGTTCATGGCTCTGCTGCTCCTCTCCTGCTCCAGGTATTTCTCCTGGGTTGGTTGGTTGGTTGTTTGGGTATTAGTATACTTCTATTAAAACACAATGCACTTAAGTCCCTGAGAGTGTAACTTGGTCACATCATACACTAATACGCGATTTAATCCACTTTGCCCACCTGTATCTTCATTTCGTTGGAAACCAGCATATTGTAAGGCTTCATAGAGCTCACTTCATGGTCTCCCAGCCTTACCAGCCTTTCTCAGGTTCCTTATCTAAGGAACCTAATGTTCCTTATCAGAGGAACAAAATACAGTGTTGGGACAATGGTTGTGTCATATGAAGATTTTTAAGTGTTTGGTTTTTTTCTTGCAAAAGTGAAGCATTCAGTCTCGGAAGAAATGTTTGTACTGGCTTAGTTCCTGCAGCAACCAGTACATGTCCTGTGTGCTCTCTGTGATCAGCCCCATGATCTCTTTTATCAACACTCTCTGTTTGTCCCAGTTTGTCACCAAAGCAGGCTGTCTGCTTTGAGAAGAAGGTGTAGAGACTCATTCTCAACCCACTCCTCCCACCTATCTTCAAAAAAGAGCTTGGAGCAGATTAGTTTGGTCTCCACCAAAAGCTATTGTTTTAAAGCTGTCAGTAGCAGCTCGATCTTGACCTTGCTTCTTACTTTGATATGAAGGAAATGATCAGCTTTCAAGGAGGCTTTCAAGATGTTACCAGCTCTTCCAAAGGAGGTCAGAGAGATGAAACATCAAGAAAAATCTGAGCAAACAGTGATACGGGCCACAGTTCAGCAGAGTGAATAGCAAGAGAAAATGTGCAGAGAGCTGGAGTGGGCTTGAATATACAGGGCCAAATCCCAAACTGGAACAAGGTAGTTAGGCTTTGAAGGCAATGACCTGATACAGTGTATATTGCCTGCAGATCCATCCTGGGGCAGCCTTGTCACAAAGCCACAAGTCCTTGTCATTGATTGCAACAATGGCAGAAAGAAAAGAGAACTCTTTTTTTCCTCCGTTTTTCTTTATTTGTTGAAAAGGCATTGGTTTCCTCTGAAGAAAACTAAAATAGCTTCATACAATGACTTGGCAGCCTGGAATATTTCTCTCAATAGCCAGTGTGAAGCACAGCAGAGGAGCATCTCATTCTTTAGAGAGCATAATGCACAATAATGCCACTCAGAGAGCACCTTAACAAAAATAATGAGTTTCACAATTTTTTAAGCACACAAACCTTTCTGCTTTCATAACCATTTTCCTCCAGTACTCCCATCTCATACACGGCCTGAGACCAGTCCTTCCCTCCTGCCCTTTCTCAGGTACAGTAGAAAGCTTTCCTTCATCCTTGGGAGAGGAGGACAGTAACTCCTTGTCTCTGCATGTCTCTCCCTATTATCCTGCTCTCCTGATTTTACACCAGACTGCTTTTCTGGTGCAGGGCTGGGATGAGTAGGAAGAGAGGGAACAAATCCATGTGGGGTGCTCAGCTTGCACATGATGGTGTGTTTTCCTTACCAGCCTTTTTTCCCCAAAACCCAAGAGAGTGATCAAATTCACAAGTTCATTTGCTAGCAATAGGAGTACCTAAAATGCATTTAGGTCCTGCAGAACACTGAAACCAAGTGTTTGTTTATTGTTACCAGTGCTGCTGCTCTGAAGGGTGTGTGAAGGACGCTGGATGCAGGGATGTGACACTACCTCCTATGCAAGGCACAATTAGGTCAAAGTAAGGATCTTCAAGTGAGCTCAGTGGATAGATTCTTCATCTGAAGCTATGAATGTTTGTGCTTCCAGTGCATGGTACCTGGGAAAAGAAGCTGGGGGTGGGAGAATTCACATGTCTTGGTGTGCATGGTTAATCAAGTACAAGAACCGGGAAGATTTAGAGCTGCTCATGGGCAGAAAGCTGGGACAAACCCTGAGTGTTGGTGGTGTTGAAATCCAACTCTTCTAAGGCCATCCCACTCCCTGAGGGCCCTTGTCAGCACAGCCAACAGTTTAGTGTAAGCAGAGAGTGTGGCACCTGGGCTAGATTTACGATGGGAATGGGGCATATTCCTGTTCAGAATGAGGGCTCAGCAGCTGAATTCTGAAGGTTCTCTAACTGAGGAAAAAAGTGGCTTGTCAATTGGGAAGATCAGCTTACAGTCAGATGAGGTTTGCACAGAACACTGAGTTTTTGTTAATTCATGCAAAAGTACAGCTTTGGGGCCTGTAGGATACTCTCTGCTCCCATTGCAAGAATTCACCACACTCTGTGGAATTGCAGCCTAGTGGAACAAAGATTAAACTGAACTTTATTCACTCAGAAAACAAATACACCTTTTTCTTCCTTACCATCTTGACAAGCTGTAGATTTATTTCCCTTGTCTATACTTAGGGGCTTTCATTCCCTTCCAGTGCTCCTGAGCCACCCCAAATGCTGAAGAACAAAAATGTTTCCTATCCCACAGGATAGAGGATGTTTGTTTCAAGCTTTTAGTGACTTGAGCTGCTTGTGTTCTCTTTGTAAGATTGCACCCAAATG
Source organism: Myiozetetes cayanensis (assembly GCF_022539395.1). Taxonomy (NCBI): domain Eukaryota; kingdom Metazoa; phylum Chordata; class Aves; order Passeriformes; family Tyrannidae; genus Myiozetetes; species Myiozetetes cayanensis. The sequence goes on along the minus strand of NW_026087522.1, from coordinate 6,043,936 downwards.
TTATCATCTGAGAGCAGAAAAACGCAATTCCAGTTCAGATCCTTGGCTGGTGTAAACTGGAGTAACTCTTGTATTCAGCTTGAGTCTGACTTGGCTGGCTAGGTCCGATGGCTTTCCTAGCTAATTTTAAGGGGTCCTTGTGTCCCGTCTGCCCAGCCTGAAATGGGCATTACTCGTTCCAAATGCCACTGGCGGCACCTCATGGCTTTTCAAAGAAGTAGAGTTTGCTGGGTACAGCAGCATGAAATGTATGCTGTAAGCAAGAGTGCCATTTAACACTCCTGTGGAATGAAATCTTACCTGATGGAGCTTGGCTGTGACAAACACTTCTGTTTTTCTCCTCCCTTGTTCACCCTGCAGTACGGTTCTGAGCTTCCCCTAGCCAGTTTTTAGAGTTTGTGCAAGTAACTGCTCTAAAAATGAGTAAACTGATTTACCAGGGTCAAAGGACTCAACCTCTGAGGCTTAAGTGCCTTCCATTCCCCACGGGCGAGCTTCCCTTACCCTCCACAGGTCAGCATGGGTGGATTAACAGATCCTCCAGGCCAGAGCTCCACATGATAGGCAGGCTGCAGACTCCCCAGAGACCCAGTTATATTGCCAGGTGACCAGAACTAATGCTTGTGTTCTTGCAATAGGGCTCCCAGGGGAGGGCATGGCACAGGAGGCCTCGACAACAGAGGAAACAGCAGCACTGGGCTGTCAGCCTGTCCCCATGGTTTTAGACTGCAGCTGGGGATAACTCAGTGGGGTTTCTTGGATGTATTAGCAAGGCAGGATGGTCTTTCTGCTTGCTTTTATACAGACTGTAAAAGATACCACAGAAACTGTGAGCCTACAGGCAAGTATACAAAATGTTTGAGTTGAACAGGGGCTGGATGGACTTCAACATCCATTTGGTGTTCCCAAAGAATAATGTTCAGCTGTATGGCAGTGACATTTAAAGGGTCTCCCCTTGGTGTATGCCACCTGTCCAGGCTCTGGGTCACTGGGCTCACAGTCTGAACAGACAAAGCAGTGTGCTCCCCATTTTGCAGAAGCTGAACTGCAGTTCACTGATATTTAATCTCCCAACTGAGATTATGCAGAAAGATTGTCTCAGGACTGGAACTGAACACAGGCCTTGGATTCCCAAAGCTGTGTTTTAAACAGAATGGCCATGTAGTTCAGATGGTGGATTAATCAGGATTAAACACAGCAGGACACAGCTCCCCAGGGTTTAGGCAGACTGAGCAGAATCAGAGAAGCGCTTATGACAGTGGAGGGGACCCAGAAGGCCTTTGGTGAGAGCCAGACTGAGCCCAGCAGCTGGCTAAGGAGTTCTTGGGCAGTTGTCCTGGAGATTTTTCCTGTGAAAACAGAGCAGGAATTAGCCTGGCTCTACCCAGTCCTTTCAGCAGCATTCCCTCTGTTCCTGAGATTACATTACTTTTATGGGTGTGTTGATGTACTTTGAGCTAAGAAAGACCACAGCTCACAACTAAAATGTCTCTTCAGACACCCTATTGATATGTCTGTGCATTGATACTGCTGCCCCAGTGAGTCTGGGACTGGAAACAGCCCACCCAGGCATGGGGAGGTGATTTGGAAATGGCTGGCATTTTGGGGACAATGCACCCCCTGGCAGCCCTTGAACCGGCCATGCTCTGTGGACTGGAGGTAGCAATTCCAGACATCTGCCCATGCTGCGATCTCCTCCTGTCCCACCCTCACTCCCAACATGCAGTATTGGAGGTGTCTGCAGATTGCTCAGGTGATAGGACAATAACACACAATCCCAGACCAGTGAGGAAGGTGGGAAAGGTGGAAAGGTATCTTAAAGCTCATCTCATTCCACCCCCCTGCCATGGGCAGGGACACCTTCCCCTAGCCCAGCCCCATCCAACCTGGCCCAGAACACTTCAGGGAGTTTCTGAAGGGTGTCTTTAGTTTTGCTGTGTACTGTCTGGGCAGGGAGCATCTGCCTGCTGCAAAGGAAATGATGGGATTGGATTCCATCCCTCCAGCCTCTTTCATGACCTGCAAGGTCCTTGCATGTGGAGAGGGGCCATTGGTAAGGGAAGGGCATCCTGGGAATGTGAACAGTACAGGTTTGGAGGTAGCAGAGTAAAGGTTAGGGAAGGATAAGGCAGACAAACATATATTATCTAGGGGAGAGTATATAGGTATAGGAGGGGGCAAGGAAGGCTGCAAGGGGCTGGACTGCTCCAAGCAGCAGCTCCACAGGCCAAAGCTGCTGCCACTGTCGTGTTGGACTGCCCTAGGGACCAAATCTGGCCAGTCCCCCTCCATACATCATGGGGAGTCACATCTTGTTTCAAAAGACATCTCAGGCCACTTTGTCTTGGCTCTTATTTCATTCAGTTGAAATGGGCAGGGAGGAGCCAGAGTCCTTTATTATAATTCATGAGACTCCCTTGAGTCTTGCTCATGCCAGACATATGAATTTACAAGTTATTTGATAAATTGAGTAATCTTTTCTTTCAGGAAGCCATTTCTGACACATTTTGATGTGTAATATCATCTGGAGACTTGTTAAGTTTTTCTTATTCTCAAGGCAATGGAGATTTTGGTTGTTCCCTATGTCTTTGAGAACTTTGCCTGAGAACCTGGACTCCAAACCAAAATGAATTTTCAGTAATAGTTCCATGAAAAAAAAAAAAAAAAAAAAAAAAAGAAGAAAACTTTGCCTATCAGTGGATGAAGGTGAATATGCATGCTGAATTTAAGGGAAACTAATTAAGACAAGTGAAACTTCAGCTTTTCCTATGAATAATTTTTTGAGGTCTTGTGGGTGTTTTTTTCGAGGTAGCAAAAAATTACAGGATTCCTCCAAATGAACACTTTGTTTTATTAAAAATACAATTTTCACTTTCTTTTTCCACCAGAAAATCAAAAGGAAATGTGTGCAATTGTTGTCTTGCTTATGGTTTTTATTTTGGAGAGTCAAACTGAAAACTGCACCTGTAGTATGGAAAAGTGCCCTCTTGGCTTTGAAACTGCTTGTCCTGGTGCCTCAGCAGGTAGAGTTGGGAGCCCTTGTTATCACAGGTTGCTGTGGTTCATTGTTTTAGCTCCAAAGGTGACTGGTGTGTCAGCAAGGATGGTTATCATGAATATGCATAACAAGAGATGTAGCTGTTCCAAGCAGCTCAAAGTCAAAATGTCAACCAGACTTAAAAAACAAAAGAAACACACACAACCCCCAATAGGAGCAGCCCCTTCCCTCCCCCTTGCTCCTGTTCTTGGCAAAGGGGGCTCAGAGGAGAGCAGACACTTGCATTCATTCGAGGACAGTGCATCCAGGTCTCTGCTGGGGTCTCTCCCTGTGTGTGAACATCACCACCCACACCCTGCAAATCCGGGGGATTGTTGGGGTTCATTTGCACTTGGACATTCGACTTCAATCATGAGATCACTTTGTTACCTCAGCCTTACCCACAGGGTGCTCTGTAGCTGTGGTGAGTAACCTGCATGAGTGGGAGATGCTTCCCTGCATCCCAAACATGAGCAGTGGGGTGCTCTGCTGGAAGGAGTTTCCTGAGGAGCTCTGCTGTGCAGGATCCCATCTGGCACTCTGTCCTGGAGGGGGATGGAGCAATGAGGAGCACTGATGTTTGCATCTGGTAACCCACTGGGAATCCTGGTGTCAGCTTCATGTTCAGGGGACAAAGTGAAGAGCCTCTGGAGTGTGGGCTGGCAACAGTGGAGGAGACAGCTCCATTCTCTGCCACGAAAAACCCATTTTCAGTCCAATTACCCAGAAAATGTGGGTTTAAAAGGCAGTTTCTCTGTGAGGAAAAAACTAAGAAATTGAGTGAGTGGAAAATTCCTCTGGAAATCTAATGTGAAGCAAATTCCCATAATGATATGAAGTTATTTTTTTAAAGAAATGGGTTGATTGTTTTTTCCTACTGTTTTTTCCAAGGGACTGTGCCTCTGTTCTAGAGAACTATTGTATCTCCCAGTGAGCTTTATCAGAAAGGACATGGAAAGCACTCATAATGAGAATTATTAAGTTTCTGCTGATTAGTAAAAGATACTCAGGATTTGTTAAACACAGTGGAATTAGTAACAAGTTAATCCATCAGATCTAAGGCTTGTACCAGTAACTGACCCTTCCAGGTGGGGACGCAGAAAAATGAAGAGTAATTTGCTAAAGGCCACTGAAAAATCAGGAGCAGAGCTGAGATCCCTCACAGGAGTCAGAGGACCCTCAAAATACCTTCACTTGCTGTGAAACAGGAATAACCCCTTGGATCCCTGCTGAACCTGTGCCATGGAGAAAGGGAGCTCCAGAACATGCCCCCAGCCTCGGTGCTCTGACTCTGAGCATGCTGGTGCTCTGTGGACTTGAGATGCAGCTTTTCTCTGGCAGGGCATCCTTGGCTGGAGTGACAGGCTCTCTGGGAAGGGCTAGCTGTGCCTGGGGGGACCACAGCAGCAGAACCCAGCCCTCAGGAGCTGCTCTCCCTGCCAGGGCCTTCACTCTCCCCATCCGGGGCTCTGGGTGAGCTGTCAGTGTGCAGCTCCTTGTCTTGGCAAGTCTGGATGAGCCCCTTGGGCATGTGTTTTTCCCAGGTATTTCAGAGCTCCACTAGAGCTGATTTCCAAGGGCATTAGGTGCTCAAGTACCTTTTGAGAATACGAGGCTGTGTCTCTTTCCTCGTATGTGAAAGGGAAGTGAGAGCACTTCATCACACTGCTGTGTGCAGACTGCATCACAGACATCAAATGCTACAGCAATAAAGGACATAAATAACAACTCTGCCTTTTTGTTACGACACCAGCAGGGACCAGCAGCAGCAATTGGCTCTGCATTTCAGCCATCCCCTGGGGTCAGGGTTACTGGCTCACTTCAGTTTGCAGCATTAATTATTTGGTCAGTTTTACCCGCTTGGCCTTTTGTGTGTGTTTGATGGGAGACACAGAGGACTCTTCCACCCCTTTTGATGTGAGCTTGTGGGTAAGGTGTGTTTGATCAGTGCAGCATCCCTGTGCACACGCTCCTGCCCTTCTAAACCAAACCCAAAAACTTGTGTCACTCCACGCTGCTGCTGTGGGCATGTATTGTGTAAGCAGGGAACAGAAGCAAAGCTTTGCAGTTCTTGTATTTGCTGCTCTGTTCTTTGTGAAGAATAGCAGGTGTCCTTCAGCTGGATTTGAGTTGCATCAGACTGGATATACAGCCAGGAGTTAAAGAAGTGCAGGCAAAAAATTATAATATAATGACATGATAAAATAAGAAGACAGTGAGTTAGAGAGGAAGCAAGTACAGGAGTCAAAGCAGTCTCCACAGTTGGAGATTTTGTGTTTCCTTGCAGAGGATACATGGATGTTCCATCTCTGATTACAATGATATCCAGAACTATTGCTTGTGGTGGCAGAAGCGTGCAGAGACATTGCAGGGAATTCCTACCTGTAAGCACAGTAAGTAACTCCACTCTCTCAGCTGATGGAGAAAACCCGGGCACAGGGCAGCAGCTGGGGCTCTGATTGCTCTATTTCTGACTGAAGGTGTAGCACTGGGACTGCCTGATGTGCCAGGATGGCAGCAATTAGGCACGAAATATCATCTAATAAAAGGGGCACAAAGCCCTCTGTGTCGCTTGGCAACTCTGCTTTGGGCACCTGAAAGCTTCCAAAATTGGAAGTTATCAAAGGAGGTGGAAAGGAGTTAAAAAAGAAGCATTATTGTTAAAGCTGGCATTAATTTGCATTCTCAATTTAGTTTCACAAATGTCTCTTGGGGGTAATGAGTTACCTGAATGAAACCCTATTGAGGATAGAAATTGTTTTTAATTATAATGGAGAATAGACTGAATGGCTTGGAGAAGGTGCCCTTTAACTTTGTGTCTGCTGGAAGCAAAGTAGAATTCCTGGTGGCATCTCTCTAACTAATGTGATTTGCAGTAATGATGTGAGGCTGTCAGGGGGTTCCTTTCATTCAAGAGCAGTAGCCACCAGTCTTAGTTTGGTAATGCCTTGCCTCCACTCCTCTCTGCTTTCCTATGCTTTCCTTCATGGTACTCAAAGTAGCCAGTGGTGTTACCCTGTGCATGGGAAATACAGGAACAAGACAATGTAACCTGAGAGCCAGTGAATGAGCCAAATTTACACCCATTGGTAATGATTGTGACCCTTTGAAGATGTTCATAATTTGGACACAAAGCACAGCGTTTTATTGGAGAAGGGGACAGCTGTGCCCCCTCAGAGGGTGGATGCTCACCTGGGAAAAAGAGCCATGAAAATGCAAGGAAATTAATGTTTCGCCAGCAGTGCACCAAGGACAGGATATGTTTGAGCTTTCTGGGGAAAATTTTGTCCTTAAGCCTTGAGGGGCCTCCTGTGGCCCTGGGAGCACAGACATGGGTGCCAGGAGTCACAGAGGCCCTGGGCCACCAACACAGCCTGAACTGACTCAGCATGGCCACACCTTCCTGCTCAGCAAGATCTTAAGAGCAGAACTGAGTCAGAGAAAAAGAAACAACCAAAGACAACATGTAATAGGAACCCTCCTTTCTAATTAAACAATGGCAGTTAATTAATTTCTACTGTCTTTTTTTCCTGAAGTCTGGCAGATTTACAGAGAGGACTCCCATACTCAAAGGCTCTCCCTCTTGCAGGGGGCCTGAACACTTGGGAACATTTCTGTTGCCTGAAGGTGGGTGGTTGGTGCTGTTAGGGATGTGCTGACATGTCTTGCCTGGCTCCCAGCTGGTGCTTCAGAGGGTTCAGGTCTCTGCAGGGTCAGGGTCACATCTGTCTGACCAAATGCTAAGAAGATGAGTTTCCAGTCTCAGCAGTGGCACTGGGGTTTGAGAGTCACATTTCCCCCATCCCCAAAGACAAGAGGAACCTGGAGGAAGGATTGGCATTCCTACCCGGAGAAATGGGAGCTGCTGCTCTGGGGTAATGGCGGAGAGGAGTTCCCTAAATGCACAGCATCACAGCATTTTGTGCTCTTTCATAACCTCATGCAGCAAATGAAACATTTCATCAAGTTATTTTAATCCATTAGCAATGGGTTTCAGGAAAACACCAGTAATGTATGTAACGTGCACCCAGGAGAAACAACAAATGGTTAGTTAGAGAATTTAGGTTTTAATTAAGTAGATAACGTATGCTTACATTTAGTCTTATAAAGGAAAATGTATTCACTGTAGAGTCGCTGGGTTCTATTAGATTTCCCTGAGCATAAAGAGAAGGGTTGATTATTACTGATTACTGAACTATTAGAGGTTTGTGCCTTGAGCTGCTTGATTGTAGCTCTGTTTGTTTCTGTTGCTAAAAGGGCTCTTGTCTGCTACCCAGATATATGTGAAACAGGCAGTGCTGGGACTCAATTAATTCTCAGTTACAAACCTCAGCAAATGATCCAAATAATAGTGCTGGTTACTTCTCTCTGGTCATAACAACAGGTTTTCAAGGCTCCTGGAAGCTGACAGTGGGGAGGTTGCACATCACCCCCACGCATGAGAGGCCAGGGGTCACTGAGAGAGGAGCTCTTGGAAGTGAAAAGCAGACTCAGAGCTTGTCCGGGGTATTCCCATGCTCTGTGATGTCTCTTTTGCATGGGAACATCAAGAGATTACAAGACATACAATGCGCTTATAAAACTGCTTTATCTCTGGATGTACTGTGAATGTTAATTAGATAAGCCCAGCAACAACTTAGGAGGTAACCAAATGTGAATAGTGATTTAGCAGTAGGGAGACTGAGGCACAGGATTGTTAAGTGATTTACCTTTGAAGAGAGCTATGGGAGATTCCATCGTGGATGCAAATCCACCCCAGCCACTGCCTCTGCCTCTTTGGTGCTCTGGTTATCCACGCTCTTGCATTTGCAGCATGCCATGGAATGCTGCTGTTCTCCCTGTTTCTAAAGCCAGTGCTGAAGCATTAGATAAAATAAAAGATTTCAGGGGCTTCCGTAACACAGAGAACTCCGGTTCTGGAGCTGTCCCAGCCACTTGCTCACTGCAGAGCGGCCAGAAAGCCAGAGGCTCTGCTTCACACCCCAGGTGATCTCTTTTGATGGGTAACTGCCTGGGGAAAGGGTTTGCCCAGAAGGTAGTACAGCCAGATAATACCCAGCTGTCCAAATGGCACTTTGGGCCCTATCAGATGGAAATAAGTTGGGATAGTTTCCCATTGCCCTGTTTTACTAAAGACCAGACAGTGGCTGTTGGCCTCAGGGGCTAGGGAAGGTAATTATATCTGAAACCTCACTTTCTTGTCTTTGGTCTGGTTCAGCATTACTCAGCCAACCCACAGCCTCTAGACCAAAGTTCTTTGTTTACAGAGCCACTTTTGGCCTTTCTTGAGCTCTTGTCATTTTTTCCCATCATCCTGAAATGCCTCCCAGCATTTGGATTTCTGTCTTGGCTGTTGCTTCCCTGAGCACCCCGGGAGAATGTCAGGTCCAGCCATCACCTTCATGTAGTTACCCCATAAAATGCTTTACCCAACTGTAATCTCCAGCAGCAGACTAGAGAGCTTGGAGAGCTTGCAAGGAGAGCTTGTTCAGGCTGAGTTTGATAGTAAAACCTGAAAGAACTGACCATGGAAAAATTGAGAGTCCAAGCCCTCTTGCATCTGCGGTCCTGGCAACATGTCTGACTATCTAAAAGAATTCACAGAGCTGCATTTTTTTTTTTTTTTTGACATCTCTAAAGCTGGAGGTGGGCACCTCCACAAAACCAACAATAAATGAGCAAGTCTGATCTGAGAGGCATTCTTTAGACACATGCATACTAAGATGAAGACTTGTATAGAAAATGAATACCTATAAGTCACACTGGAAAAGATTTTGCCTTCTGTCATCTATTCTTGCTGAGTGCATAGGTGAAAGAAAAGCTGACCTTTCCTGAGCCCCTCATTCAGCATGTGCCATCTTCTCTTGCATTTGTGCTTCATGGCAGAAGGAACTGGGGGAATTTTTTTTTTTCCTTTGTATATTTAGGACAGTGGAGAGTGACTGAAATTGTTAAAAGGGACATGAGGAGTAGGAAAACACTGTTCAGGACAAAGGCAGTGTTTAAGGCTCTGGCTGAGCAGGGAACAAAGCCTGTGCTGCTGTTACTGCATGGCTGAGCCAGGTACCATCCCTTAATAAAGTGATATAATGCCTCAGATGGACAAACCCGCAGTGGATTCCCCCCAGTTCCTTCTGAAGGCAGCGTTACTGGGGCTGCATTGTCCTCGTGGAGCAGGGGATTGGGGCTCACTGCCCCCCCTTGCAAGGGAATGCTGCTGGAACGATCCATAGGCAAGTTTGCAGCCACTCAGAGTACCGCTAATGAGATGTATTATTTGGGATTTTTAGCATCTCATAACAATGAAACCTTCCTTCTACCCTTCTCATTCCTTTAATGCTGGCCCATGTGTCCAATCCAGTTAAATAAACCAGGAAAGTAACCATTAATGTCAAAGTTCCATAATTAAATGCTGACTGACTCACTGCTCAGGCTTGCAACACTGTACTGTAATTTTTAAAGAATATCCAAGTTGACATTAAGCTTTTTAAACAGATTAATTAGTCACATTTCATTTTAAGTGGTGCTGACTTAATAGGTACTGCTAATGTACAGTATATATTTACTTAAAGCCGTTATAACATAATATTTACAGGATATTAACATGTATTAATTACTGTATAATGAACCTCGTGACTACAATATTGCCATTCTTGCATGGTTGTAAAAGTTTTATCATCTTGTGAGGGGGGAGGGAAATTAAAATAAATTGCATGCACATTGAATGCCTATTTTTCATAGGAAATCTGCAAATTATAAGAAAATGCAAAACAGGGGACCCAGTTAATCACAAACAGCTAACAAATGCTCTGAGACATGCTATAATGTTTTTATGAGAGTGTTTTACAACCCATTCATTATGCTGTCTGTCCTTCTGAAAGCTGGTTATTAGACTGACTGTGCAAAGTAACACATGAATATCTGTGCAACTAGCCATGAAATCACAACTAAGCTGATCACTTTTTTATTTCCCCTTTTTTGTCCTGGCCGATATCCTGCAGCATTTGCCCTCACACTGTAATTCCATTTGTGTTGCAGGAGAGGTCATGCTGAGGAGCAGCGTGGGGCTGGTGCAGAGCTGTGTGTTTTTGCAACAGGACATGCTCCACTCACTCTCCTCTTCCTGGGGACAAACAGTTTTGGGTGCTGGAGTGGGAGGTGAGCCATGGCTTTGTGTTGCTCAGGTCCCCCAGTCCCCGTGCCCACATTCCAGAGCAGTCCGGCAGGGTTCGATGCCATCAGCTGGAGCAAGGAAGGGTTTTCTGAGGGTCACTTCTGCAGAGGGGTCAGGAGTCTGCAGGGCTGCAGGCTGTGAGGTGGTTTAGTGTCTCCCTTTCAGGAGTATCCGTGTGGGATTTGCCTGCTGGAAACAAGGATGATAATATTGCTTGAGGCAAGGGATCACAAAAGTTTGTCAGCTGACAGAGAGAGAATATTCAGTGTGTGTTGTGTGTCAGCTGTCTGGGGGAGGCTGCAGGTGGGGCTGTCTGTCGGGGGAGGTTAAAGGTGTACCTAAACTCGGATGCTGGAGGAAGTAAATGCTCAAGAACCTCTGTCTGCTCCTTTTTCATTATGTGTCTGATGTGCAGAATAATGAAAGCAGATAACCCCAGAGACCTCTCTGCCAACCCCCAGACTCCTGTAAAGTGAGCAGACAACATGCCATAAGAGGCACAAAGGGAACAGCACGGGCGAGTGACAGCCAGGCAGCGCTGGCATTCTGCAATTTCCCTTCCACTGCCACATTACAAACGGCTTCATATTCAAATGGCTGCCTGTCTATGATTGTCCAATTATTCACTGCATTCTTTCTTTGATGGCACAGATGTTCTCAATTTCTTGGAGTAGAGGTGTTTTTTTTTCATCTAAAAAGTCGTTCCACCTCAGAAATGCAAAATTCTCCACAGTTCACCAGGTTCTCTGATGGGTTTGCATAATTGGTCTTCAATTTGCCTATTGTTTTGTAATAGAAAGCCTATGTTTAATTTCATTTTTGTAAACCTGTAGAAAGAGCAGAACATTCTGCCATTTATGTCATTCTCCTCATTAGGATCCAAGTGGGTTGTGAGCATTTATACTTGATTATGAGGCACAGATTGTGCTGAAAGGAACACATGCTTTCCTCTTCCATTGTTTTAAACACATTAGGAGGCTGATCCGGAAAGATGTTAAATATGCTCCACTGTCTTTGTACCTTTGTGAGAGGTGCTTATCTCTTGGCAAGGCCTGGCTGATTGGTTTGGGTGTGCTGGTATGCCAGGTAGGGCAGCCCCAGTCTGCTACAAACAGGAATTGTTCAAATCCTGGACAGGGGTGACTGTATCATTTCCTGGAAAAGGGCATTTTATGTCTATTCTGAGTGACAGCTGCAAGCTGCCTTTGCAATAAGGGGGTATCCTCCTTCCCAGGGCCTGTTTCCTTTTGTGTAATGGATGTAATTATAAACATACCTGTGTGGTTAAACTGTTAAACAGCAGTTTTGTGAAATAACTTGGGCTTCTCATTTATATATAATTCTTTGATGCTCATTTATATCTTGTTCTTACATGGTAGAGATGCGTGGTACACATACCAAAATGCTACAGAAGAGAGAAGGGCATTTCTAAAACTTCATGGGAACAACAACCAGCAAAATCTTACACCAGCTAATGGGAGCTCTGGGGATGAGGGGGAACTCAGTAAAATGAATCCTTGGAAATAAAAAAACAAAAAGAAATTGTTAGAGATTAGGGGCTTGCTAGGATAATTCAAAAGAGATAAAGGGATGACTCAGGGAATTATACCCTCACAGCAATCCTGTGCAAAAGGATTAGATGAGAGCCCCAGCAACAAAGAAGGGACCAGCGCTGAAGGTGTGCTGATTACCCCAGGACCTGGCCAGTTGTGTTGGTACCCTTCACTGTTCCAGAGAAATGCCCCCAGCTTTGTTTTCCCCAAGGCATTGGGTGCAGAGTCATTAGAGGTTATTGGAGAAGCTCCTGGTGTCTCTGGCACATTTAGACCTGCAGGGATGGTGTGGAAAGGCCTTTCCAGCTGCCACTGGCAGTGGTAGGGCTGTGCTGCAGTGCCACGTGCTGCTCAGCCACCGTGCCTTCATGCTCCTCAGAGGCTGAGAACAGCATCCCAGAGCAGATTTAGAGGGGCTCAGCTTCCTGAAGCCACGGAAGAAAAGTCAAGTGTGGCTCTTTCCTCACACAGCAAAGGGGGAGCCTGGCAGAGGCTGAGAAAAACCTATCCCAGTTGAATGCTGGCAGAAAAATGATCAGGCTCATGGGGTAATGGGTAGATTGGAGTGTGCTGGGACACTGGCAACGGGAACGAAGCCATCCCAACAAGGGGTGGATCAGCTGTACTGACAGTGCGTGGGTCCTGTAGGGAGACATGCCTTTTCTGCTGCTGCCGGTACATGTTCCTGACCCAGGAGAGGCTATCTCCTCAACCCCTTGATGTGCTAGATAAAACTGACATTACAGGGCAGTTTGTATGGAGGGAACCTGCTTTCTGTCAAGTGTACCTGGAAGGAACCAGAGGGGACCTCAAAGTGATGTGTAATGCCAACACTCTGGAGGTCCCTAAATTTGTCTCCAGCCTTGTTCCCTGTATCAGATAAACTGATACCTCAGAAACAACCCTTGTACTATCAGTCTTAAAAGGCAGTCAGGAAACAGATTTACAAAGCTACATGCGTGTTCTCTGAGAAGAAACAAATACCTTTACTCAAAAATATATCAAATGAGTGTGTTCTGAGATGGGGAGCCATAGACACTACCAAAATCTCTACATCAAAGCCCAAGCAGATTCCCCTCTCAGCCCTGTGATTTCTAGTCAAAGTCACAATGAACTGACGATTACTTTGGGTTAGATCTGGGACACTGCCCAGAGAAAGAGCTGTCTGCGTGTGGGTCAGAAGGATGAGCTCACCAAAGCACATACATCTTTTAGGCTATTATCAGTATCAAAGCCCCTTACTTCTTTTGTGCTGGTTTTAGAAGGAAGGGAGATTCTGATGCTTTGTTTCACTTCCTCCTACTGTTAAATAAGAAATTTCTCCTCCAGCCCCATCTCCTGTTTGGAAAAGAAATTTGGTATTTCCCAACCTCTGTCTCAAGGGATAGTTCTGTTGGTCAGCTCACAGAAATTCCAGCACTGTTTGGAAAACATTATCCTGGGATCCCTTTTTCCTCAGCATTACCCTCTACCAAACTTGCAGGGAGCTGGACAGAGCAGGGAAGGAGAGGACTGGAATCAATCCTTAGTTCAGATGCTGAAATCTGTTTTCACACTGCACTGTCTTGTGCTGCCTCCTCCTGCACAGCTGCCTTTGCTCTCCACACATGTGAGTGCTGGGGATCAGAATGGCCATCACATCCCACTGTGAGGGAGCTGTCACCAGCTCTGTCTCTGAAGCAGAGGGCTGCAGCTTCCTCAGCAAAACGTTGGTTGCCTGCTGTTGGTTGCCCAAACTCAGAAAAATCAGGGTTTAGTTTTCTGTGAGGGCTGTGTGAGTTGGGAGGTTTGCTCTGAGCAGTGGGAAGTGCTGGCTGAGGGTCCTGGTAGGGCCTAACTATGAACATCTGGACTGAGCAGGTGTCCTCAGAAGGCAAAAGTGGGCCACTGGCCTGTCAGTCCATGGAGAAGTCAGTGTTTGCCCTGGAAGGCAGGTGCCCAGAAAGTAGATCTGATGCTTCAAATGTTACAGCTGCTTCTTGCTCCTCACTAAAAACCTGTCATCAAATACTGGAAATGCAGAAAGTGACCTTCATGTCTGCATGGGAAGGGGAAGCCCTGGCCATGTCAGCCTGCAGCTGTGGCAGGGCAGGAGTGGCAGAGCTGGGCTGCTGCACTGTGCTGTCCCTTCCCTTGGCTGTGGCCCATGTCCCCTCTCTCAGGGCCCTTCCCTGTGTGGCACATCCAGCCCCTGGCAGTGCCATCTCTGGAGGGCAAAGGCCCTGCCCTGCAGAGGGTCCTGCTGCCAGGGCTGGGGGAGGGAGTGGAAGAGCAGGACTGAATCAGTCAACAGGGGTTTGTTATCTGAACATGATAGCATAAGTTTTCCTTCCCAACTGCAAGACCAGTAACAAAGCAGGCTGGAGCCTGGTTTACACCTAGAGTCACTCCCACTGGGTGTTCGTGTCCCTAAGGGAGAGAGATGACGGCAATTTTCTATCTGATGAATATACTCAGCACCAGTCTCAAAAATATCAATTGTAATTAAAACTTGTTTATATTGGAATTGGACTGGATTGGAACAGTTAGTCTTTAAATGGCAAATTTCCTCTTTCCCTGGTCACTGATTTGTGGCTTGTTCTAAAAAAAACAAGTGGAAGGTTTTTTTTCTTTCCCCTGCATCCTTATGAAAGAGCTACTTTTTGAAGGGGACTTTTGGGTACAGGAATATTGTTTAGTTGTTTTTGTGTTCTTTTGTTCTTCTGCCAATGCACATATATCCTTTAATAAAGGGCTGTTACTTTTTCTTTCTCCACACTTCCGCAATTGGAGCCTCTTAATTTCAGATTCACAATTGCTTAGAGAGAGGAGTTTGGTCTTCCTCATAACTCATCTTCCTTAGCAAAACCCTTCACTCTCATTAAATTGAGACATGGCTACATTTGGGAATGTCACAGTTTTAATTGCATACTCCTTATTTTTTTCCCCCCATATTTTTCTGGTCCTTCTAGTAACCAGCATTTACTAAAAATTTTGAGAGCTCAAGGGAAAAGAAACCCCCACAACTATTCTCTCTATTATTCTTATAGCCAGACACAGTACAAAAGCCCTTTCTGCGACAGTGTCAGTAGTTGTTTACTTCCTGCAGAACAAGCAGGCTCTGCTCTCTGGCCATCAAAGACAACACAAACCTCCCGGGCGGGGATCACAGCTCGGACACCCTTGGGACACACCGTGCCAGTGCCACCAGCTCATCCTGACAATGACACTGAGGCTGCATCGTGGCCAGGAATCCAACTGAAACCACCACGATGAACATGAAGGGAATATTCTGGAGTGGTTATTTTGGGGAGCTGGGGAGACATGACTGCTGTAAGTATGGTGGGTGTATTTGCAGCACTTTGGCAGATCCCACATCCTCTTTTAACTGCAAGTGATGGATGGGCTTGTGCCCAGTGTCTGCCTTTGGACGAGGCATTGTATCTGCAGAGTGCTGGAGGTAAACACTGAGCCATTGAAGAGTTTTCCTTGTGAGGTGGGTAACTCAACCTGGACACAGCCAGCTGAGTGGAAAGTAAGAAGGTTTTAGAGGCATCCTGGGCAAAAGGCACTTTTTACAGCAAAGTTGTTCAGGAATATGTGCTGTAATTACATCTGCCTTGGCTGCCACTTCTACAGCATGTGCAGACTGATACCTGAGCACTTGTTGAGTACACCAGTGTCACCACAGGGAAGCTGGGGCTTTGCTGAGCTTCTATTTTCCCTTCCAGAGCCTTTTGGATTTTAGCAGAATATTTTGCAGTGCTATTTCCTTACAAAATCATTGACATTTTCCATAGTAATTAGTATTGATGTGATTTAGTGAATAATCATATTAAATGAGCCAATAGACAAAACTCTGATCTTGACAGAGCTTTGACACTGCTGTGTGTGTGTGCTCTGCTCACAGAGCTCACCCGACTCTGCTGGTGGTCCATGTACAGCATCACACTCCCTGCCCTGCCTGGGAAGACTTAGATCAGCAGTCTGTGAAAGCTTGTCTTCTCTCATTAAGGTTGCATTTACTTTAATTGGTTAGAACATCTTTTGTTAAAGTACCTCAAATTAGTTTACAAAACACTGGGCACTCTGGTTTCCAGAGATCACCAAATGGTTTGGAAGGGACCTTAAAGATCATCTCGTTCCACCCCCTACCGTGGGCAGGGACACCTTCCACTAGTCCAGGTTGCTCCAACCTGGCCTTGGACACTTCCAGGGATGGGGCAGCCACAGCTTCTCTGGGCAACCTGTGCCAGGGCCTGCCCACCCTCACAGGGAAGGATTCTTTCCTAATATCCCATCAAACCCTGCCCTCTGTCAGATTAAAGGACCCCATGGAGAGCGTCCCTTTAGTGCAATTGTCTTCATAGATCAAAGCTTCACCGTGCTACTTCTGCTTTCCCCGTCAGCTGGATGAGCCAGGCCCAGGCCTTATTTTGGGATATTTCTAATGCATATCTGTGCATAGCAGTGTGATGGGTAAGCTCGTTTGGGAACCTGGTTTTACATCAGCAAGGGAATCTCTGACCCTCTATTTTGGTTGTCTGAGCCATCTCTAGCAAATACCAGATGCAGGGAGACTTGGTCCATCTGGTTTAAGATTTTTTTACGAGCCTTGTTCACCCATGTGGTTTAAGATTTTTTTACAAGCCTTGTTCAAACCTTGGCATGGTTTGAGTTGGAAGAGTGGCCAAATGGATGGACATCTTTGTGGATGCCAGCTGAAAAAAGAAATGGAACAGCTGGATTTTCTCTGGCCTTCCTGAAGCCAAGCTTGAGCAGACCAGGGCCTGTGAAGGGATAAAGCAGGACATGCTGGTGCTGTGGGATTAAAAATCCTCTTCCTTGCACCAGGAAGCCTGGGCAGTTGTGGTTTGGGTGGCACAGGACCAGGTCCACCGTTCCCCACAGCAGCCAACTGTCAAAATCCTTTAAGGGCACAAAGGGACCTTTGCATTGGCTCTGCTGAAGGACAGCACATATTTTGCAGAGATTTTGGGAGGGTGACATGCTAGTGTTTGTCATCCTTCTGATTCTTGTGTAGTCTTGGCCAAATCACTTCACCCCCTGAGCATCTTTTCCATTTATAGTGAGGATTAGCAGTGCTTCCCTTTGCTGTTCTGACTGTAGCCTCAAAATAAGAAATTACTCTTATTTTGCATACAAACTCATGCATTTTGCATGCTGTCTCCTGTACAGTCAGACCTTATCTTACATGAGACATCTGATGTATCAGATTATAAATGATAAATACCCATAACCACAAGGACAAGTTTTCTTGAAGTCTGTGTGCATACTGATGTGGGTACAGGGCTGCTCAGTGCTTACTGAATGTTCATTACTACAGCTTCCAGTGGCTGCCAATTTTTTTCTTATATCACTGCACAGTCTGCATGGTGTAGGGTATCAAGAACGAAAAATATGCAGCCCAAACTGAACGACCTTTTTTCTGCTGAGTTCATGTGATCAGGGGATGCCACACTTGCAATTCAGGAGTAAATGAGAGAGTCTGTTTTCCTTTGTGTGTTGTGAGCTTTATTGTTTAATATTAAAGCTGTGTTGTGGAAAGTGGCCCATAAATGGCTAATAAAATCAGCGTTTACAGCTTGTAAAGTGTATCACGACTTCACTATGGTTTGCCTAGGGAGATTTATATTTGAGTTTGCTGTCTGGGGTTTAAGAACTGTCCGTGTTTTTTCTTTTTGGACCCATTAAAAATGATAGTGTGGACAAACATCTTTCCATGTTAGCTCTGCTGGATCTGCTGAAGCATTGCCAGGAGCAGGGAGAAGAGCTCTGTAGCACTGCTCCTTCCTCCGTGTCAGGGTGAGGATGTGGGGCACACCAGGCTTGGGATGGGTCTGCAGCAGCTGCACACAGCGGGGATAGCTCCCTGGTGATCTACCAAACTCCTGGGAAGCACTGAGAGTAAACTGAACTCATCATATTTCTGTGAGCATGGGCAGCAGGAGTACAGGTTTTATCCTCGAATCTTGCCATTGCCTCCATCTCACTCAGTTCCATCCTTAGAGGCTTCACTGATGTTACACGCATTTTTTTTCCTTTTCCCTGCTTGTTTTTTGTTCCTCTTTGAAGGAATTAAGGGAAAAAGACTGAGCCTGTAGTCTGGTTTTTTATCTGGTAACAATTCTAGAACTAAAGTTATCTGTTTCAATCACTTCCTGTAATTGTGACCAATTCTAAATAGAAAAATAGATAAAAACATTGGCCATTTCTTCTGACCCATGGTACTTATTACTGATGATTTTCTTCTAACCTCAAAGAAAATGATTAAGTGTGCAGGTAGCTTAGGTCTTGGACCTAACAGTTCAAAATTCCGAGGACAAATCTTGCTCAAGTGTGGAGTTCAAGGAGCTGTGAAACAGCTCTGGTCAGGAGCTCTCATTAGAGGTCCTTCAGAGCAATGAAATGCAAGCAAGGTTTACTGTGGTAAAAAGTGACTTGCTGACAAGCCAGTCTCCAGATATGTGGAGATGAACAGCTTTTCCATCTGCCCAAAAAAAACCCCAAAAACCCCACATGAAGACATTCAGTGGCTAGAAGCAAAAACCAAACACATCCAAGCCCCTAAACTGTTTGCCTATCAGACAGTGCATTCCCTGTTCAAGGTCACAATGACTGTCCCTGCTCCCAGACTGCCCACACATTCACATTCGATGTCAACCTGAAGCTGGGGGAGACTTCATAGATGAGGATCTTTAGTTCATTTTCACACAAGACATTAACAGACTCTTGCAACCATCAAAATCCTTCAGTGTAAAATTCTCAAGCCCTTGTGTGTTGTGACTTGGGGCTCTGATGAAAGCTCTGGCTGCTCTGGACACTTGGAGCTTTAAACTTCTCTGTTCTTGGTCTTTGATAGACCTGTAGGAACTCAGTGCAAGTGAAGTGATGAGGAAAGAATTGCCCTGCAGATACTTTTGTAGCAGGAAAGTTTGAATTAAATTTTGGAGTGTGATGTTTTACCTTAGATGCCTACAAGGCCCATTGTATTTAGCATGTAAAGCTGTCACAGAGTGATATCCTTGAACTAAGGCATGCTCTTTAATTACAAAGTGTGCCTTAAGGTGTCTGTTTCTTTGACTCTCTGAGATGACTCTCTAAAGCTGTGCAGGTCTGAGTGCACAGACAAAGCACATGTGCTGCCAGCTCATAAGAGGTGACCCTGTCCACTGTCTTTGCCCTCGCAACAGTTCATTACATTGTCCAGCATTTTTGAGCCAGAGAAAGTGAGATTTATAGGCTGCCTGGGGATAATCATTTCAAGAAGAAAGTTCAATGATATGCAAGTCAGTGGAAAGAACAGCAAGTTCCAGTATCTGCCTTGTTAGAAGACATCAAATATCTTCATAAACTATTTAAAGGTAGAAATGCTCATTAACCTTTGCTGTAGCCGATTCCCTTCAGAATAGTCGATGCCATTTCATACGAGTCGGGGTGACACCCCATATCGGTGCGCAGGGACAGGGGGGTGTTGATGCTTTGAAGTCATTTTCACCCTGGGTCAGTCTTGGAGGAGGCATTGGACAAGAAAGCTGAACAACACAGTGACCTCCTGGCTCACCTCAAATGAGCTCTCCAGCCTTGCTTTCAGTTGAACTGCAGTTGCATTGCTTTACATCCACCTCAAAACAAACAGCCAGGGATTCTTTTTCTGCCTCCTTTAGTTAATTATTGCTATTTTTAATATGGTGTGAAAGCACTCCATTTTTCCTATGGGGGAAATCACAACCCACGTTGTTCCTTGCAGAGCCAGGAGAAGAGCAGATTGTTCAGGCTTGGCTTGTTCCTTTGAAACCACCTTGAGGAGCTGACGGCCCCATCCCTCTTTGAGACACTTGCAGCTTTACAGCAATACATCCCTTGGCTGCTTTTCTTTAAATTCTGTAGTCTTGCTGCTGTGTTTTAAGTGTGATCTGTTGTTGATAATCTCAATCCCGCCTCCTCTCCTCCCAGCCCCACTGATACTGAGTCAATGACATTTTTTCCTGAGCTGCCTACATTTGGTGGTTTACTGCCGACTGCATGTGGCCCTCTCACTTCAATTACTTCTGCTGTGTCTAGCACTATATGCTCTATAATGTTTCAGAGACTGCTTGCAATTAAAATAAAAAATAAGTAACACATAGCAGGTTACACCCCAGCCAGTCTCTGTGCAGAGCTTTCCAAGTGGCTCATAGCCCACAGAACAGTAACGAAAGCCTGAGACGCGGCAACGGCGAGGGAGTATTGTCTTCCCAGGGTCCTGAAAGGCATCATTTCCTGAAGCTTGTTTTATTTTTCCAATTCCTTTGCTCTTGAAAGAAAATGTCAACATACTTAACTTTTCATCTCCTGGTTTCCAGGGGATGCAGTGTAATCAGTCTCGTCGCTGGGGACGGGCTGTGTTTGCATCAAGTGAAGTCAACTGATGGTTGGGGCACTTAAGCACATTTTAGGCATTATTATGTTTTGTAACCACTTTCACAGGCTTTGGACCAGGTCGGGTGGGACTAATTGGTTGCAGTTTTGAGTATTCTGGCTTCAGATCAACAAAACATTTAAGCATGTGCTTAATTTTAAGCACTGCAATACTCCTTCCCACAAAAAACAGGGACAAAATGTCGTCCAGCCATCCTGCTGAGTAATCCTAACAATTGTTTCTAGGCTTTTTTTCTCAGTCCTTCTTTGCCTCCACAAAGTCTTTTAGGCATTCTCAAAGAGAGAACACAGAAAAGCTGAAATGAGACAGCTCATGCAGGGAAGCACAAGCAATGTGGGGAATTTTCGTTTAGCAATCCAAGCAGCAGATTTCCGTTATTATAAATACTGGCTGAATTCACTTGTGAAAATATACAACATTTAATTTGCATGTAAAGTGACAAATTAAAATCAAAAATCCCCCATTTTGTTCTCTGAGTGGAATAGAACACAACAAGCTTTAAAAAATGCCTCAGCTCTGCTCCAGTGGCACCACCAGGCTGGAGGTGCTGCAGCCGTCACATTGGACCTGAATGTGACGGAGCTTTCAGCAGCACACGGAAACAACTCGACCCAAATACCCAGGAGGTGTTTAGGTGCCTAAAACTCTTTTCAGTTGGGTGCTTCTCAGCATCTGGCCCCTAGAAACTGGGATCTGGGTTGAAGTACAGCCACTCTTTGCATGAAGATCAGAAAAGTCCTTTGTATCAGTAAGGGACAGAAGTATTTGTCACTGCCATATGGTGTAACACCATAGGAGTGGTTGCATTTAGTTTAGGTTAAAAGGCAGGCAGGATCTGCCTGCATCAGTGGATAAGTTGTTGTTCAAAGGAAAGTGCACAACCAGCGTGTGCATGGAGTAGCCCTTCCCAGCTTCACCATTCCAAGCTGCAGCACGGAGTTAAGCACATGCTGCTCCACACCTTTCATCATCCCTGCAGCCTTTCTTGGTCTTTTCCAGTTCCCTTATTTCTTTTTTTTTTTTTTAATTAGGAAGGTCATAGTGGCACAGAGTATTCAGGACAAGCTCGAGTGGTGGTGTCTGTATTTTGTGGTAGCTGAAGGAAAGCTGTATGTTCAGCAGAGAAACTCAACTCATCTCTGCTTCTGGTGTGCTGTGTGTTGGTACTTTGCTGGTATGGACATCTCAGACTGGGCTGTAGAAGTTTCCCTGGTCCACTGACTGCTCGGTCCAGGCTTTTTGATAGTTGTCACCCTTACTAATAATCCCTCATTTAATGCAATCTCAGAGAATCCCCTCATGCTGCAGTTGAATAGTCAAAACACAGCTAATGCTTATGCCTGCACCAGCCCACTTTTTACCCTGGAATCATCTCTCTTTTCTCCTTGCTTGTTTTACACCTGCTGTATGGTGGCACAGGAGAATACTCCATCATTGCTGCCGCAGCTCAGCTTTGACTATGGCAAGTTCAGGGCATGGGTAGGTGCCACTGTTCATTTGTTATACTGGCAAACAGCATCAGCCCCGCTGACACTTGCATCCGTGAGAGCTTTCCTCTGCAGAAATTCACTTAATCTTTTCTGACACTCTTTTGGTGTTTAAACAAAAAAACATTGGCTTATTCCCATTCCCAGGCACTCTGATGTAAAGACCCGGAGAATTCAAGTGTTGATGAACTCCTTTGTTTTAAATGATTGCAGTAGAACATAACAGAGAGTGGTTTTAACGAGGCTAAATGAAGCCCAAGTTTTCTGAGTGATACTAATGCCTTTTCTTCAGAGACATCAATAGCAGCTGCTCGCTGCCCTCCAAGGCAAGCCAGCCTGAGCCGCTCACAGCGGCACAAAACACCAGCGTGCTCTCTCTTGAACTAGAAGCTGTCTTCTCTGGACTGAGCTTTCACTCCTGATCCTTGGCCAACTGAACCCAGTAGAAAATATTCCCATGACATGGGATGGGATGTCCTGAACATGCCCTGGAGCAGGAAGAGTTGAGAAACCTCGACACTGCAGTGTTGGGACCATCGTGGTTCAGATCAGCTGGAGAAGGGAGAAGCACATTCTCAAATACAGAGCACAAGTACAATTGCAGGTCTCAGTATAGCTGATTTCCCTCTATTCCTCAAGCCAGACTTTTTGAAGAATCTCAGCAGAAATCATTCCATATGCTATGTTAGGAGCCATGCAGAGTTCTGTTCCAGGCTGAGGGTTCCCAGGCTCCCCTGCAAGCCAGGGAAGCACATGCTCTGCTTTCTCTGCCCAGCCCTGTGCCTGGAGATTGACATTTCTCAGGGCAATAGTGTCAGCAAGGGCAGCTCCACAGAGTGTCCATGGAGTGCCAGCCCTGGCCTCTCACCTTGCACAGCAGACTGTAGAGCAAAAGAAGGTGGACAGGAGCTGTGACAGCACTCTGGTGACCATCACATTAAACTGTGTTCGCAGTCACAACCCTCAGACTTGGGCAAAGTGAACAAATGTTCCTCCCGAGGGAGGGCCATATGTTGTGCCACACTCTCACTGCAGCCATCTCAAAAAGCAAATATGGTTTTGGTTTGTTTTGCTCTCTTTCATTCCTGCTGACACCAAATGCCAGCACTAGGCATAGGGAGTGCTGCAGGGAGAAGCCATCAGCTAATGCTGAAGGAAAGGTTCTAAAGGTGGCACACTCACAAAAAGATGGTTAATAACATGCTGAAATAAAAAAGATATTCTCTAGCACATAGTGCCCAGAATGGAAGTGATTTTCAGAGCAGGCAGGTTGGAAGAGTAGCAGTGGTATAAAACAGGGTATTTGAGCTCTCCTGCAGGCAGGAGAACCTCTTGATTCAGTATCAGAGAGGAATGTAGAGCTTGCTTCCAATATAATGGAGTGTGATACAGCACGGGGAAGGGATAATGTTTTGGAAAGTGCACCCCACTGCTTTCAGCAAGGGGGGAAATCACTGCAGGCCACTGAAGACAGGCACACTGAGGCTGTGCAAAGGGACTCAGAGACTTTCTGCACTTTCACTCCTACCAGATACAGTGGTGAACACCCTTTGCTTGTAGAATCAGACAGAGGCCAAGGCCTTTTGAAAACCCCATCAACTCCCTCAGGACTCTACCAGCACTCCTTTGTCAAAGGTTTCTCTTTGCTCCTCATTTCTCTTTGTACGAGCATAGGCAATCCTGGTGGGGAGGGTCTTTCAAAAACCCTGTGTTGCAACTTTACTCTCTGTCCATCACAGGGTTTGCCCTGCCCTCACAGCAATGCAGAAAGCCATCAGCTGGCAAAGTCACGGTAGGGACATCGACTTTGCTCGCTTTGTCCACACAACACGCCCTTCTCACCCATCTTGGAAGCACAAGGGTCACGTGCTGTGATGACCCTCCCAGCAGCACAGCTGGTTTCTGATATGAGGAGAGGGAGATGATGTTTCTGTATAAGAACCACAAAGGAAAGTTTTTACAAACAACCACAAAACCCAAAAGAGCAAGATCCCCAAGGCACCTGGTCCGGGTGGGTTCACCTGGCTGTTCCAGGTGCTCACTCTCCAGGCTGAGCACTCACTGCACCAACCCTGCCACAGACCTGGCTCATCTCCCCCACACAGTGATTAATCAATTCTCATGGTTCCTACTCAGTAAGAGACATCTAAAGCTCCTGAAAGAAGGATATTTCGATGGCACTATCTATTTATAAACCCCTTAGAGTGGAGCTGGAGGGAGGCTTCAGCAGAGGAGCCCACAGGCACCAGGCTCTGCTGAGGGAGGAGAACACTGAGCTGCTATGCAGCTGTCATCCTGCTGGGTAACTATTTTTAAAACCCAAGTTGGTGATTTAGATTAGCATCCTATGGCTTTACCTCTGATGAAGGATTTCCCCTGAATGAAGAAGGAGCCTGGGTTTTCTCTGCATTTCAAGCATTTCTTCTCTTGTAGAGCAAGGATGTGTTTTTTTAAGAAGAAGGTTGGTGTCCTGGAAGGGAGAGGAAAAAGAATTTAAAAAGAGCTTAAAAAAGAACAAGTGGCACTCACACTACTGCCAACCAACCTGTATAATATTTACTATTTCAGCCTTTGTTCAAAGAGGAATGATTATCCAGTACACCCTTTATTTTTAGGTAAGATGGGGAAGCGTGGATTCAACCTCACAGGATTCCCTCTGCACCAGGGGGTTACAGAAGTACTTAAGGTACGTTAACAGATCCCCAGACTGCCAAAAACCTACTGGGCTCTGTGGGGCACTGATGCACCCCAGGGAGGCTGTGAGGTGCCAGGCAGGATCTGGCCTGCCCGTGGCACACAGCACAGGGGTTCCTGCAGGTCCCCATGCACTTTGGCAGCTCTGCCTGGCTGCAGCCCCACTCGAATTAGTGATGATTGAAACCGCTGCCATGGTGGTGGGAGATATTATTAACCTGCACCAGCCTTGCTGCAGCGTGCATGTAGATGACACAAAACGCTGGGATAAAGCTGTGTTAATCAGGGATATTCAGAGAGCTAACACTTCCCTCCCAGCGTGGGCAGGGATGTTGGATGTGTTACCCTCTGAGGTTCGTAGAATAGCAGCAGTAGCAACGTGCTGTTCCTGCTTTGCTGAAAGGCTATGGATTTAATTTCTGCTTCTAAGTAGTGCTATTTGCAAATCCGTGGAGGGTACAGAGCAGATTTCTGGGACATGGACTTGTATGTATTCATCCTTTCATCCGACATTCTTGACCTTGGGGTATAATGTATGCTTGTGTACCTTTGTACAGTGCCCTTTGCTAGACAAGTGAGGCAAGAAGATGAGCCAAAGGTTGTGGTACTGATCTGGATTTAGGAGACATGATTTTAATTCCCCATCCTTATGCAGACTTCTTGTGACAAAATCTCACAGAATAAAAACCTTCAGGAGGTGAGGTTCAGCAAGAAATGACACAGAAACTGCACACACACACACACAAAAAAGATTTGCAAAAGGTAGAAAACATCTTAAGGCCCTGAGTTCTTAAACATCAAGTGTTGTGCCTTGCCTGGAGGTCTGAGAGCTTGTGTGTATGCTTGGCCTTCTGCTCTGTTTAGCTGCAAACAGTCAGAATAATGAAGCTGGACATTTTTGGCTGCCTGGATCAAATAGTGATGGTTGTGACTGCAAATTATTAGAAGAGAGGGAAAGTAAGAACATAAAAGGCTGTTTTTCAAGCACTGGCTGCCAGAATCTCTTCACCGGTCAAAGGTGGGTCAGGCAGAGCAGCGGCAGGGTCAGGATAAACCCTCCAGGGATGTCTCTGTTCCCATCCTGTTGCAGAAGAGTTCACACAATGGCTGCATCCAGGGAATGGTGGAAACCCTGAGCAGATATATCCTGGTGATCCATTAATTTATTTATTTCCTCAAACTCCAGAGACACTTTAGAAAAATTTCCTAAGGTGGCTATCACAATTTCTACAGGTCAGGCAGACAGCTCTAACTTAATTTCCAACGCTGATTTCCTCTTCAGAGGTGGCAGAAGGATTATGTTAAATGGCACGTGTAGGCAGCAGACTTGAAGGCGTTTGTTGTAGGTCCACTGCAGCAGCCAGCGCAGCCGAGGGGTCCTGGACTCCTGGGAACCCCTAAGAGGAACAAAGGCTGAGATCAAGGAGTCTGAAGCTGGAATTTGGGGAAGAGCAGCACTATTTCCACAGAAATCACCCACTCCAGTTCTTCAGGGCCATGCTCTATGGAGAAGAGGATAGGCAGGACAAAGCAGGAGCATCTTTCAAGTATCATGAGTTTCACTGAAAAGTATTTGCTTTCTTCATTGCCAAGGGTCCATCCAGCTTTGGCCACCATACCAACACCCTTGTACGATCCCATCCAGCCACAGGAGGGGACCAAAGATACAGTGAGTGAGAAAGTTTTATCATGTCAGGGATTTAACTTCACCTCCAACTGGCAGAGGGACTTCTCTCCTGTGGGCAGAGGATGAGAGCACATGCCTTTCAGTCCTGTGTTTCAGTCTTGCCATGTCCACACATCAGATCCTGAGGATAGAGACTGTGCTGTCTTGTTAGCAAAGGTCTTTAATTACATTACCATGGCAGGAAACAAGAATGAATAGTAATCCAGTAGGTACAGCAGAGATTGGGAAATGGATGGCGAAGGAGGTTTTCACCAGTGGGAAATGCTCCCTTGGCAGTGGCAGGCAAGGAGTGCTCCTGTGCCATATGGTGCCTCTGAGCCTCCCCACATCCAATGGCTGCCCCAGCCCTCAGCATGGGCAGGACGCTGGTGGAGCAGTGCCATGGCTGGTCCATCTCCACTCAAACTCCCCACTCTGGCCACCAGCCCATCCATGTGATCGGGGTTCCCAGCGTGACACAGCAAACACTGCCCAGCCTGCAGGGCATTGGTTGGAAGATGCTCTTGATGTTCATGGAAACACCTCTGCCCGTGGAGCAGACACAGCATTGCTTGCTGGAGCCTCAGCAAGGCTGCAGCCAGAGCAGCTGGGGCTGGAGATGGAGCTCACTTAGCAGGAGGGAGAGCAGGTGGTCGAGCAGCAGGGAGGAAGACTTGCCAACCACACACATCACTAGGAGCCTGAAAGCAAACAATTTGTTTAACTAGTTTGCCAAATAGTATCTATATTATGAATGCACCAAACACTGCTTGTTCCTCCTCACTGTAGGGTTCTTGCTTCCAGGATGAACATGTTTTCTCCAGTTCATAGCTAGGGAAAGGTTGGGAAGAGCTGGTCTTTGCTGCAAGTCAGTGAAGGTGGAGGGTGGGTTTATGCTTCTGTGTGTCACTTCAGCTTTCCCTGGGGCCAAGTTTATTCAGTGTGTCTGTGAGTCTCACTTCATCTTTTCTCAGCTTTGAGTTTGAACCTGTTTATCCCAGTTTTGTGGAGCTCCAGGGAGCACGGCAAACACCTGGGAAGTGCTGCCTCCCAGCCGGTCCCTGTGGCTCCAAGTTGTGCCTGATGTTCTCTTAAAAGCCTAAAGGGAATTCCAAGTGTTCACAACCCACATCAAAGGCCATTTTTTTCAAAGAGTTAGCTTTGCATCCTAAATTACCAAAATTCCTGGTTTTTGTCTGGAGCTGGTCAATATGGGTCATGCCAATGCTCAAAGCTTTGTATTTAATATGAATTAGTGCAAGTGTATTTCAGGGGAGCTGTTTGACCCGAGCCCTCAGTACATCAGAGGAGCAATGACCACCTAGAGAACAGCAGAGGGGGGGTGACAATAGGAGTGCAAAGGTGTGCAAGGGCTGTGGGGTACTTTAGTATCACAACCTTGTGCTACAGTAACTGAGCATTTGCACTCCTAATCCTCTACAAAACTGAACAGTGAGCTGTCCAAAAGCAGATAATGTTCAAGCTGCAACTGACTTCTCTGATTTTCCCTAAGTGACAGGGTTTAAGAGGAAAATTGATGAGGAGATGGATGTGACATATGACTTACAAGGGCATTAATGTGACTCTAGAAAAACATTCATAGCAGCATAAGAAAAATAAACACACTGGAAAAGTATTTATGGATCTACACTGACTTTAATGGTCACTAAAACAATTTCCTTTTCTGTCTCCCACAGGTAAAAAAATGAAAGTAGGAAACACAATAAAACCAGAAACTTCAGCACTGCATGTTGCCTGGTGTTTATAGGCTTTCTGGAGCCTGAAAAACACTGGATGTGCCTGGGTATAGGCAGTGACATGTAAACACACTTGCTGACCTTTGCAGGAGCTGTGGTGCTTTCCCTGCTCTGTCAAAACACATTTGGGGTTGGTGGTTTGCAAGTGGGCAGGGGAGGAAGGCAGAGAGAAGGGCTGGAGGCTTGGGAAGTGGCATAACTAGGCAGGCAGCTTCCCCGCTGCTCCCAGTTGTTCTTTCCCATCGTGGTTGCAAAGATATTTTCCTCTAGTGCTTCAGCTTCATTTAACTCTCCCTTTGATCAGTGTTTATAGTAATGTAGCTTGGTATAAGCAGTAATATCCCTAAATGCTGTAAATATATATCTATAAACACTAAACAAAACATTCCCCATATAATAAACAGAGACCAGAACTGTGAATTAGGGCCCCAGACAAGGCAGATGCACAGAAACAATTCTCAAGGACTTTGAAGTTAAAAGCCTGGCTGTGTAAATGTAAGAGCTTTTGTAAGTCAAACTAAAAGTCTCATTAACGCAAAACTTCCATGATCAGAAACCTGACTAGTTCAATGAGAATCCCCAAGGATGTGAGTATTTAGCACACTTTCTAATTAAAAGCAGAGAATTATGGCACAGCAGTTAAAATATGGTTTGTACTTGCCTGGGAAGTATTCAGTAGAATGTGTGTGCAGAGATACCCTGCCAGGGCTCTTTGCAAACAGGACATGAGCAACCCAAGGCACAAACAGGCAGCAGTGAGCACCTGAGAGCGGTCTCTCTGTGTGTTGGGATATTGTCACCTAGGGTAAGAAAGCAGGATGGAAGATGATCTTTTCTGAGTGCTGCAGGAAGCACTTTCCTGGACAAAGCCCAGACTGAACTGCAGGGAAACATTGCTGAGACCCTCCTGAGGGCCAACACACAGAGAGGGGAAACTGTGCCTCTTGCCTTGTGCAGGGCCATCTCTGAGGGTTCTCTGCCTGTTGTGGCTCCCAGCCTGCTGTCCTTCCCATCTGGGCCAGGACTGGGAATGGCTGGGCTGGGCAAGGGGGTGTCCATGAATCCCTCCCTGCTGAGTAGAAGCTGTTAATTGTATTAATTAAAACTGACCATTTAATAAAATCACATCTGCATTGGGGAGAAGGGAGGGAGAGGAATAAATTCAAACCTTTTTCTAATAATTCAGTTCTCTTAAAAAAATACGTTTGTTTCAATTTCCTGTGGTTTCTGGAAGCTGTGAAGAATATGAGAACTTCACCTAAAAAGAAATATTTTACCTAATGCCAAAATAAATTATGCCATCAAAAATGCCATGGACTTTTTAAAAATTATTTTAAAATATATTTCTCCAACATTAAACATAGAAAGTCATTTCAGTTTGTTACCAAAGGAAAACTCATCCCCGTATTCACATGTCACAGTGAACTGAAACATCATTTCTTGCACAGTTCTGGTGTCAGGACTGCAGCCTTCCTCAGGCAGGGACCGACTGTCTCCCAAGAGGAAAGACAAGGACACTCCTTCCCTTCAGGCAGGTGTGCAGCCTGGGGGGGAGTGTCAGCACACCCAGGATTGCTGATAGCCCTGCTTGCTTCATTTTCCTCACACTGTATAGCACCCATTTTTGGAAACTGAAGGTTAAGTGTTTCATTAAGCACTAAATACAGAATATCACATTCATTTGAAACATTATTTCAGGAAAAAGAAATTATCCAAAGGACGGAGATGAATAGGAGAAGGGAAGGGTGAGCAGAGGCAGAATTTTGGCATCTAAGAAACAAATGAAATCAGGTGGCTTTACTTGAACGGGGTAATTAAAAAATGGAAAAGCAAGTGCAGCCAATTGGTTACAGGTACTGAGCTGGGGGTGTTCTTGGAATGAGACGTTATCCAGGCCTTTAGTGTTCCCTGCCATCCTCTCTCAGATGCCTTCAATGCCTCATCCAAGCTCCTGCATTTCTCTGTACAGAATAACCAGGGTAAGTAGAACTATGTAAAATAGGCTCTCATTATTCTTTTAGTGATAGCAGTATTATTATTTTAATGAGCAGTTTATTCATTATTGTTACTGCTCTGGTTTATGAGCCTGTGCTACCGTTTGTGTAAGAGCTGCCTCGTGAGCTGTGAGAGAAGCTCTGGATCCAACTGACTTCACATTGGTGGGAACCAAAGAATTGACTGGTTTTATGCTTTCAGTGAAATCGGCACAAATATGGCTTTTTGGAAATGTAGAAGCTGCCTACATGGTATGAAAGGTGTTTTTGCAGTGTATTGCCTTTGGATTTAGCAGAGAACAGGTTTTTCGGCTATCAGTTCGACTGGGTCTCTTAATGAACAGCTGTTCCTCATTGGCAGCCACCAGTTTCTTGTGGATTACTTCTGAAACAGCAAGAGACAGCAGCAATCATTTCTGTTACCCTTGACTAAAGGCTGCCTGTCAAAATGTTTCTTCAGTCTCTGTAGTGAGGATTAGGGTATTTTTCCCAGCTCATGAGATGTTAGGTGATTTCAAAGTATTTCCCAGTCTGCTTCAGGATTCTTCCAAAAAGTCTGATTTGTGAATTTTATGTACAAAGAAAACAAATGTTCTTCAGATCAACAGAAACTTTTCTTTCAGGTGAGTGAAAATGCTGTATCTTCCCTTTGACGTCCTTTAAACAGCTTCTTTTTTTTGTTGCAAAATAATTTATTGGTGACAATAATTTTTGAAATGTTATTTCAAGGCAGAAATTAGGAAGTCTGAAGGTTTCATTTTTAAAATGTGGAACGAAGATACTTCCACAGCTTTGAAAGTCTTTGAGACATAGTCAGTGAAATTTTTGTCAGATTAGACCTTTCTAGAGTTAGCTTTGCAAGAATGGCAGAGTACAAGCAGATTTAATTTAAAACTTTTTAAATGGTAGCAGTGCAGAAGCAGGGCTATTTTGGGAAGTTCCCCTCTGTGAGAGCTGCTGCTGAAATTAGTAGCTTCTGGTGCCTGCCATGTGGCTGTACTTTTAATATAGGTAACCCTGAGCCAAGGTTGGACACTAATGTCCCACTTAGTTTCTCACCAGTGAGCTGTTGTGTCTTGCCCTTTTCTCCTTCCACTCAGGATGTTCTTAGTCCAGGTTAATAATTGCAGTGAGAAGGAAGGAGGAAAACAGACTCTATGAGACTGGGTGAAATATAAACAGAAGAGACACCTCTGTGCTTCAGGCTCACTTAGTAAGGAGGGAAGAAGGCAAGTGCACAGCTGGATCAAACCAGAAGCCCCCTCAGCATTTCTTGGGCTAAACAATGGCACATTTTTAGCAGCATTTCCATTTCTGATGCTGAGAAAGGTGTTTACAACATCCCTGATTGATGCTGTCAGGAGTTTATCAATGTGTGTCCTCCCCACCCTGGGTAATACTCTGGAAAGCATCAGTGCTGTTTGGGATGTTGAGGCTCCCATTACATCTGTTCTTCATTTGGTCCCTTCCAAGCTCCTGAATGCCTTTGGGAGCCAGGATCAGCCTCCTCCTCAAATCTCCTTCTGCTTTGCTTTTCCCCAGTATACTCCACATCTGACTAAGACAATTTTCTTTCTGCTAGCATTTTCACAATAAATATATATAAACTCCAATGTAGTTAAATAAACCAGTGCTGAAAACCCCTAAAGAACAATTATCTTTTCTCTGAAATACTTCCGACAGAAATCTTGGACAACTGACATGTAATTAGTAGGTCCAGCCCCACTGCAGCACTAAATGCAATGCATTAGGGCTCCTAACTCTGACTTCTTGTCATGGTTTTGCTGGTTCTTAGAAACTA
The DNA here is from genome assembly GCF_022539395.1 of Myiozetetes cayanensis. Lineage (NCBI taxonomy): Eukaryota > Metazoa > Chordata > Aves > Passeriformes > Tyrannidae > Myiozetetes > Myiozetetes cayanensis. The sequence continues at coordinate 6,012,351 of NW_026087522.1, read as the reverse complement.
AGCAGGAATTTTTCCCTTCCCCCTGCTACTGTGTGCAGGGATGTTAAGTGGGCACTTAAGGGGCACAAAAAGAATCTACCTTCTTCTAGTTGATGGCCTCAGAATCTCATCTCCTGGGAAACGGGGGGTGGAGGAGTTCTGACTGGCTGCTAAAGCTGGAACAAGGTTGGAGTGGAAGCTCTGTGGGGTTTTGTTCTCAGCCTGGTTGCCAGCTGTGGATTCTGATTGGATTTTTCATCAGAGAGGAACTGTTTCGGGAGTTCTTTTTTTTTTTGCCCTTCCCCGTTCCTGTTTGTTTCTTTCTTAGCAGTGGTCCTTGTGCACATCAAAGGGAGAAGGAAAACTATGTCGCACGATTTGGCCAGCAGAAAGACTGAGTTTTTTCCCATTAGGAAGGACTTTTTTTTGTTGTTCCTCTCCCCCCTCTCTCTCCCCTTTCCCAGTGTGTGTGTGTGTGGGGAGGGAAACCCATTTTCGGTTTGTCCAACACACCCCGGTGGGTGTTACCCCTACATGGAAAGGACCAGGGATTCCACAGTGCCCCCTGCTGTCCAGCATAGTGAACTGCAGGCTCTGCATCTCCAGTGATCCAACAGCGCCCTCTGGTGACTGGCACAGGACACTACAAGCTCTGCATCTCCAGTGACCCAACAGTGCCCCCTGTTGACTGTGGTTAGAATTGCACCAAAGGGTACAAACTGAACTGTTTACTTTTTTTCTTTACTTGTTTATTGGTTTGTTTTGAAGGGGATTATTTATGGGTATAGGAGTATTGTTTGGTTGTTTTACTTGTTTTCTTTCATTGTTTCTGCCAATACACACATACCTTTTAATAAAGGGCTGATATTTTTCCTTTTTCTACATTTTTTTCCCCCTCAGTTGGAGCCTCTTAATTTTGGATTACAATTGCTTAGAGGTAGGAGTTTGGGTCTTCCTCATAACTCATCCTCAGCAAAACACCTGTGTCTCATTTTAAACTGAGACACTTCTCCAGGACTCCAATTGACCAACAAGAGCAAATTTGTGAACAATATGCAGACAGACTGTTTTTATACATCTACACACTGTCAGTCTAATGATCTCAAAAGCTGTTTAAACACACTACACTGCTCCAGTCTCCATTATGCTTGCCAGGCTTTTCTCCTCCTTATCCAGATAGCCTCACCTTTAAATGGCTTTTCTCTGCCATCTGTATGATCAGAGGGAAAGAGCAGTCTTGGAGATTGGACCAAAACCAGGCTAAACCTTAGCAGAATTATTTCCTTGATTCCAGTTGTCTTAGGTGCCTGAACACACCAAAATTTGCCTGACAAGATAGGGGTCTGACCCAGGATACTATGAAGTCAACAGGAAGATGAAAGAAAACCAGTGGCTGTGTATGAGGTGCTTGTTGGACATGGAGCCATATCGCCTGTGCACGAGGCTCAGGTGCAAACCCTGCAGCAGCACTTTAAAGCCTGGCAGGATTAGTGAGGGAGGATGCTGCTGGCAGGTCTCTCACATTTTCTGAAGGGAAAGATGTGCCAAAAGGGAACATAGCCCTAGAAGTTGTTAGTTGCCTTTTATTTTTCCAAGTGTATATCTATGCACCTCCCCACTGATTCAGAGCAGCTGATATGCCAAGACACCAGGAGGATGACTCCTGGGGAAAAAAACCTGCTGATTGAAAGGGAAATTTCATACTTAGATATCTGGAGTCCTTTTTATCATAAAAGAAGAAGAGTAAGCTGTGCAAGATAAGTCATGTTATGTAATTCACTATTGGAAGTACACAAGTGCTAGGATGAGAAGGGACTTGGATGAGAACTGATGTAAAACTTACTATTAACACTAGAATGGGAAGACTGCTCTATCTTGAAAGCACCCCATATAAATATTTTCAGAGGTAAAAGATGATGTGAATCTGCAGGGTATTAGGATCTAGAGGGGAGGACTAGTCTGGAAACAGGTTTTGCAAGGAAGCTCCTCCTCGGGGCATGGGTGGGGTTTGGGACATGCTGTTCTCCAACCTGCAAGCAGAGCTCCAGGCACAAACCTCCTGGCAGTTGGGCTCCTTGCGCTCCTTTCCAGCTTCCCTGCACCACAGTGTGATCCAGATTTGTTTCTTATAACAAACATTGAATAACTCCTTGGTGGAAAACTCCTGTATTTGGTTTGGGCTGTCACTGATTTCTGCCCTCCCTTGGGTGTTATCCCAGAGGAATGTCAGAGCAAACTGGGATTTGATGCTGCAGTTTGTTCCAGCCTGGATGGTTTGCCATTGCTGGAGTGGTGATGTATTCCCTGTTGGGAAAGGGCTTAGAAACCCCTGGCTACAAAAGTGTGGAATGACCTTCTAAAGGGAACTGTGTAACACCACACCCTGTATGACTTGGTTTTGTAACAGAGGAACAGGAGGGCAGCAAGGTGCAGACACTGAGGAGATGAAAGTCCCAAGGAAACCCTGGTGTGGACAGTCCCCACTGCTGAGCACAGGGAGGAGGACAGAGCCCAGGGCTGCCACTGCAGCTGCTCCAGGCCAGCCAGGCTGAAAGAAGAGCAGTGGCAGAGCTGTGAGAAGGTGCAGCCAAAACTGCGTGGGCTGCAGCAGAGGTAACATGGAACATGGAACTCAAGGGCCACTGGTCCTTCAGCTTTGAAAAAAGACACCTATGAGGGGGTATCACAGGAGAGATTTTGTCACTGGAAACCCTAGAAGAGATAGGGAGCACTGCTGGCAGCAAGGGAGGACTAATTAAAAGGCTAATTACCACAAAGAAAAGGGAAGTTAATGACAATGGTTAAACAAAGTCACATTAAGGGTTTGTAGTAATTCAGTAGTGACATGTACCTTCTCAACCTGCTGACTACAAGGTGACAATTAAAGGAAATATCAATTCCTACAGAAAAAAACAACGGTATTTCGAGTGGGTGAGTGCCAGCTCTGTCTCCTCTCTTTAACAAAGGGTCACCCTCACTGCAAGACCTCCAGCATTCACCCGTGGACGGATGGGATTACTGTGCCATGGCTGCCATGTGCAAGCTGGATGCGAAGCCTGGATGTGAACCCTGCTGGATGTGAGCAGCAATGCTGGGTATGGACAAGGCCTTTTGCACCACTCTGGTGATTCCAAGCAGGAAAGCCCTGGCTGAGTCTCTGCACGAGCAGCTCAGTCTCCTGGGCTGCCTTTGGCCCTCTGATGTGTGAACACAGAGCAGCACTGAGGATCCAGCTCTTGCAACCTGTTAACAGTGTGGATGAAAATACAAATTTCTGCCCTTGAAGAAGTGGAATCAGAGGAGTCTGTGATAGGGGAGCACAGCATGGATGAAAGAAGAATGTGAAGGACTTTGAACATGTAAGAGAGTGTGAACAGTGGCAATCCCAGAAGGGAAATTCTTCAGGGAATTAGAAGGAAAATAGATGTTAGGGAGTCAGGATTAAAACTGTTTGAAGTCAGAGGGGAGAAGCTGGATCTTAGTTTTGATCATGAAAAGGCTGAGAGGAGGGTGAGTAATCTGAAATCAAAGTACAGAAATCAAACCTGAACATTAAACAACCTGCAAATCCTGCTCTTGAATAGGTGAGATCCAAGGACCCAATAAAGTGAGATGAGGGGTTTTCTTAGATCCACATAGAGGAACAGCTTCCACCAGGAGAGGGGTCCAAAATTCCCCCTGGTTTGGCAGAGAAGGAGAGAGACATGATTAAGTTTTGCTATAAGCCCTGAAGGAAGAACCAGCTGGTTACCCATAGCTCCACCCACTAAACAGGCCTTTTGTTTTACTTTTCATTTCATCAGGAATCATGTTTTCTCTCTTCTAAGTGTCTGTTTCTGGCACTGGCCAAAGGACTGAACTTTTCCTGTCTCTGCTGAGGCATTCAGATGATACCCCTGAGTGGGGCTGGCTGGGAGCCAAAGGGAAAATCACGGCTTCTGCTGCCAGATCCCTCCTTAAGCTGCTGCTGAGCCCTGTGCATGTGTGTGTGAAGTGTCCTGCCAAGCTGATGGGCTGGAGCTTCAGAATTAACAATGTTGACTCAGGCCTGAAGACTTTAAAAGAATCTATATCAACAGATTTTAAAGATCTTAAAATATACAGCTTGAGTAGCCCTAGGTTTCTCAGGCAGCTGCCAAATCAAACTGAATAATAAAATAAAACTGAATAATAAAGTGATCACACAGTGTAAGATCAAGACAGGGCTGAGTAGAGGCACCTCCAGTAATTAAGTGGATTGGGAGCAGCCTCCTGACAAGCCTCAAGTTTCTGCTGACATGCTGAGAACCAAAAACAGCAATAAAATTTCTCCAAATGAAAAGAGCTCTTCCCTCGCCTCTGGACTTACTCCCTGTTTACTCCTTCTGCTCCTTCCTGTCAGTAAAACCAAGGTAGGAGAGGCACCAGGCAGGGCAGGCCAGCCCAGCATGAGATGTTGCTGATCTGCAGCAACAGATGGGGAGGAGAGCTGGGAGTGACCCAGGGCCAGAGGAACCCTGTGGGAGGGGGAAGGTCAAAGGAGGACCAGACCCCAAAAAGGGTAATGCTGATGGAGACATGAACCTGGCACCAAAAAGCCAATCCCTGCTTTTGGACTGCTGCCCACACCTGGGACAGCCCTCTCCCCAAGGGCTGACAGTGCAAGTCTTGCAGGTGCCAAACCTGAGCCCAGGAATGGATGGGCACAGGAATGGAAGGGCAGGAATGGATGGGCACTGCAGTGGATGGGTGCAGGAAGGGATGGGTACCAACCCCCCCGTACCCTGGGTACCCAGCATTTCCCATCCACCTTTTATTATGGACTTGAAATCCAGAAAAAAAATCCATATTAAAAGCCTAGTGAGGGGGGTTAAAAAATAAATAAAAATTAAAAAGCCTTGAGATGCTCATTCTTTGTGAGTTGTATTGCAATGGTGCCTTAAAGCCCCAAAAAGCCCAACCAGGAACCCTCCACTTATTTTAAAGCTACATATGTTTTGTTTGGGGGCCTAAAGATTTTTTGATGGGAAGATTTCATTTTTTAATAAAAATATCTGGCAAAAATGAAGCTATTGGGAAAGAGGAGCCATTTTTTATTCCTTTTTGATGGCATTTTTCATGAGATAAAATGTAATTCCTGAGAAGGTCCAACTTTGGTCCTTTTTCATTCTTAAAATGATTCTTTCTCTCTAGGCTTGTGGCATCAATTTCCCATTGTCCTTTCAGAGTGCCAGGGCAAATATATCTTTCTATTTTGGTATTGTCTAGAGAAAAGGTTTATAGGGAAAGGTAATACCCTTCCTTAGAGAGACTGATAGAACTGGGAAAAAAGGAACTTGTTTTGGGGCATAGAAGTCCTGTCTGGCTCCTTTGTTTATAAATTACCCTTCTGTTGTCCCAGAGACCTTCCTGGCTCTACACTGAACTCCAGCATATACACTCAAAAAGCACGGTCATCATTTATCTTTACTGCTACTGCAATCTCCTCATCACCTCTGCTTTCTCTCCTCCTTCAGCTACTCACTCTTCTCTGTTTTGCAATCTTCTCAAGTGGCATCTGTAGCTGATATTTTATTACTCGTGTATGCCTTTTTCTAATCCTCCATTATTTGGGGCATATCCTTTGTTATCTGTGTTATTCTTTTCTATGCCCTGGGGATATTTATCACTAATTGATTCACACAAATGGGAAGGTAAACTCTTAGATTACACATTTTACTTGCAGTGGGACAATCCCTGGAGCTTTAATTCTTTCTTTTCTTCGTGCTGTTATGCATAGCTGGTTGGAGCTACCATGGAATCGAGGTGGGGTCTGCAATGGGCTGAGCAGGGTTTGTGCTGCTGCCTTTGTGACTCACTGACCACACAGGGAGATGCCACAGCTCCCACAGGAGTCAGAGTCAGATGAACCTCCACCCCTCTTGGGGAAAATACCCTCTGCAAGCCTTTAAAAGGGGCAAGCAGGCTGACTGAGGCTTGGGGAGGAGGGAGGGAATCGGTTGTGTTCAACATTTCCACTAACAACAGGGATGATGGAATAGATAGTATGCTTATTAAACTTACAGATGGCACCAGGCTAGGAGAGACTGCAAATATATTGGACAACAGGATGAGAATTCAAATGAGTTCAACAAATTGCAGAAGTGGTTTTTTTGGGGGAAAAAAGGGAATTAAATTAGAGACAAGTGCAAGGCACGAAACTTGGGCTGGAATTATCGATGCAGAGTATGAGGAAGAGGCAGGGGTTCTGTAAAAAGGGAACTGGTGAGTAGGGGAAAGCAAAGGCTGGACCATGAGTTCATGAAGTCTCAGCATCACACTGAGGGGAAAAAGGTAAGTATAGGTAGGGCATCAAGTAACAGGCTCCTTTTACAGCAGAAGTGATACAGAATAGGCATTAGAAAGGCTTTTGCATGGCCAGTAGTGTTCAGCACGGGCTGAGGAAGAGCATCTCCAGGGACAAGACAAACAGAGATGATCCAGCTGTGGGGCAGGAGGATGAGGCAGCACTGTCTCAAGATCCTTGAGTCCTGTTGTCTCCTGAATGTGCTGCTTGCCCTTGTGCCCCACACTTCCCTGCAGGACACCTGAGGAGGGGACAGACCAGTGCTGGTTCAGGATCACACAGGGCTGTGCACAGCCCAGTCTCCCTGGGAGGCAGTGACAGCTCCACATTCCTCCCTGCTCCCACCACCCTCCTGCAGTGCTGCCCAGGCTGTGACCCTCGGCAGGGTGTTCTTCCAGGATGTTAGCATCAGTTTGTCTTGCTAATGTATGGAGCAGACTGTAGGCAGACCAGGAACAGAGGCTTTTCTATTATTTTTTTTCTCACTTCACTAGACATAACACTGGTAAGAGGAGGATATGAGTTTAACTATGCTGTTGGCCTTGAGGCTTTAGGTATCAAGGAGAGATTATTTCAGAGATCAAACTGAATGCTGATTTGAGGGAGTAGCTCATCCCTTTGGAGTGCTCCAGAAGGAAAAGGGAACATTGTCAGTTCAATCTACTGTGGAATTTATAATATTAATGATCTGAAGAACACTTTAGGGATTTCTGTCAGATGTCTATTTTAATTTAAACTCTTGGGTGTTTAACTACCCAAAATATTGAGTTCTAGTCATTATAAAAACTAATAACTGGCTTATTTTGCTGCTAATTTAGAAACTGAGGTTAATTATCTATAGTGAAGGGATATGGTACTAATCTAAAGTCTACCTGAATAAGACACTGTGGTTAATTGATTCCCCATGAAACGACAAAAGATTCCTTCAGAGGGAAAAGGTGTTTAGTATTCTGGGCTTTCTCAAAGATACTAGCATTTGCTTCTCATGAAAGGTTTTTTGTTTGGCTTATTGAGCTGTACTTTATCCTTCTCTTATTGTTATTAGTGGTTTATTTTTATGAACAAAAAACAAAAAACAACCCAGGACCATTGGATGATTATGAGTTTCCCAGGTGAGAGCCCACCTGCTGCATCCCTGTATATATTATATATATATACTGCACATATTATATATATATATTGCATCACAGTATACTGGGTGCTCACAGCAATCCATTCCCCCACAGCACTTGGTGGGAATTGTTTGATGTCCAATCCACAGATATGGGACTGCCCCCATCAGCTTGGTATCCATGTTGGATCTGGATACATGGGTGCTTCTGCAGAGCTGCTCGTGGGTGAGCACACCCAGGGTTTGGCCCAGCTGACTTTTCCAAAATCAGAGTGCTTTATTCCCAGAGCTGCAATTGCTTCCTTGCTCTCTGTCCTCTGTCATTGCTCTTCTGCCATTCCCTGTCTCGAGGCTCTGAATCTGCCCACTCTCCCACTAGTTCATTTAATAAAAATTACTTTCTAAGCCAACTGCAAGCAGCTAAAAAAATTAATTTAAACTTCCCCTAAAGTGTATTTGTCAATGTCCACTGTTGTAATTCATTGTGTTGTGTCCTGGCATCCCCTGAACATGGCAGTGTCAGAACTCTGATGATGTAGTGCATCCTTTATGTATAATATATCATGAGAACAGTTTCAACTTGGATGATATATGAAGCCAGCCTAGGAGGATTTTGAAAATAGACCTAAATTTAGAGAATTTTTTTGGTGTAGTTTTGAGTGCTTGAAGGCTTCACCTGAAGCATTTACTGAACATCTAAATATTTTTCCCTTGCCAAGTCGGAGCTGGCATTGTCAGTTAACCTCTTGGGGCTCTGCAGGCTGGCTGCCCACACTGCTAAGCTTATGTCTGTGCATCACAACTATTTACCTAAGTTATTTTGCCACACTGGTTGTGTTTAAAACAAAATACTAGATGTGATTGCAGCCTAAACTGGGCAATACGCAGCACAAATGTGCTGATGGGCAATGGGATGATTTATGGAGGTGTGATGGGTGTTCTTTACTGCATGGGATCAAACCTCCCTTCTGAGTCCTGGATTGCCCAGGCAGGCGTCAGGTTTTGCTCATAAGAACTGTTTTGTGAGGAACGTGTTGGGAAGTGAGGCTGGATGCAAGTGTGGAGAGGGCAGGAGAGCAAGAAAGAGCTGAGAACAAAAGCTGGAACGTGTAAGCCACGAGCAGGTAAATAGGAGGGCAAAAATGCCAGGAAGAGGGAAGAGCTGGAAACAAAAATGGGAACAACCACTCATCTTTTTTATGAGCAAATAGTCTGTTACCAAGGCAGGTCAAGACTTTCTTTTGAAATAGTTCTTCAGTGGAAACTTTGGAAAAGATAAAAGAGACATAAACAGAGACCATCTACCTCTTCTTCTTCCCACTTCACATAAAAATGCAACTCTTCTTGTCTCTCCTCCTCTTTCCAAGTTTTACTTCCTTTTTTTGGCAAAGACGACCTATATTCCAGCTGGATTTCTTCTTACACTGGGCTCATACAGTGGTGTAAGGTGAGCATGAAATGCACTTTCTGCTGATGTGCCCCATCAATAGGAAGTAATTCCTGCACCTTTCAAAGAACCGACCTGCAGTTGTCAGGGTTGTGGTAGAAAAAAACCTCTCTGAGTTTCAAGGTAGCATTTAAAGCGTTATTTAACAGCAGGAAACATTTAGCCCAGCTCAGTGTTCCAACTTAATTACCAGGAAAATGCTATACATTACGAAGATCTAAATAATTTAACAAGCCTTGTCTGAGTTAATTTTTTGGGTTTTTTTGGTTTTTTTTTTATTACTGCCTTTTTTATGTGCTTTTCATTTGACAGCACAAAAGCACTAGTCAGCATGGCCTCCTGGCACGGGGTCACCTCTTGTTTTGCACAAGACTCTTCACACTCTTCCTTAGGAGAGAAATGATGAAGGAGTTTGCTCTGTTGATCACTGAACCCAGGGGGAAGGAAGGGCAGAAGCCCCTTTGTACCAGCCTGTTCATGTCCAAACTTCAGCAGGTTCCGAGTGGGCAGAACGCTCAGCACCCAGGAATTGGCTGTGGTGGGTAACTCCTGATGTGGACTGAAGTTGGTTGCTGCTTGTGATGATTTGTATTTAGATGTCATGCTACAGCTGCACCTGAAGAAACAGTGGTAAAGGAGAAAGAAAGGGGAAATATTTTAGGCTGAAAGAGCAAATGGAACAAAGAGGTAAATGCTAAACCAGTGCTTGTTCACCTTTTGGATAAACTGCTCCCCTTAGTGGGGCCATGGTTTGATGAAAAAATCAATCTGACTTTAGGGCCTTAAATACCCAATTCCACAGTGATGTGGTGTGCAGCACTGATGCAGCACAGACTCTGCTCATGCAAAAACCGTGAGGATCTGGAGTACCACTGGAGTGCAGCTCCCACCACAGCCCTTCCCTTTTTTCCCCACTGCCTCCCTGGCCCAGCCTCTTCTCCCCTGCCCAGCACAGACCAATGTCTCTACAACACAACCCTTGGACAAGGCTCTGAGTGCGGTAGAGGGAGCTCAGCACTCTTCCCCTGGCAGGTGCTGATGGCCCAGCTGGAGGTGTAGGTGCTGTAAATCCACCTGCCCCAGCACAGGTGCTTTATGGTCACCAGCTGCTCTGCCAGAGAGTGCAGTGTCTGCACTCTGGAACAGGCTCAGGGCAGTCACTCCACCCAGGAACAACCCTGCACAAACTCTCGGTGTTTAACATTTATCAAAGGTATAATATTTGTGCCTCCCTGGGCCATAAAGTCCTAATTCCACCTTCAGCTGAAATAGCCCCGTTCAGTGTGCAAGCCTTTCTGTATGTCCAGCCTCTGTACAGTAAGCTGGGACATGGGCCTACGGAATGTTCAGGTTTGGTGACGAGAGGCTCTTTTCTTCTTTTTCCCTTGTTTCCCTTTTTCCTTAAACATTCTGTTTAAGCACTTGCACTTGGCTGTTTAACATCATTCTGGAAAAAGGTGGTTTTTTTTTATTTCTGTGGACCCTAATATTTTCAGTATTCTGATGAATACTCAATCCTCCTTTGACTCCTGGGTAAGAGGAACATTTCTGATGCCTTCTGTGGTGAGTATTCCATGGCTTACACGTTGTGTAAGACTAATTTCCTTGAGTCAGGGGTAAATCATCGATTCTCATTCCTGTCCTTGTGCCCCCAGCAGGGAACTGTTACAGTGGTGCTGGTTAAATTTGCCCCAGTGCACACCCAGTGCAGGTCAGCTAACCCATGGCTGAAGTACCTCTGCAACAGAACAAAGAAGCAGCAGAGCTGCATTAGCAATGAATTCATTAAACATTTGCATTTTCATGGAAATCTGATGCTATTTCATCTAATCAAAGATTGTACTTTTTTTTCCCCAAAGTCTTACATCTCAATCTATAACTGACACACTGTGAAATATCTGAAATCCACTTGAAAGCCCATGGGATCATTGCTGAATTCCACAGCCTTTTAACATATGCAATTACACTGAGATACACAGAAATTACTGTCTTTTTTTTTTTCACAGGCTTTTCTGCTAGTTCTATAGAAGGCATATTTGCACCAAGTGGAGAATTTTAATTCTCACCCATAAGACTCTTTGTTCGTTTTTGCCAATAACTTTTATGACTGTCTGCAGTTTCACAGGCTGTGTATACATCCAATACCGTGACTTAAATGTTTCCAGATATCCTAGTTTATTACTTTAAAAATAGAGTAAAAAATACTATTGAGAAAAATTTGTTAAAGTTGCATTTTTAGTTAGCACAAGTCTCCAGAATTTGGCCTGTGAAATATGTGTCTCTGAGATGCCCTAGGCTCTGGAAACAGCTCTCTCTGTTGAACTCTAGTCTGGTCAAGTCTCTAAAGCTCCATATCTGCCTTTGCAGCCAGACTTGGCACCGAGCTGCTCTTGCTCTCCCTGTTGACCCTCCTTTGTCCTCGGCATCACCTTCACTGATGGGCATATGGACTGGGAATATGGGCTGGGAATTCCGGGGCTGCTCCCAGGGCCATCAGCTTTCAGCCAGTGTCCCTCAGGTGAAATGAGCCCAAGCAAGTTGGGAGAGACTGTTCAAATCTGTTCCTTGCAGATTGAGAGGAACAAAGAGGGAAGCCAGCATTCATCATTCAAAAGATAAACATTTGACAGCACAGCTTGACTATGTCAGGAACACTTCTGTTTTAATAGTACGCCTGCGAGCTTTCAAAACAAGTGTTTACCTGTCACAATAAACATTTATGAGTGAAGTACACAAAACACACTAAACTTGGAGTTGGCAAGCTTCCAGAAATGCCATGTGCAGTTAAACTCTTGAGCTTGTCATTCCATCCAACATAAATCTCTTCTGTTGTCTTCTGTCTTCTTCAGTGTATACTGTGGGACTCTCCTGATTGCTTTGGAGACATCTGTCTTGGATGCATACAGAATCCTGGGAAGTGTAGCAAGTGCCTGGAGCTGACAGGCACATTAAGATCTAACTCTTAAACAGCTGCAATTAACTCACTAATGGCTCCTGGTGAGACTGGGTGTCTTATTTTGCTCCCCTGAAAACAATTTGCTGTCTACACAAAATACAAATCTCTGCTTGTAACTGCACTGGCAGATAGGAACTTGTAGTAGAAGTGAGGAGTAGAGCACATGGGGCTTCATTTAGATGTTGGGTCAGGCCTCCAAATTTGCACCTTCTGGTGACTTAAGAGGAATGAAGAATCTGCTCTAGTGGTTGGCCTGGCCTGAGTTTGAGTCTGACACAAGAGGAGGTCATAAGTTTGCTTGGCTGGATTTTACTTTGACCATGCCAAACAATGAGAATTCCCACTTTTTCAGAGATGTTATTTCACTTCATAGGACTTCTTGCCAAGTCTAACACTGTGCAGCATACTGGAAAAATAGCTCAAGTCAATAAATACAGCCCATAAAAATAAAGTCTGGCACAAGGTTTGCACAGGAAACAATTACATCTTGCCTTTTTCCTTAGGCCATTTCAATAGCTTAAGGAAAGGCTAGGAGAGCAAAGGGAATTTTCTTCTGTATATACATGTACATTTAATGTTTTAGGGCTAGGGTTTTTTGGGTTAGGGGTTTCTTTGGTTTTGTTTTTTGTTTACATTTTTATGTTTTAATGTGTTGCTTCTCTGTTATAGAGTGAAGTATAGGACAGTTTCAGCTTGCCAAGGCAGTGTGGTCTGACCAAGATAGACTGGTTAAAATCTCCATCTTCTGCTGGGGGAACAACAGCTGAAGTGGGAATTAGGAATTTCAGACTTGGGGTTCCTGGGTTTGGATTGTGGCTCTTGTATTCTGTAAAACACTTTGAAATCAAGAAAATTCTGATTATACAAGAAACAGTTCTCAAGATAACGCAGTCAGTTCTACAGCACTTTTCAAGTCTGTGTGGGATGTTTCTTGGGATTTAGTAAGCCTGTTTTCAAGGAATTCCTGGCCTGCTGTGGAATTGCTGGTGTAAAGCAGAGATTCACACCACCACCTCCCACCTGGGCACCCACTTGGGACTGCAGTTCAAGCTCTCAGGTCTCCTGACTTCCCGGTGAGCACTGTAAGCTGCAGGCAGTTGCTTTTCTCCCATGCCCTAGTGAAGGCCCTGGCTTCTCTCAGTGGCAATCCTTCTTTCCCTGAGTCCTTGGGTGCTCTCCTGATCCAAAGGATGTTCAAGGCACTGCTAAGCAGCCCCTTCCTCTTGCCTCTCCCACAGTCAGCATGGGTGGCCTTCTGCCTTGACTCCCATGCAACATTTCAAAGGATCTCATTTTTGTTCTAGTGCAGAATTTAAAAGGCTTTCAACATCTCCATTTAAAAAACAAAAATTCCAGTGTTTGTGCTCCCCATTTTCCTTCCAAGAGCACACTGAGAAAAGGGAAGGTCTGCCCTTGTTCAGTCCTGGCAAGTCCAATCCAGAGCTGTGTAAAAAATGCATCTAAAAAAAGGACCTTTCTTCCAATAAATGGCCATTTAATGAATAAAAGAGAAACAATTGAAGTCTGCAGTAATAGAACAATTATGTGCTGTTGTGCATTCCAGCTGGCTACACACTGAACAGTTCTTACAAATTGCCGGAAACACAGCAGCACACGGAGCCCATACGTTCCAGGACGGTCATTATTAAGAAAAAATACCATGTGTCAATCTGCCGGTGCCCTCTGAGGGCATTCTCCTCCTAAAATCCCTTAATTACTGCTCTGGGGCTCACGGGTGCTCCTGGCCTGCAGTGTGAGTGAGAGGGAGAGTGCTGGGAGTGGAACCCCGGTGTGATGGTCATTAACGTCTGCAGTCTCTGCCCTTCCCTCTGCTCAGCATCAGGGAGGGAGGCTGGGAAGAGAGGTTGGGAAGAGGCAAGGAGCCCCAGGTGGAGAAGGTCTGAATAGCTATGATGGAACAGTTAAGGAAATCTGAGTAGATCTGAGTACAGATCCCAGAATCACAGAATGTGCTCAGTTGGAAGGGACCCACAAGGATCATTAAGCCCAACAGCTGGCCCTTCACAGGCCCAGCCCCAAGAGTCCCCCCCTGTGCCCCAGAGGATCATCCAAACCCTCCTGCAGCTCTGGCAGCCTTGGGGCTGTGCCCACTGCCCTGGGGAGCCTGTTCAGTGCCAACCACCCTCTGGGGGAAGAACCTTTCCCTGAGATCCACCCTGAGCCTGCCCTGACACAGCTCCAGCCATTCCCTGGGGGCTGTCCCTGGTCCCCCCAGAGCAGAGCTCAGTCCTGCCCCTCCTCTGCCCCTGCCCAGGCAGTTGGAACTGCAGGGAGGTCTCCCCTCAGTCTCCTCCAGCTGAACACACCAAGTGCCCTTAGCTGCTCCTGAGTTAGGAGAGGGACACGCAGAAAAGACAGAAAAAAAGGCAGGGAAGACAAAATAGCTGATGCTTGTGAACTCCATGTGCTCTCTCCTCACATGTGTTTCTTTGATATTTGCTTATGTAGGTGTTCAAATGGCAGTGAGAAAGATGAAGATGGCCCTAGAATGTTTCTCTGTGTGTACAAACCACACTAGTTAACAAATCAGATCACCTGCCAATCATCAGTCAGAGGTTTGGGATCAGGATTGGTGCCTTCAGAGCATCCAGTCAAAGAGTAACTGGATCAGATTTGAACCCTAAAACAGCCTAACACTGTGCAAAATCACTGCCAATATGCTTGTCCTTCAGGATTTTAATCAGTGTTTCAATGTTAATGGAACTATTTGATGGACAGTTTTGGATGGAAAAAGAGGAGAAAATGTGTCAGAAGGATTGTGGTTTGGTAATGGCACAAGAGCTTTGGGCTGCAGTGAGGTCCTCGCTTGGCTGAGTTCATAATGATCTTTGGTCACTCAGAAACCGCAAAAATCATGGGGGGTGTTCAGAGCCTATGAGTGATGATTAAACATGATATAAACACCTCTGCTGTGTTAGATCTGGGGAAAGAATTTAAATGTCTGAAGTGCAGAGGAGTAGGGATTAACAAGCTGTGAAGGAAGGAGATGTATTTAAGGTGTTTCTGAGTAGGGAGAGGATGAAGTTCCTGCTCCATATTTAAGACATTAAAGCTACTTTGCAGATCTTTCTTCTTTCAAAAGAAATCCTGAAAGCCCCCGCAGTTCTGAGTACTTGTCAGGGATGTAATGATGGAAATTTTGTCAGCCTTGCTTTGCATAATAGGGATCATTATGTGATGGTAAATTTCTCTGTATGTTCTGTAGGTTCCTAATGTGGGAGGAATAAAATATTCCTGAGGTTTCTTTTGCAGAGCTTGTCAATGAATGGGCTGGGTCAGATTGTCTTCCCGCTTATTAGGAGGAAAAGCTAAGATGACTTTATGCAAGCAAAACAGTAGGAAATCACAGTGCTGGGAGAATCAGGCTTATAGGTTCAAATCCTCCCAGCCTGACAAGTACTTCTTTCTTGCAGCAGCACTATTTTAAGTTTATGTTGGGAAGCTCTGCTTCCTCCCTGAGTTCCTCAAGTCCTTCTGGGACAGCACTGGACCAGCTGCACCCACCCAGGAGGACAGCTGCATTGCACCTGTGTGTGAGGTGCCAGCTCCCTGCCCGTGTCCCTGTGGGAAGGGGGGCTGGGACAGTGCTCAGCCAGGCAGTTGGGAGCTGGGTGAATCCTCCTGAGGGGCTGCACAGGCCCCTTGCCCGTCCTTTCAGTGCTGCTGCTTTAGGAGTTTCTAGAGACTGTAAAAATCCTTCCTGGAAATAGAAGCCATGGGGTTTTCCTCAGAGGCTCTTCCAAGTCTTTTTAAGGACTTGGGAGTGTCCCACACACCTGTGAAGAGCAGACCACTAAGTCCTAAACTGGGGTCACACAAACCACAGCTGCTTGCTCAAGTAAAGATCTGTCCAGTCTGGCTACAAATGGCAGGGATGGATTTCAGAGAGGCTTCTCTGACCCTGGCAATGAGCTCCCATCTGCTCCTCTGTGAACCTCAGGGAGAAATACGCAGTGAGCTGTGTTATCCAGGACTCTGCAAAGCTCTTGCAGTCTGCTGAGGGCAAATAGGTGCCCAAAGGGGCTACATGGCTCTCCTGGAGCTGCACAGGGACAGGCACATCCCAGTCCTGTCAACTTCTTACTTTCATCTGAGTTCTTCAAGTGCTTTTGCTGTCTGCAGATGGCTTCTGTGGTGTCCACAGGACACATCTGGGTACCCAGAGCTGAGAATGGCATTCAGAGGTAAAGTCAGCAGCTGTGTGAATAAATGGCACTTTCTGACAGGCAAGGCAATGTGTCCTTTCACAGGCAGTAAGTAGGTATTTGTTCAAAACAATTAAGACTCCATAGCCTAGTTTAGTAGTTAATCAATTTATGTGGTTTGCTGAAGTACCTGCATATGCCCTTAATAAGTACTGACACCCTTTTCCTAGAGCACTGCTATGTGCTCACAGAGAAATTACATTTTTAATTATGCCATACAAGCCTAATGGAAAATCCAATTATGACAGCAGTATTTTTCAACTTTTGTACAAATAGTGTATTTTCTGTAATGCAGTTGCAAGTACTGGCTTTGCTGTAGAGCTTTGGGAGAGGAAATGGATTCAGTGCGGAGTTTGTACCATGCTTCACTGTATTATTTATTAATCACTGCTATGTATTACTTGTATGCTGTCATAAATGTCCCACTAGTTGATGCAGTCAAACAGGCAGATGGGAGTCCTTGCTCAAAAGATTCTCACTGGTCTGAACCCAACATTTGTGTGAGTAGTGGAATTACTGAAGCTGCTTCTCGGGGATTTGTGCCTTGTTGTTTGATTCTCTGGTGTCTAACATGGTGTGAACTCTGATTGAAATGTTTTGCATGGGTTAGGATGTTCACAGGTTTCCTTTGTGCCTAATTAGGCTTCAGGTTATGTTGGACACTCGTTTTTCGTGGGGACAATGTACAAATAGTTTAGATCACCACAGCACTCCAGCCTTCTCCTCTTTCCAGGCTGACCTGGGGCTCAGTAGCTTTCCAGGGCTGTGGCTCCAAAACACCAGAGTGTTTATTAGCAGACTGTGTGAACTGAAAGCTTCTCCTCTACTCAGGGTTTCCAGACAGTCCCAGGGATTTCACTGGGACCCAGCCAGTAATTTTTCCAAACTTAGCAATATTTATGGTGCTTTAAAACAGCGTGAGCTGCCTTAGCTTGTCTGTTGCTTATTCAAAGAGAAAAGATGGGGTTTGCAGTGCTATTCAGAGTGGGTCTAAACCTGCCTCTGCTGAGTACCCAGCATGAGCATCATTAGGGACAGTCAGGACAGCAGAGGCTCTTTTGCACATCTCATTCCTCCTGCAGATGACTCCCCCTGGGGAAGAGGAGCCCTGCAGCTGCTCCTCCCCAGCCTCAGCAGCTGCTGGCAGCGGCTCCAATTTCTGGGGAGTAGCTATCAATTTAATTGATTACAACACACCGAGCCCCTGAACTTTTAAAATACTTCAGCGTCTACAAAGTCACTCAGGTTCTTAATTACCTTCCAGTTCATATGCAAAGGGTACAGGCAACCTTTTGTTCATAACATGAGGGCAGCTGTCTTCCTTCCTGTCTCTCCCCAGACTGACACGTCTGGCAGGCAGGGATTTTTCCTCGGTGTCTGCAACGTCACTCACTGCAGGTGCTCTTCTGAGTTATTACAGCATTACCAGGCATTAACAGAGGTGCACTGGCACAGCAGGGACGCAAGGCGTGGTTGCCACACACAGAGGTTGAAATTTGTCCCAGTGAATAACCCTAAAAGCCTGAAAGACCTGGAGCACCCTGACGATGGGCGCCGAGCTCTCTGGCATGGGGCAAGCTGAGCTTCTCAGGACAAATCCTTGGTTCCTTTGAATCCATCCCACAGAAGTGCCTGGACAAAAAATTCATGACATTCTAAATGCTCTTTGCTTCTGAGGATCTTTTTCAAAACAGAGCTAGAGCACCAGGATATTTTTAATTAATATTTTTACTTGTCAACAAGTTTGCCCTGAAACCTGACTTGGTCAGATGTGTCCCTCTGTGCTTTCCCCTGCACTGTGTGTCACTGGGATGATTTATTTAACAGAGCCTATCTAATTTTTCTGGTCTCCTGTGTGATAATCAGAAGAAAACTTGTTGCTCTGAGCTCATAATTTTTCTTGGTTCCTTTAAAACCAGTTGTTCTGCTTGGGTGTTTTGTGGCTCCTCACAGATAGTGTCATGGGAAGGACTGGAAAACCTGATCACTGGAGAGTGCTGACAATGTGGATTGATTAGTGTGCAGAGTCACCTTTTCACTTTAAATCATATTCCACAACTGTTACCTCTTCTGCCATCTCAAATCCTCTGACTAGACCCTATGTGATCAGTTAGTGCTATGTGTTTCCATATCAGCTGGAGAGCACTTAAAGCATCCAGTGGGCTCCCTTCTTCCTCACTGCTCTTATCACAGACATTTCCATTTTCCCAGACATTCCCAGCATGGTGTATTAAGGGTGGTGTATTAAAAATGAATGAAAGGAAGGGGGAAGGTAAAGAGGGACAGTGCCAAGCTAAAGCTGACCATCTGCCCTCCTTCCCTGAAAATGAAAAGCCAGTTTCAGAAGGGAACTAAGGGGACCTTGAGTGGCTCCAGAGTTAATGACAGTGCCCAGTGCCCTGCAGGCAGGAGATTGTCAGGCAGAAATTTAGCTGGAAATTATGTTAGTATTTCTCGGCTTGGTTTGGTTTGCTTTGGCCTAATCCACCTTTTTTATTTTTATTCTTTGTCTCATGGAAGTAACTACAGCCCTGCATTGTCTGCTGAAAGTATTGGTGCCAGGGTGAGGCAATTTTCTTTCAGCAGATCCATCCCTGAAGCTTTCAAAGTGCCTGAGATTATGGAAGATACCCTGCCTGTGCAACTTAATTGTACTACTGGGCTAATGCTGCTGTAAAGATATCCCTGTTAAGATATTAACTGATAGCAACCCACACAGATTAAATTTTATTTTTTGAATTATGATGATCAGAGCAGTCCCATCAGGTAACACTGCAGAGAACAGGTTTACTAATAAATAGTGCAGAGCAATCCTTCATTTCTCATGTCTGTGAGACGCCTGGAGCACAACAGCTTGCTGCTGGAGGGTCCTGCCTGAGAGGCTTCCAAACAGCAGCCTGCCATTCCATTTTGCCATCCCATTTGTTAAACTGCAGGACAGCATTAGGCTGGCCTGCCATTTCCATCAGTGAGAGGTTAAAACACCACCGAGCACTTCAAAGACGTGCTGGGGAAGAACTGAAAAAGGCCTGGGAAATAATGCCTTCCCCCAAACCCTCATTTTCACAGTGGTTGCAGAGTAAATCTTTTCCTTCCCTGGCCTCCCTGCCGCAGCCCCGTTCAAAAGTGTCGATTCACACCCAGCCTCTCACAAAATTACCTCATGCCTTTCAGCTGAATATCATCCCAATTTTCAGCGCATTAGGTGACAAGAGTATTCAGTGCTGAGGGAATGAATGTTTTAGAGCATGCCCAGGCACCTGGGAAGGAGATGAGGTGGCAGATAGAGGGGGAACAGAAGGCACAAGGCAGGCAGGCAGGATCACAAATGCTGTTCAAACCCCTGGAGCTCAAGGTTCAGGCCTTCCTGTTTCTCTTCCAAAATCTTGTTGTTTCCCACTGAGGCCCACTTTGTTTCAGGAAAAAAAGAAAAAGAACCCCAAATGCAGCCAAACATTTATGACTCTCTGGCATGTTATGAATTAATTTTGTCACCCCTGAGATAAGAGTAGTGTTAGTGTGGACATGAGCAAAGTCAGGTGTAGGAAAGATTCCCAAAGCAGAGACTGGGTAGGGGCAGCAATCTGGAGTGGCTCTGGACAGGCCCATCCTAATGACCATCGAGCCTTCTTGCCACTGGCAGATTCTCAGCAAACCCTTTGCTTCAGAAGTAAGAGAAAGTCCCCTGGCAGAGGCAGGGCAGGGTGTCTTACAGACCCATATGAGCCATGTGTGGGGCAGGGCAGCTCATTCCAACCCCACCACACCTGCTCATCAGTGCCCACCAACAAGGGGCACGTGGCAATGACAGCAGCACCCAGGACACCTCTCCCAGCTAAGGGCTGAGCGGGTTAAGCCAGGTGACACACAGATCCACATCGTCCTGCAGAGATCCTCTCAGTCCCTATGCCCTACTGACCAGCCTCACTCCTACACAGGAATGCTGTATTTGGAAATTTTAGGACAGTTTAGAGGGGGCAGACATGCAGTCAGGCTGGGAATGAGATGCAGGTTTGAGCAGGGCCACAACACCTGCCTGGAGGGAAAAATCAGGCTGGAGGGGAGGGAGGGAGGGAATTGCTGCTCCTTTTCATGCACATACAGCTTTTTTTCTTTTTCTTGATGTGAAAAGCAAAGGGATCATTGTGGATCTGCAAAGGAGCCTGAGCAAATAACCTTGTTCAGAGGAGAAATCCCATGAGTGTTGACTGAGCAAGGCTCCCCAGGCCACAGGGCTCTGTGCTGGGGAGCTGCACTCTCTGCTCTGGGGAGCAGCAGAATGTGCTGGGCTGGCAGGGCAGGAGTGTCAGCAGTGCTGTTCTGCAGAAATCCCACCTGGGAGCAGCCCTGCAGAGCAGGGGGATGTTCCCACTGAAGGGAGACAACAGAGATCCACCCCGGCTCTGTTGGAGGAAGCTGAATTCATAAGCAATTGCTGACACTCTGCATCAGTGTATTTATGAAAAGTACCTATTACAGGTTAGCACGGTTCTAGATGAAAGTGGAGCAGAAATCCTCCAGGAGAGGAAAGGGGGGCACACCGAAAACCGTGGATGAAGTCCAATATTCAAGCAATAAGGCCTTAAGAAGCCGGTGTCATTATAAGATAATTGACTGTGGAGAGCAGTCACACATCCCAAGGTGAAGCATAGGGCACTTAACATATCAATAAGGTCAATTATCTGATTATGTCAGCTGCCTTAGTGCTGTTATTAACCTATATTGCTCTTATTAACCTTTCTGATGAAGAATCTTTCAAAAATAATTATATTAAAGTACAAATCTCTCAAGTTTAAAATATGAGAATGTTTCATTTCAGTAGTCGTGTGTCATAGGATAATGAACAGCTGATTGCCTGGCTGACACAATGAGGTTTTTAATCAGGCTGCTTTCCCCAGGATCAGCCTGTTCTCTCTGACAGCCTTCCCTGGGCCCGGGCAGGCTCTTGAAAGCGCTGCTGTCACCTTACCGATGGCGGGATTTGAAATTGAAATGTGAGCAAATAAGACAAGAAATGTAACGGATATACCGAGGAGAGGGGTCCTGGGAAAACACCCACTGAAAACCTCTGCAGTCAGTGCCAATTATTAAAGTATACAGCTGATTCAATTAGCGGCTATCTGCTTGTGCATATAGTATTTACCACGTAGCAGAGCTGATCAAAGGGAACACATTACTCATGAAAATTTGTCCATATTCTTTTCGTCCTTTTTTTTTCCCCCTACTGCAGAGCATTTTGAAGTAGGAAAGCATTTTGCCACAACTTTCAGCCATTCTTTCATCTCTCAGGGAATGTGAGTGTTCTAATTTCTACTGGGGATTACTAATTCATTACATGCTTTTGGCAAAGCCAATGCAAATTGTGCTCGCTACGAGTTTTGATCACTGTTCTGTTTCTCTGTGTGCATCTGTGCAATAGATGAAGTATCATTTCATGCAGTGTGCCTTTTCAGTGATCAAAACCTGTGACAACTTGTCATGCTTATGCCTTGATGTGGTTTGATTTTTAGATGACTAAACTGAGCATCTGTTAAAGATGCCTTTTTTTACCCCTGGAATTCTTTACTAATTTAAAATCTCTGGACATTTGGAAAAGTTTAGGTTAAGATATTCTTATGTCCATTTTGGTTTGACATGTTCTCAAGGTAGAAGTGTGACTGGTCTCCTTGCTCAAGTGAATTCCTTGGCTAGAGAGGGAGAATCACATAGAAAGCTGAAGCAGAAAAACTGTCCTTCCATGAAATTCCCATCCATTATCTTCCCCATTTTGCTTCCTTTGCCAAGATCACCACTGTCAGCACAAGACATCTGGTGCTTGGAAAGTATTTCTGTAATCACTCCACATCTTCTCTCTTTTTATAAAAGATAACAGATGATGAAAGCTGATTCCTTGTTTCCAGGTCATGCTCAGGAGACCCTGATATACTTCCTATTGCATTTTGGGAATACCAAAGGTGAATACTACCATTCAGAATGAATCCCTGTAAAGTCATCTCCTTGCTCCACCACTGTGAGACCTCCACCTCTGCCAGACCCCAAACCACTGCAAAATCCAGGCATTTTTGTGACCATCACAGGTCACAGCTCCTGGTTCAGGTAGTTCAAGATGATGAACATTTCTTCTGTCTTGCACAACTTTTGTATTTCTTCTAGACAGATTAGGTGCATCTGTCTGTGCCACATAGACAGATATTCTTGGTCACCTTCCTAGTTGTAATTCTACTGGAAGTGTCTGTGCCAGGAGTATTAGGAATGGCTCTGCTGACTTTTTGCAGAATTCTTTGTAAAGTCTTCTGTGAGCGCTGTGCCTTTGCAATGTTCTGGCAGTGAAATGAACTATTAGTACTGCAGTGGAAATCAAAGTCTGCTGGGAATAGTTTGAAGGTAAAGAGAGAGCAATTAACTGAAAGGAGGACTCAAGGAACACTCTGTCTTGCAAGCGTGGCCTCTGAGCCAAGTCAGTGTATCTGGAGAGGTCGTTGTGCACAGGAACGAATTTACGTCCCTTGCAGGAAAACAAGATCTGCTTTTACCTCCCACTAAGGTGTCAGAGCTGCAGTGACACCAAATGTTTGGGTAGTTTTCTGCTCATTGGTCTTCCACGGGGGTTGGAATTGGATAGCCAGACCACACCATTATGGAATTCATTGCACCTGTGATCTGAATTTTCTTCTACCTTGAGGAGATAGTTTCTTTCTGGGGTACCTCAAAGATCAGGAGTTATCATGGTTTCAGAAGTGGGTCCCCAGCCCCAGGACAGGCTTGTCAGTCTTCACAGGCTGGTGACATTGGCTGAAGGTTGATGCCATCAGCCCACACACACTGCCAAACTCTCTCTCTTTTTATCTCTGGTTTTCTGAAGAGAACTGGGAGATGCTGGGGCTGCTGTCAGGACAAGTTCCACATCAAGTGTAATATCTCTTTCTGAAGATTTCTCTTCTTTTAATCACTGGGTTTGACATTTGTATTTAGGTGCTCTCTCTGGTTTGTCAATAATTTCAAAGGAAAGCTCTATCAGACAAGAGATGAAATCTTTGATTACGAGGCAGACATCCAGTGGTCTGAAACCAGCTAATGCTGCTGTGAGATTGAGTTTCCTTCTAAAGTAAAATCCAAGAGAAGCTATTTGCTAGCCTGAAAGCTTATCTGACTTCATTTCCCACATATTATGCTTCTTGTTTTCTGGTGGGTAAGTGACAGTGGTCTGTCAAAAATCTGCTGCTGCTCATCCTTTTGAGGATATTTTTGGTCAAGGACCACTGAGTGTGTAGGAACTAGGAACTGGCCAGTTGGAGAGAATCTGTATAGAGGAATTGTTAAGCTCTAGGAGATTCTTATAAAGGTAGGGCTGGATATTGCCACATTTGTTTTGTACCAGTTTATGTTTTCCTGTTTCTAGAGAATATCTTACAAACACTTCTTCTTTCTCATTTACCAGCAAGGACAGAAGGTTGTAGAAAGGTGTGGGGAAAGAAGGAAATGAAGATGCTGAGAGCCAGATTTTATTTCATATGCTTCCAGTCCTGAGAAAATCTGTGCCAGAACTATCAAAATGGTACTTTTGGTTTTTTTCCTTTAGTTTTTCCCTCCAGTGCTGAACTCCACTGTACTGACAGCTTTAAATTCTTTGGTTGTTATATTATTCAGTGATTTGGTGAAAACCTTCCTGTTCCGTCTTCCATTTTGCAGGGCTCTAATCATCACTTGAAGCATCATATGACTAGCTCTTGGAGTTATTATCTGGCCTTTAGAGATTACTAACATGTTTCTCACAGTGGCCTGTGAGATGCTTCTTGCCCCAGTATTTTACACTTCAAGCATTTGGATCTGTGTTTATGGTTCAAGGCATCACTTGTTCCCCTGAGGCCATGGGATACAGATGTGGAAACCTTCCTAGTGAAAGCCCAGGACTGTCAAGGGGGTTACCCAATGCTTGCCCTGGGTTATGGGATAGCTGATACTCTTTGTCATCCTCCAGTTCCTCAGTGAACAAGGAAAGAAAGTGCATGACAAACTTATGTATGAAAGAATCTTGGTGCTCCTGTAGAAAACAGAGGGAATATTGTGTGTTGTGAAAGACCCTGATTTAATAAGAGACACTGCAAGATGTAGAGAAATAGAAGGCATTTAAGTTTGCTTAAATTTCTGTTTTTTTCAAGATCAGCTTTCCAAGTTACCAAATTCAACTTCTTCATTTTACCTGTTGCTGTAGCTGCCTGTGCTGCAGCTTCTGTCAATGTACAGAGGTGGAGATTCCCCTTTTCTTTTCCCCTTCCCTTCCCTTCCCTTCCCTTCCCTTCCCTTCCCTTCCCTTCCCTTCCCTTCCCTTCCCTTCCTTCCCTTCCCTTCCCTTCCCTTCCTTCCCTTCCCTTCCCTTCCTTCCCTTCCCTTCCCTTCCTTCCCTTCCCTTCCTTCCTTCCCTTCCCAAACCTTCCTTCCCAAACCTTCCCTTCCCTTCCCAAACCTTCCCTTCCCAAACCTTCCCTTCCCTTCCCTTCCCAAACCTTCCCAAACCTTCCCTTCCCTTCCCTTCCCAAACCTTCCCAAACCTTCCCTTCCCAAACCTTCCCTTCCCTTCCCAAACCTTCCCTTCCCAAACCTTCCCTTCCCAAACCTTCCCAAACCTTCCCAAACCTTCCCAAACCTTCCCTTCCCAAACCTTCCCAAACCTTCCCAAACCTTCCCTTCCCAAACCTTCCCTTCCCTTCCCAAACCTTCCCAAACCTTCCCAAACCTTCCCTTCCCTTCCAAACCTTCCCTTCCCTTCCCTTCCCTTCCCAAACCTTCCCTTCCCAAACCTTCCCTTCCCTTTTCCTCTCCCCTCCCCTCCTCTCTCCTCCCCTCCTCTCCTCTCCCTTTTCTTCTTTTCTTTCACTCTCTTTTCTCTCCTTTTCCATTTCCTTCTCCTTCTCAGTTTCCTCTCTTTTTTTATTCTTTTTTTTCTTTTCTTTTTTTTTTTTTTTAAATTTTTGTCTTATTTTTCTTATTCCTGTTTCTTTCTCATCCTCTTTAGGAGCTGAGAAGGACCAGAAACACTGTAATAGGTTCATAGGGTGACCAGTCATTCCTGTTCTGGTGGATATTGTCTCACAGAATTAGTAGTCTGTAAAATTCCCACAAGGCAGGCACAGCTGAATAGACATAAAATTTCTTCTAAACAAATAAACAGATTTTAAACAAGCAATGAAATATCCAAACAGCTATTTGAAATTATAGGGAACTGTTGAATTTTTACCTGAACAAGTTAAGCAAATCAGCAGTAATTATATTTGCTTTGACAGAGAAGTGAGGGAGTTTGGAGGTGGAAAACTCTGATACTTGAAACCTCTTTTAAAGACATGGGGCTTGGCTGGTTGCCATGGCTTGCAGAGTCTGCAAGCCATTGTTCCCACTAATAATTAAAAAGAAGTTTATGAAGTTTATTCTGCTGGGATTTTGCTACAAAAATAATGTTTTGAGGCTTTGTAATGATGTCCCAGTTGGACACTGCTTTCATGAGACAAGTGACTCATGAGAAAATGAAATCCCACAGAGTTCAAGGGAATGTAGAGATCAAGAGCCCTGTTCAGCAGAAGAAACCCAGCAGCAGAGAGACAGAATTTGTCCCACTGGTCCCAGGGGCATCTTGTAAACCACCACATCTGCTCAGGATTGTTGACTCTGGTTTGTGTGGTTTTGTCCCAGCTACCAGAGCTGCCACCATCTTCACTGCAGGCAGAGGGGTACAGTGGCAGATGAGCCTTGAACAAGCCACTTAAAAAGAATTCAGTTTAGTTCTGCCTTCCTGTGGGTGTAGATGTTTCTCTGGACTTCTCAGCTTGCAAAACCATGAGACACCTCGCCAAGAGTTTATCCGTGGGTATTTTTGCTCCTAGTCACCACCAGGAAATGCAAAATCACGTGGAAATGAAAGCCAGTTGTAGTGAGGTTGCACCATCTTTGTTTGCTTTGGAGTCAATTCTTACTTCATCTGACATTCCCAGGTGTCTTGTGTTAATACAGGAGGTGCTGTGCTTTGCTGTGCCATGTCAGCAATGCCACAGTGATACCTGAAGTTACAATTTTTCTATCAGGAGCCTGTTTGGTGGCCAGCACGGGCCAGAGTTCCAAAGCCTGGTACATGCTCTGTTGACCAAGCTCAGTCAGAGTCAGCCAGCTCTGGTTTGGGGCACATGCTGTGGGACTGGGGGCTTTGGCAGAGTCATGGCACTGTTGGTCGTGGCATGAGGCACTGTAGCTGTAACTCCTGGGGTGAGGGAGCTTGGAGAGCAGATAGTGGGCGATAGGGAATGCTAGAGAACGTGATTTCATGCAAAACTGGAGCCTGCAGCAATAGAGGGGCTTGTATCAGCCATGGTGTGGCCAGCAGGACCAGGGCAGTGACCATCCTCCTGTGCTGGGCACTGGAGAGGCCCCACCTTGAATTCTGGGCTCAGTTTTGGGACCCTTGTGACAAGAGACACATTGAGAGGCTGGAGCATGTCCAGGGAAGGGAACGGAGCTGGGAAGGGGCTGGAGCAGCAGGAGCAGCTGAGGGAGCTGGGGGGGCTCAGCCTGGAGAAAAGGAGGCTCAGGGGGGACCTTCTGGCTCTGCAATCCCTGACAGGAGGGGGGAGCCGAGGGATGTCAGGCTCTGCCCCCAGGGAACAAGGGACAGATGTAGAGGAAATGGCCTGAAGTGGCACCAGGGGAGGTTTAGAGCGAATATTAGGGAAAATTTCTTCACAGAAGAAATGGTCAGGCACTGGAACAGGCTGCCCAGGGCAGTGGTGGAGTCACTGTCCTTGGAAGTGTTCAAAAGGTGTGAATGGGGCACTTGGTGACATGGTTTAGTATTGGCCTTGGCATTGCTGGAGGAACAGTTGGACTCAGTGATCTCAGAGGCTTTTCCAACCTAAGTGATTCTCTGATTCTATACAGGCAGGATGGAGCAACTGGAAAGGTCTGTGTGTAAACCTTTGTGTTCAGCAGTGCTGTGCTCTGGGAAGATTCTGGTGCAGAGGGGGGTTTTACCAATCAGTCCATCTCTGCTTATGACTCAGCTGCCATGGCCACGTTACATATTCCTGAGTTACCTGAATAGGGAACGAGTCGTGAGCCACACAAATATTTGGAGCTGTTAACATTCACACACTGTTATTTTTCATAATAACAAGCACCCTGGGGAGGCCAAACTCTGACTAGGAGGAATCTTGACAGAAAGTTCCCAGCTTGGAGTTGTGGGCTGGGTTTTTTTCCCTTCCACTGCAGTGAGAACAATTGATCTGGTGGCTAAACGGCAGGAACATCCTCGAGCTGCTGCTCACAGCTCTGTCAGAGCGAAGTGCAGCTCCCAGCACTATCCATGCCCGTCCCTGCAGCAGGTGAGCTGCTTCCTGGGTTCTCCCTTCTGCTCAGGGAAGGTGGGTGAGGCGGTGTTGGGGCAGTTGGGGGAGCAGCTGAGGGGGAGCTGCAGTGGAGCCAGGCTGGGTGCCTGTGGCTCGCTGCTAAACCCACGTGTGTTGGAGCAGTGGCAGGTGTTAAATAGTAACAGATGTTAATATTGACAAACTGAAGTGGCTAAATGTGGAAATACAGCCCTGCTGAGACGTGTGAAGTGAGGCAATGACCTTCACACATTACAGATCCAGTCAATAAAAAGGAGTTTGACTCGAGTGAGATGATGCTGCGTGTGCAGTGGGAGCTGGGCCGGTTTGGGAGGCGTGGAGGAACTCCCTGTGTCCAGGGAATGGGATGGAGAGTCTGGACAAAAGAAATGACAAACACCAAAAAGCCCAGGCTTCAGCAAACCTGTTTTCAGCACCTAGTGACTGTGTGAACTCTGTGTTCCAGCCCCACTTCAGACATGGAGAAGAGGCAGCTCTGTCAAACACCAGGTCCCCCTGTGGCTTTAGCCCCTTTTATCCACATTTTCTCTTTTGTTTGTACAGATCAAGGGTCCTGATGTCTGCTCTGTTTGTGCTGCCATAGAAGCTTTTATATAACCCATTTTATATCAGATCTCAAGGTATTTAGGGTCATAGCTTGCTTTTGTGACTTTAGCCAGGAAATTCAGTGGGACAAGGTTTTGATCTCTTTTGTTCCAGGGAACAACAGCAATTTTTGCTGGTTTATGTGGTATTATTCTGAAATTTGGGAGAGATGCTGTGTAAAGGGAGATGGGGGTTTTTTTAGAAGCTCCTGTGTATCCAGTCCATGCTGTGTATCAGCAGAGGTTTCATCCCTTGAATGACGACTCAGCCTCAGGAGCCCCCACCAGCTTGTGCTGTGCACAGGCCATCAGAGATCTGGGGAAGCAACACAGTGATGAAACCCTCTTTGTGCACCTTGCTTCCACCTCACAGGCCCAAACCCACGGAGGGGAGGATTTCCTGACTGAAGGGAAGGGATATGCCAGGTTGTTCCTAATGTATGCCTTTGACTGGGATCCAGTTTTAAAGCAAACATTGAAGCCGTTGGTTTAAACATGCTGGGGTTTTTTCTCTGTTTTGGGAACTCAGTAAGATTTGCACCAAGCCTGGTCAGGGCAGTGCTGCCATAGGGTGTTCAGAACTCGAGGCATCCACTGGGACCAACCAGCCTGGCATGTTTTTAGCTGGCATCAGCTCCCATGGCAGCAGCACACACTGAGATCACAGCCAGGAGACAGTGCAGGGATGTTCAGTGACAATATTAGTGGTGGAAATCAGCTTTAATTTTTCACTTCCCATTTCTCTGCAGATCAAAAGTGAATATGCAACATCTTCATTAGCAAGGCAAATACCTCAGCACACAGGAACTGGGGCGATTCCCTCTCCTTGCGAAGCGCAGAGCAGGAGATAAGCACACATCAAAGGGGGAACCAGTCACTTCTGTGAAAGGATCCCAGGCTGAAGTGCAAGGCTCCTGCACAGGGCCCAATCCCACCTGACACATGTCAAGTGGAAATGAGGAGTTTTGCTGCTGTTTGCTGATTACAGTGGGATTCTTGGTACTAGTATTGCTCAGGGAAGGGCCCCACAACAGACCCAACGATTGCAGGTCTGATTTGCAGATGAAATAATAACTATTGTAGCCAGAGTTCAGCTCTAGCCTGTGTAACTCCACTCCTTGCATCCAGGCTCCCTTGAGACAGCTTAACAGGCTCAGAGCCTGACTCACCCCTCTTTCAAAAGACAGGACTGAGGGGATGAATCTCCCACTGACTGGGAGGCTGTAGCTCAGGTAGCTGGGCAGGATGGCTGGGACTGAGGTGCCAATGGTAGGTGACCCTGGTAAGCCAGGCTCTTTTTTGAGGTTCCCCTTCCTAAATCAGCCTGTTTGAAGCCATGTAACTGCAGCAGATTAACCTGTTTTCCAGCGTGCCTCACCTGGGAGGGCAGGTACAGGGGAAGTGCACGGGCAGCTGGCAACTATTTTCCATCATCACCTTTTCTGAAAGAGGCTGCAGGGAGAAGAAAGGTTTGCACCAGTAGCCTCCAGGTGCTCCCCTACCATGTTTCCAGGACAAGGTGTCCCTCACATTTGAACCCCCAGAAGTGCTGAGATTGCTGGAATTAAGACCTCCAAAGGGCAGAAGCCTATGGACTTCAGGACAGACAGGAGTTCAAATGGGCTGCATGTTTTTTTCAAGAATTATGCAGAATCTGAACTTTGATTAGCTGGCTTTGTATTTCCAGAGCACTAGAAGCAAGGTGAATTCTGCCTTGGTAATTTTTAAGCTTATTTTGTCTCATCAGAGGGTTTTAGCATTAACCTATAACCAGTGTAACTTTTAATGTGATGACACAGAGAGCTTCAGTTGGCAGAGGTCAGTTCTCAAGGATTTTAGCCTCCAGGAACCTACTGATTTTTAATGGGAGTCACACAGCAATACCCCTGCATATGGTTTTGAAATTCATTCCACAAAGCCAGAGTCTTTCCAAGCCTTTGTTTCAGCTAACATCATTATAAATACTTGAATGACTTTTGGAGATCATATAGGATATATCACCAGTCAAAATGAGTTAGAAACAAATTGACATGCTCTTGCATCTGGGGAAGGACTGTCTTTTCTTTGAGTTTTGTTGTTTTCTTTCATTTGTAATTAAATTATTTGCTCTGAAAGCTGATTGGTATTGACAAAGAGTACGTTTTCTCTCCACTGAATACAATTTTTTCCTTTACTTTGTGAGTCAGATATGAAAAACTTACCACTCTGATACTTAGATAAAAAAAACCTATATGTGTAATGTTAGTGAGCTTGTAGTTTTTAAAGAGCACAGAGCTGCAATCAACCCCTCTACAGCCAGAGTTTCAGGGCAAGTTTGACTTCCAGAGAGAACCCTGAATAGAGGGTTCTCTATTTTCTCTCTACTTTCATAGGATGGCCTCCCTCAAATGCATTGAGGACAGCAGTGCATAGAATCCACCTCGCTCTGACAGATGCAGCATAACATGCTCAAAGCTCCCAAGTGCCCAAGAAGCCCAAGATCTATTAGCTGAACATTTGAAACAGTTATCCAGCCTTACTGCCAAAATGTAGGGCATTCATTTTCCTGAATCACTGAGCTAAATGGTTTTTCTTAACTCAGACCTAGGGGCAGAAACACAGGCTCTTGACTCCCAGTCCAGTGCTCTAAATATTTCTCCTTTGTTGGGGAGATGAGCTGCAAATAAATTCACACAAGCCCTTGACAGGAAGAGCACATGTGGTGAGAGGAGGTATTGGCACTGCCAGATATTACATACTCAGTTCAATTAAGGAGTTAGTGTCTGTTTATAGTCCACAGGGATTTAAGGACACATTCCTCAAATGTCTCTGAATTCCCCCCTGGAGAAGCCCTTCCCTCTTCTAATCTGGGACCAAGTTATCTAAAACCTTGTCCATCTTCTCAGAGCCCCCAGATCAGCCTGGACAGTCTCTACCAGTCTTACTGCACTTCTCTGGTGAGACATCTGTGTCAGAGCAAACTATTTCATTGACAGCTTTTGCCCAAAAGGTGATGGGTTATGTCCACCTCTAGATATTTCCTTCTGCAAAAATTGCTACCTCCTCTTAGCCACAAGGTTGCCATCCTTCACTGCTGACATCTGCTAAAAGGCAAACTTGGGAGGCTGACACCCAGCTCACAGTGCTCAGGGAGCTCTCAGAGGTCTAATTGGGCCAGGCTTTTCCTTTCATGCAGTGAAATCACTCACATTGTGATTCTGCTTCAGCTGGGAGGCTTGGGGGGCTCAGGGGGGAGAAGCCCAAGGGCTTGTCACAGTGCCCAGGGCTTGGGAGGGAGTGGCTGTCTGCAGAGGGTTTGTCTGGTGAGCATGTCAAGCTGCCCGTGCCCTTCCTAGTTAGGGGTTGTGCACCTTGAGGTTCTAAAATTGTGGCCTAACTTTAGACTAATAGGATTATCTGTTTGTTTCTCTTCATTTGAAAAATAAGTTTCCATGTATTGATGTGAAGTGGCTTGTTTATTGATATGCTGGGCTTTGCCTCCTCTCTTGTTCATTCTTTCTTTCTGAAGGCTGCCACTCGAAGCTTTCTGTCTGGGCTGTGCAGGAGGTTGGGTTATTTGCCTGACTTGTGGCTTTCATGAACATGTTGCCAAGAGCCTGGTGCTGCCTTCTGATCTCTGGCTTCACTGAACCCAGACAGTAGCAGAGGTGCTGGAGGGTCCCCCTGCTCAGCTCCTGCCCTGGTTTCTGTGTCACTTGATGCTCATGTGGTTCCAACTGACTTGAGTTTGGGGAGCTTGTGTTGTGGGTGCTGCTCCTGTGGGTTTGTTGGTGTTGGGCAGGCACTTGCTCAACACAGGTGGCAGAAGTGGCCTCGTCCACAGGCTCTTCCCTGGCTGTGCCCTGGGGATGCACAGAGCAGCCCTTTGAGCTTCTGCATCACCTGAACCAAGGCCCTGCAGTTCTTTTTCCAAGCAAGGCTTTTTAGGATGAAAGGAGTTTTTTGGGGTGGGTTTACCCCCCCCCCCAAAAAAAAATTAACTTTTCCATGAATAAGGAAAATACTTCTTTAGAAGTTCTGTTTTTCAGCTCTTAAATTTCTTATATCTACTCACGTAACAGCTGAGCTGTTCTTCTGTATTAATGTCTGCTTCACTGTGCCTGTTTCTCAGGGGCACCAAATCTGTCTTGCATTAGATTCTAGTCCTTTATTATTTTACCTAAGCCCTTTAGAAGGTGGTTCATTTCTAATGGCAGGTGTAACAGATCTGTGTTTCCAGGCCTGTGCTTCCTGATGATCCTCAGCTGGGCTGGATCAGGCTCTCCCTCTGCATTCATTAAGGCTGGTCCTACTCACTCCCCCACTGAGAGAGCCGAGAATTCCCTGTGTTGGTTTCAAAGTGACCCTGCCGAGGGTCAGCAGCCACTCCCGGGAGCAGCCACTGCGGCAGCGCCGCCACCCTGACATTGATAAACCACAACAGATTGTTTAACATATTGTTCCCAGTCCAACATATTGTTCGCATTCATCATGGAAGCAATCAGTACAGAGCATTTTATTGCAAACCTGTTTCCTGGTGCTCATCATTAGGTCATTAACCTTAACAATGTCAACATGCTGTCGGTATGCAGCGTAATTGCAGAGCAGCACAGAGCACTGCACAGGCTGTGCCACATGCAGGGCCCAGTTTAAGAGTAACAGAAACGCTGCCCCAGCCTGGCACTGCTGGGAAATAAAGGCAAGTTTGGACAGGAGATGCAAATTAAAGAATAATGTAGCTGTACCTCAGGGGACCCAAAGAATTTCTCAGCAGAACCATAATTTCCTGTGAGCACCTGTGCCAGGTGAAGGGTTTCATTTTACAATATCAAATTCCAGGTACTGGTTTTGTTGTTCTTTTCCCTTGACGCCTTTGGCAGTTCCAAGGAAAAGAGATAGACAGTCCAGTGACTTCTGGTCCTCTAAAGGCAAACACTGATCTGGGCAAGGCTCTCCTCTGGCAGTGCTTGTTAAAGCAGCAAAGCTCATGTCTCCTGGGGCTGGTTGCTCCCAGGCTACGTGACAGAATTTCAACAAATTCTGTATATGGAGGAGTCTGGTAAGAGCACGTAAATTCTTCAGGAAAATATCCTGATTATGTACTAAACTTGGGGGAAAGATTTCTTTTCTTACAAGACTTGCTTAGTCAGTTATAAGGTATTGTTATACTCTCTGTATGAGCTCTGCTTGGTTATTATGGAGATTATCAAGACATCACCACCTTTTTTAGTGTAGATAGTCAAACTCTTCAGAGAAAGGCCTATCTCTTGGCACGTGCTGAACCTTACACCAGGTCCTGCAGTGTCACCTAGATCTTGTCATAATGCTGTTGAGTGCTGATAACCTGTGGTTTGGGTATTAAGGTTGAACTATAAGGTATCTGTGGGATGTCAGCTTCCATTTCTTGTTGATTTTTATTGGCAGTTAGGTAGATGTGAACCTTTCAGCCTCAAGTTCTGCTGAGTTTTGATTGCCCTGCAGCACTACATAGGTGGGGTCTAATTAACTGCTGTGCATGGGACTGGAAAAAGCATCTCTTTTCTCTCACTGCTCCAGGTGAAACCACAAATTACTCAGCAATGTGAAGCCAAGGGCCACGCTTGTGCTACAAGAAAAGAGAAGGTGTGGCAAGGAAAGCACCAGGGATTGGCAGTTCTTTAGGGAATCCTTTTCCCTTGCTGCGTCTTTTCCTATAAAACACAGTCCTTTTTCCTACCAACCTGGCCAATTTCTGCTGTCTCACATTTTTGTACTTTAGCAGGGAGAACTGCTCTGCCTTGATAGGAAAGTCCAGAGGTCTGATTGGCACCCTGTTTCTTCCCCATTACAAAATAAACTAATTTCTTTAGCTTTGCACAATATTCTTTTGAAAACAGGTATTGATCTAAGCAGGTCCGTAGACTGGGTAATCAATATCCACCAGTTTGGGGAAAATAAATAAATAAAGGGACAGAAAATGATGGATGAGAATACCATTGAGTGCTTTCTGAACTGATGCTTTTTTCTGACTGCTCAGCTCCTGAAAGGGTGGGCTGGGTTGATTTTGTAGCAGCAAACTGATGTGAAAGCTTTCAGATTCCCAACTTCAAATTAACCCAGTTGTTAGACATCACTGAGTGAATTTGAACCGGTGATGCTTTCTAAGCTGACTCTTTTATCCAGTTAAAGACAATAGCTTGTGAAGAAGGAAAGGCTTCCCTTTCTCCCACGATGGCATTTATAAAGCGTAATCAAGCTCAGTGGTTTGACATTTGTATCTATCTGAGCCTGTCTCCATGGATCAGTCAGAGCCAGGTTGGAGGGCAAGTGGAAAGACTTCATCAGCAGAGTAACATTGGAGTGCTTCAGTCCTAGAAATCCAGAGAAGCTGCTACCCTTATCTTTCTCTAAATTCACTGTGCATCTCACACAGAACTTGCACAAAGCACAGTCAATCCCTAAAACAGAGCATAGGTGGAAAGAAAATGAGGGTGTGAGCTTTCTGTGTGCTCTCTGCATGGGGCAGCATCCAGCTGCAGGGCTGTGGGAATAATGTGCTGTGGTTGCAGACCAGGAATCTTCCTTTTGGCTTGTGAATGCCAGAATTAGCAATCTTCCTCCAGATACCTGCTGTCTTATCCCATCCTGTGTTCTTAGCTGGCTGGATCCAGCTTACCTAGCTGGTCCTGCCTCACTCTGAGCGCTGAGTTTGGGACCTGAAAGCCTCTGAAAGAGGATGAGAGCTGCTCCCACCCATGATGGAGCAAGCTCTCTTCATCCTCAGCCCACCTTCCAATACCTTTTGGGTACTAAAACCTTCCAGTGAGCCAATCCCCATTCTTTAAACCAGCAATTAAAAGCCAATCTTACAGACAACATGCTCAGTCTAAACTTGAGCTTTCTCTGGAGCAGAGAGGAGCAGTGCTCCTCTGAACACACCCAGGTCACCAGAGGGAGAGGAAACAGGTGCCCTTCAGATGCAGTTTCAAGCAAATGAGAACGCCCCAGGAGGGGTGGGGAAGTGTGATCAGGCTGCACAGCCTACTGAAATCAACCACAGCTGGTTGAAGGATTGACCTTGTTCTGAGAGCTGGTGAAAGAGCAGGAGAGTTTGGAAAAGTCCATGTGATGGTAATGGAGAGGAAATCAGGCCATGCTTTCAAAGCAGAGTGTTTTTTCTCTCCCCATCCATTGAATGTAGCTTCTTGAATAGACCTGGGCTGTCATTTCCAGAAAGCTCAGGGAGCAGCTGGCCTGAGGTTTATGTATTAACAGAGATCAGATAGGATGAGTGTAGCTGTGGCATGGCTGGGGAAGGGAGAAGGGCTGGAACAGGCCACATGCTGTGGGTGTTGTTCCTGTGAGGGGGCCTCTGTCATTTAAACAAACAGGCTGCAGAGAACTTATTTCAGCTCAATCAGCTGCTAAGCCTGGCCTGACCAGAGGCACCTCCCCTGGCTGCATTTGGCCAGATCATCAGTTCTCCCTTTCCCCTGGGAGAAGCCTGGCTTTCCACCAGCAGCAGAGGGATAGGAAGGACACTGCCCTTCTTGAGCAGCCTTGGCTTGAGGGCTCAGTGTAAAAGCTCTCTGAGTGTTTGCAATGCCTGATGGGGAGGCAACAGTTTGAGTTGAAGACTGACCCCTGGTACAGGCATGTGTGTGTTTGAACTGACATCAGCTGCCCAAGACTGATGTTTTGAAAGAAAATAGCAATATTAAGCGAAAAAAGAGTTGGCCAACTGTCTGATGCCCACCAGGATAAAGAGAAGAGATCTGGAGGGAGGTGGAAGTTGAGAAGGTGAATGGAGGAAATGGCAAGGCAGAAATCAGGGACTCAGCTCCTGCTGCTGGCTCCTTCCCTGCCCTTGGCCAAGTTGAATTAGCTGAATAAAAGTTTGCAAATGTGAGGAACTGAAGAGTGATTTTAGGCACTGAGTTCCAGATAGTGAGGTCTAAAATGAAGTCCTGCGCCATCCAGGTGTTCCAAGAGAAAGCACATTGTCAGTGGCACAGCTACACTGGTTCCTCATCCTGACGTGATGATAACACTTCTGACTCCTGAATTACCACCAACAAATGCCCAAAATATACTTAAAACAAAGACTCTAAAGCCTCCTCTTCAGGTAAGCCCTGAGTCAACTCTTTTAACTAACATATTTTAGAGGGATCCTAGTGGAGTGCTGATGAACAGTGTCATCCCCACAGACAGGCACTGAAGGGAATCTGATAGTTTATTATTTCTGTGTGCCTCAGAGTGCCCAGCTGTGTGCTGAGACAGCACCTCAAAGTCTCAGAGTTTTGGTACTGGGGGTGTGTGTTGGATCTCGCTTCAGTTTGTCCATCCCAGACATTTGACCTGGTTCCACTTCAGGGTGGCTGGTTATGTGAACCTGGAATTAGCTGAAGTATCTGCAGGTTGCAGGTACAGGAGGAGCACAGCTGGCTGTTTTGATTTGTATATGTTTATGTAAATGCCTCATAAAATATCCCCCATAGGGACAAGCCAAAGTCACGCATCATAAAGAGCAGCTCCTGTAATGGCTTATTTACAACTGCATTTGCCAAGGTAGTGAAAAAAATATGCCTGTGTTTATAGGAAATTAATTTCTGCCCCTTCAGTGATCACCCCTGAGCAAGCAAAAGACCTGAATTATCCCAGTTGCTTCACTCTGGCAGAGAACTGCTCTTCAGAGCCTCCTGCAGAGTAATCTGGTGGGGATGTTTAATCAGAAAACCTTAAAGCAGCAAGGTCCCAATCCAGCAAGCTCAGTGCTCCTGCAGCAAGCAGTCCTTCTTCAGGAAGGCACTAAATCACACCTTAATTTTACACCTGTGCAGGACTCGGATACCAGGCTGGATTGAAGAAGGTGTTGTAGAGCTTTTGCTGAAGAGGAATGGATTTTTGCCTTGGGCTTGAATTAGCATACAAAGAATGAAATGCCTTACGAGGCAGATCAGCAAGGTTATTTAAAACATCAAACAACCCAAGCATGACAGGACCCACCAAGGGAGGAACACTTCTTAGTGCCAGCAGATGGTGCTCTGCCAGCTCCCTGCGTGGGTGAAGTCCACACATCCCAGTTTCATGCAGCATTCCCAAATCCTCAGAGCTTGGTGCTGCTCCCACGTGGCACCTTCGCTGGGACTGAACCTTGAACACCCACCTAGGGATGCTCTGCAGAAAGCAGCTCGACTTTGTGGGCGTCTTTAGGTAACTCTTAGCCTGCAGGTAAGATTTTTGTACCAAGAATGTAACTACTGAGTGCTGTGAATGAACCAAATCTGAACCATCTAATTCTGCAGGGTTTCTTCTTGACAATGGGAAAGAGTATGTGGAAACCTCCTTTTCCAAACTGAAGCCAGCTGGAAATTTGTCCATAAATTCATTAATCGTAGTTTTTGTCCTGAAATATGTTGTAAGATTGACATATTTTGGTTTTGTTTTGTTTTTTTAAGATTCTGGCAGAGTGGATGATGTTGCTACCCTGGGCAGATCCAACTTCAGGACAAAAACTGCTTCTGGCCCAGCTCTCAGTCTGTTCCCTGGTAAGATGCTCCCTCAAAATTTGGTGCCATCAGAGGCCCCTCTGCTGTGCTGCCCTGGAAGAGGGGTTGAGTGTTTGGCAACAGAGGCAAACCCCTGTGTAGTGTCTGCCAGTGGAAGCACGGCTTGCATCTGTCCCTTTGTAGCCAAAGATTAATCCCAGGAGAGATAAATAGCAGCAGATATGGGCAGCTGTTCAAATTAACTGTTTTGTCTATATGTATCCACCCCACCGTGTGTGTTAAATCCAGCCCTGGTTGAGCCCAGTCGATGAAAGACAAGTCTGTTTTCTTCCACGTCCCCCTTAAAATTTGAGGAGTTTCCCTGACAGAGTGATGCATAGTTATGGGCTCAGTTAAAGCCAGAGTGATTTATGGCTTACACGCTGTAAATCAATAAAAAGAATCACAGACATTGACAGCACATTCACAGCCCATTTCTTTAAATGGAAGGCACTTTTCTATCCTTCCCATTTCAGACCGGTTGGACCATGGGGATGTTCCTGCCACTAACAAGTGCTAAGAGAGTCTTTATAAAGCTTGTAAAACCCATATCTTATGTAATACATCTCCTTATATGCCCTTCTTGCTGTAGCGTCATTTCCAGTCATAGAAAGTACCATGTCCTGCACCCTGGCTTATGTGATTTCCTTCTCCTGGGAGGTAGTGAACAAAACATGAAAAATCTCCTGGATTTTAAGCCCCTCCAGACCAGTCCACTAACCTCTGCCTTTCCAGCCTTGGCATAAATCCTACTGAAACTGTGTTTGGTTGGTGTGACTCTCGGTGTGAGGCTGTGTGTGTGCTGCGGGTCCTGGGAGCAGCAGCAAAGATGCAATAGGTGAGGGCATCTCCCTTTCCAGAGAGGCTGTGGGGCTGCCCATGAGCCTTGGGGGCTGCAGGCTGGATTTCGAAGGGAGGGTCCGGAGGGTCCCACTGGATGAGTGGGATGCTCTACCCTCTGTTAAAAGGGTGCTGGTCCCACACCTGGTGCCTCGAGTGGGGCTCGGGGCTGTCTGTGCAGGGCAGGTGGGCCCCGGATGCCAGCCAAGAACCATCTCCTTTATTTACACGTAGATACCAGTCCTGGAGCATGCTTACCTGCTTTGCTGAAATGGGCCATAAAAGGGCATTAAAACTTAGCCATTTAAGTCCGGAGAAGCATTGAGAGACTTTTCAGTGATGGATGAGTTATAAATAGCCCCCAGCCCAGCCAGCTTCCACAAATGCTGCTCTGAAAGACCCCCCTCCAAATATCTGCTTTTTCCTAGGACAGCCATATAACAACACAGGACAATTGCACAGGGTTTCTTCAGTCGAGTTCCTAATGCTTGTCTGAGCTCTAAGCAGCAGCACTCAGCAACTTGTTAAAAGTTTCAAGCTGAAAGATGATGTCTTTTAGAAAATCAGGTTTTATATTAAAGCTTCCATCTGCTTTTAGAGGCAACAGGTATTACAGGTATGATAATCCCTTGGGAACACAAGACATCTAAGCCTGTGCTTAGATATTCTTTGAGTAAGCTGGGGACTTTCCTGAGTCAGGCCAAAATCGAAATTTTAGCAGCTTGAGGCAGTTTAATGTCTCCCTTGTGGTTTTTTTGATGAGAAACCAGGATACATGCTTTACACGATGGGCACTACCCACAGAATTACAGCCCCATATACTGCAACCAACACCTCATCCTGGTGAGCAAGAGTAAAGGAAGACGCAGCGTGATTCTAATTACTCTATGCTAATTGGGCTGCATTCAGGCTTCATTGATGATGCTATTATGCTGCAAGAAAACAATGGCAGCATATGTACTTACCTTGCTCTACTTATCCTATGATTATTCTCTGTTAGTACAGAAACATACTGAAAGTATCAGCCTGCACACAAATTAGCCCACGAAATGGACCACTGGAAGCTCAGCCCTGGAGCAGATTCATTCTCTCTTGCTCAGCACTGAATGCAATATTGAGGATGCCACAGCAGCTTTTATCTTGTATTGGGTTTAGCTTGTAATAGCATTTGCAGTCTTGTGTTTCCTCGCAAGAAAACAATTTTGTATTCCCACTCAATCCATCCTGATGTCCTTATCTGATGGGATCTCCAGTGCAGCTTGCCCATGGCCTCTGGGGAAGCATCACCTGCACAACCTGCATCCCACAACCTGCTGCTGTGCCCCTGCCTGCCAGCGAGACCCAGCCTAAACTTGGTAAGGGAGAGGAGAGCACACTGTGCTGGATCAGTCACTGCTGCTTTGGTAACGGGGCATAACTTGTTTTCTCTGTAAACTGGACTCAGACATTTGCATACTATTTTTTACGGTGGCATCTAATACATTGAAAGCTGCTGCAGTCGTTACAAAATCATCAGTGCTGGTTTCAGGGTGATATATTCTGTTTGTCTAGCTGGCTGTTTCCCTACCATGTGTATTTATTGAAGCTGGCTGAGAATCTTATTTGGTGAGGGGCTTACTTATTTATTCAAGAACAAGTTTATCAAAATTCAGCCAGGCTTTCTGTCCTCAGCATACAGAGATCTAATCGAGCATTTGAACACACCCATCATGAGAGCAACTGAATGCAAAACTCCATGGCATTCAAAAACTGAGTGTAAACTTGATAGGAGCAATGCCAGAAGTCTGCCTGCCCCTGAAATCCATCCCAGGCATTACTCTGTGAGACTGTAATGGCCTCTGAGAGTTAAAGGAGGAAATTGGCCTCAAGTTGCACCCCCAAGTGAGGTTTAGCTTGAATATTAGGGAAAATAATAATTTCATGTAAAGGGTTGTCAAGCACTGGACATGCTGCCCACGGAACTGGGGGAGTGACCATCCCTGGAAGTGTTCAAAATGTGTGTGGATGTGGATGTGGTTTTTAGTGGTGAACTTGATGGTGGTGCTGGGTTGACAGTTGGACTTGATGATCTTAAAGGTCCTTTCCATCCCTGAAGATTCCATCATTTTTCCCTTCAAGGCACCTATTAACTCAAACTACACTCCATTGTGGAGTCCCTGGGGGGTTTCTAGCAGGTGCCTGTCTCAGGGCCCATCAACTAGTAAAGTGGTCATGATGTCATGTTCAATATTGTGGTCTCACCAGGGAGACTGATTTGTGTTGCATTAAGCAAGACAGAGTTGCTAATATCCACTGAGGTTTACATGGGAAAATTTAAAGCCTATTCCAGTATATTAAATGAGGCTGAAAAGCTTCGATCAATAATTTCCCTTGTATGAAAAATAAGAGATGAAAATGATGGTAGATTGATTCAAAATACTTAATGCCAGATACCAGCTGATGGAAGTACCTTGTAAATAGCATTTTGTACAGTTGCCAATGAATTAGTCTAAATTGTGAGGGTGATTGAAATGTGTTTTATAATGTTCATCTCCAGTTTAGTGGCCATTTACAAAATTTAGAAGAATATGAAATCCCCAAAGACCACATGAGCAGACAGCAAAACCCAGAGAATTGAGCAGTGGTAGTTCGGAAATGAGATCTTGGAGTACTTTATAAGACAGAAAGAACCCGGAGTTCTTTACAAGCAAGAAGAATCAGTGCTAGTAGTGTTTTAAATTTTAAAATGTGTTTTCTAAGTATCTCCTTTTTCACCAACCCTCTACTTTACATGGAGATTATGATCTTTGATGTGGAAAGTGAACTGGATGTGGTTTTTAAAGTTAATTTGGTAATAAAAGAGCACTGCCGTCTCTGAACAGCCCTACACTCGACTGAGATGGTTTTTGTAGGACTAGTTTGTATCTCATCACACTGATTTCTGGGGGGAATCAGAATTGTGTTGCTTGTCTGGCTCACTGGGGTGGATGGTGACCTTGGGCAGTGGTGTGATGACTCATCAGCCCAAGATCACATCTAGAAGAGACTCAGGATTGAGACAAGTCACAGGGTCCCTTGCAGCCTGTCTCTCCTGTCTGTGCAGAGGAGCTCT
Source organism: Myiozetetes cayanensis (assembly GCF_022539395.1). Taxonomy (NCBI): domain Eukaryota; kingdom Metazoa; phylum Chordata; class Aves; order Passeriformes; family Tyrannidae; genus Myiozetetes; species Myiozetetes cayanensis. The sequence continues at coordinate 5,970,899 of NW_026087522.1, read as the reverse complement.
GCAGCCCTCCACCCTCTTCTCAGAAGTTTTTTCTGGTTCCCTGTTGCTCTGTGAGCTGTCCCAGAGCTGTTCCCAACAGTGCCTGTGGATGCTGCAGTGTGGGTCTTCTCCGTGTCCTGAGAGAAAACAGAGCACTGGGCAATCCAGCAGGAGCTGCTCCAGAAAGATCCATCCCTGCTGCAGCCCCTGGGACCTTGGTTTGCACCCAGAAGCAGCAGTGAGCACCAGTTTTTGTTTGTATGCTTTTATGTGGGTGCAGTCACCAGGGAAAGGGCTCTGCACTCTGCAAACATGGATTTAACCATTGTGAGAACTTTACTTTGTGCTGATTGTTTATTGCTTCAGTGGATTGTGGGGCTACAGTGCTGACACTGGAGCTGATTTCTCCTCTGGCTGAGGCCAAGGCTTCCTGCAGGCAGATCCCAGGGGATGTGCTGACACTGAGTGATGGCCAAGCTCCTGCACAGGGGTCACCTGCACTTTCTGTCCCCCACTGGTGAGCCTTGAGGTTTCCATCTTTACACGGGGTTGTGCAAAAGTCTAGTTGGGCCAGGGGCTATTTTGGTTTTTGTTTATCTTCTTAATGAATTTAGTGGAAAAGTCCCTTCTCCAAAGTAGAAAGCTCTGGGGAGAATTCATTGCAACCTTCCAGTACATAGGGAGGGCTTAGAAAGAGAGGGAGAGGCACTTTTACATGAGGAACTTTTTATAGATAGTGATAGGACAAGAGGGAATGGTTTCACACTAAAAAGGGAGATATTTATATTGGATATTAGGAAGAAATTGTCTCCTGTGAGGGTGGGGAGGCCGTGGCACAGGTTGCCCAGAGAAGCTGTGGCTGCCCCTGAATCCCTGGAAGCGTCCAAGGCCAGGTTGGAGCAACCTGGACTAGTGGGAGGTGTCCCTGCCCATGGCAGGGGGTGGAATGAGATGAGCTTTAATGTCCCTTCCATCCCAAACCACTGTATCATTCCATGAAAGTCTTCTTGGTTGGAACTGGCGCTTTTAATAAAGCATTTTAGGTGCAATGAAATCTTCCTGCTCCATGATCATATAATCAGGAGTAAAAAGACAGTTTGCAGCTATTGGTGCTATAAAAGCAATGGCCAATAATAAGTTTTGTCCTTTACTTTACTGTGTTTTATTGGAATAGGAAGAAAATGCAACCAAGGAGGGGCTGCAGAGTGCCCACAGGGTTATGCTGATCACCAGTGCCAAAGGAAAAGTGCTAAAAATGTAATATCGTCTCAAAAGTAACAGGAAAACAGCTTTTTTTTCCTGCTGATTCAGTTCACTAATTAGTTTCCAATACTCAGTCCACAGGATTTCTGCAGGAAATGGGTCTTTCTATTTATAAATTGTTGTTCTATCAAGTCACAATTTTTAATTTGTGGCCTTGAGGATTTTCATTTCCTCCTTGTGAGGTGAATTTTAACTAACTTGTGTTCCCTCAGCACTGTACAAGCTGCTGCCAAAACTACTCCTGGTGCTCAGCCGAGGCCTTTGCAGGGGGGAGGGAAGATGGGGCAGGGCTGAGACTCCTTGGTATCTCAAAATGACCATGAGAAGTGACCTTTCTTCATTTGCTGGCTCTTCTGTCTGCTCTCAGAGCCCAGGCTGACCTCTGTGACCAGAACTTGCTGTCATGGCTTTCCCTCAGTTCCTGTTCACTGTGGAATCTGCAAAATCCACACAAGCCCCCAAAGAACTGGCTGGCTCTCCACAGGTGATCATAGAGTCACAGAATACCCTGAGGTGGAAGGGACCCACAAGGATCATCCAAATCCAGCTTCTGGCCCTGCACAAAATGGGGTTTGGAACCAGGATCTGTATTTTAAATCCTTTCCCGTTTGGGCTGTTGTGGGATTTTCATTTTAACTCGTTATAAACAAGAGGCAAGCTTTTTTATCTGGTGTTGATGATATAAATACAAAAAATCAGAGAATGTTTAGTCAAAGATCTCATTTTGACTTAAAAAACACTGTCAGGTTGTGCATCATTTCTCCATATGCTTTTATAGATACAAGAAACTTGTGATGAAAGTGAAGAGACTTGTATTTTTTCTCTGGCACTGTTTGCAGTGTTTCACAATCACGTTCAGTATTTGCACACTTAAAATAGGTTCTTTGTGTTCATTCATACCTTTTCTTGAAGGTTATTAGGGTAACAAAGGATTGTGCAGTGCCTTTCTAAAAGTGAGGTGCACTGTAAGAGCTCTTGAAATGTTTATTAACATTTCTATCTTCTTCTTGCTTAGGAGGAGGAGGTGAGGATTCATGTACATTACTCAGGGCATCTACCTGGCTGAGCACATTCAGCTCACAGAATCACAGACTGCTTGGGTTGGAAGGGACCTTGAAACTCATCTTGTTCCAATGCCACTGCCATGGGCAGGAACACCTTCCACTAGACCAGGCTGCTCAGAGTCCCATCAGCCTGGCCTTGAACACTTCCAGGGATGGGGCAGCCACAGCTTCTCTGGGAAACAAGAGGAGTTCCTTATATGAAGGCTGAGCTGCATCCTTGGTATTTCCCAGGACTTGGGATGCTGATTCAGTTTTCTGAACCACTTGCCCAGCAGTGGAGGTCTCGATGTAAATCCTGGCTCTGGCCTTGGATGGGCCCACCAGAGCATTGCTGGTTCAGCAGCCACTGGGATGTATTGCCATTGTTCCACTTGCAAAGCCTGGCAGTGCCTTTGAATGTAAAAACCTGTGTGACTTTCCAAGCCAAGCAGGACAAATGTAAGAGGGTGTTTTCATGGGCATCAATGACCACTCTTTGAAAGGTGACTGGTGTCAAGAGGATGGAGCCAGGGTCTCCTTGGTGGTGCCCAGCAATAGGACAAGAGGCAACAGGCAGAAACTGGTGGCACAAAATTCCACCTGTACTCAAGGAAGAAAGTTCTTCCCTGGGATCAAGCACTGAACAGGCTGCCCAGGGAGGGGCTGGAGTCTCCCTCACTGGGGATATTCCAGAAGCATCTGGTCACAATCCTGTGTCACGTGCTCTGGGCTGGCCCTGCTGGAGCAGGGAGGATTGGACCAAATGCCCCTTCAACTGTGGTGCCTTCCAACCTGACCCATGCTGGGATTCTGTGAATGTCTGGCACTGCTTCCCATATTTCCCAGGAAATATGTGGGCAACTGCAGATGTTTCTGCTGTGGAAAAAGGGGGGCAGAAGCAGGAGGAATTAGAGATATGCTTCACTGCCATTGCTCTAAACAGCAAACAAATAAGCACTAATCAGTAAATCAGCCCATAACATTTTCTCCCAGATACTGTCCTCAGATGGCCTGTTTGTTCTAATCCTCCTCAGCACTCAATCACATGCAAAACAGGAAAAAACCCCTCCAAACCTCTGAGCCAGAGATTTTAAACTTACACTGCCTGGGAGCAAATTCCCCCCAAGGCTGGTTTGCAGCTTGTACCAAATAACCCCAGGGCCTGGGCTGGATGCTGAGGCTGCATTTGGAATCTGCTGCTGATTCATAAACATCACAAGCAGTTGATTTCAGCTGAACCCCTTGATTTAATTACACTCTTGTATACAATGGGGACCTTGTGTTTTCCTATATGTAATGAATATTAAGCTGATAGCCCTGTAATTTCCTGTGCCAGGCTTGCTCTCACTTTTTGCATATTGATACCACATTTGGTTTGTTATTTTCCAATTTTCCAGTCTTCTAGACTTGTGCTCAGCGAGTTCTCCATAGTAATTGCTGTTGGCACACATATTTCCTTCCTCAAATCTGCTCTAACGCCCTGCAACGAATTTTGTCTCATCCTAGAGATTTGCTTGGGTTTTAATTTCTCTTATTTATTCATTGTCTTGAACTCGGCAGCCCTGGAATCATGCAGGACTCTGTCTATAATTTCATATTCCACAGTTTTAATTTCCTCCTTCATCCCAGGCATCCCCCCTTCTCCTCCACGTGCACGTGTCAGTGGTTTTTATCTGACCCTGTGACTTTCTGCTGTTCATAAGCCACTTTCCAGTGGGGCTTTCTCAGAAACTCCTGTTCAAATCTGAACACCAAATGGGATTTAAATCTGGCAGCATCAAAAATAATGCTGATATTTACTCAGTCTTCTTGGCCTCTTGGTGCTTTTGGTGTTTGTCCATCTTGCTTTTTCTCTCTGTCTTTGAGGTGCTGATCTGGGTGTGCCTTACCTTGCCTTCGGATGGGAATAAATCTCTTTTCTTGTGAGATTGGGCATTGGAAGGTGTGGGGGATGAGGACTGTGTGCCAGTGGGCAGCAGGTGGGGCTGCCCTTGTAGGGCTAGTGTGGAATTAAAACAATCAACTGACTGTCTATAAGAGCCAAGCCCAGGTTGCTGCACTGGAGTGCTGGGAAGACACACTTGGCCCAGGAAGGGTGAGTGTTTGATGCCTTTGACTGTTGCTGTCCTGAGAAATTGCAGCACCTTAGGAGGAAGGAAAAAAAAGAGAGAAAGGGGAAAAAAGAAAATCATTAACTGAGATATCTCCATTTCCCAAGGTGCTGTGTGAAAATGAGTCTTCTCAAATGTGCCCTAAGGAGGGCACCCACTTACTGAAGCCCTGGAGCTTACAGCTTGTGTTCCAAAAGCAGAGAAATGGCCTGTTGCCTGTGGAAATGCCGGGCAGGCTGTGCCCACTGCTGATGCCTCTGGCTCTTCAGGCTTTTGGGCCCTTTTCCATCTCTGAGATGCTCATGAGACTCATGTCCTGCAGGAGCAGGTACAGCCTGGCACCTGACACCCCTCTGATGGCCATGATGCAAGTCGAGGTGCTCTTTTGTGTGGGTTCATGGCACTGTTTTCCATCCTGGATATGATTTCTCTGGTTGCAAACCAAAAGCCAGGTGCCCTCTCCGTATTTCTTTGTGATTTCTTTCCAGGAATATTTACTGAGGGGAGCATTCCCATGGTGAATAATTATCTTTGCTAGAACAAACAGCAAAAAGAGGAGTGCCAAACCCCAGACCTGGCCTTCACATCACACCCTCATGCTTGACTGTACTGCTGGCAGGGTAAGCTGGCTGGCTGTGCTCATCCCAGGTAAGCACCTCCCATTTGTCCAAATATATGCCAGTCTTGCTGACTGATTTTTGAATGTGAAATGGTATGAAGGTCAGGGTCTTTCCCAGGACTTAGCATATAGTGAGTTCTTTATATACAGGTGAGTCTTTAACCTCATATTCTTGTGTTCTTCACCAGTCCCTCAGAGTATTGACCAGTATATTTCAACCAGGGTTTAACCAGTACATTTTTGATCTGTTTTATACACTTGCTTTCCAGTCTTTAAAACCTCTTTCCAGTTTAATCATCACTGTAGTGGCCAAGAGGAGCAACCAGATCCTGAGGCAGGGAACGGTGGATGAAGTAGTCACACTGATGGTGGTGTTGCCATGTGATGATGCAAATATTTCTCTTTTTGTCTGCAATGAGGGCCTTGGTGAACCAGAGTCTAGATCAAAGATACCGTAGTTGGAATTCTGCTTATTTTGTCACCTCCTTCTGCAGGGTAACCTACTTCTGGTGCTACCTGATGTAATCAGAAGCAATCTGTGCAATTAAGAAACTCAGAGACATATTTGGATGGGGAAACTGTCAGGTTACTGTCTCTCCCAGTTGAGTTTTATTTTCCTTAGTGCTCTCAAGGTCTCTTACTTCCTTTCAAGAGACAATTCTTACTCACAGGCTCAGCAATTATTGATGGGTTCCTTTGTCAGACAAGCAGGGTATGTGAGCATGTGTGTACCACTCACAAGGTACATACCACTGTCCTAAATGCATCACTGAACATCTTAAAATTCAAAGCATAAACAACATTGCTTACTGAAAACCCCCTTTTTACAGAATTAATTGTACCAACTCCCCATCCGTGTGTAAAAAAAGGGAAATGGCCTATTTTTTTTCTCCTTGCATGACTTGCTCTTATTCCTGTTGAGAGGGCTGTTAAGGAGGGACACATGTTCCATTCTTGTTGTGTGGTGATCTCGAGGGCTTAGTGGTGGGCTCAGAGAGATGTGCATGCTGGAGCACCTGTGGGGTGAGGGCTTTGCTGCATCTGACCCCTGTGGCTGCATTGCTGTGGTGTTGGAGACAGCACATGAGGTATGAAGAGCCTCCTGGAACCAACCTTTCCTCCCAGTCATTGCTCCCTTGATGGCTGTCACTACCTGCTCCAATCTGCTGGAGCAGGATTGCCAGTGCCTTCCTTCCCCTGCCCCACCAACTCATTGAGCCAAGTTATCCTAAAAACCTGCAGACAGATGTGCCGTTTATGAGGAGCAGCTGAGGGCACTTGGTCTATTCAGCCTGGAAAAGAGGAGACTGAGGGGAGACCTCCCTGCAGTTCCAACTGCCTGGGCAGGGGCAGAGGAGGGGCAGGACTGAGCTCTGCTCTGGGGGGACCAGGGACAGCCCCCAGGGAATGGCTGGAGCTGTGTCAGGGCAGGCTCAGGGTGGATCTCAGCAAAGGTTCTTCCCCCAGAGGGTGGTTGGCACTGAACAGGCTCCCCAGGGCAGTGGGCACAGCCCCAAGGCTGCCAGAGCTGCAGGAGGGTTTGGATGATCCTCTGGGGCACAGGGGGTGACTCTTGGGGCTGGGCCTGTGCAGGGCTGAGGGTTGGACTCAATGTGGGTCCCTTCCAACTCAGCATATTCTGTGACTTTTTGGCCAGTTTTGCCTTGCTTGCTGACTCTGGACCAGTCGCACCCGTGGTCACTCTGACAGACAGGAGAGGGCTCAGGACACCCAGCTGGTGTGTGGGGACATCACTCACAGCTCAGCAGCGAGCCCTGGCAAAGCAGAAACAAGTGAGAGCAGCATCAGCTGGGCTGCCTGGCACGGAGGAGCTGCTGCTCAGCTCGGAGCTCTCTCCTGAAGGGCTGGCTGGGTGTCACAGCAGGGCATCCCAGGCACTGTTAGCTGTGGCACAGATTTTGGTTCAGGAAAAGGGGACATTTTTCTGAGACAGCTTTGTGATAAGGATGCTGTTTGTGGTCTACAGATTTCTAAGTGTGCTTTGAATGGTGGGACTTGCTTGGATTCAGCTTGATACCTCAGAGGTGACTTGATGGTTTATATTTTAAAGTTATACAGAGACCAAATCATCCTCCTGGCTGTAGCTGATTTAAATAATGGCTGTTTCTGCAATGGTAGAGGGTGAAACTGTGTCTCCTGCTCTTCCCTGTCTGAGGAGAGAGCAGAAAGTGGATGAGCAAGTGGTACATATGGTTGAAATAGTCTCAGAGCAGGAGCTTCAGAGTTATTCATAACAGCTGAGCACATAATTGTGCATAATGCAGCAGGAACGTTTCTCTTCTTGTGATTGAAATACATTTGCTCTTGATTGGTGTGTAATGTTGTACCTGGGAATATCTAGGGGCTGTGAATCTGAAACATTTCAGGCAGGAGTGCTTATCAATCACATCTGAAAACACCAGAGCGAAATGGCCTCGTGACAAACACAGGCAGGGCTGGTAACGACCTTTACCAGACAGTTTTATAGGGCAGGATAAACAAGAGGGGCTGGATCCTCAGCTCCAGTAAAGCATCCTGTCTGTGCTGCTGCTGCCAGGGTGGTGCCAGTGCTCAGAGATGTGGAGAAATGTCAGGCAGCAGCTGCTTCTTTGCTCTGAGGCTGTAACAAAGCTGTGCTTCCAGCGAGCCTGGGGAGCTGGGAGCACCCAGTCTGTGCTTGGGAACTGGTGAGAAAGCAAACCTTTCCCTCCAATCCTTGTGGAGCAGGCAAAGCAGGTGAGCTTGGACACTGTGCCAGGGATGCTGTGTCAATGGTACTTTGCCATCACCTCAAATCCAGGCACTGCTCATTTTCCTTTAATTCTCCCCTTGGACCAAATGTTGACCAGCAGGCAGGGAGACTATTTTGGGGCAGCAGGACAAAAGCATGTGAAAGGGCTGCAAAGTGCACTTGGGCATGGTCCTGGTGGACAGGAGACTGTAGATGCAGTGACTCATGAGCTTGTACGCGTTGTCCATTCTCCCAGGATAAAACCTGAGATCTGAGTTGGTGTAGGGGGCACCAACTGGGCTCAGATTTCAATCACAGAGAAAACCTGTGCTGCTCCTTTTACCAGGCTTGCACTCAGGTAAGGAGTCCAGTCCACACAACTGCTGATCTGAGACTTTTACCTGTGTGAGATTCAGTTTGGAAGAGTAATATCACTAAAAAGGGAAGCTGGCTGGTTCTCCTAAATTAAGCAATTACTCTTAGACACAGCCCTCTCCGTGAAGTAGCTGGAAGTTCATCCTCAGGCTGAGATGGAAGGTGGTTTAACAAGGTGTTTTACAAAGTGTAGGTGGATAAATTCCTGAAGCATATCTGTATAAACCTGCTGTAAAGGCTGCACAGAGGTTAAGCAGATAGATAACTTCATGGAAGCTGAGTAATCACACTATTACTCTATATAATCTTGCTGGAAGGCATATTTTTCTACAGAGCAATGATACAGAAGATATTTGTGTGTAGTGATTACAGCAGCAGAAATCAATTGCACATGGCAAATAATTTGTTAGCACAGGGATGCACATTATATCATCAATAAAGGGATTAGTTTGTTGAACTATAATGAGGGTGAGAAGAAAGCAAACTTCATACTGGTATAACTAGTTCAGTCATAATATTGGCAACAAATCCATCTAGTACACATACATCCTTCTGTAGAGGGAGATAGGGTGTGAGGTTTCCTTAATACCCACTAGCTCTATATGTTCTTTGCATGTTCATTATGCATCATAAGTACTCATTAGCTTCTTAAAAATAATACTTAGCCTGATTTTAAGGAACATATAAAAGCACACTGCTACATTTACCACTACAAAGTAAAAAAGGAACACCCAGATGTCACTGCATCTCTTATGATTCTTTCTGTTCAGGTACAGGTAGGGTAATTAGTTCCTTTCCTTCTGCTCTTTAGGAGCCCTGTCATGGTGTATTAGGTATTCCCAAAGGCAGCACAGTCCTTTGTCCTTTGCTTGGATGGGGCCCCAGCGCTGCTGGACTCGGCTCAGCTCTTCTTACACAAAACCTACTCCCTCACTGCACAAACACTGTGCTGTGACAGACACAAATCAGTGTGGAGGAGAACCCTCCCCAACACCTGCAAGGTGGGTTGGTTTAATTATCCTCAGTGCAGAGTGGAATTTCCAAGTGTGCTGCTGATGGCACACGTTCAAGGTCACATGCAGAGAGTGCGACTTCTTGGCTGAGAAACAGATGTTGGGCTCTGCCTCTTCTCCCAGCCCCTCATAACCACACATCCCCACACCTCCTCTGAGCTGCAGGAGAAAAATCTCTCCAAAATGTGTCTTTAACCCCTGTCTGCAGCTCCCTGGTGCAGAGGGGATTGTGATCCCTTTACAGGCTGTGATGACTGCTCCTAAAGAGTCCCTTTGGTTCTCAGCAAACACCAAGGCTGGGGCTGACTCCACTGTGATGCTCTGCAGGTAATGATAGTGCTGAAGGCTGAGGTTTGTCTTGCTACAAATCCTACACATTAGGTAGGAATGAGTCTTTCCTTACTCCAGGTTTGAGGATGAGTTTAAAACTGACCACTTTGGAGGAGAGCCAGAAAACAAGGAAGAAGCTGAAAAGCAAATTGTGCATCAGCAGGGGGAAATAATCCCTCCTGATTCCTGCAGGTAGCTACAAGTCCCAAAGCATGGGATTAATGTTATATAAATAAGGTGTAAACAAACTCAGTGGCAGGAGAATGCCTAAATCCTTCAGCCCTCTTACAAATCAAACCTGTTCTGGAAGGATTCAGTTATTTCTGAGATCTCACCTTAGCTGGGGATTAACTGACACCAGAGATCAGGAAACCCATTATACTGGGATCTGTGTATATACTTCCTGGGCTTAGCTTTTGCTGCAAATGGTCTAAGGAAGGGGCATGAGCTGCAGGGTTACCATGAGGCCCATCCATTTTACAGTCAGCAAATAGTCCCTTTGGATTTTGATGGAGCAGCTGGAGGTGACTGATGCTTTCTTGGCCAAGAAAAAAGAGGAATATGACACATCTCAGCATATATTGGGAGTTGGGAAAGTAACGAAGAATATCAGATGTTGCCTTGCATCGTGTGGAGATGTTTTCTGCAAGCTGCTTAGCTGTCCTCAAGAACTTTCTCTACAAGAGAACTGGAGAGGGACTTTGGACAAGGGCCTGGAGTGACAGACAAGGGGGAATGGTTTCCCACTGGCAGAGGACAGGTTTGATGGGATATTGGGAAGGAATCCTTCCCTGTGAGGGTGGGCAGGCCCTGGCACAGGTTGCCCAGAGAAGCTGTGGCTGCCCCAGCCCTGGAAGTGTCCATGGCCAGGTTGGACAGGGCTTGGAGCAGCCTGGGCTAGTAGAAGGTGTCCCTGCCCATGGCAGGGAAGGTGGAGGGAAATGATCTTTAAGGTCCTTTCCAAACCAAACATTTGGTGATTCAGTAATCAGACAGAAAGTGTTGCTGATTCCTTGGCCCATTTCTGTGATGGCTGAAGCAAAAAGACCATTTTAAAATGTTATTTTGGGAACTGTTCTCCTTCCCATGCCTTGCACCACGATCCCTGTTATCATGGGCATGTCAAATCCTGGGAATAGTTGGCGAGTGTGTGACATGGGTGGGAAGACAGGACAATGGCTACAGCAAAGTCTATGACCTAAATATAAGGAAAGAAAGGGAAAATCACCCCTGAGTTATTACTGAGAACAGAATCACATGTAAATTTTACCTCAGCTAGCCTGTTCTGGGGAGCTTCCAGACATTTGATTGGTTAAGACAGATATACAGCAGTGTCACTATGTGCTAGGAACCCATATAAATCGTCAGTGATGGTTTCTTTTGCCATTACATGTAGCCATGCCTGCTGGTTTGAGTGCTACAGAAAGGAAGCAAAATACAACTCATCCTGTCAAGAGCTGCTCTGTATTGTAATTGCAGTATCTGTAAGGAATGCCAGGGTTGGATTATTGGAGATGTCAGAAACAAAATGGGAGAGATTAAACGGCCACAAAGAGCTGCAAAATGAGGAGGTAATTGCACTTCATGAGAGTGCAAAGATAACACAGGGAATGTAGATCTTGACCAGCACTGTGTGGAGCTGAAAGCGCACACTGTGGATCCCCCCAGCACTCCTGGGAGCACACGGAGATGCCCGTGAGGAGCACTCGGCCAGCACAGCCCTGCTGAACCCGCTGGGCAGACATTCTGATCCTCCTGCAAGAGATGGCACAGGAGAAAGGTGAACTCTGCTGCATCACTACTGCACTTGAGCAGCAGCCTCTTGAACGAATAAAATAACTCCCTGCAGAATACAAAAGCAGGGAAGACACACAGACTCACATAATCATAAATCAGATTCACAGAATCAGCCGAGTTGGATGGGACCCCCAAGGATCTTGGAGTCCAACCCTCAGCTCTGCACAGGCCCAGCCCCAAGAGTCACCCCCTGTGCCCCAGAGCATCATCCAAACCCTCCTGCAGCTCTGGCAGCCTTGGGGCTGTGCCCACTGCCCTGGGGAGCCTGTTCAGTGCCAACCACCCTCTGGGGGAAGAACCTTTTGCTGAGATCCAACCTGAGCCTGCCCTGACACTTCAGGCCAACACAAGTGATTCTGCATGAAAGATCTGAACAGGCCATCTCCAAACTTGATGGCAATTGTGCTGCCTGCACCCCTCACATGGGCCAGTCCTGGGCCTATGCATCACCTTCATCAGCCTCTCAACTGCTGCCCCAGGTGAGTCAGCCTGAGCTGACCTGGGGACAGTAGGAAGCCATGAGACCTTTGAGGAGAGAGGCCAAGCTTGAACCTTTTGCCTGGTTCCAGGTTCCAGCTTCATCCTGAAGCAGTGCTCAGGCAGCAGGAGAGCTCTTTGGCCATCATTCATCTGTGGCTGCTTCTCATTCCTGAAAGCCTCTTTCTGCAGAGAGGCTGCTTCCACTACTAGACAGTTGTATTTGTTTTCTGTCAGCTCCTGTTTTTTCCATTGTGTCTCTATGGCATTGTGAGGGGATCTCAAGTGTATGCCAAGTTATGCAATGGAGTTCTTGGGTGCACTTGGACTTTCTCTGCATCAGCAAACCAGGCAGTGTAGCTGCCCTCCCAACTCCTACGGCAATAATCTGCTAGCCCTTGAAGGAACTGCTCCCAGGTCCACTTGCTAAGAGTTATATGGACTTACTCTTCTCCCTGTCTGAAATGTATCACTGTTTCTGTTTAGTGTTTGGTGCTGCTATTGTGATACTTGAGCTCTTGAACATTTGTCTCCAGTGAAACCCCTCATGTGATGCTGCAGCAAGGCTGGGGGGGTACATCATGTCAGCTGTGCAGGTGAGGAGGTGGGAGCAGCATCCAGGTCAGGAGTAAAAGCGTGAACAAAAGAACTCAGGTGCTTGATAATCACTGAAATCAAATTTCCTGTGCTAAGTCAGGGACTATATGACAGGGCAAAAGTCAGAGAATACAGAGTGAAGATAAGTCTTGGTCCTGCCTACAGAGAGTTAGCAGAGGTCACTTCTCATGCAGCACAGGTGGAAGAGTAGAAAAGGAGCCACTGGCTATTTCTAGCAGCCCTCCATCTTCCCTTTCTCTGAAAGTTTACAGGACATATTTTATTTCCCTGGAACAAGGAGATCAGTGTGGCGTTTCCACACGCAGAGGAGGATGTGCACTGCCTTTATAAAATGTAGTTTGGGTTTTTTTCCCAAGAAATTTCATGTTTGATAGAGTAATAATGTGTTACATCGGGTGAGATTGTTTATGGGCAGTTAATTGTAATCTGCGTGGGCCCAATCACTAACTTTTTATGGTGCCTGATTAACTGTTAACCCAAATTCAGGATACCTCCCTTGACATGAGCAGAACGGGCTGTTGGAGGATCTAGCCCAATTAGTCTAAGCAGCATGGGTTCTCCTTTGCATCACTATTCAAATCCTGTAGAGCTGAGCTTTGCAGGAGAGAAGGAATTTGGCCACGTGCCTGTCCTGTGGTGCCAGTTTGGAGGAACTGATATTTGATGTATGTAGGTAGCGCTACCAAGTCAAATGAAGGGGACAAAGGTTAAGTGTGCACTGCAGGCAATTATCCATTAGTATAAAAGCTCCTTGGTACGATATTTATGCATTCAAATGCCAAAAAAACTGGACATGATGATAGCTATTGCAGCACTGGATAATTCATACATTACAGTTCTGCTTTCCACATTTAGTATTTCAGAAATAATGGAACCCATTTTCATCAGGAAATGCAACATGTGAAATGCAGCAGATGTAACTGAAGCAGAGATCTCCAGTGCTTGCTGTGAATCTCTTCCTGACTTTATAAATGCCCTGGGCTGTCTGATGTAAGAAAGAATGGTAACCCTGAGATGTCCAGTTGGTAGAAATCTCTGTAGCTCACACGGTGTGGTGAAATCGTGTCCCTGTGAGAGGCAGTGAGAGTTCCCCTGCACTGCCATTAGAGCAGGGTTTCTTCTGCAGTCTCTAGTGTCAGGCTTCAGTGACTTCCCTGTCAGTGACGCCTGTGGTACCTGGAAAATCCAATTTATAGTTGAAGGGATTAATAACTGGCTATTACCATGCATTACCTGAGAAAACAAGTCTGTCTTGTGTGAATTAAACAAGTGGTTCCTTGGCATAGTGGATGATTGTGAAATTCTCCCTGAGGATTCCCTGGTGCTTGTGGTCAATATGGTTTTTTCAATCAGAGGCAGTAATTTGGGGCATACCCACCTAGAAGACCCTGTGCTCCACACCTTCAGAAACTTCGAGTATTTGGGACTTCAACCTCCATCTCCAACTTCTTTGAAACCAGTTTTTTTATAATATCAGGATGATATTATATATAAAGGTTCATCCTCATCCTATGCCTTGATCCATGGACAGTTTGGGGGGAATACAGTTTTTAAATGTATCTCTCCCTGAACCACCCTAGAGCCGTGGGCTGTGGCTGGCTGATTTATCTTCCTGTGATTGTGCCTCAGTTGCTTTAAGAACCACTGTTAAAGCATTGAATAATGATAACAGTCCAGGAGCTCCAGCTTTGTGGATAAAAAAGCCAAGAAAGGCACTGGACCACCTGGCACCCCATGTGTATATCCTCTCCCTCTGCCATGGTGCAACTACTGTGACTGTTGTCATCTCAGGTGAGATTCATCTCCTCTAACCTACAAGTCTGATACTAATATTTCTCCTTAAAGCTCACTTCCTGAAGTTATGTGAGCACATCAGAATATCAGGTTTCACTTTTTCCTATGAAAGCAGTAATTTGCATGAAAAAGTTTTAAGTACTAAATCCTAAATGGTCAGGAAACAGGGGGAACATGCAGTAATTCTGGGAATGTGTTTTTAAATTGTGTCTGCTCTTCAAACCACTTTCGTGGTTGTTGGGGACTGTGGTGCTTGGTGATGCTGCAGCCAGAAATTTTGGATACTGAGATAAATTTTCACTGCTCTGGCAGTATAAAAAAAAATATGTAGTATGAGAATTAGCTTTTCCAGGCTCTAATAGCTGTTGGTGTGTTTACTGGTCAATCTATGATCCTTCCATCATCTTCGCAAAGTTAAGGACCTTGATAAAATATCCATTAAAATCAGAGTTGTTTTGTACACCTCCCCAGGCACTGGATGAGATCCAGCCTAAATACCCAATCTACATTTTCATGAGTCCCTGCAGGAGCAGGGAGCACACCACGACAGGTATAATTGCCAGTTTCAGTGGGAATTTTGCTGCCTCCAGTCTGACTCCAGCCAGTCAATCTACATTTCCATTAGGGACAAGGTTGATCCTATATTCCTGTGGCACATTGCTCAAATCGTGTGCACACACAGTAGTCATAAACCATTTTTCAATGACTCGGGCCTTGATATTGAGGCATGTAAGGTTTGTGCATCTGCTCTATTGTAAATCCACTGGTGCTTCCACACAGCCTGCTCAAGGAGCAGGAAAGACACAGAAACATCTGTTTAGAGTTTTAAGCAGCTTGTTAGATGAATTCAGCACCTGGGTTCCCCTCAGTGGAGCAGCCCTGCTCTCCTCAGTACGTACGAGAGATGAAGAAATACAACACTCCTTGGGATCCATGTGCTCCCGAATCACGGTGCATTGCTCAAGGCAATTCCTGTGGTGCCACTGGGAACTGCCTGTGCAAAACCTCCAAAAGGACACGTGGGAATAGCATTCTGAGTGGGGAGAGCTCACTCTGCTAAATCTGCTAAATCCTGCAAGAAATCTGGAGAGGAACTCTTTACACGGTCATGTAGTAACAGGACAAGGGGGAATGGTCTCAGACTGAGAGTACATTTAGATGATGTATTAGGAAGAAATTTTTGACTGTGAGGGTGGTGAGGCCCTGGCATAGGTTGCCCAGAGAAGCCGTGGCTGCCCCATCTCTGAAAGTGTTCAAGGCCAGGCTGGATGGGGCTTGGAGTAACCTGGGATAGTGGAAGGTGTCCCTGCCCATGGAAGGAGGGTGGGAACTAGATGGTCTTTAAGGTATGTCATGGGTTTGCCTCAGGCCCCCTGGGGCTGAAAAGGGTTTTCTCCAGGTGGATTTCCGGAGAAAAAGCCAATTAAAAGTTGTAGTAATGCCTCTGCCAATTACATATTGGTTGTGGAGCAGATGAAATTAGGAGCCATGTAGGAGAGGCGGCAGGCCCCAGGTGGGCCAGGGCCCCCCTCCTCCCCTCCCCTGTGCTGGGGGTAGGTGTGGCACAGAAACCCCCTTCTTTCTTGTAAGAGAGTAGAGGAAAAAAAACTTTAGACAAGAACCTTGACAAGACGTGCTGCAAAAGGAATTCCAGAGAGAGAGAGAGATAAGGGACCTCCAAGGTCAAAACTGGCAGCAGTAGGAGAGGAGTTTGAAGGGGGGTGCTGCTTCTCCCCCCCCCCACCACTCTCTCTCTCTCTCTCCCTTCAGCAGGGAAAAGACTGTAAAATAAAACCCTGTCACTTGTGGAAGTTTATTGGGGTGAGGAGACCCCCATGCAGCTCACAGAGGAGCTTACACTGAAGTAAGTGGATGCACAAGGAAGCTGAGACTTCAGGAGAGACCTGCTGGAGACTTGTAGGCCATGGAGAGAGATTACGCTGGAGCAGAACGGCTCGGGTAGGATGTTGGGATCCAAGTGAGGGATCCATGCTGGTGCAGCTGAATTTGTGACCCTGAGGGACAGCAGAGAACAGAAGACCTGTTGCCCGATGGATAAACCCATGTCAGAGAGGTCTATCAAGGACTGTTCTCCCATGGGAAGGGACTCCACAGGAAACAGGGGTGGACTCAAAAGCCATTATCCCCTGTGACTCTATAGTGAAGATCCATGGTAGGCAAGTGTCCCCTTGCAGTCCATGGAAGACCCTGCAGTGCCTGGATAACCCCCCAGCCTCCGGTCTTAGCCCAGGAGGGGGGTAGGCCCAGCCCTGAGGCTGACATAGAAGAGAGAGAGAAAGAGAAACAGTTCCAGCTGAGACTAATCAGAGTTGTTATCCTAGAGATAACAGAAGAAGAACTTTAGAGTGCTGCAAAATTATTTGAAAGACCTGGAGCTCTGTAAAGAGAGAAAGAGACTGCTTCTCCTCCTGAACTGAGACAAAGGAGGAAGGGGTATTTCTGTAAATACATGATACTTTTACCTAATTAGAATTGTGGTAGATATAGTTCTTTAGTTTTATCTTACTAGTAATAAATCCTAATACTATTCTCCCCAATCAGGTCTCTTTTGTCTGCATAAACCTTCCCTCAACTTATAGCAATTGTCGGGGGGGATGGTGAGAGGAAAATTAGCCCAGAGCAAACCCATGACAAGGTGCTTTCCAACCCAAACCATTCTGTGATTCTGTAATTTCTGTGACTGTGGTACTGCTACACACAGGCTGTGGTGTTTCCATCTTACTGCCATCCTAGTTACCTCCTTGACAGTACCCACTACTGTGCAGCAGTTCTGAAAAAATCACCCTGGTTAAAAGGTCCTAGTCCTGAACCAGTTTGCTTCCCATGCCCTTTTCTCCCCTTCCCACAATTGGGAAGGATTTCTTTGTTTTCTGTGACCATTACACCAAATGGAAATCTCCTTTTGGTGGGAGTTCCTGGCCAGGCTCTGAAAGCGGCTCAAGGGACTTGGCTCTGGAAAGTAGGTACAGAGTAGCTGCATTGTGACAAGCTACTTCTGTTGGATAATCCTCTCTTTTCCTGCCTGTGTACAAGGTGTTAGACATGAGTTGATATCAAGGAGCTAATTTGCTACAACGAGGAGATTTTCCATTTAAGTACATTCATTTTTAGCCTCCTCAGGGAACCCAGGAGCACATCCCCTGTGCCTGCATGGTTTGTCAAACGGAAGGAAGGGGCTCATGAGACAAACTGTTTGGTTGCAATATCATGTTTTGTTCCTTGCTAACTCTAAGGTCAGACTGCCTGAATAGTGTGCTGATGCACTTGGGCCATCACCACAGAAACAGAATAATTTTGGCTGTGCCCAAAGCACACTGTACTCCCCTAAGCCCAGTGTGCAGCAAACTGACCCGTGGCCCAGGGCAGAGCCTGGGGACCCCTCAGGAGCCCCCACTTTTGGTCCTTTATGGCCTGAAGTACTTGTATCCCTTTGGGCTCATCCATTCCAAAATTCAGGGATAAAAAGGACTATGATTGTCTGGTGCCTTCCCACCCCTCATGGACAGTGGTAACCTGGACATAATGGGTTTTGTCTGATGAAGTTACAGTGATCACTGAGCTATTTCTCTCTCTTTTCTGAGTGATTTTGATTATTATGTATAACAGCACATGGTCTCCAGTGGATAAAAGCCTCTAATTCTATTTTATCCAACTCAGAGAGCAATCTCAGCAATGGGCTGTTGCCTGTATTATTCAGCAGCAGCTATGACATGTATTATTGCATATGATATGAAGGACTTTGTAATAAATATTTAGTGTTCCTTTAATCTGTCTGTTCTTATATCATGTTCTTCAGATAATCCCCTACTCCACCATGTACTATTTAATAATTCTTCTTCTGCCAATCCGTTCTTCTCTCTCATCCAGGCCCGTGTGCCCGCCTGCCCCAGGACATGCTTTCCATCAATATCTCTTCTGAGCAGTCTTCAAAGTCTTAGGTTTCCATGACTGTGTCATAAAGAGGAAGAGCAGTTGTTGCTTGTGTGGATTTTTGAGTAACAGTAAATTGTCCTGTGTTTAGATCCCAGCCATTTGGCACACAACAATGATTTTTTCCTGAATGGAGGCCAAAGGCCTTCGGGAGAAAACAAGGTCTGGCACAGCAGGCAGTGGCATGGGCTTGGTGCTGTTTCTGTTTGCTGGTAGTTGTTTTATCTGATCCCAGTCACTCTGTGCCTCTTCGTTCTTATCAGCCATTCCATGGGTGGATTGGAGCCCTTTGGGGAAGGGGCTTTCCTTGGTGGGAACATGAGCTTTAGGCATCAGGGATCTCTGGTGTGCAGGTACCCCAGAGTTCAGCTCTCCCATGGGACTGTCTTTGACACGGCCACTTTGCACTGGCTGAGCAGAAATAACTAGAGCTGGGAGCTTGGGAGTGTTTTGTGGCAGGGCCAAGGGCAGGGGGACCCAGGGCCCATGGACATCAACTGCTCTGACTCTGCCCCAGCTCTGGTGACCAGTGACAGAACCCACGGGAACAGCTGGAGCTGTGTCAGGGAGGTTTAGGCTGGGTACTAGGAAAGATTCTTCCCCCAGGGGGTGGATGGGCACTGAACAGGGCAGTGGTCACAGCACCAAGGCTGACAGAGCTCCAGAAGTGCTTGGACAATGCTCTCAGGTACATGGTGGAATTCCTGGGTCTGTCCAGTGCAGGGCCAGGAGCTGGACTTTGATGATCATTGTGGCTCCCTTCCAACTCACTGTATTCTATGATTCTATGAAAAGGTGTTTCCAGACATCATGGTGAACATGCAGCTACACACCCATCTGTTCACTGACCTTCTCCCTCTCTGAGCCCATTAGCTTTCCAGTACCTGTGGCAAAGAGATCCAAATTTAAAATCATCCAGGGCTTCTCACTTGAGTTTTCCTTGGAGCAAAGACCATGTGAAGAGACAGATGGCCCTATATCATGCATTTTTCTGGAGCACTCTTTCCCTAGCTAGGCCTGGCTATGCATACCCATAGCATGCTTTCTCTGCTACCACACACTGGGGCTGCCGACCCCCAAGGAACAGAACATTAGAGATGGGAATGGGATGTCATGATGAAAGGAACAGTGGTGGAACCCAAATTGACAAGTAGCATATCTGCAATGGTACCATGCTCCACTGCTTCAAAGTTAGTACTTACACTGCAAGTCATGATTTATTATAACTATTCTGTAAACCCTTCTAATGAAATCACGCCAGTATTTCTTAAAGCAGGCAACAATGCTGAACCAGAGGAGACATGAAAAGAGTTCTGATTATCTATTAATAATGTTGCAGTCTTATTTTGAAAAGATCCCCAAATTCATGTGTGGTGGCATTACACACTAACCTCTTTAAAGAACACTTAGTGCACCTTAGTAGTACCTATTACAGTATATGGGATTTTAATTGCTTTATTATAAAAGAAAGCAATATTCACCCTTTTATGAATTTTGATTTAATGACTTTAGTACATTCATTATTAGTTCATTATGGTTCTGTGGAATTGAGGCCTCCTGAGTTAAAAGGATGTCCCCACACTAAGCTGGCCTCAATTAAAATGTAATGATATTGTGGTTAATCTCAAGGACTTGTTCTATGAGTGCAGGGGTATGAGAGAGAGACAGAAGCAGTGAGGGGCACGAGGAGGAAACAGGAATGCAGAGAAGCAAGATTTGTACCAGTGAACAGCTGTTTAGGTCCACTTCTGAAAATGTCCTGAGTCAGAATCTGAAATGGCTTCCTTAGCTTGACCCATAATATCACATACTTAAAGCCACAACTAGAGATTCTTGAACTAAATAAAACACCACTGGTCTTCAGAAACAGAGGAAAATTCTATTTATGGGAATTTGGCTAGTTGCTCTGCAAGTCCTAGAGCCAGCCAAGATCCAGGAGAACAGGCCAGTGACAGCCTGACAGGTGTGGGTGAGACTGGAGGGGACTGGGGGTAGATTCTTGCACAAACTCAGTGCTTGTCTGGGGCCCTTACGTGTGTGCAAACGGGGAGCAGAGGGAAGCCCCTTGGTGAGGAAAATGCCAGTGTTCAAGATGCTGCAGGAGACAGGGATCTGTGGGTAGGAGTGGAACAGCAGTGCTGTGGGGAAGGACAGCTGCTTCCTCAGCAGTTCTGCTTCTGTCCCTGTGCTGCATCAGTTGGGTGCACAGGAAAGTCCCTGCTGTTGAGCCTTCCCCTGCCTTGTTTGGCCACAGAGCCACGTTGAGGAAACCAGAAACTTGTGATGATCTGGAAGGAGATGAGAAATTCAGTTCACAAGTAATTTGGTTGAAATATTCCCTCTTTGATGTTTTGCCATACTGAACAGTATAATAACTCTTCCAGAAGAACACTCCAAAGAGAGCTATTTTGGGATTACATTTCTCCTTCAGCTTTTATCCTGTGGTTTTCCTGAACCTTCTTTTTATCTCCCACATTTCATTGAAAATGTCCAAAGCTCTCACCAACAACTACTGATGTTTCAAGATCCCTTCAAGCTTAGATCCTGTGTTCTTGATAGCAAAGCTGGAGTGTTTTGCAGTAACTGTTATTTCTTTACAGTGGAGCCAAATCTGGAATCCATGAGGCTCAAAACTGAGGAGAATGGGGAAAGGCCAGATTTCTGTGTGTAGCAAAGCAAGTGTTTGTAATGCTGGGGTCAGGGAAGACCACCATAACTTCCCATTTAGAAAACCAGATCCTCAACAAGTATAAAATTGAGTATAATCTTCAATTTCAATTCAAAATTTGATGTAATTTGAACTAAAAAAATAGTTAAAAGGAAAAAATCTAAGTCCCAGAGAAACTAGAATTCTACTTTTGCATAATGTCCTTGTTAATATGAAGTCCAGTGACAGCTGTGAAGAACAGCAATTTTTAGGCTCTGAAAGATGTTTGTCTCTGTAGGAGTAGAATGTAAATTAAGTCTCAAAAATTAGCTATCAGGAACAAGCCTCACCAGATTTGGTGCCATATTGTTTAATAATTATGGAAGATAATTACTATGGGAATATCAGTAATGCCAATTATGTCAATATTTCATAAAGCCTTTCTAGATTCCAGGACTGCATTGGCAAGTGTTGTGTTTCATGGAGTAACAAAAACTGTTTGGGGACGATGATGTTTTTATGGCAGTAACTTCTGTGTGGAGTTTTACCCCCTCTTTTCGGTCTGTAGTTGTCTCTCTGTCAGTTTACAGCTGCAATGAGTCTTCTGTTTCCCAAATTTCTCAAGTCTGTTTAAATGACTATTTTATGTTGCTGATGCTCAAAAGCCAGGCCAGACCTTTTGACTCTGCCAGAGGAAACTCCACTCTAAGCAACCCTGACTCTGTACTGAGAGAGCTGCAGAGTTCCCAAAATTGAGGCACATCTGTTTGCCACGAGAAGTTACCTTTTTTTTTTTAAGTTTTCTTATGCCATTTAAGACATTAACTCACAGATGATTGGTCACCAAAGACCCAGCCACTGAGCTCTTGCACAGAAAATACTCCAGCACTGACAAGGCAAGGTCCAGAGAGAAAACAGGAATTTCTTCATGACTCTAAAAATACATCCCTATTGATCAGAGGAGCTGGCTCTAGCACCTCTGCACAGCTCCTGGTAGTGCAGGCTGTAACCTTGGAACAATTCTGCAGCCAGTCGTGTTCAGCACAGGCACAAAAATGCCAGAAAATAAGAAAAACCCCAAGCAATGAATGAGAAGTGCTGTGTGATAGAAAACACCTCAGAGAGCAAGAACACACAAGTTCCTTCCAAGTGCCCCACTACAGGGGGTCTTGGGGCAAGCTCAACCTGTGACATGTGGGACAATCCAAAGCAAATCTGTGCATGTAACTTCTGCTGCTGCTGTGTCAGTACAACAGTGGCTTATCACTCACACCAACACAACCTCGTGTCCACTGATGTGTTTGGTTTCTGAACTCATGTAGAGAAAGAGACAAACTTCAGTGTGCAAGTCTGAATATTTCTTTCACTTGCCCAGCTTTTACATGATGATGATGTTCCTCCACCTGGACGTGGTGCTTTCCAGTCCTGACGCCTGTTCCAGACTGGGTGTCAAGGTGGATGTGTTTTCTTCCTGCTGAGGTGCATGGGTACGTACATGGATGACTCTTCCTTTTTCTTTTATTTTTTTTTTTTTACCCTGAAAATACTCTTGTGGAACAAATTTGGGCTACATCTATTCTGATGGAAAGACACCAAGTTTAACAAAAGCTGCTAGTGAAGTTTCATAAATATTGAAAAAAAGAGATCCACTTGTCATGTGCTACGTGCTCTTCTCCTACAGATGGATACAGATACTTCTAAGAACTGAATTCCCACAATGGAGAAGGGAACAGAGCTGACTGCTGCTGCCCAGCACCTGGGAATCAAAATGGAGATGCATTTGCAGAGAGCAGTTCCCCATGGCACACTCCATCTCCAGAGAACACCCAGAGCAGCATCCTTCCCCTCTGTAATTCTCTGTACTGCCTTTTCCCTCTCTAAGTTTGAGAAAGGCAAAAATTATTGTATTATGGGTGCTTTGGGCATGAAGAGAAAATGATGCTAGATGTGAAGAGAAAGAAGTTCCTCTTATCCCTGGGAATTTTTAAGCATTAAATTAATTCCCATATCTCTTGGTGTGTTAATGGGAAGGCTTTCAGCTCTGTGTTAGGCAGAGGCCTGCATTTGCATTTAGATGGAGCTATTTTAAGAATTGTAGTATATACATAGGGGCCTGTATCCCATTTACAATAGAATCTGTGAGATAAAATTAATATCTAGTAAGTGGTTGTTTTTCCAGTTTTGTTATAATCTGAAGCAGTAAGTGAAGTGCCATAATCTGACATAATAAATACCGGAGTCATTCACTTGAGAGAGATCTTATCCACCTGCAAGGAGGAATATACTCCTTAACCAGTGAAGTGGGTTATATTTTTTGTCTTTCACGCTATAGTGTTGCAGTATTTCATCCAGGGCTGTTCCTGACTGTGATATCCAGACGACTTTCCCTTTTACTTGTGTAAAACAACATTTCTGCCTCGTGGGGAGAAACACTTTCCCTCACCACCCAGGGCAGCATGGCAGGGTGGTGGTGTCTGTCAGGTGATGCAGTGCAGGGACCTCAAATCCTGCTATTTATCTCTATCTCTGAGATGGGCTCTCAGGGGCATTTCTCATACCTGCAGTGGTCTGTGCTGGGTCATTGCTGATGTGTTTGCACCCTGCTTATTTCCAGGAACACCCTGAAACACTGGTTTTGGTAGAACTCTACTCTGCCCTCGTGAGATCCCACCTGGAGTGCATCCAGGTTGGGGGTCCTCAGCACAAGAAAGATACAGACCTGTTGGAGCGAGTCCAGAGGAGGCCTTAAAGATCCTCTGAGATCTGGAGCCCCTCTGCTCTGGAACCAGGCTGGGAGAGCTGGGGGGCTTCACCTGGAGAAGAGAAGGCTCCAGGGAGACCTGAGAGCCCCTTCCAGAGCCTAAAGGGACTCCAGGAGAGCTGGAGAGGGACTGGGGACAAGGGATGGAGGGACAGGACAAGGGGCAATGTCTTCCCACTGCCAGAGGGCAGAGATGGAATATTGGGAAGGAATTCCTCCCTGTTCAGGTGGGCAGGCCCTGGCACAGGTTGCCCAGAGAAGCTGTGGCTGCCCCAGCCCTGGAGAGTCCAAGGCCAGGTTGGACAGGGCTTGGAGCAACCTGGGCTAGTGGAAGGTGTCCCTGCCCATGGCAGGGAGGTTGGAACTGGATGAGCTTTGAGGTCCCTTCCAATCCAAACCACTCTGGGATTCTATGACAGACAAAACCTTGGTGCTGCTCTGAGCTGCTGCTGAGTGCTTTGCTGTCTGCAGCAGAACGATGTACAACACCCAGGTTTGGGTTTGCACCATCCTAAAGCTGTTATTTCTATGGCAGCTGCCAGCAGTGCTGCAGGAGAGCCCTGACATTCAAGGAATGATGGCTCTGCCCCATTCCCCTGCTCAGAGAGGACGAGGGGCCCCGGGTTCATTTGCTGTGCATTTATTCTGGTGGCAGGGCTACAGTGAAGTGGTGAAGGAAAATCAATGGGGTTTGTTTCAAATCCAATCTGCTTTCAGTGATGTAAACTGGTCATTGGTACAAAGCCTCTGCATCTCATGACACAGGGTAGCCCCAAAATAATTCACTCCTGCAGCTGGAGCCGTGCAAAACCACGGATTGTTTGATGGGAACTGCACCCCAGGTGAGAGGAGCTGCTCAGGTGCTTCTGAAGGGGTCTTCAAGGGGGTGTTAAGGTGACTTTTCCTAAAATTGTCCTGTTGAGCTAAAAGGAAAATTTAGCTGATTGTGCTGCCTCCACTTTTGGCAAAAGTCAGGCAGGATTTCACACTAAATGTGCTGCATCCTGCAGCCCCTTGTCAAAGACAGAAATGGTGTTGGTCACTTAAGATCAATTCCAAAGCTTAGAGTAAATAGATTTCTTTTACTTTATAGGGAATTCTTAGAAACTCCTTTTATCCTCATGTAAAACATTTTGAACAAAAATTTCCTGAAAAATTACAATTCCAACCCCTTTAAACCCCTAAACCCTTGTATCAAGTGGATTAAAATCTTTTCTTTACAAAGTTGAAGTGTCTTATATTGGTGTGACTCTGTGTTTCTCTGGCTATGTTATATCTCATAACGGGGATGTTTTTAAGGAAGTTACTCCAATATTACATGTTTCTATAATACTGAAAGCTCTTGACTTTTCTCTAAAAGTGAACTTCAGTTAAACTTACAAAATTGGTGCAAGAAATTCCCCATATATCGAGCAAGCACTGCCTCATGGAAAATCCTTGTGGGAAAGATTTGGCTCTGTGGTCTGTCTCACCAAAAATTACTCAGATGATGGGGAGAATTAAAAATTTACCTCCTGAGAACACATTATCAGTGTTCCCAGGAGCTGCACCTAACAGAGGCCCGTTTGCCAGCTCCTGTTGTTCCTTCTCACGCTGACAGCTGTGAGAGCTCTTCCATTTCAGGGGGAGAGCAGGCTCCCTGTTTCCCAGCCTTTCCAACCGCCCCATTCCTGCTTGCTGCCTGCTCAGACCCTGGTGGAGTGTCTGCAGCCCAGAGCCCAGGTCTGGGATTAAAACTCAGATCAAAAGCCTATTTGTTTTTCTCAGGTGGACCTCATGTATTAAGAATTGGACTAGTGAGAAGTAATCTTTGAGTCCTACATGAAAGATCAAATAAATGGATGGGGAAAGAAAGATAACAGGGGAAAAGCTTGTTTTGGACTAGTTTCCCTAACAAGAATGGAAGAATAGCGAGACATGTCAAATTGACTTTTACAGAGCAGGTTAACGCCAGATACTTGTTTATCCTTGGAGATCCCTCAAATCCAGCAGATTTCAGCACTGCCTAATGAAAGCTTAGGGAAGAGCGGGAAATGGAGCATGTACAGTTCAGAGGAGGGGAAGATGCAGATGAAAACAAATGCAAAGCCTCTCTCCTTCATGTTTCAAGTGCCAAATTATGCTTGACATTTCAATTTCCCCAAGGCATGCTTCCGTAAAATCGTCTTGAACTCTCCTTGAAGTGTTAAAGCTTCCATCAGCTCCTCCCGTGGCATCAAACAGGTCCCACTCAGCTCTGGCTGGGGTGTGAAATGCAGTCATTGCTGCAGCTCTGCACCACTGGCACCAGGAGAAGCACCAAATGGCTCCAGTGTTTTCGTGGATGGGCTTCACAGTCAGCTTGGCAATACATCGTGCCCAACGCATCAGGTGGGGACAGGACCCAGTCACAGCAGCTGAGCTGGTCTGGTGACTCTCACATGGCTCATTTTGTGCCGTTTCTGGGAATTTGGGATGTTTATCACTTGTGTGTGGGTTGTTTCACACGAGGCTCTCTGTGTTATGTGTCCATAGCCAGAAGGTCTCAAGTCCTGTGGAGATCTGCAGGAAAAATCTGTAACTACTAAAATTCGCTTTAGTTCTCAGTGTTCCAACATTTGTAGGAAGTTTGAGAGCCTGGATTTTTGAAGTGTTTTGACCATGTCCCCAGTGAAAAATAGCAAGACTAGGGAAACGGCAGAAGTACTGTGTTTTTTCCAGTCTGTTCTATTGATGTGTTTTGTTTTTCCTTAGCTTGTTTTCTTCTAAAGGTCAGTGAAATTTTCAGTTGCATAAATTTAATTGACTTTACTCATTGCATTCAGGCTGGTGAGGGAGATGCTGAGACTCCATGCACTGTCAGTGCCAGAAAGTCAGAGGAAACCCTCCTCCCACGTGAGTAGGAATAATGGTGACCCAGCTTTTGAGAGACCTCACTGAACTGAATTCTTTGAAAAATATACCCTTGGGCTGTGGTTGCTGAGCACTTGAGAACGAGTATGATTGATGACATGGTCATTACGAACATGATTAAGAGCAGCCAGGATTTACATTTACCACCTTGGCCTTTTCCAGTGTCTGCTAAACTGTGGTCTTGGGACCACCACTGACGTGCACAGTGTGACTGTGTGTGTGTGTGGAGGGGGGGGGGGAGCTGTGATTAATTTGGCTGGCCCTCTCTTCTTTGATTGCAGCTGATGAATAGTATTTTAAAAGCTAAGAATACATTAAGCACTTTGCTACAGCTCCTATACAGTCTGAGGGCCAGAACCACAGCTGTGCTCCATTTACAATGGGTGCAGCTGAAGAACAAGGAGGAAGGAAGAGAGACAGCTTTTAGCTTGACTTGAGCTATAGATTCTGCCTATCTTGGGAAGTGGCTGAGGGCACAGGCACCAGTCTCTCTGTGCTGAGAGTAGGGAGGGGGTTGCTGATGGGTTTTCTGGCAGGAGCAGGACTAGCATTCACCAGTTCTGGCTGCTTTGGCATTTAAAATAACAAGTTGTTGCATGAGCAGGGATTTGTGTTCCTTGCCCTTCCCCACATTTTGCAGTTGCCCCTGTGCCTGGAAGGCCTTTTCCCTCCCTGCAAAGCTTGAAGCTCCCTGTGCTCGTGGACATCCCCCTCCCTTCCTGGCAGCAGGTCCCTGCGGGTCTGTGGGAGGTGCAGCCCCCACAGAGGTGGGCAGGGTGGGTGTGCTCCATGGCCCCCACGCACAGCACCCACCCTCCAGGTTGATCCCTCTATGGGGATCCTCTGGGGATGTCCCCATTACCCTGATTCCCCCAAAACCTCTACAAGCTTCACATTTAACCCCTGTCTCTGCCAAATTTGGTTGAGATTAGCTGTCTGGCTGAAACTCCTTGGGAAGAGGCAGTGAAAGAGGGCAAGGTGGAAAGCTCAGACTCACAAGCCCCTGTGTCCTTCAGGAACCGAAGTCGTGCAGGGATTGGGAAGCAGCAGTTCCACAGGCACAGGGAACTCCTTTGCTACCCTGAATCTATCAAACCACCTGGGCTGAGGAGTGAGCCATGAGCATGTCTCTTTTTGTGTAATACAACAACACTTCTCTAACACCTATTTTTCGATTTAGGGTGTTGGCTGTTAATAACTAAAACTTGCACCACAGGACCCCTGAGTCAGTGTTCGTGCCAGGACAGTCATTGCAGTTGCCCTGGTGTGATGGCCACTATTGAAGGAAACAAAAATGACAGCTTTGGAGCAGTCTTGTCATGCAGTGTGATCACTCTTGGCAGCAGGAGAACCATTTGCCCTTCTGAAGACTGGTCAGACCCAGGGTCTCAACAGACAAGGTACCAAGTGTCTCTCTTTTCCCTCACAGGTGGGGTAAGTGTGGCTGCCAGAGCCCGGGGAAGGGTCCCTGTAGGGGACAGGCCCCATCTCTCAGCAGGAGCTCTTCACTGATGTGGTGCCAGCTGGTTGCCAGCCCAGTCCCAAGGTGTGCCCTGTTTGCTCACTTCCACCTTAAAATCAACAGAAGATCTGCGTGTTTTCCCCACAGTGTGGGAGATGGGGAATTTGCCCCTTGCAGGAAAGCTTGGGATTTTGCTTCCACTGCTTCCCGCCTATCCACACCCTGTTACTGGTTGGCTGCAGCGCCCTTTGCTCTCTCCAGCCATCCCCCCTGCTCCCCAAAGGCTTCTCTAGACAGGCTGGCTTGGCACAGGGCAGCACTGACAAATCTTTAAACTATAATGATAAATTATGCTCCATTGCCCAGTCCTTCTGGAAAGAGATTTTAATGTGGATTAAAATAAAAGAGGTTTGATAGATGCTGGAAATGTCTCCCTTTGGCTGTTAAGAAAAAAATCTGAATGCCTGTAATATTTCTGCTGAGAATTACAATAATTGCTATTTAAATAGTATTCTGAGCAGAGCTGCAATTGCCTAGGAAAGCCAACCCCAGGAGCAAGATCTGTTGTCTTTAAGAGCTCAGCCAGGCTTGGTAACTTAAAAAGAAACTTGAATTATTGGGAATTTAAAACATGCCCTTGCTTTGGCTTGAATGCAACATCAAAGCAGGAGTCTGTGTGTTCCTGAAAAAAATGCTTCCCTCCCCTCCCAGCTGCTAAATGCTGTTTCTCTGCTGATTTTATTAGCACCACTATCCCAGCATCATCTTCATCCACAAATGCCTTTTTAATGTGCTCACAGGAGGGAGTCAATTTTGCCCTCTCAGAGGGAGAATTACCCACAACCCCAACAAGGAGTGCCAGAAGCTAAAGGAGGCTGGTGACCTCAGGGACACCACTGATCCCTTTGGAAGCACTGGGCACAGTGATGCCTTGTGTTGAGAAGGGCTCTGGCATCAAAGGATGTGTTAAATCCATCCCACACCTTGTGGTCACCCTGGGTCCCATTGCCAGGGTGGTACTTGGATTCAGGAACCTCTGGCCAAATCTGTCACCCTTCCCCAGGACCCAGCAGTTCCACATGGATGCTGTTTTCTCCTCCTCCTTCTGCTGTCACCTGATCTTCAATGCTCACAAAGCCACTGCACTTCTGGGATCGCCACCCGAGAAGGGCCAATCACTGTTTCTTGGTAAGCTGCACAAAATTCATTTTGTAATGACAGGGCTTCTTTTGAGATGAGCCCTACTATGTTGCATATGTAAGATACTGCTGCTGTCCTTCCTGCTCCTTCTAAAGTCAACAGCTTTCAGTTGTACACCACCCCACCTGTTTCCCACAGAGATCTAGTATTGAAGTCCCTGCAAATCCAACCTCTTAGAACACTGCTTTTTCTATGTGGCCTTTTCTCTGTAATCACTCAGCTCTCCTACCGTGCACTTGTGACCCCAAGAGATGACTCCACTGCTGCGAACACATCGGTGCCAAATGCCACCAGACAAGCTGGGAGCTGAGAGCAGGTTATTCATAAGTTTCAGATCAACACAGTTCACTGACACTGAATATCTTATATCTTTTCCTACCAAAACCCCCATTACCTCTTCAAGATTCGAGATTTAATCTTGTATTCATATTTTTAATAGTTTCAGATATATATGTGTGTTTATATATATTTATTTAATTAATTTAAAAACCCCAGGTGGGTGTGTGAGGAGCACACAACATGTGACAGTGTGGACATCACCAAACTAACGTGGGCTGAGCTGGTGCAGTCACAGCTGAGAGCTCTCACTGGCCCAACACTGCTATGGCACTTCTGGGTCTGTGTGCAGCACTGGAGATGGAATATGGACAGGGCTGATATTTCTAATGTCAGCAATAACTACTGTGAAAAGTTTCCCTTTGCCCTGAAATCATTAAAGTTTTATGTGACAGCAGCATTGGTCCCCAGCTGAGATTAGAAGTCCATTAAGTGCTTAAAATGGTGTGGATGGCAAGCATGAGGATGTACACTCCTGACCAGCTCTGGATGCTGATTGCCCAGCTAATCTGTTAACTGTGTCCCACACAGGCATCTGTCCACCTCCAGGGACCCACCTGCACACACAGAGACCTCTCCAGAGGGGAATCTGCCTGGGATAGTAGATACTTGGGCTACTCTAATTTTTGGTTTGTGTTTGCATGCACCCTCTAAAATTTAAAGAGCATCTAAAAGTGAGGGGAAAAGTGCTTAACCTCATAGAGGATAATATATATCAAGGATAGAGGATAATAGATATTGAATATATATGATATATTATTTATAGATTAAACCTAGTAATTGCAAGGTAAATTCATTATTAGTTCTAATGGAAAATAATTTGACTGAAGACAGTGGAAATTATTAACTCAGGGAAGCAGATAGTTATCTAACATTTCCTCTCTAAGGAATAAAGAAACAAACCTTGTTTCTCTTGTGACATCCATTGCTTTCCCCCCAGTGTAATTCTAGTGATTTCTGCAGGGTTATTTCTGGGATTGAAACACTGGAAATGCACAAATACTCCATTCATGGTGAAGTGGTTTGTATAAACTCAGACTAAAGGGAACACACAGAGGAGAAAAAAGAAAAATAGTCCTGAAGGGGAAATGTCAGTGAAGAGGTTTGTGAAAGCAGGAGCACAAGACTTACCAACCACTGAATTGTAGGAGATCCTTTAGTTTCTGTGAGTGGTGACTCGACCAGAGCCAGTGCCTGCCTGGCTGGGTCAGTCACTTACTGCTTGTTGAAGGTTAAACACATTCAAGTATTTTCTGGTCACAGCAAGAGGAAAAAATCAAGAACAAGAACCTTCCCTGGAACTGTTCAGCAGCTCAGGTGGAGGTGGGATTGTTGTGAGGAAATAGCAACCAGTATATGCTAAAAAATATGAACAGATCTCTCTTCAAATCTTAAAGATTACTGCAGGTATTTCACCATGCCCAGTCAGGGGATTAATTGATCCAGACCTGACTGAGATCCCTAATTCACATCTAGGGATAAGATTTGTATGACAATGAGATTCCCAGTTCTGGTTCTTAATCGCTAAAAATACCATATTTTAAAATTTTGGGTAGTCCTCAGAGAGCTGCATCCCTGGAGCTGCGTGAGTAACCTGGCAATTTGACTCCTGGAGCCTCAGAGTTGTTTCAGGTTGTCTCATTAGCCAGCCAGGGTGGGGCTGCAGACCCCACACAGTGTGATCATCAGCCCCGTCCTGCACTCGTGGCAGATCCCAGAAAATCTAATGACTTCAAACTCCCAGAATGTTGACATGACCTTTCACATGGCAGGGAGTCTCTGCTGGTGGCCATGGGCTCTTCCTAACTCAGGCCTCTCCCATCTTCAGTGTGGAGCATCCTTGTCACAGGGCATCAAGCAAGAAGAGGCAGAAGCCCCTCTGCCACCACCCCCTCCCCTCGCCTTGCCCTGCCCAGAGCCAAGAGCCGTGACCAGAAGAGGCTTCGGATGCTGGTGGAGCAGCAGAGATCATTACAACTGCACAGAGCCATGCACAGAGGTGGAAAGATTCTCTTAGCACTCATTAATTGTAATTTTCGGGATTAACGCAAAAGATTTGGCAGCCTGACAGAAGGGAGTTTTAGCAGAGATAATTCTCTGTGGCTGCCTGGAGCCCAGGGAAGGGTCAGGGGCTGCCACAGTCCCCCAAGGGAAAGAGAGGGACAGAAGTGACCAGACAGGGAGCAGGGACATGAAGCACCTGCTAGGTTACAAGATGTGTTTTACACAAGGCAGTGCAAATATACATGTGATTTATGAGAGCAGGAGACTTCTCATTGATGACTGTATTGAATGGAAGGTTATTTAGAAGCCAAGGGATCAATACAGCATCTGGGAGCCCAAGCAAATGAAGGAGAAGTGTATTTTGCAGTGCCTTGCTTCCATGTGAAGTCCCCTTAGGCCTCAGAGTGAGCTTCACCACACAGATACCTCTATCTGTATGCAGTGCTGGAGCAGTGGGCATCCTTCCAGAGACTGCAGCTCCCTCCAGGGCTGTGGAATGAGCCTGACTTCAGACAAGCTGTTGGGCAGTAGAATTTGCTTGGTGGAGGGGGAAGCCCAGCCCAGTGCAGAGCACCAAACCAAGCCTTGTAGATGTCCTGTCAGATCCAGCCCTGTGCTGGATCATGAACTAAGGCTCAAATCTGCACTCCCATCCTCAGCAGCCAGGTTTTAGTCAGGTGGGGAGCAAAGGGCAGCCTTTGGAGAGCAAGTCCAAGGTGTCCAGGTCCGCTAAACCCAGCTAGTATCAATGGGGACTTATCCTGGTTTGGCTGGGATAGAAATCATTTTCCATCTTAGTAGCTGGTACAGTGCTGCATTGTGGGTTCAGTGAGAGAATAATACTGATGACACACTGATGTTCTGGTTGTTGCTGAGCAGTGCTTGCCCTAAAACAAGGACTTCTCAGTGTATCGTGCACTGCCAATGAGAACGTGTAAGCAACCAGGAGGGAGCATGGCCAGGACAGCTGACCCAAACTGGCCAGAGGGATATTCCATACCATGGAACATCATGGGGGGAGCTGCTGGGAGACACTGATCTCTGCTGGGGAATGGGCTGGAGGATAGTGAGCAAGTGTATTGTGCATCACTTGTTTTCTCTTGGGGTTTCTATCTCTCTCTCCCCTTTTAATTATAATAATAATTATTATAATTATTATATATATTATATATTATTATATAATATATATAATTGCTAATTATATAATTAGAATTAATATTATTATTATTACTACTGTTTTATTTTACTTTGTTTTAATTACTAAAAATTATTAAATTCTTAACTAACAAGTTTTACATTTTCCCCACTGATTCTCCTTCCCATCCCACTGAGGAAGCAGTGAGAGAGGCACTGCAGATTCCTTAGTTGCTGGCTGGGCTTAAACCATGTCAGGACCATATGTCTCTTCCCTGAGCCATCACATCCCTGCCTGCACCTTGGAGCCAGGTGAAGATCATGGAATCATAGAATGGTTTGCCATGGAAGGGACCTTAAAGCTCATCTTGTTCCAACAAGGTCTGTGACAAAGGGTTTATAAATGTGACATCTCTGTGATGGGGAGGAGAAAAACACAAGGGAAATGATTCCCTGTATGAAACCTGTTATTCTGAAACTCATTAGAAAATTTTCACCACTGTCTAGCCACTGACAATCTTGTGAGTGTTTCTAAGTATTGGGTTTTACTCCCTATCACATTTTATTACATTTATTCCTTCAGAAGAAAAATAACTCAAATATCCCTAATCTTTTTAGCATGGAATTTTAGATTTTAATGGGCTTCTTTTAATTTGCACATATTCTTGTAATAATGAAGTCTGTTTAACAGGAGTTAAACCAAAAAGCCTGTAATGGTAATTCAAAACATAAAACTCTAGCGCGTTTCTGTAAGAATTCCCAGTTAATATTCTTAAGGTTTTTTAATGGATATTTTAAGTAGGCATTGATATTAGCAGAAACATCACACAAATTAAAATTAGGCCTTGGTGACTATTTTAAAATGAATATTCACAAACTCTTCAGTGTGAAATTAAATCTAGTTACATTTGATGCTGCTGGTATATTTTAAGGAAGTATACTTTACTGAAAAAAGATAGTGTTGCCTGTGAACTTATTACTGATAGTTCATTTAATTTATTACAGCCCGTTGAATGTAACAATCAAATTTTATATAGCATAGCCTTAGGAGCCAGTGTGAGGCTTTAAATCTGTGTAGATGGAACCTGAGCCAGTAGATAAATGATGGAATTAGGAACAGGGACTCTGTTCCAGCTCTGGCCAGGACTCTTGTTTCACTTGGGTGGGTTATAAACCTGCCATGCTCATTGCACTGGGCATGGTGCTCTAAAATAGGAAACCTGACTTGGAGGATTTGGGACTGCCCCACAACTGGGCCCTCTAAGAAATCCTAGATTTCTTTTTTCTCTCTCTTTTTCTCTTTCTTTTTTTTTTCTAGTTTAATTTCATTTCACAAACACTTTTGTTTCACAATCACTTCTGTACCTTGCACAGGTACGTGACTTTTTGCATCTCCCTCTTTTCAGTTTGTCCCCAGCTCTGCTTTCCCCTGCTGCTGAGGACTGGTGGAGCCCCTA
Organism: Myiozetetes cayanensis; assembly: GCF_022539395.1. NCBI lineage: Eukaryota > Metazoa > Chordata > Aves > Passeriformes > Tyrannidae > Myiozetetes > Myiozetetes cayanensis. Next base: position 5,936,905 of record NW_026087522.1, on the reverse strand, counting down.
CAGCTTCAAGATCCTTGTTCAGCATATGCTGGAATCAGTGCCTCTGATGCCAGGGGATATATAAAATATCAGTGAGTGAGTAACTGTGTCTTTTCTTCACATACTTTTACTGCCCCTTGCTGAATTCTTTCCATATTCTTTTCTTCTTCTGACTTTACAGAACTAAGCTCAGCCTTATAAAATCCAGATTACTACCCCTAGGTAGCATGGGAGCAAAATACATGCTTAAAATTAAACATGTACAAATCCACAACCCCAGAGGAGTGAAGAATACTGTAAAATTTAAGCAAAGATAATTTCTGAAATAGAGCTTTAGGAACACACTTGGTCTGAACTGATAAAGTGATGAAGAGACATCCCAATCTGCCAGAAGAAAATGCCTCCATGACCCCCTGCCTGTTGCTATCATCGTGGGATAGTCAGATTCAAAATCTGCCCCAGTTTTTCTCTTTTATTTTGACAATAACACCTTGTGCCTGCCTCCAGGTTCCAGGAATCAGACAGCACTTTCCATGATATATCTTGGAGCCCTTAAAACAAAAAAGTAGAGTGTCATCTTCCTGCTGATGTACACCACAAGGGCCTGTCATTCCCCTGATATAGTACAGCGTGAGAACGGTCTCTCTTCAAAATACATCACTGGGGCAGTGGCAGTTTGAGTTATATGGTGCCAGGATGGCAAGTGTTTGAACCATTCACAAATGTAGACAAGACAGGGTCAAAATATATCTTTAGTTTTCATGTGGGCAGCTGGACTGTCTGAAGTGATGAAAATCACGTTAATGTCATTTGTCATTTGGTGGGCAGCAATGAAGTGATGTTGGACTAAAGCACTTCCCTGGTTTGGATTCCTAATTCCCATTTGCAAAAGTCACCAGCAGATCTAAAGTGGCTGAGGAGGGCAGGGGCTCCCAGCCCCACCTGCAGAGGGAGACTGACCTGGAAGCTCCAGGCAGAGCAGGATGGGTCTCACTCCCAGGATGTGCTGGAGGATCAAACCCTCCGTGAAGGCAGTGGATCTCCATGGGAACCCATTGCCTATTTTCTGCTGTTAAACTCAGGAGCCAGCTGATTATACCTGAAGAATGTACTGCCTGTGATGCACATTCCCATATTATTAAAACCCAAATGGTGAAAGTCTTTGCTCTGTGAGGTCTTAGCCTCAAAAACTCTGTGTCCCCTTGGCCCCACCACTGCTGTAAGAGGTCCTCCCAGTGCCAAGAACACCACCTGTAACAGCAACAGTGCTCAGTGCTTAAAGATCTGCAGGATCACCGTCTGAGTTGGCATTCTTTGCCAAAACTATCTGGGTTCCATGAACAACTCCTGGAATAAACATGTTAATGCAGGGCCAGCTCTTCAACCAGCATGGGTGAGTGGGGTTCTCTGGAAGCTACACTTCCTTGGTGTCTGCACTGGCTCTGCAAGGAAAATGAGCAATGCCAGCAACTGTACATGCACTTCCATGATGAATTGGTGCATTTTTTTAATTTATTGTTTTCAGGTTGCTCTTCTCTACTGATGGGAAATTATGCAAAAAATACTGATAATTAAGAAATGTGCAGCTTGGATTTAAGATAATCTCTTAAATCCACACTAGTGTTCTCACACAGCAGAACATTAATAGGTGTGGCAACTGCTGTACACCCAGGACCAGTTTCTCACCCTCCAGAAGGTCACTTGGCACACTTTAGATGGGAATGGGATGGTTGCATGAGAGGAAAAAGCCAGTAAAAGAGGGCAGGGCTAAAAGGCAGAAGGACCTGGTCTCCTTTCAGGCCAAGCTCTGCAGGTGTGCTCAAACAGCCTTGTCTGTTGGAGCTCATACTCCTCTCAGGACCTGAATTGAAGGCCAGTTCAGCACGTGGAGTGGACAAAGACGGGGCTCCTCAGCTGGAGTTCTTGCTGCAGTATCCCACATGGATACAAATTCCCGAGTTCCTCAGCCTTCCCCGCACTGGCTATTATGGCAGGATGCCAAGTTGAGCTTGTGGTCCACAGGGAGATGTGTGGATCACAGTACAAACCTCAACTTTAAAACTGGCTGAGTCGAGAAACAGCTGCTTTGATCTCCTGATACTGCAATTTCTACCAAAGACAAAAAAAAAAAAAAAAAAAAGAGAGAGAGAAAAATAAAAAAGAAAAATCCCAAATTGATTGTTATGTGGAATAAAAGAAAGGAGATTTACTGATTGGGGAGTGGTGTTTTGAGGGCTGATGGTCAGGGTTGGGTGGTCAGTGAAATCCTCCGGTGTGCACTGTGGTGCCAAAAGAGCCCAGCCGTGCTGGTGTGCAGGCCTTTTGAAAATCCAGCTTTCACTGACAGCTGGATTTCTAGGCCTAGTTATGGAAGTGGAGTAGGTCACACCTTAGCCCCAAATATAATTAGCACAAGGATAAGTTATTTTCAACTCTAGAAGACCAGTTTATTTGCACAGTCTCCATACAATTCCTTGAAATCTGAGAGAATCTCAATCAGGGAGTCACGTTGGTAGAAGGAATATTAACCTGGGAACCTCCACATAAAATCTTTACCGTGACTTTCTGAGATATATATATATATGTGTATATATATATATATATTTCACTCAATCCAGTACTGTCACTGGGCAATTTAATTCTCTTCTGGGCACAATTGTCAACCTGGTTTCCAGAAGGGACACATCCTGCAGGATTTATTTTACTCCATTTAAGTATCTATGAACAGTTGTCATAAATTGAGGAGTGGAAATTGCCTGTTGCCTCAGGCTCTCTAACAAATGAGATCAGAAGTCCAATGAATACATCTTGCACAGCTTTTCAGTTCAATTACATAGATCCATGTGCAAGTGGTAATGCCACAATCAGTTCAAATAGTATCATTGCAGGTGTGAAGGCACAAATTGAAGTCTGTTTCACATCGGTATCCAACATGCTACAGGAAAGATTAAAAGAAAATTTTCAAGGGACAAAGGATGAACAATTAATGAGCCCTGGAGTGACTCTGAAACAGGTAGCAAAGCAAAACAACTGTAAAAGGGCACAGCGTCAGAAATGAGCAGTTTGGTGCCAAGTTTCAGGAAGAGATTAGTGGAGAGTTTCACTGGATCCATTAGTGTTTGTGAAGTACTTGTGGAGTGGATCAATGAGCATCACAGAAACTCCCAGGAGGAAGTGAATTAAAAGCTTTTTCTTTTTCTTTTTTTACAGAGGGAAGTAAATAAAGCAGAGCTCCCACACCAGCTGATGAGACTAAGACAAAGCATCTGGTCAAGGGAGCTGTCTATCCCCACCTGAGACAGGGTAAGGTCAGTTGGAGAAATATGTGGCCATGATAAAACGTGGTGATAATGGCCAGCAGAGGCCAGACCAGTGGCTTTTAAGTGATCTTAAGCCAGTCTGTTTTGAGCTTTGGGTTTTTGATCTTCGATTATGAACATGTGATGGGAGGTGGCCATTTTTAGATGGGCAATAAACTCTGTGAGTTGGTTTTAGTGGAAGCAATAAGAAGGTACTAAAATCCTGAGAGCCACCTTAAAAATACAGCACCAGATCTTCAGATGATTATGCCAGCACAGCACCACTAAAGCTTCCCGAGTGCTATTGATTTACACCAGTTGAACATCTGGCCCATATGCTTTGTATTATTAAATACTTCTGTGATTATTATGTGAACAATTGAGATTCATGGAAATGAAAAAGCAGGCTATGAATTGTGCCTTCACTGCAATTCAGGAGGAGGAATTGCTCAGGGAATGCTCTGCTCTGCCTTTTACTGTAGCTGTGCTGTTTATTTGTGAGTTTTCCTAGAAACCAAAAAGTGAATAGGACTTCAGGAGATTTCCAGATCACCTTCTTTCTCCAGGGAGGTGTCATCATAGAATCATAGAACCACAGAATGGTTTGGGTTGGAAAGGACCTTAAAGCTCACCTAGTCCAAGCCCATGCCATGGGCAGGACACCTTCCACTAGACCAGGTTGCTTCAAGCCTCGTCCAACCTGTCCTTGGACACTTCCAGGGATGGATAAACTTAGGCCCTGTCTTATTTGTTCCTAAAACTGACCCTTGAGACACTGCAGTGTATCCCAGTGCTCTGTGCTGGTGCTGAAGTATTGCAAGAATCTTTTCTCCAGTCCAACCTACCTCTCTCCCTGTCTGTGCCTGAGCTCTTCAACTTCTTGTCCTGTCCAGCACTGCCCTGGAGCAGAGCACAGTCTCTTCCCCTGCCTAGCAGTCCTTTGTACACAAAGCTTGTCATTTTGTTTGTCTCTTCTGTGTAATGTTCAGTCTGGTCAATCATGTTGGAATTCAAAGCTGAGGAAGTCCAGACAAGCCCAAGTAAATGTTAACACTGCAAATTCTTTGTTGGTTTTTTTTCCATAAGCCTGACTTCCTTTCATGGTTTGCTGCTGAAGTGTAGAAGTACATCCAGCCATAAGAGAAAAAGATCCATCTTTCAGCATCAGGAGATTAAAGGAATAGAGTGAGATAACGTTTTGCAAACCTGAAAGGATTTGAAAATCCCTCTCCTGCTATTTCTGGAAAAAAGTCAATTGCAGGGCAAGATTATCTTCATTAACAGTGTGAGAATGAGTGTTGGCTGTAAGTTTTGTTTAACCTGAAAAGCAGCATTCAGCAGCTGGCTTTCCACATCTAAAATAATATCCGGAGAATCAAAAATTCTTTGCCACACATGAACTCCTCCTTTGGTTGTGTAATGGAGCTCAGCAGTGTAATGTGCAGGAGAGCAGGATAACCTTTAACATCCCCACAATCCCCAGGGACTGGCGCGTTGCTGATTAACAGATGCTTGGTGACTTGAAGTTCCCCAAGTTAAAGCTTTGCATGTATTGCACAAGTCACTGGTTTTATTGAGGGCTTGGGAGAGACATATTTTTTGGCTTTCATCCCACTTTTCAGACGTGGCATGATGTAAGTGACTGCTCTGAAGCGAAAGCAACTGTTCTTCCAGGAGAGGAAGCTAAAGCAGTGCTGTGAGAACTGCTCTGCAGGGCTTGGCCCATGGCACCCTGCCTGTGACCAGGGCCTTGGGCACCTTCTTCAGGAGGCACTTTGGCAGCACAAAGCACAGGCAGATGTGCCCTTTCCAGAACACCCTACTCTCCCTGGACATTCACAGGATCACAGAATGGGTGTGGTTGGAAAGGACCACTAGAGGTCACCTAGGCCACCCTCCCTACCAGGGACCTCAGGCAGGTCCCCATTCAGCATGTCTGGAGTGGAGAGTTGTCCCCTGGGGTTTGTTTTTACTGGTTCCATCTGGGCTTCAGGCCACGGACTCAATGTGTAAACCTCTGTTTTTCTGTCCTTACTGAGATTTCCAGTGGCATTGGCTCAAGGGAAGTATCTTTTTCTATGCTAAAGAGAAGACTGCAGGTAACTCAAGTAACCAAAGTAATGTGGTTCAGTGGCACAATTAGGAAAGGGACCCAGAAACTGCCAGAGACGCCCCTCACAAAGACTGGAGACTTCACTTGAGGCCATGCAAGCTTTTTTCCCCACTGGCTCTTCTGCCTTTGGATTTGGCAGGTCTTTCTGGAGGCCTTTCATTTATGTCTGGAAGTCAAGCAGCTGTTATCTGTTCTCCTCCTGGAAACATCCCACCCTTGGTCGATCACTGCATCGCTGCCACAGGAGCTGCACGGGGAGCTGGAGCTGTGTGCAGGAAGGAGGTCTAATTAACAAAATCTCCACTCCAAGAATTTCCTATTTTCAGGGCACTTCTCTACCTGCCAAGCTGTGCTAATGTCAGCAGTGCATGGCGAGAGGAGTTTTAAAACCAGTGCTGGAAAAAACCCAAACCCTGTCCCTGAACAAAACGTCGCCAGCTCCCGGAAGGTTTGTGTGACAGACAGAGAGCCCTGTAGCTGTCAGCCCTTCATGCCTTTGGGGGTCTGCTTATTATTTTTGAATATTTTACCTCCCCAGTGGTTCTTCTGGGAGTGTCGCCTGTACGAGCAAAAAACAAGGGTCTTAACACAACTGCCTATAATTCTTGATTTAAATAGGATAACTCTGACTTCTGCTGTTGTTCTAAAGAGAATAATTTGCATTTCACTTACATTTTGTAGGAACAGAAGAGGCATGCCTTAGAAGAAAGGTGAGCAGATGCAGGTTGGTGCCTTTTCCAGAGCAACAGAGGGGTAAAAGCATTGAGAACTAAGCAGAGGCAGAGCAAGGGCTGCAGCACAGCCCTTCCCTCCACAGTTTCATCACTCACGCTCAAATCAGCGACATTTCATGTGCAAAGGGCAAATAAAACCAGGAAAATTATGTGGAGATGGAAGACCAGGGAGGTGTGGAGAGGGAAGGATTGGGTGAGTGAAGGTTTTGTGAACAGCATCACGGGCTGGGATTGCTTGACAGAATTATACTTCATTACTGACGCTTCACAGCCTTGATTTTCATATTTATTTGTGACTCTTCTTTTGTAAACCACGGGTTCTTTTGACATGAGAGTCATGCTGTGTAAAGCGCTATTGATTAGAGTTTCTAATTTCATGCCATTACAGCATGACCATTGGGGAATGAAATGTATTTTATTTTTCCACCACAGCTATGCCAGCAGTGTTTGGGATGCAGCCATGGTGCAGGCTGTCAGCAGCAGGCATTTTCAGCTCAAGATCTTTGCTGTTTGAGCCAAAAGGTGAATTTGCCCAAGGTCTAAGCCTCAGCTCAGTGTGTTGTTCCTGGAATTAAAACAGATCAGTGGCAAAGTGTATTTTGAGGCCAGAGGTTTCCAAAAGGATGGCTAACTTGGGTACTTTCCATTTTTCAGTCAGGCCTAAAAAAGCCATTTTTTCCACCATTTTTTCCCCATTTCCAGTCATACCTTCTGTCTTTCCCTGATCTCTGGTTTGCTGCTCAAAAAAGTGAAGGATGTTGCTAAAGGTGTAGCACCACAGCATCTGGTGTGATCATACAACCTACAAAACCCCACCAGGATTTAAGTTGCAACAAGGAACTGAACCCAAGGAAGATCTGGACCAGACTTATTAAAAATAGGGTTTTTTCCTTTCACATGTCAAATGTAGGCCCTTCTGGAATTTCCTAAAGAAAAGGTTTGTGGTCAGACAGGGGAGTTGGTGCATTAATAGCATCTCACTTCCCCCACTCTTGTGTAACAAAGGCTTGGACTATTGCGAGGTAAAGCCACCAGGAAGATAAAGTCAGCCTAAGTCTGCAGCTGAGCTTGGCTCTAATGAGTTTCCCTCACGCTGTAACTGTGGTTTGTCTTCCACTCTGGTTGCCCTCTGAACAGTAGATATGCACTCGCTGTCCTGAACTAATGAAGCTTTCCAGCAGTGCAGACAAGCTCTAATGGAGCGGCTCTAGGCATGTGAACCCCTCACAAATAGCCAGATGAGAGGAGAGTGAATGCTTGAAATCTGTCAAAGAGGAACCAGCTGAGAAAGTTCTCTGACTTCTGCTTTTTTCCAGGAGCTCCTGACACCCGCTGGCAGGTGATGAATTAGTGCAATACAGCTGGAGCTGCTCCTGGGATGTGAATCCCAGAGCTATTCCTACATGTACTTGAGCACTGGAGGTCTGGTGGCCAGTTTTGGGCTTCCCTTGCAAAAAGATGTCAGTGTACTGGGACGAGACTGAGAAAGACTGGAGTTTTAAGGAGGGAAAAGGTGACATCTTATTGCTGTTGATGACATTTAACAGGAGGGTGTGCAAAAGACAGAGCCAGACTGTCCTCAGAGGTGCACAGTGACAGGAAGAGGGGCAGCAGGCACAAACTGCAGCATGGGAAGTTCTGGTGAGATATGATGCCAAAAGTGTCCACCCTGAGGATGCTCAAATGCCAGCCCACAGAGGCTGTAGGATCTCCAGTCTTGTTACAGACTCAGCTGGACAAGGCAAGCAGCTTGGACAATCCAACCCTGATTGGTTTGGAGCCACCCTCTTCCCAACAGCAACGGGTTGGTGATGTCTCTTCCCCTGGGAGCAGTTGGTGATGTCTCTTGGGAGGTGGTGAGATGTTCAGTCTTCCTCACCTGCATGTGGTGATCAGGCAGCATCCCTCAGAGCACGTTGCAGATCAGCCCCTGGGAATGAGTGTCAGGCAGTCAGGCTGGATGGATCACTTCAGTGCCATGCTGGTCTTACCCTTTTGTATCTGGAAGGTGCCCCAGCTGGCAGCTCTATTCTAAAATTCAAAAAGCCTTCATGGAGTGAGCAAAAGGCTTTTTGGCCTCAGCTGAGTACAGCCTGATCTGTAACATCTCAGAGCCTCAACAGAGCCATTAGTGGTGGCTGCCCCACCCCTGCAAGTGTGCAAGGCCAGGTTGGATGTGGCACTGAGCAACTTGGTCTAATGGCAGATGTCCCTGCCCATGGCAGGGAGTTGGAACTAGTTGATCTTTGAGGACCCTTCAAACCCAAACCATTCTATGATTCCATGATGATTCTATGATCCTTGTACTGTTCTCATCACTTCACGTGTATGGCCCTGCTCCAGTTTTCACTGCAACTCAGAGGCTTCAGGTGAGGGTCTGTCTCTCTCTTCTGCACAGCTTTGGCTTCAAGCACCACCTGCACACATCAGATTGCCACTGCTGGAGACAATGTGAGAGATGCCATCGCTCACTTTCCACCTCCTGCCACTGCCTGGTGTCAGACATCCCTGAGGAGCCTCTGGCAGCAGCCTGCAGAGCAGCCAAGGAGCCCTGGGAGAGGATTGCTTGAACCCTACAGCGCTCAGGGTTCAGCGTAAGACAATCCCGGTGAACTCCACACCTGCAGAGTCCTGCAGGCTTCTGCTGGCCTGCTGACATTTATATGCTCTTCTAAATATCACAGAAGTATTGCTGAGGGAGGGAACCATGGAATGAATGGCACTGACTTGCAGGCAGCAAAGGGTAAAAGGTAGCTGGGAGTCAGACCGTAGTGACCATGCCAGTACCCCCGAGGGGTGAAGCCTCCTGCGGGAACAGTGCCTTTTCCAGGAGATGAAACGAACTTCTTCAGCTTTAGCCCTGGGTAAACGCTAGTCCAGCTCATAAAACATCCTGGAGAGAAGAACTGTTTACAGACTTTATTTGTCTGGAGCCTTGTGCTTTGCAAGATCAGAGGCATTTTTATTACCCAGCTTTGTGCAATGTCATTCCAGAAACAAATGCCATGTGGGTGTTTACCATAATGAGGAAATACGTTACAGCCAGAAAGGATGGCAGCACTGAATAGAAATGTACTTCTGGAGCAGCTGAGGGCCAGTCCCAAGGATGGGCTCTTCTTGGCTTCTTTTTACTCTGATATTTACCTTCCTCTTAGCTAAAGCTGAATGAGAGGGCATATCCAGACCTTGGTGCTCCCTGACACTGTGACTCGCTCTCCCTGCAGCTGGATGCTCCCCACAGCTGGGCACAGGGTGAAGCCAAAGAGGCAGGACTGAGCCTTCCTTCCCTCCTGGTAACAGGCTTTGTTTCTGCAGAGAAGTTCCTGGTAAGGGGCTTTGGTTTGGGAGAGCAGGTCCCCATGGTGAGCCTTGGCTGGAGGGGGTAGCAGCAATGGTGAGCACCCAGCCAGCTGGGATTGTACATAAAAAGGAATTTGGTCAGCTTCCCTTCTTGGAATTTAGCCTGTTACTTTCTAAAGAAGATGCAAGTAGTTTGTCTGTAGGATGCTATAAAGGCACTTTCAAGAATATCATATAGTCTGCTAATGCTACAGAGAACCTCTTAAGAACTTAATTGCCTGTCACACCAAATGAGAAGAGAGGAGTACCTGGAAAGATCCTGTGTTTAGAAACCACACAATGAGTTCTAAATACTTTCAAAGGCACATGCCTCTTTCCTCCTGGTGACAAAAAGAGTAATTGCTGAGCGCAGGATAAGGGAGACTGGCTGAATTATTTCAGCCCTGTTTTCTTGTTCCATGGTTTTTTTCACAGTGCAGAAAGACAGTAGCATTCTCAGTTTGTGACCAACCAGAAGATGTGGAGACATAGAGATCTCAATTACAAAGTGACTCTTTAAGTTTGGGAACACCTCTGCTCTCATACCCAATTCTCTTTGCCCCCCTTCCTCGACAGCTGATGTTTTAGGGAGAAAGGAGAAAAAAACATTCCAAACCCAAAGCCTTTTACCCATGCTTTGGAAGAAAAAGGGCTTCATCAGGCACAGCTTCTATAGAAGAAAGATCCTGGAGCTGAGAAACTGTCACTGGAGCCAAGAGAGCTCTAACTGAGCAAGGCCTTCCAGTTTGGTCCCTGGCACACATCATAGACCCAGCCTTGGTTCCTGCTGCAGGTCTGCTGCCCACAGGGGTGACAGAGAGGGCTGTTTGCTCACACTCATTGCACTGACTGATCAACATCTCTGTTCATTCTGGGGAACAGCAAGAGCTCAAGCAGCTCAGTTTGGTCACTCACCCATTGCTTTTATTTGGGCCAGAATGTTTAGCACTCAGGATTGTCTTATCTCAGCCAGGCTGGGGCTGACACAGGTGTCTGCTCTCATTGTACTTGTCCATTAAGGAACTGTTTCAATCTCTCATTTCCCTGTGTGGCCCATGATGCACATCATGGTATGTGGCAGCAATATCCACTGTAACATGATGTGACATCTGAAACCTCAAAGGAGACACAGGCTTATTATGCTGACTGTACTCTTGATATGTTTCCTTTGCACCTGCTCTGAAAGCAGGAAAGAAATGGGTGTGATCTATAGCTTTAGCAATTTTTTAATATATATATTTAAGCATTCTCAGGTTGGGTTTTTTTTTGTGGGCAAGCAGATCCACAAAGCACAGCAGATGTCTCAGACTTCAGGAGACAAGGAACATTGCTCCTCAGTCCTCAGATGAAATGGGCTGGGCTTTGCTCCAGAAAAGACAAACTATTAATCCATCACTGAGCATGAAGGTAAATGAGCTAATATTGGGTATTTTAGTTCTGATGTATGTGCTAAATGAAGTAATCATTCAGGGCATAGAAGTAATGGCTTTGGGAAAATGTTTTATAAACACAGTGGCTGAGGCACATGGGGCTGAAGTGGCACTAAGCTGCAGTGGGCACTGGCACGGCCATCCTAGTGGTGTTCCTTCTGGAGCAGCAGGAATCCTGGAATCCTGGAATGGTCTGGATTGAAAAGGACCTTAAAGACCATCTTGTTCCAAGCCCCTGCCGTGGGCAGGGACACCTTCTACCATACCAGGTTACTCCAAACCCTGTCCAACCTGGCCTTGGACACTTCCAGGGCTGGGGCAGCCACAGCTGCTCTGGGCACCCTGTGCCAGGGCCTGTCCACCCTCACAGTGACAGGAAGATGAGTGCACTGGGACTGAGCCACTTGAGGCTACACAAGTATCCTCTGAGCACAGGAGAAGTAAATACTGCTTAGCCAAGACAGTTTCTAAAAGCATTGCCAGTGTCTTGAGAGCTGCCTGCTCCAGGCCTGGCCTCTGCAGCCTGGCACTCAAGATGCCTCTGCCTCGTGCTGCACCTGGCAGGGTGAATCCTTCCTCCTGCGGTCTTCCAGCCTGGATGCTCAGCTGCACAAGTACCATTAGACACAATTACATCCTTGAGCAAGAGACAGCAATTGATATTTTATCGTTGGGATTTTTTGCTGTGACTTTTTATACCCACCTGGAGTGAACGAAGTATTCCAAGTTTCATCCAATTAGGTTAAGTGCAGATGGACACAGGGTGCTGAGCACAGTCCCTGTGCAGTGGGAGCGAGGGGCAGTCCCTTATCAGCTCGAGGCACCATCGTTCATTAAGACATCATTTGCCTCTCACCAGTGGAGCCAAAGCACAAATCTATAGGATGTCATAATGAGGTGTGCTAATGAAAGATAGGCAGAGCAGGATTAACAAAAGGGCCCTCTCCACATTATACCTGCCTCTTACTGCTTTGCTCAGTCCCCACCTTTTATGATCTCCTGAGGGAACATTTCAAAGGGGTGCTAGAATTGAGGCCCACAAATCCAATTAATTGCTGATATGGTTTGTGCCCAGAATCACCAGGCACTGCTTACAGAAATGCCTGAGTGCAGCAGAGTAGAAAAAGGAAAATATTGGGCATCCAGTGCTGTAATTAAGCCTCCCATCCATCCCTGCCTGTTGTTCTTGCCATGGGCCAGGAAAATCTTTGATAACTAGTGTAGCCCCTTTGCTCTCATGATCTGGTTTGACCACCCCTGCCCTTCCAAACAGACCAGTTCGGATCTTATTTTTACTGGAATTACCTGGTCGATGTGCCAGAGGCTAAGTGGGAAAAAGAATCCGCTTCCTTCCCAGCGTCACAGCTCCTTGGGCTCAGGCATGGAGGACTCATTGGCTGCTTAAAGGGTCATCCTTCCTGCAACAAGTGCTGGAGAAGCGATGGCACATGCCCTCCATTCTCTCTTCCCCTGCTCCAACCCCGTGTTGGCCATCATGAGAATGTTTGGGGAGCAAAGCCAGAGCTAAAGGTTGTCTTGACCTAATGGAGGTGCCACAGGGATTGGACAAATCATCTTCATGACACAATGCTTCTTGGACTGGTTGTCTGAGGGCTGAACCCTACATTTTGCCCACCTACACAGCAGACCTTTCATGCCCTTTGGAATTGCCTGAGTATGAGCAGCTCAAATGTTTTCTAAGTATAAAGAGAAGCTGCTTCAGAGCTGATCAGCTTTGCAGTGTAAATAAAGCTACAGATGGCTGTAGGGGAGGAGAGCAGGACACGCCTATACCAATAGTTTACACACATGCAGATATCCCAGTCTGGAACTCCAGTGAATAGACTGTGAATGTGACACAGACACAGCAATACTGGTATGAAGATGCTTCTGTCAGCATCATATTGTCCACACATAGGGGTAACCCTGAAACCCAGAGCACAGAAATGGGCTGGACTTGACAAGTGCCACCTAAAAGGTCTCCCTGAAGCACCAGAGAAACCCAGTGGTGGCAGTTTCTAGAACCAGGCTTCAGAAGTCCCATCACTCATAGAGGAGCAGAGAGTTAGGGCACTGACACTGATTTTGTGTTTCTGCTGACACTTCACATATAATTCTGTCTGTAGTAAAGCACTCATTTGTATAGAAATGTCGTAAAAATTCACGTCTTAAATCACTTTGCTGTGACCTGATCATAGTGTGTACCATAAGTTACTTGTAGGAGATGATGGCCAGGGCCCCTTGTCCTTAAAGAGGCACTGCAGAAGAGCTGAACAGTTGCCTCCTTGTGTTTTGAAATCCAGCTCCAAATTTGGCAGCAGAGAAGCTGTGGGAGGGAAAATCTCTATTGCTGTACTGCTGTACTGTCAGCATGGGAACACCTGGCCCAGGTGGGCACACATGGCAGGTCCTGCTGGCTGTCCTCCTGCCCCTGGCCAGCCTGGCAGCAGTGGGGAGATGTGAAGCACCCACTCACTTTGCTAACAGGGAGCAGCCAGGGTGGCAATGTGCTGGAACATACACCATAACATTAACTTATGACTTTTGCAAGTTATTGGTAATGCAGTTGTCTCCCCTGCCTCATGTGTCTATAGTCCATAAATACAAACATTAAGTTTAACCTATTCTGTGCAATATCTGCTTCCCAGAGAGCAGCCACTACCTGTGGCACTGGAGACCCCAAATGCAGCTGAGAATCAGATAGTCTAATAACTCATCTACACAATCCTACACAGTCCATCCCTGGAGGGAGTGAACCAGGCACCTGAAGGCATGGGGGAATCTTATTTCTATCTGTCTTCTGCTTTTATCCAGTTATCTGGCTTTTTACCACCTATAATGTGTTTTTCTTCCCAGCATGCCTAGAAGAAACACTACACCCAATTGCCCAGAAGAGAATTGCTGTGGAGACAGATGAAGTGACGTGACTAAGGTCACACAAGGGCTGTGCTGGAGGAAGGAGCTGAAGCTGGGGTGCTCCCAGCAGGGACTGAGTACAGTGCAGGCTCTGCATGTAACTGGGTGCAATGGAAGGAAAAGGATTTCGCAGCTGAAAAGGGACCCACTTTAAGTTCTGCCCTACCTCTGAAGCCAGTGAGACCAGCAGGTCAGCAGAAGACATATCCCAATGTTTTCCCTTCCCAGGGCACAGGCATGTGCACTGCTTACTGGGAAAGGCCTGGCATGCTCACAGCTGAACCAGATGTGCAGCCTGTTCCTTCATTTGATTTTTGGTTCCAACTCTCATGTTGATACATCAGTCCAGCCCTGCAAAATAGTTTTCTTTTTACAACTCCCAGGAATAACATTTCCAATGATTTTTTCATTTCTAGAGCGGGGGAGATTGTTCCTGGTCTGTGTCTCTGTTGTGGTCTCTAAGTGACTTAGGGAGGTGACACAGGACTGTGGTAAAGTGGCATGGCCAGAGCACTGCCACCAGCACAGCAACAACCAGAAACTGTAAGGGTGTTCCCCAGAGGGCACCTCAGGGCCTGTGAACCAAGGCAGATGCTTAAGTACGTGCTCCCATAAGAAACTCTTCTAGAAAATCTGAAACTGAGCTCGAACCAAAAGTACAGGAGATGATCATAGAACCCAGATTGATTTGGGCTCTAAAAGACTCTAAAGACCATCTAGTTTCACCCCTCCTGCCATGGGCAGAGACACCTGCCACTACACCAGGTTACTCAAACACTTGCTCTTACTTTGAACAATGTTAGAAGAAAGTCTCTGGCCAAAATCTAGCTGCACTCCAGTAAACCTGCCTGCTGTCTCCATCCTGGAGATGACTTCATTCCATGAGATTTCTCAGTCCAGCCTCTCTGTGCCTCAGAAGCATTTGTTTGTGCTGGAGTTGGAAAATGTGTATCATTGTAGTTGCCTTTTTTTTTCCAGTGCAGAGTAATTAATCGATACTTCTCATGGAGGGCAGTCAATTCTCATTACACTGGGCTCTCACAAAGCTGGTTTGTTTGGGTTTTTCCACAGGAGTGGAATATCCAAGAGACACTTTGTGCTCAGGCTGAGGTCTCTGCTTCACACTCACTGGCTTTGGGCTGTGAGAGTGTGAAGGCAGCACAGTAGATTTCACATAGCGGGAGGCAGCCACAGTTTCAGAACTCTCTGATGGTGTAAAATGAATGGAGGTTTTCCTGCAAATGTTTTCGTGCAGCTCTGTGTCATCTGCTGTGAGCCTGTGAGACAGTGCCAAGGGCTGAGGAAGGAGCATGGCTGTCGTGGTTTTGCTCTGGCTCAATTTGCTTTTACACCCCTCACACAATTACTAATTAGTTGAGAGAAGGTTTGTGCAGACAAAAGAAATTGGATTTGGGGAAAATAGTATGAACATTTATTATTAACAAGCTAAAACTAAAGAACTATATCTACAACAATTCTACTTAAGTAAAAGGTGTTATGTATTTACAGAAAAATACTTTTCCCCCTCCCCCTTATATCAGTCCAAGGAGGAAAAGCAGTTTCCGTTTTCATTCTTGGAGTTCCAGTTCTCTCTCTCCAGTAACTCTGCAGTACTCTTGTCGCAGCTGGAACTCCTTTATTTCTCTCTCATTCTGTGTTGGCCTCCAGGACTGGGCCTACTCCTCTCCTGGGTTAAAACCGAAGGCTGGGGGTTACCCAGGTCCTGAAGGGTCTTCTTCCATAGGCTTGCAAGGAGACACTTGCTTACTATGGATTTTCTTCCACAGGGTTACAGGGATAATGGTTTTTGAGTCCACTCCTGTTTCCCTATGGAGGTCCCTTTCCATGGGAGAACAGTTTTCTCCGGCATGAGTCTAGTATGGATCCCATGCAAGGATCCCAACATCCTTACCCAAGTCATTTCTGCTCCAGCGTAGGTTCTCTCAGGGTCACAAATCTCCAGCACCAGCAGCATGGATCTCTCACTGAGATCCCAAGCTTATCCGAGCCGTCTCGCTCCAGCATAAGCATCGTCCCCTTCAAGGGTCACAAAGTCTTCAACAGGACTCTGCTTCATCCGAGCCGCTTCTGCTCCAGCACAAGGCTTTCTCTCTCTGTCAAAGTCACAAATCTCTGGTACATCCACAGACTCCTCTGTGAGCCACATGGGGGGTCTCTTCAACCCAACAAACTTTCACAGGTAGCAGGGATTTTATTTTTCAGTCTTTTCCCTGCTAAAGGGAGAAAGCGACAGGGGGGAAGAAGCAGGCCCCCCTTTGCATTTCTTTCTCCTCCAGCTGCCAGCTTTGACCTTGGAAGTCCCTTATCTCTTCACTGGAATTTTTCTACAGCAGTTTCTCTTCAAGCAGTTCGTCTTCTAAACTTTTTTTCCTTTACTCTATTATAGAAGAGAAGGGAGGCTTCAGTACTACACCTGCCCCCCCCGGCCCAAGCCGGGGAGGAGGGGGCCTTGGCCCTCCTTGGGCCAGCTGCTCTTCTACATGGCTGCTGCCCCTAATTTCAACTGCGACACAACCTTCTCTTCCGTTTTCTTAAAGATGTAATTAGCAAAGGCATCACTGAACTTTTTGATTGGCTTTTTTTGTCTGGAAATCACCTGGACAAAACCATCCTCAGCCCCAGGGATGGGCTGCTGGGCAAAACCACAACAATGGCAGAGTGGAGGTTGCAAGGCACGAGCCTTTTTTAATGCAAGATCCTAGAATCCTAGACTGGTTTAGGTTGGAAGGGACCTTAAAGACCTTAAAGTTCTGCCCCCTGCCATGGGCAGGGACACCTTCCACTAGACCAGGTTGCTCCAAGGCCTGTCCAACCTCAGCAAGTCCAGGGATGAGGCAGCCCCAGCTTCTCTAGGCAGCCTGTGCCAGGACCTCACAACACTCATCATAAAACACTGAAATAGCTAATCTAAATCAATCCTTTGTTAATCTCAAACCATTCCCCCTTGTCCTGTTGCAACAGACCCTACTAAAAGTTTGTCCCCATCGTTCTCATAGACACCTTAAGTATTGAAAACCACAAAAAGGTCTCTCTGGACCCTTCTCTTCTCCAGTTGGAGCAATCCCAATTTGCCTGTGCCAGCTGTGGAGTTAGGACGGCACCTGCATCCCAGCAGTGGTTTCCAAGGATCACCATCCTGGCAATATTCCCTGCTCCAGTGCGCTGGCACAGGTACAGTCTGCCCCTAGAAAAACACAACCAGTCTCTATCCAGTGTGTGTGGGGAAGGGAGGTGCTGGCCCCTGCACAGGTGCAGCACACCAGAACCAAACAGTGAGGAACACCAGCAGAGCTGTACTGGAGTCTTCCATCAGGCTCACGAGTTCCTTCCTGACCCCGTGTATTTTACCGTACAATACAGTACGGGAAGTCATTATTATTACAAAAAATCACTAATTCAATAACACTGCTATCCTGCAGGAATAACACCCATACAATATTAATGCATTTCCCCCCTCGTATTCTTTGCAGAACACAAAAGCTGTTAACAGAATGCAAGAGGACTCAAAGCAAGGATGCCGTTAGTGCCGTGGTCTCTGCTACCCCTGCATTGCTCACACCCAATCAGAGTCCTGGGAATTATGATTGCAAAGCAGATTTTTGGATGCCATTCACAAAAACAAACAAAAAAAACGTTGCTGAAAGTTAAAACTTCAAATAGAAGCTGCCTGGCATTGCACGATAACACAGCACTTTATTATTCCTCTTCGATTGTTTGACGTTTATGCCTCTGTTTAGCAAGTCTGTTCATTATCGTTGTCCAATTAACAGAGACTTTTTTCAGATTATTTTTATGAAATTCTCATTTAATTAGCAATACAGCTGAGTCTCAAATGGCAGTTTTAAAAATATCCTTCTCCTGATCAAGCAGCCAAATGGTCTTTCTGAGATATTTGCAGAATTGTAAACCTTTGTTTGTCTGCTAATTATCCCCTCTCTTAGAGGATGGGAATGGGAACACCTGACAATCAGGAGTTATTCACCGGACACTTTCATTGAGCACCACGTGGGAAAAATGCAGATTTCACTTATTAAAACCTTCTCATGGGCTTTTTTTAAAGTAGAGAATGGGATTTATCAGACAATTTTCAGAATCTGCACAATAGATGGGGAATTAAAATAATGGAGGGCAAATAATAGAAAACAGGTGTGATGGGAGACGTCAGGCATTTGACAAGCACAGAGCAAAATGAGAGGAAATACGTTTATAATACAATAAGGAAAAAATATAATCATAAAAAAATAAACTCAACTGTAAAATGTCAGTGAATGGGCCCTCCTGCTATACAGCTGGAGACCATTATGGTATTTAGCAATGAATACACAAATAAGCTTAAAATGCATATTTGCCATACAGTGGTGGGTGTATGTAGTTTGGGGAGAAAAAAAATCCCTTAATCTACCACTGAACCACTTCCACATTTGCAGGGGAATGTGGTAGCTCTCCAGGGCCCTGCTGTTCAGCTCTCCCTTTGCACTGTGCTCTGGGATGGGTGAGCACGTGGACTTGTTGCGGTGAGTCTACCTGGATGTGCCCAGCAGCAAAGGGGAAGTTTCATGTTTTCACAGCACAGGGCTACAGGGCAAAATACTAAATTTGAGATGAAAGGAGACAGTCATAGTATGGTTTGGATTGGTAGGGCCTTAAAGATCACCCACATCCAACTCTGTGCCACAGGCAGGGACAGCATCTTCTGGTTTAGGTTTTAAGCCTAGGTCTAGCAGCACATAATACTTCTGTCCATGCCAGAGGTGGGTTTGGGATGCTGTTGGTGTCACACACATTCTGCCAGTATGGTTTTGCAGTGCTCTGTGAAGCCCAGACAGGTAGGAAGCAGGCAAGTGAAATACCAGTGTGGCCATTTCAGAGGCTGGAATGAACTCAGGATTTGCAAGGCCCCGCCAGCCATCCTCACCAACTGTGAACAAGCTCCAAGAAGAGCTTCCAGTTCAGTGTTTGGAGGACAGAAGAGAAGGCATGAGTGCCTCCATCCAGGCATTAATGGGGAGTAATGGAATAGTCTGCTCCTGCCAGAGAAGTGGAGAGGATTCCTCGGAGAGTCACTTTGGATCTCCAGCTGCAGTAATACATTGTTATGAATCTCTATCAGTGCACTTGCAGTGCAGCTGGAGAGTATGTCTGACATTGCCTCCAGTGACCTTTTCAATATAGTCCAAGTGCTGCAGAGCTGGTCTTTCAAGAGGAATTCAAATCGAATTTACTCAGGCAGAAAGGATTGGCCTGAGGATAGCCCTGCTACTCACTTCACATTTCTCCTTGTCATTCTCATGGAAATTGCGATTCTTTATGCATGGTGCTTCTTCCTGCTGCAAACGTCAGGGACAGCCACTGTGCTCCTAATGGAGGGTTTGGAGTGGCCCAGCAGTGACAGGTGGTGTCAGGCATTGCAAGGAGTGCTGGTGGCGGCAGAAGTGAGAGGATGAAGGTGTGAACTTGAGCATAACCTGTAGAAAGGTTGAGATGTGACCATGTGCGCTGGCACCCCAAATTAGCTGCTCCATGTCAAGCACCCACCGTCGTGTTAAAAGGTGCAGCTCGTCACCAGGGGATGGAATAGCTGAGATTTGAATAAACTTCAGGTGCAGGGAGAGAAATTCATGAGAGAGAAATTCAGTGAGGGCTCTGCAAGGCAAGAGAGCTGAGGAGCAACATTGGGTGTGTAACACTAATGGCCCTGGGGTGAGGCCTCTGCTCTTCTTGGGGCAAAGTGTGTGTGTTTGGGAGGGGGAAATGTTGGTGTTTTCATGTGCTTTCCTGGCACAGTATGATTATTTCATACATGTTTGTATGAGGTGCTTTAAAATGTAACTTCTTTGATTAATTTGGTGTCTGTATTTTCCCTGTTTTGTTCGCTCCAATTTATGACAAAATTGAACAAAGTGGGTAACAAAATATAGCCTTGTCAGGCTCCTGTCTTCACAGATATAAAGAAAAATGTGAAACTGTCAGGCACACAAATGTGCCAAACCCCAAGGAAAATTATTACATTCTGCTTGACATTTACTTTAATTTTAGAAAATTCTGTAATACCATTATAAATAATAATAATAAAAAGCAGCATGGAAATATTGTTAAGTGTATTTATTTTCATTTGCTAGCTTGGTGATTTATGGGTTTGTTTTATTTTCTTTTTTTTTTTTTTTTTTTTGTCTCTCTGCATCAGAAGAGAGAGTGAGCACCTTGAGCTCAAGTGCTGCTGCCTGACCAGAGGGGTGGGGTGGAGGGAATTGGGGCATCCAAGGAAATGTGCCTGCTCATAAGAACAGGGCAAAGTAACAGGGGACATTTCTCCTTCCTAAAGCTCTGCAGGTCCATTGTTTAGCCCCTGTAAAGGGCTCTCTAAGGGACGGTAACTGGAGATCATTAACCACTAATGCCAATCCAGGAAAGCTGGTTTGTACCAGCCGAGGGTCTAACTGGAGGTGATCCAATGGTGCTGTGTGGGAATGGGAGACAGACACCCAAATTAGTGTGGGAAATGAGTAGTCTCATCCAAAGACTAGTAACAAAAGTAGAGAAAGAGTTGAGCCTGCATAAAAAAGGCCCAAGAGGGTGGGTGCCAGCAGCACTCAGCTTTCAAGATTGTGATGAGTTGAAACTCTTTGAAAAACTCCACATGGGTGGTGCTGAGGGCCTAGTCCTGCCCACCCTGCTGGTGTGAGCATCATGTTCTACCCTGCCCTGGAGACCAGGGCTGGCTCTTCAGGCCATCCCAGCCTTGAAGCTCCTATGAAGAAGCACACACAATAGGGACTGTGACAGTTTTTAATCGAGAGGCAGCTCTTCTGTCTCGCTTTTTGGTGAAGCTCCAAAGGCCATCAGGGCTTGTTCTCCCAACTCACTTTCTTCTGAAAATCCCATGTTCCCCTCCTTGCCAAGCCTCAAAGTAGAATCACAAACTAAAGGAAATGGGAGAAGAAAACCACTTCAAGGCCTCAAGGTGACTTTTCTCTGACAGATGAAGGCAAAGGGAAGTGTATGAAAATAATTGATGGGATGTAGCAAACAGGGCTGGCATCATTTACATACTGAACTGACAGCATGCGCCCTTTCCACTATAAATAATGCCATATAGTGACACAAAAAGCCCTATTTGTCTCAGAAGTTAGAAAGGCACCATCCGAGTGGACAGCCAGCTTCTGGACTCCCCAAGAAAATGTTTGTGTAGGAGTCATTGCATTAGATAAAGATATATAACCTGGCTGATACGGACAAGGCTCTGTTAGCCAGTGAACTGCAGTACTCCAGGGATTCCCAGCCCATATTCGTGATCCCTGGGCTCACCCCAAGGGCTGAGGCATAGCCTGGGACACAGCTCTAACCCACTGAGGTCTGAAAACCTCAGAGGGGTTTGAGTGGTCAATATTCGTTACCTTTCCCCTTAGCATCCCCATCTCTCATTTCCAAGGTGTTTGGGTTTCTTTAACGGCCTCCAGCTGTGCTGCATTTGGGGGTGAGCTGCTCCCCACTGCCCTCCCTGCTGCTCCCAGAAAACCATCCTCACCCATTTTGGTCAGAAGAAGCTCAGTGTAAGTACCTGTGCTTTAGTAAATCTGACTTGTTTTGGAAGGAGTGGGTTAGGGAGTGCTCTGTGTGGTGCATTCTCCAGGAGCGGCCAAGGCTGGTGACCTTTGATTCTGAGACACCCTTGTACAGCTCCCCCCCCACCTGGTACCTGCTGGGGAGGTGCCTCGTGGCCACTGTATTGCAGCAAGGGGGTTTGTCACAGCATTGACCCTTTAAGTACCGGGGGGTTGCATCCCCTGATGTCCTTGTGTCGCTGAGCTGGTGGGAACAGGCTTTGCTGAGGGGTGGGATGCTTCTAGAGGAAAAGGCTTTCCTCTTGAGTTGGAGGTTTTGGTGAGCTCGACTCTTTCAACCTGTAGGGTTTAATTTGTTTTCATCTTTGAGGGATGGCTGCTGTTGGGAACTAAACCCTGGGGGAGTAGGGAGGTTCTGTCACCCCAAAGAAGTAAGGGAGCCCTTTCCTGGGGTTTCCAACAGCACACCTGCACTGCCAAAGGCCGTGCTGGTCCAATGGCCAGCAAACCTGGACCCCTTGATGCCTGTACTCGAGTGAGTTCCACTGCTCCTTCATGCAAACACCATCCATCTCCCCTCCCTGCGTGGCCACCTTGGGGCTGTGCTCTGCCAGAGGGTTTGCATTCAACCTCTCCTTTATAAAGCCCTTCTGGGAAGCAAAACGTGCTGCCTGCTCAGGAAGAGGCGTTATAATGGGCAGGTACCTATGGAGGAAGATGGATCACCGAGTCAGAAATCAATCGAGAGGTTGTGATGGCATCATAAATCAGGGGATGCTGAGTGTTAAAGAAACCCAACACTTGATTTATAACTTGGCACAAGCCATTTGTCGCCAGCCAAGATTTTCAGAAAGAGAAACATTTTTGTAAGCTTAATTTAACATTATTTTTTTCCACTGTGCTGAGTGTTTCTGTAGGGTTTACTTTTTCCCCCCCACAGATAAAACTCAATTTGCAGATAAAAGCAGTCGAACGACATCCAAAGATTTTGTTTCCCTTTGAAAGGCTTGATGGGTTTGAGCTCTCTTTTCCCTAACCCAGGGTCATTCTTCTCTCAGCCTAGACTCCTTCCTGATGTCTTTTAATATTGAGTCTCACTGGGAGTTGGAGGCTTTTGCTGGTAGATGGCTGCTGCAAATCCAGCTCATGCTGCTGAAAAGTATTATCAGTTAATCACTGCTCTGCTGCTGATGTGAAGCTCATTTTGGTATCAGCAGCAGGTAGGCAGCTGCCTCACCTAGACCTGCATCTGCCCTCCCTGTTAGATGTGTGTCTGGGGCGGCTGCAGGAGAGGTCAAGCAATTAACTGCAGTAACAAGGGCAATGGGATTTACCCTGAGCTGCACTGGCTCAGGGGGGAGGATGATTTTGTGCTGCCGAGACTGGGAACCTGCATCCCTAATGCATCAGACTGGCTTATCTGCTGCTGCATCTCAGCATCTCCATGAGGGCATCTCCTCTGTTATTCTGCCAGATGAAGTGCCATTAATATATTTTTCTTTTTTTTTCTTTTTTTTCCCTCTTTTAAATGAGAATGAAAGTATTATTCTGGTGTGAGGTTTTTTTGAGAACTTAAAATTAAGCATCTGCTTAATTCTAAAGTGCTCTGAGCATCAGACTTGGTGGACAGTGCTGTTCCCAAAGTACTTACCTTTTTTTTCTATTATTCTATAATTTGTTGGATTTTGGACTTGATTTCCTTGGGTGCCTTAAACCAAGGTGGGAAAGCACAAGGGGTGAAGGCTGCTCTTCAGTTTTCTCTTTGCACTGGTGGCACTGTGTATATATATGGCTCATATGTTGGGTGTGTGCTTGTATGTGGAGCACCCTGAGACAGTGTTTTCATGGCTGAGGGCACCAGACACAACTCCCCAGCTGCCTGTTGGTATTTCTGGGAAGGCTGAGGACCTACCAGCTGATGCCATGGCAAGGGGAGTGAAGAGAAGGCTGCTGCTTTTGCCTGGTCATGGAGAGCTCCAAGGAGCTCCTCCAAACCCCCTCTGCTGAGGTGCAGAGCCAGCCCTGGTGTTGGGCCTGGACCTTCTTTCTGCAGGTTGTGTATCCACATCACTGCTGTTGGTGGATGTTTGCACAAGCCCAGCTCTTGCCTGCTGGGGAGAAAGGCACCCTTTTCAGCTTCCCAGGGAAGAGCTGAGCTGAGGAGGTCACGGCAAGGGGGTTGGATTTGAGGATAAAGTTCTTTCTCTGGGTCCCTCTCTGAGACCAAGTGTTTTCCTGTCCCTTTGACTTTCCCTAACTCAGTCCAGACTTGCTGAGCAATCTGCAAACCTCAGGGAAGCTCTTTGGCAGAGCTGATGTGCCTTTTCCCTGGTTTCAGATTTCATGTAAGAAAACATTCAGCCCCCTCATCTACATGGTTCTTGTTTCAGCTGAGTTAAAATAATGACCAATTCGTACAAGCCAGAGCCACAGGATCACTCCAGCACTTTCATTAGCACTATTTGTCCACCCCGCAAACATGGATTTGACCACAGTATAAGGAAGATAAGAAGCCATTAGAGAGTGTCCAAAGGAGGGAATGAAGATGGGGAAAGGTCTTGATTTGAAGCCATGTGAGGACACTGAGGGCACTTGGTGTGTTCAGCTGGAGCAGAGGAGACTGAGGGGAGACCTCCCTGCAGTTCCAACTGCCTGGGCAGGGGCAGAGGAGGGGCAGGACTGAGCTCTGCTCTGGGGGGACCAGGGACAGCCCCCAGGGAATGGCTGGAGCTGTGTCAGGGCAGGCTCAGGTTGGATCTCAGCAAAAGGTTCTTCCCCCAGAGGGTGGTTGGCACTGAACAGGCTCCCCAGGGCAGTGGGCACAGCCCCAAGGCTGCCAGAGCTCCAGGAGGGTTTGGGCAATTCTCACAGGCACATGGTGTGATGTCTTGGGGATATCTTGGGGACGTGCAGAGCTAAGAGTTGGACTCAATGATCCTTTGGGTCCCCTTCCAACTTGAATATTCTGATTCTGTGATATTTGTGCTTCTTAATTGTAAATATTTGTCAATGAAAAGCATCACAGACGAGGTCATGGTGGGAGCACACTCAGCTTGTGACTGGTCTCAGACCTGTGTGTGGTTCTGTCAGATCCATTCTAAGCAAGAGGAAGATAACAAGCAATAACTTTTTATTCACAAAATGATAAAAAGTGACACCTGCATGGTTCCTTTTGCCCACAGGAGGGTCTGTTTTACAACAACAATACAATATTTATGGTGAAGCAGGAGGCCAAAGATGACCCCAGGGCACTCTGCAATTTCTGTCACCTTCTTGGTGAAGGTGGGTTTGGCAGAGGTCTGTGGTGATGTTCAGAGCGAGCTCCTCTGCAACAGAAGCCTGGAGCAAGATCAGGACAACCAGAGCATCCATGTGGGCTTGCTAAGAGGTTCTGAGCAGGGGGGTCAGCAATGCATCTCTTGCTACTCCACTGAGCAGGTCTGAGATGTGCTCAGTGCCTGCTGGGTGTGTAGGGCAAGATGCTCCTGCTCCAGCAGTGGGTCCTGTGGGAGACCCTCAATCCCAACTCCCTGCACACATCTCTCATCTTTTGGTCCCTTCTGCCTCTGGGGATGCCCTTTCCCAGCCAACACAGGACTTAAATCTGCTGATACAGATAGAGGATCAAAGGGCCTCTGTGTCCCTCCCAGCCCAAGTCCATCCCCCCTCCCTCCAGAAAAAGCCTTTTGAAGACAAAGGGGGTCTCTCTGTGCTGCAGAGCAGCCCTGGCTCTCGCAGTGGTGAGGGGAGCACTGTCCCAAGCCAGAGAAGCCATCCATCTGCAGGCCCCTTTCTTCCTTCCCCTTCGTGGAGTCATGGATTCCGCTGGCCCAGGTCAATGGCAGCCTGACTTCCTGCGTTGGCACTTGGCAGTTTCAGGCTTGGTGGGCTCCAATTTCATTTTAAAGACCCCTTCTGCCTGCCCTTATAATTGAAAGGCAGCTTGTAGTGCAGTGAGGATCCTAAATGGGTCAGCCCAGCAGGCGGGCTCCAAAAACAAACATCGTTAGCGCCAAACCACTGAACCATATAGTGTGAGCTGACAGTGCCTCTTTGCCTGCTGACTCTGACCACACAGGCTCTTAAAGGAGCAGCTGGGGCTGCCCGTGCCAGGGCTGCCAGGAGGGAAGGGGCAGCTGTCTCTGGCTGGGGTGGAGGCTGAGGGGGGCAGGACTCACCTGAGGTGGTTCCGTTTCAATGAGGAAGCTGCACCCAGCGTGGATCTGTGCTGGGGAGACAGAGACAAAGAGGCAACCTCCTTGCTCTCTGCATCCTCCCAAAAAGGGATGTGCAGAGGGAGAAACTGAGCTCTTCTCCCTGATATCCAGGGATAGGAGGTATGGGAATGGTTCAAAGTTGTGTCAGGAGAGGTTTACACTGAGTTTTCCTTACTGACAGGGTGGTCACACAGGAACAGGCTTCCTCCACAGGTGGTGGATGTCCTGAGCCTCTCAGTGTTTGTGAGGCATTTGGACAATGCCCTTAACAGCATGTTCCAACTTTTGGTCAGCCCTGAAGGGGTAAGGCAGTTGTTCTACATGGTCATTGTACATCCTTTTCAACTGAAAATTTCTGTTCTATTCTTTCTGCTTGCTGGGCTTTCCTCTGTGCCACTCTGAGTCCCACCACACCAGCTACTTTTCTTCCTGGTTTTTTTGGGCATCTGCACGACTTTGGATTGAGTTGCTCTTGTTGGCATCTCCTGGAGGGATGTGCAGTGGGGTCCTGCCACTCCATAGCCTGGGCTGCGGGTACAGAGCTGTGCTAGGGAGTGTGTCCATCCCCCAGCAAGAAATAAAAAAAATATGGAACTCAAATATCCTCCACTTACAAATGGTGCCTATGGTCCATTTAGCTTCATATACACAAAGTAATATTGTTCATAGGGAAAAATCCCGTGAGCCTCCTGGAATACAGAGAGGATTGGTGTTGCTTAGTTACCAGCAGTACGCTGACATGCTGAGATAAATCAATACAGCTCCAAATATTAAAGCCGTTAAAATAAAATCAAAGCTGTGTCCATAATCCCCAGTGCTTCCTCCTTAGCTTGGAACAAACATGACATTGCACTGGAGGTGTGCAGGAGGCAACGATGCACCCAGTTACTGCACAGGCTGCTGCTCCCTCTTTTCCTTCTTTCCTTATCCATTCATTGGCTTAAAAGTGAGAATAAGGCTCCCAAAGGAGAGAGCAGGGTGCAGGGACTGGGCAGCAGAGCTTTGTCATGGATGTGGAGGTGAGAGTGAGGTGTAGCTGCTCCGAGCTGTGGCACTGGGTGCCCGTCCCTCCTGAATGGGTGTCCAGCCTCAGACAGACAAGTGGCAGCAGCAGCTCTTGTATTCTGGGGCTTGTGAGGTTTGCCCTGGGCAAAGGGCTCTGGGCTAGACCTGAAAGGACCCCAGAGCCCTGAGCAGGATCATGGCATGTCCTGACAGTCAGACAGTCTCTGCTGAGAAATGGGGAGAGGGGAAATACCTGTAAAAAATACCAGAACAGCTTCTTTGCCCAGGGAGTTGCCTCGGCTGCCAAGATCCCGGGTCCCTCTTCACCCAAGGGATGAGCATGTGAATGGGACAGTATCAACCCTGGAAAGGAGGTAGACACCTTTAGTGTTTAAGTCCTGCTCTTAATTAAATAGGAAAGTGAGGAAACCATGTCCCAGAGACTGAAAAAGAACCAGGAAAGCCCAGGACAGAAGTAACCCTCTTTGGCTCATTTACTAGAGTGAATAAAATTGGTGGTGATTGACCTAACTTGTTTATATAAATTAATTTGCTGAGACTGATTCTTCTCACAGATGAGAATGGGAATGGTATGGGAAGGTCTTGCTCTCGAGTAAAATGCTGGCAATGTCCTGTGCCCAGGGGAGTGTGGGGGGGGCTGCCTGGATCAGGTCTCTGGGCTTGGTAATCCCAGAGAACTGGAGCTCAGGTTATGAAATGCAGATTTAAAACAGTCAGAGACCATGGTGCATGGGCACAGTGCTGAAATAAGTCACTTACTGGCACCTGAGAGTGGGTTTAAGCTGTCTATATAGACACAGCCCTCGGAATTTGTGTGACAGTAATACCTAGAGAAATCTGCCAGGATTAGATCACTTATATTAGATTTGGTAGATATGCGTGTACAGCCTCCTCTCCCAAAAGATTGTAATGTAAGTAGACAAGTCAAAACAGTGGTGAGGGAAAAGGCTGTAACCTTACTCCAGCTTGTAGAAGGCAAACGAGAGCACAGCACAGCTCAGTCACCTGCCCACAGGGACAAAAAAACCCAAAACTATAACTGAGCTGGGAATGGAACACAGATTTTCTAAATTCCAGCCCCAGCAAGTGGTGGAAGTGCCAGGAGAGTTGAGGATGCCGAGTTGATCCTTTGCTGGCACCGATCCTGCCGGTGCCTGCGGCTGCTGGGCTGGGACAGCTCAGGATGAAGGGCCAGCCCCAGCAGGGTGTCAGTACCTGCTCCCAGCAGCTCGTGGGACATGTCAGAGCTGGTGCTGTTCTCTGGCAGCCTCACTGTGCCAGCAAGGAG
This sequence comes from Myiozetetes cayanensis, assembly GCF_022539395.1. Lineage (NCBI taxonomy): Eukaryota > Metazoa > Chordata > Aves > Passeriformes > Tyrannidae > Myiozetetes > Myiozetetes cayanensis. The sequence continues at coordinate 5,908,981 of NW_026087522.1, read as the reverse complement.
GTGGCACCTCCATCCATGCTTCTTGGCAAGGAGGAGGAACTGCAAGTCCTGGCTCCTCCACGGGCTCCCTGCCTGCAGCAGCTGGAAGAGGAGATATTTGTCAGGGCTAAGGGTAACTTGGGAGGGGCAACCATCCCTGACAGGGGGAGAGGCAAGGCTGGGGGCTGGTTTGGAGGTATCTGGCATGATGTGTGCACCAAGCTGCCCTCCATGGGAGCCAATCTCACCACACTGCTGAAGCAGAGCAGGAGCTCCCCGTCATGGGTGCCCTTTGCACCCCCTGTGCCTCAGTGTTGCAGCCCTGACAGGGGATGGCAGGGGCTCACCGAGTGCTCTGGTGTGAGCAGCGCTCCTGAGGACTTGCTGGAAGCTCAGACCTGGTGCATTTCCAGGCTCACAGGGAAAGCTCATGATTTCATGATTCCTTTCCCCCTCCCAGGGCCCTGGGGGAGATCACAGGCAATCGGGAGAATTTTGGCAGGAGGGGAATAGCCATGAATGAGGTGGCAAACAGCCTAGCAGTACCTCCATCAATCTAAAAGGGACAGTGGGACTTGTCTCAATCATCCTGGAGAATTTTTATTATAGGGCCAGTAAGAGGAGAGGGAGGGATGCAGCTCTGGGAAGCCTTGGTTCAGCGGGCCATTCCCTGGCTCCTCAATATCCCTGCCCTTCATTTGTCTCCCCTCTGTAAAACAGAATATTCAGAATTGCCAAATTCTTGAGGTTTTCACCAGCTCTATGGCTACTTGGAAAGCATGGGTTTCTTGGTGTTTTTTTTTTAAGAGGTTCTGAAAAACAGTCTCCCCTTTGTTTTCCTTTCTACTGGAAAGCTGGAAAGTTAGCAGTCTCTGGCTATAATCCACACCAGCTGACATTTTGTGGATAAATTTGGTCCTTCCACCTTTTCCCTGCACATACCTCTTGGAAGAAACCAGGTCATTATAATACAGTTTGTGTGGCACTGAAAAGAGAGGAGAAGCAAGAAAATGTGCAGGCGAGCACAGCTGGGCCGACTGTGATCCTCATTCCAAGAGAAGGAAGTGTCCAAGGCCAGATTGGACAGGGCTTGGACATCATGGTCTAATGGAAGCTGATCCTGCCCATGGCAGGAGGTTGGAACAAGATGATCTTGAAGGCCCCTTCCAATCCAGATCTTTCTGTGATTCATATGTATATTTTAATTGATTTGGTTGAGCTATGGTTAAGTCTCCAGAGACCTTTCCTTTTTCCTTTTCACCTGCTCTATGAGAAGCTACTCTAGTGGAGGCCTCTTTGGAGAGAATTGCCAGGCAGAAGAATTCAGGTGATCATTGTCCAAACTGAGGTGAGAAAATACATTTACAGGGAGAGCAGCCAGCAAGGATTAGCAGGCAGTGGGGTGGAATGCGAGTGGAGAAATTATTACAGGCTGATAAAGACAGATGTAAGGCATAAACAGCTGAAATTTGACTTAAATATTTATAAGAACCCAGGGGTCTCTTACAAATGTTATGTTTGGGAAGGAGATAGAGTGATTTATGGCTGCTGTTAATGCTGCTCCCTCTGCTTTCATCACTCCACGGTCTGAGCTAACCTGGTTGTCCCACAGTGCAGGTGTAACTTAAAGTCACACAAACACTGCACAGCACACAATGTTGTCCTCGAGGGGACACTGTGTGAGCATCTCTGAGCCCCTCAGCTCCTCCAGCAGAAGATGCTCCAAGAGCTGGAGCCCCTCTGCTCTGGAGCCAGGCTGGGAGAGCTGGGGGGGTTCACCTGCAGAAGAGAAGGATCCAGGGAGACCTGAGAGCCCCTTCCAGAGCCTAAAGGGACTCCAGGAGAGCTGGAGAGGGACTGGGGACAAGGGATGGAGGGACAGGACAAGGGGGAATGGCTTCCCAAAGCCAGAAGCCAGGGCTAGTTGGGATACTGGGAAGGAATTCCTCCTTGTGAGGGTGGGGAGGCCCTGGCACAGGTTGCCCAGAGAAGCTGTGGCTGCCCCAGCCCTGGAAGTGTCCAAGGCCAGGTTGGATGGGGCTTGGAGGAACCTGGGCCAGTGGAAGGTGTCCCTGCCCATGGCAGGAAGGTTGGAACTGGATGAGCTTTGAGACCCCTCCCAACCCAAACCACTCTGGGATTCTGTGCATCCAGTACTGTGGGTCTGTGCCTGGGGGGCTGGGGGGGTTACACTGTGTGTCACCAGGAGCATTGGCTGTGTTTGCTGACAGCCCTTCTAGTTTCATTCTGCTGTAACAGCAGGTTCTAGTGGAACACTCCTGTGGCTGGAGGTTGGAAAGGTGCCTCCATCCCACCCAAGCCACTCTCCTCTTGTGTGTCCTGCTAAAGCTTAGACAGTTGTGGTGTGAGGGAACTTACCATGGCTCTTTGCTTCCTGCCCATACAGGGAGAGCCTTCATCCCAGTTCCTGGGAACAGGGCAGGACCCTGAGCACAGAGGTGTGGGGAGCAGAGGAGATGGCACCAGGAGTGGGCAACACAGTGGGAACAGGCAGGTTCAGCAGAAAGGAGCAAAGGTGGTGCAGGGCTGGTGAGAGAGACTTTGGGGACAAAGAATGGGGAGGAAGGGGAAGACAGGACTGGGCTCCTCAAGCTGGTCATGAAGAGCAGAGGGACAAGCGGGGAGATGGGACTGGTAGAGATGAGGACTTGTTCCTTCTTGCAGTCCAGTGTCTGTTCACCACCCACAGCATTTGTATTGGAAGTGGAACCCCACTGACAGTAGCTCAGGGCACAGGTTTGTCCCCACCCCTTCAGGCTGTGTCCCTGCCTGAGTGTGGGGTGTCACCTCCAAAGACAAACACTCCCACTTGCTAAACAGAGAAGAAAAAGCTGCTGCTATTAATTATTAATGAAATCTCACACACAGCATTAGAGACATGGGCAATTTTTTTTGGCAAGTGTAATGAAAAAATTAATTGAATAATCATTCCATGTAAATAGTTTTAGATAAGCTTCTCTTCTTTTTTTTTTTTTTCCCCTTTCCCTCCTTCTCTCTCCCCCCCCTCACACTTTCCACTTTTCAGTAGAGAAACATTGTGATATATTGCTTGGAGTATTGTTATAATTCAGAGCATCCTGTGGCGAGCAGTGGCTGTACTGGCTGGGGCCACCAAGTCCCTTGGGTCCAGGCAGCCTTATTTAGGGGATGCAGAGCAGCATGAGGGGGAAAAAAAGGCTGTTAACATTTACTGCTATTAGGAACACTTCTAAAGAAACCAAAATGCTTGATTTATAGGGTGTTGTTTTGTTAATGGCTTAGAGGGCCTGATCCTGTTAATGTCTATGAGTACTTCCAGTTTTAAGGGGGTTGTTGCCTGATGGGCGTCCCTGGGAGCCCACGGGGACCTTGTCCAGGCCCCATCTGTGTTTGGGACCATGTGGCTGTGGAACAACCCCCTGCCCTGCTGCAGTGGCCTGGTGTTTGAGAGATGCTGCTCTTGCCATCACTGTTCTGAGGGTGCTCGGGTGTCTGTCAACTTCATGCCTTAAACATTTCTGCTGGAGTGGGAGAAAGCACAACAATCCTTCCAAATTTTCTTTTCTCTTTTCCCTTCAGGGAGTTTTTTAACATTTCCTGAGGAGTGAGCCTGTATGTGACCCTTGGGCAGGGCTGGATATCCCTATGAGTTCCCTGGGGGCTGCACTGCCAAGAGCTGTGGGAGGGATTTGCAGCAGCCAGGCTCAGTGCAGCCCTTCCCAGCAACCCAAAGCAGAGGCAGGACCAAACCACTGATTTCTTCCGAAATGCCAGACCCTGGGGCTTTGCTATCTCCTGTGAAACCAGTGAAAAAAACCCGTGTTGTGCTGTACTCTGGTTCCCACATCCCATTGGAAACAGTCTGGCTTTTTCTCTCTTCTGTATTTCAGTGAAAAATACTTTCCATTAAAGTTTATCTTAGAGAATCTTCTTTGGGATTTCCAGCTCTCACTCCCTAACATGGAATATTTATAAAGATAGAAACCTTTTTTGCCTCTATCCATGAAACTTCTCAATTCTTATTACTCTACAAAGTGCCATAACTTTAGGGAAGAACCAAGAAAGAATATCTTTTCAGAGGAATTTCTTATGGCTTTTAAAATTAACAATCAAAAATACACACCAAAATAACCAACCCACCCAAGCCACCTTTTTCCCCTCCTCTGTAGGGTCCTGAGTGCTCACAGATGCTCAGCAGGACCACAGGGAAGGGATTCAGGACTAGATTGTGGTGAGCCTGTTCAACATCAGCATGGATTCAGCAGAATACATCACCTTCCTGCATTTTGAAGCCTAAAATGGCCACATTCCTCGAGCTGTGATCTGCCCCATCATTAAGATGAAGTAGACAAATTTTAACTCTAACTCTGCTGACTTTGCAGGAGTCATAGTGTGATAGCATTCCCTGTTACAGTTTGGCCATGTGTCTTTTTCAGGTCCCCATCTCACCTGACATTGAATTTTCATCTTTCTTGCTGTTCCCTGCAGTTACAATGATGTTCAAACAGTGTCTTATCATTAAATCAGCCTACACTGAACCAGGCAGTCACCTGCTCTTATGCTTTTTCACACTTGCTCAGCTGCTGCATCACTCTGTCTTTAAGCCAAACCAAAAGGGGGAGAAATAGAAATTATCTGTTGAAATGGAGCAAGTGCCTTGTTGCTGCTTGCCATGCCTGGAGTTTCCATGAGTTGCCACATTTGAAATTTCTGAGTTCCCTAGTTTCTTTTGCTTTAAATGACATGAGTGTGTAACTGTCCCTTAAAATGACAGGAGCCCAACTTATTGCTACCTTGGGATCTAGCAAGATGAATTTTGTGTGCCATGGACCCAGGGCAGCTCAGTGGGGTGTCAGAGATGAGAAACAGGAGATGGCTCTTTCTCAATCTTGGCTTACAGGTCTGGCTAAATATCTGTAACTCTTCTCTGGAGCATGTTCTTCAATTGCCAGATATGTCACAATTGCAATGTTCACAACGTGTGTCAAACCCAAACAATTGAGGTGGTACCTCGTTTGCAGAACACACACGCCCCTGTCCCCCCCTCCCCCCGCCCCCATCTGCTGAGCTGTAAAGAAGTTGCTTTGAGAGTTAGAGTAGACCTGTTGCTCAGTGGGAGTTATGAGCAGCTGTCATTTCCCTAAAACTCCCCCTGCTCAGCCATTTTATAACCTGGGTCTTCCAGTTCACGGTGTGATGAAGCTCAATGTGCAATTATCTGTGTGATTCAGTCCAAAATCACCAAAACTTAGTTCCTGTAGGGTTTTCTTCCCCACTTTTCAGTATCCCTGGTGTTACTGAGGCCATCTCAGGCTCGTTACCTGCTGGGATTTGGCTCAAATGCCTGTGGAAGGGGGTAAAAGTCCTTGGCCCACAGCAAAACCACGTTTTCTGCTGGGGCTGGTGCTCAGCAGTGTCCAAGCACAACCCCCTTCCCACAACAAAGTCTTGGGACTCATTTGTTCCAATTAAAACCAGTAACTCCAGATGAAAACCAGAAGAAACACACCAGTATAAAACAGGGTCAAAGGCGAGATGACAGTCTGCTCCCACAGACACTGCTGTTCTTTTTCCACTGATGTTTTATTGCCCTCTCATATAAATCAGGTCTTTCATGGTTTTCAAGGTTTGGTTCCATGTGGCTACCCTCTGCTAAAGTGTCCATTATCAGGTTTCAGGGCTCTGTTTAAACTTTTAATTAAAATAGGAGTGAGTAATCTATAAACAATGTAACATTGGTCTTTTTTTTTTTTCTTTCCTTTTCTTTCTTTTTTCCCCCCTTCCCCTCCTCCCTGCAAAAGAGCCATCTGAGCCTCACCCCTGTTCTGTATGGCCTGGCAGGCAGGCAGCACTGCTCTTCCTGGGTTTCTAATTTGGTGGTCTGTAGCTTCAGACAGCCCAGCTCTCCCGGGATGTGCAGCACAGAGAGGGAGGGCTGAGCAGGACACACCCACAGGAGATCGATACCTTTGGGACTCGAGTCTTGCATCTCCCCAGGAAAAGACTGTGGGAAAGGGGCTTTCTGTGAGGAAAGGGAAAGCTTTAAGGGCTGTCTGCTGGGCAAAGCCTTTATCTCATGGTAGGGGTGACCCTCACCGTGGTGGTGTTATTCCTACCTACCTCACCTTTGTAAAAGGTCCTCATGGACAATACCCCAAATCCAGGCAATCTTTCCAAGAGCACTCAGCTCCTGCCTGTGCTGCCAGAGAGAGCTTTGGAAAGAGGTTATTGAGGCCATCATCACCTGGATGTCTCTGGAAGGGCTTGGGGTTGTTCTAACATCCAGGTTTCAAATGGTCAGGGTGCTGCAAAACGACCTCAAAGTCTTGTTCAAAAATACCAGAGGGGGGATTATATCCTCATCTTTTTAGGAATCTGGGCTAGGTGAATTTTGCTTTCTCGCAGAACTGCCAGTCTTCAAGCTGATCTGTAGCAAACATCATGTCTCTAAGTGCATGTTGATAAAGAGTTTTCTTGAGTCTCTGTGTTACTGTTATCTCTGTCATAAAATAAGTATACTAGCCCATCTCATGAGACTGCACTGGAGAAGATTGATTAAAATCTTCACATAAAAAGCAATGGACTCCCAAAAAGTGTTTCTGTACAGACAGTAAGAGCCAGGTCCTTACCTTACTCTGTTGCTTTGTTAGAGTCAGTGGATTTGTCACTCAAAAAAACCCAAAACCAAAAAAAATCCCAAAAATGTGGAGTCAGAGGAGAGCATGAGAAGCTCCTTAGTGTAAGTGGGGGCTGCTCCCCTCCCCTGGCCCTTCCCAGTGCCCAAAGCTCGTGCCGTGAGCCACTCACCTTCCCCAGAGCCCGCAAGGAGAGGCAGAGGACGCTGCAGCTGGATTGCCACATCACTCTCCCAAGGTTGTTTATTTATCAGACATCTGCCTCTGGTATAATTAGTGTCACCCTCTGCCTGTGCTCCTGCAGAGGAATGGGCTCAGTCACGTGCTGGGGAAGCTGTGAGTTGAAAGTCTCAGCACATGGGAGTGAATAATGAAACAAGTGGGTCCCTCTTCCCCTCGCTGGTGGGCTCTATGGGGGATGCTGAGCTCCATAGGCAGCTTTGTCCCCCAAAAGTGTTGCTGTTGTTGCTTCTCATGGGAGTCTCCCAAAGGCAATTGACAGTTCATGGTGGGAGATGAAGTGCAGATGCTGCTTTGAGAGGAATGCTGAAGAAGTCCATCTCAGTAAGGATGAGGAGGGCCTTGGATCATCTTGCATTGACTCTGCTGTAGCTCCTGTCATTTCCAGAGTCCCTCCAGCTCTGCAGCCCTCTGTGATTTTGTGTAAAAGAAACCGGGAAAGGCTCAGTACACAGATATGAAATGTTGGTGCCAGAGATGTGGGAGCTGCTCCTGCTGTTGGCCACGGCCAAGTAACAGTGCTGTGGGTGCTGAGCTGCCAGTGGCAGGAGGTGCTGCAGAGCTCACGGCCCTACAGCCTGTTCCCAAGGAGGCTTACAAGGTCTGGGGGTAACTACAGTGTGTTTTAGAGTGGAACATGAGAGATAGACTGTGCTGGTGCTGGCAGTGGGCAAAGCTCAGATCACCTTTAGGAACTCAGAGACAGGTGAGGGAGAAGCGAAAAATACCAAAGCTATGATTGCCTGGTGCATCCCTGTCTCCTCTCTGTGGTTTGGTTTGTAGATTTTTAGCAGCTCTGTACTGAATTTGGCAGAACTTTCTACATCCACCTCTGCAGGGTTGGCTGCGCACTCTGGCAACTCCTTTGCTGTTTTCCTTTGGGAATTTGCATTTTGTCTTAGGGCTCCCCAGGGTCTGTAATTCTTTGCAGGATGGTAGGGCAGTTGGTAACTTGCCAGCAGAGCACACAGAACTCTCACAGGTGTCCCTGGGCAGAGCTGGCAGCGCAGCAGGAGGGCGAGATGCAGACGTGTGGCTCGGAGGTGTCTGCTGGGAGGAGGGACACAATATTTCAACTCCATTGATTCCTGGAGGGCCATCTCCCTGACACTGATGGGAGAGGTTTAGCTTCAAATTAATCCAGGCTTCGGATCAATGGGGTAAGATCAATGAGTTCAGGATAAACCATCCTGTAAGAGCTACAAGCTGGTTCACTGCATGACAAGACGAGCTTGCTTCAGCTGCTGGAGGTGCGAGAGTATGCGAAGCTCTGTGGATTTGAGGATGGACGTGGTGGGATCCCCATAAGTCTGGCATGGAGGGGCAGATCAGAGCTCTCACAGAAGGGGCAGGCTGGTTTTCATAGTCATAGAATGATTTGGGTCTGAAGGGACCTTAAAGACCATCTAGTTCCAACCCCCCTCTTCCATGGGCAGGGACACCCCCCACTGGACCTGGTTGCTCCAAGTCTCATCCAGTCTGGCCTTGAACACTTCCAGGGATGTGTTCCTGTTTTGCATGGGGGCTCATGCTGAGGCTTGGCACTTTAGCACTGGGTGCCCAAGAGCAGATCTACAGCGTGAATGTCCTTCCTAGAGTATTTCTGTGGATGTGGGAGAAGGACCAACCCAGCTTATTATGGGGGATTAGAGCTATTAATGTAGGTTGCCATGGTGAGTAATTAAAATCTTCCCACACGTCCCACTCCTGCACCACAGCAGGTGCCCTGCACAGCAGATGTTGTGCACACCACATGCACAGGAGCAGCTTTTGTGCACAGGAGAAACCCACGACATGGTTTCACCTCTAGTTGTCTTGGTCAATGAAATGGTCCCTGGCTTGAGCTTAAATAATGCTTTTAATGCTGTTTTGCACAGCACGGAGGAGCTGCAGGGTACAGATTGTAATCCGTGGATGTTTTCTGTCTTTGAGAATGTCTTGTGTTGTTCATAACTGTTGTAAAATGCATCAGATAATTGCATTAAAGAAATAAAACCTCTGAGGATGGCTGTGTGCCTTGTCTGGTACTGAGCTGCCAGTTCTGCATAGCCTCAGTTACCTGAATAGGTGTTTAACACAGCTCCCAGATCCTGCAGACTTTCAGCCTCAGTGCTGGGTCTCCCCTGTAACACTGGAGCGTAAACTGTACTAAGATTTTTTTCCTTTGCTTTGGGATGTCTGTGGGAATCCCTGTGATGATGACAGGCACTGAGGTCAGAGCTCTGTGTGCTGGAGCACAGATCTGTTCTTGGGTCCATGGATACAGGGCATCCAGCCAACCCAGAGCTGAAAGATGATCAGTTCATCCCCAGATAGAAAACACAAGGTCTGTCATGTCCCAGTTCTGGCTTTAGTGTAACTTACCAGACTGCTTCTTGCTGGGATTCTCCATTTCAGCCCTTGAAAAAAAAAAAAAAAAAACAAAACAAACCACCAAACAACAAAACCAGCATCTGACTTTGCTTTTTTTCCTCCTTGTGGATTTCTTTGCAGTGCCTCTATTATAATTGTTTGAAGGGGTTAGGAGGAACCATGGACAATTGCTCCTGTGCTTCTCAGGGGAAATCTTTGTACTGAAGTTTGTGCAACCTCTCCTCCTTCCTTGCTCCTCTCTGAAAAGCAGGTTGTGAGCCCGACTTTGGTCAGAAATCTGGAGATCCCCATCCAGTGAGTTGGTCACTGGTGCAGCAGCTGGCAATCCCAAAATTTAGAGAGGAGGGAGCTGGTGGGACCAAGGGAAGAAAACCACTGTCCCATCACCCCAGTGCACCCCTGGTGCTGGGCTGTGGCTGGGGCGAGTCCTTCCCAGGGATCAATTGTGCACGGAACAAAAGCAAAGCAGGAGTGAAGAGCAATGATCATGTGAGACAAGAGAAACTTGAGAAGTACACCACAGGTTCACTTAACTCCTGCTTGGTCGATAAGCTGCTTATTGAAACACATTATTCTTCTGTTCCTGATTCCCAGAAGTGCCTGAGCTGCCTGGAAGGCCGTAACCAAACGGGCTGTGTCCTCGGCTGCCATTGATTTTAACGGAGGAAGACAGAGCCCTGTGTAATAAAGTGTAAATGATGATTCCCCCAAAATGAATAGCACGGTGGTATGACAAAAGGGGTGATTATCATGGAGTTATTTCATATTCTTGTCTTTGCACACCCGAGTGTCTGGCTGGCTCCTTGGCAGCCTTGTCCCTTGCATGGCTGTGGTGCTAATTTAGGGCTATGACCAAAGCAACTGGGCTGGAAGGTGGGCTGATCCCCACCCAGAGGGGAAAAGTAAATAATTGAATTTTTGTTTCACTACTCTGATATCGTGCTACTTAGGCTATTCACAGTTTAAGAGCAGGTATTTCGTTTTTCACTATTTAAAACAAGAGCTCCTGTTAAAGCAGTGTGAAATACAGATTTCTTTGAATTTACTGGCTAAACAAAACAATGCTTTGGATGAACATTTTTTTTCTCCTTTGAGTGAATGAAAAAAAGTTAGAGTTACCAAAAATGCCTCGTGCAATGACAAATTACATGTTTTGGTTTGGGGAATGGAAGGGAACAGCAGTGAGAACATTGATGCTTTTAAGTTAAATTCAGGTAAATATAAAAGAAGAACAACTAAAAACATTGTGCCCAGAAAATATTTGAACTGAGCAGTGGGTCTAAGGGTGATTTTCCTGTTGATGTTGGCATAAATTTTTTGATTTCAACATTACCAAACTTAGTCTTCTTTTTGCAAATATACGTTACCCAAGAGAATTTGCATGGCCTTAGCCATAATATAACAAATACTAAAATCTAATTTTAAAACCCAATGTCACTTTCCAAAAGTAAGATCTCAAGTATATATGGGTTATATATAAGACCAGATGAGTTCTATTTTCAAGGATAGTTGGGTGGCTCTTTTATTTTGACATTTATTTCAAAATGAGCTTGAATAGAAAGAATAGAAAGATATATGCTTAATTCAGCCCAATGCAGCAGCAGAAGAAGAACAAGATTGTTGTAACTCAGTAGTTCCCACAGCCCAGCCTATGGCTGCTCTTTGCCACAGAGCTGTAAAACGGGCTGTGAAGCAGGGACAAAGTGCCCAGGGCACCCTGATGTGCGGGACCCCTGCCCTGTGTGGGAAGGGAGGTGCTGCCGAACCCCTTGTTGGTTGTGCTGTGCTGGTGCCTTAGAAATCCCCATTTTACAGCAGTGCACTGGCCATCAGAGTTGCATCTGCTGTTAAAAAATCCAGGAGGATTTTATAACATCCCCTTGCAAGATTAGTATTTGCCATGGCCCTGACCCTGAATGCAGCTGGATTGAGGGAAAGGCTCTACCCTTGGTGTGGGTGAATACTTGTAACTGGAGAGCTGCATCCAGGTCTGGGGTCCTCAGCACAAGACCTGCTGGAATGGGTCCAGAGGAGGCCATGAAGATGTTCCAAGAGCTGGAGCCCCTCTGCTGTGGAGGCAGGCTGGGAGAACTGGGGGTGTTCAGCCTGCAGAAGAGAAAGCTCCGGGGAGACCTCAGTGTGTCCTTTCAGTACTTATAGGTGACATAAAAAGTCAGGGAGGGTGACTTTTTACGAGGGTAGATAGTAATAGGACAAGGGGGAAGGGTTTTAAACTACAAGAGGAGAGATTTAGATTAGATATTAGAAAGAAATTGTTCCCTGTGAGGTTGAGGAGGCCCTGGCACAGGTTACCCAGAAAAGCTGTGGCTGCCCCATCCCTGGAAGTGTCCAAGGCCAGGTTGGACAGGATTTGGAGCAACCTGGGATAGTGGAAAGTGTCCCTGAACCTTCAAGGCAGAGGGTGAGAACAAGATGATCCCTTCAAACCCAAACCATTCTGTGATGCTGGATTTGGTGTTTGTCCTGCTCCAGCTGTCTGGGCACTGGGGACGGCTCTGCCTGCCCTGCCTGCAGCAGCTCCCACAGGGACAGCCACCACCATCAGTCTGACCTGGTTTGTCAGCACCCCATTGATCACAGCCCGAGGGCAGGACCTGCTGCCAAAGGGCAGCCCTGAGACCATCACAACAGAGGCTTTTTTTCCACATTACTGTATTAAGGCAGAAGCTGATGCCGGTAACCCCCATCCTCACCTGCATCCTTCCTGGATGTTCGCTCAGCTTCTTGCTTCCCCAGCCATTTAACATCAGCTATGCCGTGTCCACACGAGCTGGGACAGCTAGGACTTGACTCTCTTCCCAAAGATGCTTCTTAAAAACCATTGCACAGTGCTGGTCCTTTGCCAGAGCTGATGGATGCAACGTCCTGGTTTACTGGAAATTCAGTGAGACAGAGAGTGGACACAGCATGGGAAATGGCAAAGCAGGGACTCGAGTGCCTGTCACTGCCTGCAGCAGCACTGAGAGTGCCTCAAACCCTCCTCACCCAGAGCAGCCCCCAGACTCCCAGCTGGCTTAAATGGGAAGATCAGTGCTGGGAGGTCTCAGCTCCTGGCTGCGCTGTTTGGGTGGGTGCCCCAGGAGGGAGGGGAAGGTCACGGCTCTGTCCCCTCCTTGTGCCCACAGCTGTTCCCAAAAGCAGTTGTATGACCTGAGATCTCAGTGCTGTTGGGGGCACTGAATGTGTTTTGATCTCTCCCTGCCAGAGGTCTCTTGGAGAGGTTTGGACAGTCCATCCTGGCTTTATAAACTGTTTAGGAGAGTTTAAAGCCATGTGAAGGTACAGGGCTAACCCAAATTCCAGCCAAAGCTGGGAAGCACCATGAATGGCTCTAGGGCCATGGCCCTCCCCCCTCATATTGCTTTGGGGGCATTTTCTTGTTGTTGTTTGTAGATTTTCAGAGCTGTGGGGTCCATCACCCTGAGAAGCCCCAGGGCACCAGAGCTCACCTGCATCTTATTTATAGCAAGAGCTGGACATCCACAGTCGCTCCTCCTCCTCCCAACAAGGACTCTGAGTGGAGCTGCTGATTGAACACCATGCAACCTCTTAGTTCACCTGGGTTTCTAAATTCCTGGAAGCCCTTCAGGCTTTCCTCTTTTAGAAATGCCACCAATCAGGTGATCTTTTGTCATCCTAAAAGCTCACCCAGTCACAGACAAGCTGGCATGAGCTGAGAACAAGGTGAAAAAAGACAGGTGGGAGTGGGGGCAGGTAAAGAGGCTGAGCAAAATCCTGGGGAACTGAACTCTTTTCCTCCTCTCTGTTTCTCTTCAGGTTTGTGTCCCACCACCCCCACCTTCCTGGAGACTGGTGTCACCCACAATAGCTTAGTTTTGAAAAGAAGGTGGAGAGGTAAAGGAGAGAAGGTATAATTATGGGTAGAATCTGGGAATTTTTTTTATCAGATTGTGACACTGTCGAATGCTTTCTGTGCAAAGTATACTGTCGAAAAGGCAGTGATTGTGCTTTTCCCACCACCATTATCAAAGCTCCAGTCACTCAAATCCTCCCTGTTATTAAATGCTGCTCTGCAAGTCTGCATTGTGAAGCTGAAGGATATAATCACAGGTGCCAGACATGGGGAGAGAGCTGATCCAAAGGTGTGAAAAAAAGAAAACACAAAGATGAGCTGAATAAAAACACATAAATGAGGTGTAAAAAATCAGATTGCAGGGGGCAGAGAAGGCAGGAGAAAAATGAAGCAGAAAAATAGTCCATTACTTAGGCTTCTTCCCCCTCTTTTGTTAATACAAAAGAAACTGGACAAACCCAAGCCAGTGCACTGGCCTATTTGTCACTGCTTGTCAGCCCTGCCTGAGATATGCAGAGCTTGAGGGGATTCAGGCACCTCTTGGCTGTGCTGTGTGTCCCAGGGCCGTTGGCCCCAGCACAGGGATCTGAGGGGTGCAGAGCCCCCACCAGCCCCGCACTCTGGTGTCCCACGGGGGCCTCGGCAAAGCCTGGCACCAGCAGCATCCCCCTGGATGGCTGCTGTGCTGTCCGTGGGACTGGGGTGACCAGGCAGCAAAGGAATTAGGAATTGCACCCAAGTGTGTTGAAATTAAAAATATTAACACAAACTTAGGGTCTTGACAGAATATTTCAAATTTTTTCTGCCAGAGCAAATGAAAGCTGTGTTAGAGCTTCTGATTCATGGCTGCACGCTGCCTTTGATGATATAAAATCATGTGGTGAACCCAGAAAATCCTTTGAAAACTAACGTCAGCTGCTCTGGTCCAGGGGTGTCAAGCTGGAAGGGTTTGCCACCACCAGGCTTTATGTTTCAGGGTGTTTTCAATCTCAACCCTCGTTGAAGTGGACACTTTCCTGCAGAAAATTTCCATTTTGATGAACTTGCATTTTTAGAAGACTTTCAAGCAGCATTAGCTCTGTCCTTTGAAGACAGCTTTGAGAAACCCAATCACCTTGATTTCCTTTAGATGTGGATATCTCCAGCTGATCACTCCCATGTCCCTCTGCGCTGCCTTTGTTCATTTTACAAAAACCTCTTGTCTTTTACCCAAGAGCTTGACCACAGCAAAACTGAAACCAGTGTCCCTGCACACATCCAGCCTTGTGTGGAGCCTCCCCCAGCATAATAGTACTGACTTTAGCTTGGGCTGAGCCTGTTTGTAGTCGATGTCAATTAGGACAAAACTGATAGAAGTGCATCACACAGCTGTTCTGCAATAGGTTTGCAAAATCCTTTGAAAAATGACACTCTGAGGTCAGCTGGTGTGACTCTGAACAGAGAAAGCTGCCTAACTTTTAATCTGGCTTATAGAAACGTCCCCAGGTAGAAGATCTGTTAATGGGCAAAGCAATAGGTACCTTTTCCTTGCATAAAATGCCAATAGCACATTAATGGAGCTCACACGACCAACCAGTTCCTGTTTCCCAGGCAGGGACAAAGATGCAGTCATGCTTATAACATAGAAAAACATAGATTTTTTTTTTTTTTTTTTTTGCTCTGCCTCAAGGCACCTTGAAAATTTGGCCCTATTGAAGTCAATAAGTTTGGGGTTTTTTTCTGGATTTTATCCTGACTCTTCTCAGAGGTAAAGTGAGCTCAGAGAAGGATGTGTGATCTCACCAGAGGAATTTCAGAGTAATGTTTGCTGTCCTGTTTTATGCATGAGGATAGGTGAAATAATCATACACCTTTCTTCCACCCTTTGTAGCCACTGCTCTACCCTTTCTTGCAAACATTTTTCTTTTTGTCACTCTGAATACCAGGGGTCAGAGCATCACTTGCAAGCTGAGCAGTACACGCATTGGGTGAGGCTAATTTTGAACACGGCAGGTCATCTCTGAAGCTAGCATGACCTTGGTTCAAATTCCACTATATTTCAATTTTTATGGATTTTCAGTGCCTCTTTTCTGAATGGGAACCTCTGAAATTATATACTGTGAGGTGCTATAGATCTGATTGCTGGCAAGGTTATCACAAAGGCGGGCGGGACAGTTTGCCATTACAAAGCTTCCAAGGTCTGTGAAATACTGACGCTCCAGACACGCACCACCGGTGTTTAGGGTCCAGTTTTCAACCTGACCCTCAGACCAGCTGAAATATGCAACTTTATTATCCTGGCTCTGTCACTGAGGAGAGTGATGCATGAATGCCCACCAGCCCTCACAGAGAGCTGCCATGCAGGACGAGAAGCCCTGCACTTCAAGGACACACTACAGACCTACCTGTCCATGTACAATTTGCCACCAGTTTTCTGCTCTCAGCTGCAGAGAGGCAGCCATGGACTCAGTGCAGGAGAGGACAGGTATTCTGGCCCAGAAACCAGGTGCCACCCTTGGGCGATGCACAAGGCAAAGGAGGTGACATGTTTTGAGCAGCACTGGAAATCAAACACTGTGGGAAAGAGTGGAGAGCCTACAAACCTCCAAAGCCCAAGCCATGATAAAACAATATTCATAGCTGGGATGATTTTGTGCTTTTCAAGTGTCAAATGGGATGATATCCAAGTTTGTAATGAAATGACATAAACCATATGCTCACTGCTGACGGAAGAAAGTGATTGATTTTTTTTTTGTGCAGTTCCAAAATATGTTGCTTTGGGGGCATTTTCTTGATGTTATTTGCAGATTCAGAAGGTTGGCTGATGAGGTGAGAATTGTCCAGCTAGTGCTGGCTTGGCAAGATTTACCTGACCTTCTGGTGAGCCAGAGGAATCAGCAGTGTTGACATTTGTTGGTGGATATCTAAGGCCACATGATTAAAGCACCTGGCAGAGCTCTGGGTATGGCCAGGGAGAAAAATAAGATGGAGTTTTTGTTTTGGGTGCAGACTTCTGCTATTTAAAACTGAAATCTTACTTTGCTACAAGCAATACTGAATCCATTTTAGATCTTTCAGTCTGACTGTCTAGTGGAGAGCAGAAATTTCGTGCAAGGAACTTTTTTATCCCAAGTTGTTCATACTCATATATAGATGACAGAAGCAGGCAAGACTTATACATTTCCTTTCAGGTGTTTACAGCTGCAGATTTCAATGAGAAAGCTCTTCTCCAGCTGTAAAAAGAACAATCAAACAGTGTAGCAAGAGGCTGATTGCTGCTCCATGGGGATCTGCTGCACACATTATAGACTATCTGCCTCACACGATAATGACAGACAAGTAGATGACCTTTCTATGCTAATGATTTGGCTCCTCGATGAATTCATCCTATGTGATACAGGCAACTTGTCTTTACGCAGTGATGGATCATGTCATGGGATCCCAGAGCTTTCATGTGTTAGTTAATGTTCTGTCAACACAAGCCCCTGAGAGATCGTCCCAGATGTCCTGGATGACAATTAAGCTCTCTTGAATAAAAGAGATGGTGCTGAGCGAGTCTCCAGGAGCTGACGCACTTCCTGCAACAACTGGTCCCATCCCAGTGGAAGCGTTCCCTCTGTCTGCTGCCTCACCTCCTGCTCGGAGCACGGAGCTCCAGGGCAATAGCAGGGTTAAAAATCTACAGTAAAATGAACTGGAAAATATTGATCCAATTTAAAGCTGCATTAAAAATGCCCAAATCGTTGCATCCTAGCATTAACTAATTTTTAAATACGTAATGGTTTTATCTGCTCTGCTGCACTTCATAATGACAAGTAAACGTGTTAGTAGTGCACACAACTCCTCCATTGCAGATATTTTGATACAGATTCTGTACCTGCCCTATCTCACACATCACAGCTCTGCAATAAAGTGCACTCTGAGAGAGAGTGGGAGTGGAATGCACAGATTATTCCAACAGGATTTGGGTGCCCAGCCTTGTGCCTGTCCTGCCCAAAGGCCACTGCACACCAGGGCAGCACTCCACACCTCCCTAAATAGAAGCCAATTTAAAGCAATTGAGCTTCAGCACAGATATTACAGATTACACTCGTGTTTACATAGGAGTTGAAGATGAAAATCAGAATGAGGGTGGTAGAAGACATGGTAAGAAATGTTAGATGTGTGAAGACTTTCAACCTGGCATGTAACTCTTTTGCAAAACCTGCAGAGAAACCTTGTGTTTATAACCCTCAGGGGAGGCTCCGTCAGCACCACATTCATGGAAGAAACTGGTGTCACTGCTTTTCTCCCCACAGGCAGGACTTTTGATGCACCCTTGGACCTGTGAGCTAAACCAGCAGGCACATTGCCCCATATTTAATCAATGCAGTCCTGCAAACTGCTTTCACTCAGCCCAGTTCTGCATGTTTTTAATACATCCTTCTGGGGTTTGTGGTTTTTTAGAGGGCTCATTTGCTTTGGGAAATGCTAAACCTTGCCTTGACTTCACAGAATCCCAGGTTGGAAGGGACTTCAGGGATCTTCTGGTCCAAACTTTCTTGGCAAAAGTACAGTCTAGATGAGATGGCCCAGCATCCTGTCCAGCCAAATCTTAGAAGCATCCAGTCGCTTCCCTGAAGAGAGTATTTCAGTGGCTGATTGTTGTAATTGGGAAAATTTTTCCTTATGTGTCCAACTGGAACCTCCCCAGGAGTATCTTGTACCCATTGCCCATTGTACTGCCCCGATCTTTTCCTTGTAAAAACGGAATCTTCATCTTCTTTGTAGCCACACTTTCAATACTGGGACATGGTGATAAGGCCTCCCCTCACCCTCCTTTTCTTGAGGCTGAACAACCCCAGCTCCTCCCTTTCCTCATATGGCAGCTTTCTCTTCCTTGGATCGTCTTTGTGGCTTTTTTCTGGACCCTCTCCAGCCTGTCCACATCTTTTTTCCAGAGAGGTGACCAAAACTTAGCACAGTATTCCAGGTGTGTCTTGCCAGCCACTGAGTAGTGAGATCGTGGCTCCTCTATGTCGATAGTGATGCCCTTACTGATGCAGCCCAGCATCCTGCTGACTTTTTGCGGAGCTGTTCACCACAACCCTTTGAGTGCAGGACTTGGTGGCTGTGACAGGTTGGTGTTGATCAAACCATGTCTCTGTTTCCCATAGCAAGAACCTGCCATGCTCCTGAGATCACTAACAAACATAGATGCCAGAGGGGTGAGATCATTTGTCATCATGCACCATCCGACCAAATCATGAATTCCTAAGGAATCACAGGCACTGCAATGTGCTCCCCTCACACTGCATTGTGCAGAGGTTGTAATGAGATCAGTCCCCCTCTTTGCTTTACAGTATATATTTTTATCTGAGTGAATATAAAGAGCAGACATTTTAACTGCATAAAGGTGTCACAGTGAGGTTCAGGCCCTGATGTAAGACATGATCTCCTCTGATGAGTGCAGGCAGCACCAGGCTGTGCACAGAAAAGGCTGTTAGCTGGTGTGGGGCAGGGGCTTGCCAAAATGAGACACACTTACCTGGTGCAGGCTGGAAACCTGGCCCAGGCATGGACTGAGGTGATGCTGAGTGATGGGATTCCTCCTACAGCCAAATTGCAAAATCTGATGACTTGGTTTTACCCCCCTTTAGCAGATTTAAACGAGGCAGTAGGAAAAGTTTCTTACAATGGGTGTGGAGAGGCACAGCTTGCCCAGAGAGGTGGTGGATGTCCCATCCCTGGAGACATGCAAGGTCAGGCTGGACGGGGCTCTGAGTTTACTGCTTCATGTTTTGTTTAGATCTCATCCAAACTGTGGTGGGAAGGGTGGGTAAGTGCTCCTCAAGGTTCAGTGTCCTCAGCTCAAAGCTGAAAGTCTTCATTGTTAAAAATTATTGTCATTAAAACAGGAAAATATAGTCATTGGGTTTTCTGAATAATAGATTCATCTGGTCTGTAAGAACTGAAATTACTGAAAATGCCAGGAAAGTTTTCAAGGTTTTTCCCCCATGAATTAGTGGAGAATATTTTAAAAATCAAGGAAGTCATGTATTATGTTAGTAATTTCCTTTGTTAAAAAAATCATTTCAGTCTACACAAAACCCTACCCACTTTGTAGAGGGATGTGACATGTAAAATATTTATCACCCTCCATAGTTTTTGTGCAGCCTTTGTTGTGTTGTCAGCGTGGGCCCAGGAGTGAGAAATATCGAGAGTGCTTCCATTTCAGATTTGGGACACAACAGAAGAGCTTTTGTCCCCAAAAGCTTGCCTACTCCCTCCAGCTGTAGTGAGAGGTCTTTAAAAAAAGAGCTTCAGTTTCTGATGGACATTGTGGCATTTTCTAAATGATGCTGCACCTGTTTAACTGAGGGTGTGATGTTTTAAACCAATTAGTTCAAATTGCAGAGGAAACCATGTCCTTATTCCTCTCTGAAATAGCTTGTTTTGATTAAATTAAGACTAAATCCCTATTAATACATTTATTAAAGGTCCTGACTGCCTGTATAACCCAAGCCAACCCAACCCTTCATCCAGCTTCCCCACGAAGCCCAGTGGGAACAGCTGCTGGGCTGAGCAGGGGTTAATCCACCTCATCCCTAAACTTGTCTGAAACTTGTGTGGCCTGGGGTCATTTCCAGCCTCTCATCCCCGTTTTGCTTCTCTCTCGTTATCTTCTGAGTGTCAGGGGGAAGGTCCCCGTGGAGCAGCACCAGCAGTGCCTGGAGCCAGCTGTGTTGTCATCATACCCTCTTGCTTCTGTAGCACATCCAGGGAAGATAGCATTCCCCTCATTTTGTACTTCTAGTATTTTATAAAGGATTTCAAATAGTTATCCCTTCACTCTCCAAGACGTGTCATGCCCTTGCAGGGGAGCAGTACCCTGCTCAGGCTGGGAGGAGTTTCCAGGAGCCTGTGTTTGGATATCAAATACTGACTTGTTTCCCTGGAGAATAAATTGCATTTGATGGCTGTGGTCCGGGTGTAATGGGTGAAAAACCACTCCAGGCAAAGTAATTATTGCAAATATTTCTCGTTTGGGTTACAGCACAGCTATTGTGTTTCACAGCCAGGTGTCAGAGAGGGTGAGCTTTACAGGAATAAGGGGATGCTGGTGTCCTGCTTTGTTATTAATTAACCATTCCTTAGAATGCCTCTTGGAGCCCAGTGAGTGCTTTCAGGAATGAGGGAGCTGCAGGAAAAATATTCACGTGTCTTCTAAGGATTGTTTTCAAAAGCTGGAGGATACTCCAGGCGTGAGTGCTGGAGCATGGTTGAGGTGCTGTGGCAACCTCCTCCTCAGAGGGAACAATACAGACCTCTAATCCCTGTTGTGGGGTCATCGAAAGGACCAGTCATACCGAATGTGATCAAAATTCACATTTCTCTGGTGGAAAAAATTTGACCTGGCATTTTTCACTGTCTTGGTGTCTTTCCTTTGAAAGGTTCCTTTGTTCTGCAGGTCTCAGGGTGAAATTTAATCATGGCTCATGTAAATACTGATTTTTTTGACTGGCTGGGAGCCAATCTTAGATCATGTAGATACTTATGCCTGCATATACACACCATGTTAGGATTATTCCTGCCCTCCAAAGTGAGGAAGATCAGGGGCATTTGCTACTTCTCTGAAAACCTTGTGAGAGAAATGGGAAAGTGAAGGGCATCCTTATGGAATGGAATGGCATGGAATGACACTGAGCTTTATAGCTAGGGCAGCAACTAAAGGACTTCAGGGGTTTGGGTACTGCTGGTGGAGTGAGCTCATGGGCAGCTTTTCTCTCAGTGAATTGCTCAGGAACCTTTTCTGACAGGGTTTTCAGCTGCAATCATTCTTCAGGCACTTTGTCTGGTGTCATGGGCAGTTTGGGATGTGTCTGCTGCAAGTGCTCGGTGTTTGCAGTTCCGTTTTGCACGGTCTGTGAGTGGTCACTGAAGTTCTACAGCATCACTTGCATTTCCATGGGGTGTTAAATGAGGGAGCGACGAGTAACAGACTATGAAATTTGGGATGAACGCTAATTTATGCTGACTTGCGTGAAGCTGTTGTGAATTGCAGACATTTCCCCAATGCCCTGTGGTTTTCCAAGTGCTTGTGAGTCACAGCCAACCACTTTCATTCACAAAAATATTTACAAGATTGAATTTTTAACTATTTAATCAGTTCTGCAAGGGCTAGAATGTTCTTTTCTGACTGAACTTGCTGGAAATATTCACACACATTTCACTGGATGTGGATCTGGCCTAAATTACTCTAGCAGCATGTAATTATATACAAATACAAAAAAAATGCAAAGTGCATTAACTCAGAGCCTTCCAAAATTAAAAGCAAATGCTCAATTAAGATGAAAAAAGATGTGGCCTGAAAATTGCCTGTGAGACCCTCAAGCCAATGTAGTCTTGGCTATGGATATATCTTTTCTTGAGACAGAGGAACATTTTATGTTAGTTCTTTTCCCCTCATCCCCAATAGGAGCTGCTGGAAATTGTTCAGAGAATCTGGATTTGGGAATACATCTCGAGGGATATGGATTAGCAGGCAGGGGGTTGGTGAGAAGGTCAAAAAGAGAATGTATTGCATTGCTTTATGCCCACTGTGCTCCCAGCTGTGCATCTGCACATATATATCTATTATACAGTAGGGTATTACAGATATATGCATTTCGGCTTTAGGAAAGCTCTTCCTTTGTGCAATTACACTCACAGAATCATAGAATGGGTTGGGTTGGAAGAGACCTTTAAGATTATTTAGTTCCACCCCCTGCCCTGGGCAGGGACACCTTCTACTGTCCCAGGTTGCTCCAAACCCCGTCCAGCCTGGCCTTGGACATTTCCAGGGATGGGGCAGCCACAGCTTCCCTGGGCAACCTGTGCCACCCTCACATTAAAGAATTTCTTCCTAACATCTAATCTAATCCTCATCTTTATGAACAACTATAGTTACAGGTAATCAGTAAGACTGACTGATAATGGTTATTTGGAATTGTTTTTCCAAAGGCAGCGTACTCAAAACTTGAGTACTCAGGCCTGGATGCTGCTGGTGAGGCAGATGCAGGCAGAGGAGGGGTAACTCTTGTTGCCCACCTCATGCCAGCCCCAGTTCAGGTGAGCAGTGGTACTGGCAGCCCCTGTGTGGGCAGAGCCACGTGCCAGGCCTGGGCACGGGAGTGACTGGGCTGCCTGCCCACAGCAGGGGTTAGAGATGGCTTTGGTGCCTTAAATCCCTGGAGTAATCAAGCCTGACATACATTGCAGACAGCTTAGGGAAGGCCTTGTCCCTCCAGGCAGCTGCTGTGCCTGCCAGGCTGTGCAGGGGCTGCTCCCCTCCCTCCTCAGCCTCACCCAGCGCTGCAGCACAGCCTCATCCTGCCTGGGCAAACAGCAAACTCACGAGCTCCCCTTTATTGAAACCATCAGGCTTGGCTAAAATCTCTGGTCTCACAGCAGAGCCAATGACTTCATCCTTGGAGCTGCCTCCACGTAACCTTTGCTTTCACGGATCTATTAGGAAGCTCCCCGGGAGGGAAAGCCCAGCTGCCAAATAAATCACACATTCCCGGCAGAGAGGTGTGAGATGCTCAACAGGAACCTGAGCTGCCTGGAAAGGGAGAGACAGGGGATCTTCTGCAGAGATTTTTCAAGCTTGTCCAGGTGATGGCTGGGCCAGATCCTCTGCCAGAGCCCATCAGTATAAATGCACCAGTTCAGTGGAGTTCTGTTGCTCTGTTCCCAGTGAGGGTTTGGCCAGAGCCTGCCTGTGGGCAGAAAGGAGGGAGGCTATAGTCAACTGTGGGACTTTTTATTTTTCTATTTAATTAAAAGCAGACATACTTTTTTTTTCTTTTTGAAAACACTTGCAGTGAGAAACTATAATTCAGTTTTAGAATTTCCCATTTAATACTCCCCTAATGCCTGTGAAAAGGTTTCAGTTGCAGGTCACAATTTTAATCTTTTTAGACAATTAGCTGGTGAAGGACCCGGAGAAACACAGGTCCAGATTTGCTGGGCTTTGGGTAGGATCATGCAGGGAAGAGAAAACCTTTGGACTGAGAAGCTTTGCTAAAAAACAAGGTGGATAACACCTCCATTATTCCATTTCTTTAGAGATAGATGCTTGAGCGTCGATTTTGCATGATCCAGGGCTCATGTCAGCAACCCATAATTCAGACTTGGTTGAAGCCTGATTTCCACACGTGTATTTCCTTGTGTCTTCCACATTGCATCTGCTGAATCTGACAGAGCTGACACCAAAAAAAAGGGCCCTGGGCACCCAGACCTCCCCTCCAAGCCCTGTCCTTGTGGTCCAGCTTCAGCAAAGGCAGAATCAGCTGTGAGGGTGATACCATCTGCCAGAAGGTGCTGTCCAAAATCTCCTTTCCAGAAGACAGAGTGGGGGTTAAGGCCCTGTTGCTATGCCTCCAAAAGAGCAAGGGCTTGGCTGGAATTACAGGAGTTGTTTTACATCTGTCTCCTCCTGAGAGGAGACTGGGGGAAGAAAAATGAGATGTGAAACGTGTCTTATTTGTGCATCATTTAAGACTTATTTCTGAGAGTTTGGACAGTGGGATGAGACTTTCGGACTTGGGGCCTCTGTTTAAACTTACATAAAAACATAGATGTTGCTGGATCAGGTTTCTACTCCAGGCTTTTCTCTTGCAGACTTGCAATCCCCAGCTACTTCAGAAGAAGACACAAGAATGGAATAATCTGATACCATGAATTACTGGGTTTTATATTCTTCACCCCAGCTCCAGTGAAAACTTCACTGCTTTTGTATCAGAAATGAGAAAAACTTCTGGCTTCCACAGTTTTCGCTTACTCAGATTCTTCATCACCATTAACTGTCAGTCCTAAAAGGTTTCCCAACCTTTGGGCCTTCTCCATGCCTGGTTTTGCTCACTGTTTTGTGAGCTGCTTCTGCTGCTACAACAGAAAATTAACTGGGGACTTTGAGAGGAGGTATTTCGGTCTGCCTAGATGTGATTCCTGTTTGCAGTCTTTGGACACTAAGAGATGTGGACAAGAGGAAAGAAAGCTGAACATAAGTAAGTCTGGTAGGTAGCTGGGCAGGTCAACATAATGTTTGTCTTGGCACTGGAGAATTGATGCTGAAGATACAACCACCTCCAAGGACTTTGTGTGCAGCCCATGGGAGGTTGGGCTGCCCCCAGCACTGCAGCAGATGCTGATTAATGGCACCCAGGTGAAATCAAGGCTACCTAAGATGGTCCATATGCTCTTCATCAGCCTGCAGCTGTTCTGCCATGACTGTCTCACAGCAACAATAGGAGCAACACGGACACATCCTCGCAGGTGAAATGGTGGTTTCTCCTGCTGTTTGTAGCTCTTCCTTTCCAGGCTGCTGTACAAAGCTCCCTATTTATGTGCTGCAGTCATGCTGTCAAAGAATAAGTAATCTCTTTCATACTTACTGAGCTGCATGGTCACCAAGGTGTAATATCTGATGGGCAACAGATGTCTGCTTTCTTCCAGAGTTTACAGCCTTGTATTATTGCTGTTATTTGCTCTGGCTCCATGCTGCCGGGGAGTGGAGGAGGGGCAAGTGCTGATGCTGCCTGCTGAATGAATGGCACCTACAGTCTTCCTTTTGCTTTGGGGGCATCTGTTTTAAGTGCTTGAATAATACACAGTGCTCGCAGACCCAGCGTTTCTCCTCAGAAATGAAATCGTGTCTCCTGCAGTGGAAATTCCTGGTTTATTCAGATAGCCTTTATTCAAACACAGCTGTGTTCAGCTGAGGGAGACTTGTTGCATTTCTCAAATGTCCCTGTGCCTGTACAATGCCACAGAAGATAAAACAACCTGGGAATAAGGAGAGGACCATTTCTCCTGAGGAAGCCTCTCATGAATATGACACACTTTACCTTTGCATGAGCTGTCTGTGCTCAGGGACCAAGCAGGGAGCTGTGTCTCCCATGGTGTCAGCAGCAGTTCAGGCACAGAGTGTGCTGCTTCAGCTGGCTTGATAGAGAGAGTGAGATAGATGGTGCCTCTGACTCTGCTCCAGTTCTACTGCATCCTTTTTGCTTTTGAAAAAGTGTTGTGCAGCCCTAAACTCCCACTTGGATACCCTCCAGGGAGCCTGGTTTAACACCTCATCTGAAGGACACGATATGAGTCATTAAAAACATTTTTTAGGAGTCTGGAGGTGACCTATGGGGCTCCAGGAGACTGGTTTCTGTAGCAGCAAGCAGCCACTTTGTACCTTCCATCCCTGAGCAAGTTTGTACCTTCCACCTTGTCATGCTGTTGGCACAGCAGTCCTGCCCTCTGCAGAGAGGACTGGGCTAATCCTGGACTGTTCCCAGGAGCTCCCATGGGAGCTGCTGGCAGCGAGCTACGGGCACAGCCGTGGCTCAGACAGGCTAAATTCAACCCAGGCCCTGAGCCAAATGCTTCCTGCTGACTGCTCTTCAGCAGCCCCTGGTCAGTACTTTAAGCTCTTTGCCCCGTGTTTCAGGAGTGCTGAACTCTCTACTCTGATATCCTCTGTGCAGACAAAATATTCCAGCTGTCTGCAGCAGGACCCATGATCCACAGGCAGGATAGCTGGGGAAACACTGGATCCATGATCCACAGGCAGGATAGCTGGGGAAACATTGGGATGTGTGGCCCATCCTCCCTCACCGTATCTGGCCATCTGAGTGGACTGGTGTGACAAAGGTACATCCAAGAGTACCCAGCAGAGCCACTGTGGAGGTGGCTTGGTCCCTTTACATATAGTTACTGATGGAATTAAAACTAATAGGCTTTAAAAATTCCCCTGCCCTATCCTGGAGGTGCTGTGGCACCTGGGAGCTGGATACCCATCAGTGGCTCAGCTGGGGCTCCTCTCTGTGCCTGTTGAACTGCTCAGACTCACACCTGGAAGCCTCTGTCCCTTCCCAGCCCTACCACCCACAGTGTTATCAGCATGGCCCTGGTGCAAGGGATGAGTCAACACTTCCTGACACTTGGCTGCATGGCAGCCACAGACAGTTTACTTTGGCAGGCATCGGGGCTTTAAAACCCTCAGGAGGCTGGGACGATGGAAAAGGATGTATTCCCCTCGATGAGTGCATGATTCAGGCATTACAGCTGGAGGATGGAAGAAGAAATGCCAGCTCAGGGATGTAATTTGGCTCCATGGAGATACCTAAGCCTTGTCTGCGCTAATACTTCTAGTAATAGGTATTAAATTGGCTCATGTAGACATGGCCCTGAAGGGCAAGAAAACAACTTCACATCTCCTTTGTAACCTCTCTCTCTCTCTTTCCAACTCAACGTTTTTTTATACTCCAGGCACAGTGTCTTTCCTGCTGTCTGTGTTATGCTGTAGCCTGGAGGTCCTTGAATGCAGCTTGCAGTGACAGGAGCCGTGTGCATGTTTAGGAGGGAGACCCACAGGGAAAGGTTTAAAATCCCTGTAAACTCAACAGGAAAAGGAAGCATTCCCTCGTTTTACAAATTGAGAGGTTGCAGGGGGTTAAATTCTGATGGGACATGGCTGTGGCCCCTGGTGCTCCTCTCTGTGGAGCTCTGTTAGGTGGTAGGACTTGCTGCATGAGAAGTGGCTTCCAAATCACTTAGTAATATGTGACAAGTGCAGGCATCTTCCTCCCTGCCAGCACCGGGTTACTGCAACATACCTGGCTGTAAAATGCCTGGCTTAATCCTCCCGTGTTTCTGGAATAGCATCCCAGGGCAGAAAGGAGAGGCTTGTCTGTGCTATTGGTGACCAGAGACAGAACATGAACCTGCCTCTCCTCAAGCAAAGTCTGGTGTTTGGCCACAGAAATCTCAGGAAACAGCTTTTCCAATCCAGTGTGTTCATCTTTGTTGCAATCTGTTCAGGCAGAGCCATCCACAGCTACTGCCTGGCAGGAGGGTCTCATTCTGCTGCAGAGCAGCAGTACTCTTCATTTTTTAAGATGAAAAGGCTTTTATGCAGTCTTTCTGAATAACAAGCTCCCATGTCACAAGCTTTTGTCATCATCCAGGTTAGCCTTTGAGAAGCCAAATGCTTTTCCCATTGTCTTTGTAGGTAAAACAAAAGGAAGTGCCACCTTTCTACAACCTCTGGAAGAAAAGGCTGCTGAGGTGCTGCTCAAGTGACATTTCAGATCACAGCTTCTTACAAGCCTGGCTCCCTGGTGGTTCAGGAGCTGTGCATCTGATCAAGGCCTCTGCAGCCTCAGATTAATACTGTCAAACATAATGATGGGACTCAACAGGGCTGAGCTGCATCAAGCTGAGTCCAAGCCAGGAGATGACTGTGCCTGTCTTATGGTGGTCTTTTTGCAGTTTATGTGTCATTTAAAAATGCTCTATTCAAATCCTGTTTCTTCCACAGTCCTCTCTTAGCAGGACAAATGGGCCCTGGCTCCTTTGGGCACATCCAGGGCTGTGTGTGCATCCATGTTACAAAGGTATTTGCACCTGGAGTCCTGTCATGACCGGAGTAGAAGGTCTCCTAAGCATCCAGCACATCTCTTAGGTTGGGTCTATTTCCAAGGTAAATGCAAGTATTTGCAGACAAACTGTGAAAAAAAATGCCTTGCCCACTCTGGGAAAGAGAAGAGAGGTCTGGAGGAACATTACAAACTCCTGGCTTGGATGGCAATTCTTGTCTTTTCTAGGGGCTGTACCCCCAGCAGCACTGAGTGATTTCAGTGGTGCATTAACAGCCAGACCAGTAAACCAGCTATTCTCCCCAGCAGGACTTTATTCTGAAGGATCTTTTCTTTTAATTGCTGCCTTTACACTCCTGGTGACATCTTCCTGAGTGAAAAATAGACTGGGAGAAACCTTGGGCCATTATGTGTCCACTGGTGTGTGTTGACTGAAAAGAAAATTTGCACACCTGACCTGACCCTGCTTAACCGTGGGGAAAAACAGTTTGCTCCTCCTTGGGACAGCAGAGCTCTCCTTATGACTCAGAGTAAGGATGAGCAATCCCAGAAAAGGCCCAATCATAATCTGTGCTCCATTAGCACAACTACCAAGGTACCCCAGTCCCTTTTATCACCCGTACCATGGCTACTGGACAACACTCTCAATAAAGGAGAGGAAAAGTCCCACAGGCTTTCCCAAAATGTCATAGAATCATAGAATCACAGAATCGTTTGGGACCTTAAGCTCATCTTGTTCCAACCCCCTGCTATGGGCAGGGACTCCTTCCACTAGCCCAGGTTGTTCCAACCTGGCCCAAACTTCCAGGGATGGGGCAGCCACAGCTTTTCTGGGCAACCTGTGCCAGGGCCTGCCCACCCTCACAGGGAAGGATTTCTTCCTAATATCTAATCAAACCCTGCCCTCTGGCAGTTTAAAACCATTAGCTTTGTTCTATCTCTGTCTGTCCATGTAGTCCCCAGAAGTCCTTCTCCCTCCTTTTTATAAGCCCCATTAAGAAAGGCCACAATGAGGAACCTGAAGCAATGTTTACATAGTTTTTCTCCAAAGAGTTTAGGAGTGTAGAATGTCATTTAGCAATAGCATGGGGAAGGGGGAAGAGAGAAAGAAAGCACTGTTCATACAATCGTGGAATATCCTGAGTTGGAAGGGACCCACAAGGATCATCAGGTCCAGCTTCCTCTTGGCTTGGTATGTCATGGCTTGGATCAGCTCCTGCCCTGGTCAGATCAATGTGTGTCCTCTGAGCTTGGGGGGTTAAAAAACCCAATAATCTCTAAATCCTTTAGTTCAGTTTCTAAATTCCACCCCCCCTTCAGCCCACCTGTGGAATCAGCTCACAGAGAGATGTGGACAAGCCGATTCTTTGCTCCCTAAATCTTAAGGAGCAATGACTGGGCCATATGTATTTCCCTGCTTATCCCTGTGTGACTTGGAGTTCAACACGTAATGGTGGAGGAGCCTTTGTTTGAAAGGTTTTCTCATGATTTGACTTCAAAGAAAGGTTTTTTTCACTTGGAGTTTTTGGCAACTCTCTTGAATATTTTTAGATTATCGTGAGATCCTGTAAGTGCCTCCAACAGCAACAGGTTTGATCTCTTCTCCTGCGATACAGTCTGAACAAATAATCTCTGATCTTAGTGCATGTGGCATATCAAAGTGATTTGGCCTGGTCTGTGCAATATATTCTCTAATAATCTCCCCCTTACCTGTAAACTAGATGAAAAAGCATACACAAACACCCCAACTGTTTGATGTTTTTCCTCTGAATCAAAAAGACCTGTCTCCATGGTCCTATTATCTCCTCTTATTAAGTATGTTTTCATGCTGTGCTTTTTTTTTTTTTTTTGTGCCCACAGTCAATAACAATTTAAATGATACTCTTTGATGACCTTTGTTCACATCATTTATTTCCATCTCCTTATCTGATTTTGCCAACAGGACCTAATTTGAAAGAGGCTGCAGTTCAGCAGCAGGAGGGATTTAAACACTGTTAAGACTGACATTTTCCCTCATCTCACATCCCATGGGGTACCTGATTGCAAATTTATAATACACCAGAGGTCTTGCCATCAGAAGATACAGACTTACAGTAACAGCAACTAATTTAAAAAAGATCTCCTGCGCATCAGTGTCTGGGGCTGGTTTACACAGACTAATTAATCCTTATTTGACCTGAATTAACTCTTAATCTGTGTGAAATGAGAGAGCTTTACTGGGATACAGAAAATTTTAAAAGATGGAAAATCCTTTCAGAACAGGAGGTTTCTGCAGCTGAGTGACTTGTAGATTAAAATCCTTGCTGGCTGCTGCTGTGGAAAATTAGCCACTTCATTTTTTCCCTCTTCCCACCCCCATGTTACTAATCAGAAGGGAGAGGGCCAGGAGAATTTTTGCTGCCAGCAGTTACTGTCCCTTGGTAAGAAGAGCAGAACAGTCAGCCCTGCTGTTTCCCACTTATATCTTGGGTTTATCAAAGAAGTCAGAAAGATGGCATGAGGGAGAAAGCTCATTTTGGAGCAGATCTTCCTCTTGACACCCTCAGGCTGCACAGTCTCCAGGTGGGATGTGGCTTCTCTGCTCCTTGGGAGCTCCTTGGCAAGGGCTGCAGACATGAGCACTGGGGGAATACAGAGGAACCACAGTAGATTCTTCCCAGGAGCCACTCAAAGGTGGGGAGGTGTCCCCACTCCATATCCCTGGGACTGGGGAACCTGCCCCCCCAGGACAGGAGACTTGTACAGTTGGAAAAAAACAACTTTCAGGCTCAAAAGTTCATCTGTCAGGTTTGATAAAGGACAAGCCTGAACTGGTGTCCTCTCATGCCTGAGGACTCTGCCAGAGCACAAGGGGAGCAAATGGATCATCCAAGAATATGAAGGGATCAACACATCCCTGGCCACAGCACACCCTGATGCAGGGATCTTCTGGGTTGGAGACCAGAGCTGGAGACAGGAAATGTGAGTGAACTTTCACTGCTGAGCCCTGGGGCATCTTCATCAATGTTCATGGGCATGTTAAGGGCTAGCCAGCACTTTGGGAAGCTATGGAAACACATGAATGGCTGGAGAAGGTTGAACTTGTACATGTAACCTGGTGTTCTGCTTAGATTTTTTGGCACGTTGTGCCAAATGCTCCAGCTCGTAGAAATTGAGGCTCTCTCAGAGCTCACCCCTGCTTTGCCCTTGTCTGTATTTCACTGTGCAAAGATAGTCAAGAGATGCTTGAGGGAGGTCAGTAGACTGTCTGTAACATGGCAATGAGCCCATCAGGCCAGGTGGGAATATCTGCCAGTGCCAGGAGGGCAGGAATTTACCCTTCTCTGTTCTTGGCACCTTTCCCCCTACCCCCCCAGCCCAGCTTTAGTATTACTCTATTTGAAACTCTAACTAATAAAGGACCACCACACCATATCTAAATAACTAAAACAAAGTGTAGGATCCTCATCTCTAATTCCTGAAGTATCCAAAGTCACTCAGATACCTGAGGAGGAAGCATGGTGTGAGCCTGTCACAAATCAGTGTTTTAAGTTTGCTTAAAGAATCACTGGCAACAATATCAAGAAAAGCAGATTTGACATAAAAATGGAAGCACAACAAAGTTCATTGGCAGGGTTCACTCACTTAATAGGTAGTTAAAGCACGGAGAAAAAGCAAACTAAAATCTAAAATTAATCAATACAAAACCAGAATCTGCACAAAAATTATCTACATGCAGCCTGGGGGTGGGGCTGGGGAGTGGAGTAAAGGGTAAGGATAGTTAGGGTCAGAGAAAAAAAAAGTAAGGGAGAGCCTTTGAGCCATTGAGGCACAATATTCAGTTTAGGCCTAAAGGTTTAACAGTGCTTAAATTTAAAAGCACTTAATCGATAGTTTAAGTTAAACAACTTAACAAAGGATTCAACAGAATTTACTGTAGTGCAACAGTAACTCACAGGCCTGACTTACAAATCTAAACTACTTAAGAGTCCAGCAGAGGAATATTCATGTACATTTACTGTGCCATATTCACACTTGCACAGACCTCAAGAGTCTGTACAAGGTACCTGTGGAAAATGCCCTCAAGGTCTGGGAAGGACTCTTCTGGGTGCCTTTGCCCCTTCTCAGCGGGTGAAGGTTCGAGGAGTGGGGGGATCAGCCCAGGCTCCATCATCGTTGTTCAGCAGGATCCTCCAAGATTTACTCATGGGAATTTTCCATCCCATGAGTAAATTCAGGGTGGTAACTTGCTTTGAAAGCTCAGTAACAAAAAGGTTTCTTCCCTTTGGTTGTTATTCAGGCAAGAAAAATAATTCTGCAAGGCTGAAATATTAAAAGCCAGGAGCCCTTCAGACAGCACCAGTTCCTGGGAGCAGCCGGTGTTTCTGATCAGCACTGGAGGAGCTCAGTCCAGGTGCTGCTCGTCAAGGCCAAGGCCTAATGAGCATTTCTGAGGTCATATTGTGGGCTGAGGGGTTTGGGGAGTAAGGATGGACCCTTACAGAGCCCCAGCCCCCTGTACAGGAGGACTTCCTGCCATCCCTGTAAATGCCATTATTATTGCATTAAGTGTCCCCTGCCCCAGCCACAGGGAGAGGCTCAGAAGATGCTACCACATCACACAGCATAAATGTCACCCTCTCCAATCAGTGAGCTGTTGAAGGCTTGAGGTAACCATTTAAAGGTTATCTGGTGCTGCTGGTATCTCTATTTTCAATTGCCCCCACTTGTTGGCTTGGAAGTCTTTAGTATGGAAAATAAATCATAGCTCAATGTGCTGCTCCATCCTTCAGTAATCCCTGATGTGACAGTCTCAGAACATCACACGATTATAGGAATAAGGGTGTACTTATAAAATGTTTACCATTTCCCAGTCGAATCTTTGACCTCAGACTGCATTAACGTTGTGCCATTTTTAGGTCCAAGGTCACTCTCTGTCTTGCAACATATCATCATTTTAATGCCTGATTTACACTCTGAATTATGGTAATTTATTTTAATAGTGTGATTTGACCTTTCCAGTATTTCTTATTTTTATTGGCTAGATTGCATCCCTTTCCCCAGAGGTTGGTGGGACTTTGGGGGTACAGGAGGAGGTGAACGAGCCTATGAAAGCACACAATGCTGAAAAGGGAAAAACTCCAGAACATCCGGCTAATCCAGGGGCTGGGGAACACGTGGAAATTTAAATGCGATATTTGTGACAACCCCCATGCCAGGAACAGAACTGATGTGGTGTCAGCCTCACAGATGAAAGGGCATCTTCAGGAACGGTTGGACCGATGTCCACGAGCATCCACATGCAGAGCAGAGCTCTGGAAAGGCTGGTTGTGCTCCAGAGTGCCAGCCCACCTCGCACCAGCACAGGGGCTGCAGGCACAGCTGGGAGCTGGTATTTCTGGGGCCAGCACAGTGCAGTGCTCTTGAGAGTGGATGAGCTTGTTTTTAGAAGAAATGAACTTTGGGAATTAAATGTGCCCTGATGAGGGAGTAGAAATGTAAAAGGCCAAGATGGAAAGTGCAAATATAATCCTCACTGTTTCCCTCTCTTTTGCCCTCTGCCCAGGAACACTGCTTCTCTAAGGTAGGATTTGCAGGCGTGAGAAAAGAAAGTGATAGCTTCCTAGTGGGGAAAAAAAAAAGCAAGAAAGAAACCCCAGAAACACTAAAATAATCCCCTACAACAAAAAGCTTTGATAAAACAAAGCTGAGCCTGAGGGTGATGCTACTTTTTCACCCTGTTCTCCAGTACTGAGTTTGTTCCAGAGGACGCAGCCTTTCCTTTCAGGTTTGAAGTGGATTGTTTATTCTCTTAAGGACTGCCCTTCGGCATTCCTTTTGAAATAAGTACTCGTGCCTGGCTCTGGAAAGCAACAGCAGGAGCACAAAGCCAGCTCTCCTGATGGCCCTGCTGCCTCCACGGGAGCAGCATCTTCAGGGTTTGCTCTCACGGAGTGGGAAGGCACTGCTGAGCTGGGCTGGGGCTCCGGCCCTCCAAGAGGCATTTTGAAACTTGTTGGCAAGGGCTCAGACAAATATGAATCTAATCCTACCCCAGAGGGGTGGTGGCTGCTGGTACAAAGCTTTGATGGGAAGTAAGTATAGAAAAATACTGTGTATATAATATTATATATATATGCAAACTATATATACTTATCTATATAGACAAATAATTTTTATATAAATTATATCTATAGAAAAATATATAGAAAAATTACATCTAAATAGATATATATGTGTGTGGATGTGTGTGTATATATACAAGTATAGAAAAGTATAGAAAATACTTCTCTCCTGTGAAGATGGGAGCTGGGATTGTCTGCTGGGAGTAGAAAAGGCTTCGGGGAGACTTTAGAGCCCCTTTCAGTGCCTAAAGGGGCTCCAGGAGAGCCAAAGAGAGACTTGGGACAAGGGATGGAGGGACAAGACAACGGGGAACAGCTTCAA
The DNA here is from genome assembly GCF_022539395.1 of Myiozetetes cayanensis. NCBI lineage: Eukaryota > Metazoa > Chordata > Aves > Passeriformes > Tyrannidae > Myiozetetes > Myiozetetes cayanensis. The sequence goes on along the minus strand of NW_026087522.1, from coordinate 5,875,118 downwards.
ACTGGCAGAAGATGGATTTAGATTGGATATTGGGAAGAACTTGTTCCCTGTGAGGGTGGGCAGGCCCTGGCACAGGTTGCCCAGAGCAGCTGTGGCTGCCCCATCCCTGGAAGTGTCCAAGGCCAGGTTGGTGAGTGTTTGGAGGAACCTGGGCTGGTGGAAGGTGCCCCTGCCCAGGGCAGGGGTGTTTGAACTGGATGAGCTTTAAGGTCCCTCCAATCCAAACCATTCTATAAAAATAAAGAAGCAAAGCAGGTGCTGAGAATCTCTGGCCCTGAAAGTGAGGGAAAGGTTTAGGATAGGGTGGGACTGGACTCTTCCAGTACCTTCCTTGGACACTTTTGTCACACTAATCATGAATTACAGGAGCATGATTTTTGTCCAAAACTAATAAATGTGCCTGGAGAAGTCCTGATGCCAGCTTGGTGCTGCTGGAAGAAGCAGGCTGAGGGAGGGAGTGCCTCAGCCAGGCACTGCTCACCCCGAGGCAGCAGATGTAGGCCAGTGTGATGGATTAACAATGACACTAAGGGAGACCATAACATGTACATTGTGCATCCATGAAATTGTATTTTCAGGTGATTTGTTTTCTCTTGAGCCATCCAACTCATCTCCTCCGAAGAGTTAATTTATGGTGTTTACCCAAAGTGATGGGTCCAGGGCAGGAGATGGGGTGGAATTTCCTGGTAAAAGGTCTCCCTTCAGCTTTAGCTGGTGGACACACAATTCCTCTAGCTCTGTGTCTGCACCAGGTGTTTTATAACAGGCAAACATCCATCATTTCCAATTAATCCCAAAGGCCATTTCCATTACCCTTTGGTTCAGTTGACTAGAAATAACAAAGCTTCCCAGTGCTGAGCTTCAGTACAATACTCTGAGTATCTCCTATGAGATGACTTACTCCTAATACCAGTGAGCACTTTGTACCTCACAGACAATGTTTTATTTCATTGTCTCTAATGGGATTGTACTCCCAGAGGCTGAGTTTGTCCCCTGGTTTTTCCCAGCAAGCTTACACTCCACAGTTACACAGGACCTGGGCTTTGGCTGAACCATTCTACAAGTCATGCCCCAAGTTACAACACTGGTAGGAGTTAAGTGCCTCTGAGATTCTGACCCTATGCCAAATGTGGTTAAAACTGCCCACAACTCATCTGTTCTAAGGAGCACTGGTACCTATGGGCACACCTGGATGTCTCTTAAAGTGTGAAGAAACATTTTAAAAATTGTCTTAATTGTGACACTGAAGCCCTTGAAGAGGTTTGTCCTCCTAGAGAAAGGTTTTTTCTGCCCTATAGAGCATGTTTTGGGGATTGCACTGCGTAACTGCCTATCCCAGGAAGGAAAGGCAGCTTAGTGGGGCTGATGGGACTCAGGGTCTGAGTTTTTCCACCAATTTCCTTGATGACTTGAGACAAGTTTCCTTCATTTTGATGCTCATTCACCTTAACTGCAGCCAGGTCAACAACAGCAGGCTGGGATTTGATAAGGTCACTCATGTTTGCACAGGTCCCATGGGGCCCTGATTTGGGACTTTATGTGAAATTTGCTGGTTTAAAAAAAAGGCAACTGGGAGTTTTCATACAGACTGGTCCTAATCACTGTCCCCAAAGCTGGCCAGTCCATATCTAAGGGGTGATAGTTAAAATACAGTACATGCTTACCGTAATTGTGAGCTGCCTGTTGGAAGGGAAGCTAAACCAGAGGTAGGTATTCCCAAGTTTTCAGCTTTCCAACCCACATGTAGTGTGATTTTATTGTACATTTTCAATCCATTCAGCCAGTTCTACAGAGATAGAGCCAGAAATGCACATGCTTTGTACACACAAGCACCTTCATTAGTTTGATATGCAAATGGTTACTTAGAAATGCCACTATCTGCAGTGAGTGCTTTCAAACAACTCCACACAGAGGCATCAAGCTCTGCAAACACAGTGTGTACACTGGGACCTTTGAAAACAGCTCCTTTTAAGTTGCCACTGACATTCTGTTTCTGAACTGGGATTTTGCACAAATATTTTGAAATCATTGTTTTAACATTTTCACGCTTGCTTTTCAAGTAGATCATCCTCTGTGATCACAGACAATGGGAACAATCGTTCAGTGGTCTCTTACTCTAATCGAGTCAATTTGCTTTGCTGGGATTTCCCTCTCCCCTGTATTCAGTGTTCAGGACCAAACAGAGTGAAGCGGATCTAATTAACTTCTCTCAAGGGTATTGACTGTCTGCAAAGGCAGAGGAAAGCAATGAGGAATACATTATGAGAGACTATTCATTGCCAACTCGCACACAGGAGCACATCTTCCTCTTGCAAAACCAAGGTTTAAATAAATTTCCTTATTTGATTGTATTTCCTGTTGCATAGAGGCACCAGGGGCTATGTGAATTCCTGCTGGTTCTGGAGACAGAGAGTTAAAAGGAAATAAAGCAAAAGTGCTTCATATAAACAGTGGAAATTAGAAATTCCTAATTAGCCTTCATTCATTAGGAGGATGAAAAGTGAAATGTACTGTAGGTCGGTGTGTTATCTGCTCTCCTTTAAGGTGTACCCACAGACAGATACAGAAGCTGAGCCTGACTGCAGACCAGGTGCTGCCTTCACTCCCTGGAACACTATGGGAACAGGGAGGACTTCACATCCATGCAAGGCAAGTCCAAAGTTTGGAAAACCATGTGAACACAAGAAGCTGGTGCAGTGCTGGGTCTGGCAGGGACCTGCTGCAGCGATGGCAGTGGGTGCAGGGGGTTGGGCTGGCTGGGTGGGCTGCCATCCCCACCAGTGCATCTAGAGAGAGTGACAAGGATTTTCAGCTGCTTGCTTTGAGTGTGGCTAAAGACCAAAAGCTCATATTGGCATAATTTAAAGGATAACACCCAAACTCAGTGCCTTGATTTCCCCAATGGAAACCATAGAGTGAGTTGCTCTCTAGAAACTGATATCAGCAGGACAGGCAGTAGTGCCCATCTGTGTGGTAAGAACATCTCAGGACAGATGGATCGTACCTGTGTGAGGCACACAGCACCCCAGGGAGATGGCAGCAGCCTTCTTCTCTGAGAGAGGATTTGCCAGAGAATTTCCTGTGAAAATGCCCATAAAGGTGCCACAGGCATTGTCACCTTGGGCTAATAGGAATCCGTGTTTGTAACTGAAAGTCACTGTCAGCCACTGACACAGACTCAAAAGGACTTTCCTGGTATCCCTGAAATTCTGTGGGAATGTTTTCTTGCAGGATGTGCAGGTTCCTCCAGCTGTAGCACTGTCACAGGCTCACCTCTGCTTTGAAGATCTGGACCTCTTGAGGCAGGGAGGAGCAGAAGGAAGCTGAAATAGGGTTACTGTGAACCTTTACATCTCTCTCACATCTCTTTCCTCCAAAGCATTAAATAGTTAGCTGTGACCATTGTACCAAGATGAGATAAATGACCGTGGTGTGTCAGTCTGGCCAAGGCAACCTGAGAGAATCTGGGAGCTGTTTTCAGATGTCAGAAGTTAACAAGGCACCAGCTCTCCTGCTAAATTGAAATCTTTTCTGAACGTCCCCACTTCTGACACAATCTGTTGATTGTCATCTTTATTATACCCTGTGCAAATAAATACATAATAGCATCTTGTCAAAATGTATTGCCATTCAAATTGTACCCATAATCTGGATGTCTAACCCAATCTCAGTGCTTCCTAACAAATATATTTCCCTACCAATTTCTGCAGGACGAGAACCCTGGTCTTGCAATTTATTCAGCGGTAGGACTGAGAGGGGGGAGAGGATCAGGGGTGGGGAAGGAAGAGGGAAGAGACACTGTCAGCACCTGCATCAGCACAACATCAATGCAGATTACAAGAGACATTAAAGAGCAGAATAACCCTCTTCCAGACACAGCTGTGAGCAGCATCAACGCTCCCAAAATATTTTGCTGGTGCAGCATCACCTGTTTGATAGCAGGATGTTCTGCAAGCCTCTAAACTTCCTTGTGTCTTAACACCTTCTCTTAGGAAGGCCAGGCTGGTTGCTAGGGAGCTTCAGCATTGCTATATGCATTACAGAGGCTTGTGGGGGCTCTCAGTGCCTCCAGCCCCCTCAGCTCTGCTGGGTGCTGTCCTGCTCTGCAGCCCCCTTGGGATACTCCAAAAATAAACATGGGCTGTTTGCTCAGGCAGTGGGAAAGCAAGAAACACTCCCACTGGGATATGGGGAGCAGTGATGAACTGAGGTGGCTGCCTGGTGTTACACTGGAGAGTGTTTCAGTGAGGTGCCCCAAGGCAGACCCTGCCCTGGCCAGCTTTGCCCCCCAAGAGCCCTTGGCACTGCCTGAGGTGGTACAACACCAAGATGTCAGCACTGGATCACCAAACCAAGGTGGGGAAAGCAAGGTTTTCCTCAAAGGATAAAGACAAATAGTAACAAATCACCCCCAGTACCTTTCCTAAACAAATACAAAGCATGTTTGCTGTCAGTGAAGTGTTTTATGGTTCCCTCCTCATTCCTGCTGGTTTGATATTCTGTGATAGATTTGCAGCTCAACCTGATGAGCTGGCTGTCGGACAGCCCTGGGAGTGAGTGACCAGGCAGGCTGACTTGAGACCCTGCGATGGTTTAGCAAGAGCAGTGACTGGTGCTGGGGTGGAGCACTGAGAAAGGTGAATATAATGAAGGGGAAGCATGAAGCAGCTGCTGTGGTCTCTTCCTCTCTGCTGGGGTGAAGGGATTCATGTGTGTTAACAGGAGCAGCTGCTCACACCAGCACTTGTTTACACCCTGTTTTGCCTCTCTTCACATGAGTGGTGCTAAATTAAGGTACCTATAGCAGTAATAGTTATTAAATGCAATAATTACCTGTATGCTAAAGTATGCCCTGTTTACATTCCAGTATATTCAGTTCAATATGTTGTGTCACCGTACTTAATAAATAGAGGAAAAGGTGGTTTACAGGCCAGGGCTGTGCTTTTATCAGCTTTCTGCTGCAGTTATCAATGAAATCATTAAATAATGAATGGATTGGGTCAGCTCTATTAAATGATAATTTTCAGTCCCATATGTCCTGTAATTTCTGCTGTGGGTGCTGCGTGTTCTCCTCTCTCCACATGCACCAGAGCTGGAGGAGGGGCTGGGTGAAGCCAGAGTCTGCTGCATGGCAGAGCAAGGGCTTGGGATTTTCCATCAGTGACCTTCTCCATACCTGGGCAGCAAGAAGAGCTGTAGCCCCACTCCATTTTAATAAGAGTTTTGTCCCCAGCTACTCTTTGGATGCCTTTTTTCCCTATAGGAACCTAAATTCCAACTCCAGAAAAAGCACCCTGGAGAATTGTATCTCACAGAATCCCAGAATGGTTTGGCTTGGAAGGGACTTTAATGATCATTTCGTTCCCACCCCCTGTCACGGGCAGGGACACCTTCCACTAGCCCAGCTTGCTCCAAGCCCCATCCAACCTGGCCTTGGACACTTCCAGGGATGGGGCAGCCACAGCTTCTCTGGGCAACCTGTGCCAGGGCCTGCTCACCCTCACAGGGAACAATTTCTTCCCAATATCCCATCTAAACCTACACTTCTTCCTTTGTTGCCACTAAATGCAATGAGGTTTTGGGAGAGCAGTTCAACATGTGGATTTGTTGTGAATGTTTTATAAGATGTTTGGCCTTTCCTTGCTTCACATACCATTTTGGGTGAAGCAAGATGAGCAGGACTCACAGAAGGGATATAAGGAGAAATCAGTGTTTCCATGACATTACTGTAGGGTGGCACTGCACATGGCTGGAGGGAGGTGCACTGCCCCAAGATTAACAAACTAAATGTGTCCCAGGCTGCTCCAAGGCACAAAAGCTGCTGTGCAAGGGCCCAAGTTTGTGTCTGCAGCCTGTGAAAAAGGGTGGTGGGTGCAGCATTCCTGGTGGGAAAAAGCCCTGTGAGCTGCCAGCTCCAAGTGTGCCAAGTTTGTGGGAGCACACTGGGCAGTGCAGCTGCACCAGGCATGGCGTGAGCAGCTTCACCAGAGACACAGCTGAGCCCTCCTGAGCGCTCAGGGACATTCCCATCCCCACTCACCTACTGCTGAAAGGGCCTTGAGGGCACAAACTGAGGGAAATTTGGGCACCAAACTCCTCTGGTCCTTTAAGCTTCCCCAGCTTCACAGCCACCATCAGACAAACTTCCCTGTGGCTTGGTCCATGATCAGTACATAGCTGATGCAGCAAAACCTGTCTGGCAGGAGACTAGTTCACCAAAGGTACATTTTAGAGTGCAAAACACTAATTTTTAGGACAATCTTACTCCTCAAGAATCCCATCATCTCCTGCTGGGTGAGTGAGAGCAGTGCCTGGCTCTTGCTGGGCTGGCTTACCTGTACATCGTGCTGCTGTTTCCACCCCCCAGTGCTATGGGCGTGACTAGGCAGGGGCAAAGGTGCTTCTTGAAAAGCAAGTCTCTCAGTCCTATGCCCAGGAAAAGCTTCACTAATTAAGCTGCAGTTGGCCACAGAGAGGGTATTTTTCCTGGCAATTAGATGACTGAGGGCCAGAGGCAAAGCTGAAGGTATTTGATCCAGTAAGATGCTAACTGCCAGGAAATATCCTAACAAGACAGTGTTATATGAGATCATGTAATATGCTTAATAAAACATTCCTCAGGCACTGGAAAGGCGTGGAGACAACATGTAACTGTTTCTATGTCTCATACAGCTGGGTGGGCAAAGAGAGCAGGAGGTGCAGGGCACTGCACCCCTCAGTCCCTCAGGCTGGACACGCTGCATAAACCAGCACATTTCCATTCGGAGCAGCAGGGAGTTAGGCCAAAGGAAACCGGTGTTTATTCAGCCTCTTAACACCTGGAAGTCCATGAAAGTGTTGTTTTTGATGCCAAAACCAGGGTGTACTCGAGCAGAAAAGGGTCTGCTCTTGCAATTGGTGCTGTTTGCTGCACTTTGCTATCTACACTCTGTCCCTGCTGTGATGGCAACAGGGTGTTTTGTTGTTGCTAATTTTAGAGAGCAAAACAAAAAAGTACTTTGCAATCTACCGATGATTAATGCTGAGTTAGCCTAGGACTATAATCTCTAACAGGGACTCTAAGCCAGGGTTTAAGGAACTGGGCTACAATCACAATACAATTCAGTAGGAAAATTCCTGAGTTAGCTCAGGCTTGCAGAGGAACTCGCTGTCCTTTTTGTGGGGAAAAAGAACTGAATTCAAGCTTTTCCCAAATATTTTCTTTAACCCTGATACCTCCCCTTCCCTGCCTGTAAAATAAGATTAAACCCCCACTTTCTACTTCCAAGCTTTGCTCCCTTCCTCTGTTCAGAGTGCAGACCCATGAGAGGAGGAGTCTGGGTCTGGGTGCTGATCTCCCCCTGTGTGCTGCACCATCCAGGCTGGAGCCAAACCAGCAGTTCCCTGTGACTACTGCAGACAATAGCAGTGCTGGTGTGAAACCCCCATCATGCCAGAATTAATGGCTCTCTTAATAAAGCAAGTGAGATCATCACTCTTGGCTTAATTTTTCCTTTTTATTGCCTTTTACATGTAGAAGTAATGATCAGCTGCTTAAATATCTCTAAGGCCAACACTTAAGGACATGTTCAAATCTCTCCCTCTCTAATGAATGGCAGTGTCATTTCAGAGGGAGCTTTAGCATGTCCCTGGACCAAAAGGAGAGGTTCCTTGTTGGACTGACACCACCATCCTTCAAGACTCCTGAAATGAGTCCCATTAAAACAGGGAGATGCAGCAGTCCTGTGACTGGGTGCTCAGGGCAGGCTCAGGTCAGAGAGCACATGCAGGACTGAAGATGAAGTTGTCCATGCCTGTCTATGCAACCCATGTTAAAATAGGACCTTCACAAAGTCCCAGACACAGCTTAAGAGGTTCCTTGGACTTCCTAATAATCTTTCAAGAGAAGTCATGAGATGAGGGACCGAAGGCTTTGTTTCCCCTTGTTCCTCAGAGGGATTCCTAGACATTTTAGGGTGTCCATTGACCCACTCTACCCCATAATGAGCATCAGAATCAGTCTCAGATGTTATTGAAATATCACTTACATATACAAGAACCTCAATATAAATGAGGTTTGAGGTGTTTCTAATTCCTAAGGGCCTGTATCACTTAAAATACTAATTTTTAGGCTCTAAAGCACTTCTCAAACCCATCTCACTCCCTCAGGTATCACTCACGAGCAGAATAAAAAGACTTCCAGATGCCCAGCTGTACTTGTACTAGACTCACCAGCAAAATTATGGTTTAAGTGGATAGATAAGATTAAGCCCCTCACTTGACCCCCTCTATTTTTTATAAAGTATATGCCAAGTACAGGATATGCTGACCCTGAACCTGCTGCCCTGAAGGGGCTCCTGCTCATGGCTCCATCCCAACACCCACAGAAGGAGAATAACAGAATCATGGAATGTCTTGAGTTGGAAAGGACTCCTAAGGATCATCTGACCCTGCACAAGACAACCCCAAAAATCATACCATGTGCCTGAGAGCATTGTCCAAACACTTCCTGAGCTCTGGCAGGTTTGGTGTGGGCTGCTGTGGGAAACCCCAGAGTGAGTGCTGCGCTGAAATGCTGAAAGGTTTGTAGCATTATTGTCAGTGCACTGAGTTCTTCCTCCTGCTCTATGAAAAATTGATTTACTGGAGCTGTAAAGAATTTGCAATGTACTCACATACGTGTAATTGGTTCGAGTACTTGCTGAGAGACACAGCAGCCTGTCTGGCACTGCCCTGCCACGTGCCTGTGCTCTCAGGAGCGGGTGCAGGGGAGGAGGTTGCTCTGTTAGGAATAAAGTGAAAGAGCCATAGAATCACAGAATGCATTGGGTTGGAAGGGACCTCAAAAACCATCTCGTTCCAACCACCCTGCCATGGGCTCTAAGTTGCTCCGAGCCCCATCCAGCCTGCTCAGAGTCTGCCCATTGCTTTGCAGCAGCACAGATAAGACATTAATCGCTTTCCTTTCTCCACCTACCATTAATCTGAACGTGCATGAATTGTAATTAAGCTCATTTAGGGCAGGGCACAGTATCTAAAACACTAATATCAGCAATAGAGTCACCCAGATTAGCTCCACTTGTCAAAATGATGGTATAGGTGGACAGTGTGTTTCACACAGCTCAAATCATGAGTGAGCAGTGCAGAGTTCAGATGCTCCTGTGACATGACAACCCAGGACACAGCTCTTCTCCAGAACCTCTGCAGAAGGTCTGGAAACCTTGTGGTGGCTTCAATGAAGCCACATGTTATGTTAAACCATCTAGCAGAGCTTTTCTGCTGGACAGGAACTGTTTGACTCCAGCCCCACTGTGGCAGCTCATGTGAACCTCCTGTGCTCAGGTGATGGGGCCTTGAACAGGAACCAGGAAAGGCTTAAAACCAGGAGTGTCTCTGAACAACAATTAGGTCTAGTTGAGGAAGTCCCTGCTCACTGCAGAGGGGTTAGATGAACTTTAAAGGTCCCTTCCAACCCAAACCTTTCTATGGTTGTTTGGGAGGGTAAAGGAGTGGCTGAAACCCTCCCCTCCTTCCCTTCTTCTGCAGTGAGGGCTGCCTGCATCCACACTGCAAGGCTGATGTATCCCAGCTGGGTCCCTGCTCCGTGCCAAGTCACCCTGTGCATGCAGGGGCTGTGGGGTTGGGATTTTGGGACATCTGGCAGCCCATGCTGTGCGACATCTGGAAAACCAAGAACTTGCCAGCCCAAGTGGGACTCGGCAGGTCTGGGGTTTGACTTCTTGTCTGAGACATTTCGGGACGAGGTCTGGGAGGGGGTAATCCTTCCCTCCTCTGCTTTTGTAATCGTGTTGGTGCGTTTGCTGGGGCTGTGCTGGCTGAAGTGCTGACACTTTGGGAAGGCTACATTCTTCTAGGAGGAAGCACTGGGAAAGTAGTTACATCTGTGAAGCCTCCAGCCTCTCTTAGCTGCCAAAATTGTAAAAAAACAAAACTGAAATACGCTCTGGTTTCAGATGGTGTGACCTTCACCGTCTTGACAAGGGGCCTCTTGGCACTGTGGCTTGTGTGACAACCCCTGTGCAAAGGAGACAAGCTCAGGTGTGAGGCTGGCTCTCGCCTGCACTTGTGTTTATTTTGGTGTAATAGCACATTCAGTGTTGGCTGAGAGGAGTAGGGTGATGGAGTTTTGCAGCTGTGCAGATGCTCTGCTCCTCAGCAGCCCCCAGAGCAGCCCTGCCTGTGCCCAGCAGTGAGGAGGGTGTGAACTCTGGCTGCCAGCACGGGGTGGATATTGCACATATTTAGCCTGTGATCCATGGAGGTTCCTGCTGTGCTGCCTCACCCCCTGCCCCTTCCTTCCTCTGTCAGCTGGTGGGGGCCCTGATCCTTTTTGGTGAGCGGGAGACCTCCAGGGCTGTCTCTGATTTAATGCTGCATTTCTTGCCTTTCTGTTTTCTGTTTATCTCCCTGTCATTTAATGCCCCATGCTGAAGAAAACCTTGATGTGTTGTCAAAACCCCTCCATGAGATATTTGATTGAAATGTGTCTTGCCTGCCTGAGTAAACCTGGCTGCCCGGGAAAGGCTTTTTTGCTCTGCAAAGAAGTGCAACAGCTGCCTTCTTCCACCCTCTGCCTTTCCAGCAGAACACAAATGAATTGCTTAATTTCAAGCAGATTTGATAATAAGCTTGAGGTGTCAAAAGTGATTACATTCCAGAGCATTGTGGCAATTTATTTAAATAGAGAGATCATGTTTGGGGTTTTAAATTTTTTTTTTTTCCTCCCAATTTCCCCAAAAGGACAAGAGTATTTGCTCCTTCCTGGCTGCCAGGAATGCCTGGGACAAGGCTGCAGCTCATCTCCTGCTTTTGAACCTTCACAGGTCTGTCCCCTGTACCCTGGCAAGGTAGGGCCAGCATCAGTAGGTACAGAACTTGGAGAAACATCTACAAAAAGCACTTCCTGGGCCCTATTTTATTTTTCTGAGCATCAGCATTGAGGTGCTATTCTGCAGATGACCTTTGCAACCCACCCATATGCCTTTAAGTTGCTGTAACCACGTGTGAAGCAGTGGTATTAATAATAATACTATTCACACCAGAGTCTCCTGGGCAGCTGAATGACAGGATGAATGTGGATTAATATTCTTTAGCCACAAGGGACTGGGAAGGAGCTAGTGGAAGCGTAGCTTGTGAAATTAATAATCACCACCCACTTGGAGGAAAAGGAATTGGATTATAGGGACTCCAAAATTAATAGTATCCTGAGCAGGCAGAGCCTTTTGAAATATTCATGGGGTTCAGCTAACCCAAGACAGCAGAAGCAGGAGAGGTGTGATGCATTATGTAGCCACAGGCTACACTGAGCTGGCTCTGTGGCCGTGGGGGCTGGTGCTCCTTCCCCACTCTGGTGGTGTGGCACTAATTGGGCAGAGCCCGTGGTTACTGGGGGAAACCTGTCCACCCACTGAGGAGTGCTGCCAGCTGTGTTTATGCCCAGAATAAATAAAGCAGCAAGGGATGCTTTTGAGCATTCCTGTACCACTGTGTGAGGCTCTGGATACTGTGGGGTTTTGCTGCTGCAGACAGGGCAGGAGTTTGGGTGTGTGAACTGGCTCCTCTGCTCCCAAAAGCCACATCCTACCAATGCCAGTGGGAGAAAATAACTGACCTCACTCCCAGGTACATGACATTGGTGAGAAAAACTGTAAACCCGCTGTTGTCTCCCAGAGGGTGTCCCTAAAAGTGGCTGTGGCCTCCCCAGACCTGATAAATCCTGCAGCACTGGAGAAGTGGGGGAGGGCAACTTCCAAAAAGCCATTTGTGGGGGTACGGTGCCTGCTGCTGGTTGGGAGGGAGCTGGATTTAGTTTAACTGGATAAATGGCCCTGCTGATGCCTCTGCAGGAAGACTTGGGATGGGCAGGGGAAAGCTCAGAGCTAAGTGTGCCTGCCCTCTGCCTCTCAGGGGCTCTGGGGATGCTGTGGGCCAGGGACCAAAGTACAGCACCCTTTTTAGTTTAATCCTTTTGCCCCTGTGACCAGTGTGTAGCAAGTGAGGACAAGAGAGAGAGGTGACAGAGCTGCCCCACAGAGCAAACCCAGTGCCTCGGGTCCATGGGGAGTCTCCTTTGCCTCTCTCACCAATGGAAATGCCTTCTCCCAGTAGAACCAGGGCTGGAGAGTGTTTCCATTCAAACAATGCTCCCTTTCCTTGCCCCCCAAGTCCTTATTTCTGGACTGTTTTTACCAATGTGTGGTGAGCAAGCTCCAGGAAAAGGGACCTGAGTTCCCTTTAAAAATCCGACCTCTTGCAAACCTGTACCTGGCATGAAGATGCCACTCTTAGCTCTGAAGAGTCTCACAGGTTGTGTTCATCTGGGAGGCCCGTGCACATGAAGGTGAGGGGCTGCCTGTGGGGTGTAGGGTGGACTCCATCTATCCCCCCTCCCTCCATGACCCCATCCCTCCCTTCCAACGCTGTGACAAGGCTGATAGCAGCTCCCACCAACTCTGCTGCCAGGAAAATGAGGTATATCTCTTCTCCAGAGGCTGGTGGGACCCCCTGAGAAGAAGCTGTGGGCCAGATGCCACCAAATGTCATGGAGGTGGTGTTCTTGAAAAAGGGACTTGTGTATGGGACAGCAAAGCCAACACTACATTAAATTGGTTGGGCTATTGAAGAGGGAGGCATTGCCCCTGTGAGAGTATGTCCAAGTCCTGCATGCTCATGTGAGATGTGCAGTAAGCCTGTTGTGCTGCCAGTGTGCTGAATTACTCCTTGAGTGGGTATTTGAAAGGGTAAATCACTACAGGGGATCATTATTTAATCATTTTGACTTAAAGATTCCCCAGAAATACAACACTGAACATTTAAAAAAATATATCCTAACTGTGTGTTTCCCTCAGCTCTGCTCTGCTTCAAGGAAACCAGTTGGGTTTGATTTAATTCTGTCTCAAGGTAATCAAAGCATCTCAGTTAAAATCCTGACTCCGTGATGTGCAGCCCACCGTCCTCCTCTCCCAGGGAAAGGAGCTTCTGGTGGCACATCCAAGGTGGTGCCATTGCATTGTATGTGTAAGGGCTGGTCTAACTTGAGCAGTTTTGCAAAATGGAGCTCCTGTTTGTCCACCCAGGCTGCCCAAACTGGAGTTACACCAGGGGAGTTTGCCAGTTAAGAGCTCTCCGTGGCCACAAGCTGATGAATGAGTTTGGTTTGTTGTGTTTATAGTGGGGAAGGAAACTCTGGACAAAACCCAGTGGATGTTTAACATCAGCAGGAGCCTTTCTAGTGAAGTCAGGTGTGTGTGTTGGCCCTGCTGTTGGTATCTCAGGAGACATCATGAAACATCCCAGTGGGAAGTGTCCAATAAGCTCCTGCTGAGAGCTGTGGTGAGGAGAGCCCTAAGGGACCTGGAGTGGTGTCCAGTGGGTGCCTGTTCCTGGTTTTTTGCACAGATAGTTTAGAAAAGGCATCCTAATGAGATTTATGAGGCTGGTTTAAAACAGAGAAGTTGCCTTGCCAACAAGACACGTCTGCTACATAAAAAATACGATGATGAAGGGATAAGATGACAGCTTTGTATCCATAACACTTTCATCCCAAGGTGCCTTTATGCAACTGTTAAATATTTAATTTCTTTTAACTTCCAGCCTTAGATATTTTTAGCAGGTGAAGATGCAGAAAGCCCTCTGCCCCACATGGGTGGGGTGGAACACGTGGGCCTGGGGCAGACACAAACCCCAGCCTGCTGTTCCTCAGCTGCTCTAACACTTTCCACTCTTACAGTGCTGTCCAGCTGAGCAGTGTTTTGTGGGTTTAAGGTCTGGTTTAAATTCAGAGTTCACCTTTGTAGCTGTCTTTGATTAGGAGTTGAAATTGATCTGGAGAAAATATTTCGAGGCTCCTTTTAACCAGCAGAGCTGTGATTTCCTCGGGCTTGGGTTTGGGCTTTTTTCCAGACTGGTGTGATTGAAGCAGTGCAGGTCCCAAGCGTGGGGAAAGCATCAGTGTCAGAGCAGAGACACAGCCTGTCCCCTGTCCTCTCCTGAGTGGGTGGATGGCCCAACCAGGGACACTGGGAGACTTGCCCTATTTTCTGCTTTATGAGCCTGTCACTGAGAGCACATACATGACCTGACCTACATACAGCTGGTGGGAAAGGCAAGGGTTCTCCATTTGAGTTTGCTGGAAGCTGGGAAGGAGAGCTTTTCTTTTCCTCTGCCTTCTTGCAAGCTTTTGGAAAAAAAAAAAAAAGTCAAACTAGAAAAATGCTATTGTTGTGGCAAGTACATTTTCTTCTTCAAAATGGAAATTCTCCTCAAATTTCTTAAGCTTGAATACTACAAGTAATAATATTTTGCTTTCCTTTTATGCTGGTGGACCAAAGGCTGGGGCTGAGGTTGACAGAGACCCTGTGGAGTGGGATCCTCTGCCAGGGCTGTCCTGCAGCCTCAGTAGAGCTGGGCAGGAATAGGCAATGTGGGAGGTGAGTCCTCTTGTCCAACATCACATGTTATGTGAGGGGGGTCATGTCCCAGGAACACCCACACTCCCTCGGGCACTTATGGCTGATCAGGGATGAACTTTGGTAGAGCTAAATATGCAATGGACACTCCAAGTGAAATAAATCCCACTGCTGCAGTGATGTGAATGCCTTGGATCTCCCTGAAGGAACACCAACATCCCCTTCCCTCCTTGAATGCACCACCAAGATGTCAAGGTCAAAGGTGCCTTCAGCTGCTCACGCAGAAACCACAAAGCCCTGAACTAAAGCACGGAAATACCTCTGGCCCTTGAGGTTTAATTGCAATCCTAGACAGACAAATTATTCCCAGCTGCCTGAGTTGTGCCTGAGGGTGCCCTGCCCTGAGTGTCAATCCACGGCAGCCTGAGGTTGTCACCTCCTGCACAGGCTTCCTGCACTGGGGGTGTTCAGACCGCAGTTTGGGGGTGGATGTGCAGAGGGTCCCTAAAACACATATACATGGTGTCCTAAACACAGCCAGACTTCTGCATTCAGCAGGGAATGGGGATTCCTGACAGACAGACAGGTTTCTGCTGTCTCAGACCTTGTGCTTTTTCAGAGCCATCTTGACCAGAAATGGGAATGGTGTAGAAGTGGTATTATAGTTTATGAAGCTTTAAGTGAAGCTGGAGGCATGAGCTGCTGCAGAAGGGAAATGTGAAGGCAGGGTGGTGATTTTTTCTTTCTGAAGGCACAAAAGCAATAGAAACAACTCACACAGTCTCCAGAAAATCCCAAAACCAAACCATATGTGACCCAGAGAAGCCGGCTGCACTTCCCCATAGCACAGCTGGGGAGGTCAGTGCTTAAGCCAGCCTGAAGTCAGATCTCATAGAGAAATGACCTCTCATTCTGCTCTCTTTCTTCCCTGTCCTACTCCAGCCCCCCCAAAATCCCTCTGATTTTTAAAAGTTACAGGAATTATTAACAGTAAATACTCAGTCTGGGCCAAGGACTTGTCTCCGCTGTCCCAGCTGAGGTTTTGCTGCCCACTGCAGTGACAGTGAAAGAGCAGGACTTGGTTGGTTTTGCAGTGACACTTCAGAAAGCAGATTTGGGGCCAGAATGTCCCAGTAGATCACAGGTGATGACCATGGAGTGCCTTGAAAAGGTACAGTAGGGGCACAGAGCCAGCCAAGGAAGAAAAATTCATAGGGTCATCACAGACTGGTTTGTGTTGGCAGTGGCCTTAAAACTCATCTCCTTCCATCCCCTGCCATGGGCAGGGACACCTTCCACTAGCCCAGGTTGCTCCAAGCCCCATCCAACCTGGCCTTGAACACTCCCAGGGATGGGGCAGCCACAGCTTCTCTGGGCAACCTGTGCCAGGGCCTGCCCACCCTCCCAGGGAAGGATTCCTTCCCAATATCCCATCTATCCCTGCCCTCTGGTAGTTGGAAGCCATTCCCCTGTTGGTCCAGGCCCTTGTCCAAAGTCCTTCTCCAACACCCTTGGAGCTGCTTTAGGCACTGGAAGGTGCCATAGGGTCTCCCCAGAGCCTTCACTTCTCCAGGTTGAACAACCCCCACTCTCTCAGCCTGTCATTTGGTGGGTCCTAGGGCTTGGATGGGAGCTGTGGGAGCCACTGCTGTGAACCCAGGGCTTCAGCTCAACTGTGCTGTTGGCTGTGTCACACAATGTCACCCTGCCTAGTGCATTGTACAAACCCCTCTTTTTAGTTCCTTTCTACTACATTTTGCACAGCCACTTCCTGTGCCTCTGGGGCAAACCTGTGCTGAGCCTGTGGGCAAGGACCAGCTCCTGCCTCCAGGGCATGTCCTGGGGCTGCCCTGCTAGCTTTGATGTCCCCCTTGAGCTGACCACCCGAGGACCAGCCCTTCATCCTCAGGGGCTCTCCCAGTGAGAATGTGAATGGTTAAACAGCTCAAACTGCCTGCTCAGGAAAGCACTTGGTTTGCCCTGAAGGGGGGTGAGAAAAAAATCTGGAAAAAAGGACCTCTGGGAAACCTTGGAAGATTAAGCCAACATACCAAGCTGCTGAACAATGGTTGACATAGCAGGGCTGCACTCCTGTCCCTCCCCCAGCTCCTATAGATCACAAACATATGCTCGGTGCACGCCGGCTCCCAGTCTTTTATTGCGCCGTGTTTCAGTTCCCGCCTATCGGCTCTTTTCATTCCACATGTGACACAGAAGTTAATTTGAGAAAAAGGATAAAGTGTCACATTCTCTTGAGAAATGAACATGTAAATGGCCTGGAAGCAACATCATTTTTCTCTCTCTTTTTCTTCTTTTTTTTAATTTTTTTTTTTCCCTTCCTATCCCCCGAAAGCAGCATTGAATCTGCTCTCCTGATCTGCTGTTTCAACAGCTGCTTCCCTGGTGTCACTGGTGGAGCAACGGAGGGTCAGAGGGTTTGGAGTTGCCCTGCCCCATCCTGAGACACTCACACAGCCGGGTGGGAGCTCTGGGCTGGGACACCCTGCCCAGAAGGGCTGGTGCCTGGTCTAGCACAGCCCTGCTGTGCCAGCACCGAGGCCCTGGGAGCACCTGGCTGGCTGGAAGCTCCCACTGCTGGTGCCTCTGGGATGGGCATCATCCACACCCATCCTGGCACAGTGCATGTGTCAATGGATGCAGGACGTGGCTCTGGCTCTCAGCAGCCCTTTGGGGTCACTGAGGATGTAGCACATGACAGTGCTCATACCACAAAGGCTTAAACCCAGGTGTCCTTTGCACGTGCCTCCTCCCAGCAAGAATAACAGGGAGGACAAAAGGGAAGGATTTTTATTGATTGCTGTCGAAGGAATGTTGCTGGTGCACAGTGACTTTTGGAGGCACAGAGCACAGGCACAGATTAGAGACTCCAATTATGCAGAGAAAAATACACAGCTCTAAAAAATAACCCTCCCTTAGAAAGGCTTCAGCACTGTAACAAAATATTAATGTTTAAAGATATTCCTTCTTAATATTTCAGGAAGCAATTGGAAGTCCCACAGTATAGTTCATTCTACTTTTTAAATGGAAATATTTAACTTGGAGCAAGAGAGCTCACACTGGCTCCAAGATAAACTTTCCTTGGCAGTTGCAGCTCGTGTATAATGCTAAAAGCAGCTCCATCTTTGGGGTGGCATTTTTTTCAGCTCATCTTGGAGAGCCAAGCTCTGAATTAAATGGAGGGCTTGAGCAGCTGCTATTTTGCCCATGAGTCCAGAAGCTTGTGTGAGGCTGGGGAGCAGGGAAGAAGGGCTGTCTGGAGGGGGAGGAAGGATCTATACAGAAGGTTGGGCTAATTAAATCTGGAGAAGTCACCAGAGAGCCCCGTGTTTCTGCATATTATATCTTCAAAGCTTTCCCTTGTGCGGGGCATGATAAGGAGAGGGTCATCTTGACACTTTCATCTTCTCCTCAAAGGGTGAGCGTTGAGCTAAATAAAGAAATAAATACATGTTGATTACACAGGGAGGGAGGGACGGGAATATCTGCTTGTTCAAACAGCTAATGTGTCTCCCAGGGCTCCATGTGCTCCTTCTGCTCATTAATAGTGGCATTTTTTATTATTATTATTATTTAATCTGCCATTTGAGTGCTATATTGCATGAACTCCTGTTTTCACAGACACCCTCTGACACCACCCAGCCTTTGTCAGCACTTGCACATCTCCCCACCTTCTGCAGAAGCATGAAAGTGGAAAAGCAAAGGTGTGCAGGGTGTGTGTCTGGTGCTGTTTTCAAGGACTGGTGAAGGAAGAGCTGGGCCAGCCTTTCCCAGTGCACAAGTGTCTGTGTTTCAGTGTCACAGCTTGTGTGCCTCCCTTCTGCCCCTGGAAATGCTCAGCTATAGCAAGTTCCTTTAACTGGGAGCACTTAACATGTCTAAAAAAGTCAAACTTGCAAGTGCAAACTATAGATTTGGAAACTGATTGATAGGAGAAAATGCTCCTACCAGGGGTCCTTCAGTGCTGTGTCCCTGTGGGAGACCTGGTGCAGCTCCCAGACAGCCTCCCTGTGCTGTGGAAGCACGAGGCTGGTGGCATCCCTAAAACTCCAGAAAACTAGGTGAAAGTTTCCAGAGGTGGTTCTTTGTTTAACAGATTGTCCAGTAATTATTTTTTTTTTTCCTGAGAGTTGCAGTTGGCAATGGAGATTTTGAGATGGACCCTGAGGTTGAAGGCTTCTCTTTGGAGATGGTGTCCCAGTGTGGTGGGTAGGGTAGGGGCTGGGGAAAAGCAAAGCAGCAGCTCCAGAGGGGTTGATTTTGCACTTAAGTACATGGGAATTAACCCCCCCTGAATCCTATAATTTGACGTTGCTCCTGTAAAAGAAAAAAGACACAATGGTCTGTAGACTAAAACATGGCATAAGCAGATTTTATCAACAGTTTGCTGGACCCCAAATCTTCTCAAAGGGTGAGTTTGACTTTTTTAGGATTAATACAGCATATAAGCCTTCAGCCTCAGGGAATTAGACCAAGTGGTTACTTCTCCAGGCTTCATGATAAGTCCCAGCAGAGCAGAAAGGGATTTCTCCGGCTCCTCCTCTACCTCCTGGGTGGAGACACAGACCCGTGACCAGCCCTAAGCTTCTCACAGGCTGTCAGGCAGCTGAAAGTCCCAGCAAAATTCTTGGTTTTCGGCTCAGACATATAAACTTGGGAGTGGAAAATGAGGATATGTCTGGGGAAGGCCAGACATGCCAAAGCCATGGCCAGCTCTCTGTGTTGCTCCAGCTGGGAATGGCTTTGCCAGCGCCCCTGGCACATGGCAGTGACTCAGGGGGCAGCATGGGAGCATCACTATGGGCCTGCCCATTCCTTAGGCTTGTCCCAGGGCACCTGCCACTGCCCACTGCAGGATGTGATACCAGGCTAGATGATAATTATAGAGTGAAATGTCAGCTCATTCACAGGAGCATCATTACCCATTAGCTAATTAGGCATTAGCCATTCCAGCACTGCTGTTAGCTGCTTTTTAAAAAGCCACTGGATATTAGCAGAGAGAAATACTTTGAAATTGCACTTATGATATTTGGTTTGAAAGAGCAGGGAGTCCTCTGATGCATTCAGCATGTCCAGAAAGCACAAATACCTTTTTTCCCAGCTCAGAGGTGAGGAAAAGAGGAAATACTGCACATATCTGAATGTGTCCTATAGAAAGGAACATGATTTTATCTGGGCAGGGATGTGAACTCGCAGTACTCGGGTCCCACACAGTAATGGTAACAGGACCAGTGAGAAGTTTGGCAGGGACACTGTGCTTGACTGAGCTCCACGTTTGAGCTTCAGTTTATGTCTTTCACTGTGGGAAAGTCTGTTTTCTGGCCATAACTGTGAGTTTTAACTTAAAAACCTGAACCTGTGAAGACTGAAATGGCTTTTGGTTGTTGCTCTAAACCTTTTCCCAGTACTCTCAGGATCATGGTTCAGCTTTCCTGGGGGAGAAGTCCAGGGCTTCTACATGGCAGCTCAGCAGGACCCTTGTCCTGGCAAGGGCATTCTGCTGTTGGTAATTCCACAGTAAAACTCTGCTTCCTCTTCACTCTGAGTAGCCTGAACATGACAGTTCACAGGAGACTTTGTGGTTTCCTGCCTGTCTTGTACTGCACAGAAACTTCAGTGGCTTTGCTCTGCAACTCCCTGAAAGGAAAGCCAGCAAAGATGGATGGGCGTGGAGAGAACCTGGGAGGGATGTTCTGGCTGGGTTTCAGCCCTGGGCTGCAGACTAACTAACCTATTCCCACCAACACCAGATGCCTCTGAGCAAGAGCTACCTGGGACCACTCTCACTGCTTTTTTGCTTCAAACATCAGCTACCAAAGCTCGGATCTGCCAAGGGATGCTGCCACATCTTCCTTCTCTGCTTTCACAGAAAGACAATAGGGCAGGAGGGAGACTCTCCTTCAAGTGTGTAGAGTAGAGACTAGATGTGGTTGGTGGAAGGTGGCTCTTCTCACAACAGAATGGGGATAAGCAGCAGATCCATATTTATACAGACCTGTCATCTATATGTAAACCTGGGGAATAAAGAGCAATTTTATGTACATTATGTAAGGGAGCCATGTTCTCCTTTCAAATGAAGCAAAGATTAAATTGGTCCCAATAGGATGGCTCTTAATTCCTTCCATTTATACATTCTTGTTTTATTATGCTTATGTGATAGCAGCACTTTGTAAGGGAGACTGAACAGATAAGGTAATCAAAGAAGGTCCAGAGGAGTGATTTGCCTGAGTTATCAATATTTCAAATGCTGCTTCCTGGGTTAGTTTCCTTATATTATTCCATCACTTGGCATTTCAGCTCAGTGTTTAACAAGAGTCTGGGAGAAGCCTCTGCTCTTCTACCTGCCACCCAACAGTGAATGAGCCCTCTCCTGGCTGCCTCCTGACAACCCCACTCACTCCAGGCCCAGCACGTACAATTCCAGTCTGTACCTTTGTGCCTCTCAGCCTGCAGTTAAGAGGGAAATATGTCCCAGGCACCCCTCTCACCTTACAGGAGGGAGAAAACTTACCAGTGATGCAAGGACAGTACAACCAGGTTCACCAGTGATACTGAGCACTAATGAAACCCACCAGCTGCTCTGAGCTCACTGATGTTCAAAATCCAGAATGTCCCACACCATCTGCTACTGATGGGCCTGGCCCTGAGGCACTGGCGAGCTCCAGCTGCCTGTGGGCCACAGTACAGCAGATATTTGTGCACATGAAGGGCAGAAGAGAGTTAAAAATGGAAAGCCACGGGCATTTTTTGTCATGAGGGTGGTGAAACACTGGCATAGGTTGCCTAGAGAGATGGTGGATGCCCCATCCCTGGCCACATTCAAGGTCAGTCTGGATGGAGCTCTGAGCAAACCAGTCTAGATGATGTCCCTGCTCACTGCAGGAAGTAGATGGTGTTTAAAGATCCTTTTCCACACAAACTATTCTGTGATTCTTTGAAAAGTGCCCAGCTGGAGTCAAGTTTCAAGTCTGGAAACTGAGGAAGATGTTGTGTGAGAGGGATGTGTGCTGGCTTAGTGGTCTCATGAGGCTTTTCCAGCTCCTTCAGCATGCAACAGCCAAGGCTTTGGAGGGAGAAACTAAGGATGTGAGTCCTTATTCCCAGTTTGTTGGCTGTGATACCTTTGTTTTGCAAATGGTGTTTTTAAAGCTAGAAGTTATCTGGAAAAACTGTTGAGAATGAATTCACAGCAATTTAGGGAGGTAAATGGTCTGTGGCAGGTATTGCAGGAGTGTTGCATGGCAGCACAGTGTGACTGTGCTGCAGGGTAAGCCCAAAGAAGGGGCAGGAGGTGGAACTGGTTGTAAACAGGAGTACTGGTGTGGCTGTACCTCCCTGGGAGGGCAGGGAGGTGAGGTGAGGTGAATCTCATGCCTTGGTGAGCACTGGGTTGGTGCCTCATGAATTCCCAGGACAGAGGTGCACTGAGCAAAAACAGCTCCTTGGCCCAGGGGTTGTTTCCAGCACTGGGAGAGGGGAGCTCAGAAGGGACAGGTGAGCTCAGAAGGGAGAGGTGAAGCACTGCTGTGTCAGCTCGACACGTCGGGCAGCCCCACAGCCGTGGTGGCCACACGGCCACAGTTGGACCCCGAGCCCCCAGCTGAGCCCACGTGAAGACTGAACTAAGAGGGGCCATGTCCCTGTCCACACCACTGCACTGCACCCAAGAGGTGTCACGCTGACCTGCACCAGGTTTCTGTACCTGGGCACAACCTACAAAACTCCAGCCTTGGGAGCAAAGCCAAACTGAGCAGCTGCCGGGGTTGGGGTTGAAGCACAAGCCTTGCTCCTCCTTTGCTACTAAAGCCCATCTTTGGGTGGGTGAAAATCTCTGTGGTTTCTCCACAAATGGGCTTTGCTGAACTAGATATGGCCTAGAAGAGGGGAGAAACCTCTATTCCCTGTGGATTTGTCCCAGGGTGCTGCAGATGGGTGAAGCCCGTGGGCAGTGCTGATTCAGACACCAGCAGTAGGTTTAAGCATCAGGCAAGGGCAGCTCTGCCCCAGCCTGGTACCACAGATTCCAGGCATGAAATATAGAGCCAGGAAAATTCCCTCTTCTCTGAATGAAATTCAGAATAAAATACAAGGGGATTTTTTTTTTCTTTTTTTTTTTCCTGGTTCAGCTCCAGCAGCATTCCTGATGTTGTGCTAGGAGGAGCCTTTGACCCCAAGTGATCCACAGCTAATCGAGGTGTGTTGTCCACACAGGGGCACTTAGCCTGGCTGTGCAGCACTGAATTTTACTGAGAGAGTGTGTGTATTAAATACTTACTCAACAAATGTGTGCATGGCCGTGTATATGTTCACTTTCACAGTTATCACTCTACACTTAATAGGATTACAGAGATCTGCAGACAAATGAACATATCCCTCTATAGCCTTATCACTGGCTGATAAGTAAAAGCCTAAAGATTGTTGAGACAATTATGCTTTGATATTCATCTTAACACTTGTTGAGGAGACAAAATGAATAAATTGCTTTTCGGCACCACAGGCAAGAGCCCCCGACACCTGCGGCTCAGATCCAGCCCTTGCCTGGCTGGCTGTTGGATCCTGCACCCTGTCCTGTGCAGGGTCAGCAGGGAGCTTTGCTCACCTCCCCAGTCTCTGCGAGGTGGGCACACTGAGCCCCTCACCACAGCAGCTCTCAGGGGTCTTCCCAAACCCGCTGTTGTCACCCTGGTTTGCACAAGGGAACTGAGGCACAGGGCAGGATTGCAGCCTGCTGGTCCCATGGACCAGCCCATGGAGAAGTGGAGCCCAGACCTGTCTCTCTCTGGTTTCAGGTTCACAGCTCCATGGATTGCCCAGCTGGCTGCAGTGATGCTCCCTTGCTCCATCCTGCCCCAAGGCTGAGCTCAGGCTCATTTCATGGCACAAAAACAGCAAATCTCACCTGCCCTTCCCTGGATGGGGTTTGTTTCCTCCTGGATCCCAGGGCAGGGGCAGCACCACAGCCCCAGCCTGGCACTGGGTCCCCACACATCTTCTGCAGAGGCTGAAGGAGTGACCAGGTCAGTGCTGGTAATCAGCCTGCACCAGTGGCCTCACTGCTGGCTGTGGCAACACAAAAGAGAAGGATTTTTGTAGCTCCTCTGTCAGTGTGGAGCAGGGGGTGGGGAATTGGAGCAGGCAGAAGAGCCTTGCTGGAAGGGAATATTCCCAGCCTCTGGTGTCCTGTGCTTTTTGGCCATATCCTTGTGCTAATCTGGAAAAGTTTTCTGGAGATATTGAAAACAGCTGCCCCTATAATTAGAGTTGGGAATGTTTGCATTACCAAGAGTGTCAAATTGCTTTATTACAACAAAAACAGGAGACACTTTGATCCAGAAAATTGGATGACTTCAACTTTGTATGAAGTTGGAGCTCTCCTCGGTATTTGAGAAACAAAGCAGAGGAAAATGAAGCAGGAGATGCTCCCAGCTGTAGGTGTGGGCACTCAGGAGTGAGCTGTGCAGCACGAGTCAGCGTGGTGCTGCACACTGTGAGCGGAGGTCAGTGACAAGCAATCTGGTTAAAGTGGAAAATTTACACCTGAATAAATTGTAAAACAATAGTGTGCATTGGAAACAACATCAGCATTTTTCAAAAATAATTGATTTTGTCATAAGTCCTTTTTTATATAGGTGAAATGCCATTGAAAGCTCTCCAGTTTTCTTTGAGTAATTTCAGTTGAATCCAAACCCAAGTTTTTCTAGTGGGATCCATTCCAGAAAGGACTGTGTGATGGTTTGCAGAGGCTTCCCTGGAGGGCAGGCTGCAGCCCAAACCATGCCTGGCTGTGATGGATCTGTGTCCACAAGGAGCAGGAACAGCTCACCTCGTGTTGCTATGGAGCTTGGGCCAGGATTTGCAGCTCTGGCTCAGTGCAGGGGCTGCAGGGAGCCTTCCTTTCAGAGGGAACATCCTCCAGAGCCAGGAGGTGCAGCCACAGCTGGTCTGGGGCATCGCTTGCAGGAGGGCTGTGCCCAGGAGCAGAGCTGGGCTCAGCTGCACTGCTCCCTGTGTGAGCAAGCTGCCTTGAGCTTGAATCTCTAATCTCTTCTTATCTCTACATCCTTATTCCAGACAGGCTTTTCCTCCTAACAGGGTGTAAAGAAAGCAGGGGGATCTGCTTGCCATTGCCTGCATTGAAATAACACTGGAGGGTTGTCATCTTTAAATCCCACCAGGCAGATGCTTTTGTAACATCTTAAACCTAACCAATGAACCCAGAATCAACCTCCCAAATAGAAAAAGGAGATAAAAGATTCATCCTTCCACATATTTTAACAGTAGGAGAGCAGTGATATTTCAAAGGCAGGACAGACATCCTGGAGGTGAAGGCAAAGGACGCGTGGGAAGCACAGAAAGGATGCAGACTTTAAAGGTGAACAGGAGGGCATCTGTGCTCAGCACTGTGAATGCTTCGGTCACAAGATGAGACCTCTTGATTCCACACTGAAGTGGAATTGCACATTTCTGGCTCTTATTTACTCTGCAAACAGAAAGCAAAAACTCCAGCCCCGCTCTCTTTCCAGGGATCGCTGCCAGGATGTGCTGCAGCAGAGAGGGGCTTTGAACGTCCTGGCAGGTTGGCCAGTACACATGCAGCTCTTACCCACCTTTAGAAGACAGTTTCAGGTGGGGTGAACAGCTCTGTGTTTGAAAATGTTTTCATAAAACAAGCAGTCACTGATTTACCAGGAGCTGAGATGGATTTAGCCTCCAACAGCTCCCAGTGCAGCTGCAGCTGTACAGCCTGGCACAGCACGGGTTGGGGCTGGCCAGGTAAAACAAGCTCCATCCTTTAAACAGAGCCCCCGTGTTCAGAAGGTTAGGAAATACTGTGTAAATACAGGAAATGTGGCACCTTCCATCCCAAGAACCCCACCTCCCCCTGCAATGTCTGTGTATACCCGTGTTTGTATGGTAATGACATGTAAATTAGCAAAACCACCAAGAAGCAGGTAGAGTGGTTGTGAAAAGTATTATTTTTCTCTGATTAGATTTCCTTGGATTTCCTCTCTTTCTTTTTCTTTTGGTTCCCATCCACTCACAAGGTGTGTTAGCCAGCTCTGCCAGGGGTTTTCCAGAGAAGCTGCTCCATGGACTGCCACTGGCTTCAGTGGAAACAAGGGTGACTCTAAATTTCCTTTAAGCTAAACAAAACAACATAAAGAGGACATTAAGTTCCTCTCCTATAAGGCACTAGGTAAGGTATATACCAGGTGAAGAAGGTTTTTTTTCATTTGCATGTTATTTTAATTATAATTGGGGTAAGGAAGAGCAGGTAGCAAGCACCAAGCCTGAGCCTAGCAGGCAGTAGAAGCTACATGGAAAAGGGTCAAGGTATGTCCTTGGGACATGGGTTCATGTTGTAACTTCAATGCCTGAGAGCTGTATTATTTAAAAACAAAAATTAAAAATTATCTTTAACATGTTGCATAGATTGCATGTGTCCCTCTCCTCAGTCTTTTCCACGGACATGGAGCCACCAACCAAGGCAGGGCCAAAGTCCCACTGAAGAACATATTGCTTCTCCTTGGGTGTTGCTGAGCTGAACCTGCTGTCACACAACACCCTGGGCACAAAATATTGACACAGCTTTATCCAATAACACTTTGTACCTGTGGGACAAAAATCTGTCGACAGCTGTTAAATGTGATGGCATTACCTCTGTCTCTGGAGGTGGGAAGTTGTGGATCACATATGTGGAAACACTGTGCAGGGAATCTGTCCATATGGGCTTGCCCTGGATTCATAGTCTCTTTTAGATGCTTGCTCTTAGTCACTGTCCGAAACTGGATATTATACAGACTTCTGGTCCTTCCCATCATGCTGAAGGCAGGAGGGAATGGAATGGCCACCTCATCATGCCCTTAGCAAAGCAGCCTGGGTGTGATGGAGCAAAAATAACCTAGATGAGAGCAAGGTAGTAGCATGGTGAGCCCTGGCACAGGCTGCCCAGAGAAGCTGTGGCTGCCCCTGGATCCCTGGAAGTGTCCAAGGCCAGGTTGGACGGGCCTTGAAGCAACCTGGGCTGGTGGGAGGCATCTCTGCCCATGGCGGGGGGTGGGACTGGATGGGCTTTAAGGTCACTTCCACTCTGTGATCCTGTGAAGAGCATTTCCACTTGAGCTCAGCACAGGGGGCTGGTGGGTCCAGGGCAGTCCAGCCACTGTCGGTCTCACCTGGGTGATGTGCACCTGAGATGAGCCTCCATCTCACTTGGTGCAGCAGAGCTGTAGATTTCCATGAGCACAGATTCCCAGGGGGATACATATGTTATTAAGGGAACAAACTGATGTGCTAGTAGGATGTTTTTCTTTTTTTTTTTTTTTTTTTAAGCTCTATATGAGAGGCAATTTAGAAAAAACAGCTACTGAAGGTTTTTAATTCAAGTAGGAATGTGTCTTCAGCTGGGGCAAATGATTGCCTCTTCCCTAAGGGAATAAGCTGTCTTCCAAAGCACCATTCACTGCTGTAATGGCCTGCTCCCTTTGGGGCAAAACACTGCATTTTAACTAAAAGGGGTTTGTATACAAACAAGACTTAATGCATCCCAACCAAAAGTTCCCCTTCTCCCTGCTCCATCAGCTCATGCTTCCAGGACCCTGATCCACAGCCAGTGGTGAATAACAGGGGGTCCCCAGGTCTGTACAGGTTCAGGACTGGGATGTGGTGATGAGGAGCCAGGCCTGGGTGTGCTCTGAGGCACACAAAGGCAGGGAAATATCAACACCAGCATGTTCAGCCAAATTAAAAGGGGGGTGACTGAAAGGCAGCGGAATTGCATCCCCTCCCTCCCTCCCTCGCGGCGGGGGGCCAGGGCTGCTGCCTCTGCACAAAAAGGCAGCATAACAGACAATTAATTAGCAGCAGGACTGGCTGCATGGCAAAGACACACCATGCACCATATTTGCATGCAAATATCCCGTGGGTAGGGAGGATTGGAGGGGGCTGGCAGGAAATGATGGCTGGGAGGGTTTAACCTTGGATATTGCAAAAGGCATTGCTGCCGCTTATTTTGACACATGTGTGGGTCAGCCAGACCACGGAGGAGAATAATTAGGGAGGGAAAGGAATGCAAACTCTTATTATTGAAGATACCTGGGGGCTAACGGCATGAATACATTTGTTATAATTGACCCATGGTCCGATGATGATAATTCCTCTGTAGAGATGGCCACTTAATCTACACTGTGTGCCAACATGGATGTGCGAAATAATTGCAGCCTGGGCTCCATCTCGTTTCCACTCTTCTGCAGAATAGCTAATTTATGACAGAAAATAGTGACTAATGTTAGAGTAAACAATATTATGACTCAAGTGACTTATGAGTGCTGCAGATATGATGCACATTTAATAGGACATGACTTATCCAGACATGTAATTCTTTTTCTGAGCAGACTAAAGTAAGTGTGGCAGAAATGCCAGAAACAGCTTTGCAATTGGAATATGCAATTTAAAATAAGTAAAGATTACTCCCAGGTAGTTTATTGCTTTAACTACATCAAGGTAGGTCCCTGTAGCAGACTGCATAATGACTCTCATTTCATTTTTGGTTTGTGTCAAATATCTTCAGTTAGTTTTGCTTTATTGGCTTCATGCAATTTATTGCAGCACTAGAATGTGATTGTAATGCAACTAGTATTTTAGTTTTATCTTCCACTGGTAATTTTTCTTCTTTATGAGGCCTATACTGTCTGTATTAATAAAAGCCATAGAAATTATACAGCGTGGAACCATGTTTTAGTAAGTGCCAGTTTGCTATAGGAGAGCTGAACTAGTATCACCATTTTCTAGCCCAAAGGAAGACAGACCAGCACGGGCTGGCATGGGTGCCACGATGCTGAGTGGCACCTCCTGCATTTGCTACTGATTTGAAAGATGACTCCAGCACTCCTGTTTGTCAGAAGGGAGCATGGAGTGAATTCATCTCGGTGAACAGCAGCTGCTTCTCCAGCATGTCAATGATTCGAGGGCTCAAAACCACCAGAGTGAGTCCAGCCTTGAGGGGTTTTTTACAGTTAGCTGGGACCCTCAGGCTCTGAGCAGACCCTTCTGCAAGAGACCCTGAGCCCAGAACAAGCGCTCTGCTTTCCTTGCTTAACCTTAGCGTGTCTAGTGACACCTCTCTGAAAAACTCACAGGACCACAGGAAATTTGGGGGTGTTGAGTAATTCAGCCAAGCAGCTTGGTGGTACAATTTTGACTATATGTGACTCTCAGCAAATATTTATAGTGCACAATTTCTGCTCCACTTCTGACATTTCTTGTCCCTTATACTTTGGGTCTCTTCTTCCTCTCACATACCACCAGACATCTCGCATCCGCTACTTCCCCAAGTAATCAAACACCTTTCATTGCCATGCAGGGAGTTCTTGCTCCTCATCAGCAGTGCTTTCCTTCCTGATTTTGGTTTGCTGTGGCCACAGGACAAAGATGGTCTGGGGAGTTCAGGCCAGTCGCAGCATTCACATGGTGCTTGCTGGGATCCCAGCTCAGCCCTCCACCAGTAAAACATGGTAAAAAAGGCCCCCAAATATGAGTGAAAAGGTTTTATGTGTGTGTCAGGGAGCCCACCTGTGCACAAGCCCAAGCTGACTCCTTGAGAGGTTGGCCTGGGACACAGCCCCAGGGACAGGGCTCACAGAGCTGCTGGGAAAACCCAATGGCTGGGGGTTATAGAAGCATTTCTAGGAACCAAACATCCAGCTCCCACAGACTCTGAATGGGAGCTGGGTACCTCATTCCCTTAGGCTTTCTTAAATTTGCAGGCAAAAAATATCCAGTGTATACAGGGGGTGGAGTTCTGAAAGACTGATTGTGCTTTCTGTGAAATGAATTTCCTTTAAAGCTGCATTTATTGCACTCCATGGCCCCCATTAATCAGAAAGTTATATCTGGCCTTCACATTATGGTGAGAGAAGAATGTGAAATATTCCTAAGCTGCAAAATTACTCAGGACTGGGGTTTTCTTCCCCCCCTTTGCATTTGATTTCAGTGTGGAAAATAAGTCACTTTTTGTTAATGCCTGTGTGAAGCCTGGTTGTGAACTTGGCTTTGTGTGAGGGGCAGGGGCACTCCCATCTGGTCCAGCGCAGCCTTGGGCGGCCCTGTCCTGCCACAGGGTGACCATTCCTGGTGCCTTTCTGGGGGCAAGGGGGTGAGGGGCTGATGGAGAAGTGTGGGAGGGCTGATCAAGGTGGGGTTATTCCCAAAGAAGGCTGAATCTACAGCCTTTGGTTGTCCCAGAAGCTCTTTTGTAAGAAATGGGAGTGTGGTTTGACTCTAAAACTCTTGGCTATAATGCAGCCTCGAAGCTTAAAAAATTAAAATCTTCAAGAAGGCTGAAAAAATCCATCTATTTTCTCACTTGGTTGGATTCAATGTAATAATTTTTATAACACTGAACATATGAATTTTGGAAAAAAAAAAAAAAAAGGAGAGGGGACTTTCTTTTTGCATAAACCAGCAACCTACACTTTGTTGGAGCAGGAAATGCTTTCCATGAGGACATACCTGTTTGAGATGCTCAGTGAAGGTTTGTGGGGCCAGAGTTATTTCTTCAGTGAATATATATGTTCAGAGAGGTCTGATCTCAGCAGGGCCTGCAATAGTAACTACCATGCACACTGTGAATAATACATCCTTCTGAAAGCACGTGAGTGTTCTGTGCTATCCCCAAACCCTCCCACAGACTGGCCATGGTTGGCCAGTGTATTTTAGAGTTGTCAAGTCCTGTACACACAAACATCATATTAACCACTGTTTCATGGCAAGGGCAAAAAAAATCTGTTGGAACACTGTTGAACATCTTGACCTTTGGGAGTACATTCCCATGGCTAAAGGAGCTCCCACAGCTTTTCACAGGGGCTTAGATCACTTCTGAACAGGAGCAGGTTTCCACTATAGTGTGCCTTTACACCCCTGCAGAGCAGTGACAGCATCTGTTGGTGTGGGTAACTCCATCTTCCTTCCAGTAAAGAAATTATTTTGGTGACATTACTGTGGGTAAATAAGAATTCAGTTCTGTAAAGCCTCTCTTTGATGATGCTAAATGAATCCCCAGAGGGTGGATAAACTTTCTCACAATGATGACCATTTGCAGAACAAAGCGGCAATTTTTTCCTCATTTCAATGTTTTCTGACATTTTCCCCCCTGGGGGAATAAATGAACCCATTATTCTACCAGCTTCCCTGGCATTTGCAGAGCCTGGGCGGGGATTCTCCAGTGCCTCCCATCTTCAGGCTCTGCTTCGCTGCTTTACTGTGACACCCAGCTGGCCTGAGGTGGCATCTGAGTGCACCAGCCTCTTACTTGGGAGCAGCCTCCCAGATTCCTGAGCCCCTGAGCTGAAGCTGCCACAACTGGGAAGGTATTTAGGTGTCTCATTCCGAAAGCCTTCACAGGGAGCTGGGGGCTAAATGCCACCCAGAAGGTGCCAGGGCAGAAGGAGCCCCATGGGACTTTCATTGAGGGACAGACTCAGCAACCACATGTAGTAAAAAAACACAGTTCACAGAGGAGGGATTATGTTATGGACCACTCCACCAAAAAACCCTTCTGCTTTTTAGCCTGATGGCACCAATCTTCCTGTCACTGTCCAAGCCTGGCAGTGCCAGTCCTGATGTTCCCACCTGCTGCTGGGCAGCGTGGGTAAGGAACCCCAGGAAGAAGGAGGCATGTGCATCCCGAGGCTGATGTTTGCATGTAGACAACAACAGCCCATGGTCACCACTCGTGGCAGCACAACCCCAGCACTGTCACGTTGCATAAATCTCTGATTCACTCCTGATTTCTGCTTGATCTGAGAGCAGCTGAGATTAGGAAGGCAGACAGAAGGGTCTGGAAAGAAAACAGTGAATAAGAATAATACATTGAGATGTACTTGGTATGAAGAGAAAGTTGAAAAAAAAATTTCCTTTTCAATATTGTCTGCTGTACCAGAGCTTCCAGGGAGGGTAAAATCTCACTGCAGATGGGTTATAATCCTTATCAATACAGTAAATGGAACTATCAAACTGAAAAAGATCACATGGCAGTTAAGATAAAGGTTTGACTTGTCCCAGAACCAGGCTTATCAGGGTTTAGCAGTAAGTGAGTTTTGTTGCTTAGATTGCATTTAAAAAGTTCATTGATTTGCAGCTAATACCAAGTTGTCATAGTTTCGTGAGTAAGAGCTTGCAGTTTGCAGAATCAAAGCCTTTTCCTAAATCGATAAGAACAGATTCAGTGAGATTGCTTGAGCCCACTGAGGCAGACAGAGAGGCAACCAGCAAATCCACCCGGGCCATGACACGAGAGAGCGACTGTCCCAGCCCCTGGATCCCCTCAGGGTCTGCACTAAATGTTTTGCAGGAAAGCCGAAAATGCTCACCCTGGCAGCAGATGGGCTGCTGAAAGGGGCACGTCAGTGACCATCAGGCTGCCTGGTGCAAACCTCCTATGAAGTAATTAGCTGATTGATTTTGTCTCTGGTGGACTGAGACACTGTATTTCCTGCACCGCTCCAGTCGATGCCATTGGATTTCCACACTGCTGGATGCAGAAATGCACAAGCACAGCCACGGTGTGGCTGGAATGGGGGATCCCCACCACAGCTTTCCTGGGCCTCCAGCTCCTCCCTGGGTACCTTGGGGAGACTTCAAAGTCAAGGGAAAGGAGCGTCTGGGCTAGCAGGTTCCTCTCGCTTTTCCTGTGTCTTCATCATTTATTGCACAGACAAGCTCAGGGCTTGAAGCTTCCCAGCTGGCTTTGCTTCCCATGGGAAGGCTCCAAGAGTGCCCCAAGGACCCTATTCCTTCCCACCAGCCCCAGCTGGCTTGCACTGCTGCTGCTCCACCACCCCTGCTCCTCCAACCAGGGCTGCCTTCTGCTTGTCTGCTACCTAATTCCCAACCAGCAATGTCTTCTGCCCATCTATTACCCCAATTTCTTGAGGAAAGCAGCCTCAGGATACCACATGCTGTGTGTGCCTGCCTCCAGAACTCTTGGCCAATTTCAACTAAATTTGACAGAGAGGTGGGGACACTCACTGACATCAGTTTCTTATATCAGGATAAGAAGGTAGACACACAGAGAAGTGAGATGGCATTAACATGCTCAGCAAGGGAAAGGCTCCCCACTTCCATTTTTATTAAACTTCAAAGAGTCCCCACAGGAGAAGGTGAGGGGTCACCAGGCTTTGTGTGTTTTATGGCTCATGTAACAGCTTCTTTCTAAATCAATCAGAGCAGAATGCTAGAAAGTGGTGCTCTGGTATTTGATGTCTCTACTTGAAGCCATCCCCAAGCACAAAAATACAACACAAGCACACACAAAAATAGTTCAGAGAGGCACACCAGGTAAGCCACTGCATGCAGCCAACTCTCCTGCCTGGCAAATTCAGGCAAGGAGGGTTGGTGTCTTTATGGCACTGGCTAAATTCGGTTGAATGTGAATTTTATATCTGTGGTAAAAGTTACTAAAAGATGAACCTATGAGAAGTTATCTTGGGGCACCTCATGGGGCTATAGACTGAGAGAGCTGGGGCTGTCCAGCCTGGAGAAGAGAAGGCTCTGGGGAGACCTTAGAGCCCCTTACAGTGCCTAAAGGGTCTCCAAGAGAGCTGGAGAGAGACTTTGGACAAGGGCCAGGAGGGACAGAACAAGGGGGAACAGCTTCCACTGCCAGAGGGTAGGACTAGATGGGATGCTGGGAAGAAATTGGTGGCTCTGAGGCAGTGAGGCCCCAGCACAGGGCTTCCCCTGGACACATTCAAGGCTGTTTCGTTTGTTAGCCCTGGTTCAACCTCCCTCCCTTTAGCCATGTGCAGTGGTACCCCAAAGTAATGTCATGGAAACTCTGATTTCTCCTTACATCCCTTCTGTGAAGTCCTGCCCACCTTGCTTCAGCCAAAATGGGAGATAAGGTAAGGAAAGGCCAAACATCTTGTAAGACCTTCACAACAAATCCTCACATTGTGGTGGTCTCTCAAAACCTCACTGCATTTAGTGGCAACAAAGGAAAAAGAGTAGGTTTAGTTGGGATATTGGGAAGGAATCTTTCCCTGGGAGGGTGGGGAGGCCCTGGCACAGGTTGCCCAGAGAAGCTGTGGCTGCCCCATCCCTGGAAGTGTCCAAGGCCAGGTTGGACAGGACTCAGAGCAACCTGGGCTAGTGGAAGGCGTCCCTGCCCATGGCAGGGGGCTTGGAATGCAATGATCTTGAAGGTCCCTTCCAACCCAGACACTTCCATGACTCTGTGAATTACCTGAGATGTCAGAAAGCTTTCAGACAGGAAAATGCAAAGTAAACCAGGCTTAAGCTTCAGAAAGAGCAAAAAATGGTCTGAATCAGCTTCTAGAGTAGTTGCAGAGACAGGAGATTTTTCCAGGGGGGATTAAACGTGTTGCATAACAAAGCTTCCAGCAGAATTTTTGCATTCAGCATCCTCTGGATGAAGCTGGTACCCTGCCCAGCTCCCCTTGAGCCTCCTGCTGGGCTTGGGACTAGTTTCCTGCTATTTGAGGATCTTGTCTGAAGATATGGTGCCTCTTGCTGCCGTGTTGTAACAGAACAAGGCCTTAGTTTCAGCAGGTAACTTGAGCACATGCCTCATTTGAAGCACGTGGTCAGTCCTGTTTCCTGCTCTGCACATAAGCTCACAGTCAGGCACTGCACCCTTCCCTTCTGAATCTTTCCAGTTATCAGAGCACATGCTAATCCCAGTAAGTCCAGGGAAAACAACGTGTGCTTGATGTGGTCGCTGATGCTAAGCATGTGCTGAAGGGCTTTGCTGAGTTGGAAGCTTGAACACCAGGGTTGCTACAAGGCTATAAATAGTACCACGTTTATCCTGCACACAAAGCAAAGCAAGGGTTATAAATCTAAGAGGGAACCCAACTGTACTAACTCCATGGTGCAATCTCTCCTTGCCTGAAACTAAATAGCAAATGAATCACAATCCTTTTGAGATCAAGGCAGTCCCAATATTTGCACGTTTACGATTGTGTTTATGAGCATTATATGATAATGGATATGATATGGATGGAAAAGTATTTGCTCTGAGTGATTTGGAGACCCAGGACATAAAGAAAGCAAATCTAAGCATGGTGAGTTCTCATCTGTGTCCCAGCTTGATTCCCAGAAGACAGGTAAACTTTTCAGATTCCAGTTTTAATCTTGGCACAATACAGAATTATGGCTTTCACAGGGTAGCTGTCTGTCTCTTGCTTTTCTGGGGGATAGTTTAGTTTATAGACTTTGCTGGGATATAGTTTCTGCAGCATAGAACTCCCCTATGCTTCCTTCTTCTCTCTTTTCTCCACCCCTCTTCCTGAACTGCCCTCTCCTTCCATCTCCCCTTTGAGTGAGACATCCACGATCTCTCTGATGGAGCACTTTGGGAATCCTTCCTCATGAGCCTTTCTCTCTGGAGTGCTGGTACAACAAGTTGCCTTTGAATCCCTCCAGCCCAACACAACTGAAAACTTAATCTTTCACACAGAGAGATGATTCTTTCCTCAATGAGCCTTTGCCAACCTCTCTCCCTGCCCTGAATGGCAGCAGGTGACAAAGGAGCCTGGCACGTGCTCTCTGCCAGCTCCACAGTGCCCTCTCTTATGGCTTGGGCTGCTGATCCTCCTCCTCATCTATCTGCATTTGTAATTGGTCAGCAGCTCTTGTGACAGGGCCAGCTCTCCAGCTCCTGGCTGTGGCCAGCCCAAGGTGCATCTGGCAGAGAGGCTTTGAAGGCTGTGATGTATTTCTTTGGCAATGGGTACCACCATTTTTTGGCTTCTTCCATGGCCCTCTGGGTCAGCTTTCATTGCCAAAGCTGTGATGGTAGATAGTTTGAAACCTGCCTGCAAGTTTAGTGGGTTAGTCTGGAGCTTGCCTTTTGACCACAGCAGAAATCATCTATCAGGTGGAATTAGTCAGCATCAGGATCAGCACAGTCCTGGGACTTACACACTGCTTGGAAAAGGAAATTCCTTCAAATATTGCTTATTGCAGCTCCTCCCTCATCTTCTCTTGCATTTTGTTTACACTGTGATATCTTCCAATGCACCTGCAGGCATGTTATTCCATGGCTGTACCAACTGTTGCAGAGGAAAGCCCACTGCCAGCTCTGGTGGTTGCAGAGAAATTTTAACCTGTCAGTGGACTGCACCCTTCATGTTTGGGAAAAAAAGCACCAAATCTCACCAATCTCACCCAAACTTAGTGCCTAGGGAAGAAAAGGGTTGAGGGTGATGAGCAAGCAATTCACCATGCTGAGGAAGCCATCAGCCACGTTCTTCCAGTGCTGGGGAGATGAGTGACCTAAGTGACACCAGCAGCCCCTGCCTGGCTGTGTGGGAGGGAAACCCTCAGCACAGCTGAGCCCAGCACTTACCTACAGTTTCTGAGAGCAGCTGAAGGATGACCCAGTATTGATAAAAACCATCAGATCTGGCAAAGCCACAGGAACCCTTTGCAAATCCAACAGGGATGTGTGGTCAGTTCTGCCTCCTTCTGGCCTAAACCAACCCAAAAGGTGCCCTGTCAGAAATCACCACAGGGGCTTTTCAGGCCAGGCCAGTGAAACCATGATGCCTGGGGCTGACATCCAACACCTGGGGAAGAGCAGGTAGTGCTCATGGCCAGGGCTGTGGCACATCACTGCACACTCTGCTCAGCAGCAAACTCCTCCCTTTCACCTGGCCAGACAAGTGTATGCCCAGTGAACAGTCATCCAGACAGCATTTGGAGCATATTTTGTGTCTGCAAAAAGCAAAATCAATTCTGCAGCTAGCCCAGAGGCTTCCTGACTGTGCCGAAGTCTCCCAGCCCCCTTTAAGTGTAATACCCCTCATCAGCTCTCTCTCCACTCTTTGCCTTCCTCATAAAAAAACATTTTCCCTGTGGCAGTGAGAAAAACGTAGCCTATGGATTTATAGCCACAAGGGGAAAAAATTACACTGCCACTACCAAACCACCAGCCTATGAACCCTTTGCAGCAGTGTTTTTCCTTCTGCAGGAGTCTCAGCGCTTCTGCACCAAACCCTCTGCTGACACGTAGTTTGGGAGCACCGTCAGGGTCCCCAGGCTATGTGTCATTGTCCTGTCCTGGCAGTGGTGGCAGGGGTGTGCCCAGCCCCCCATGGTAAGGCTTGGGCTGTGCTGGGGGGACGAGGGAGCACCCGGGCTCTGCAGGATTCCAGTGAGTTTGCATTTTCCCAGTCTCGCTCAGAGTCCGTGTCAGAGTGATGGAGAGGACTGAGCAGCTCTGAAAGCAAAACTTGGGGAAATCTGTGTCTTTTTTTCTAAAGCTTCTTGGTTGGCCCAATGAATTGATTGCCAGAGATAAAACTTGATGAAGAGGCAATGTTTTCCCAGCATAGCACTTGACTCCAAAAAGCAGGAGATGCAATAGATTTTGTTTATGTGCACGTCCCTTGCCTTTTATTTATACGTGCAGTGCTTCAAGCTAATCGTACATTGCCAGGCAGCACAGAGGAGCTGCTTCCTCCTGCACAACCACCAGCTGAAATATGGTTGGAGACAGCACGTGGGAAGGGCCTGGTGCTTGTGGCATCACTGAGAGCTCAGTGTGCCGACAGCAGGTCTGTCCCAAGAGAGAATCCAGAGGTGAGAGCTGTGTGGTGGTTAACAAGAAACAGGAAAGCAGGTGTGCTATGGCTGAGACCAACTTTAGGAAAGGAAGCAGTTCAAAAGTCAGCATTTTAAACTCCCAGGTTGCAAATGAAGGAGAGGAGAAAATCCAGGAGGGCACTGCTGCCACAGGAGGAGGGGATGGCACGGGCCTGGGGGTGAAAGGAGAACACCCACACTGGGTAAGGGAGGCAGATGGGGGATGTCTCGGGACACCCTCCCGTGCAGGGTCAGTGGCCAGAAGGTTGTGCTGGTCACAGGTAGAAGGACCTCACACTTGCAGAGCTGGCACTGGATCCTCTCTGTGTGTGCATGTGTGTTTGGGTGAATGTGCCTATTCTTAGGCATCTCTTAAGGCTCCCCTAAACTCATCAGAGTTATGCTGAACTGAGAATTGTATCGTTGGAGTGATTTTGCCAGGGAGCAGAGGATTTGTCCCAGACAGGACCAACCACCACTGATTCCTCCTAACTACCTTTTAAAGCATTCCAAGGGCTGTCAGTGTGGATCAGGGTAGAGCAGCTTGGTGGCACTAAGCAAGCTCTTCCTGTCACCCTGTGCCACCATGTCCCCTCCAAGTGGGGCATGGGCCTCAGCACGTGGGGAGGAGGGAGGTGCCCATTCACAATCAGCAGCTCCACTGGTAGGGAAGAGATTTACTGACAAATAGTTGTCATTTGCTAACCCTGTCGTGGCAGTCTTTGTTTTCCCTTTTTCCCGGAGGCACTCCCGAATGCTGAATGCCAGCATCTGTTACAGACCAGGAAACAAGTAAACAGTGATATTCCTGGTGGCTTTGAAAGAGCATTTAACTTAACTCTCTACACTTGCCTTTATCAGGAAAATCACCTCAGGATGTGCTTAGCATGCCTATGAAGATGAGTGTCTGGGAAAAAACAATGTATAGAAGGCAGCCCATTGCCATAGACAGGCTGGAAAAAAAATCCATGAGTCCTCCTGCCAGATGTTGACATTTTGATTTGCATAAAGGTAAACTTTTGAGTCAACAGCATGTCTAATTTTCTAAAACATCCCCAAGAAATAGGGCATGTTCACCGATAATGAGTTTGCATCATTAGCAGTTTTTTCAGACCTGTATCCTGGTGAACTGGCTCAGAACATCTTTGTTTCTGCTGTCTCTGAGCATCTCCCTGTGACTGTGCAAGAGGGAAGGCAGCCAAGGGGGTGCCCAGGAGGTAACAGAGGGGCAGCAGTGAGTCAGGAAGAGTATTGAGACATTTCTCCATGGATTGTGGAGGAACTTGTGACTCCCATCCCATGTGGGGACAGTGCCTAAAACAGCACCCTCCACCAAAACCTGCCCTCCCATCTTCCATCCTCTGCAGCAAACTCCAGCTGGCTTTGCCTTTCAGACCAAACCTTGTAGTTAAAACCTCACAAAGAAGCTACAAGACCTATGAGAACATCCTTGTGAAGAAACAAGGATGTGCTCAGCTCTCAGCTGGAGGAGCCAAGGCCCAGACGAATCACTCCCCCAGCTCCCCCCAACAGGGGAAAGCAGCCAAGCCCAGAGCAGACAGCCCAGATCCACATCCCTGTGCCCCAGCTGGGGACAGGCACTCCTGGGTCTCCTCACTGAGCTGAAATAAGCTGCAGCAAGATGCCAACACTGAGGGAGAAAATAAGATCTTATGTCAGGCCAATAGTTCTTTCCAAGTCAACAGTAAATCCACAGAGAGGAAATAGTGCAGGTTTGGGGTTCTGTGCTGCAGTGCTCAGCTTGTTCTAGGATATAAGCCATGCCTAGAGCCAAGAATTCCCACCGTATTTCACTAGACTTTGGGTTTCTGTCTCTGAAGAGGCCAGGAGACTTTGATTCCTTTCAAGCGTGGGCTCAACAGTGCACACAGATAAAACAAAGCTCCTGCATGTTGAGCTGAGTCTGGGGACCCAAACACCAGGGACACACCACAAGTGCCACACGAAGGGGAAGAGGTGTCCCCCTTGACCTGCTGGCTCTGGTCCACAGCCCAGCCCAGCCATGGGATGCCCAGTTGGTGTTTCCCTGCCCAGCCCAGGTCTGGAGCAAAGCAGCTGCTCACATGAAGAAATAAGTTTGTTATTCCTGTTGGAAGAGCAGCTAAAAACAGCAGCTAGAAACAGCAGCTAAGGGACAACCAGACTCTGCTGTGTCTACACAGAACTGAACCAGCTCTCATGGACAGCAGAGCCCGTTCTTCAGTGTGTTCCCATAACAGAGCTCCAGCACCTGGAGCTGGGCTGGCTCTGAGCAGGGGTGCTGGTATGGAGGGATGGATGGATGCTCAGCAGCACAGGACTCCTGGCACCCCAGAGGAGCTCCCTGCTGCTGTGCCCAGCGTGGTCTCACAAAGAGCTGGAGAGGGGAGACGCGACTGAAATACAAAGCACTATCCCCGCCGTATTAGCCTCAACTCAAATGTGCTACATAAGTGCAAATTGCTGTTATAAATCATAAACATCAAAAGGCCATAAGTGCCTAATAATGGCCTAAGTGGCTAATTTGTTTTATGTGCTACTGGAAGAAGCACCGTAAAGATACGGAACAAAAAATTTCCCTCATTGTGGTTTGGCCTCTGATACCAAGAAAGGCTGGAAGGGGGTGGGAGCAAACTGCTGCTCTAACAGACATGCAGGAGCATTTCATATCAAAGCCTGTAATTAAAAACAAGGCCCAAACCCTGGTGAGAGCCTGTGCGAGGCGAATGTGGCCGGTGTGGGGGATGACAGGGTGGGACGGGGGGTGTGGGGCAGCTGCTGGACAGCTGGACAGAGATCAACAGCACCAACCCAGACTGTGAGCAAGTCACTCCTGAAAAGAGGTGAGGGGGTGCCATGGCCAGTGGGCTCTGCTCCTGGCACTGGTGCAGTGTGTATGTGGGGTGCAATGCCCACTGTCACCCCCTGCTCAGCACCGTGTCTGAAACACCACCCCGAGCTGGGCTGAGGGACAACCTCAGCCTGGCCTGACTCCTCTGCACCTCCTTTTCAGCATGGCAGTCTCCTTTCCCCATCTAAACAACAACTGTGTGGCCTCCATCCGGCTCTTAATTGCTTTGGGCCTTTTGGGGTTACATGGTGCTTTAAAGGCTCTTTCTGGCTGGCTGGCTCTGCTTGTGAAATTAGCCTTGGAGAACCATAAATACCCTAATCCAGCCCTGCTGTGCCCTGCTGATATGTTCCTCTTGCAATTCTTATGCTGTTCAGGTCAGAGCTGTTTTTCTGCTCCGTTTGGCCCAGGACAGGCACAGCACAGCTGATGCACTTCTTCTGCTGGAGCAGAGGAGACTCCTGCATGGAACTGTTGAGTCCTGCATGGACCAAGCCCTGTTCAAGGATGCAGCACATTCAACTCATCTTCTTTGAGTTCAGAAACCTGATCGTGGCCCAGCACGTCCCAGCTGAAATTCCAGCATCCTGCAAGCCCCAAAGGGCACCTTTTGGCCACCTGTGTGAACCATCACAAGCAGCTGACTCACTAGGGATGAGCAAAACCAGTTGTTCCTAATAAGGTATCTGACCACTCTGCCTTCTTTTTGCCTTGGTGGATTTCACTTTCTGTAGATATTTTGGCTTTAATTTACAGTAAAATCGTGGTGTCCCTCTATAAGAGCCATGGAAGAAATCCCCAGGTGTATTTAGTGGAGGCTGGTGGAGGAACATGATTGGAATAATGTGTTTTGCTGCGATGCTGCAGCAAAAATGTGTGATGGCAAGGGAGAAACATCAGCAAGGACCAGGAGCCCAATATTCAGGGTCCCTCCACCCCAGATGGATCATGTGGGGACTGTTCCCAGCACAGGGAATTAATTCAGAAATATTTCAACACAGGTACAAATGATTTAGAGTACAAACAGTGCTGCTTTCCTGTAATACATTGCCCTGCACAAAACCCTTGAGGGAAAGGCCCAGGGAATAGTCCTAATTGGTCTGTTCCTCTTCTGATATCTATGATAACATGAAGGAAGAAAAAAATCTCTTTGACCTGAAATGGCATGCCAATAAACAACATTTTAAAAAATAATTCCTTTGATGCTTATCACTTGCAGAGCACATGTTCAGCAGGCTTTACAAACAGGCACCACAGGCTGTGGCTGACGAGATGGGCAGGACCAACTGCAGAGCTTTACTTGTCACCTTGCTGGGGGCGCAGGAAAAAACAAATCCAGCTTTTACAGCTGTGGATGAAGGTAAAAGGCACAAAATGACATGCTGGCATGACTGCCTTTGAGAGGATATAACCATGGAAATGGAAAGTGGCTTTTCCTTCCCTAGCCCACCCAACAGTGGGGAAAAAATAGGAGATACAGTGTGTGTTCATGTTGCTCAGTGAAAAGCACACCAGGTCTATGATGCACTGCTCTGGCTCTGGTGGCCCTCAGCCTTTCTCTGGGCCAGTTTAAGGCATTAACCAAAAGAAACCTACTCCTCTTTTTGTTTGCTGGGCTGTTTGTTGTGCTTGTGGTAAAATAAGTCAGGCTGCTGAAGGGGTCTGTTGACCACAGGGTCAGCCTGAAGGGAGCAGGAGAAGATGGACAGTTGTGGAAGGAGGTGAGACCTCACTGTGCACAAAGCAAACCTCTCTTTTCTGAGCAGGAGAAAATGAGACATTTATGGACATTTGCATGTGATGAAGCAGAGATGTCTCAGCAAGATAAGATGGGAAAGAGAGTGAGAGACTGCCTCTGCCCCTGGAGAATGCCAAGCCTGGCTGTGATTCAGCTCATTTGACTGCTTCCCCACCTCCCTGCAACAGAGCAGTTCATGGGAGAGCTCTACAAACCCAAAGCCAGGGGCAGGTAATGCAGCCCCTGCAAAACATGCTGCTCCATCACCAGTGCAGCTCAGCTCCACCTCGGTGCTCTGGCCTGGGGCAAGGGCACTTCCAGGCCTCCTGCTCCCACACGCCCTGGAAGGCAGAAGTAGCATTGTTCCCCACTCCCTGAAATACTTCACTGTGCAAAATTGATTTTTGTCTGTGCAACCTCAGCTCCCAAAATCTTCACACCATCAGTTGATGTTATTTTACTATATTACTAACTGTAAGTAATAAAAACCAAATAACATACTGTATTGCTGCCTTTAAGCAGAAATAGCTAATTATTGATCTGCTTGTTAAATGACAATGTAGACATTGTGTGCTGAGAGCAAGAACAACGCAAGGGTCAGTCCATGGACCCAAGAGCAGTGGTTCTTCCTCCTCTGCACGGGGAGCATCTTTCTCGTGGCTGGTTCCAGCTGCAAAGTCATCAGGGGGATCCTCTCTGAGCTGGCTCAGACCACCAGCAGCCTTGCTGGCAGCCTTGCAGGGCTGGAGCAGTGTCTGGCTGTCCATGAGCATCTGCTCCAGCTTTCATCAGTGCACTGATACTCCTGGGTTGGAGTTTTAGTGAGTCCAGAGGTGTCCTGTGATGGGAGTGCCAGTGCTTCCTGCTCATCCTTGTCCTGTCTGCCACAAGTCCTGGTGCTACGTGATGAAGCAACAGATAATGAGCTCTTGTTTGAGAAAATTGGCACTGACCTGTTGTAGGGCTGTTCATAAAGCCTTTATTGAGGTGTACACACACAACCCTACAGAGCTGGTAGCCCTATAGAGTTGAATACAAAGAGCTGACTCCACATTCAGTGAAAGTCTCTTGTAAAGACATGCAAAATAAAAGAATATATAAAGAATAGAGAGATGTGTGGTGTGACTGTCCTGCTTGAAGCCTGGCATTTGCTTGGGGCTAAGTGGGTGCCGGTGGGGAGCTGACCCGACCCCTGCTCTGCTGCAGGAGGACCTTTACTGAGCTGTGGGCATTGAGCCCCTACCTGAAATCTCTTCTTCACAATGGGATAACCAGGCAGGTCCTGCCACTGACCACTCTTCCTTTTCTTCTCTTTGTGCTCTTCTTCATCCTTGCTCTGGGTGATAGCTGCCCTTTTCTCTCCCCAGGCCTTCCCATTCATTTTTTAGGCTGCTGATGGTGCCTGACTTCATCTCCATGTGCTGCTGCTGCTCTCTCTCCACTCCCCATGGCCCACATCCCAGTGACATTTGCTTCTTCATTTACTCACTTTTAGTAAGTACCATGAAAGCACCATCCAACCTGCCCAACCCTGTGAGCAGCCACAGGAATGAGCTGTCACTAATAAAATTTCATATCAAATGAGATTACCCTTCTCCCCCATTAGGCACACTTCTGGTCTAGGGACAGCAGCAGTGCAGGTCTCCAGCAATTTCCTCAGCCAAAGCCTGCGTTGGGAACTGGCTTTTAAGGATGAGTTAGTTCCAGGCTGTAGCTGACACTTGTGCTTTGAATTCCAGGTACTGAGCAGCACGACTTGGCTGTGGGTTGGGCTGGATTGATGGCACCTGTCTGCCTGTTTCACATGCAATTGCCTACAAACAGCTACACCTCCCGGCTGTCACAGGTGGCTGTTATTTATGAGTGCCATCCCTGGCAGGTGTGACAGCCCCTCGCTGTCCCGGTGACCTCTGAGGAACCGGGAGGGACAGATCTGGGTGGGTCTGTGCTGCTGTGTTTCTGTGCCCTCCTTTGCCCATCAGTGTAGGTCCCCTTGGTTGTCTGCACGGTAGTTGCCATGTGTCAGCTCTCCTCTGAAGACATGAGCTCTTTTGCTGAGACAAACCTGTGTGCAATTCAGAGGATCATTTGCTGAGGGAGCAGCTCTGGGAAGCAGCACAGGTAAGGCTGTTCCAGGACAGGCTTTTCCACACCAGTGAGTCCTCCTGCATGAGGCCAGCAGGCAACAAATGCATCCAGTGTCACGACAGATACTGTGACACTAACCTCCCCTTATCTTAGACAGTGAAATCTATGCAGGAAAACTCCATAGGGCTGAGGGATGCACATGTTCCATGGCATGGCTTGATAACTCCCAGGATGACTAGTTTTGCACAGAGCTGCCATGAGCCATTTGCACCTTTTGACTAGAGAGACAGGGACTGTTCCTTGGGGTAGATGGAGGCTGGTTTGCTGGCAAAAGGCTTT
The DNA here is from genome assembly GCF_022539395.1 of Myiozetetes cayanensis. Taxonomy (NCBI): domain Eukaryota; kingdom Metazoa; phylum Chordata; class Aves; order Passeriformes; family Tyrannidae; genus Myiozetetes; species Myiozetetes cayanensis. The sequence continues at coordinate 5,831,068 of NW_026087522.1, read as the reverse complement.
GAGGATCCAATTTCAAGTGCTTTCAGCTCCTGCCAGACTTCACTGCTGAAAACACAAGGAGGGTTTTTTCACACTTGCATTGTTAAGCTGTGATGCTCTCAGGATGTTACAAAGGATTTCACAGCCAGGTCAGATCCATTCTCTATCCATCAGCTGCTGCAGAAGATGTGCAGTGACTGACCAAGAAAGGGTGATGCCTGGGGCTGTCAGGAAAAGGACTCATGCAGCACCTTCCCCTTGCTGCTCCTGCTTCTGCCCTGCTGGCAGCATCTCCCACTTGGCAGTTCTGGGGCAGGATCCCGAGCAGGGTGGTTAGCAGCTGCCATGGGGCAGTCATTGCTCTGACCTGTTCCTTTGGATTGCACAGTGGTGGATTTAGAGTTCAGACAGTTGTGTGTTTTATGAATGATCCAGACTGGAATTGCCAAGAGCATTCAGTGTGTCCATGGGGTTCGAGCTGTCAGAAGAAATTGTTTATCTGCCTGTGCTTTCTCTTTGGACAGGGCATAGATCTGGTTCTCCTTCTTCAACTTATGGGTAAAAATCTGAATTTTCATTATCTGTGAATTGTAAGAAGAAAATACTCGTAGTGATCGTGGTCCAAAGCCATGTCCCTCTGGACTGCAGCCTCAGCCAGTTCCATCAGCCACAGAGAGCTTGGCCCTCCTTGGTTGAGTGACCTCCAGCTACAAGCCTGGTGTCCACGAGGAGCTGTTCAAGGCATGGCACCTTTCCCTCCAAATTGTTCTTTTTGGTTGGGCATTGGGTTCATGCTGGGCTGGAGGGTCACTTTGCATTAGGGGTCTTTGGATGATCCCACCTGAGTCTTGATGCTCTCCTTACCTGCAGGGTGTGCCTCATGCTCTGATTTGTCAGCCTCGTGGCCGAACTCCAGCTGAGTACTTTATCCTGCTTACCTGGAAACAGGAAAATAATCCCAAGGATTTGCTCTTGCCTTGCTGGTGATTACTGGGCTGTGGGGTGGCTAAAAGGTTTCTGTTGTATTTAGAGTTGAAGTGATGTTTTAGTGCCAGGCTGACAGCTCCTGCCTCCCAAAGCAAGCTGACCCATGAAAGGTGCTGCCAAAGCATCTCTCATGGCCTTTGCTGAGGGTCAGCTTTACTGCTATGGGTGAGTTTTACTCACAAAATCAAAACTTTGCTCCTCAAACAGTCCCTTGCAGTCTCAGGGGAGGCCCACAGGTGTCTGTCCTCAGAGCCATGCTGGTGGAAAGAAGGGAGGGGATATTACACCTTCATCGCCACAAGCCATTCAATGCATCAGCTCCTCGCTGCAGTGGGAAAGAAGGGTTAAAAATGTGGGAGTGGGGGAAAGGTCAAATATGTAATGCCACTTTCATGTACTTAGGAGAAGAGTGGTAACAGGAGAGCTGTTAAAAATTTTTATAGCTGGCACCAAACAACACTGGTGTTAAAATCATGGAACTGTTTAATAGCAAGTGGAGGTGTACATTAGTTAATTAGAGGCACGCTAACAGCGAGGCCAATTGAGAGATATTATTTTAGTATTTTTTCCAGAGGGCATATCAAGTCTACTCACGAATTAATAAACAGATTGTAAAGTCTAAGCAAGCATATTAGGGAAGTGTGTGTGTGTGTGTACTGGGTCTATAGACTGGGGCTATGCACACTTGTTTATTTGTTGCCATTGCATTTGAAATATGTTCCTTGTTTTCCATGTAGACCTCAGTGGAAGAATTATAGCATATTGGGTTTTTCCAAAGACTCTAATTAAGATCTTCAGAGTTGATGTTGTTTACTGAAAAAATACAGCACAAATGAGACCTAAAACACCAGCATGCAAGTTAACCCATGAGTGCCAAGGCAGCCAAGGTGGACTGGCTGTCCCCTCGGAGCCTGCCTTTGGTGCACGTTAAGAGAACACAAATCACTCAATTCACTTGACCCTCTGACTTTCGACTCTCATCAAAAAGGCATTTTAAGAACTATTAAAAGCTGTCTACACAGTCAAATACCTACCTCTGGCCTCTCTTAGCTGCCCTTAGAGGTAGTTACATCGTGAGTAAGTGTCATCTTCTCAGCTCACACAAAACCCCAGGCTGCTCAGTGGTAGGACAGACCACAGCCTTTAGGCAAGGAGGGACCATCCTGCCTGTAAAATGAAGTTTCCTCGTAATTGGAGCTGGTGGGTTTGCTCTGGCAGCACGAGGACAGCACTAAGCAGTAGCCTTTTAAGCCTGAGCAAGGCTACACTCCATTAGGCGTTTTCCTAACCCTTTTTTTTTTTTTTTTTTTGCCCCTAACACTGGTTTGATTCCTTTTTTAAAATCCACTCGTGCACCTTCTTTAATACACAGTTGCCACGTTGCTTTCTGCAGGAAGACAAGCTGTCCAACTTAATCCATTACTGAGCCCTGCATTACAAAAACCGCATGGTGTTTCATGCCTCATTAGCAGGCAGGGAGCTTCCAGGCTGGAGTCACTGCATGTCTCCAGCTCTCCTGACTTCCTTCCTCGACTCTGCTTTCCTATTTTACATTTTAATAAGAACAGCAATGACAAATTATGGCAAAAACTCTGCCCTTAGTGGGTATCTCAGTGCACTTGGCTTCCCCCAGCAAGTGCAGGTTTGCACCCCTACCCAGCACTCCCACATCTGCCAGAGCACTCCTCCATCCCAGAGAGCTCATTCCAGCACAAACCCATCCCCTCCTCACACACTGCCCCACCCAGGCTGGAGGGAAAGACCAATGGATTGCACCTGGGAGGAGAGGCACGGTGGATGGCAGACCTTGTCTCTTTTCCTTGGCTGGGGGCAGCCCCACAAGCAAGGCAAGAAATGAAGATGATAAATGAAGGATGCAGAACTGAAAACACTCTTCCTGTGTGTCTATTGATCTTGCAGCAAAGGTCTCATTCCTGACATTTAAAATAGATAGTTTTAATGCAGTGGCCCTCCCTGGGCTCCAGTTAAGCAATTTATCTCACAGGGATTCACAAAAACACTGTCTGCATCCTCAGCCCAAACAGTTCCAACACCAAACACCTGCTTGGCACATGCTCTTGGAGAAAGGCTGCTGGAAGCCAGCAGAGCCATGGGCATCTCCCACCCCATGAAGAGAGCGGGCTGAGCTGATGCCAGGAGAGATTTCTCTGTGTGCAACTGGAAGATGATCCAGGAGATCATTGCCCTATCTGGAGCTTCCCAAAACTTCCTGCCCAGGGAGACACAGGCAACATCACTAACCACACACCCCAGCAGACTTTTACTCCAAGTTAAACACCCAAAGCCTTGCTCTGGTGGGGCATAAGGTGAGCTGAGCTCAGCTTGATGCCAGCCCTGGCAAAGCATGGACAGATACAGCTCCTGGCCTTTGGCTCTGTGAGTGAGACAGAAAAACCCAGGATTTGGTTACCACATGTTGGGATTACTTTAAAAAACTGCCATTTTTCTTTTAGAAGAGAAGTATTTTATTACTTTCAACTGGAACCTGGAACTAATTGTACATGTGTGGTTCCAATTAACCATTAATTTACCCCTATTAACTACTGATGCTTATGGGTTTATTTTGTATTACCTACATGTTTGTTTTCCCATAATCTGAGCCGAAGAAGCTTGTCAAGAATCTATGAATTAAAGCAATATAAAGATGTCGACAGTTACCTATCTTAGCAACAGCCTCAGGAAGAGCTGGAAAATAATGCATCACAAAATTTTTTTTTTTCTGCACACTAACTGGACCCTATTTTTTCTTTTTAATAATAAAATCTCCAGTTAATTCAAGCAGCTCTGATCTTCCCACCACTTCCTACTGGAGGACTGATCAGGGTAAAACCACATTTAATTTTCTAAGGCAACAGAACCAATGTCTGGGAGGTTTGGGAGCAGCCACTCTTGGAATATCTCTTCATCCCACAGGGTTTCCAGTCTGCATGCATATGCACACCACCATTGCCTTAAGGCCGTTTTTCCTGAAGCTCTGCAGGGAATAATCTTCTCCATCCCAGGGCCAATCCGGTTATGCCTCAGTGCTGGCACACGGAGCGAGCAGGTCTGAGCCCGGGCTGTCCACGGACAGGACTGACTCCAGGGCTCCCCCTGCTTTGTGCCAGCTCAGCCCAAGGGACACCAGGAGGGAGACTCGGAGCTGACACTGGGGAAGTGCCTCAATTCCTCCCTCTGCAGAGACAGCAATTCCTCCCCTTCTCTGCTCTGGGGAGGATCCCGGTGGTGTTGTGTAAACCTGGCTTTGCAAAGGCAGCCTTTCCCCAGCTGGGTGTGCCCCAGTGCCCTGACCCTCCTCTGCAGCAGAGCCTCACCCCAAACCTCCTGTTTCTCTGAACGTGGCACTTAGGGATGTGGTTTAGTGGTGAATGTGGCAGTGTTAGATTGACTTGGTGATCTTAAAGGTATTTTCTAACCTAAATGATTCTCTATGCAGGGCCAATGCTAGAAAAACATCTGTAATGATGCTTCTGGACAAGAAAAGGTTATTTTGTCATCACAGTGAAGGAATGACATAGAATTGTTGGAGTGAGTCCAGAGGAGGCCAGGAAGATGCTTAGAGGGCTGGAGCACCTCTGCTATGAGTGAAGGTTGAAAGAACTGGGGTTGTTCAGGCTGGAGAAGAGAAGGCTCCAAGGAGACCTTCCAGTACTTAAGGGACCTATAAGAAAGATGGGAACAAACTTTTTAGCAGGGCCTCTGTGACAGGACAAGGGGAAATGGGTTTCAACTGTAAGATGATCAAATTAGATTAGGCATGAGGAAGAATTTCCTGGCTGTGAGGGTGGGCAGGCCCTGGCACAGGTTGCCCAGAGAAGCTGTGGCTGCCCCATCCCTGGCAGTGTCCAAGGCCAGGTTGGACGGGGCTTGGAGCAACCTGGGCTGGTGGAAGGTGTCCCTGCCCATGGCAGGGGGTGGGACTGGAGGATTCTGAAGGTCCCTTCCAAGCCAAAACATTCTGGGATTCTGTGATTCTATGCTGAAAGATTTAACCACGAAAGAAAGCAATGCTGTAACATGTACAGACAGGAATAAAAATGAGAACAGAAGGGTAAAACACGTTATGTGAAATTCTGTGATTCCTGTTCTGTTGAGGGTCAGGTGAGGTTATCACAATGTTCCCTGCCAGCCAGAAATCAGGTGAAGTACAACCTCCTCCACAAACCTGTGCCTTAAAATACCTACAACTCAGTTATTTATGGGTCTGGTATCCACCTGCCTATAAGTTTTGCCTGACAGCTCGTTTAGCAACATATGGTGTAATATTAAAATGTGATCCTTCATTTGAACACACATTTGGGTAACTCTCAGTGTCACTTGGTTGCTTACTGATGTTGCTATAGCATGCAGAGGAGCGTGTGGAAAAGATAAACTGGTTCTGGATGTTGCTGTGACTCTGTTTCTGCTGTCACTGGTCCTTGCTGCCATACCAGTTTCATGCTGGTGCAGCTTAGCTAAATTAAACTGAATTGCTCCACTGGATTTTCATTGACTTAAGTCAATCATACCAGCATGGAGGATGTATAAAGGAGTGAAAATCAAGTCCACTTAAAGAAAAAGCAAAGTAAATATTTCTTTAGGACATGAACTGTTCATAATCTGATGGATATCTTTTATCCTGTGTATTGATCTTTTTCTTGTGAGAACTAACTTGAAGTTAATTCCTGAATTGCCTGACCTCGAGCAGTTAAGTTACTGAAATCTAAAAAGTCACAGTTCAATTAATAAACCAATAGTGGTCAAAATGTTGGATCAATGTATTATTACACTTCCTTTACATGAATCTGAATGCAGGAAGCACCCAGCATGAAGGGACAAGGAGGAGCAGGATGCACTGTCCTTGTGGGATAGCAGAGCACATCTCTTCTGGGGCTGTACTGAGGGGGTAGACCAGAGGTGTGGTTATGCTGCTTTTTGAGAACAAAGGAAGGGGAAGAAAGGGGCTCTGGGTGACAGCACTAAGCACCTGCCTGGCAGGAACTGAGAGGTTGTCAGGAAATCATAGAACCATAGGTCTGGATCAGAAGGGCTTAAACTTCATCTAGTTCTAACCCCCCTTCCACTGGCAGGGACACCTTCCACTATCCCAGGCTGCTCTAAGCCCTGTCCAATCTGACCCTGAATGCTTCCAGAGATGGGGCAACAGTGCAAGCCAACAGTGATGAAGAACCTGGAGGATGGAGATGAAATGCATGCAGGGAGTAAAGACTTTGAGGAGTCCCTGTCCTGTGATTTTGCACAGAACACCATCCCACTGTACCAGAGTTGCAGACAGCACTGAGAAAAATCAGACATCTCATGAGCCACCTCCATCCTGTCATGAGTTTCCAAACCAGTACAATTTCCCCAGGAATTTTGGCAAAGATGTTGACCAACCTCAAGATAAAAAAATCACTAAAGATGAGGTTGTTTCTCAGAAATTTAAAGAGAGGAGCTTGACTTTCTTACCAGCTGTCAGAGCTGATATTATTGCATGTAGGAGCAGCTTGTATGCAGCATCTCTTTACAAGGGTAGCAGGGAAGCTGGAATGTTGTTATATCAGACTATCAAGTTGTTATGTTGGATTACATATAATGCTATCACAAATGACAGAATGCTTGCCTCCCATCAAAAATTTAAAGAGCAATAGACCTCTTTTCAGCTGTCACTGCTGATAACATTTTATGCACAAGTTTATTCAAGCTCAAATACAGATGCAGGCTGTCAATAAAGCATCCCTGGCAGATTAGGCATCGAGTATATTAAAGCTAACGGGACTAATGTGACTGCACAGCCTAATGTGACATTTTAAAACCGTGACAAAATGAACCCTTGAAGTTCTCACCACTCGTGTCTGCACGGCACGTTCGCTGCTGGGCTTTATGGGGTGGAAAGCAGAGCACAAGGGATGAGAGAGGCTGAAAACTGCAGAGAGGTCGGCACAGCTTTGCTTCCCAGGAGACAGAGTGGATGTCTCCCCTTCCTCTGCTCTGCTCCTCACTTCCAGAACAGTGGGCAGGGCAACAAATCATGGCCCTAAATTGACGCAGAGGTGACACAGATTACACATTAGAAAAAGCCCTGGAGGGCAGGAAGGGTTCAGCACTGAGGAGATTGCTGGAGAGAGTCCCACCTCCATCATTACAGAGCTTTAAGAAGGGGTTGGGGAAACATCTGCCAGGAACGAGGAGGGGGGGCTGATTTTGTTTTGGAGACCCAAAACTGTTTTCTGCCATTCGCTTTCTCCTTCTCAATAACAGCCATGGCTTTCTACTGCCAGCAGAAAGGGGGTGTGAGTGCTTGTGTGCTGGAAAATTGTTTGGGCCAAAAATAGTCTACTGAAATCAATAATGAGTTGTGGTTTTACAACAGAGGACCTGGTTACGCTCCCCTATCCCCCTTCCTACTCTCATAAGAGGTCTCAGCAGTTGTTGCTGATCTTCTGAGGGGCACAAAATCAGGAGAAAGGCTTTCCTGGGTCTGGGAAAGTAGAGCATCCAGAAAGCTGGATCTGTCCTTTGCAGCTGGCAAACACTCATATGGACAACCCCATCTTCAAGAAAGTCAGTCTGCTCCTGGCAATCTGTACTTTGCAACTGTGGTGTCTTCGTGCTGCTCTTGGTGATGAGACACGAGCCTCCACAGCTTGACAGTTCTAGCTAAAATCCAAGTCCATATGCAGTGCCTCCCTTCCTGGAGAGGGAAGATGAAGGGCTGCTGAGAGGCTGGAGCGTGTGAGGGTCCACGGGTTCACCACTACAGTGGAAGGAGCCACGTGGCTTGGTGAGCAGTGGGCAGGGGGACGACCTCGCAGCCAACACCAGCACCAACACAAGTGTCCAGCTCTTGCAGAAGAGAGCTACTCAGAGTAGTGATGGAAAGGAAGGTCACAGAGGTACCAACGGGCTGGAACCAGGGCTCCCCCAAACAGCACTTGGGGCTCCCCCAAACAGCACTTGGGGCTCCCCCAAACAGCACTGTTCCTTTAGTCACAGCAGAGACACACAGCGAGACATGAGCTTGCTCACTCACACTGGAAACAGAAGGGAGGTTGTTTCCAAGCTGATCCCCAGTCCCTGGAAAGGTTAGACAGGGACTTGTGGAAGGTGTCCCTGCCCACAGCAGAGGGGTGGGATGAGTTTTAAGGTGCTTTTCAAACCATTCTGTGATTCTGTGATGTTCACAAATGAATGCTGCTGTGGTGGGATTTGTGTAGCATCCTCAAAAGCACAGGACTTTTGGAGCAAACACATCATCCAGACAAGTGAAGGATCATCACAAGCAGGGATCTCTGAAGTCACACCTCCTTGCTCCAGAGGGGGGAAAAATGCTTGACAATATTAATATAATCCTCACAAAGATTAAAGGCAGCTCAATGACAGTAACTGAAAGAGAAAAAGATGCATCACCTGGCTATATTTTGCTTGAGCCAGAAATAAGAACAAAAGAAGGGCTAAACCCTCTCTTTAAGGGTACCTATGAGAATTAAGAATGTGGAATCTTTAAAAATAAGCAAAAGCCTCTGCCATATGGCTGTGTCCCATACAACACATGGAAACCTGGAAGCACATGAAGAGCCACATATCCAGTACCTGTTGCTGTGGCTCGTGCTGCCTCCAGACAAGGCTTTCCTGTCTCTCAGGCACCTTTGAAGCTGGGGGATTACAAGTGGAAAGAATAAATCCTCAACTTACTTACGCTTTAAAAATCTTTGTGTTTTCAATAATAACTATCAATGTGGTAAAATGAGGTGTTTGGTTTCTGAAGTGACTCTCTGTGTGTTTCTTTGGCTATTCACTGTCTGTATTCTAGGGGAAAAAGTACTTCGAAAAATAATGACAATGTCTCAGAAAATAATGAGTTCCTTCCAGTTAGCTGTTGAATTGTTTACTGCCATAGCTGAATAATAACAGCACATCAAAGACAACTGCTGTAATTAAAAGATTTCTGAACATAGGTTAACAAATTAGTGCATCATAATGTGCAATTGTCTAATTAGGACAAAAATGCTAGTTCCACGTAAAAGACCAAAAAGAAGAAATTATAAGGGAGAAAATAAGAAAGACAACAGCATTGATACTGCAGAACATTGGCAAAGATGTTATCTGTAACTTTTTTGTGGTATCAGTAAGTGCCCAAAGGTATCAGCATTTTTGTGGATTAATTTACTGACAAACTCAATTTGCCATATGAATCCCACAAGGTGGTTGAGGAGTCCCATGAAAAGACTCTAAATTTGTAATAAATGTTTTAAAGCCTTTTTCATTCTTTTCGCACACAGGAGTCCTGCAGGCAGGGGTGCTGTGGCTGCACACACCCAGGAGAGCTCAGAACCCAGGTGTGACAGAGGGAGACGTGGGACATTCTCAGTGTCACTGGTGGGCATTGAGGCAGAGTGGGAGAAATTCTAAAATAGTCAAAGCTAAAGGCAAAAGTCCTCTTGAGTGTAGTGGGTTAGAATTTCATTTGGAGAGATAAAGGCCAGTGTGTCCCTACACTGAGGGACAGATGGCAGAATGAGTTTGGCTTTGATTCAAGCAGCAGGAGGAACTCCCGTGGTTTCAGGAGAGTTCAGTGCACGGATGCTGAGCTCTCCAGACCTCCCTGCCCTCCCACTGACATGGGTGTTACTGAGTGCTGACCCTCCCAAGGATCTGCCTTAACACGAGCTGAGCCTCTGGGAACCAGCTCTCTGTGCAGGGGCTGGGCTCACAACCAAACCCTTCCTCCCTCTGTGCACTTCGCTGTGGGTCCATCAGGGAATGGGGCAGGGCACAGAGGGAGTTGCTGAGCGCTCCTGGTCGCTGCTTTCCCCTAAAGCAGACAGAGCTCCTGCACCATCCCTGAGGCACAGTTAAGGGCTCTACAGCCTGGTGTATACACAGGGGAGGGTAAAACAGCCCCAGGTGGAGCGTCACACACCTCCACAAGGCTCCTCACCCCAATCAGGGACACGCAGAATTGCAAATCACTGAGCATGCAAAGAAACGTGTGCTCTCATCTGAGAGCAAATGCTTTCAAGTGGCTTGAAAAAACGAGTGAGAACAAAAATCCTGGAGTGGTAGCTGCCCCAAGTGGAACTCAGGAGCAACTTGAGTCACACTGGAGGGAAATGATGCACATGGTTAGAAAAGCAACTGTCATTTATCATCTTTATTCCCAGTAATGATGCTGCAAGCCTCCACTCTGTCTTCAGGAAGAGCACACAGCCAACTTTTTCATGAGTTAATAGCAGGGCTTGAACATGCAATCTCCTGCATTCCACCTCCTCTAATGTACCAGATGAGCTTCATTAGCTGGTGGCTGCAGCCGCTTCCTCCCTGCACTCTGACAGCTGCTGGAGAGAGAGACGTGACAAACACTGGGGCAGTGCCCGACCTTGCCTGTGCCAGCAGAACGCTTCACCTCCTTGGGGTTCAGCTGTCTGGGCAACTCAGACATCAGAGCACAGCTCAAACCCCTGTGAAACTGCTTCAAACACAGCTATTTCTGATTTCCTCTCCCTGCTCCAGGCTCTTTAAAGGAGCCAGGGCCCTGTCACCTTCCTGCAGGATGGGGTTGAGCAGCCTCACCTGTGAGCACAAACAGCATCGGGGGCTCTGCAGAGGGCTCTGCAGCTGCTCCGAGCATCTGTCAGGGCAGCAAAGATCCTTCACGTGTGTTTTCAGGGTAAGTTCATCTTGAAGCCAGTAATGTTAGCAAACAAGCACACACATTGATAATCAAGGATTCTAAAAGTCATTTGTTTATGTCTCTGTGTATTTTTATGTACATATGTGTGAGCTGTAGTACATTTTGTTATGGTTTGAGAAACAAGAGGATTTCTGTGAATTTCTTCTTCCTACCAGTAACACCGAATGGGACAAGGACTGGGGAAAATGTAAATTTGTCTGAAGGCATTCAGCTTTGTGTTGTCTCAATAGGGCTTTTTTGTTTCCTCTTGATTTGGGAAACAGTAGTTAATCGCTGCCTAATTTTAATTTTAAATAGGCCACATTGGTAGGACTCGATTCCATAAGAAAAAAAAAAACATAGCAATTGAACTTTGTGCAACACTTTTGGGCAACAATTGAAACCATAGCAATAAAACAAACACATGAGTGTCTTCACAATCAGAGCATTTAAAAAATGAGCAATAAACAAATCAAATATCTAATTACCTGACTAAACTGGGATCTGGTGGAGGAAAAAGTCCAGCAGTTCATGAGATTGTTCTGCTGGTCAGCTTTGAACATGGAGCCTGGTGTCTTGGGTAATAAAGGCTCTCTGGTGCTCTAATTAATCACTGTTGTTTCTGCTGCTCCTCTGAACCCAGCACCCTTCTGCTGCAGCCCCTGCCTGCAGAGAGCACAGGTGGGTGCTGGGGTCACAGATACTGCATCTACCAAGGGGAATATTCAGGGTTGTTTACAGATATCTCTGTCTTAATCCAGTGCAGTGATGTTTGTTTATGTCCTATCTGAGATGAAGAGTTACATCCTTTGTGAATTGATTCTGGTTTGTGAGTAAACGAGGAAACTTGTAAAGTAAGGTAAAAAATCTTCAATGTTGTGACTAACTGGTTATTGTTGGGGTATTTTTTTGGCCATATATACCAATTAAAGGTGATTTACCCTTTTTTTCCACCTTAGCTTTTAGAATGTTTTAGGTATATTTCTCAGTAAATCAATTTGGAGGATATAGTACATATTTTAGCACAAATCAGCTTCCTGTAGGTCAAGAGACTGTCCAAACAACAAAAAAACTGACAGGACAAGATTCAAACAGTCCCTGTAAGCACATGTGCAGCCTTGGAAAGGGTCTTACTCTGTAAAAATCCTGTAATAAATTAGAGAAGCTGCAGACACATAAACAACGCAAAGCCCTTTAGTTTGTGTGACTATATGGTTTATATAACCTTTACTATAAGGGATAGGATCTCCAGAATCCTTGAGCACACTTCCAAATAAGCAAGTAGATGTCTGAAAACATGGGCTAACTCTAAGCACCCTTGATGAGGACACTAAAGTTATGCAAGTTCTACGAAAATTAGGGGAGTAAAAAGGAGACAGACCCTGTTACAAGTCACTCCTTATGGATATTGGGAAATCCAGGTGGAAAAGAGCTGTTGGAAATCATATTTCATAAGTTTTACTGCTCAGGCTTCTGGGTTTTCTATATAGGTCAAAGCTTTTCATAATTGAGAAGCTGAGTCTTTACTGTTTCTTTAGGCTGAATCTAAAAAGGGGTGGAGATGGGGCTGCTCTCAGACCAAGACCCTTCTCAGCTCAGGGGCAACTCAGCACAGAAGTCTCTGCCTCAAAGTGTGACCTGATTTCCAGAGGGTTTGTGAGCCCATATGTTTCGATGGGTGCTCAGTACTTCTGGTGCCTTTCAATTTCTAAATACGGACTTGGGAAGCCTAATTTTAACCATGCACTTTTGGAAAGTGTTGGCAATAGTTTAAAGAGGCTGTGCAGCCCAGCAGGCCGTGCTGCAGCAGATTGCTCCCAGTGATTTATATATTCCTGGTGCTCACTGTCTCTGATGCCTTTTCAGAGCCCTACAGCTGTTGCATTTATGCAGCACTCTTTATCTTGACCTTAGCCCTCGGATTTCTCAGCTATTCTACTCTCTTAACATCTGGGCCTGAAAGGTCACTAATTTACCTTATGTTTCCCCGCTGTGGGTACCGTTGGGTTGAGTGGGTACATTTTGAAAAATAACACTCTGTTGGTGGGCTGCCTTTGCAAAGGGCTTTCTCCCCTCGGCATCCTTGTGTTACCTTCTCCCACTGCAGCAGCTCTAAGTCATCAAACATCTGCCCTCGAGAGCATTGGAGTGTACTTGTTGGATCCTTATGTGTTCAAGCAGCACACCAGGTATCCAGTGTGCTGATATTAAATTGCTTTTGCAGCTTGCCTGGAGATTAAGGAAGGGAGCTTTATTTGTACTAACACCCTTTTAATGCATCTCAAAAGACCATAATAAACATCTCCTGGACTGTAAAAGGAAAATGTATATCTAGAAGTTGTGATAAATTATGAAATACTGGCATACCTAATAAAAATTCTATCTCAATAGGTTAACATTTAGTGAAATGTTAGATGATGAGAAACCAGACCTGGCTTCACTTCAAGCCCAGGTCACTAATGTCACTTGGGGAAATTATGAGAACTTCCATTAACTTTGTACTGGCAGACCTCCCAGTCTATCTCACATCTATACGTTTTTAGCACCCGTGAGCAATACAGAGTGTCATTTCTCACATCCCAGAGCCAGGCAACACCGCAGAGCCTCTCTGCATACAGGAGGCTACTTCAGAAATTAACAGCTCAGATCTCTCATTGATTTTAATAAAGAGCTGTTTGTGGCAAATTTCTTGGTTATAGGAACTGATGACTGCTTTGGGCTTCCTGTCAAAGCCAGCACAGCAGGACAGAGGTTGAAAACATGGGAAAAGAGCGCAGGAATGTTAAATCAAACAGATTTTAGACATCTAGGGCCAAATTCAGACTGAGTTTTGAAGTTGCTAAGACTGGTTCACCACAAAACACCTGCACCAGGAGCCTCAGAGAGAATAAAGTTAGTGACAATGCTTTGGGAGGGGGACACTCACAGAACTTTTCAGCTATTATCTTGATGCACTCTTTTCCCTATTTTCCCCACAAACCCCCTTTTTCCTCCTGCTCATTCCCCTTTACAAACTTGCCGACAGACGAATTGTTTTGGAACTCGAACCAGTTGGTCTGGAAAGGACTTTCCATTAAAGCCTAAGAATTGGAGCTGACTTAAAAGCGGCTGGTAGTATTTTCAGAAAAGAGGTATTTGGCAAGTCTTTAATGTCATGCTTGCCTGGAACTGCTCTCCTCTTTAATTAACTCAGTAAAAATCCTCTGGTTACTCCATTTTATTTGCTTAAACCACTACAGAAAAATAAATGCATACAAACCTGATTAATAAATCCATAGATATGTGCTGTTGTTTACTGCGATGCAGTGGAGCACCAAGTTCCCTGTACATAATTCAAGCCCCTGGCAACAAAGGCATTTGTGAAAGTCCCCTGTTTTGACACAAACTTAAAGGTGGAGTATCCTTGGAGTGAAGCACAGACTGTGGTTTTCAGCCCGTCTTCTCGAGGAAGCCTGGAGGAGGGTATTAATAATTGAAGTTCAAAGCAGTGTCCAGGATTTTTCAGGCTCTCCGCACTCGCAGCCTCCTGGGATGTGTGTACTACAGAGCCTGACCCGTGACTGCTGCGCTGGGAATACAAGTCCCAACAGCCCGAGGTGGGAAGCTGCAGCTGAGCTTTTAACTCTGAAGGCCCCAGCGCTTCAGACAAAAATGGTTACAGCCAAACAAAAGGCAACGACGGCGACCGTGATAGTGAATCATTACAGGCAGGTTTTCACCCCTAAGTCTCAATAAGCAAGTGATCCATGACAGCATCAATCGCGTTCGAACGTGGCTCGGTGCTCGTGCTGAGCGATGCCCAAGGACTGCTCAGACAAACCCTCCCTGTCGTGGCCGGGGAGCAGAGCGGGGGCCAGGGCGGCACCCCCAGCCCTCCCACACCGTTCCGGGGGCCCAGAGTGTGAAAAGAGGGAAATATTTCTTCAGCTCGCCAAATTGATGTGCTGACATTTAGCTTTAAGTATCTTCCATTTCCCTCAGTATCTGACCTTTCCCTTTCTCGTATGGCTCTTGCTCTACTCTGCAAGCGAAAAAAGCAACACTCGGCCATTATCAGGCTCATCTCGGCAGTCCCGGCCATTAGCGTTAATCATCCCCCCTCCAGCCCCCCTGGTCTCTGTCCGCCTCCCCTGCATCCCCTCTCGGCCAGGAGCACACGGTGGGAGCCAACACGGGGACACAGGCGATGATCCAGCAACGCCGGGATAAAGGGCCGCTCGTTTCCAGCTGCCAGAGCGAGAGTCCTTCTCTCCAGCAGGAGCAAAGCAAGCCAGTTTTAAAACAGGAGGCCGAGCGCCGTAGATCATCTCGCTGAAATTTCCCCGAGGACTGATGTGACGACTGCGACGAGATGCACTAGTGGTGGCACATTAGCACTGCCACGGGCTCCCATCTCCCAGAACACGCCTAATGCTTGGCCATTTATCCAGCAGGGCATGCAGGGGATGCACAGCTCTGCTCCAGCAGCCAGGGCAGGCATGGGAGCCGTGCTGGGCTCCGGGCTGGGAATGACGGCACTGCCTCGTTGGAGTGGCTTCAGTGGTGCATGGAGAGTTCACTTAAAAATGGACAGAAAAAGGAGAGGGGGAGGAAAAAGCTGAGATAAAGATGCTACGCTGAAGGTAGCAGATAAGAGGGGTGATAAGACAGGGAAGGAAGTTGAATCTAAGTACAGAAATGCACCAGGAATGCAAATGAGGGGCTGGACTGGATAGAAAACCAACGGGGCTTTATCGGGAGATTGATAAAGGAGAGATTAAAACAAAAGTTCAAAGGTAAATGTGTGTTGTAGAAAAATAGGGAGCTGTAGGCAGAGAAGACAGTGCTCTGACGTACTGACTCCACCCTCAGCAATGTGAGTTTTCCATGTTGTGTTGGCCAACAGAAGGAGAGGCACAGAGATGGGGGTTTGTAACAGGGCTGGAAATGACAAAGAAGAATGAGTGTGAGAGCAGCAATGGAAACCAGGCGAGGACACCACTGTTGGAAAGCAGAGGCAATTTTGTCTTGTAACCGTGTGCTCACTCAAGCTTGACAGAGAAAGAAGAGAAAAATACATTCCTGCTGTAAGAATTCACACGTATGTAAATCCCACAGCAAACTCCACGGTGTGGTTCGGGGTGCCCAGGCTCAGCTCCCAGCTCTCCTGGGGGCTCCTTGCTGAGCTTGGGCTGGTTGTTTCTGCCTTCTGCAAACCACGGGTGATGCTGCTGCACTCCCAGCCTTTGCATCTCTGACCTTCAGTGCTGCTCCTCTCCTGGGGCTGTGCTGCTGCATCTGTAGGTAATAGTCCCTCTCTGCTGGTAGGGTTATGAAGATGGTTAAGACTGGAGATGCCATTGGTGCTTTGTGTAAGTCTGGCCCCAGTCCAGTGAAGATAAGCTGGCTTTTGCACTTTTAAATATAATTTTGCCACTGTGTAACGTCACAAGTATGAAGCTTTCGTGGGAGATGAGGTAATGAACTAATGTGGGAACTAATGAAGGTCATCTTGAGAGAGCAGTAAGAATAATGCCTACTGCTGGGAGACTTCTCACCAGGAGCCCTCAGACTTCAGCACTTTCCAGTCTAAACAAGATGTATACTTCCCTGACCTTGTCTTCTCCAATGTAAACCCAGAGCAGGATGTACTTAGAATAAAGATAAATAAGGCCTTACCCAAATAAAACACTAGTCTGCAGAAACAAATCTCCTCCAAGGAAGAGAGGGAATGGAAGCAGAAACTAATGCTACTCTACTGGAAAAACCTTATATGCTATAGAGATGAGGGAATACAATATCTGGTGCAGAGTGCAGTGGTACCAAATGCAACTTAAGGTTGAAGGTACTGTTGCAAAATCTCGTGAGCCTTACTAATTAATTTATGGAAGAAATAGCATTTAATTTCTCTACCTGAACTTTGTTTTTAAAGATACTGTGGGGTCCACAAAAGTGAAGTGCAGGGTCACAGCAATTCCAGACACACCGACGGCTTGGGCAGAGAGGTGATGCTGACCAGCCCTGTGGGTGATGGGTGATGAAAAAGTCACGGTGAGCCAGCAGTGAGCACTCACAGCCCAGAAACCACCAGAGTCCTGGGCTGCATCCAAAGGAGCGGGGCCAGCAGGTGGAGGGAGGGGATTCTGCCCCTCTGCTCTGAGGGCCCTTCCTGGAGCACTGGGTATAGTTCTGGTGCTTCCAACATGGGGCAGGTCCTGTCTGACCAACCTGATCTCCTTTTATGATCAGGGGACCCGCCTGGTAGATGAGGGGCAGGCTGTGGATGTGTCTATCTGGACTCCAGCAGAGCCTTGGACACCTCTCCCACAGCACACTCCTGGAAAAGCTGCAGCCCAGGGCTTGGACAGGGCACTCTGTGCTGGATTAGGAACTGGCTGGAGGGCCCAGAGAGTGGTGGTGAACGGGGCTGCATCCAGCTGGGATCCAGTCACCAGTGGTGTCCCCAGGGATCAGTGCTGGGCCCAGTCCTGTTTAACATCTTTCTTGATGATTTAGATGAGGGGATTGAGTCCACCATTTCCAAATTTGCAGGTGACACCAAGCTGGGGGGAGTGTTGATGTGCTGGAAGGAAGGAGGGCTCTGCAGAGGGACCTGGACAAGCTGGATCCATGGTGTGATTCCAAGGGGATGAGGCTCAACCAGGCCAAGTGCCGGGTCCTGCCCTTTGGCCACAGCAAGCCCCGGCAGCCCCAGGGCTGGGACAGAGTGGCTGGAGAGCAGCCAGGCAGGAAGGGAGCTGGGAGTGTGGAGGGACAGGAGGCTGAACATGAGCCAGAGTGTGCCCAGGGGGCCAAGAGGGCCAAGGGATCCTGGCCTGGCTCAGGAAGAGTGTGGCAGCAGGAGCAGGGAAGGGATTCTTGCCCTGCACTCAGCGCTGGGGAGGCCACCCCTGGAGTGCCGTGTCCAACTTTGGGCCCCTCAGGTCAGGAGGGACATGGAGGGGCTGGGGCAGGGGCAGAGAAGAGCAAGGAGGCTGGGGAAGGGACTGGAGCACAAGTGCTGTGAGGAGAGGCTGAGGGAGCTGGGGTTGTTGAGCCTGGAGAAGAGGAGGGTCAAGGGAGAGACCTCATCACTCTCTACAACTCCTGACAGGAGGAGGGAGCCAGGTGGGGTTGGTCTCTTCTCCCAGGCAGCTCTCAGTAAGACAAGAGGGCTTGGTCTTAAGCTGTGCCAGAGGAGGTTGAGGTTGGATATTAGGGAGAAATTCTTTGCAGAGAGGGTAATCAGGCATTGGAAGCGGCTGCCCAGGGAAGTGGTGGATTCTCCAGCCCTGTAGGATTTTAAGGTGAAACTAGATGTGGCATCAGTGCCATGGGCTGGGAACCACGGTGGGTTTGGATCAAGGGTTGGACTTGATGATCTCAGAGGTCCTTTCCAACCCAGCTGATTCTATGATTCCATGATTCTATGATAAGAAGGACATGGAACTGTTGGAACAAGTCCAGAGGGGGCCACAAAGTTGATAAAGGGACTGGAGCACCTCCCCTATGGAGACAGGCTGAGAAAGTTGGGGCTCCTGAGCCTGGAGAAGAGAAGGTTGTGTGAAGACCTCACATCACCTGCCAGTATATGAAGGGAAGCAGAGAGGGACCCTTCATCAGGAACTGCAGTGACAGGACAAGGATTAATGGGTTCAAACTGAAAGAGGGGAAATTTAGGTTAGATATTAGGGAAAAATTATTCCCTGTGAGGGTGGTGAGACACTGGCACAAGCTGCCCAGGGAGGTTGTGGATGCCCCATCCCTGGCAGTGCTCAAAGTTGGATAAGGCCTTGAGCAACCTGGCCTAGTGGGAGGTGTCCCTGCCCATGGCAGGGGGAGGAATGAGATGATCTTTAGGGTCCCTTCCAATCCAAACCATTCTGTGATTCCATGATTCTCCTCAGCACAGCAGAAGGAGGTCAGTGTGCTCCTCTGAGCTGTCCTGTGCAGCACAGCTCTGGGAAAGATCAGCTCTGAGCCCCACCTTTGCAACACGACATCCCAGTGAGGAAGCTGAGAGGCAGCCGGGAACTGGAGGGAGCAGGGGGGGAATGATTTGTATTACAAATAACCACGTGAAAAGGGGTGGAGGAGCCCTGTCAAAATGTAAATGTGCAATTTGCATAATTGGGCAGACAGGATTAAAGGAAGCACAGAGCAGGATAAGGATTATGTGGAGGGATAGAGAAGGGCAATGAGAGCAGCACAGAGAGAAAACACTGCAGATAGATAGAAGATCTCAGATAAGCAAGAGCAAAGGGAGAAGCTGGAATACTCAAAGGCAGTGAAAGGAAAGGGAGCTGAGAGGAGCAGTGGTGTGTGTTACTAATCCAGCCTGTATCCCAGCTAGCTAGGAAGTGTGCAAATTAATTTTAAAAGGAGCTTGAAATCAAAGGGGAGTGTCAGCTGGGCATTAAATATCCCCTTTAGTGGTGACCTTGAGAGCCTGGACCACCAGTACCTAACAACCAAATGCAGCACTCCTGACCACTTCCTTCAAATCTCATCCATAATTAATTTTGCCTTTGATGAATGGGTCATTCTGCACCAGGATATTTGTCAGCTGTCAAAATCACCCAAGTGGTGGCCTCTGACAGACTTCTTCTGTCTCTTGCCCTGGGGCAAGCATGGCAGTGGGAGGTGATGACTGTCTCTGCTCAGCTTTTCACAGGAGCTGTGCTTGATGTGCCTGTTTGGACCTGGCAAGGTCTGAGGTGCTTACACTGCTCAGGGGTGACCAACATTCCAAGCACCCTTTGCATCCAATCTCCCCTTGCTGCCAAAATTCCTCTACAAGTCATGCCAGGTTAAGAAGCCTTCCAGCACCCTGGGCAACCACCCTGCAGCCCTTCTCCTCACCACACCTAAAGCTCCCATGGACTTGCTTCCCTCTGGCTTATTTGTACAGAGAAGATGGTTGTGGCCAAGCCAAGTTCAGAGCCACATTCTACACAAAGCCATATGTAGAGGCAAAAATGTAATACTCCTTTCAAGACTTGTTTTGTGTGAATGCCTAAGGGCAGGAATTGCATTGTACTTGCTACTGTGCACATGTAAAACATCAAGAGTGTTTGCAGCCCTGGAAAGCTTGTGTGTGATGAGAAAGGAAGTGAGGGAGTGAATGCAGGCAGGGGAGCGTGAAGAACGAGCCAGGACGGGGCTGTGATGTGGCAGCATGATGGAGGTACCTCCTCTTTCCCTGCAAGGGGAGTCTCTGTTAGATCCTGGCCACTGGAATGGGGAGGGCCACGTGGTACTTTATTAACACACCACGGAATATGAATATCATTTTATTGTCTTTATTGCCACAACATAATTTGCTCAGGTGACATGCAGCTCAGAGACATGTGGGAACAAGAAAAGATCTCTCTCAGAGGGAGATTGGTTTGCTTGTGCATCGTGCCAAAAATGCAGTGTCTCAAATATGTCCCTGGTTGGTCTGTTTGTTAACACTCTAAACTTGGACTCAGCACAAATAAAAGCTGCTGCGTGGCAGCTCTTTAAAGGGTGATGGGAGGAGAAGATGGGTGAGGGAACCTCTTTTAAAAAAAGTACAGATCAGTTCTGTTTTTACTAGAACAGTTATGGCATCCTCGCTGAGAGTAAACTCATGAGTGAAACCTTCCAGATGGGATGTGGGGACAATTTGTCCTTACTTTCTGTTGCCCTGACTTGCTGTTGTCTGTGCAGTTACTTTTTAGCAGGTCAGAGTCAGACCTTGTCCCAT
This sequence comes from Myiozetetes cayanensis, assembly GCF_022539395.1. Taxonomy (NCBI): domain Eukaryota; kingdom Metazoa; phylum Chordata; class Aves; order Passeriformes; family Tyrannidae; genus Myiozetetes; species Myiozetetes cayanensis. Next base: position 5,810,720 of record NW_026087522.1, on the reverse strand, counting down.
CATCTGGGGTTTCTGTTCCCAGACTCTTCCCCTGGGCCCCAGGAATTCAGCCAAACCACTCACGTATTAACTCTTGAACCTGGTCTCACCAAGAAATGCTCTTTCTCAGCTCTCCCAGTGTATCAGAAGGGAGAAGTGGTTGGAAGTTTAATGCAGGAAAACAAGAGTTCAGCCACAGAAGTGAAATTAAGTGTTAACAAAAAACACCACAAAGCTTTACACACCCAGACTGTAAATCTCTTCCTATCACAGTTACTCAAGTCTCTTATTTTATGTAGTGTCACATTTGACTTATTCTCCAGCTATCGCAGAATGTTTCAGACACAGGAGGGACTCTACTCCTAATAAAACAGTAACAATAAAAAAACCCACAGGCCTTCATCAACCCCTAGCAAGAAGCAGAGCTTGAGGGGGAGGGAAGGGAGATTAGAGTAGAGAAAGGGGAGAAGAGGAGAAAACACAACCCTTTTCCACCTGGGTATCCTTTATGGACCACTTGTTTTTTGCCTTATTCTTTCTCTTTTTTTTCCTACAGACAGGCTGTATGACCAGTAAAGTAAAGCAAGTAGAGAGCTTGACATTGCAGATCTATAAATCTGTAAGAGCTGGTATCCCTGAATTTTATGTTATTTTATTACTCAGGATTCTTCAAAGAGTATCATCTCACTCAATTTTGAAAATACTGTCTTCTGTCAAGAATTAATTAATCTTGTACCCCCAGGGTCTGTAACTTTGATTGTCTAAAAAGTACAATTCTGTGCTTGTAAATTATTTTGGCTGTTGTTATTTTGCCACTGTCTCTCGATTTTTCCATTGTCAGTGCTTATGACACAAATAAAACTCCAGTCTTGGCTTTCCCTAACTTTTGGTTGCTCCAAGGTTGATCATTTTCCCTGCAGTGTCATTCATTTATGTCTGTTGTTATAGACCTTCTGAGCTTGGTTCCTGGGGAGAGAGGCAATGACAGTCATCCCCGTGTCTCCCACACGCTGATTAAGAGGAGTGTTCCACTAGATTCTTTCTAATGAGGTTTCCCGGTTTTTCTTCAAGTTAAAATTGGGCAGAATAATCTTTTCTACTCTGGGGAAAAATGGTAAATCAGTCAATAAATCCTCTTGTCACAACTCTGTTACTGTACAACCTTTGTCTAAGCTACGAAAGCTGGAGCTGCATTCACACCTCACTGAGGGAGGATCACTCCTGGAAAACAACAGCTCCTTCCATGGAGAGCAATGTCTGAAGTGTTTCTCAAAGAGCTTCCTGGAAAGGTACATCTGCCACTGCCTATGAGGGTTTGAATAATGAAAATTAAAAAAAAACCCACCCATAATAATTCACATTGTTTGACCCAAAGCTCTTAATATTTGTAATGCAGATCTTCAGTATCTTTTGCAGCTCCTCACTGTAGCCTGGGATGCACACAGTGCTCACAACAGCTATTAACTCTCATTTGTATGGTGAGCACAGCAAATCCTCCCCAAACTTACAACTTTCTCTGTGAACAAAGAATTAACTTTCTGAGAGTCAACTTAGGTAAATTAATTTCGTATCCATTTCAAAAATCAGTCTTTAAAAAAAAATTATTTTCAGTAATTACAGAGAGAGATTTCATACTCTCAAAACTATAAAGTCAAAATTTTCTAAAATCAAGGCAACAGCCAGCAAAATTACAGGGCTGATTTCTGAAAACTGTGTTAAACACATCATTGTGAGAGAATGTGATTCTTATACTACAGACTATAGACTTGTAAAACTATTTTACAAAATGCTGAAGGCTAATGCTTTTTTTCTATCATTATTTAAAAGCTGAGATTACTGAATTCTCTTCAGCTGCTGTCTAAAAGACTAGAGCTGGACTCTAAAAAGCCTAGAACTGGACAATAAAGATTTGAGGTATGAGCTGGTCCTACTCTACAAAGCCAAGATCTCATTGAAACTGTGTGTTTCTTTTTCAGTTGAAATTATCAGAATGACTAAATTAAAAATGAATGAAAACAAGAGTGGATGAGAACTCATGCTCCTCCTGAAGCCATGGTAATATAAGAAATACATTGGTTTTCAGTCTTGCATCCTGAGCAAAGGTGTGACAGAGATCCCTGCAGTGAGGGGATTCACAGACTCACAGAATCACTGAGGGTTGGAAAAGACCTCCAAGATCACTGAGTCCAACCTTTCACCAATCTCCACACTGTCCACTACACCACAGCACTGAGTCCATGCTCAGTTGTTTCTTGAACACCTCCAATACAAATTAACCTGAACTGTAATGTCCTGGTCCTGTCCACACCTATTCATACACTGGAAATTTTGCTTCTGATTAATCAATGGATTCAAATATTGAAATCCCTGGAAGTGTTCAAGGCCAGGTTGGATGGGGCTTGGAGCAACCTGTTGTAGTGGAAGGTGTTGGAATGAGGTGGTCTGTAAGGTCCCTCCCAACCCAACCCGGTCTGTGACTCAGTGAGATGGGGCTTCTCAAGGCAGGAAAGTTAAACAGATGTAGAATTGCTTTTATCATGAGATAGTTTGTAAATGCTTGGTACTATAACAACTATGCAGTTCATAGCAGCTTCTTAAAGGCCACACTGGGTGGAGGGGGAGGCACCTTTTTCCCCTCCAGCTCTGTGTACAAATTGTACTGGAGGAGAACCACAGATGCTGCTGAGCCCTTTGGGAGGCACTGGCAGAGGAACCCTGCTGCCCTCCCTTCTGGGCTGCCACTTGTGCCCGTGGCTGAGTGCAAGACAGAGCACAGAAGTGTGGGCAGAACCCCACAGTCACAGGGATGCTGTGCCTGAAGCTGCTGTGGCTCGTGAAGCATCTGCAGAGCAGCTTGTAGCCTGTTGCACGGAAAGGCCTGTGCAAGCCCAGCTGCTCTGTGACAAACCCCAGGCAGGGAGCTGCACCCTGGGGACAGCTGCACCCTCTCTTCTCTGAGCTGTACCCATGAACATTGCATCCATTTGAAATGCTGAGCCCAGTGGCAATCACATTGCACACTCCTGCATTTGTACTGCCCTTCGTGTTAATATGTTGATAATAAATAAGGGAATAAGACTTTCTGCTTAAAATCCTAACATTTCTTTGGCAATGATATAAATATGGCTGTAATCTCTGAGCCTGTGAACTTGCTTAAAGACCAGAGGAGCTATCAAACAACTCTACTTCTCTGTTTGATTAATTTAATTGAAAAGAGGTCCCAACATTAAGCTGCCAGAACACCATTAGTGTGACCCAAGCAAAAACAAAAGAAGAAAAGTTTTGGTGGGAGTTCTGTGAAGCTCATAAGATATTGAGACTCCATGTGCTTGAGCATGGAGACAAATGCATGTATTAAATACCAATGCAAGAAGAAAAGAAGCCAAATTACTGAAATCTGTGTGTGAAATGTGAAAAGCAGAAAGGAAAATTGCAAAATCAATACAAAGGGAAACAAAAAGAGAATTGAGGAAAAACCAAATGCAAATAGAAAACAAGAAGAAAAAAACCCCTCTAACAGTTCAGAAACTGGGACTTTGACAAAATAACATTGTCAGGCTAATGAGTTGTGTTCTGATTTTACAGTTGACTGACATAATAAAGCCCTGTTAATTTAGGATGTTCAGAAAAGGTATTTCCTACTGGAAGGGTGTCTATAATTTCCAGACTCTGGTTTGCTGTGGCATTCCCAGAGAAATTCAGTGCATGTAGTACCAGCTATTGGTTTATGGTGGGGCCCTGGCACAGGCTGCCCAGAGAAGCTGTGGCTGCCCCCTCCCTGGAAGTGTCCAAGGCCAGGTTGGACAGGGCTTGAAGCAGCCTGGGATAGTGGAAGGTGTCCCTGCCCATGGCAGGGGGTGGGAATAAAATGAGCTTTAAAGTTCCTTCCAACCAAACCCATTCTATGATTTCAAGAGTGTATAATGGCTGGAGTCAACGATCATAAAGGTCACCAACCCAAGTGGTTCTGTGATTCTGTGGTGCCACAGGGCTGGGACACAGCTCTTTAGCAGCTCTATGAAAGGGACCTTCAAAGGCTGGTCCTTGACTGACCTGCTGTTGTAAGTTTCCAAGTGTGCTGTAAAAGTCTATATACCATTTTTACACTATGTGATGGTCCATATTTTTTTATTATGAAGATATTGCTTCTGTTATTTGGTTTGGGACAGACTGCAGAAGTAATGGCCCCATGCAAGAACCACTGTTTGCACAGTACCCAGCAGTGAGAACACAAGGATTACATCAACCTCAAAGGGGTTCATGATCCCATCTGTCTCGTGAGATCTGTCTGATCTCCCATCAGAGAGATCTGTCCAAACCTTACAGCTGGAACTTGCTGTTTTCCTTTATTACCTCAACTGTGCCCTTACAAGCAATAATCCTCCCTTATCCAATTTTCCTCCCTTTCCCCCTTCATGCCCTTCCATGGCAGTTGGTTTTTACTAGATTTTTTTTTTTTTCTGAGAAATTACAAATAAATTTCAATCTGGGAAAAAAAATAAGCTGCATTGGAAAGTGGAAGAGTAGCTATAGCAAGTGGCATGGAGGACAGGCGAAAATGTCAAATCAAGGGATTAGATTTTAAATGGCAAGAACACTCTGACAGGAAAAGGAGAAAATGAAATTAAGGTGCAGCAGATCAGTAAAATCATAAAATAGCTTCTGCCCAACCAAACTCTTCCTTCAATGGACCTCCATGCTGCTAGTTTACTTTATTATTTGCTGCTTTGCCTCCTCTGACAGTATGTTACGCTCCCAGAAGTTTTATGGCTTGAAGGTCTCTGTCCGAAGAGAGACAGGAACAATGCAAGGAGAGAGTGGTGAACTGCATACACAGCACAGAATGACTGGGGCAAAGAGCTGGAGCAGTTACGGCTGGTGATGCTCAGAGATTATATTTTTAACTTGCCTGGGAGATCTGGGTGCCTGCTGAAACTCCCAGGCTGACTTTGGCCCCTCCATTCCCCTGTGCCTGGGGCAGCCTGTCCTCAGCCCTGGCTCACGGCCGCTGTGGTGAGTGGTGTCGAGGCACTTTGCAAACAGGGAAATGAATTCCCTCCCTGTCTGAGGGAAGGACAAGTGACCGGAGTAATTTGCACACCGCTATTCACAATGCGTGTCAGAACCGGAGCCAGGAAATGGATCACAAAGCTCCTGGTGTCGCTCTTCATCAGATCCTCCAGCCCTGCTACAAATTAAAGACAAAGAGAATCTTGGAACTGAATTCAGGAGGAGTGCACCCAGGATTTTCATAAGTGTTCAGGGAAAGAAGGGAGAGGTTATTCCCTGGAAAGCACTGAATGCTGTCAGCATGAGGTTCCAGCACTGTGCATTGCTCCATCCCACAATTAGGAAGAGGATGATCAGGACTGGATTTAAAGTCTATTAAAACAGCAGGGATTTATTCTTCAACTTCCCTGGGTTGGTCTTCAGTGCAGTAAAACAATTGCTACATAAACAAAATGTGTATGGAGATTGTGGGAATGATGAACAAGAGACAGGATATTATAGTCCAGCTTTTCTACTGAAAGCCAGTGTCTGAACTCAGCCTCTCCTCATGAATGAATAATGAAGTGGCCATGTTTTACTAGCTTTACTTAAAATTGTCTACTAGTTGAACACCCTTTTGCATCTTTTAACACTTCCACAATTTGCTGCAGCAATGATTTCTTTTCTTTTTTTGTTCTTTTCAAGATAAAGGAGCTAAGCTGATCTTCGTGTTTCAGTAGTTCTCTCTCAATGTATATGAGGTATAATTCCATCTGTGAAATGAATACTAGGTGAATATTTAACTCATACAAGTCCTGTTACATGAACTTATGGGGTAAGCACATGCATTAGTTGTTAAGCTGTTGATTTATTAAGTAATGTATTTTTTCTCGCCTTTGTTTACCCATTTCTGTGGTCGGGGCTGACAGCAGAGAACATCAGTCAGGAGGAGCTCATCAGATCACAAAGGGGATTCGTGCATATGGCAAGTCTTGTGCTGGTAAACCAGTGTTGGACTGGCAGCTTAACCAGAAGATCCATCGTTCTGTCACCACTACAGCTTTGTGTGAGCCCAGCAGCTTCTTCTGCTCAAAAGAGTAGCAATTCACTAATGATACTGAGATGTTTTCTATTTAGTCTGTAGGGGCTTTATCCAGGCAACCCAGTGCCTCTTTCCCTGCAGTACAACCACAACGCCCATTGCAGCCAGAAATGATTTCTGAGATAAAAGATGTGTTTAGTACAACTCTTAAATTGAGTAATGCTGACACAAATCACTCACCTGCAGTGGCATTTGTCCTGGCACTGTCGCAACCCTGACTCTTTGGAGCAGAGCAGAATTTACAACAACCTGCAAAAACTGGTTATAATTGTTATTTAAAACCAAGAAGTGTTACAGTTTTATTATTAATATCAGGGGGAATGGTACTTGGAAGGCAGTGCTTTGATTTTTCTTCTGTCTCCTGATGCAACATGCTCACAGAAGAATTCACAACCCTCTCAGATTACTTATTACAACAATGACTTATTTCACAATCCATTTTGAACGTAGCTGCAAAGTATATTCAGTATTGCTTCTGTAGTTTCTATCTTTTTCCATATAAAGTTAGGGCTTGATTTTATGTGTCATCCTTGGCGAGTATATATTTGCATAGCTCTGTTGACATCAATAGTGCTATATTGATTTATACTGCTTCTGTCTGCCTCATTATTATTTTTATTTTTTGTTCAAGGAGCTTGGTGTATTTTCAAATTCATGGAAGATAAAAAGGGATTGCCTTCTCATAACAGAATATATAGTGTCTGCTGATGGGATATTTTAGTTTGGGCAAGTAAACAGTGAGACATTATCAGTAAAGTTCTGTAAATATTGGGGCTGCTTGAATACCATTTGCAGACTATATCATATCTGTAGGTTGGGAACAGGCTGCCCAGAGAAGCTGTGTCTGCCCCATCCCTGGAAGTTTTCTAGACCAGGTTGGATGGGGCTCAAAGTAACCTGGTGAAAGGTGTCTCTGCCCATGGCAAGGGATGGAATAAGATGAGCTTTAAGATCCCTTCCAAACCAAACCACTCTGTGTTTTTTAAGGGTGCCTTAGATTTCCAGGTATCACTAGCATTTAGAAGGATTTGGTGTCCCATGACACAAAGCTGCCAATCATGATTTATTGTTTACAAACAAACAAATTTGCTTTTCCAGAGATGACTGGAATCTCCATTTTTCCAGACTAAAGTGTAAAGTCCAGAAGTCAGGAACAAGATGCAAGAAGGTACAGGTAGGAGGGGGAAAAGACTGGTCAAAATAAGGTAAACATCCAAAAGATGGGTGGCCAGGAAAATATGTCCATCCCTCTCTGGAGGGAGATGCTGCATCACTGTGTGAGCAGCAGCTGTACCACATCTTGCAGGAGTGTGAGAAAATGCCTCCACACCTTATCTCACTCACTGCTCATGAGCAGGTCCTTGGGTCTGAGCATAGGAAGAGGTGAAAAATGGCTGGAAATATACAATATAAATCACAGAGGAAAAGATTTTACTGCCCTTTACACCTACAGAATATGCCAAACCTGCTGAGAATGATCAAAATCCTTTGCCTGAATCTCAGGGCACTTCTGTAAAGAGAGGCTCTTCCAAGGCACTTTCACAGATCTATGATCATGTATTCACTGTTACAGAGATTATACCAGGAACAAGATAACCCCACCTTATCTACTCTCACCTTTCAGATGAAATCCCTGTGTGTCAGTACTCCACCCAGGCTGGACAGCACTATCCTCCTCCCAGATCTCAGCACAGCTCACAGTGGGCACGGGACTTCCTCTGTGCCCAAGTTCAGCACATGAAGTGTTAAAGCAAGAGACACTGCAGATTTCTTCTCCCTCTGCTTTCAGGGCCTTTCCATTAAATTTCCTTCTCCCTTTTTCTTTTCTCTGCACTGCACTTCAGATGGAAGCATATGGATCGAAGAGAATTATCTCTTAACAACAACTTGAGTTGTAGTACATTTTCAAAGACTCAGGTTTTATTAGTCACGGAAGACCTTGTAAAAGTTTGCTTGGGATCATTTTTAACAGCAACCAATAATCCTTCTCCCATCAGCCAATGAAAAACAACTCAAGCCTCCCCCCCCCCAACTCCAGCACAGATGTGTCTTACAGAAATACAACGATTTTGGAGAAGCGAAAGTGACATTTTTTCCAAGTGGGAGGTTTTATCCACAGTAGCATATACTAATACAGACCTAATTTCCTTCTGGAGGCTACCTGAGCACTAACAACACTTGATGCTCAGTTGGCACAATGTTGTCCATGATGACATGAATGAGTGGTCCATAATTGTATTTGACTTCACATTGTACCTTTCTGTCCTCAGATTACTTAATGCCAGAGGAGACCAGGTCATGCTGTAAGACTGGACTCTGCTCCTGCACTTTCCCACATCATATGACTGTTTTCATCAAAGCACATTAATACAACTTGTTAAATAGCAAGCCCGGAATATTCTCTCACCCTTTCTCTCTGCAGCAGTTGAAAAAACAGGCGGATTAAAAAGCAGCATTCCCTGCAGTGTTAACTGGTTTAGCATCCAATGTCATGTTCAGTCTGCTAACCTAGAAGTTACCTTCAGTAGTTTGCTAGTAATAAGGAAAGATAATATATAGGGGAAAAGAGGCAGAGGATGACAGATTGATTCCAACAATGTGGTGTCCCATAATCCTCATAAAACTAGAATGAACTGAGCACACTCAACAGCTTTAAAAATCAAGACATTCTTGTAAATGCTTAAGTGCAGAGGAGGGACTTCAGGTACTCAGGTGTGCAGATTTGGACCAGTTAACCTGACTCTGCTCTCTGCACATGAACTTTATTAGAGAACTTAATTGTTTTCATCAGTAGAATCACACTGATAAATGGGAGTAAACTACAGGATATTTCCTAATCTGTTTCTGACAAATAAAGATATTATAGCTGCCGTACTCTACTGCCAACAAAAAATAGTGAAAAGGTATGAACATCAGAAATGTAAACTTGAGCTGTCATTAAAAATCAATTTTCATGATAAATTTAATTCACATTTCATAGAGAGCTGTGTAATATCAATACAAATGCTTTAATAATTGCTGTGCTGGCACACAGTACAGTGTACCACATAAAGAGATATAAATTTTTTGTAATTTAGAAGATGTGGAACTAAACACTGTTTTTCAAAAGAAACCATTTCTCAGGGAGAAAAATGAATGTTGGAGGAGGATGTAATTCATTAGCAATTCCCCTCCATCCCTTATTACAAAGACTGCTCTGAAATGAAAACTTTGAGAGATCAGCTTTCTAATTTATTCGTAGACTTAAAAGGCCAGGAAAGACCAGGATCAGGTAGTCTGACCTTCTGGATAACCCAGGCTATTGAATTTCACACAGTTCTCCCTGTACCATAACCTGTGTTGGGCTAAAACATAGTTTCTCTTAAACATTGATTTAAAATGCTGGAAAACCCCATTCTTGTGTTTCTTTCATGTGCTTTTTGGTGAAGGTGGGAGAGAAGGAAAAATGTAAATTGATTGTTTGCTGTGACGTACCAGCAGAACTAGTATAGCACATGATAGTGCAGTCTGAACTGGGCATCCATGAAATACAAACAGTATTTTCAGGTAAAAAAAGGTGACCAATTTCCAGGGCAGAAATATGCTACCTGCTTAGCAATATGCTTTGGTGAACAGTTTTTGAAGGGAGAAAAGGGCAGGTATATGCTCCTAAATCTCTTAGTCACATTTTTAAAAATCCCATTCTCAAACTGAAAAAAGAGCTGAATTTCCCAAAGAAAATAATGGTTTTCTCATTTACATGTAATTGAGGTCAGATTTTCACCCTAGAAGACCAGTTCATTTTTTAAGATGCAAACTGAAGAACTGTAATTTGCAGTTTGTGCTTTGCTTTCACAGTGAATATAATTAATTACCTTGGACTCTTCTCTTTCTCAGAAATAATTTCTCCCTGGAAAGGGTGGTCAGGCACTGGCAGGGGCTGCCAGTTTGGAGTCCCCACCCCTGGAGGTGTCCAAGGAAGGCCTGGAGTGGCACTCAGTGCTCTGGATGACAAGGTGTGGATTGGGCACAGGGGGGATCCATGGGCTGGGAGCGTTTTTCCAACATTAATGATTCTGTGATTCTAGTCTATTTTTTTTTTTTAATTTTGTTCTTCATGTCTCCTATATTTGTTCCTCAATGAACATGAATATTTGTGGTTCTTCCAAATCTAATATGGTCTCCAAATTTCTTTAATGTACTATTTATTTGATATTTTGGATATTAGACATTCAGGACTGCAGCATCAAAAAAAAACCCCTTCCAGGATCCTTAATCCACAACGACACACACTCTGACCTTGCCATTTATCACCATCCTTTACAGTTTCACAACCAATACAGTATTTTTTTCCCCACATAATTTGGAATCATGTTTTCAAATTAAGCTTCCTGAAAGCCAGTGACACCTGCTTTACTCTGTATTTGTGAGCACTGCTGTTCACCAGCATTCATGCTGAGGGGTAAGGCCTCTCAGGCAATTAGAAGCACAGGTTTAGTCAGCTTCCACTAGGGTGTTTATTAACAAATCCCGAGGAACTAGCAGGATCCACAAATTCTTGAGTTTGTCTGGCCATACATGATAAACATACTCAGCTTTATTGCTTGTGACTGTCCTGCTCTCCAGGGACCAAGATTTCCTCTGCTGTAAATTACCATAGATCCATACAAGTCAATAGATCAAGACTCTGAAGTTCTTTTCTCCTTCTTGGTCTGATTTTTCTTTTTCTTTTTTTTTTTTTTCCTTATAAAATGACTTATATTTTTACTTCATAATTGCATTATAATCAATTAGAAAAACAAGAAATGCAGATAAATTAGTTTTTCATCTTTTCTGGGAAAACTTGTACTTATGCTGATGCCACCCAGCTTTTTTTTTTTTCCTTTATTCTTTTCACTTCCCAGATTTCCTGAACTCTAAGCTATTTTTAAAGAAATATCTGCCAGTCACACAAGGATTACCACCAGCTCCAAAAATCCAAACTTCAGCTTTTCAGGACCAGCTAATTTAGCAACATTTTCATGTCCCCCCTGCTCTTCTGGTACTGGGAGGATGGTTCTAGCGTTGTTCTTACAAACAAGAGGTAAAACACCAGACACTTGAAGGCAGGTTTAGGTGTGTGCCTGCCGTGGCTGTTACATCAGGAGGATGCAGGTGCTGGCAGATGGGATCAGGCTGGTGGTCCATCTACTTCAGTCTCCTGCTTTGTTTTAGAAAATGGTTTTAAGTTGTGAGGCATTAAAATGTACACTTCCTCCAGCCACTTTGTAACCGGTACTCTGGTTATTCTGTAAGTTCTTACCACTCTGGACCTCTGAGCAGTCGCGGGGCTGTGAATTCCACTGACTGGGTGAGTTCCTTCCTTTGTGAAAGGAACTATTGTCTCTCCTCTGTATATTTTCTCCTGATACTGTTCTGCAAACCTGCCTTCCCCTGGGTTTCAACTAATTCCTTTTGGTACTGCCTTTATCATTATTCTTGAACTATTTTTTTTTTCAAAGGTCATTGCTTTCTAGTCTTCTTGTTGGTTAACTTTGGATGCTCCTTCTGTAACTGTTTCTGTTTCAAACCACCTTGTAGGAAAACACCTTTTAAAACAACTGGTGCAGCCCTCAGCCACGAAGCCAGACAATCCTCTGTGATAAGCAATACAATTCGGATAAGCAATTCAATTTGGAGAAAATTGGTTTAGTTTAGTGGAACTGTTTTACATTCCTCTGCCATCCACGCAACCGCCCTGCCTTTTATTTTGTATTAGAATTTGGGTTGTCATGATTTGCTATTCTTACACATCCACTGTATGTGCAGGGTGGAAACAATAAAAAAGGCTCTTTTTCTCCATTTCCCCCGGGTTTTTTTTTCGCATTCCCAGATCGAACTCCTTCTAAAATTTAAAAAAAAAAAAAAAAAGTCTGAAAGACAGACATTCTTCTATTTTAAACTCCCCATCTCCTGAAAGGATGTTAACCCTAGAAGGGTACATTTGCCTCTGCTGAGATTCTTATGTGGACTGAACTTCACAAGAATCCCATCTTTGGAGCTTAATGCCAAAGCACAGCGCAAGTTACTCTTGCTAGAAGCTAAGTTCTTGCCATTTCCTCAAGCAATGAATTATCTCCTGATATTCAAGTTATTTCAAAATATCCTTTTCAGTTAGGTGTGCCAGGGGCTAGTCCTAAGAAAACCCCTTTTAGTGTTTTTTACAGTTGCAAATTTTTTTTTGCTCCAATGCTTAATGGCGATATGGAAATTGCAATTCTTGCTTTTGGTCTGCGTTAACCTTTCTCTCTTCATTATTTAGAAACAGAAAGCTTTTGGTATCTGTCTCAAATCAGAAGATTATAGGTCTGTTAGTACATGTTCGAGAAGTACCCTTTCCGTGGGTGTTAATTACTGAGTATCCAGTTGAGTACACTAGTCATTAACCTCAAAAACAGTGACTCAGCAAGGTACCACAGCACACTGGGGTTATAAGAAAAAAAAAAAAAAAGAGGGAAAAAAGTGCGCTATTTTCTCACACCAGATGCCAGACAAGATGTATTTCTAGAGGAAAAGCTAGCAGGCAGCCTAAGAGCAAATGTGCATGGAGCCCTGTGTTATCCTTTCTGATAAGATCACTTGAAATATTCAGCTGGAGGCAAAAGCCCACTGAAGAGGGAACTTCCGGAGGATCTGCCTCATACTCCCAAATTAATTAAGATTGGTGGAAACGTTCCTGCTGGATCAGACCCAAAAAAGGGATAATTCACCTGTATTGTACCCAAAAAAGGTGACCTGAACGCTTGAGATAAATATTGTGCAGAACAAAAATGTTTTTCAATAGAGGATGAGTTAGATGGATGGGGTTTAATCTTATTTTTTTCCATAGACATTCAAGTCTAGTGATCTGTTTCTACAAAGAATGCAAAATAAATCACGTATTGTTTCTGTTTTCCACATACGTGCATTCCAGAAGAAAACAGACAGAGCAGACTTTCAGCCATGCAATGAATGTCTGCAGAAATGTATCCCACTACAGGTCTCTTCAGTCACTTTAATGGTGATGGATATGCAGGAAACTATAATCAATTACATTGCCCTGAAAATTACACAGTTATTTTCCAAAAAACCCAACAGGTAACAGTTGTTTGATGCAGTATAGCTTAATATTTCTCAGAAGACAGAGACCTTGTAATATTTGATATTGCTATACACACAAATTGTATCACTTCAGCAATACTGGTGCAGCTTCTGTATAGTCAGATTATATAGATCTGGCAGGCAGCTATGAGAAAGAAGAACCCAAAGTAAAACAGAAAAACGCATTTGTTAAACAGAATAGAAAATCTGAACAGGGAGATCTAAGGTCAGATCTAGGAGGTGATGTTCTCTAGCTCGATATTTGAGAATGTTTAAAAACTAGCCATGTGCCTGTGCAGTGAGCAGCGTGGCCTTCTGTAAGGTACACGCTCTCCCACTATCAGGTTACCGACAGCTTTGTGCTTCCTCCTCTTCTGCTTCACACCAGCTTAAAAGCCACTGCATGCCATCCAGGAGATGTGGTGTGGAGAGAGCTGGCAAAGGTGTCACTTGCCTTTTAGAAAGAGAGGTGTACCTGATTCCCAGCATTTCTCATAATCACTTAATTCTCATAGAAAATATATTTAAAATATTACTTGATTGGTGGCCTAAGTTAGGGTACAGAGTAAACAACATATTACACAGTCAAGCAGAGCCTCATCCCCCAAGAGTCAGAGCAGCCCAGAGGGAGACTATTGGAAAAATACACTCAGCCTGTGTGTTCCCCTTGCTGCGGCCCTTCTGCGTATCTCAAAAGAGGAATGATTAGCAGCTACAGGAGGCAGATTTACTTCTTGGAGAGATGGAGTATTAAATTATTTCACTTTCTCTTCCTGCTCTTCCAACCTCTCCCAATATATTTCAAACTACACTATAGCCTGACCATCTGCTAGATGGAGGAAAACCAGTGCTGTGCTTCCAGAGCCTCTTCCCTGTTCTGAGCACTGAGACTCCACAGGTTTGGCTCTTCTTCGCCATTTTGTTCCTTGCACCTCCTCTATCCTTCTCCCCTCTGAGCAAGCCTCCCGATTGCCCCAGGTCTCTGCTCCTACTGCTTTCTCCCCAAAGCCAGACCGAACAGCTTCACACTCCGGCTGGGCAGGGGCAGCTGAGCCCGTGAGGGACCCGGGCCGTGGGGAAGGAGACAGAGCAGGAGGCGAAGGGCTGGACACAGAGTCACAGAACCACAGAGTGCTCAGGGCTTGGAAGGGACATGTGGACACCCTCCAGCCAGACAGTCCTGCCAAGGCAGGGTCTCCCAGAGGAGGTGACACGGGGACACACCCTGGGGAGTTTGGACTCCACAGCCACCCTGGACAGCCTGTTCCATTGGGTATCCCTGGGCAGGCTGTTCCATGGGGGTATCCCCGGACAGCCTGTTCCATCGGGGTGTCCCCGGACAGCCTGTTCCATTGGGGTATCCCTGGGCAGGCTGTTCCATTGGGTATCCCCGGGCAGCCTGTTCCACTGGGGTGTCCCTGGACAGCCTGTTCCATTGGGGTGTCCCCGGGCAGGCTGTTCCATGGGGGTAACCCCGGGCAGGCTGTTCCATGGGGGTAACCCCGGGCAGGCTGTTCCATGGGGGTAACCCCGGGCAGGCTGTTCCGTGGGGGTAACCCCGGGCAGGCTGTTCCGTGGGGGTATCCCCGGGCAGGCTGTTCCGTGGGGGTATCCCCGGGCAGGCTGTTCCGTGGGGGTATCCCCGGGCAGGCTGTTCCAGAGGGGACATTTCCCCCCGACAGGAGGTTACCCGAGCAGGGCGGGCGGGCTGGGGGGTGCCGCTGAGGGGAGGGGGGCGGTCACGGCGCAGGCCCCGCGCATGCCCGCGCCTCATTCCGCGCGGCGGGAGCGGGGCGGGCGGGGCGGCGATGGCGGTCACGTGAGCGGCGCGGGGGCGCGCGCGCGCGCAGCCGGTGGGGGCGACACCGCGAGCGCCCCGAGCGGGGCCCGGCAGGACCCCCGGACCGGACCCGGCACCGACACCGGCACTGACACCGGCACGGCACCCTCACGGCACCCTCACCCACACGGCACCCTCACCGGCCCCAGCCCCGCTCCGCTCAGCCGCAGCGCCTGTTGGTGCTGCTGCCGCCGCTCCTGGGGAGGGGGCCGCCGCCGCCGCCGCCTCCTCCCCGCTCGGATCTATTGTCGCCACCACCAGCACACCCCCCCCTGCCCCCGCTCCCTCCTCGCCACAATTAATCCGATGAATTTGCCGTGATTGATCCGTATTAATAGCTGGGGTGGGTGGGCGTGTTTTGGGCTCTTTTTTTTTTTCCCCTCCCCTTTTTCCTCTTTTTTTTTTTTTTTTTTTCCCTTCTTCTTTTTATTGTTTGGTTTTGTTTTTGGAGGGGCCGGGCTGGGATCCGATCTCCACTCCCGAGTCCATCCTTGGTCGGTGCCTGAGAAAATTGCATCTGGATGCATCGTTATTATTATTATTGTGTTTGATCCAGGGAGATAAAGGAGGAGGGGGAGAGGAGTGCGTGTTGGTGGGGAGGGGAAGGCTGCACCCTTCCCTGCTCACACACACACGCAGACAGAAGGAGTTCCGTACATCTACATATATATTTCCACCCCACCCCCCCCATGGAACTTCTTTTAGTTGGGGAGGAAAGGAAGAAAGAAAATAAATTTTGTGCAAGGAAATACTCTCAGCTCCCTCCTTCCAGCGGGGCTCCTTTCTTTATTTTTCCCCCCTTCTTTTCTGCCTTTTTTCCTCTCTTTCGAAGATCCTCGCCCTCCCAGCCCCTTGATCAAAGCATTCCGCTATTCTGATTTATTGCCTGCTTGGTGAGGCTTTTTTTTTTTCCTTTCTCTCCTTTTTTTTTTTTTTTTTTTTTTTTTTACAAAGGCGACCTGAGATCAGCCATTACTTTCCTTGGCTCGCTTATAGGAATCTCTTACATTTGGTGCTTGCTGCTGGTGGTGGTGGAACCGCACTCGGATTCTTTCATCCCCCCACCCCCTTGCTGTCCTCTCCTCCCCTCCCTTTTCTCCTTCCCTCTCTCCCTCCCTCCCTCCCCCGTTATTCCGCCGGGGGAGCCGGATTTGTGGCTGCGGTGGGGCGGGGGGGGAACGAGAGCGAGAGGGAGAGCCGGCGAGAGACATGGATGGCCCGGCGCGATGCAACGGGCTTCGGAAGAAGCGGCGATCGCGGTCCCAGCGCGACCGGGAGCGGCGAGCCCAGGGCGGGCGGCGCGGCGGGGCCGCCGGCGGGGCCCCCGGGGCCGCCGCGCTCTCCTCCTCGGGCTCCGAGAAGGAAGACAATGGGCCCCCGCCGCCGTCCCGGCCGCGGCCCCCCCGGAGGAAGCGGCGGGAGTCCTCCTCGGCCGAGGAGGACATTATCGACGGTTTCGCGATGTCCAGCTTCGTCACTTTCGAGGCGCTGGAGGTAAGGGAGCGGCGGCTCCGCTTTGTGTGCGCGCCTCATTGTGTGTGCGGGGGGCAGCGCCGGGGAGCCCCCGCGGCGCCACCCGGGCACCCCGCCCCGATCCCGCCGGGGTGCCCGCGGGGCGGTCCCGCCGCCCCTCCCGTGCCCCGGGGGTGCCCCGGTCCCCTCCCCTCGCCCTGCCGACACCTGCAGCCCGGCGCGCCGCTCCCGGCGGGCGGCGGCGGGACCGGGGCCGTGCCCCCCGCGCAGCCCCGCATCCCCCGCGCCGGCAGAGGGGACTCTGTGCGCGGGTCCCCCGGCGGCGCTTCCCTCCCCTCCCTTCCCACGGATCAAACTTTTCTCGCGCCGCCGTGGCCCGGCAGGGCCGCCCACTCGTGTCCGCGGGGCGGCGGGGGGTCGCGGTGTGCGTGTGTGCGTGTGTGTTTCCTCTCTCGCTCGTGGTGCGGAATCGGGGGCGCCCGTCCTGTCGCGCTCCCTGCTGGCATGTCACGAGTGGGCCCCGCGGTGGGCGGCTCGAGTCACCCCCCCGCAAATGGTGGGTGAGCCCAGGCCGGGCCGAGGGAAGCGTCGCCCCTGGGGCTTCTCCTCCCCCCGCCCGGCCCGGCCCCGGCTCGCCGTGTCCCCTCCGCCCACCCACTCGCGACCATGGGACCGCTGTCAGCCCGGCCGGGGCCGTGCTGGTGATGCTGCCGTTTGAGGGGAACCTCGACGCCGTGTGTTGGAAGGGCTTTGTTGTTTATAACTTCTGATCCAGAGAAGTTTGCTGTGGTGAAAAGCGGATTTATCTGGGTTTGTGTTGCACTGGAATCACAACTGGAACGATGATGAGCTGTCAAAATAAATGTGGAGGTGAAGCTGATTGTTTAACAAAAAAAAAAAATCTGTGGAGCTCTAAAGCTGTTTAAATATTTAGCCAGGAATACTTAGTGGCATTTTCAGGTTGGGTGTTTTTGTTTTCCTTTTTTTTCTTTTGGTGGTTGTTTTTGGTTTGGTTTTGTTCTGGTTTTTTTTGTAGCCAGATTTTGTCTTTGGTTACACCTGTATCCATCCAGAGACAGTGGCTGTGGTGTAATTGAAGGGAGGATTTGTTCACTCCAACAAACCTCCTCATGGTTGGTGTTAGACTGGTGTAAGCAATAACGAGCAAATGCTGAGGTGATGTCCAGACCCAATTTATCCACCATTTCTCACCTGGTGAGCCCATCCACAAGTGCCATGCTCAAACCAGACAGATGAAAAGTATGAATACACGTTTGTTGGCAAGAGTGAGATTTGTATGCTTCTGCTTCGGACAAAATTCCGTTCTTCCTCAAACAAAGCCCTAGTTTGTGTCATTAAGGGTTTTATGGGAATATGGACTCGAGATTTTGGCTGTAGTCCTTTTTTCAAGGGAAATGAAGAGCGAGTTTTATGGTCAGAACTTGGTAGGGTGTTTTAGAAAATATCTTTATTCTGTTTCCCTTCTTGTTTATTTTCCATTTGAAAATAATTGCTATGCTCTCCTTTCTTGGCTAAGCCAAGAATGGCTACTACTTGCATCCTCTCGTAATCCTATATCCCTAAAAAGGAGTGCAGAAACATTACCCAGTTCTGCCAGCTAATATCACATTCAGATAAAACAATAGCTTGCACACTGAGACTTGACATACTTTTAATGTTCATGTGATAGGTGGCACATTTTGACCTAACGATTTCATGCTGCGTTGAGAAATAATGTCACAAAATCATTGTTAGGTGCTTTTTCCTGCAGCTCCATATGTATGATGAGAAACTTGTTTCTGAGGATCAGAGGGAGACGGAGGTGTCTAAGGCACCAGCCCAGTGTGGCAGGAATTACTGTGTGCTTTGCATGTAGCAGCCTGAAGTTTTTATCGTGGTTCTTGTGTTGGCGAGGAGTTTGTGAGTGGCTGGTGGAGTGAGATATCTCAGCCTTGGTGAGATGTTTAAGTGTTAATGTGCTTGAATTGAGACAAGAAGCCTTGGGTGCTGTGAAGAATTGTCCTGATATTTGTGCATCTCATGCTCTGGGTCTACCCCCAGCTCGTTGGAGGACATGGAGATTTTCCCCAGGTTCCAGAAGACACTTGTGCCCATGTTGTTGTGCATGTTGACAAGACTGTCCCAGCCCAGGCTTTGTGCTTGAACTTCAGCCTTTTCTTAGGCTTAGCACAGCTGAAAGTGTGCAAAAACAGTGTTTTGTCTGCCTGATGTGAAAAACTGTGAGAAGGAAAGTGCAGAACACCTTCACCACAGAAAGATCTAAACCCATGGCTCAGAAGACGGGACAGAGGTAGGTGGTGGCTCGTGCAGGAGGGAACAGCCACTGTGGAGGGACAAGGGTGAGCTCTCTGCTTCTGAGGGCACTTGTAGGGGTGTGAGTTGGCTGGGTGCGAGGTGTCACCCCAGGATCTTTTTATGCATACTGTATCAAATTGCAAGCAGGAGCAAGAACTTCCATACAGCTTCACCTTCCTCTACAGAGTGCTTTTTGTTGGGGTGACTGAAAAAGCCCACCCTGTGTAAAATAACAGGTTGTGTGAAGCTCTTAGATGACAAGGGGACACAGGAGCTGCACAAGAACACACATCCCATGGCTGCTGTAGCCTCAGGAGGAGTCATTCAGTCTGTTATGGTTGTGTTGATAAAAGTTCCCATCCCTTGAAGCAAAACTTTAACCAGCTCCCACTCTGGGAACTGCTTTTATGTCCCGGTGTCAGTAGCCTTCTCATGCTTCTCAAGCGTAAATTGGTGTGGAAACAGAGGCCATTGCTTATAGTCATCTGTCTCTGTGTTTATGGCACCCCATACCTTGATGTCTCTAATGTCTGTGTGGGGAATACAGGGGAAGGGGAGTTAAATGAAGTCAGTGGTGTCTCATTGTGGATTTTTTTTTTTCTTGGAGTGACAGTTGAGCCATTCCAGTGTCCTTGCAGATGTGGCCAGAGTGATCCTTACCTGGCCTTGCAAGACCTCTATGTAGCTGTGTGCAATGTGGGCCTGGCCCCTACACTGGGGAGCATTCTGAAGCCTTGACCTTCAGAAACCAGCCCTAAATCTGTAGGTAAGCAGCTGAGATGTGGTCCTACAACTTGATCTGGTTCACCAGATTCTCCCATGAGTGGCCTTGCTGGGATTAACAGCAGCAAGCTCTGTGGTTTGCTCCAGAGCAGTTACCAACCTCCCCAAATCTCCCAGGCTGTGAAGGGAGGAAGGCACAGGCTCCATCCCCATGTTAGTGTGACTGGTGGCTTGTCAAGCTGACTGTTTTTCCCAGCTTGGAGCAGCCTGTGCTGCACTGCTGGTGTGTTTGTTACCAACAATAATTGCATGAGGTTCTCCAAACCCAGGTGGGCATTTTAGATGCCAGTTTGACAGGGAAAGGTCATTTCTCAGAATGTGATAAATCAATCCACTGGAGTGACTTTCTCCGTGATGTGCTCTGGCAGTGCTGGCAAGGAGGTTTCTGCAGAGCTCTGTGGTGAGGTGAGATTTCTCTAAGATGTTTGTCTCCCTCCTACCCCCTGGTGCGAAGGACTCTGGGCAGGAGACTGACGTGACATGGCTGTTGACGTGCCATGGTGAAGATGGTTTACTGTGATGAGAAAGGAAATCTGACCTGAATGTTAAGATAGCTTAAAGCCTAGGAAGTACTTTATGTTTCCTGAGTCAGCTCTGACCATCCCTATGGAGTAAGCAGTTGGTTTCAGGTTTTCTGAACACTGAGTAAGGTAATGAGTTTTTTTCTGCGGATGTTTGTTTAGCTTCAGCTCAGGCAGTTCATCTGACAAGCCTGAAATGGGACACAGATATTTATAAAGCACAGATAGAAGTGGGGTGGGAAGCGGGGGGACTTGCATTTAAATGGGAATTCTTGTTTCATAAAACTGTCACAATTTCTCACTGCGTTTGCTGAGCTAATTTCTGTTCAGCACACGGGCATTAGTCTGTTTTGAGACCATGCTGAATTATCGTCAGGTAAAGCCCAGTATAATTAATTACAAATGAGAAATGCTGACAAATATTTGTCAAGGAGCTGTTTAATGAGCTTTAAATTCTGTGTCAGATGATTCCATCCACCTAGTGTAAATAATTTTTAAGCAATTGTTCCACTGCATTTGTGTGGTTTAGGCAGATGTTAGCTACGGCAGTTTTACACATTGGACAGATAGGCTAAACAGCTGATCTGGGCTTCAGAATAGAGACACTACTGCTACAAAAACAAAATGTGGAAGTAGCAGGCAGGTCTTGAAGATGCTGTGGTCTCAGCTGTGTGTCTGTGTGCACGGACAGTGTGGCTCAGTGAACGCATCTGAATGCAGGAATTTGCTTTAATAACTGTGTGTGATACTCATCTCTAGGCATGGCCCACTGAAAATAGAAATAGCTTGGCTGTGTGACAGCAGAAGCTGGACACCAGAATGGCTGGCTTGCTGTGTGGTTTTCCTCCCCAAATCATTCTCTTCTCACCAGTCTTCTTGCTGGCCTGATTAGCCTGTTTACTTAAATTCTTCGAGATTTCAAGCAGGTTTGTTCTGCCTTGTCTCAATCCCTTCATATTTCAAAAGGAATTTGATCTTCAAGACTTACCACAGCAGCATCATAACATGAGGTGTTTGTTTAGTGCTGTCAGCAAATCTTGGTGGCCCTTCTTGTGTTTGTTGACTGCTTAGATGCTTAGGTGTTTGTCCCTGTCTCTGTTTGCACGGGCAAGTCTGCAGATTTAGACCAGCAGAGAAAAGAAGGGAGTAACTAAATGAAGATGTCTGGGGATGGGGAGAGGCATTAGGCTTTGTGTGACACTGGGATATCATATGAAGCAATGCATTTATTATTTCCACTGTGTATTTTAAGGAAACAGTAAATTGACCTGAGATCAAATTTCAAGATAACCTTGATAGAGCAAGTGACTCTCTTGATGAAAACCAGTCTGGTCTCGGTGAGCAGACCTGAAAAAGCAGCAACTCAAACTGAAAGTGGGACTGAAAACAGCAGGATGCATGTTCCACAAAGGGAACCTCTCTGGTGATGTTTGAAACCTATGTTGGTGTCGTTTGGGCATTTGAATACTTCAAAAATACTTTAAAATTACTTTTAAAAGCCTGGTACCTTCCTGGGAGGCAAAGCACACCTAACTCCTGTTGAATTCAGTAGCTGTTGGAGAGCTGAAGTTGTCTCTTTGGGCAGATAACGACCAAGGGCTGTGATTGTTGCATAAATATTCTTTTAAGCTCCTGAAGGTAACCGTGTAATGAAGGTGGGAATTTTTGCCATTCTTGTAGGTGGTAGTAGGAGGTTCAATGACCTTGAGCTGGAGAAGGAAGAGTTTAAACTATAAGGCCAAGTTCTTCAGATAAATGTGATTCAAGTAGTCTCCACTTGCCCTGCTCCTTAAGATTAACAGTAATGAGAAATATGGTGCACATCAATAGGACAAAATACACCCTTATCCATCATCCCACCTGGCATCCTTTTTTCTTCCTATTTGGGGGAGCAAGTAAGCCCTTTCTCATTAAATATCTGTGGCCTCTGCTGGGATGAGGGAGTGTAAAGTCCAGGGCAGTGGTGGAGTCCCCATCCCTGGAGGGATTGAAAAGATGGCACTTGGGGACACAGTTAATGGTGGCCTTGGCAGTGCTGAGTTAAGAGTTGGACTCCCTGATCTTAGAGGTCTTTTCCAATCTAAACAATTATATGACTCTATGATTTATACAATAAGGGTAAAGGATCAGGAACTTGGAAGGAAAATGATCATCAGGGAAAGGCAAAAAAAAAAATCGTCAGACATCAAGGGGCTGAGTAATTGAAAGATTGAGTTACAACACTGAGATCAATAGAAAAATAACAGGGACTGGATGGGAACACTGAGAACTAGAGGGGAATGTTGTTACAGAAGGTGGAATTTTGAGGAGGGATCCATTGCTGTGATCCATGCTCCTTGGTGAGAGCCCTGCTGTCAGTACCGAGGGGGAACACTCAACCAAATCTGTCCCTGCTTAAGAAGTCATTAATCCTGGTAACTTCAGGTGGGAAGGAGCAGAAGGATTCTTCACTCAGTGAGGATGATCCCCTCTTTCCTCTGTCTCTGCTACTGTTTTTTTCATTTTTGTTTTTGTTTCTATCATTTTGACTGGAAGACCCTGCCACGTTACACCGGGGGTCGGCCCTGCAGCCTTGTAATTATCTACAGCTAAATTAGAAGTTTAATCTTTGTTCTGAGCAACAATAAGTTGAATCAGATAGGTTTTAAAAATAGCCCAAGCTCAAGTTTAGTGAAGTCTCAAATGCAATTAATAAGAAGGTAATGGAGTTAGGAAGTTGCAGGCTGAAATGTGGAAATGTTTAACTCTAAGTTTTCCTTCACTTGAACTGCAGTGTTGCCTCGGTTCAGTGAGGGGAAATTGCTTCCAATGTTTCTTGTGTTCTTGTACATCATCCTTATGATTTGTCAGTTCAGTATCTGTGTTCTCGTTGGGGTTTGTCTCTGTATGTGCCAGATTAGCAGCTGTGTGCATTTTTTGTGTAGTCAGTTGTCATTTTGACTCAATGCCAAGTCATGGTGAAGACCACTTCAGAACATTCTAGTCCTCTAAACTCCTTTGTTATAAAATGGATATGAAAATCCACTTTGTAAGTAATGAGAAATGCCTAATGCAGGTAGGGATTTGTTTTGCTGTAACAGCAGAAGGGGCAGTGGCAATTTTTCAGATCCCCAGCTCAACTCTGCTATACTATTTGGCTTTAAATACTGTGTTACCTTATCATCTTGAGATTTTTCTCCTTGTATCTTGGCAACACTGCTGCTGAAGTTCACACTCTCATGTGGTGGAGAGAGAAGGTTTTAACCAAAAGGGTAAACCTTTAGTCTGGTAAATACTAGAGGAAGGAGTTTTGGTTCTGTCACCCTCTGTGCAGGAATGGTAGAAAAAGTCAGCAAAAGAGGCAGGTTGTCCCTTGACCCTGCACATCCTTTTCTGATTGTGAGGTTTTGCCTCGAGGTTTAATTTGATGGTGTTGCATGACATGTGGCCCATGTGGGTTTGTTTGGTGTGCACCTTGGTCCTGCTGGTTTTAAAACTCCTGAGACAAAGCCATGGGAAGTGTGCAGAGTGTGCTGATATCTGGTGTTCCCAAGTCCCTGGCTGTCTGAACTTTCAATTGTGTTATGCTGGCTGATGCACAGATCACTGACATGATTAATATCCCAACACCAGATAGGAATAGTTATTCCACAGCCATGCAGGAGTTCAATCTGGTGTTCTCTCCAGAAATGGTCACCCTTTAATCTGTCTCACATGTGTTTGCCAGCTTCCTAAAGTGGAAGTTGCTTCTCCTCTAGAATCAGTGCTCTTATAAATTGGCTCTTTTTGTACTTTTATTTGGTAGCAAATGTGGGACTTCATGGTTTGGGAATAAAACCACAGTCAACCCATCTTCCCATCCCATACACACACAAACCTAGGCTTGTCCTTTGTTGGATGAGCTCAGGAAAAGAAGCAAACATCTTCAGCCTTTGACACAAGCCCTGTGTTGAGCATCATTTGAGTGAAACCACCTGAAGAGGTACTCGTGTGTTGTGAAGTAGTTCTAACAGTTGTATCAGACTTTAAAACATATTTTATTCTCCTGTGAAATAAATAGCAGTCAGATCCAGACCAAATTCGTGAAAGTTTGTGAGAAGCCTTTTTCTGTCATAGGCTGACTGTGAGAGGAACAGTGTTTTAGAGGAGAGTGTGTAACAGTGACAATACCTGGTGCAGATACCCCTTTACCTGTTGGTGAAATCCAGAGCCGCTATCACCTTTTTCCCTGCATGCAGGAAGGGGTTACGGTGTCCCTGGTGACCCATCCTTGGGGACCCTCCTGCAGATTGCTCTGGATTGTCCTACATCTGCTCCTAACTCACCCTCCTGGTGTAGTAAAGGCATTTTAATCTCTTTGCCTGTAAAGTGGAACCAATGAGACAGAAATTCTTGCCACCAGCTTCTCCTGGACCACACCTGGGTGGCTCTTGGGTGTGGGAGAGGGGTGGCCCTGGGTATGAAACACATGTGGCGTAACTTCTGCCTCCTGGCAAGTTTTGGCAGCCCATGTTTTGTTGCTTGCACACCACTTCCTATTGCTGAGACTTAGATGAGTTACAAACATGGTGATGATTGCTCAAGGCATTGATTTTTATTCATTTTGGCTCTGGAAATCCTAAATGACCTGAGACCTTTCAATCAGAGGGTTAATTTTTTTTTTGGTTGAGACATCTGCTTACATGAGTGGTGGGAATGGAGGAGAGGTGGCCAAAGGACCTGACTTTTTGTCCTAAATGGGGTTGTCCAACTCAGGGGCTGCAGGCTCTGTTCTTCACCTGGCTCCTGACAACTTCTGTCACCTTCATCTTGGCCTCTGCAAACCCAGGTGCTTAGAGCTGTATGTCTTTGGAGGTACCATGCATGTCTTTCAAGGGTCCTTCAGAAAGTGGTGTCTGGTGCCCAGGGCAAGGAGCTGGGAGCTGCTGCTGTTGCAAGAGCTGCTCTCCAGATTGCTCCAGAGCTGGCCAGATGTGTCCAGTGGCTGGGCATGGTGTGACACCCATCAGAGCGGGCACTGATGAAGGGCTGAGGCAGTGAAAGTGGTTTTGACCTCCCAGAAGTCCAGGAAAGAAGTGCTGCTGTTGGGGACGATTTATGTTGTAACTCTGTTAGTATTGTGGGTTTTAATGCATGTCAAGGGCACTTTGAGTGGAATCTTTTGGTGTGAATTTGTGTCTTTTCTCCTCTCTCTTCCTCCTTTAAAGAAAATTCAAAACAAATAGTGAAAATCAAAACCGTCTGTTTTGAGGGGACCAAAATTCCTCTCTTTATTTTATGGGATTTGGTTATTACTGAATGATTAAAACTTCTAGTAATTTTTACTGTCTGTCTATTGTGCTTGTAGGCAGACTCTACTAGCGTTAGTCATTTTAACTATGGAAAAAATAATAAAAATGCAATTAATGTGGCTCAACAGCTGAGTCTGCTGGACTTTAAAAAAAAAGGGGGGGGAAAAAAGTCATTTTTAATGAGTTCTGGGATCAGAAAGATACATCTGGTGGATGGATTTGCCAAGTTTTCAACCTCAGAATGTGTATTGAAAAACTCAGTGAATTATGTAGCTACAAAAGTGGATCTTTGCGTGTTTATAAGACCTCAGTGCAATCTTCTTATATTTGCCTAATGACAAACAGACATTCTTACAGAGGCACAGCCCAGAAGGACACATGGGCTGAAATGGCTCTGTAAGCTGATAGTATTTGTATTGGGATGCTGCTACTAGTGAAGGAATTTTAGAGGATTCATTAAGTATAGGGGGAAAAGTATTTTGGTATTGGATGAAAGAAAAGAGGAGGAAGGGAAATGGGAGTGGGTAGAGAGGAGAGGGAGCACTGCAGTTTTAAATGTACATGATGTGTGGGCTAAGATATTGTGCCTCCACTGCTGAACCAGAAAATTTATAACAACTGTTTGTCATGTGTGTGTATTTATAGCCATTCACATAATGAAGAAGTTTCATGAGGTTGTAATAACATATCAAGATGGATGTAATTAAAACAGAAGCAAATTGACACCTCTAGATTAAAGGCAAACTCTAAACTAATACACCTGTACGCTGTCACTTATGTATTAGTTGTCTGGGGCAGTCTGCCAGATATGCAAATAAAAGACATTGGCAAATTTCCTTGGATGTGTGGTTATGAAAAATCCAACTTTTTAATCATTTGCTTTGCCCTGGTCAGGTTTGTAACAAGGGGAGGATTTAATAATTTGGTATCACCTCTGCTTCATGGTGGGGAGAGAGGCTAAAGGATTCAGAGTGAGGGGGAAGGAGAAGGAGGAATCCAGAGCACTGTTCTTTACAGTGGGACCCTTCCCTTAGAAAATGGGTGTCAGCTGCACCATTTCGGATCTGCCCCAACTCTTGAAACTCCCGAGGACATTGAGCCCTTGACATTGGTGCTCTAGTATTGGAGTGCAGTTATAAATGCTTTTGAAATCTGCCCTATAACACCTGGGTTTGGTTCTGTCCTGCTGCAGGTGACTGGGGTGGCCACTAAGGAAACTTCTGAAATTTATACAGTTGCACCAATCTGGTGTAAATTGTTACTAGGTCTGTTAAATGGCTATAAAGTATCTTAGCAATTTTATGTGACACTATTTTTCAAGCCCAAAAGGTTTCCAGTGGAGTTGAGGACATCCATTTCAGCCTGTGGTCAATAGATTTGCTCTCGAAATGAACGCTCAGTCTGCAAACTGCTGATGTACAATAGACTAGTGGTGTGGAGCAGGAAGGGAATTATTTGCCTGGTTAGTTCCAGGGCTGTGAATCGAAGTATCAGCCTTGGTTTTGGGTAACTTGCACCACAGATGACCTGCATTCCCTTCAATGCCCCAGGGATGGAAACAGGTCTCAATGTGGCTTGTGAATAACCCCATGGCAGGTGATTTTCTGGTAAACTCCTGAAGTTGGGACCTCTGCTCCCTGAGTGGTCTCACCTTTTGTGGGTTTAGTGGCATTTCCTCAGATGGTGCTTGGGTTGGTAAAACTAGTTATAAGCACGTTGATACTGCAGCAGGTCTACAGAGCTCAGTGAAGCCTCAAATTCCTGAACTCAGTTTTCAATTCAGGCTTGAAGTTCCTTGCCCCAGTTGGGGATGAACCAGAAGAAAATCCAGCTGTGGGCTGGAGTTCTGCAGAGCTAAACACACTGATTTCCAGGGAGCTGACTGCATAAAAGCTCCAACAGGCATGTTTTGTTAGACTTTTCCTGACTTAAAGAGACTCCTTTTTTAGTACATCTGGACATTAAGGATCAATCATATGAGGTACGTGGCTTCAAAGTGATTTCAAATGGTAGGATTTTTGTCTTCAATATTTCAACAACTTTTCTTCCACCTTTAATCTTTCATGAGCGGAAGCTTCAAAAGATAATTAGTAAAACATGCTTTTATCTGCATTTATCTCAAAACATGATTAATTTTTTAACTGCAATTACAGCAATCATTTCAAGTTTACTCTATATTAATGAGTAAAGGATTTTTTTTGAGAGAGAGCATGAGCCTAAATATGGCTATAGTGGCCGAGTTGAAAGGTGCATTTATGAGTGTGCTTTTGTTTTCATTGCTGGGGATTGAATTTCCGGGTCCAGGAAGTAATATTTCACATGGATTAAAGTTTTGATATGCTTCTGCCCAGCTTCACGGGATCATTTTGAGGAGCTGACAATAAAAAGAACTGGATCATGCTACTGAATACCCAGTTCCAGCTTTCCCTTTTGCTGGTGTGTTTTGCTCTGTGCTGTGCATGTGTGACTGGCAGGATATCCTCTGCTTGCTGCCCTTGGCACTGAAATGTAAGATGTACGATGCAGCTGGTTTGTCGTTAATGAATGGGCAATGAACTTGTAAATTTTCACCTTTACCATTTCTCTCTTTGTTACAAGCAGCTTAAGGCATTTTTTATTCCTGTGTCACTTCTGGAAGGAAGATGTTCATGTCTGTTGCTGTCTTTATTTCTGGTATTAATGTGTGTAGGTCTGTCCAACTGGTGTCCTGCAGCCTGGATCTCACCTGTAGGTCCAGGGTGCAGCCCTTCAGGGTTCTGAGCACCTCCTGTCTGATTGTTTTTCCTCTGTGGTTTACCCCAGAGCCACTGGTACAGAGATATCCTAGAACGGGTATCCATCCCAGAGCCCCTAGAAGCAATGGACCACTGCAGGGGATTACCGAAAAGCAGCACAAGTAAATCCACTTTTTGCTAGAGTACAGCTTTTGCATAATTTTGCCCTGTGAAGGATGTTCTTCAGCCTTGACTCCCTTTTCTCCCTCAACAGGAGGGAAGGATTTTGGGCTGGAGCTGCAGTTTCACTGCTCTGTGCCTCCCAAGGGACTGGGCTGTTGGGTGGTGGCATGGCCCCAGCTACCACAGCGAGGTGAACAGAGCAGGCATCTGAAACTGCAGCTCTCAGAAGGGTAAGGACATGAGTTTTTGGTTCTGTTTTTTTGTTTTAGTTGTGGTTTTTTTTAAGCTCCCTTCATTTAGGTTCTGGTCCTGGATGTCAGAGAGGATTTAGAGTAAGCCTGCACAGCCTTGGTTCATGTCTGATTTTAACTGCAATCCCTTCTAAATTGGGATTGCAGTTCCCCTGCCTGTGGTCCCCAGAGAGGTGGATGGGCTGGCAACTGCAGCAGTGAATTGGGCAGCTGCATAGGAGAGCACACGAGTGTGTAATCAGATTTCTGATAAACCCAGGTCTCTAAGTCCCCTGAATGGGCAGCTTTGCTGTGAATGGCCTCGTAAGGTCTGCTGTGGCTGCTCTCTTTGTTTGGTACTCTGACAAAAAAAATTGCTCTGGTATCCTTGTTGGCATATTTTTACATCTGTTATCCATATTTTGGATTTGTTCTGGCTGCAGTCTTATTTTGTTTTGCAAAATCTACCTGGGATTGGGACGGAGATATATGTTTGCTAAGGCAGATTTGGAAATTGCGTTGTTGAAATACAGCCCATATGGGCCATTGTAAAACGGTTACTGCAGCATATAATTGCCTTCACAATGATGTGCTTTGTCATTTTCCTTCCATCTTCAAAGAGGCACTCCTGTAGTCTGCTGACAGCAATGGTGGTATTAGAAAACATATGGATTTGTAAAGGCATTAAACTGTCTTTAGTTCAAGGATTAGATTACAGTGTTAGAGTGTGGGTCACCTCGTTCTCGTGTGGATACACTTGACTGTGTCAGTTTATGGTATAGGTTAGGGAAGGGTTTGTTTGTTTATTGAAGGTATCTGACATAATATCCTTTCCAATACACGGGGAGGGAGGTATCTCTTGTGCTGCCATATTGGGAAGAAGCTGCACCTCAGTCCCAGGGCTGTGGTCCCACCTCACCCTGCATGGCCTGCAGGGCTTGGTCAGGGCTCACCATCCACACTGACAAGACTTCTAAGAAATCTCAGTGGGAAGTGCCAGTTACAACATGGAAAAATGTGCAGAATGCAAACCCCACAAAATTGGCTTTGAATCTTCAAGGGTTTTTTTTAAGTCCTCCACACTGGACCCTACTCTGAACATTTTGGGTACTTGTTTTGTGTTCACACAAAAAGGAGCTGCCCAGCTCCACACATCACAGAGTACAGGGCAATCTGTTCAGCTTTTACCTTTTTTTCTGCCCTCACAGGTTCAGGTGTGGATTTTCTGGGGTGGACTGGCGGTCTGCAGTGCCTCTCTGAGCAAAGGCCAGTTCTCATAGTGGGATGCACATGGCATAGATGTGTCACACAGCCTCTCTCCAGCCTGGAGTGATGCTCATGTTCTTTACACCATTCAAAGGGTAAAACTAGAGAATGGGAGGGATAATTCACATTAAAAAGGTCTTTCTTCTCTAGTTTTGTTATTGTTTTTGTCTTACTTTTTCCGCTCTGCCCAGCTGGGACACTGAGGCAGACTGGGGCTTGGCCCATGGCCACCTTCCCCCTCACCCTGTGCACTTGCTGTTGTGTTTGGGTTTGCTCAGGTCCCTTCAAAACAACTCTTGATATCTCTTGACCTTCAAACAGGCTCTTTTAATTAAGATGCTGAGCTGGTCCTTGGGAGACATGGGCTGGTTTCTGTGTAAGCACAGTCATCTTCCATAACCTTGAAGCAGTCACTCCCTTCCCAGTTCAGCACGGCTGTGTGAGCACCTGCTTTGGGCTTGTGCTGAGTAGGGATGGACTGGGAGTTGGATTCCTGTGTGTGCTCAGGGGAGGTGCTGCATCCAGGCGTGTAGGTTTGGGTCTCTTGACTGAGAAGAGCATGTGTATGGGGACAGTGCTGATGTGTGAGGTAGTGTATACGAGGTATTAGGGATCACCTTGAGCTGGAGTGTTAGTTTTGCTGTAGCTGAGTTTTTCTGTCCACAAAATGGGTTTAATAATACTGTCCCTCTTCAGAGACTGCCTGGCTACTTAATTAGCATCTGCAGGATGCTCAAATAGTAAGTTGTTAACATGAAATATCTACATAATTTTCCTCTAGGACTTCAAAGGACCAATGGCTGTATCAGGGACCTGGCTAGGACACCTATTTAAATAACTGAAAGCACTTGTGTTATTGTTAACCACTTTTTAAAACAAAGCTATAATTTTATTTATATTTTATATAAGGCCTTAAAATTATTGACAACAGTCAACTTTGTTAAGGAAATCTGATGTGAAGGGTAACACAGTGAAATTCTGATAAATGCTTTATCTTTCTTTATTCTGTTAGGACTTTTAAGTGTGTAAAAATTGGTGTTGCTTAGTTATGGCTTGCTTCAGTTTTAAATCACTTGCAACATTATCTGTCCCAGCTGTGGTGGTTGTCAAGGCTATTTATGGTAATATCTTTCCTTAAATCCATTGCAGAATAGGGAAGAAACTCTCATTCTGCCTACAAGAAATGTTTAAGGATGTATTACTAACTCTGGCAGCTGTGACTGTGATAAACAAATTAGGTCTGTCATTAATGCCAGGGTCTGCAGGTGTAATATGTCATAAAGCTGGTATATCTTTGGTACTAACTGGCCTATAAAAATAAATAAATACTGGGGTTTTTTAATGCTGGTTTAACAAATTTAAGAGCACAGCTGCTTTATGATAAGGTTTGTGTAAGGTGAACACCAAGTTCATGTATATGGTGTGTGTTTGCAGCAAACAGTGCAGAAATGAGAAATAAACTAAGTCCAGTGAGAGGCTCCTACTGATAGTCCCAGGTTTTGCAGTGGGCCCTTGTCAGGCTTTTATTCAAGGACTTGTTTATGCAGATGTTTAAATCAGTCTCTCTTTAGGAACATGCTTGACTGTGTTGTTAAAAACCAGAGCACAGTGCACTTAAAATCTGCTGAAGTGCAGTCAGGGGTGGGATGTTATGAGGTATATACACAAAGTATCTTCAGTGTGAAGCTTCCTAACAGTGACTTGTTTTTAAACAATAGTTTATTTTGAGGGCAGGCTCGGGAGAGTGGCTTGGGATTGGTTTGGTTTGGGGCCTTCAGGAGGTCAAGCCTGGTGGTGAGACAGCTCCTGGAGCTGCAGGGCCAAGGAGCCTTCCAAACTCAGCCTCCTGGTTCAGCTCAGCATCATCCCGTGGGATGCAGGACGTGGCCATGTGCTGGAGCATCCCTGGCCATGCTGGAAAAGCTCCAGCAGGCAGCTTGGCTGGGGGACCACCAGTAACAGTGGGACTGAAATAACTACCTGGCAGGAGCCTGGGTTTGTAGAAAGCTTTCATGTTTGGTGTTTGCTGTGCCCTGCATGGTCTGTGTCTGCAGGGAGGATGTTGGGAGAGTTTGGATTCGAGCACAGGTCCCTGTCTGGGTGTAACACGGAGTGTCAGTGGAAATCCTGACAAGCTGAAGGCTCTGCTGAACGGGACTGGATTTTACCTCTGCCTAAGAGATATGGTGAACTTTGCAGCTTTGCTTGCAGGAAGTCCTGGTAATGACAAGTCATCAAAATTTCCCTGGCAAGTGGCATTACTTCGGGTAATTACTTTGGGAAGCTTCTGAGAGGGAGCTTCCTCCTCTCCCTGAGGCAGACACCTTCCCATCCAGCCACATATTGTTGCTTTCTCCAGTACCAGCTAAACAGGTGGCAGGATTCAAATCACCACTCCCTGAATGGAGTTTGCTCTCCACAATAGCTCACCAGAGGCCTGTTTTGTTACAGAACATTGATTAAATAAATATTCCTATGCATACAAAAGAGGAGAAATCTGTTACAACACTCTGCAGTTATTTTTCCATTAATGGCAAGGAGCTCTCTAATTTTCCTGCCCCTTTCAATCTGTTTCCCTGTCACCCTCCCTTCCCATCACTAGTAATGCCTTCAAGTGCATGAGTAACATACAAACAGCTCACATTCCCTCCAGTTCAGCTCTGGGAACGCCATAGCTCCTGCTCCCTGGGCTTTAGGAAATCCCCCTGGCCCATGCAGGGCAGAATTGACTGCTCCACATGGGTGCTTTTGTTTAACTTGGTATTTCATGTTCCATATCAGTGTTCCTTGTATTAACCGACTTCCATTAACTTACACAGCAGCATTAAAAATACAATTTTGCAACACCAGCATCTTGCATAATATTGACAATTGGGGCAGAATATTTGACTTCTGGAGATCATCTTTTTTATTCTGTGACCCTGATTTTTAAAATCTTTGAGGCAGATGTTGCTGCTCTGTGGTCTGTGCTGATGGAGGTGTGTTTATGTTCTGGAAGAAAAGCACCTCACACTCAGATCTTGGCAGCCAAAGGCAGCTCCACTGCAAGTAGCAGATCTGATTTGGTGTAAGATGGTGCCACCTGAAAATAAATATAGGGTAAAGGATTCACACAGGAGAAAAAAAAAACCCTCAGCAGATATTTGTCTTGAGAAGGAACTTTTGATTGAACAAACATCTGGCACAATGAACATGGAGTATAAGGAAATGCCAGGGCTTTACTTTGGCTCTGCATTGATGTGATAGAGATAAAAATCCACCCCAAAGAGACTAACTCAAATTGAGATTTTTTTTTTTTGCCTTTTTTTTTTTTTTTTTCCCAGACAAGGATATCTATTACTTGGGAAAAATCAGGAGTCAGCATTTCTATACCATCATTTTTCTTATACATATTTAGAGCTGTTAAATCACAGGGCTGTTACTCTAGAGAAGTAAATTGTGCAATGTATTTTTTAAAGACCATAAATGAAGCCTCCTTTCTTTGTGTGAGTTTATATTAAAATACTTACCAGAGTTGGCTAGATTTAGGATCAGGGCTGGAGAAGTACCTGTTTGGATAAAGCTGATCATCTGGGCACTCTCTGAGGGAGAGCCCTCACCCTCTTTCCTAAGGTGGGGAGGGATTGCCATGGTTGAAGTGAAGCTGTGCCAGCACTCTCTGCTCTCCCACTGCTTTGTGTGGCTGTGGGTAAGAAAGGACTGGCTGTGGGAAGCTGTGGCAGAAGCCCAGTGTTTCTGATCTTGCTTACCATGGGCAGTTAGTTGGAAGTGACACTAACCTGAGCTTAATTCTAGTTTTACATTGCAACAACATGCCAGCTGTTCCCTGTATTCTTCCGTGACACTGCAATGTAATTATTTTTTTGTTATCTTTCAAGATGTAATTTTATGTTGGTGTGCTTCCCACTAACCCTTTGGCACAGAAAACATGCAGCTAATTCACTTTTCCGGGAACACGAAGAAGCAAGGGAGAAAATCTCAAATCCTGGGGCCAAGTGGCCGTGCTGAAGGCGGCTGAGGAGGGATGTTCAGGGCAGAAAGGCCCCATCTCAGACAGTCTGAAAGCCACTGGGACATGTGCAGGGATTAATGGTGTCATTGCTTTCGAGCTTCATCAAAAGGTTTCAGTGTGAGAGTTTCTAAGGAATGCTGATAGTCACAGGAACCTATCAAAGGGTACAGAAAATATCAAATGAACAAGCAGGAATGGGAGTTAATTACTGAACAGTGATTACTCCGATATAACCAATTATTGGATCATTAAATGTTTATTACCTTTTTTATGCTCCTTTCCCTCATAAGAGCAGTTTTTTTCCTGATAGTATTAGAAAAAGGGTAGATCTAATGCATGAAAAGCCTTTTCAAAACCTAAGAGTTATTAAAGACCATCTCACCCCAACACCTGACATGCTGTCCTGCTCTCTCTGCCTTCCCTTGCTCTGTGGGTTTGGGGTCAGGTGCTGTGAACCCTATTTTAAGGCCAGATTCTCTCAGTTCTGGAGGGCAGTGCAGCAGCAGGAGCAGGGCAGAGGCTCCATTGGATGTGGCCAGCAGGTTCACTGCTCTTCAGCTTGGGGCTGCGTTCCTGCCTTCTGCTCCCTCTGTAAGTGGTTGGTGGCTTTTGTGTCCGTCCATCAACCAGAGGCTCTTTCTGGGGCTCTTTGGTTCCCTAAGGATGGAGTGGAATAGCCTTTGGTTCCCCTGGGCTCGTAGCATCTCTTCCTCTCCAGTCACTGAACCTCTCTGAAGAAAGAGGAGTTTCCATTGCAAGGTTGAAATGATGCCATTTGAAAGCAAGACATAAACCCTGCACAGGTCTTCCACTGGACATGTGCAAAGTGAAAAATACCATCTTTTCAAGCTGAATGCAGTTATTTTGGATGACATTTGAGGGTTTAAAATGTTAAAGCAATTTTTTAAAATACAGCTATTTGTGACTTTTGTTGATGATCCTTAAATGTTGAGTTGTTTAAGCCCTGTATCTCAGGAGAAGTAAGGGTCGGGGTGGTGGGGGGGAAAGAAAAAAAATCTCTTTCTCTGTCAGCAGAGCATTTCTGGCATGGCCTGTGCTGGTCTGTGTGTGCAGGGGGCTGGCAGGGGGCTGCATCTACCTTGTGCCCTTGGTGGTTGTTTTGGGGCAGGTGGGGACACGCTGAGGTTCATCCCAGTGTCACCAGCCCCCAGCAGTGGGTTTTGTGTCTTTGGTGTGGGCAGAGTGAAACCAGGGAAGCAGCCAGTGAGCTCTGCCTGGGGTGTGTCTGTGACCATCACCAGATCTGCTCAATAACAAATTCATCTCTTTCTGAAGCATTTGGAGTGTCCCACCCTCAGCCACCACCATTGGCACCTCTCAGCAGCCACGCTGGTTTTATCTCATGCACACTATGCTTGTACAGTAGGGAAAGTTCTCACGAGGCACATTTTTCTGTGCCTTTTATTTATGAGTTATTTAATCCTTTTTATTAACTTTCTTAGGGAATTATTATTTTTTTAATAATACCTCCCTTTACCAAGTTGGAAGCTTCAACCATTTTTGAGCTAAACCTTCAGTCAATCTTTTTTTTTTTAATTCATAATTTTTTTCCCTTCTTTCCCCTCCTTCCCCCAACATAATCCTACCTGGACCTTCCCTCAGAAATGTGATTTTCAGTTATCATCTCTGACACCTAAGCCCCTATGAAAGTCGATGGGGGAGGTCATAGGGAATGCAGAGCAGAGGCTGGAACCAGGAGGCTGTTTGTAGCTTCGTGTTATTACTGCAGGGGAAGAGGAGGAAACTCTGTTAAACTGTGCTCTCTGTGCTCCTGGGAGACTAAATTACTGTGTTCACTGCACTGCTGTGTCCAATCAGTTATGTGGCAGTTGGGACTTCACCCTTTTTGGAAGGACTCTTCCTCCTCCTGACAGGTTTTTCTGTAACCCTTCAAAAGAGAACTTTATTCTGGGTTCCTTTGTCAACTTCTCTTTAAAAATAAATAAAAATAGGGCGGGTTTACTTTGCAGAGCACATATTATGCAGGTCACAGCTTCCTCCTGTGCATGAAGATGATTTTGTCTCTGCAGTGCAAGTCTATGGAGTCAGGACTTGTCAGAGATGCTTAAGGATTTGTCACTCGTGGGAGCCCACAATCCCACACAGGCACCTACGTTAAACACCATCGCTCTGAAAATCCAGCAGGAAACTGCTTCCTCCAGCAGTGAATCACAGCAGTGAAATGTCCTTTAATCTGCTGCAGTCGGAGTTTGGGGTTCCAGGCTGGTTTGGGGTGCTCAGTGTCCTGGTTTGGGGCTGCTGTGGCTGCGAGAGGCACAGGGAGCTCTCGGAGCTCTGCTCGCAGGCACATCTGTGATTATCCCTTTTTGACAGCCTGTGTGCAAAATAGTAATAATAACAATAATGAGACGTCCCTCAGGATTTCCTTTTAATAACTGAACATACAGCAGCAGTTGTAAACTGTCTTGGTAATGTCACAGCCCCTTTGAGAAAGGTGAAGGGCAGAGGACCTCCGCTGGCAGGCAAGGATCCAGGAACACGGCAAGAAACAAGGTGTCCTGTGTTTTAGAGCCTGTACAGAAATGTATCGTGGCTGCAAGGCCGTGGGGGATGAGTCAGTCTCCAGGACTGCTACAAATGTTATATTTCAGTGAAAGGTCAGCCAGGAACAAGGTCAGAACAAGCCCATACAGTGAGTGAACAGGGAGCTGCTGGCGTTGGTGCAGCGTGTGGTCAGCTGGCTGTGGAGCAGGGCTGGGCCAGGACACAACGAGGAGATTTACTCTAATTCTATTATAATGTATAATTAACTAACATAATTGATAGCAGCTTTCCCTGTGTGTCTGGGGGTGGATGTACAGAGAAAGTCGTTTTTGGCTGTTGTGTGACTGCACCATGTGCCTTGAGCCGATGGACACCGGCCGGGGGCTCCCCGGGGCTCAGGCTCAGCCCGTGGATGTGGAGGGGAGCATTGTTTTCAAGAGCCTGTATTTTCTCTGCCTCTGGAATTAGACATAATATCTGGGTGGTGCCCTGGATAAGGCAGACCTGCTGCTGATAAAGGTCTGTAGTGCTGTGAATGAAGCTCGTGTTTGAAGAGAGAGCGAGGGACAGGTCAGCCCCATTTCTTTCTGGGTTGTATGCCCCTATTATTCTCAGTATCCCTGTGAAAACAAAGAGCTTGAACTGAATTTTGCCTTTGTGATCATCCCTTGTACAGGATAAAGTTCATGCTTTGTTACTATGCAGAGACATAAGCAAACTCTTGTTTCAGATGCACTGGGGATTTTAATTTTCATGGTGCACTAAGATGACAGACCATTGTGGATTCCTCTGCCCTTCCTTTGCAGGGCAAAGAGCGAATAAGCAAAATCTTCCACTGCCCCAAATCACCCCAAAACCAGGCTGCAATGCTCTCCTGACATGGTGATGTTTGGGGTTTCGTTGGGTTTTGGATAGGTGGGGACACCTTTGCTGTGGCATCGATGGTGGATGCCATGAAGTAACCTGGCCCACCTGATGTAAAATTAGGCTTTACCCCCATGGCTGATGTTGTTGGGCTGCTGGAAGCCTTGTTGTAGCTACTGTTACATCCCTGATGCAGTGTGAAAACATCAAGAAAGAAAATTTAGGGTTTTTTTTTCTTTAAAGTGGTGTGTGATTTATCTTGAAGTCTGTTTTGCTTGTCCACTCTCTGGATTCTGCACAGTACAATTGTGGGAGGACATTGCTATTTATTTATTTTTTTTTCCTTTCAGTATCTGGCAATACAATTTTTAAAATGTTAATGCAAATAACCCATTTCTGCATTCTTAATCCCTTGGGATGGGAAACCTAAAGGCCATATTCTTCCTTGAGAGGGGGATTTACCCTTCCAGCTACATTAAATGTTAGCTAGAAACATGTGGCTAAAGGCTCCTGAATACTGAGCTGAGAGCCTTCTCTTGAGGTTCTGGTTTATTTGGAAATTTAATTTGTAATTTTTTTTTTTTCCTTCCCAAAGGTTATGCAACACTTTAAGCCTCAGATTTTAGGTCACTCTGCCTTTTACAGCCAGATCCACCTCATCAGTGAGAAGGCTCCCTGAGGACTGCAAAAGGCTCAGGCTTAGTGTTATCCAGGAAAAATGTGTATAATAGGTGTATTATAAAGTGGTAGGTAATGCAACCCCGCCTGTCCTCCTGACGAGTGCAGTGGGAACCGTGTTGCCGTATGGTTGCGTGCACTTAAACTCCCTTTTGACAAAATAATGCTAATTGCCCTGGGCTGAATGATGCCAGGGGCTTAGAAATACCTGCCAGTACTGACAGAGGGAGCCAAGAAAAGTCAGGTGGAGAAATCAGGGAGATTGGCTCTCATGCAGAGTTTGTTTCTGAGGCACTGCTGAATCTAGCGAAGGATTAATACCAAAATAATCCTGCTTGTCCAGGAAACTCGTGACAACATGAAGGTTTGAGATCAGTGTGATATGCTTTAGAAGGAGTGTAATAATAAATTCGCCACTCACCAGAGATAGAAACCAGTTGCTATTCATCCTACATCACATCTGAGCTTTCCTACGGTTTGTCTCCTATTCCAGTGATATGAAAGATCCCATTCCACTTCAAGTCTAGCATCGTTTCAGTGCCAGCTTTCACCAGAATCCTTAAAAATGCTCCAAATCCAGCAAAAATCCCCCTACTGCTCAAAATCAATTCCTCTAACCATCTGAAGAGTCTCATCCTGGATCTAGGTGGTCTGTGCCGTTCTCTGGTGCCAATAGGATTCTGGCTGCAGAAGTTACACTGAAATGGGAATGGGAGTAAGGCGGCACTTGGGAGGCTGGAGGTATTGTGGGTTGTTGTTTTTTCAGAAAGGCAGGTGACTAGTCATTGGTGAATGGTGACTGCCTAATCTTTTGCCAGTACATGTACACGCTGGAAAACCTCACCTGTGTTTTTGCTGCTTGTTCTCCTGTTTGTTCTCAGGTGTGCTGAGACACTGTGGTGTTTTGCACTGTGTTGCACCCAAGCCATGTAAGTGGGTGTGGGGCTGCCATGGATTCTCACCTTGTGTTCAGGGGTGCTGGGGCTGATCCTGACACCCACCCCCAGCCTGTCATCTCTCTGCCCAGCCTCACTGCTGACCTGAGTGGGGCTGGAGTTTTCTAAGCATTTTGCAAACTGCTAAAGCAGTTGGAGAATGCATAACACACGGGGACAGGACTTCTTTCTTTGGAGCCTGTTTCCATCATTAATCCTGGAGTGCTCTGGAGGGGTGGTCCATGTCTCCTGTAGGACTGTACCCACGAGTCAGGACTGTTTGGGTTTTGGGTGAGCCTCTGGCTTCAGTGGTGCTGGTTTTACCATGCTGAGAGTGACACATGTCCTGCTCACCATCCCCAAATCCACCTTGTCTCCAGCTGCCTGCATCCTGTGCAACTGCAAAAATAACCCAGAGCAGGGTCCCTTGTGCCCCCCTGGCTCAAAATAGGACCCCAGCAGGTGCTTGGGGAACAAACTAGAATCTCAAACACTGGGATATGCCCCCAGGGCTCCGTGGTGGAGGTGCTGGATGTGTGATGGTGAGGGCACCTGCAATGGTTAAGGATCCAGTCAGCTTCAGCTCCTCTCCAGCAGTGGAAAGCTTGCTTTCCCAAAAAGCACTTATGTTTTTAAGCCATTTATTTTCTGTGGCACTGAGTCATTAAACATTCCTGCTTGTGCTCTGTTGCTTTTACCCTCTGTAGGAGAGGAGGGAATTTATTTAATGTCTCAGGCCAGTAACGGAGGGGCTGAGGAGGTGCTTGACTGCCTGACTCGCAGGCAGACACACGGGTGTTGCTGCCTGTGACATCTCTCTGCTGAAGTGGGATGTCAAGATCTGAGATCCTCTTCCACTTAGTGTACAAGAGCACTAGAACAATAGGAAACAGAAAGCAGCCCTGCACCACAAAAGAAACCAAACCAAAATCCCTCTGGCTAAAGGTATATTTTTAATGTTATGAGTAATTTCAGACAGAAATTGGATGACACACTTTACCTGAGTGTTGATGGATCTGTTGGAATCAGAGGAGTTATGCTGGTTTACACCAGCCTTGTATGTGATCTTCCTTTTTTTTTTTTGGCTTTGTGATTTTTTTTTCATTCCAACTGTGTTCACAACAGATGGTGATTATTATGTTTGTTCAGATCAATGAATATTGAGAAAAAAAAAAAAGAGCCAAGACAAAAAAATACAAAAAATGCCCTTCAACTCAATAGAGTCACCCAAGGTTCAGCTGTAGCCTCTGGGTTTTCATTTGGACAATGTTAAGTTATAGTAACTTAAATGGAATTTTTATGAGCAATTGTTTTGCCATGAAACAAGATCTCCTATGGCATTGACCCAGGCAGATATGTGCCCTCTGGACATGCCAGCCAGCTCTCTGGGCAGTCCCTGCTCTGGTGGGACACACTGCTGAGGGGGCAGATGTTGCCTGACTGGCAGGTGCCCTCAGGGGCATCTGGAGCTGCTCCTCACCTTGCTCTCCTGGAAAAGACACTTGTTTACAAAACAAATATTTTAGTAGCATGAGAGATTTAAAAGCACATAAAAATAAATTATTTGAGACAGAATCCAAAATAATCTGTTGGTGTAAATGGGAATATCAGAAATGAGTGATTGGGGGCTGAGACTGGGGGTGGAGGAGATGGATACGGGTGGCAGTGGGAATAGGAGAGCTCCATTTCCCCCTACACACAGGTGTAAATGCCATTCTCCAGCGTTTCCTCCTGAACTGTTCACTCTGGGACTTTACTGTGTTTTCTTTACTTTCTGGTTTTCCCTCAGCAAAGTCTCCTGTGCCAGGATCTGCCCCTGTGTGAGGGCACACAGGTAATCACTGCTGACATCTCTCCAGAGCTGCCCTCGGTGTTTTTTACAGTGGTGCAGAGCTTTGCCAGTCTCAGGGAGTGAGGCTTCCTTTTGGAGCAAGTGTTCCCTCTGGAGCAGGGGCTTCCTTCGGTGCAGTAGCTTTGTTGCTCCTGTAAAGGCTAAAGCATAGTCCTTTGTGATACTGGAGAGAGCAATGAGCCATTTGTGGCCAGCCCTGCTCCCTGCATTCCCAGACAGGATTTGTGGTGCCTTCATCACTGTGGGATCACACCCTTCATCCTTTTTCTCCACATTCCCCCAAGACAAGCTGATGGCTGAGTGGGATGTGGAGCTGCTCTGCATCACCTGAGAGCACTGCTGAGTGCTCAGCCTGTGTGCTGGGTGCTTGACAAAGGCTCCCAATAGGAAGGAGAGGCTGTAGGAGTGCTTGAAATGGAAGGGATTTAAGGAATAATAATAATAAACGTAACA
This sequence comes from Myiozetetes cayanensis, assembly GCF_022539395.1. Taxonomy (NCBI): domain Eukaryota; kingdom Metazoa; phylum Chordata; class Aves; order Passeriformes; family Tyrannidae; genus Myiozetetes; species Myiozetetes cayanensis. The sequence continues at coordinate 5,769,636 of NW_026087522.1, read as the reverse complement.
AATCACTTTTATATGGGCTGGAGAAAAACACAAATTAATGTCTGGGCTCTTCCCTGCTGCAATTTTGCAGGGATTCCCCCAGCTCAAAATAGTGAGTCCCTGATTGAAGAGAAGCAGAGAGAGGGAATGGTGCTTCTGGCCTGAGGAGGGGCAAGGGGAGGTGCTGCAAACACTGGGGTGAGTCAGGCTGGGCATGGGGCTTTATGAGGGGGCACAAAGCCAGAGGGTGGTTGGCACTGAACAGGCTCCCCAGGGCAGTGGGCACAGCCCCAAGGCTGCCAGAGCTGCAGGAGGGTTTGGATGATCCTCTGGGGCACAGGGGGGGACTCTTCAGGCTGGGCCTGTGCAGGGCTGAGGGTTGGACTCCAGGATCCTTCAGAGTCCCTTCCAGCCCAGCACATTCTGTGATTCAGTGAGTCTGGGCTGGGAGTTGCCCTGGAGCAGGACCTCCATGCTCAGTTCCCAGGGGCTGCCTTGGGTCCAGCCCAAGCAAACTGCGGGTACCAGTGCTCTCTGAGCACCCAAATCCACCCACACTGAGTCATGCACGTCCCAGGCACACAGCAGTGAGTTTGTGGATGGATGCAGTCCCTGCACTCATTTTCACACACTGGTGGGATGGTCCCTTGCCTCGATTAGCTAAACCTCTGCCTTGGCTTTAGAGGCATTTTCAGAACATTAATCTCGGAGCTGTGGGAATCCCCTGGGCTCTGGGAGGGGTGGAGGAAGGAAACAGAAACAGCTGTCTATTTACCAACCCTTGCCTTTTTGCTTGGAGATTCAAGTTCAGGTACCATGGCAGGACTATAGTTAGTTCCCTACATTCCCACTGAGTATTGAATTTGTTCAAGGCTCACAATAGCACATTTTTTTATGAGGACTTTTATCTTTGCATATTTGGAAATTACTGGAGCTGAGGCTAAAACAATCTGTTCTCCTGTGGAAGCTGTATGTTGTATTAAAATAGAATATCTCACCTCCAGGGGTGTGGTATTTCACAATACATGCTCCCATTGTGTGTTAAATGATAAAGCACTGTAATAAAATATGTCCAGATTGTTCTTGCTATTTTATGCCCTGTAACATTTTTTCCATTTGCATCAACTATTCAGGTCTACTGAAAAAAACAAATGTGAATGGGGCAGGTGAGAGTGTGAGAGAGGGTGGGACTGTGTGGATGGGATTTTCTGCTGGAAAGAGCACAGCTGAGAAGGGTGGTTTTGGAAGATAAACCTCATACAAGGACAGCCATTATGTCAGAAACCTTCCTTTGGCTTTCCAGGGAGAACAGTCACAGGAGCTCTGCATGGGCTGGAGCATTCCTGGGTGAAGATGTGTAAGACTTGTGCTTCTAGAGACCCAAATTCAGATTCAGCCATTTCACAAGTGAAAACCAGTGCTGTGGGCTGGGTCACTGGTGAGTAATGGTCTGTGCCACAGCAGGATCACACTGTGATTGGTGGTCACCTTTAATTGGTGACCTTTGTGCAGAAGGGGCCCAGCACATGTTTGAGAGCAGGAGCAGATTTTGCCAGGTGAAGATGTGGAGGTAAGGAGAGCTTATTTGAGAAGCAGCTGTGTTGTCTATGACTGGAGAAGTTGCTCCTCATCATGACTGATTTGCCTGAGAGCTGAAGTGCATTTGGCAGTTAAAGTGACATTATTTCAGGTCTTTGGCATTTGTAAAAGATGCTGTTGCTTCTCTCTTTCATCTCCTCTTCTCCCATGCTTCCCCCCCTTCTCCAACCTGCATAACTGTCATAAATTGCCTACAATGGGCTTTTCTTTAAAGATAAACTCGTTATTCTCCAAGATAAACTCATTCACATAGTCTGCTCATCAATTTGTAGCCCCCTCTTGAGAGTATCAAATACTGAATCTTATTCTGACACTTTAGCTGCATATTAATAGTAGTATAATGAGCATTATAGTTCTGGGGTTTGCAGCCTGAACCAGACATTCTGCCAGTGCCTACAGGCACTGAGTTTTTGGATGTCCCTTGAACGTGTTCATTGCAGAGCTGGAGTAACAAATCATTGTGATGTATCTGTTGTGCTTCAGTGTGTTTCAACTCTAATGTCTTAACCCAGGTTGGTCAAGGCTCAAAGAGCAGTGTGTGATGAGTTCCAGCCCTGTTGGGATCCTGTTGTGTCCCACCTATACCTGCTCTGTCCCTGGACACCGGGCCATGGTCTGTGCACTCCTGGACTGTGGATGGGCAGAGGAAGGGCACTCCCTGGGTTGATACACAACCTCCACACAGCTCTTCCTCTGCCCTCTGAGGACAATCCTAAGGAAACACCATTTCAGGGCTCAAGAGCATTCACAGAACAAATGGAGTATCAGAACTTGTTGAGCAGAAATACCAGACAAAAAGAAGATGCCATCTCTGTAGACACTCATGGATTGTTGTGTCTGAAATGTGCTCTCCATCTCTGAAGGGTAAAACTGGAAGTGGTACAGAGATGGGCTCTGAAGGTGATGATCAGAGAGAGAGAAAACACCTTCAGTGAACAGAGGAGAGCTCTTCACTGTGGAAGAGGGATGATGAAGCAGGAGTGTGATAAACGTTGATACAGCCATGAATAAGGTTGAAGGAGAGTGGCTGTTCAAGTTCTTCTTCATACCAGACCTAGAGGAGGCAGATGAAGTGTGGAGGCTCAAAACAGGCAGAAGACATTTCTTCCTGTGAGAGGGCAGCGAGCTGTGGAGATCATCACCTCTGGGTGGGTGTGAGAAGCTGATATGGGTTTGGAAATCTGCTGGAGGCGTTTGTGGAAGAGACACACACAGCAAGGCTGCTAAAGAGCAGGACTCAGGAGATCCCTCATCACAACCTGTGCAGGTGGCTGATTATTCTGGGTACACTCGTTATGCACTGAGCTTGTCTTGATCTTCTGCAGACCTTCAGCACGGGCTGCTGGCAGAGCACCCGGCGAGGTGGCTGCTCCACTGGGTCAGTGTGCCACCTCATGCTCCCTTGGGAAAAGGCAGAGAGGAAACTGGAAGCATCTGGCAGGTTGGGCTGAGCTGTCCCTGAGCCACACTGCTTTCCAGAGGGGTCAGGGTTTGGGGAAGAGGAAGACTTTCAGGAAGTTGACTTAGTTTATATTATTTATTCTTTCTTTTTTTTGGTTGATTGATTAGAAGCTTTTGTAGGATGCTGAGGAGCTCTTGCTCCTTGTTCCCTGCAAGCAAATACTGTTTTTCTTAAATTACTGGAATAAGAAGCTTTGTGTGGGTGCTGCTGAAAAATGGGGGGATTTCTCTCACAATCTTTTGAGATTCTTTCTTGTTCTTTCAACTCCTTTAAATGATATTTCTATTCTGTAGCCTGAATGCCTTTCTGCAGCCTAAATCCCTTCTTGCACTGGCCAAAATTGTGAAAAAACCTTATTAAAATCTGAGTATTTAAATGAAGTGAGTGCAGGGAGAAGCGAGAGCCTTCCCTGGAAGAAGAACACACTGTTGTTCCCTTGCTCTGGGCTCTGGAGGAGCAGGGTTCATCTCCATAAAGATGCAAATTTTATATCTTCATCTGCTGTTAACATCAAAAAAAAAGATACAGCATTTGTGGGAGGACAGTGACTGTGTTACAGCCTGAGCTCGTTTGTCTTTGTTCTGCAATTCCAGTCCTCACAGGCACAACTTCCAGTGACCCCATCTTAGTCTGCCTGGTGTTGGAGGATGTCTGTGGTTTTCCCTATCCCTTCCAGGAAAAGAGGTGGCTTTGGCACATGTCATCTGCATAATGATCATAAATTGCCTACAATGGGCTTTTTTCCTTCCATAAAAAGAAAGCACCCTTTTCCCTCTTTTTTTTAATAAAAAAGAATGAAATAAATAAATAGAACTCCTAGACAAAACCCAATAGATGATAAACTGCCTTCTACCTGCAGTTTCCCAATTAGCTAATTATAACACACATTTGCACACAGGCTTTTTTAAAGCAGACTGTTGCTATTCCCTTTCTGTACAAGGTTTTTAGTCACTGTACATCTTGTGTCTTTAAATAATGTATTAGGAACATTTTCGAGTCTGTAAGTGCTTTTTTAATGAGTGTGAAGATTTTAATGGGACTAGATTGCTTTTCATGACATTTCAGAGTGACTTAATTGTAACAATGTTGAGAGGCTGTATTTTAAAGTTTGCTAAGTATGTCTGGTGCGGATTGTAGTCAAATGCTTTAAAGACAGAATGGCTGATGAGATCAGATACAGCTTCTTTTTTTTTAATGTCGGCTTTGTTAAAGAGGAGAGTCTGCAAAGTTGACATAGAAGCAGAAAATGAAGATTTTTAAGGTCCAAACCAGTGGTGGTCACCCATTCAGTTTAAGCCTATTCTCACTAATTTTCAGAGATTATTTCCTTCTGTGCTTGCACTTGGTGCTTCTCTGGTCAATGATGGGGCTGTGCAGGGCTTGTGAGATTTTTTTGTTATTACTATTTTTTTTAAAGCAGCAGCTGGATTTGATACAGGAGTTGCATTCAGCTTTTGGTGCATTTAGGTAACTTTGCTCGAGTGTTACAGGCTGTTTTGGGACGGCTTTTAATTCATGACCAAATGGCAGGTCAAGGACTTGTCATTATTCTCCATCAAAATGCAGGCTCAGTCCTGAGCCTCTCCCCCTTCCAGCTCTCTCCTATCCAGCTCTCTGGAAGAGAGAAAAGTTAAACACGAGAGAGCCCAAAGGAATCAAGGCATAGCCTATAGCAGCTTGTACTGTTTTCGTTATGCAAACACCCTGTGCACAGAGAGCAAGAAAGGAAATAAAATAGCATTATAAAAACACTGAGGCCAAAAAGAATATTGGAGTGAACAAAGTGAACAAGCATGAAGTTATTTGCATTTCTTCAGTCTTTTCTTCACCAAGTCTTAACACTGTTGTCTGAGCACAAACAAGATGACCTGGAGAGCTCTCCTGTGGGACAGAGCAGTCCTGGGACTATTCAGTGACTTGCTCAAGGTCACCTGCAGCATCACTGGCAGAGCCAGACTTGTGTCTGCAGGACTTGACTCTGTGGATTTAATGAGGCAGAGGGGCTGCTTGTTTCTGGCAAGGCTTCTAGAAGTGACAAAACTTTTTGTTTAAGAAAAATAGAACTATAATTTAATTTGAGTTAGCACCAACCTACATCCAAAGTAACTTCCTGAATGCAGAATTAATTCTCATTTTAAAACAAGTGCCGTGCTTAAGCATTTTGAGGGAACTTGAAAGCTAAACTTGAAAGCTTTTCCTGTGAATGCCCCAGGGAAAAGAGTTGGAATGAGCTGGTCCATTTGCATGTGAAGTTATTAGATTGTGCCAGTGTTAGATTTCACTTGACTTGCTCAGAGTTTGTCACCATCTCCTGTTCCTTGGCATGGGATTGGGGAACATTTAGTGTTTGGCAGCCTGAACCAGGCCAGAAACTGGTGATTGTTGCACCTGAATAAAAAGCTGTTGAAATCAATGGAGCTCCTCTGCATTACAGAGCTGAGCATCTGCTGCCCTCCATCCATCTTTACTTTGTTTTGGTGTCTCCTGAAATGCTGGTTCTGTAACCTCCACTAGCTGTTCACAACCACAAATTGCTATATATGAGCCAGTCCCTAAAACAAAAATACACCATGTGCTGTGCCTGTGGTGTATTTTGATTTTACACGAGCTCGACGGGATGAGTGATAGTATTTGTTCTGCAGCACAGGCAAGCCAAGAGAGCCAAGCTGCTGACAGCGGGGTTTCTGTAGGGGCAAGGTTGAAGGCTTTTGGAGGAACATCGTGTTTCTGAGTTGTCAGTAACATGCACTGGGCCTTTTAGCCTTGATTCTAAAAATAAATTGTTTCCACTGGAAAAATATTGGGAAAAAATTTAAGGAAAAAGTCACATGAGAAGGTGTTTGGGGAATGAGGAATCCCTTCCTCACAGCCTGGTAAATGGGGATCAGCTCAAATAGTTCATGTTTCCTGCTGTGCCCATACCTCTCAAATTTTGGTCTGCTGGGAGGGCTAATTTACAGGGTTGGACAAATCCTGCCCAGAGGCTGCTGCAGGCTTTCATCTTTGCTCCTTTCCTCTGATTAATATCACTGAAGAAGAGATGCCTGAATTAGTCCTCGAAAATAAACACAAAGGAGGGCTTGGCTAGATCTGCAACCTTGCTGAGCTTCCCAGTGTGCTTAAAATGATCTGGCTGGATGTGTGACAGCCACGGTCACCTGGAAGCAGATTCACCTCAGGTGAATCTGGTGGTCAGGACTTTTTTCAATGCAATCTCTTGAATCCTGAAAAAAAACCTCTCTTTGCCTCAGACTTGCAAGGACAGAGATAACAAATGAGCAGAAGCCACACCTGGATGCTCCAGATGTTGCTGCAGCCCCTCTCACTCCCAGGGGCTCTCTGTGCTTGGTGGGCGCTGTGTGTGTGCAGTTGGCAGGTCGGTTGATGTGTGTAGGGTTTTGGGGATGTGTGTAGGGTTTGGGGGATGTGTGTAGGTTCTTTGGGGATGCCAGACATTTGTCTGTCTCTCTCTCAGCCAGGGGTGCTCGCCAGCCAGTGAGCTGACCTTTGCTTTCCTCTCCAGGGTGGGATTTAAAGGATGTGTATTGAGGATCTCTATTTAACCTGTGGAGAAAGGAAATGTTTTTGTTAGGGCTAAAAGCCCCCGAGGAGATGGTAACTCCTGCACTTGCTCATCCCTCACAGGGCCCTCGCTCACTTCCAGAGGGTAAGTGCTCATCAGTGCGATTTATAGCATGGTCTTTGCTTATCAAATGAGATGTCTGAGGGAGGCCCCTCCATCTCCCCTCCCAGCCACTCTCCCGTTACACCCTCGGTTGTGAGTGTGTTTGCACGGCAAGAGCGCCAGGACAAGGAGGTTTTTGTTTCCTTCTGAGCCTCAGCACTGCTGATCTGCACAGCACCTGGCACCCAGGGGCACCCAGGGCTCCTCCTGAGAATAAGGGACAAGTAACAGCAGGGTGGGATGGTTTATAAGATAAAATAAAGGAAAGTGGGTACATGGAGTGTCCCTTCAGCAGCACTTCAGGGAATGCTCCACACCATGCAGGATTAGACTGCAACCAGCTGTAAACCAGGCTTTAATAATTAGTGGCTCTTATAATTGAAGATTAGCTTTGAATGCGCCTGCCTGTGTGTACAGGATGAGCTTGGATGTGAGTTGTCTATTGAGATGTAATATGAAAATGACAGAAACATCCACTGACAAAATACACCTAGGCAGTCTTGATTAGATTAAATCAAATGGTTACAGCATCTGGAGCCTTTAGCATGTACGGGGCATCCTAATGGCCCTGAAAGCTTCCCCAAATCCTATTAGAGAGGTTAATCTCGTTGGAGAATACATTCCAGGTGTACATAAACTGCATTGTTATAATACTTTCTGTGGTTGCCTAAATCCTTTAAAGGTGAACTGTCATAGACTAACTCTGTGGAGTCCATAAAAATGCAGTGTCCCAGAAAAGTTCAGGAAAACAATACAATAAAAAGAAATCATAGGAATAAATATAAATAGATAAGAATAAAAATAAACTTCCCTGCTGTAGGAAAGGGGCTGGATTCTGGCACTGTAAGAGATTAAAGCCTCAAGTGTGGTCACTATTCTGCATTACATGCATGTCTCCTGTGACTTCTCAAGAAATTCGGAGTATTTCAGGGAGACCTTATTGTGGCCCTTTAATACTTTAAGGGGACTTGTAAGAAAGATGGGGAAACTTTACAGTAGAGCCTGTACTGATAGGACAGGGGGGAATGGTTTTTAACTAAGAGGGTAGATTCAAACTGGATAGAAGGGAGAATTCTTTACAATGAGGTTGGTTAAACACTGGCACAGGTTGCCCAGAGAGGTGGGTGCCCCATCTCTGGACACATTCAAGGTTAGGTTGGATGGGGCTCTGAGCAGCCTGGTCTAGTTGAAGATGTTCCTGCCCATGGCTGGGGGACAGGGGACAATGTGACCTTTCAAGGTCCTTCCAGCCCAAACCATTCTCTGGTTCTGTATTCTGCCTCCTGCTACTTGCTCCCTGCAATAAGGAGCCCAAGTCAGAAAAAATGAGACTCTTTCTCAGCTGCCCTGATGTGCCTTCTGGCAGAGTGTGTCCAAACACGTGCCTGGGAGACGTGGTGCTGCCTTCCCCTTCCTAGACCCAACTGCACATGTAACCAGCAGTGAACTAAATGTACATGTGTGTATTGTGAGTGCATCTACAACCTGGCTGGCTGCAGTTAAGTAACAATTAGATTTGCTTGTTGACTATTTGGCACTTAGCAGTCTCATAATTAGTAACTGCACATCAGTAGAGAAAATGAAGCAAATCCCTGATTTTTATAATACTGCCAGGCTTTATGACTGTCTGCAAAATCATAACCTCCTGCTTGTACAACAAAGCAAACACTTCGGTATTTTGAGAGATGTTATATATAAAGCAGAGCTAAGCTTGTGTATTAATTTGTTGTTCCTTGTGTTGTCTTTATGGTGTGGTTTGGTTTTTTTTTTTTTTTGGGGGGGGGGTCATTGAATGCCTCTCTGATTGGTGTTACCTGCTTTGGCTTAATTTGCTGCTACATTTGCTTTCCCTTTTCCCATGTGGTGCTGGGGGTGGGGGAGCAGGTCCCCCCTGCATGGAGCAGAGTTGCCTGCACAGCACCGAGGCTCAGTGGCAATTCCGTGTGGATGGGCAGGTGTCTGTTGTTCTTTCACCTCTCCCACTGATTTGGGGGAAGTTATGTAGCCACAGCAGTTGCTTGCCAGCTGCCAGGGTTTGAGAAGGGAGTGTGATTGATACCAAACCAAAGGAAAACATGCCAGTTACTTTGCAAGGAGACAGAGGATTGCTCTAAGGGAGTGTGCTTTGGGCCAGCGTCTCCAGGGGGTAGAGAAAAAAATCCCTGTTCATGTGAAAATGAAAGGATTTGCAGAGTGATTTACCTGGGGAGTGTGCATGGAAAATGCAACAGTGTTGTCATCTCTGCAGAGAACATCTCTGTTCTGAGATCCCCCAGCGTTCTCTGGTGTGCTCACTCCAGCACAAAGGCAGGAGGGTTTGCCCAAGGCTCAGTCCCAGCAGGAGGTGTCCAGAACATCCCAGGATCAGCTTCCTCCTGGCTCCCAAGGAACCAGACATGGGGAACACGGGGAGGTGCTCCCACGTTTAGGGAGTACCACCCGTAGTTCATTTGCTTGCTTGCTGAAGCACTTCAGTTTCTTGATCACTGTTCACTTGAGATGGCTTTAAAACCCCTTTGGGAGCAGTAGTTTGGGTGGACTCATTGATTTTAAGTGTGAAGTCTCTCTTGCTCCTTTGTAGTAGCTGGGACTGCCCCTGGTCCCCAGAGAAGGGGTTCATCATTAGCACTTGGGTGTGCAAGGAATGGGAGAATAAATCTGGGCTGGGCACCCAGGGCTCTCCTGTAGCTGGGCTAAGAACCAGGCACCTCTGGAGGGGTTTGCCTGAGTTTCCAGCTGGTTTTCTCCATTGAGTCTGGAGCCTCTGCTAACTCCAGTTCCTTATTTAATGAAGCCAAATGCAAATTGAAGTGCAGATCTCTAATTAATATCGGAGTGGGTTCTCTTTCATACATTTGTCATTTCTTCCCTCACCACTCCCTTTTGAAATCATTTATTTTCTCTGCTTAAAACATTCCTATATTGTTATTGCTCTCACAGTGGTGTGCACGGCACTCACTAAATCAAATTTATAATGCTGGAATTAAAGTAGTAGGTTTCTTCCATTTTGTCTCCACGTACATTTAAAAAAGAGAAGTTCTTTAAATTAACCTAATGTAACTGGATTTGTTTTCCCTTTATTAGCTTTGGAGGGGGTTCTCTAGAGGACCTCAGTGCCATTATATTATCTGAGGAGCAGATCTGCTTCAGTCTGATGGGAATTTTTAACAAGAGCAATGTTTTCCCTTTTCAGTGCGAGTAAATACTTTACTGAAATCCAGGGGGCTGATGCTCTGCTGCATTACCAGTAAACATGAAGTGAAAAACAGCTGGCAGAGTGGAGAGGAGACAGAGCATACCAAGTGCTGGTGTGCCTGCTGATCTGCAGAAGGGCTGCCACTCGGGTGTGTTTTTGTGAGTGATTTTTATCTGCCCAGAAGATTCTAGCTCTTGGCCAGCTCTGGAGCAGTCTTGGTTTCAGGATTTAGTGTAAACTGGGTGTCTGACCTTCACCCTGCACCACTCACCAGAGGTGTGGGAGCTCTGATGACTTCCTGGGGTTGTGCCATGCCTGGGAATAGACACTCCCCACGGATACTCCCTGCCCCTGGAGCTTTGGGCTGCAGCGCTCGTGCCCACAGAAAGCTCAGCAGAGCTGTGGCCAGGCAGGGGCTCTCTCCAAGGTGGCAGGAGCAGGCTGATGGATGCCACAGCAGGATGGTCACAGTCTCCATGCAGCAGGTGAGGCAGACACGTGGTAGAGTGTCCTTTCCTTTGGAGATGGGCCCCGCTCCTTGCTTGTGCTGCGTAAGGAAAACAACCAAATACGAGCCTTGTCACGAAACTAATTTTCAACTATTTGATTATCCAGAACCATTTTGGTGCAGATAAATATTTCTGACCCTGGTTGCCACATTATTGCTTTGACCTCTCACCCCTGGCAGACCCCTGTCTACATCCTCCCAGGCTGGATGGCTTGAAAACTATTATCAGTGACAAGTAAAAGACTGCAGAGAAATAAACAACGGGGACCTCTGAGCTTGCCCTTGTAAACTACAGTCAGGCATCACCCGAAAAGCGCCCAGAATACAGACAGATCAATGCTCTGCACGGTCCTCTGCAGACACACTCTCTTGCACAGGGCTTTCACAGGCTATAATGCATGTTTTGATAATGTCTTAGCACTGCATTTTTTTAATGTACTTCCTTTGTTTGTTAAGGTGCCTTTCAAGCCAAGTCAGTGCTGGCTTTCCATAAAATTTGCTGGTGCTTCCATCATATACACTGAAAGTGGTGTGTGCAGAAGCCATTCTGTCAATATATATTTTTATGTATTATTCAGCTCCTGTTGTTTGTGTTTGCCAAGGAAGTTTGCATGCAATCTGCCAGGTTAGTTTCTTAAAAGCTTGGATGCTGAGTTTCTGTTTTCATCTAACTCTTCCCCTGTTTAGGAATGAGCTGTCAGGAGTGGTGTATTTTTTGTTCAGAGCTGTGCAAGTCCTGGATGTCCAAATAGGAATGTGACAGGCAGAAAAAGCACAAGTGTGCATTTTTTCAGTTTAAAAAGAATTAGTAAGTTCTTGAGGTAGATTTTGTTTAGCAGTGTGGGTGTCAAAGCAAAGTACTCCATGGCTCTGCACTGTGGTACCTGAAATTTGAATAAGGTCCTGTTTTTATCAGCCATCTCTTGGGAACTGAGATGAGCCGTAAGGCCTTTCACACGGAATCTTCTGTTTCACCAAATTAGCACCATGAAGGCAACAGCACTGGGGTTAGAGGATTATGGTTTGAGTGAACACCCAGAACTAATCTGCTTCCATGATTCACTGGGTACAGTTGGGAAGAAAGCTAATCCAGAGGGAAGCCTTTTACTCTTCCCCCTGTGTGCACTGGAGATCACATTGTCCTGAATGACCCCACTTCCCTCTTACACTGCTGTGTTACACACTGTGCAAAAAACGTGTCTGTGGTGCCGCGTTACCTTCGGGCCGTTCCCAATCTCAGTGCCGTGAAGGTCCTGGCAAAATGTCCTGCTCCCTTTGCCCTCTTCTTGCTGCTGGTTAATGAAATTCCAAGAAAAGAGTAAAATTGCATTTGGGTCCACAGAATTCATCTCTAAAAGGCATTTTTACTTTTGTGGTGATGCATTGCTTTTCTGGTTACTGGGGTTAAAATCCTGTTGGTACCTTTGCTGATGTCTGTTTTTCAGCACTTGTGAAGTGTCAGGGGTGGATGTAATGGTTTTCTGGTGAAGGGGGGTGTGTCATAGCAGGAGGGGCTGGGGGACTTGGGTTCAGTTGCTCTTCTGGCAGTGAACTTGGTCCCGTGGAGTCATGGAAGGAAAAAGAATCTGGGCTAAGTCCTCACTCCTGAGGTTCCTGGTGGCAAAGCACCTCTAAAGATCTCTAGATAAGGTACACTAAAGAGAGCATGTGGTGTTGGGAGGGGAATTGAGACCCAGAAATCTGATCCCTTGCTTTCTCTGCACTGCTCTGTAAAACAAAGGGCCTTTCCCTGCTTCACTCATGGGTGCTGACAAAAGATGCCTTAAAGATTTTGGTTGCCTGCAGAGTCTGATAATAGAGGAAATACCCAGATTTGGAAATACGCTCTGAGGCCTTAGTGTTGACCTGCTGGAAGTCTGCTTGATAGATCCTGGAGCCCAGGTTGAGAGTTTTGCTCTTCCTTTTAGACAGTCTCTGCTCCAGCTCAGATGTTAATAGAGATGCTTGTGCCCGTGGCTTGGCCCGAGTCCAGAGACATGAGACAGGAGCTGGTGGAAGGATTAGTTCAGGGACAGCATTTTCTTCCCTTTGTTTCAGAATTCTCTAAAATCCTGGTTTGAGGCATCAATCTTGAGCCAGGCTGAGCAAGACTTCATTTTCTTCTCTACATTTCCCTTTCCCTCCATTTGATTTTTTTACCAGCTTTGCTTATATTCCTGGTGTGCTTTCCAGGAGCTGCCATTAGTCATGTTCCCAGGAGTCCCTGTGTCACTCCTGGCTGTGATACATGCCATTGCCAGAGGTTTTCAGTTTATTTAAAACTCTGCTGCAGCAGGTTTTCCCTCCTGCATCCCTTCCTGAACTAAAAGCACTAGGCTATTCATTATTTTCAATAAATAAGCAGTCATTTTGTTAATCCATCTTTAAAAGTATGATCACCCACAGGTGGAGTGCTTTTTTATGACTGTTATTTGATTCCTTCTCATAGATCATTTTTGCAGAGCTGCATCTCTAGGTCACGTCTTGTGCCTGCTGCGGGGGCTGCAGGAGCTCGGTCGGCTCCTTGGGTGCCCGGCCAGGGACAGGGCTCAGCGTGATCTGCTACAAGGTGGGCAGGTTTTCCTGCTTACCCATCCTTCTCCTTATCCATCAGGGCGTTCTGTCAGTAGCCAGATCCCTGAGCCGGGTTTCTTAAGAACACAGCGTAGCAGCAGTTGCACGAGACAGGGAGGAAACAATAACCTGGAGGTTCAGCTTAAATACTTGCCTAGACCAGCTTATGGCAGGTACTGCTGCCCTGGTGTTGGACTCAAGTTAGGACGACTTGATTCTGTGCCATTGGCCTTAATGCCATGAATACAAACTCAACTTTTACACTGCAGTAAATTACTAGTATTTCTGCTTCTGCCTTTAGAACTATGTCAGGTATAAGTGAGATAAAGATTGAGGTAATTCTAAATGGGAAAGCAGAGGATGAATTTTTAGAAATGCTTGTTCCTAGCAGAAGTTTGCACCTGGTGAATTATGCTCTTAATTTCAAAGAAGAGCAAAATAAAATCACTGACATGAAAATCCTGCCTGTACCTTAAAAAAGCATATATACGGATGTGCATGCACACACTATTGTTTAAAAAATAATAAACCTGTAAAAAGCAGTTATTTATGCTGCAGGTAACAGTCCTCTGGCAGTGCCTGGATTTTGTTTGCCTCACACTGTAAAAAGCCCCCAGCTGTGATCTCTTCCGTTCCATGTGAGCTGCCAGGGGGGCCTCCCCCGGCCTGCTGGGGAAAGGTTTGACCATGGGCAGCAGCAGCAGAGACACCAGAGTCCAGAGGAGGATGTGAGCTGTGTTTAAAGCTACTGGTTGGGAAGCTTTGAGAGATGAACAGGGAGGCTGAAGATGGTGTTTGAATGGAACAAGAATAAGGCAGGGATGGGGGAGAGGGGAGCACAAGGATGGGAAGGCAAATTGGATCCCAGCTGGCATCATGGACCAGTGTGGGGGGGCTGTGTTCTGGGGTAAGACAGAGCTCTGGAGATGGCCTTGGGATCTGGGAGCTGACTCACACTGGCAGTGTTGTTGTTTGCATCCTGAAGAGGTAAGAGGGGAAGGCATTTATGTGTTTGTTTTAAATTGATTTGCCTTTTTTGAGTTTGGGAGCTCTGAGCCAGTTCCGTGGAGATGGAATTACTGAGTGCATGTGTGCTGAGCATATGTGAGAGGGGAATTGAATTGCTTGGGGAGGAGTTTGTGCGCTCTAGGTACAGCAAAGAGATGGGAAAAGACAGACGTTTTGGGACTCTTTCCACTAATTTTATGTGAAAGAGTAAAATCCATCGAATTATGCTGGGAGGGGGGATGTGGTACGTGAGGCACTGAGGTGATGCCTCCTCACATGATAAAGAGCAGCCTATAAAAGCAAGGGCAGAAGTGGTATGCTTTTGGCTGGGGGAAGGTAATTACTGGTTCTTTAAGTTTATTTTGAAGAGGCGATTAAAGGAGGCAAGACCGATAGTGGAAACAAAGCTAAGATGAGACAACCTTGCCAACAAAACATCGTCACTGCAACATTCCCATTGTTTCCTTAAACGACAAACCCAGAAGGTCAGATTGCAGGATGAGTTTTCCTTCTCTTCCCTAACCCTTGCACCATTCCTGCCTTTGCTCAGAGCAGGTCTGTTTGCAGAGGGGAAGCTTCTCCTTCCCTGGCCATGCACAGAGCTGGGTCAGCACTCTGCAGGTCCCTGCTCCGAGGCAGGGGGGGCAGGGGGTGTGTGACAGGGATGTTGTACCCACACTGTTGTCACTGGCAGGCACTGCCTGTCCTCACCTGCAGTTGTTTTCTTTTCCCATTGAATCCATGACAGTGAGTGCTTGCCATCATCTGTTCAGGGACCCTCCGAGAGAGAGAGGCAGCCAGAGGCATTAAATGTTACACACCAACCACAGGAAACTGGACAACAGCAGAGCTGGTGTGAACACAGGCAAGTGGCTGCTCCTAAAAAGCCCTCCTGCCCTGGTGGTGCATTTGCTGCCTTACCAGTGCCCTTATGGGGACGTGTTTCCCTCATGGACTCTTGCCAGCAATCCCAAATAGAGACCATTGCCTTTATAGCTGGAGGGAGATGCTTCTGCCAGAAACCCCCAACCAACCCAACAAGGTGAAGGACACGTGTTGGCTTGAGCAGGGAGGATCTGCTGGGGAGCATCATGGTTTTTGCATCTATTTTGCCATTCTCCTGCATTTGTCAGAGCACTTCCTACAGCTCTGATCTTTTTGTCTGTGTTTAAAGATCTTTCTATTCTCTATTTAACAACAGGAGGTTTTAGGTTTAAATGGCACAATGGTGTATGTAATTTATATATACAAAAAAGATAAATTGCTGCTTCTCGAGACACAAAATGCAAGCATTGCTTTGGTGGCTGAATTAACTTTTGTGCTATGTCAGGCGTGGAAGGTATTGTTAGAGATATGATTTTAGTATATAGCAGTACTAAATATTTTATCTTGTTGGCAAGCGGTGTTGTTGCAGAAGGTTTAAACTTCAAAGTGAGCTTTGCTAAAATGCCTTTAAAATAAAAGAAAAAAAAAGGTGGAGAGGGAGATGTAAGAGTGACTCGATTCGTGCTGGAATGATTTCACAGAAGGATTGTTATCCACTGAGACACAAGGCTTCTATTTGACCTCCTGCTGACTTCCCTAAACAGTGTTTGTAGGATGTTTAAACACTTAAAAAAAAAAAAAGGAAAGCTGCTCTGCCGGAGTGTTTCCGTGCAGAAGAGCCACATCTCCTTTTTTCAAAGTGACACATAGAGAAGGTATTTAGCACTTACAAAGAGCTTGCTGGCAGGCTCTCAGTTCTAGGGACATAGAAGCGATCCAGGCTCTCTATTTTAATGTAATTTTTGGTGCTCAGAGGTTGCACAGACTCAGCCCCTCGTGTGGCGTTGCCATCAGCAGTGCCGGCAGGACGAGCTCGGGAGGAGCTGCGGTGCCTTCATCCCCTGCGGCTTTGGTGGTCCCTGCCTGGGCATCGCCCCGGCAGCTGCGGGGAGAGCACGGGCTGCATGGGCTGCAGCAGCCTGTGCGTGACTCAGGAGGTATTTTGGGATCCTTCTGGGAGAAAAATGCAGTATCATCGCTAAAGAGACTGCTGCGGGATAAGCTGTGACCAAGATCTGAGCCGGCGAACAGCGCGGAGAGCTCCCCTGAAAGGGACGTCCTGCTCCTTGTCACGCTGCAGGGAGGGTGGGGTGAACCGGGGTGACAAATTCACGGGCTCTCAGCCCTGTTCAAGGGGCAGCTCCGTGCTGCCCTCCCGCAGGTACGCGAGCTGTCAGAGGGCTTCATTTCACACACGAGTTTCCAAATTCTGCTCAGTAGCAGTGAGCAAGTTCATTGTAAAGCAGTTATTCATCTGCCTGAAGCTGTTCCCATTTGTTTCACCCCCTCCTTGTCTTTTCCTTGCACTCCCTACACTCCGTCTTCCTCCTGGGCTGCCTTGCCGAGGTGGTGCTTTTAATGAGCGCCTGGAGATCTGACCATGGAGGCACCCAGGCCTTGATGCCTTCAGGTCATCCGTGATTAAACTGCAGGACAGGGAAGGTTGGGGGTGGGATGAGTGTGGAAAACAGGCTGTGTGCCCCTATTTTCCTCCTGCAGTGGTCAGAGCACCTTTCCTGCAGAAGTAGCAGCAGACATCAGTGCAGGAACAATGCAATTCGAAACTCACCCTGTAGATCAAGGTGAGCCCAAGGGTGGCTCATAAACCAATTACTGGGTTAAGCAGGTAATGCCAGCGGCTGGTGCACAGATTTATCATCACTTCTGCAGTTCTGAAGCACTGGGAGAGAGGAAGTTTCTCCCTTCCTCACCTTGAGGGTGCAACGAGGGTCGTGGTGATCAGGAGCTCTCCTCCTCTGCTCTCTTTTCTTTCTTGCACTTTTCAGGACACACACACACACGATTCCCTTCCTCCTGCTCGTTCTGGTGTGACTGAATTTGGGACACTGGTCCCCTGGGAACAGAGCTAGTTTTTAAGCTCTAATAGGCTCCCTGTTGTCACCATTTGGGACATCTCAGCAGCAGAAATGGGAAGTGACCTTAAGCAAGGAAGAAAGAAACTGCACAGTTTAACAAGGGCAGCTGTGCCTCTGCTGTGTCACTCTGGTTGTGGAAGGAGATGTTGTCTAGAGCTCTAGACATCATCTAGAGCTGATGCAGACCCCAGTGGGATTAATGGAAGGACCCTCATGGGCTGCACAGGGGCATTGCTGGTGGTGGTGCTGTGTTGTGAACTGGAATCTCCACAGAGGCCACTTCCCATGGTGACAGATCACATCGTGTACGATCGCACAGTGGGACATGAGTTGTATTTTCTGGAGTTTACCCAGAGAAGAGCCCATTTTTCATCTTTGGGCACATCCTTGGGAGAAAGCAAACTCTTCACAGGGTGGTTTGAGCTGCAGGTTTGAGTTCAGCTCTGCAGGGCCTTTGCCTTGGGCTTTTCCATGGCAAAGTTGGGCCGTTGCACCTGGCAGGGGTGGTCTGGAGCTTTACTGCAAGCAAATTTTTGGCATAGGTTAAATATTCAACAAAGAGCTTGAGCTCTGCTTGCTTTGGCAAACAAGTACATCCCCAAATGAATCAAACAAGTTGTAATGCAGAACAAATTGGAGTAGTAGAGGATTTGTCTCAGATGCTTAAAATCATATTTTATCCCCTGCCTTTATATTACCATCTTTTCAAGCAAAAAGCATGTTTTGAAATACTGATGGGAAAAAAAGCTGAGCACGTGTTGTTTATTCCTTCAGTGCTGTGGCACAGTCTTGTATTTCTGTCCTGTGCTCTTTTCTGACCTTGGAGCAACCAAAAAGATAGCTGGCTAATGGGCTGTACTCAACTGCTGTATATTTTACACCCAAAGATTTGCAAAAATTGTTCTAAATTAAACAGGGTACAAAGTTTTTCTAATTTCTAGCACGGAGAATTCATTTTCAATTCCTCTATCAAAGCAAAATGACAAATACAAAATGCAAGTGAAACCAGATGGACTAACTATATTAGGAGCTCTGCATGCATATTTTGTGTCACTTATTAGCATTCATTAAGTCAAACACGGGGAGAAATAAGCTTTGCCTACATGTATTAAACCAATAAGGCTGGCAAGGATCCAAGCCTGCTCTCGTGGATTAATTGTTTTATAACTGCTTTAATTAAAATTGTTCAGTATATGATTAACCTAAAAGTTTTAATTTCCACAAAATTGTTGAACAAATGAGACATTAATATTTTACATTAACTGTGGAGTGTGTGCTGTGGTTCTCTGAGCAGCTCACTGTAAACCTGAGGTGAGGGGCCTTGTGGAAGGAGTGGAGGGATTGGCCCCCAGGTGCCCCTCTTGGTGTGAGAGGCTCATCATCGAGCAGCGTGTTCTGGAAGGTTCTGTGCCTCCCTCCATTGTGATGACAGGGGAGCATGGAATGTTCTCTGCTTCCGTTGACAGCTTCCACTGGGGCTGGTGCCATGGATCGTCCCACAGGGAGGGTGGCAGTGCAGCAGTGAGGCAGGAATGAGGGCTTGTCCTGGGGGTGCCTCTCCTGCCTTGGCTGTTCTGGAGAAGCTCATGGGCTTTACTAGCCTGGATCTGCCCACACTTGGAGAGCTGCCCCTGTATTGGGGATGGACAGCAGAGAGGTGATGGACACAGTGATGGACACAGCAAAGAGGTGATGGACACAGTGATGGATACAGTGATGGACACAGCAAAGAGGTGATGGACACAGCAATGGACAGAGCCAAGAAGTGGTGGCTGCAGAGCAGCTGCAGCAAGGAGGTACCAGAGGTGTGGGCACCACTGCTGTGCTGGTTACCCTGTTATCATGATCACCTGCAGCCTCTCTCCCCTCTCCTCTAATCAGGGGTGCTGCCTGGTTGCTGTAGACTGCTAATTATGGGCTTTTGCCCCTGTTTAATCACCCAGTTTGTCTTACAGGCTGACTGGGGTTTTAAGAGGTATTCCAGCAAAATGGGCATGAAATGCCACAAGAGAAATGGAGGTTTTGGGCCAGCTACTGTGGGCACCCCCTAAAGCTGTGCCAAGCCCAGGTGACCTCCTCATGGTGTGCACTCTGCGGTGGCTCTTCTGCAAATACAGAAGCTGTTAAAGCTCCAAAGTGCCAAACTCCTGTCGGGACACAGCACTTGGAGCTGTTGGCTTTAGGCAGAAGAAAAGCTGTGCTGGAGCCTGATGGGGTTCAGGTCACCTCCACCAGCCAGGGGATTTTTGGAAATACAAGAAGTCACGGTTTTCCTGGTCTTATCAGGAAATCTGAACTTTCCGTGTTTATGTTGTGTGATGCCTTTCTGGGGTGTTACCTTAGCAGAGGAGAGGGGCAAGTGGTGCAAGGGGCCGTGTGTTGTGGTGTTGGGATGTGCTGGGGAGATCTGCAGCTCACTCTGCCCAGGCCTCACCTCCTGCTTGTTTCATCTGGCAGTGTGAGGTGGCTTCAGGGTGTGGATGTGCTGCCATCCTGATGGCTCACCAGTTCTGCTGGCACTGGAAGTGTTTTGACACGTAATATTGCAGACAGACTGCAGAGCTGGGCTGCACCTTGGTGTCCTCCTTCTAAAGACCAGCCACGTCATGATCTGAGCTCATGGCCCCGTTAGAGCTCAACACCAAAGTGTCACTGACTTGAGTGGGACTGAGAGTTCATCTCTAAATTCACTTCCTTAGGGGCCCCTTTTGAGGTGGCTGCTGTGCTTACAGCATGGGCAGCATGGTGTCAGGCTGTGGGACTTCCTGGGGGGGAACAGGCTCCTCTCCTGTGGGTTCTTGGTGGTAGCTCATGTCTTTTGCTGGTGCTTCTTTATGAACTGGCATTGGGAAAAGCAGTCTATACGTTGATGGCCTCCGTGGCCCCACAGTATGCCAAAAAGTAGACTTAAGTGAAGTCCTGGCTATGCAGGGTTCAGAACTTCAGCTGATGTTGCTGGAAATATTGTGCCCAGCCATGACATCTCCTGCTGTTGGGTCCTCTTACAAGTACTTCTGTTGAAATGTGGTTGCCTCCAGTTCAACAATATTATCTGGGTGTGCCATAAAGTATTCTGCTTTCTGATTCTCCTCGAGCCTCTGCAGGTTTTCCAAAGTGGAGCGTGCAGAGTGTCTGCCATTGCTTTGGAACAGGGGAATTTCTCCTGGTGGGAGGGCGGCTGCAGAGGGCTGGCTCTGTTTCCCTTCTGCACCTACTCCTGGCATCGCTGTTAAAGCTTCATATGGCTTAGAGTGACCAAGATCTGGGGTAAATTGAGCAGCTGGCCACAGTTTGCTAGGTCAGAGAGGGCAAGGAAATCCTCCTAGTGTTGGTAATGAATTTATAAATGCTGCTTATGTCTAGATTAGGTGGAGCTTGGGCAGAATCGTTGCTGTGCATTTGTGTTTCAGTTTTAGGATATTTGGATATGGAGGGGTTTTAAAGAAAGTCTGTGAGGGTTATCTAACTCAAACAGAGAGAGATTTTGATTCCTGTAAGCTTCCTGGAAAAACATACGGAGGGTGTGTACACACACACATGCACACACAGAAACATATGTGCTCTGTGCCACTCTGTGTAAATACAGCAGTTTCCCTTTCTGTCACATCCAATGAAAGATTTTGTGTTGCTGAATCAAGTAATACAAAATTATAAGGATAATGACCAGAGTTTTCCATGGCAGTGCCTGGAGGTGCCTGTTGTTCCCGGCTGCTGTACATACCAGGCACTGCTGGAAATCAGGCACAGCTCTCATTCGCTAAAGCCTGAGATTAGTGCCTTTGGGCCCTGGATCAATCTGGAAAAGTCGATCTGAGAAACTAGCTCTGAGGTATTTGCATGTAAAAATGTTCCAGTAATCGACCTTTCAGGGTGCACATGGGGGATTCGAGGACATTTGCCAGCCCCGCAGAGCTCAGCTCTGCTTTCCTGCCTTGTCTCTGGGGGAGAGGAGGACACAACTCCTGGTGAGGTGTCCTAGTTCCTAAATCCTCGTGCAAGGCTGCTGTGGAGCTCTGCTCTCTGTTCTAGGCTCTGGAAAACACCTAGCAGCAGCCTCAGGTGGTGCCAACCTTGGGAGCCAGGCAGGGCTTCCCTGCCTCTGAAGGGTGAAAATCACTGGCCTGTAGCCCCACCTTGTCACAGAAAGAGCCAAAGCAAAAACGTGGAGGTATGAGAGGTGCTCTGAATGCACCAGTCCACCTGTAAGGGGTGAAGCCAGTGTGGGAGAACCTGGACAAATCCCTGGGAAGTGCAGCATTAGCCATGTGGGTAATTAAGGCTGGCCTTAATGCATTGTCTGGGGCTGTTCCCTTGAGGAACAACACGTGTGTTGTGCTCCTGCAGTGTGTTAGCTGTGAATGCAAACAAGTGCTGCTCCACTGTCCGGAGAAGAGGAGGAGGAGAGTGTTAATTCCTTCTGCCAGAGCCAGTTTCTCTGGGGATATTCACTGAGATTCCTTCGGTTGCTAACTTGGATGCTGGTTTAGTGCTGAAGGGATTTACTCTGCTCTCAAGGCTAAAAGGCACTGAGGCATTTCTGGTTCAAAATGTTGCCCAGCTTGCAGAGCTGCCCCGAGGCCATCACTAATCTGGGGGTGCTGGGGCAGCTTTGCAGCTCAGCTGGTGGATGTGGTGTGTTTGTGCCTTCCCTGTGAATCGTGGGGGGTTGTGTTTTCATGCCCCTATGATATTAAACACAGTGACTGTAAATGAGTGAGGCAGGGCTGATGAAAGCTGCAGTTGGGATTGCTGGAGATGTGAAGTGGCTGGAGTGTGTGTCCCTGCCTTGGAGACCAGTGGAATGCTGCCACACTCCCTCCCTCCCTCCACCACTGCCAACCTTCCCGTGCAGAATCTGTCCGACAGCTCCCACCGCACTCGAGGATTTGTGGAATCCTCAAGATGATGAAAAGCAAATAAGAGGAGTATCAGAGCATTGTCTTCTATACAGCAAGAGCTATTGAAGTGCCTCTGTGGAGATTCTCAACCTGCCTTTCACATACAAGGGCTGTGCCTGTGCTCTTTTCCTGCTGTGCCCTTTCCCTTGTGTTGCTGTACAGAGGTAACTGCAGTCTGTGGTGAGGAAGATGCAAACCCAGTGCATCTCAGCAAGTTGTTGTGGTTTGCTGTTGGTTTTTTTTTTAAAGCATCTCTTCAAATTTGAGGCCAACACTTCTCATTAATGCACAACTTAACCTCTGCTGCTCCCCTCTGAAATAACAGTATGTCTGTGCAGAGAGCTGAAGTGGACTCTCCAGGCTGTACTTCATGGTATCCTGGGGAGGGTTAGCACAGCACAGGCTTCCTGGCTGTAGGTGGGTTTGGTTGTGCAGGGAGTTAAACCAGCTGCTCTGGAGAGCTTTATTTTGTAGGAAATGCCTGATGGTGTTGGATGAAATCTGCCAGGGACATGTCCCATGGCTTGGCTGTTTGTGTGAGGGTACTGGAAGCTGGATTGAGGCAGAGCCCTGGGAGAGTTTGGTGTTAAATGCTGGAGATACTTGTGGTGTTGGTGGTTGATCTCCCCTGGCAGCAGTGCCCAGCAGAGCACAGCCACCAGGAGGAGGTGGCCTGGTGAGCTGCACAGGTCATGCCACACTCAGGTGTCCTTTGGGAAATACATTCCAGCAGATCCTCCTGCTCATTCACCAAATCTTTCTGTAGAAACCAGGGGGGAAAAAGGAGCATTGTTTTTCTTTGTATGATTAATTTTTGGACCTATTGAATGACTGCACTGATGAACCACCTAAGAAAGGAAAGTTTCAAGAGATAAAGACCTTCTGGTTTCTTCTCTTTAACTCTACATACTTCCACAGTATTTATTCCCCTCCCAGATTTACTGGGAAGTCCAGGTGGAATGATGAGTATGCCAGTTTATTGAGAATTCTCCTTCCTGATGGCTGTGGTTTGTATTTTGTTTTTAATGTAGTACCCCCAGCTAATTCATTGGTAGCCATCACTTGAAGATTGTTGACATTATCCTCTGACAAAATATAATGTGTGGTTAATCCTATTTCCTGCAATCAATATGGTAATAGTAATTAAGTATCTGAATTATGAAATACTTATGTTGTTTATTTTTGAAATCACACAAACTTCCTGCAATTAGATACATAAAGCTAAATTATTTAATATCAGGAATTGAATCCAAGTTATCTGCACACTAAAAAGCCTTGTTTCTATAAAGGCAGCAGTAGTTGGTTTTATAGTAGTTGTGTTTTATGTGAGTTTTCATGAATTTTCACATTTCCCAGTGATTTTTCAGGTAATCTTTCAACATCAAGGGTTTAAAATTACTCCATGCCAGCTCTTCCAGTTGTGGAGTTAGAATCCAGGCCATCCACAAAAATGGGCTGTACATCCATTCAAAACACTCTTTCCAGGGATGCTGTACTTTCCACCCTGGTTGGTGTTTTTGGTTCTTGAGTTCTTGCTTCTCTTTATTCAGCCCAAGCTCTGTTATTCAGTTCATTTTGTTCCTGACAGGTTTTCATTTCCTTTATAAATATATAGCATTTTCGTTGGCCTCTTGGCTGTGAAAAGGATTTAATACATTGCTTTCTCCATACTTGCTTTTTTTTTGTTACTATCAAAGGCTATTCTTTCTCTTCCCCATCCCTTGAATAATCACTGGAGACAGTAAGGGAGCCTTTCTCCAGAGCTGCATGCTTGCAATACATGGTAATAAATATTAAGCTCCTTATGAATTGTAGCAACTTGTGTTTTGATTTGAGTTTTAGCAATTGGAGATGGCTTTTGACTCGTAGGCAGAACGCTGTGTGGTGAATTTCCAAGGATCTGCCCACGGAATGCTCATCTGCTTGTACATGCAGGCATTTACACACCTCGCTTTGCAATGCAAATGTGTGATCTGCAAGTGCAGCAGGGGCTCCTCTGTGTGCAGGAGGTGTGAGGCAGGATCTGAGCTCTGGCTCTGGATTCCAGTCCCGTTCCTGCACTGGTTTCTGTGACAAGAGGCAAGAGGTGCCTAACAAACTCCATCCCTCGGCATAAAGCTCTGCCAGCGGGGGTGACAATGCCATTAACGTCTGCAGAGCTGCAGGGAGCTCAGGAGAGAGGCTGGAACCACTTCTGACTCCGAGTAGGACCTTTCCTTATGGAAATGGGGTACTTGACCTTCCAGGTGAGGTGTCCTGGGGGCAGCCTGGCAAAGGGAGATGCAGACATTCACTCTGAACCAGTTCTGTTCCAAAAGGATGCTGGTTTGGCTTCAGCCCAAAAGGAGAAGCTTCCATCACTTTTGCAAGCTGGAATGGAAACACTGAACAGCAAACAAGTAAAGCACCTGGTGCAGCCTTGGCAGCCCTGTGGGGATGTGCAGGGATCCCTGGACCCCCTGGCAGGGCAGTGGCTGCCTCTGCTTCCCAGGAAATCCAACTGTCCTGCCAAGGGACCTGCTGGAAAGAAAAGAAGCAGAGAGAGAAGCAGCAGGCAAACATTACCTAGCCTTTCACTGGCTTAGTTTGAGGTAAACATAATAGAAAAGGAAGAGATTTCTCTTTGCATGTGCTGTGATTTATATTTTAAGGTGAACTGCATCTCTGTTGTCCTAGAAGACAAATGTGCTCTGTATTCAGCTGCTGTTATCTATTACTTTTCTCTCTCTGGCTCATGCAGAAGAAACTTCAATGTGCCCAAGCTGGTAGTTGTCTTTCCTGAGGGATTTGTGGCATGGAACCATGTGTCCCAGAAGTCTCACAGTCATTATTGTATTTCCATTTTCCTGCAACATTCAGCATTTTTTTCATGTCACCTTCCTTGGAGTGTTCCTCTTATTATTTTCTCTGTTGGTTTAAACAGTCCACAGCATCTGTTCTTAATTTTATAAAAGTATGAAATTCCATTCCTGGATCTGTTTGAAGCACAGGAATCAAATACACACACACACACATCCCCTATGGAACAAAGCATCTTTTTGCCATTAAAATATATTATGCCTAAATATATACTTGGGGGGAAAAAAAAGCCAGTATCACATTTATATTGTGAACTGGAGAGGAGATAGAGGTACATCACCCAGCCCAGTCTCTGGAAAGCTTTGCCTGGGTTTAATCAGGAGCTGCATCCCATCAGTTGGGAAGTGGTGTTGGGCAGTGGTCTGTGAGCAGCAGGGGAGGGTGGAGGGTCAGGATGGTCCGAAAGGGTTGTCCAGCCCTGGCACAGCAGTGGTAGAGTCACTGGAGGGACTTACCAGATGTGTAGATGTGGGAACATGTTTTAGTGGTGAGCTCAGCAATGCTGGGGCAGTGGTTGGACTCTGTTCTCAGAGGGCTTTTCCGACCTAAATGGTTCAGTGTGTCTGTGATGCCAGAGAGATGCACTAACAGATGCAGTTGGTGTTACAGCGTTCCTGTGTTGTCAGGATGGTGTGAGAGCTGCAGGAGCTCTCGGTGCCTGCTGGGGGCCAGGATTCTGTGCAGGGCTTACAGAAATTAATCAGAATGGCTTCATAAAGAGCCACTCTGTCTCTGAGCACTTGAGGATGTGGGCAAAGAGAAGAACAGGTGATGACTAAGGAGCTAGACAATGTGGAAGAGAGCTTGGCTAAGCTGATGGGGAAGGTGCTTTGAAAATGAGTTTTGCAGTCTGCCTACCACCCCAGCAGAGACTGGATGCTTTGGAGGACCTGTACCTGGACAGCAGGAGAGCAGATGTCTGAACATGGTCTGAGCACAGCTGTGACTCATGGCTGAATGACTTGGGTCATACATGGTCATACATGGTCACTGCTGAACGGAGAAGTGGGTGCTGCAGCCTGGGACCTTCTCTGGGTCAGTTATGTCCCAGGAGGCCTGGCAAACACCAAGCTGCCCTTTCAAATCATCTTTAGATACTTGGCTGTTTCTCTCACTTGATTCATGGGGGAGAGAGGAACCATTGGAGTGGGTTTTTAGTTCCTTTGAGATGCCAGGTTGGTACTTTGCTCGTGCAGTGACTTTGGCTGGCTGCAGAGCAGCCCCTCTCTGAGTGTGGGAAGGATACATATGGAAGGAGAAGGAGTTGCAGCCATATCACAGTTTGGCCTGCATGAATTGCATCTCCCTCCCTGCTTCTGTTCAGCCAGGACTTGTGACACCAACAAAGCGTGTGCACTAGTCTGAGAAGAGGGTTTGCTGTCTGAGCTGCCTTCACACTCGTGCTGTTTTAGAAGGAGCAATTCAGTCCACATTGGGCTTACTGGAAGATTTGGCTGAGGAAATAGGTGTCTGATTAAAATACTGAGCTTTGCTTGTGTTCCTGCCGTTATATTTCAGACCCAGCATCCAGCTGAGGTTGGGACTCTGGAGCAGGAGGAACATAATTCTTATACACAGATGCATCTCAGTCCCTTCTCCTTGGAGTTTAACTGAGATTCTTATGGAGCATCCCATCTCAGGACTGCTTGAGCATCAGCAGATGTTTTTTTACCTTTTATATATATGATGAGATTTTTCATCTGGTGATCTCAATTAATTAAGCCTTGTAGTACTGCTTGGAGTTACATGAAAGCTGGCTGGATACCCTTGCTGCTCTTGCTCTCACATGATGTTAAAGTGCTGGAGCAGTAGGTAACTGAAACCAGATTAAAGCTCTATTATTCACATAGATGTTAATCATGAGCAGGGATTCTTTGCACACTGCAAAACTCCACATATCTCACTGGGCTTTGAAGAAAGAGCAAGGCTAAAAATAAAGGGTAAGAGTTATTACCACATCCTCCTTCAGGGAGTGGGTTAGGTGTATTTTTGAAGAACTGAGCACTGGAGATGTTCACAGAGAACTCATCTTGGTTTTCAGCACTGTCTCTGGGCATGAAGTTTGGATGGGAGTATCTCTTATATAAAACAGGGTCAGAAACAGATCTTGCTAAATAGGGTAGAAAAAGTGGTAGATTCAAAAAATGAAATAATTGGATATTTATAGCCCAGCCTGCAGTGTGTTGGTGCTCTGGGTTGGTGCACCCTCGTGCATCTGATTATCGTGAAGCACATGAGTAGTATAACTGGTTTCTTTAGGATTATTGCTTGGGCAGAAGTCATTCTTGGAGTTTGCATCATCTTCAGGGATGGAGCCCTTCCAAACAGATTTGCTATAATAGGATGCACTAGGAGAACATAAACATAAGAAAATAATGTCAGGAAATACTCTCACTTATAAAAAATATTCAGACATGTCATTTATGTCATAGTTTTCCTGTGTGAAATCTGCCTGGCAATAAAACCTTTAAATATGCCTCAAAGCTGAGGCTAAAAGCCACTTCATTCTGAACAGTTCTCTACCTCCTGTAAATGTATTGAGTTAGAGTTGTTGCAGTGGGTACTTCACAGAAATACTTATGCAAGTACTGGAGAGAAAAAGCCAACCACCAGAAAAAGCTGGAACCCATACCTATTTCCTATCAGTGGCTTCTGTTAATATGGATTTCCTCCTCATTTAGTGCTTATGAGCTAAAAAAGGACTTCCGAGTTGAAATGCTGGAAATTGGATTGGATTTCTTGTTTGACTTGTCCTGCAATGTGTAAAAATGCTGGAATGGTTCTCTCCTCCCACATGGCAAATGTGAAGCCCCAGTTTGCCTGTTGCTGGGCTGTAGGAAGGTGTTTTTGGCTGTCCTTCACAGCTGCACACATATTTGCTTCTCGGAGGCAAACTGTGTTTGAATTTGTGTTTCTTGGAGCTCCTCCTGTGCCATCAGTAACTTGCAAGGCTGGTTCTGCTGCTGTTTGGATTTGGGCCCTTGCAGAAGTGCCGTGGGAGCAGTCTGGGGGGTGCCATGGCTCTGTTTCCCCTTCAGTCACTGTCGCTACTCCTGCTTTGCTAAGTTCATGTCATTAAGTAAAACACTGTCTTGGGAGGTTGCTGAGTGTTGTGATGTGTGCGTTGTTGATAGTCTCAGAATTCCCTATTTTGTCTCCTAAGGAAATCCTTTCCTGGCTCTCTGAGCAGCTTATGTGAGCCTTCATTCCAGTCCCAGTGTCTCCAACATGTAATGTCCTCAGTACTGTTCAAGAGGATCTGAAACGTGGAGGGACCAGTGGCCTGCTCAAAAGCTTGCAATGTGGCAAGGTTTTGATCCAAGGCTTCCCAAGTTCTGGCTGTGAAGCAGCTCCCTGGGGTGGTGACCATCCCTCCTGCCCAGTCCTGTTGTTTCCAGCGAGTTGGTGCAAATTTCTCATTACGTGAAAAACAACAGTCCAAGGTTTGGCCTTGCAGTTTTGAGAACCCACTTTGGTCCAAACCTGATAACTCCATCCAGGACTGATCCTCTGAACCTCCAGGAGACTGGCTGCAGGCTCTTCTTCAATTGCCTCATTATGACTGTGCTCAAGATTGTTTCTCTCAGGACAGATCCCTGTTTCATATGAGGATGCAGGGTATGGTATATATTGGGATGTACGGGGTATTCTGCTCTCCAGAAGAATTTCCCTGGCTGTGGCTAGTTTTGCATTCCCTGTGCAACATGTGGAGAGGCTGCACTGGCAGAGCTTCGCTAAAAGCCAGTCCTGCAAAAGTCCTGGTTATCTTGGATGTCCTTTGTTGTTGTGTTGTAGGTTTGAGTTTGTTTAATTAATTGCTGGAAGGAGGAAATCTTCTCTTTCTCTGAGCAGCAGGGACAGATCTCACAGTCTCAGTGGTCAAGAATGAAGCAGACTGCCAACAATACCCCAGCCTCTTTGAAATGTGATTATATGGTTCAAACCTAGCCCTGTGAAGTGTAATAAAAGCCAGCAGGAGACTATAGCAAGGCTGAAATATCATGCTGCTGCCTGCTTTTACCAGTTCATACTGCCTTTTGAAGAGCTGTTGGCTTGGCAAGAGGTTGGCCAGCAGCCTGATACGGTAGAGCCAAAGCAAGGAGAGGTCTGGGGTGCTGGAAACAGTTACACCTTTCAAACATCTGTCCTTGGAGTACAGGAAATATCTAACCTGGAATAATCATGATGAGAACAGAGAATTGGTGAAAATAATGTGCATTTACAGTTTACCTTCAGACTCCAGGTGTGTGGATGTGTGAGTGAGCAGCACAGAGGGCTGCAGGGTCAAACTCTGAGCACTGGGAGAGGTGATACCCACATGCATTGGACAGTGAGAGGATTTGCTTCTGGTTCCAAAGATCCTTAATGCAAACTAAGGCAAAAGAGGGGTCAGTCGGTGTGCTGGCACTCCCAGTCACAGTTCTGTGGTCTGGGAGCACAAGAGCTGAGAGGGTCAACCTCCTCTGGATCCAGGTGGGCCCAGGAGGTGCTGGATGAGTTGCAGCCAAGTCACTACTACAGAGAGCCAGGGAAGGTATTTAGCAAGTCCCTGTTCATTGTTCTGATGTCTCTCATGACCTCTTTCCTTCAGGGTTATTGTCATGGGTCACTTCTGGCTTTGATGCATTGTGTTGTCCAAGTTTTCTCTCCTCCCACACTGCTGTGTTGGCCCTTCCTTTCCTTATCCTGCGATCCCAACCTGCCTGTTCAAAACCATCGTCACGTGTAGTTCCCAATATGTTTCACAGACCTGTTGCAACTCCAATTTACACAGATGAGGTTTGGCATAACGGAAACATACATCATCTCTTTCCTTAGGGTAGCTGGGGAGAACAGAGGGTATTTCCCCAGCTCCTTCCCTGCAGTCACTGGAGTTAAAGCACTGGAGGGTCTCCCCTGCGAGCGGCTGAGGGTGAGACTGTGATGGATTGACTCTGCCTTCTGTTAACACCAGCACTGCCTTTCATGCCCTGTTGCTATTTGTGTTTTTTGATGAATGATTAATTAGAAAAATAATCATTTGTAAATTGTGAGTGAACCAGACATTTGGCCTTTCCTGTAGGGAAATGGAGTCTCCGAGCTCTGCTGCAGTGAGCAGCCTGCTCACAAATGCAGGAGTATTCCCAGGCTAGTGATGAATTTACATGACGCTCCCTTTCAGCATTTAAATGACTGTTACAGCTGAGTAACTAATGAAAGATATTAACAAACAGAAGAAGTAAATATTTAATTTTTCTATAGCATTTTTCCAGTTTGTGGCAGCCGGTATTTTAAATGTATGTGCAGGAGAATCTTGCCCCAATCTGTCCATCTCTGCCGGGAGTACAAAGCTGGCTGTGTGCTGGACATGATGAACGCCCCTGTGGAGGCATTTTACCCTGAGTGGGCTGTTCCTCTGCCCTGTCGTGACAGGCTGCAGTCAGCACTCGATGGCTGTGAGTTAGCACGGCCCAAAACGCATCATTTCCCTGCACCAGGGATTGTTGCAGCTTGTGGTCCCCTGAAGATGAGATGGCCACAACAAGGTCATTCGGTAAACCACAGTGATTAGTGACTCCATCAAGAAAAGCTGCTGAATGCAGCAGGGAGCAGTCATTTGAAATGTCTCAACTCTGATAATTTACCTTCTTCCCCCCTTTAGCATTTCACCTCCTTCCTTTGCTTGAAAAAGCCTGCTGGGGAAGGTTTTCTGCAGGGTCTTGTTATCTCCCAGCAGATTCTCTTGCTCGTTCTTCTGTTGTTTTCCTTTGTGGTTCACCAGGATGTGATGATCTGATTTACTGGGGTTTGGGGTCAAGCTCCAGCCCGATTCTCTCCAGCCTGAAAGGTGGGCCACCGCCCTGGCCTGCCCACGTTATATTCAGATATGCAGGGAGAACTGGGGGCAGAAGCTGTCTAGAGGAAAGGTTTGCAGAGAGGATTTGTCAGCAACTTTAGAGGTGTTTGTTATTAAGCAAGCATGGAGCTGGCTGTATGATTTTGGCTTGTGGTGAACCAAAGCCATCACAGAAGATGGCAGGTCAGACAGTCCCAGGGTATCTGAGGGGCAGTGCCAGGCACAGTGTGTTCATCCCCACCTCACTGCCAGGCTCGTGCCTGCTCTGCCATCCAGGGTCATGGAGCAGACCCAGCAAGAAGTCCCAGCCCAGGGAATTTGACTCTGTGTGGTTATGAAGAGCTGGGGAAATTTTTGTGGGTACAATCTACGAACGAATGAGCCAGCTGAGATCTCTGTCTCTCAGGCATTACATGCTTTGGCAAGGGAAGAATAAATCTTTACTCAAAGCCTGCAGGAACTTCATCAAGCATTTATTTAGGGAAATTTGGCCAACGTGGTACACCCACTATGTCGTTGTGGTTGTCCCTGTAGGGCCCTGCATGAAGTCAGTCTTGCTGGGTTGTCTCTGGCTTGGTCCTTGTTTTTGACGGAGCCTGTCCAGGCTCCACATGACTGGGATCCAGCTGCCTCAGCTCTTCCCCACTCTCATTTAGTCTCCCCAGCCTGCCATCTTTTGCAGCCAAGAAAAACTTCTGCTAAGTGAACAAAAGCATTCATCTGGATGGAGATATATGTACATAGCAAGAGTGTGTGTGTATTTTTTTTTTTTAAGAGCTCATCAGAGTAGATCGTAAAGCCAGAGTGAAATAGAGTGAAGTTTCTGATTTGAGACAGTGTTTCTTAAACACTGGTTTGTTGCAGGCCTCCTGTCCGCCTGCATCTACACTTAACTGCCTCTCCTGCTTCTGTCTGTGTGCTTCAAAATACGTGAGAAAATGCAAGAACCTCCAGGGGCAGGAGGAAGGATGGGGACTGTCAGGATCTGACCTCCACTTCTTAGGGAGGTGAGGGGAAATGGAGCTTGCATGCTCCAAATGTAGTGCTTCAGGCCTGCCTTTTCCAATCTGTATGGACACCCCTGTTCACCACTGGGTCTGTGTTCTCCCATCTTCAGCTGCCTGTGCCTCCTCTCTGTCCTCGCCGAGCTGGGAGGGGATGATTCCTGTTTGCTGTGGAGTCTGTGTGCGTTCCTGCTCCCTCAGCAAGTGCCAGATTGAAGCTAAATGCCCTGATCCTGCTTGGCAGCAGGGAAGGATTTTGAAGATCTTGCGCAGTTGGAATCTGCTGTCCTTGGTTATGGTGTGGGGTGGGCTCAGGTCTGTGTGACTTGACTTGCCAGCTCCTTTTGTTCATCGCAAGTCCAGGGGTGGAAAGGCCCCAGTTATCAGCACTGAATGGTACAGGGGCTGCAGTGGGGGCAGCCTCATGGAAAAACATGAGCTGTGTTTTCTCTGCTGCCCTCAGAGTTGTTCCTGCAGGGCTGGGTTTCGCTGGGTGCTCAGCTGGGGTGTTGGGCAGGGCTGTCCTCTGTGATGTAGGACCAGCTCCTCTCCGGACTGGGCTCTGTGCTCAACCAAAGCAGGTCACACGTTGAGTTTAACTGGCCTCTGCCTTGCTGATTTCTCTCCCATTGCAGGCTCCTGGCAAAGTTGTTTGCCTTCCTAAACAACCTTAGGAAGGTTGTTTCTTCCTTTCTAAACTGCTGAAGGGGATTGGATCACAGAGTGGAGTATTTAAGTGTCGAGTGATTTACGGCAAAGATGCAGCTGAGTTATGGGAGCTGTTAAAATGCCTGTTAAAGTAGTAAATGTTTTTAAAAACTCATATTATTTGGCTGATAGAATGTAAGGGTCTGATGGAGCTATTACTTTGCTCTGTATAAGTACACATTTAGGGCAGGTGTTATTTATGTACACCCTCACTGTTGTGGGTGGCAGTGACCCAAAGTGCCACCAAAGGGTTGTACATCAGCCTGCTCAAGCCACGCAGTGGCTTCATTCCTGGTGGACTGTTGGATCAGAAGTCCTCACCCTGTGGAAGTTTAGCCTCCTCTTGGCAGTGCTGGGGTGATCTGAGGAGTAGCACTGAGGTGTGATTGTGCCCGGGGGTGATGGCTTCCTCCTAAGGGTTTCAGTGCCTTGGCTCGCTGGATTTGTAGAAGTTCTTGGCAGAAAAGGAGCAGGTCTGTAGTCCCAGAAAACATGGATACATCTTTCCTCAGCACTGGTATTTCTCACATCCTAATGTTTCTCCTGATGGACATGAGCAAGCAAGCCTGAATAAACACTCTTAGTGTTTATACTTACCTTAAAAGAAACAGGGTAAATTTGTGGTCTGTGACCTTTGATAGTTGATATTTATTTTTAAAACTCAGTTTTGCACCTGCTTTTAAACATTTGCCCAGAAGAAACAGTGGGGAGTCAGTAAGTTTGCCATAGATTTATGAGTGTCAAACCTCCTCTCTTCCTTTGCGCCCCAGCAGAGTCACTGTGACCTCCTGGTTACCTTCCACTACAACCACTGGAGACAGTCAAAGTCTGTTCCTGACAAATAATTATGGGAGACTTTGGCCAAGTGTGTGTGATGGCTCTGGTGTACAGCATTCCTGGGTCACCTGGAGCCATCTGGGCAGGATGTCCTTGGATGCTACATCCGAACTCAGATGCTGCTGGATTTGGAGAACAGCAGATGTACGCCCTGGTATCTCTTCCACACCAGCTTCTCATCTAATGCATGAAGAATTAATTCTTCTTGCTTTCTGGCCTGTTGTGTGTCTACAAAGGGTTTCAGTGTTGCGCTGTGTAAATCTGTGGTGGTGAACAGTAAATATTATGCTTTAACGGTCACAGGTCTGACATTTCTGGTGAGTTATGTACCATAATGTTTGAACACCATGGGTTGAATTTGATCTTAACTACGTGGGTGCACTTTAGTGCACGCCTGAAGAAAATTGGCCACTAAACTTGCAGGCTCGTGTGCACAGTCAGTGATTGAACAATCTGGTGATGCCCCAAAAGGTATGAAATTAATTTTCAGGTACAATAAACAATATTTCAGCCCTGACTGGCTCGGCGGAAGCTTCATCTTCCAGCACTAGGTATTGAAATGGGTTGCAGGATTGCATTTAAGAAGGGATTTGTTCTGCCTGCCTCTTTAGTGCAAAGGAAGCTGAGGAAGTTGTGCCAGGCAGTGGAGATGCAGCCGAGGGCCGCTTTGCCTGAGCGGGGCCTCCCTGCAGCTGGAGCTTTGCAATCATCATTGCCTGACTTACAAATCCTCATCATGTAGATCAAACACAGTGATTTTCCTCGTGTTTACCTTCATACAAGCTGGACATGGTCCAGTCTAAATGTATTTATCACTGATTGTTTTAGACAGAGGATTTTTGCACTGTTTCTACCTCTGCAAGTGAGGGGCTGTGCAGGCCCCCTTTTCCTGGAGAGGGATGCTGGCTGGTCACAAGCACAAGGAGGCTCAGGAGAGGCATGCAACTGCCTGTCCAGAGTTTTAATTTCAGAGCAAGTGTTGTCAGTGACTAAGAATTCTCTGTGCAAGGAAATACCTGAAGAAGCTGCAGTGGAAAGTGTCTATTGTGGAATGTGTAGTCTGTGGTGACCAGCAAGGGGAGTCCAGCAGCAAGACCAGTAAAGACTTGTTGGCAGGAGTTGCAGGATCCTTGGCACAGGGTCATTGAGAAGGTACCAGCAGCATCTAATCTTGTGTTTGCTCCTCTGTTAGTGACATATTGCACACTTGTCCCCATATTATGTCAGGTGTGTCTTGCCTTGGAAGAGTGTTTGTGAAATCTGGAAGTGTGGTAGGAGCAAACCTGCTTGACCCACATCATGAAGCAGCCTTTGTGGTATAAACTGTTCTTACTGTTAGCTCTGTAGGTCTCATTCAAGCCAAGCCCTAGATAAGAAAGTAGGTGTCAGAGCCATCCTCACCTTTCTGGCTTGGATTCAGAGGCTGGGAAATGGTAAGTAATGTATTACACAAATTTAGCTCTCGTTTTTACTCTCCTGTTTATAATTGTCAAAGCTTTGATCCTTCTGAAATAATAAGGTTAAGCTCTCTCTGACCTTAGGTGAATAGGAAAAAATATAGCTGTGAGGGACTCGGGCCATTGCACCTCAGTGGTGAAGAATCTGAGCCGTCTGAAAACCCTGCTAAATTATCCTGCTTAATGCCAGACACTCCAAGGTGACTTACGGTGCTGCAAAAACATAAACATCCATAACTGGGACTCTGCTGCAGTCCAGAAGTGGGTTTGCCACATGCCTGTGCTTAGGTTGGTCAGCAGGAGTGATGGCAGAGGGGCTCCCAGGGGCATCCTCGTGCTGGGGATGCGGGTGCTGCTGCACCGTGGTGCCACTGTGACCTCGCTGCTGTGCGGGTGCCAGGCTGGGCTGTGCTCTCACCTCTGCTTTCAGAGCATGTGTTTAGCCTTGGAGCCTGCCCAGGCTGCAGGATGCCTTGCTGTGTGGCAGGGGCCTGTCATCTCTCCAGGCAGCCTCTCCAGCTCTGCCCCTGGGCTCCCTGTCTCCAGGGAGGATGGGAATGGGGGGCTCTCTGTCGCTGTGCCCCTTGTACTTGTTGTTTGCTGCTCCTCTGCTCAACAGTCTAAGAAGGGAAAAGTTTATTTTCATGTGGGGGTTGCCTTTGAGATGCCACCTGTCTTACCCAACTGAGCAGGAGACAGATGAAGCATCACTGTCTCATGTGAAGTTTGATTAAGGTCTTGGTAGCCAAAATGTTCTTTTCCTGGAAGGAGAGCAAGCCTGTTGCTAATTTAGCACCTGATCCAAAGAAACATGAAAATGGCACTGAGAAGTCATCTTGTCAGCTCTGCCTAGATCTGGTCTTAAAAAAACATAGTGGGTTGTGGCTTGGATAGCCATCTGTCTGCTCCAGGTAGGGGCTCAGGAGAAGAAATGTCCTTTTGTCCTTGAGTCCAGAGTCTTGGAGAAGAGCAAGCTGTCCCCGCTGCCGGGCTGTGTATCAGCCTGTGCACCTCAGTCTAGCAAACAGCGATGCCAAAGCTGACTTGCACTGGGTGAGACCCCGGTTCAGGGTATTTCCAACGGGATATGCCCTCTTCTGGGCACTCTCCTGTTATCTGAATTAACTTCAATGACAGAATTTCCTGCCTGCAGATGTGTTTGTTGGAACATTTGGGGAAGGAAGGTTCAGAGCTGGACTGAAATAGACTTGTTGAAGCGGTGCTCTGTCGTAACTGCTCCCCCCTGCTGAGGAAAGGCTTCTTCAGCAAGCACATGGGATAAATTGGCATTGTTACTCACAAGCCAGATGGAGCAGAAATCCAGATTAAATAGAACAAAGTCAAATTCAAAGAAATTTAGAGCGAAAGCAGGGCGGGAGTTAAAGGCAGCTCCACTGCCCTCAAACTGAACAGTCATTGTTCCCCACGTCCCCGAGCACTGATCGCCCCGGGGGACCTTTGGCACTGGGTTCCTTACAGTGGTGTAAATGAACTCCTCCTACAGAACTGAAGATTCAACTCCCAAAGCCAATCAGCAACATAGGGATCTAATTTCCCCTCTGCTGTCTAAATAAAATGCTGCTGCAGATGGAAGGCTCCCTAGAAGCTGCTTCTGGACCGCTTCCACCCTTTTATGAAAGCTCCCCTCAGCCCTGGTACAGTGTGCAGGAACATAACCCATTGAGTGCCGTGATCCCCCAAAAAGATGCAAGGGGGAGAGAAGCTGGGAACAAGCCTTGAGATTCAGGATTGGGAATAACGATAGAAGACCAAAGTATTAATATTTCACAGCACAATCTGCTGTGCAGAATACAAGGGGGCTTGGGGAAGGAGCAGATGGAGGGAGCTGAGTATGTGTTTCACGAGGAGGTGGCATTGTGTCTGTTGCTTTGTTAGTTGGAGCTCTAAATACTGAAACAAAAGCACAGAAAAGAAAGAGGCTGAAATTTAAATTTGATGATTTGCACTTGCTTCTCAGTTTGGGATTAAGCTGGAGTTGCTGTTGTTCAGCCCATGCAGGTGCTTTGGTTGTGTGTGTGTGTCTGTGCTCCTGCAGACTCTGCCAGGGTTAGCACAGACCCAGAGCTGTCCTCAGAGCCCATCCCAGGACAGCTCCTGCCACTTAACCTGGCCTGGCATTAGCACACACCAAGGTAAATACATGTCTGGCAGCCAGAGTCTGGTTCTAAACTCTGCACAAGTTGTGGCTGTGCCCTAGGATTTGTGCAGGCAGCAGCTCCTGGGGAATAGCTCCCTCCTTAAAGTGCAGACTTGCATCATGCAGTCTGCAGGACCAAAGGACAGCCCTGCTCCTCCAGCTTCATCATGGCTTGCAGATTTTCACCCTTTTTGACCTGAGCAAAGGTTCAGCTCGACCTTCAAGTCACTGGACCTCCCTGTGTCCAGTGAAGACAATTAAGCTGTGCCTTAAGTTGGCTCTTCTGGTTGTTGATGCTCTGGTTTGGTCCATGGGTACCCATGGCTTTCTAGGAGGAAAAACTGTGTTCTCCTGGGAGGAGCATAGCACGGGCAAGAGCTGCTGGGAGATGGATGCAGAGAAGGGCCTGGCTCAAAGTTTACCCCAAACCAGTAGAATAATTCCTGGAAGATCTTGTGGATACTGGGTGGGGTCTGAGTCAGGGTGAGCATCACAGTTGGAGCTGTAGCTGCACATTTCAGTCTCTGAATATCAGGTCTCCCTTCTTTAGCAACCAGGTTGTTTGAACTGGAGTCACCTGGTTTTTAGAAGTGGTCTTAAAAAGGGCTAATTGACCTCCTGCAGTTACAGGGAAACTCCAAATCTGCTGTGGACAATTGTGCAAGGTGAGGACTTTAGGTTTTGAAAAGTCTTTCAAGAGCACACAGGGGAGGAGATGAATGTTCTGTGGCCACGGTGCTGCCCTCGGAGCCTGACCTGGTCACTGTGTGATAGTTCCCAACTGGATCCTCCATGGAGGGTTTTCTGGTGTCCTGCTACCAGGCACTGAGGGCTGTGTTCATCTCTGCTGAAATTATACATGAACATTCACACTCTGAAGCTCAGCCCTGGGCCTGTTCGCTGTAAACATCTCATTGTCCCACAATTTACATTAATGAGAATGATTTACATTTATATAGCTCCTTTCATCCCCATGGATCTCAGAGTGTCTTACAGACTGAAACACCCAGGGCTTCCTCTCAGCAATGTGAGCTGGTGGTGGGGTGAGCCAGCCAGGACAAATGCACAGGAACTTTGCTTTGTCTTGAGCAAGAGGTGCTTTTGGAAGTTGGTCGAATGTTTCATCCTGTGCAGACCTGGCTGGACCTTGTACTGAGATCTCATCTGAAACACCAGACACGTGGAGAGCTTGGTGGTCTTGTGCTTTGTCTGCTCCGGAGGCAGGAGGGACTGACATGACCTTCTGGTGCTTTTCAAGTGTCTCACAGAAGGTTGGGTGACCAAGAAAGGGTTTTTCTAATCAGCCAAGTGCTACCACTGGCAAAAAGAAAAGTTTCTGCCAGTGGTCCCTGGGTCTAAGGTTGCACAGCACATCTCCAGAGGGAGGTGAGGATCCACAGGGATGAGATGAGGATGGTACTCGTCCTCTTGGGCAATACCACCTGAGGGAGAGCCGGGGTCTGTGGAACTCATCTCCCATGATCTCCCCCACTGTGAGCATCTCTTTTGGGGTCCCTGTTCAGCCCCTCACACAGCTTCTTGCTGTGCTGAGCCCCACTGTGAACATGGGCCTCCTCCTCCAGGCTGCTGCCAAATGAGAGTTTTAAACGTTCACTTGGTTTATTTTTAGGTGTATATTTTAAATGCTACCAATATTTCCAGGGAGCATGTGTAAATGAGGACTCCATGAAAGTTATTTTAGTGCATTAATTCATGAGGCAGCTTCAAAAATTCATGAAGTAAATAGAACTTTCTGCCAGGAGGGATTGGGGTGCCTTTGCTGCCCCTCCAGAGCGGAGCAGATGTTTCGATGGAAGGCAGGAACTCTTAAATAGAGTCTCCTGATCTCAGTGTGCTGATTAAGATACTAAGACAGGCTGCAGAGGTGCCTCATATGTCTTTAAGATGTCCTTGTTTCACCAGCCTTAGCTGTGATCTTACTTCAACAGGGATTAAGTGAGCTGCAAAAATACCCCTGGGTGGCAGGAGCAGCCTCTGTTCCCTCAGCCTGGCTGTCCCAGAGCCCCGGGGGGCTCTCCTGGCTCTCCCAGGGATGGGACTGACGTGGCTGCTCCCCCCTCCCAGGCAGGATCCCTCCCAGTGCTGTGGTGTTAAATGTGGAGTGACTCTGCTGGAATCAGCACAGCCTCGTGCTGGGGTGACCGAGGGGTGAAGTCAGCTCTGCTGGGGGATTATTTCTATCAGGCTAAAAGCAGAAGTGATTTAAGTGGAGCAGCTTGTGCTGGGGAGGCCAACCTGCACTGGTGCCTGCTCTGGCATACCCAGAGAAGGGCCAGTGCAGCTGGGGTTGGTTTAAGGAGTCACTCTGCAGTCATCGAAGTGATGTCAGTATAAAATGAATGCAAAAAAGAGATTTGGGTCTTGCAGTTCCAAGATGGGTTTAACTAAACCAGAACGAGCTGGTTTTACTCTGCAATGAGCAGTATCCACATGTGGAATTATTTATAAACAGCTCTTGAGAGTAAATTCATATGTAGACAATCTTCCTTCCTTCTTATCCTGTAATAGGATCTTCCTCTAAATGTTAAGCTGCATGTTTGGATGTCCGAAGGAGGGAATAGCAAAATGTTTCAGAGTAGGTGGAGGAACAGACTGGACCTCTCCTTGGTCTGTGAGGAAGGAGTGATGTGCATTTGTGCTGGCTCCTGCCCCAGCTTTCTGCTTCACTTCTGATGCCAGACTTGCAGCGTGTGTGCTGCTGCTCCTGGATGTGGGATGTGTTTCAGGCTGGACAAACGTTCATTGTGGTTTGCACAAAGGTTGCTTTTCTATGCACAACACAAGTCTTGAAAAGAGAAGGGGAAAAAAAAATGCTCTCCAGACTCTCTTGGGGTTATTTTTTTTCAGATAGCTCCTGACCTTGAATGATATTCAGTGGTTTTCCATTGCTACCAGTGGGGCTCAGGCTGTGTGGGATTTAGGGGTACTCCCTCCCCCTCCTCCCACTAAATGTTTTTGTTATTATCTATTAATGAATAATCAGAAATTTCTAACAGGATGGATGGCTTTGTTCTTTCAGACAGTGGGATCTGTGCAGCTTTGCAGTTTGTAGACAGCCATAAACGGTAATGAAAAGCACGTTAAACCCCTGTCTCTGTAGCATGGCTCTAATTGCTGTTGATTTGCTGCTTGATTTGGTGGAAGATGTTAGGCCAGAGCTCTCAGATGTGTCCACTAATGAGGACCCAGGCTCCACTCAAGTGCAGACCTGGCACACGCTGGGTTGTTTGTGTTGTTGCACTGTCGATAAACTTCCCATTAGAGATGGTCCCTTCCCTCCACACTTACAGCCTCTCCTAGGCCAGGGTGTCCAAAGTGGTACAAAAATGAGAAGGAGGCAACTTCCGTAAGACCTTACAGTAAGTCTGTAAGAGAGCTGAAAAATCCCTCTCTAACCTCCTGAGTCTGTCTTTGTTCCTAGACTGTCCTCTGTGCCTCTGTCAAGCCTTGCTGAGCATCCCTGTGCTCTGCACGGTGTGACCCAAGAGATGCACAGCCCTGATGTCTCACCCCTGTGACTCAAGGGGGGGTTATGCTCTTAGGACCATGGGCAGTCCGAGTGACACTTGTGGTGGCCTGAGGTGCTGAACAAGGCCCTTGTTTGCCCAGCTCAGAAACTGTGCTCCCTAAAATGATTCTGTGCAACAGAGAGGAGTCAGAAGCACCTGCATTGCTTGAGAGGGTCAGCTGGGGACTCACCTACAGAATTGATGTGTTTTTTTGACAGGGTATGTTTGAGAAATGTGGGGATTTGCTTTCCCATGGTGTGTTTTCTGGGTTTGTTAAACACTCTGTAGAGGAGCAGAAGAGCCGTTGAATTATTTGGTCCATTGAGCTGATGTGCTGTGAAGACTCACTTGTACTTTTGACACGCTGCAAGTTCACCAGAGGTGCACAGCCCAGTGCAGTATTCAAGAGGGAACACTGAGCATCTTCAGTTCTACGTCACTGTGGGCAAGCAGAAGAAGGGAGGAAACTGTAATACTTGTTATATATCAACAAGGGAGTTCTATTATTTCTTGGAGGAACCTTGTCATGGTCTCTGGACTGAGGGGCCTCCTGTTTTCCCATAATATCCCCCATATATTGAGCCATTTTCCTGGCACTGCTTGATGAGAATCCACCAAACTCCCATGCAAGGGGGCACCTTCTGTTGTGATTTAATGTTTACATGATTGCAGACTGCAGTGGATTACTTGGTTATTTTGTGTGTGTTTCTACAGAAAATATGCATCAGAAAATATGTATCAGTTTTTTCTCTTTTGGGGGGCATTTTGATTCCTTAAAAGAGGATGGACTGCTACTTATAAGAGATTGAGAAGTGTAGCCAATAGTTTTATTATCCTCCCAGTGCTGGCCTCTTCTGTCTTTACAAATACTCTGAAGCCACAACTCTGCATAAGAAAAATGGATTTGTCACTGAATTTTCATGCTTCATCCTCGCAGAAATGAAACTGTTGTCCTGGGCTTTAGTACTTTGCCTTCAAGCTTGGATTTAATACTGATCATTATACTTTTAGAGCAGGTTACATAGAAAAATAGAGGCACGGAGCAGATCCAAAAGCAAGCGGTCTTGCTTTCACTCCCATGTAATTCTGGTGAGGATGCTGAATATTTATTAAGAAAATCCCACAGTGTCACTTTTAAAGACGAAGAAAAAAAAAAGGCCTCTGTATTTTAGAAAGGAACAGCTGTAAAGTGCAGCTGTTGAGTTCAATTGTCTCTCTTAGAGCCCATTGCTGGGGGAGGAGGGAGCCGGGGCTGTGGTGCATTAGGGTGGTTTGATGCTCACCGGTGGAAGGAGCATCCAGCTCCTTGGGGAGGTAGAAGCATGGCTGGTGGTACCTGTTCCTGCTGACCAACATGCCGTGGCTGGCTGGTGCAGATGGGTTCAGGTGGATGTTGTGTGACTTGCAGAGATTCTGCTCTGCCACGTGAGAAACGTGCTGATGTTTGCTCTCACCCCACTGTACCTGAGTGCTTTGGAGAAGGGCATTAGTGATGGGGTGTGTACCTTTTAGCACCTTCTGCATTCTTCTGCTGCTGTGGTGGGAGTCTCCAGATGGCTGCTTTGACAGTTTCCCAAGATATTTTTATTTCTGTGTTGGCACAATTATGTTTGGGTTTGTTTTATTTTTTTTTTTAAAAGGAGGTTGTGCGCATTTTGGGATTTTGTGTTTCAGATGTTGGACATAACACAAGAGTTAATTTATTGTTTTGATCCAAGCAGATTGGACCTTGAAACTGAAGCACTTCTGCTTCGGGCTGATGCTTCTGAAAGAGAATTTCCTGGAAACTCCTTTCAAACACCTTGTTTGGGAATTGGCCTTATCATGTCAAAAGGATAGTTGCCCTAAAAAACCCTCTTAATTTGACATCAGAGTGGTGATTTCCCTTTTGTTGAGACTCTAATTTACAAATCTTCACCATACT
Source organism: Myiozetetes cayanensis (assembly GCF_022539395.1). NCBI lineage: Eukaryota > Metazoa > Chordata > Aves > Passeriformes > Tyrannidae > Myiozetetes > Myiozetetes cayanensis. The sequence goes on along the minus strand of NW_026087522.1, from coordinate 5,727,493 downwards.
GACTGCTTGGTAGCAAGGTGACATGATGTTACAGTCTGCTGTGCTGAGGGTGTTTGGTTCTGAGTGCAAGGTCAAATAATTCCCTTGCTTCTGCCCCCTTTGCATGCTCAGCACTGCCTCACAGCACGGAATTTCCAGAGGGGAAGAGCAGAGGGGCTGAGGACTGTCCTGCTCTTCAGCGGCTCTGCTGCAGTAATTTAGCCCAGCACAGCAGAGCCAGCTCAAGGCCATTTTCTTTTCATCTTAGCCAAAGTGAGCTAAAAATCAAGTGGAACAGCAAGTAAATGCAATATATTTATTGCATTTCGCTATGTTCGGTCTCTCCTAAATTCCAGCTACTATGGCCTTTCTTTTTGCTTTGCCTTTCTCCTGGGGACCACATGGTTTAGAAATTGGTGTTTCTGGTACATTTTCAAGCCATCTTTCAGGACAAGCACCTTTCTCAAGAGGTGAGGGCAACCCGAGGCCCTGATTGCATGAAGTGTCATTAGCTAAAGGGCACCAGAGACAAAGGTGATTAATATACCCCTCGGAGCTTTGTAGCAAAACCTAATGGTGTGATCTGAAGCAAATGCTGAACAGCTCCAGAGATTCAGCTCAGACCCAGCCTCAAGCCTGTGTGCCTTTAGCTGTGGAGTTCTGAGGTTATTTTCAACACCCAGATGAGTATCAACTGAGGCCCTGGTGTCCTTCCTAGGGGAAAGCAAACTGTGCTTTGCAGTCCTTTGCTGTGGGAATGGTGGTATCAGTGGTTGCAAACCATTTTGCTTGTCTTCCAGTTCCTACAGCAATGGGAGCCTGGCCAGGATGGGACAGCTAGGAGTGAGACCACTGTGGGCAGTGGGTTTGTGTTATGAGCTCGAGGTGCTGTGTGAGTGCCTCTGTCATCCCCTCCCAGAACTGCAGCTTCCAGGTGATCCCAGCTGTGTTTGTGCTCCCCCCTCTGAGCCGGGACCAGGCACAGATCAGAGGGATCAGAGCGGGAAGCTCCATGGGCACAGCCTGATGGCCTTATCCCAGCCTCAGGCCACGTGCCTTGGGAAGCCCCTGGCATGGGGTGGATGTTCTGGATCTCCTCCTTGGAGGAGGTGCATAGCACACATCCTCATCCCAGCGCTCTGCATCCCAGCGGGGAGCCCTTGCTGGTGTGATTTAGGAACTGAGCTCTGGAACAGTGGGAGGCAATGTTACGGAATTACAAAGGCATTTTGCTCTGACCTGCATTTGTGTAGCCAAAAATGAGGAAAGAATCTAGGAAAGGTGGGTGAAGGCCTTCAAAAAACCCAGCCCAAACGATTTAGTGACGTGACTTGGTGGGGGGGGGTGACTCTTAAAATAGCAGACACTTATCTTTGTTTCCTTTTAAAATGTGCGCTGTATCCTTGGGAGGCTTCTTATCACCCTTTGGATCAGTGCCCTGCCTATTCAAAGCCCTTCCACTTTCAGCAAAAGACCGTAATTTGCAGCTTGTTTGGGGTGGTTTTCACTCTGTGATGTAGAACCAAGCTTGGCTGCGTTAGAGCCTCTCCTGGTGTTCAAAGTGATCTCCCAGAGGAACCCCTTGGACCCGGCCATCATCTCATGCGGGGAATGGTGGGGAAGGGTGGGCTGTGGTGGGGAAGGGTGGGCTGTGGTGGGCCATGGCCTGGCTGCAGGAGAAGGGTCCCTCCATCCCCGGCAAGGTACCCCTCGCTGCTCCACGTCCCCTCTGAGCAGCAGCACGAGCACCGCGGGAGAGGTGCTCTAATTAACATCCGATTAGGAGCGAGCCCTTCCCGTCGGCTCCCTCTCTGCCAGCACATTCTCCTCCGCTGTCTCTTTTTCGAGTAGAAAGCTTTTCCTACAAGTGGTACTTGTGTAACTTGGCAGGGATGTTTTGATGGGCCGGCCGCATTGTTCATTGAATTACTGTCTGGCTGGAAAGCCAAGGGCTGCAATCTTCTGTGCATTATTATTCTTGGGATTCAGCCTCTTAGAAATGCAAAGTGGGACAGTTTGCTGCTAGAAGCATTCCCAACAGCTGGGGCCTGGCAAGAAATGGAGGGATCTCTTGGGCTTCAGTAACCTTCACATTTTCACATGGTTTGACATGCATTTTGAGCGAGTCCTTTTATTTATTTCAATAGTTTTGTCAAACATTTCTCCTCCCTTGTATTAACTATGGCTTCATTGCCCTAAAATAACCCAGCAGGGTTAGGAATATTTGCCACAGGAATCTTGTAAATGGCTTGCACATAATTATGTTTTTATTCCAAGGCAGTGGAGATATAACTCTTCAAAATGGATAAAAATCTTGAAATGAACATCTGGACATACAAATTAAATTGCTCTTAGTGTAAGGACAGTACAGTGCTTTATTCTCCCTGGCAGGCTTCAGCACACTTGCAGACTCGACACTAATCCACAGGATCAGAGTCATCTTGTAAACTTAATGTCTGTAAATGTTTTCCCATATTTTTATTGCAAATCTATCCTTTCAGGACATTAGAGACCAGCCTGAGCCCTGGTAAGGCACATGTAGCCTCTTTGCATTGACTGAGAGCTTTATTTACTTAGGCTGAGATAGCATTGGGTCTCAAGAGCAAATCATTCTTCTGACAACAAACCCTCCCCTGCCCTGCACAAGCTGTCGCCCTCACCATCAATGAAATTATAGATTAGGTTATTGATTATTTTTCCTTTTTTTTTTCCCCCCTCCCACTTACTCTCAAACTCTCATGAAAATTCAAGACATTTCATATCTTTCTATTGACAGAAGCAACAACTAAATCAGATTATGCAACTCTCCTAATTCTCCGAAGTAATTTCCAAATTGTTCTTAGGTCCTTTGCCTGTCTGGTGCTTGCAGTTGTAGAGAGCACGCTGAGACATTTGCAGCTTGTCATGGTTTAAATCTTAATTACTTCATGGGAGTGCATCCTTTTGAAATGCAGCACTTGGACTTTCTCTAGGCTATTCTTTTTTTTTTTTTTTTTTTCTGAAAGGAATTAAAATATCCAGTATCATAATTAAGCACTTCTACTCGTTTATGTTAGAACTTGAAGAGTATTTAAAGAAAGCAAAGTCATCGTAATGACTACTAATATTGCAGGAGAGCATAACATCCTTTGTCTTCGTATTTATGTTGTATTTATTTAAATGTGCCGATATTTCCAAATTAAAATGATAAAGTGCTTAAAGAACTTCCCGGAAAGGAGTAGTGGTGGGGGTGGCAGCAGGGCCAATGTTGCAGCCGTGCCCGTTGACGGAGATGTTGGTCCTCCCTTCGTGTATTTGTGAGATTTGGTGCAATTCTGGTTCTTCTAGACAGGCTGGGTGAGCTTGAATTGAAAGCTGATCGTTTTGGGCACTTTTTATTTAAAAAGAAAAAAGAGCAGGTCACCAGTAAATACCAAACTTACCACTCTACCGAGCCAGTAACGTCAGTGCTTCAGTCCAGTTTCCAGGGGGAGATTTACGAGTGCTTGAGGTGACGCCCGTAGAAGTCTTGTTTGGCTGTGATTTTCGAAGCCTGCAGCACTGAGGGGCTGCTGGGGTGGAGGACTGTGAGTGTGGAATGCCGAGGAGCTTCTGGAAGGTGAGGCTGGAGAGAGGAGAGGGCTGGTGTACAGCAGGCTCTGCCAGGGCTTTGAGGTGCCATCTCTCCAGCAAAGCCACTGAATGGCCCACACCTGAACGTGACAGAGGGGAGTGCCAGACAGTGGGATGGTGTCTGTCACACTCATGCTTATGCCCTGTCCACGTTAAACACTCTCATAAAAGCAAAGAATAAACCCCATAAATCCTGTTGATAAGGTTGGAAAGTTATGTTTTATATAAATGGACACATAAAAATAGAAAAAAAAAAAAGAATTTGTTTTCATGCTCTGCTTTTCACTGTGGCTGCTGTCGGGCCTCCAGCAGGATAAATGAGCGGGATGAAGACAGCCTTCCCTAAAAGGTGTGAAAGGGTGCTTAGATGAGCATAGGGACTGATGAGCATAGTGCCTTGCCCATTGTTGTTGTGCAGTGCATGCTTAGATTAGGTTTTTGCAGAAAAGCACATGATGGCTGGTTGCCTCTTTAACCCTGAAGGTTCTGGTCTGTTTGGCCATGTCCTCTGTCCTATTTCAGTCACTTGGGCACAGTGAAGTGCACATGTACACTCTCAGAAGCAGAGGTGTCTTGCTTTGAAACACTATCTGCTGGATCTGCTGATATTTTCAGTGCTTGAGTGGAAACATGGCTGTTTTAAATAAAAATTGGGTTTAATGTGCTTTTAAATTGCAGGCAAGTGCACTAGTTATGCAATTAACTGCAAATATTGAGTTCGAGAAAGGGCAATGCAAGTACTTCCAAAATAATCAGAAGTGTTTTTAAATGGATGGCTAATGGAGAACAGACACTGCAGTGTGAGCTGCCTGTGTTCCCTAACAAAGCGTTCTTTACCCAGGCTCTGCATAAGCTTCTTTTCAGCGTGTACATTAGAGCAGGAGTCTGGCAGGCTGTCTCGTCATGTGTCTTGTCCTGTAGAGCCACTTATTGGATTTCATCTGCTTACCCTTGTGTGATCATCAGGGCAGTGCTTAAAAGCAGCTCTTGTATGAAAACAAACGCAGCAGATTATGCAGCCTTAGTCTCTTCACAGAAGAGAGGAGGGGAGAGATGGGGAAGGGAGGAAGCCTCCATTCCTGACCTTTAACTCAGCAGTAAACATAAATCTCCTCTAATGCTCCGCATTAGACCTTTGGAAGAAGGGGCAGGCAACTCAGGCAGGCTACAAGGATGTCATGAGGTTATGCAGGGAGAGGACTAGAAGGGCCAAAGCCCAACTAGAACCTAATCCGGCTACTGCCATAAAAGACAGTAAGAAATGTTTCTATAAAAGCTTTGACAGCAAAAGGAAGGCCATCCTTTTTTGGATGGAGGGGGGAAACAAGGGACGAGGAAGAAGCTGAGGCAATTAATGCCTTCTTTGCCTCAGTCTTTAATAGCAAGACCTGTTGTCCTCAGGGCACCCAGCCCCCTGAGCTGGAAGACAGAGACAGGGAGCAGGATAAAGCCCCATAATCCAAAGGGAATTGATCAGTGACCTGCTACAAGTCCATGGGACTGGATGGGATCCACACAAGGGTGCTGAGGGAACTTCTGGAAGTGCTCACTGAGCCACTTTCCATCTTTTGTTATCAGTCCTGGCTCACCAGGTGACTGGAAGTTGGCCAGCGTGACCCATCTCCATGAAGGGTCAGGAGGAGGGTCCTGCCAGCCTGCCCTCAGTGCTGGGGCAGGTCATGGAGCAGATAATTTTGATCGTTTGATCATTTACCATCACATGGCACGTACAGGACAACCAGGGCATCAGGCCCAGCCAGCAGGGATTTAGGAAAGGCAAGCCTTATTTGACTACCTGAGTCTTCTATGACAAGGTGACCTGCTTGGTGGGGGAGGAAAAGGCTGTGGATGTAGTCTAGCTGGAATTCAGTAAAACCTTTTACTGGAGAAACTGTCTGTCCATGACAGGATGGTTGCTCTGTTTGCTGGGTAAAAAACAGGCTGGTGGCTGGGCCCAGAGAGGGGTGGGGAGGGAAGTCACATCCTGCTGGGACCAGTCACCAGTGGTGTTCCCTGGGCTCAGGATTGGAGCCAATCCAGTTTAGTGTCCTCATCAGTGGACAAGAGGATTGAGGGCACTTTCAGGTGGGTGGGAGTGTTCATCTGCTGGAGGGCAGGAAGGCTCTGCAGGGGGATCTGGACAGGCTGGTTCAATGGTCTGAAAATACGCCATGTGAAGGTTATCTTCTTAAAGGAAGAATGTTTCCACTGAAGGCATGTCCAAAATGAAAAATAACGACCTGAAAATACCCCCCTCAGCTGGCTTTCCATAATGCAGCTGCCCACCCAGTACTTCACCTCCCAGAAGTGGCTCTTTCTCGCCTTGCAGGCAATGTTAAGTCATTCATTCCCTTTCTGTTTGCAGGGTCAGTTATGTTCAAGCTTGGGGAAGCTGTTACATTTCCCTGCTCTTCAGGCAGGATGTGCAAGTCCTGCATTGTGATTCCATGCACAGCCCTCCTTCCCTAGGGATGGGCTGCTCTGAAGGTTGCTGTGTTTGGCTCCACATTAGAGTGGAGACATTCTGAACAAGCCCAGACTCTCTGTGGAGTTCAGGCTATCTTGTTCAGATTCAGGGATCTTACATAGTTCAGGGAACCGTAACATCATTTTAGCTGAAATGGCATAATCTGTTTCTGTTTTGTTTTGAAATTCCTCCCTTCTTTAGTTTTATGCTCAGTTGGTGTCAAAACCTTTGAGTAAAAGACCTCAACTTGTGGAAAGACCAGCAGGCTCCTTACTGGATCTGTTGGCCCTGTTGGCACCTCTGCACTTTGTCTTGAGAGCTCAGATGGCTTTTTAAAGCTGTGCAGGGAGCGAGTGCTAGAACCAGGAGTGAATCTTGCTGTCACTTGTGGTCCCATTATGCTTCCTACTCTGAGGTCTGCAGTTTGTTCCCACCTGAATTACAGCCATACATGGACTATACGGCTGATGAAGAGCCAGGGTGAAGGGGTGGGCTTGCTTGGGGGTCTCCAGTCTGTCCTTCTGTTCCACTAAAATTTGTGTGAGTTTGCAAAGGTGATGGAGTTGATTTCTCTGGGTTGAGTCAGTCTTGAAGCAGAGGGATTGTGTCAGTGTGTCTGATATGGCTCACCTGGGATGGTTTCAGTCCTCACCTCTCTCTGATTTGTCCTTGTAGAATTTCAAAGATCATCTCCATTCCCATGGTACCTCCCCTGCCTCAGTGCCTAAGGGAGGTTCCCAGACCCTGCTCTGTGATTTGGAGGAGCGGTGGGTGCAGCAGCAGCAGTGACCTGGCTGGTGTGGGTGGTGTGCTATGGTCTGTACTGGTGTGACTGCCACCAAGCAGCAGGACAGATCTGCTCCTCTGTAGCAGTTATTGGAGAGAAAACCCACATCCTTATGTAGGGGAAGCAGCTGTGATGCTGGTTGGATGGAAACCAATTAAAAAAACCTGCTCCATAAACTGATGATCATGAAGTGAAAGAGTTGGAGGAGCCAGGGAAGAGTTTGAGCTGTAGCTACAGGAAGCCAATGATGTAATTTTTGCATGTTCTTGTGGGCATGTTGAGAAGAAATACATTTGTGTTCAACAGGCACCTCAGTGGTCATGAGCACAGGTGGTGGCTGGGCACAAGAGGCTGCAGACTGATGGTGTGAGGTCCACAAAAAATGGAGCAAGGAGGTTCAGGAATCTCCCTGCATCTCAAGGGTGCACCAGTGCTATTCACTCTGCATGTGCCCCCCTTGAGCAGAATTCCTGAGGAGAGAACACAGTGTAAATTAAAAACAGAAGTGATGATTGCAGAGGAAAAAAAAAAAAAAAGGTGATGGATTGAGAAGTTGCTGTAAAGAGGGAGGAGCTAGGCAGATGAGATATGGATATGAAATGTAAATGAAGCTCGGAGGTGATTAAGTGGACTTTTCTACAGCCATTTCTTAGCTGGATGTGGGAGGCTGTGCTGATGGGGGAGGAGGGAAAGCACCACAGCACAGCAATCAGCAGCGTCTCCCTGTTGAACTTGTAGGCAGAGATAGGGGGCTGCCTCTCAGCTGGGGTGCTGGGCTGAGTCACATCCTCCAAATGCAAACCTTGGCCATGGGACAGTTGTGTCATGCAAAGGGAATCTGCCTTCCCACCAGCCCCCTGCAAAGAAATTAGTGATTCCTTGAGACATCTCACAGAAAAGTGATTTTGTGAGACATAGCGTGAAGGTGGGGAAAGAGGAAATGAGTGAGATGTTTTTAATGCCAGATAATTTGTTTGGTGTGTAGCTGTGAATTAGACACATGGGGAGTCAAAGTTAATGGATGAAGAGTGTATTAAAAGAGACAGAGTAATGTTACCAAGAGAAGAACAGAATTGCTCTCTCCAGGCAACGCTCTTTTGCAGAGGAGAGGACTTTCAGCTGGTTTTGTTACAATATAGAGGTTACCCTCTTTTTCTGTATTTTCCTCCCTTTAACTGTCCCTGTTTGTGAGGTGTTTTCACAATAAACACATTTTTCCTGAAGATAGCAGTTTTGCAAAGAAGAAGAATTCAAATGGTAATGTAATGAGGAATTCCTGCAGGGGAATGCATGTCAGCTGTGCATTTCTTGCACGTTTGGTAGCCAAAGAGCAGATCTGCTTGCAGGATGAGCACTTGGATGATATTAATCTTACCTTTATAGAGCGCAAAAAATTGTCTTTTGGCAAACAGGCACTTAGAAATTTGCTCAGATGCTCAAACAGAAGATTTTCTTTTTCAGCTTGGGGCAGGGAGGTAGAGTATAGAATCCTGAATCCACAAGAACTTTCTCTCTGAATTACAAGGGTTAGGTCTTGGCTCTTCCAGCCTGTTGATAGTTCTACTTCTCTGCAGCATAATCCAGATCCCAAAGAAAACTCCTATTAATATGTTGTGCATGTGAAGGAAATGCCAAAGAATATATTACAGCTGTGGCCCTGCTTCAGATCCTGCTGTATCCGTAAGTGATTTCCATGGGGTGTCCAATGGGAGTGGAGAACTCCAAGAAAAAGCCTGGCACGCAGCAGAGTAAACTGGTGGAGACCCGGAGCAGTGTTAGTCTTCCTTTTGTTTTTTATTATTTCACGGAAATTCTTGTTCCAAAGAGCGAAGGCTTTAATCATTTGGCTTGTGAGGGAGTTGTCTCTTTAATCTCTTGCACTTTGGTTTTGGCTTCCTTCAAAAAACTCTTTGCAGCACTGGTGTCATCAGTGCCTGTATGCTCAGATCAGCCCTCTCAGAGGGGAATGAAAGCAGTGTTTCCTCATTTAAAAAAAAAAAAAAAAAGAAAGAAAGAAAAAAAAGAGGAAGAAAAAAAGCAGAGGAGATTATTGCAGCACCAGGTTTTTAAGGTACTAAGCCTGGCTTGCATCCCTGACATGAAAAGGAAATTGAATATTGTGTTTTCTAAAGGACTTTTCTATCCCTGCTGGATATGGATCTATCATCCAAATATTGAAGCAGAGGCACCCAGTTTGCTCCTGCACAGCTCCAGCTTACACAGAGCCTTCATCCCTCTGCTTCTGGAACCAGGGCTGGGGCTTGGATTTCCCCCGTGCTCCCAGACCCACCCGGATCCCGTGTTCAGGGTGAGTGATGGAGCAGCTGAAGGTCTGGGCAAACATGGACTGTCTGATGGAGCACTGAGGCGGTGCCAGGAAGGTGCTCTGTGCGTGGCCATCCCCAACCTCCCGGGAGGTCCCAGGGGTTTGGGAGCTCAGTTGTTCCCATCAGGAAGTTCTTTTGGCTTTGGCTGTTGCAGGAGTATGAGCAGCTCTGCCTGTCCTGCCAGCATAATCTGTGTCCACGCTGGAGGTGTGAAATACACACTAAAATCCAAGTTAGTTTTAAAACTAAAAAAACCCTCTGTTTTCAACAAGCCGTTTTATGCACCACTTCATTCCTTTTGCTCCCAATTCTTTTGTTTCCCACCTTGAAAGTGCTCGTGAAGCATGCCTGGTAATTAATAAGATGGTAGCAGCCTTGGGGGGGTGGAAAACAAGAGCGTTAATTCTTTTTAAGGCAGTTTAAAAAAAAATATTTCAAATGTTTTCCCAATGGTAGTTGGGATTTTACCTTCTAAAATTGCATGAAAAACCAAATACTGTTCTGTGATGATACTAAACTGTATAATGTGTAAGGTCACAAGGTTCAAGGAAACATGCTTTCCTGGAGGAGATAGAAGTGTTTATCTAGTCAAGTGAGTCATTTTCCTAGAGAAACAAGTTTTCTAACAACTGTAGAAAATTAATTTTCAGTAGGGAATAGCGAACCTTTAATCTCAGCTTCCCTGTTCAGTGGTAAGAAAATCTTCAGTAGAAAATGACTGGTATCTGTCTCCCCCACGATGGCAACATTTCAGATGAACACTGGGTTTCTGAGTGTTTTTCTGAGCTCTGCCAGCATGGAAAATCCATCCCTGATTGGGATTTAGCGGTGAGCAGTCAGGGCAGCTTCTTGCTTGAAAGCAGCAAGCTTTCATGTGTTTACAGCTTTGGTTTTTTGGCAATAAATGTTTGTATTACCTGTGATCAAGGAGCCTTGAAGGGCATTACAGAGGCGAGTCATGAATACAACTTCATTTCTTCCCAGGTCTCTGGGAAGCTGATGTAGGTAACCTGATTTATTTGTATTTTAAACTAGAAGAGAATTCCATCATTTCTGGGGGTTTTAGACAAAAAAGTTTGTTGTTATAATTTTTTGTTTGAAAGGAACAACAAAAAATTCCGAATAATGGTTGCTTTTTCAAAATGGATTAAAGCTGGTTGATAAGAACCAACTCTCCCAATACTGGGCTGGGCAAGTCCCAAGACTCTCCCGAGACTGGGCTGGGTGATGAGTTGTGCTGTGCTTGAAGTTGCCTGAGCCGATTTCATAGAATCACAGAGTGGTTTGGGTTGGAAGGGACCTTAGATATCCTCTAGTTCCACCCCCTGCCATGGGCAGGAACACCTCCCACTAGACCAGGTTGCAAACTGGGAAGTCCTGCACAAGGACTGACCCATGCAGGGACTGCTCTTGCCTTGGGCTGCAGAATTAAGCCTGTTTCTTTTGCTGAGCTGCATTACACAGTTCCCGTTCAGCTCGCTGATTCAGTGCAGCCATCCCAAATGAAAATGGGATTTGATGTCCTCTTAAGCAAAATTCATGTATGTAGAAAGGAATTATTAAGGCAGAAATTAAATTCCACTTACTCTGGGTTTTCCAGGCGTGCCTGGAGCTGTTCTGCTGGTGAAGATGTGCTGCTGCACTGTGCTTTTGCTTCAGCCTTTCCCGGAGTTGTCCCCGGCTCTGCCGTTTGATTCCTCGCCCACTGGAACTGTCGGCCCTGTTTGACAGGTCCGTGCAGCCAACACAAACGAAGGATGATTCATTCACAAAACATTCCCGAGTGAGGAGCTGGACTGTAGCTCTGCTCTGGTTTTACCCTGGTTCAACTGACCAGGCAGGGAAGAAGTTGCTCCTCGGGACATGGTGGGGATAAGCAGTCCCAGCTCACTTTGCAGTGAAATTTTTCTCCCATCTTGCCCTGCTTTTGGTTTCAGGTGGGGAACTGTCAATGCACATTAAATAAACTGCTGGGAGAGGCTCATAGCATCAAGGATTTCTGCCAAGTTGGCCTGGTATGTCCCAAACCATGGGGCATCCCAGTGTGATGAGTCCCAAGCGCTCAGACCTGTCTTGCCTCAGAGGGGGACCCAACACCTTTCCCAGCAGCTGTCGAGTTCTCAGCTGCGTAGAGGACTTTATAAAATGAGAGATGGCTTTGCCAAACTCATTCTCTTCTGATAAACTAATAAAAGAATATCCTGTATTGGAAAATCCAGTACAGATTATCCTCCCTTCCCCTTGGTTTCACTTGGATTTATGGCAGTTGGGGTATCCTATTGCCTTAAGGAGGAGATATTTGCCACTGATGTCCAGAGCTGAGGGACCTGGAAATTTGGAGGTTACATGCTCTCTATATATTTCTAAAGTTTCATTTCAGGGTTTGTAGAATGAATTTAGATCTGCACAGACATTTGTTCTGCTTTTGGAAGAGGGGTGGGGAGAAGCAAGAGAGGTTTGTTGTCCAGATACTCCCATAGCTGAACAATCTCACTTGTACAGTGGGATTTTTGGCAGCTTCCTGTGTCTCTCGGTGTCTCCAAGGCTCTGATATGTATCCACAGTGTCATTCATGCCGGTAGACTGCAGCAGGATATTGACATTTGTTTACTACCTTTTACCAGAGAAAGTTAATTCCTTAAAGAATAAAGGAGTGTTTTGGATGTTACCCTTCCCCAGGGTTGCAGCAGGGAGGATTTACACTGCAGTGGATGTGAGGGTGCTCTGAGAATGCCAACACTGGTAATGTTTAGAGTCATAAAATTCTGGCTATTGGACCAGCTCCTAATTACTTCGATCTCTCTTAGTCTTACTAGAAGTTGGACAGACCATACTGAAACAAGACAGTTGCATTTGCATTAATCTCCATACGTAGGTCAGTGGGGTTTTTTCTTTTTTTTTTTTTTAACCATAGAAAAAGATGGGAAAATTAATTTTCCACTTGGAGCTTTTAATGAAGGGCATTACTGTACATATGGTTTGTTGTACCATATCCCCCTCCTGCGTGATGCTCCAAGTGGGTGTCAGTGGATTCAGCTCAGCAGGGCAGGTCTGGGGTGCTCTTAGGATAGAAAATACTTATAAATCCCACATGGACTTTGCCCTGGATTGGTGTCTTAAGAGATACTATCAAGTGAAAATAAATAAAACCAATAGCAATTAAATTTTCATGATTCTTTGATTCTTCAAGTTGTATTCTTTCCACAATAAGTGGTAGCAAGGTGTTCCTTGCCGGTGTGGGAATGGAAGTTGCACCATTCGTTCATCAGCAAGTTGATCTCTGTTGCTGTTCCTGGAAAGTCAGTATCTCAAAAATACACTCTCAGTGTCAGCAAAATGCTGTGCTGCTGAAAGCTGCCAGATTATATTCTCTCTTTCTCCTTTCTGATGAGCTGATCAATAAAGGAGGCATTTCCATAACATGGTATTTACTCCTTCTCCAGTCTAAATATAATATTTATAGTTGTAAATATTCTTCACAGCTGGTAGCTGGTTTCTCTCTCCTGCTTTCATGGTGAGTTTACAGCACGTTGCTGTCGCCAGGCTCAATCCTACATGTTTTTTGGCTGCCTCAGAAAAAAAAAAAAGAAAAGGCAACTTCTTTGAAGTCTCGTGCACTGTTTATGCACGAGATGGGTGTTTCTTTTGGGGTGAGTTCTTAACATGACCTTCCTGGTGCTCAGCTGCATGTGCTGAGTGTGAGTATCCAGGGTTTGAGAGTCCCAATCAAACATCCCACTGCTCTGCTTAATCAACCTGTACATGGATTTCTTTAACCTCATGTACTCGAGCCATTTCGTGGGAGCCTGAACCAAGTGGGAAATGGGAAATAACCTGCAGCTTGTGGGGGAATAAAATTACTGGAATTTGGAGAAAGATGGAAGAAGTTGGGTGTTTGGCTTTGGTGAGCTCTAGGGAGGGCTGAGAATCTTTGAATTTCTTCTTCAATTCTCAGTCAAATATTCTTCTCATTTGTTAGTCCTAGTTAAATCATTTATAGTGCAAGAATTATTAGAGAGACATATACATAAAATGTAGATTCTCCCAGCCCTGTCAACTTAACAGACTTATTAGCATTTTCATATCATCTTTCCAATTAGTAAATGCTTTTTTGTTGTTGTTGATGTTCAACTTGCAAGTAAAAGAGAAAGCTACCTTGGATTAGATTTACACCATGTCATACTCTGATGAAAGCACTGATTAGCACGAGTCATTTGATGTCGTTCCCCCTGTGCTGCTCCCCCCGAGCTGTCAGCTTTCATCAGGAGCAGGAAATGCATGTTTGCAAAGTATAACTGTTATTAGCAGAACTCAAACCATGGGAAGATTGGGGTTTTTCACTCGCAGATGTGTTAGAGGAGCAGGGAAGTGTGTGGGCAAGTGAGCTGTTTGGTTTCGCTCATCTCTCTCCCCTGCATTTGCAGTTATGGTGTTGTTGAATGACTTAGCACAAGTTCTCCCACCTCTGTGAAAAACAAGTATTTGTGATAATGGGTTTTTTGTTGTTGTTGTCGACTGGTACATCAGGTCCTCTGTTAGCAAACCAGTTAAATGGTGAGTCACTGCAGGGAGTAGGAGTGATTGCAGCACGCAAAAAAAACACAGCGTAGGAAACCTTGGATTAATATAAGCAGAGAAACTATCAATAGAAATGCTGACCACTGGTGTTCCCCAGAGCAGAACAATCTGGCTTCAAGGAGGAGAAAATAGATTGATGTTGTTATGAGCAGTGACATCTTAGGGGTTTTTGTAGACATTTCTGTCTGGCCTTTGGAAAGGAGATGGCAGCACCGTTGCTCCGGATGAGGGGCCAAAGAGCTGGTGAGAGGCTGCTGGAACTGTCCCCACACGGTGTGCATCACCCAGGAGTGGGTCTGCGGTCCCTTGGAAAGGCAGGAGACTTCCCAGAGTGGGATCCTGGCTAACTCAAGGCTCCAGGATGTGAGCAGGAACTTGCTGCTTGAGCTCCTGGAGCGCCCCTGTGCCAGTCGTTTCCTTGGGAGGAGAAGGAGCGTGCACTGTTCCTGCCAGAGCCTCAGGAAACATCTTCTGCTGCTTTTCACATCGGCCAGCAAGTGTCTGTTAAAAAGAAAAAGAAAAAAAAAAAGTAGTTTTGAATGTATTTATTTGGAGTATTTGCAAAAGTTCAAGGCTTGGACTAAATTGGTTTTGCTGGTTCTGTTAGCTGATAGAAGAAAGTGAAGTTATGTAATGAACATGGTCTTTTTAATGGCAACATAAATGTTTGCTAATTACCATATGGAGATGAAGGTCATATTAATTACAAAACAGTTCTTGCAATGCTACCAAGCAACCATCCTTTTAATTTTTTTTTTTATGGGATTAATTAGAGATAATATGCATTCAGGACTGACAGCTTTTCTTCATAATGTTTTCCAGGAAAACATATACGGCTCTATTTGGACCTAATTGAGTGCTGTGTGCCCTGCACATCTGTGCTGGGTGGGGGGGTCGACGTCTCAGCTGCACTTTGGCCAAAAAGGGCAGTCACAGCAAAAACAGCAACCAAACAGCAGTGTCGGAGCAGCTTTGGCCTTCTGAGGCATGAATTTAAAACACAGATGAGAGCTTGTGCCAAGAGGATTCTTGGGAGCATTGGGTCTGTTCTCATTAAAGGCTGAGGGTTAACTCCTGTGCTGGCAGAGTAAATACTGGAGTGGGACGGGCAGGATAAACCTGCTGCTGCTCAGGCTGGACATGCCTGGGGCTCTCTCTTCTGCTGCATCACCGGAGACCTGGCGTGGGATGCAGAGCTTTCCTCTGGGGCTGGGCTCTTCCCTTCCCCTGTTTCTGCGCTGGAGACACAATTTAAGTTAAAATGGGCAAGATGTGCATGGCCAAAGCCTTCCTCCTCCTGTGTGTGCTCCTTAGGCCCTCAGTCCATGGACATGGTGTTCAAGTGGCCAGTGCACAGCCTGGGCAGCACGGCAGGGCAGGTGGTTTACAGGACCATGCAAGGATATGAGCTTAGGCACTGCTGATGGGCACGAGTAGGCTGGTTCCTCCAGTGTGGAGTGGGAATGGCTGATGGCAGTGTGGAGCTGTTTGGGCCCTTGGTCTTATTAAACCTCATGAGATTCCCAAGGGCCACTTCTTGATCTTGTCCAGGTCTATCTGGATGGGCCCATCTTCCAGGTGTGTCACTGCACCCTCAGCTTGGTGTCACCTACAAACCTGCTGAGGGTGCCCTTGATCCCTTTGTCTGTGTCACTCATGGAGGTATTAAACAACAGTGGTCACAATACAGACCCTTGAGGGACACCACTGGTCACTGGTTACTGATGGCTATCAGGACTCCGAGCTGCTGACCATGATGCTCTGGATGGGACCATCCAACCAATTCCTAATCCACCTAATGGCCCACCCACTGAATCCATCTCTCTCCACCTTGGAGAGAAGGATGTTCTGGGGGACTGTGTCCAAGGCTTTACAGAAGTCCAGATGAATGTCATCTGTAGACCTTGCCTTGTCCCTTGTTACTCCATCAGAGAAGGTCAGGCAGGACATGCCCTTGGTGAAGCTGTGCTGGCTGTTCCAAGTCACCTCCCTATTCTCTGTGTGCCTTAGCACAGCTTTTAGGAGGGTCTGCTCCATGATATTCCCAGGCACAGAGGTGAGGCTTTCAGCTTGGTAGTTCCCAGGATTGTCCTTGCTTCCCTTCTTAAAGGTGGGTGTAATGTTTCCCTCCTTCCATTCACCCAGGACTTCCCTTGACTGCCAGGACCTTTTGAATGTCTTGGAGAGTGGGTCAGCAGCAATATTAGCCAGTTCCTTCAGGACTCTGGACTGCATTTTGTTAGGTCTTGCAGACTTGTTGACGTTCCAATTCCTCAGGTGAATCTGATCTTCACTTACAGTGAGAGGGGCTTTGCTCTCCCAGTCCTTATCCCATCACTTGAGCGGTGTGGGATCTGTGACCCTTCAAGCTGGTATTTGCTGTACTTGCCACTGAGGGAACTCTGAGCTGTGCAGGCAGCCTCCAGCCCCCTGCTGACCTCAGGCAAGTGAAAACTGGAGCAATGGAACAAGAACTGAAGGCTGCACCCTCTGGCATGCCGTGTGCTCATTATATTTGCTTGCGCGGGTGTGCGTTGGTGCCACGCTGCAGGTGAACTGAACCCAACTCCTGAAGGTTACAGCTCTTGTGCCCAGGCATTCTTTGACTGCTACTAAATGATCACTAGTGATTAGGATTTATTAATCAGGGTGGGTGTAAAGGGACAGCAAATCTGAAAGCAGTATCTTCTGTTCAGGGTCCCTTGGCCAGGGCTGTGCACACGAGCTCTGCGTGGCTGTGTCAGTTGGACGAGTCGTGTCGTTTCTGAGCAGCTTCTGTGCCCTCCTCCTGCCCAGCTTTGGGGGATCACCCTGAAGATAAAAGTCAAGAGGGAAAATAAGCCCTTGCCCATGTTTCACCGTACGCCAGGATTTCGGTTTTAGTCCAGACCTCTTTGCTGTGCAGTTTGAGATGTTTAACGTGTCACTCAAGTTGAACGCTGTGATGACAGCAATCAGATTCACTCGAGTACTTTTGTGCTGGCACAGTGCTCTCGTTCGGATACGTGTCAGCAGAGGGGATTTAAAAATACGGATGTGCTGCACTAACCCAGCTCAGAGGGATTGTGTGCACAGAGATGGGCAGTATCGTGAAACAATTACCGTTCAGATAGCCTGGAAAAGAGGAAGGAATACTAATGTCTGTGTTCTGATGACGTGTGTCTGAAGCACTGAAGGGTTTCAGACTCAGATGTTTGAAGGTATTTAGGAGTGTAAGCCCAGTTTATGGGACCAAGTCCTTGCATGCAGAAGTCTCTTTGGAGACTTGGAGAGCACGGTGAAGGTCGCAGGGTAAGGACTAGTAACAAGCCAGTGCTAGAAACTGAACCCAGAGTGCCTCAGTCATAATTGTTGTGGTGTTTTTCACCTTTAGCTTCCCTAACATGTAGGTGTTGCCTTTACTTTTGGAGCTCGTTGTTGTTCTTAAGGTATAGATAGTGAATTTAAGCTTGTTGGCCATTGGCTGGATTTTCTTTACTACCCTTCTGAGGTCTGATAGATGTTAAGGGTCCAGCCCTCTGAAAATCAGCATGAGCACAAACACTACCCTGTTTAGTTCCTCAGTGGTTCAGAGCAATGTGTGGAGCTTAATGTGTAAATGTGGCAGAGGGTTTTCTTTCAAGTAAAGAGAAAAAAGAAATCATGAAAATATAGCTGTGAACCTTTTTTAAAGAGAGCTTTTCTTTAACTAATTTATAAGGTCTTTCTAAAGGGGTTGTCTTTAAGACACTCTTTGGTCTTCTTTTAAAGTAATAATTTTCTTGATGAGAAAATTATTCTCCTACGTATTTTTGGTTAATATAATGTGATGTTGCTGATGAACCTGAAGGTGACCTTTAAAGGGAGGATACCCTGAGGGATCTGTACTGATGCTGGAGCTGGAGGAACTGGGTCATCACACAGATCTGCTGGTCACATACTGTTCTTGGGGACACTGTGAGGACTTTAGGGAAAAATACACACATGGGCATCACACCAGTCCTGAGCTGTGACCTGACCAAGCATGTCAGGAGGACACTCAAAACTGCAGAAGGCCACGGGCTATTTCTGATTTGTTTGGGACTTGCCTAAAAGGTGAAGCTGTTGCGATACAAACGAGGGACTGACATTGAGACACCACTTTTCTCCTCCCTTTTCCCCCGGTTTGGGCTGTCACTGATTTGACTTCTTGCATCTTAGATCCACGTGCTTTCTGATCAGGCTGCCTTGTGTGAGGACATGTGGCCGTGTGAGGAGGTGTTTGACAGCCATCCTGGTCTCTGGGTGGTTAAGCTCTGGATTGTCAAACCCTCTGGAGGCTGTTTTTAAGTTTGGTGCTTGGTACCTGCCATCTGCAGAGTGACAGGTGTGGTGTTTGCTCACCCCACCTGGGGCTGCAGTTCAGGCTTTGGGAACCTTTGTGTCCACCAGGGATGATGTGGCTGCGTGGAAGGTCAGGGTGGTTGTCCTAAAACGGGGACAGTGATGATCAGACCTGCTGCTGTCTGCTGGCTCAGAGCTGGTGCAGAGGACAAGGTCCTGTGTGCTGAGCCTCCAGGTGCATCTCAGGAGCTCTCCATGGAGCAGATGAGGCCAACAAATTCAACTGTGGAGGGTGAGACAGTTTAGCCCACTTTCAGGGTGTTTTTCTTCTTTTTGCTGGTTTGAAAAGACGCCTTTAATATCGCTCCAGTGATATTAAATGAATGGTTTACTGAACTGGGGACTAAAAAACACTTCAGCTTAGAAAAATTAATTCCTCTGAACTATAATCAGGTAGAAAATGAGAAGATTGTTAAACCTGTGTTTTCTTTGTGGCAAAGACAACATAATGGAAGTCTGGAGTGTGCAACTGAGCTAACAAGGTTTTAAAGAGCCAACAGGAATAGGTAGGAGGACAGCGTGTGTCTGACAGCTGAGTACAGGGGATGTGGTGACACAGGCACGGAGTGAAGTCGGCAGAGATACCGGCAAAGGGAGACTGGCGGCAAAAAATAGGCTGATGAGAGAGAACAAAGCACTACCTGTCGTGGGAATGATTGCTCGTCCCTTTTGATCACGGCGAGGAGGGAGGTTTGGTGAGCAGCGTTGAGACTGAGAGAGGCGAGGGAGGGGGGTGAGCGGCGGCAGCCTGGGCGTGGTGGAGGCATCCTTGGGCACCCTGGGCCCTGCCCAGGGCTGGGCTCAGCACCAGCTCCTCTGGGGAAGGACAGGAGGGGCTTTTCTCCTCAAACTCGGGGCAGAAACCCTGTAGGTCCCTGACTTCTTTCAGGCAGTGTCTCAGTCCCCCTGCCTGGCTGTTGGCTGGGGTTCAGCTGTGCCTCTGAGATCCCCAGTGATCATTTTAAGGGCTGAAATACGACGTGTGTAATCTGCTCAGCCTCTGCCCTGCCTTTAGTTCCCTTCCAGCCCTCTGGGTGACCAGGAGGACATGGAAGCTCTCAACTGACATGCTGCAGTAGGTTTTGACCTCGGGAAGGACAGAACAGGAATTGTAATGGGCAACATTTACTGTCTGGTGGGGTTTGAGGGGGAGGCTTTTGTGTGACATTGGATTTAGGCTCCAGTGATGGCAGAGCCTGGGCTCTGCCACGGAATGTTGTCCTGCTTGTTCATCATCCTCTGCAGTTGCTCTATCACGTCTCACGAGCAGCCCCCGAATTATTCATCGTGAGCACAGTGCTCTGACCAGGACATGCTGCTCAGCAAAGCCAGAATCACAAATGAGGGCTTTAATATGGAAGAGGCAGCAATGCCCCGTGCCTGTCCATCTTCCCATTGGAGGGGCAGCAGCTGGAAATAGGAAGAAAATTTTGCTGGTGGTTTCATGTTGAGCCTTTCCAGCCCACAGTGTGCTGTAGAGCTTTATTAACACTGTGTTTTTAATTTATTTTTGGGGGTTTTATTATTTTTTAGACTGCTTGTGTGGGCCAGCCCTGGCCACACAATGGTGTTTTGGGTGGCACACTGGTCTGCTTGTGCAGCAGCCCTGCTATCCATATGTACAGTCTGAGTCCTTGCTTTGGAACAACTGCTCCAAAGCCTTTTAATCAGCTTGGTTTCACTCAAGTGTACAAATCCTCCTCTCATTACACGTACAGCTCTCAAGTTTACAGGCAGGAACTTCTTGGACAGACTAATATTCCTTAGCCATCCTAGCGTGCAAATTTAAAATTTAATATCTTGCTGCAGGTCTCTTCACTTTTATGCAAATTCTAATGTAAGATTATGGTTTGTAGTTGTAAATTAGAAATTAAAGTAAGTTTTGCAGGGGAAGGATGTGTGGGAAGTGGCAATCTTAGTTTTATATTTTTTTAAATGAGGTAATCCTAATGGTTTGAGTACTGCAGAGATGCACACCCTCTAAAAAGGAGAAGACTTGAACAGCAAATGTGGTTTGAAAGGGCAGTTAGCTCCATAGCTGTTAATGAAGAAGTGGTTGCTACAAGACTGTTTCCCTCAATCTCCTGACTTCTCTGAATGCATTTGTAGGCAAACAATAGGTTAATTGTTCTGCTGTAGGAAAAAAAAAAATAAAATCCAGATGTGGCTCACTTTTGTTATTCTGTAAGCCCCGAGGCTGAGGGGGTGTGTGAGGACCTGCTGCCTGGGGGAGGCTCAGCTGTAACTGCTGGCTGGCATTGGTGGTTCCTGGGGGATAGCAGCTCCTGACACAGCTCTCGACCCTTAATTTCTATTAAGCAAATCTGTAGCCTCTGGGACCTACCAGGGTAGCTGTATCTGGCTGTTTTCCCACGTGTCCTGGACCTTTACATGGCATGGCCCATTTACATGACTTGGCCCATTCTAGCTGTGCTGGGAGCTGCTCCCCCTGTGCCACGGTGACAAATGTATGAAAATCAGGAACAGCACAGGGAAGGGAATGCGGAATCTGAATGAACTCACTTTGCTGCTGGAGTGCTGCTCACACTTGTTCAGCCAGAGCATTAGATGGGATGAAATTCTCTGAGCCCTCATATTCACACCACACAGGCTGCACTGAAGGATTGGTCTTCAAGACTGACCCTTAGTGGTCCAAAATTTGCCATGAGATAGATGAGAGGAGAAGGGGACAACTCAATAAAAGAGAATCCTTTTGTGTATAACCGAAGAGTTTCTGGACACTCTCAGTATTTAAATTTACTTTTTAGAAATCAATATCACTTTTAAATCACTTTTAAATATCACTTTTAAAGGGAGTGACGGGCTCTAGTGCTATAATATCTACACCCAACATACTTAAAAAAGCTAACATGAAAAGTGCTTCACAATAATGTTAATTGCATATGGATAAGATTTTGCAAAGCAATTTGGGTTCTGTCTCCCTCAGTGACTTTCAGTGGTGCCGAAGCTGTGGTGCTTCAAAGCAGCTTTTGAAAGTGGAGTTTCGAGGGTTGAGCCCTGTATGTGCTTTTGAAATTGCTCCTTAACTCTGAAATACTTGTATTTTTCTAGATTGCCTGTTGACAGGGTGTCTTTTCCCTTCCCATCGTGTCTCCACAGGAAATAATGTGATGGAACCCTCGGAGCTTGGGCGTGGGACTGTGCCTGGTCCCCAGGGATCAGCACGGCCTTGGCTCAGCCCCGCGGCTGTGGCAGCCCTGGCACACACAGCAGGGCTCCAAGAAATGCCTCCCTAGCCCTCAGTGCAAAGAGCTGAAGAAAAACACTGGTATTATGGGCTGTGCAGTTCATTTCTTTGCAAATCTGCAATGGCTGACATCTGTTTGCTTTTCTTTGTGGTTTTGGAAAAGAAGAGAGGATTTGGATCCAAAATAGCTCTAAGATGGCTTGACATGGAGTAGCATGAATAGGCTTGTTTTGTCTCCTCCTGTTATGAATCACTTTCCATATTAATTTCAGACTTCTAGTCGATGTGTATCTGGCCCTGCAGAGCTGCACACCACTTTGAGTCGTCCTGTTGTTCAAAAAAGAAATACCTCGTGTTTATTTGCTCCGTATCAGAAACCAGGGCCCCACGTGGAGGTTTGCAGAGGTGGGTTGGTGCAGAGCCCGAGCTGCCAGGGTGCAGTCCCGCCGGTTTGAAGGCTCTTGCATAGCTGGGGAATTTCAGGCGTGATCCCAGCCCTCCAGTCAGAAGTTTAGACAGACTAATTATCCCTATTGTGCCGTTTCTTCATCACCACCTCAGGTTTTGCTTTCTGTCACGTCTCTGCAGTCAGCCCGTGGAGTCGCCCGTGCTCTGTGTGGTCAGGGAGGTGCTCTCTGCTGTGGTGGGACAGTCCCATGTCCTGGCATTCAGAGCCTGCAGTTGCTTGCAGGATGACCAATTAGGCCTTTTTTTTCTCTTTTTTTTTTGGATTAAATATGGGTCAACTTGCAGTAAAGGTCCTTCCTTTCTCTTTTGCCAGATGTCATGGATTACTGCCTCTGAACGGCTTTCCCATGAAAAGCATAAATAAATACAAGTCCTCAAGCTCCTGGCGTGAAGTCAAGACCCCCTCCTCTGTTTTGTTGAGCTTTTTTTCCCCCTTTTTCTCAGACAGATTAATGTCTTGTCTTTATTGGCCTATTTTGGTCAGACATCAAAACCATCCATCCTTCTGTGTGTGTGTGTGCCTGGAGGAGATTGTGGCCGTTTTAGGGATGAAGAGAACAGCCGTGGGGTGGGAAGCTGAGCACCTGCCTATGGGGAGCAGCAGCTCTGGGGTTGTCCTTGGACACTTCTTCTGCCTTTTGTTTTGGTCTTAGGGTCAGATGATAGTGGGAGAGGGTTGTGTTTATGTACAGGCTGTGTTATATTGTACTGCTTGACGGGTGACCCGTGGGATGAGTTCCTCTTGTGTGGACAAGGTAACAGAGCGTCAGGGGCTGAATGGAGCAAATGGAGAGAAGGAATCTTTTCAGTGGATCTTTTCAGTGCCAATGACAACACACTCCTTGTTCTGTATTCCTGCATGGGTTTGACCCCACTGAGTTTACACTATACTGGTGGGGTTCTCCCTGTTGGCTGAGGGATAACAGGATGTAATCCACGGTATCAGCTCATTGACTTACAGTGTTTCGAGCCCTGTAATGTAAAACTCAGGAGTTAGCCCCCACACAAAGGTGTGATACCAGTTTAACAATCATCAAAATGGGAAGAAAGGAAGGAGAGGGCTTTGAATCTGTCACTGGGTTGTGTTTTCAAGTTCTTCTCTGATACTTAGAAATTGTTTTTATCAGAAGCTGGGAGTCCCAAGCCATGTGATTCCTGGAAGGGTAGATCAAAACGAGTAATGGGAGTAAAGGAAAAAATAGTTGTGGAAACCTTTGCAATGAAATCACAGGCAACACTAAATGAGTGTTCTGATTAAAGCTGGGAGGAGCTGTTTGTATTTCCTTACATTTCTCTGAGAATGTGGCTTCTCATCCGAGCACAGGCTCCTGCAGCCAGATTCAGTTTGCTGTTGTTGTGGCACCTTCACATAGGGAGTATCAGGCTGCCTTTCCAGGGCAAACTGCAAACCTGGGTGCTTTGCTGGCAATACCAGTCACCTGACGAGGGGCCAATAAATGAGGGGACTGGCACATGTATAAAAAGGGATATAGATGGGTTTGCTGTATGCCAGCACTCCTCCAAACTCTATCTGTGGCCACTGTTTTGTTCTCAGCTGACATCCCTGTGGTGCTGCTGTGCTGGCTCTGCTCCCCTCCCAATTCTTTTGTGATTTGTGAATGATTAAGATGGAGTCAGACAGAAAGCAGAGTTGGCACAGCCAGGCTGCTACCCTATTAGAAGGTCCAGATGTACTGAATCAGGGTTCCTTGTGGCTTCTGATGAGGAAGAAACAAAACAGGGCTCTAGTTAGGTTTAAAGGATTTGGTAAGCACACATGTGTCATGGGTCTAACTGCCTTTGATGGGTACCAGATGGCAAACAGAAAGGGGAGGATGGAACTGGGGGAGGCAGAAGGATGGAGAGGTCCTTTGTGAGCCTCTGTAGGGAAATGTCACGTGCCAGAGGTGCCTATATACATGTGTATATAGATGCTTGGATAGAGTTATATATGTCTATCTGTATAAAATCATCTTTCTACCCACTGAGTCACTGAGATGAAAGCCTGTTGCTTACCCTGCACCTCTCTTTGAAATGGTAAATCTCATTGCAGTGTGTCTCACAGCAATGTGTGGGTTTGCAGCCCCTTCATTTCCAGAGGAGGGTGGGACTCTGCAGCTTCAGCCCCGAGAGCCAGGTTTGGTAGGGATGCTGGCCTGGGTAACAGATCCTCACTGTCTGCACTGGAGTCATACCCAGTGCTGAATCTCAGCCTCAGAGGAATCAGCTGCTGTCACACAGACCTGGAGTGCAGGGATGCTGCCAGGGGCTGGCTTTGGGAGAAACAAACATTGGGTCAGTTCTTACTATTTTCAATTGTAATTGGTTTGTAAGTCACTGAATCCTTGGGCTGATGAGATTTTCTCTTAAAAAAAAATTACATTTGTATATAATGAGTCAGGAAAGAGAAGACAGCCCAGTGATTTATTTGTGTGCAGTGGTTTAAACACTGTGAGTTTTCTCAATCAGTCCTAAAAGAGCCAAGCACACTGGAAACAGTTGAAAGGATTATGTATGGCAAAAGGGCTGGAAGAGATCTTCATTGACATGGCACCGTTTTCCAATTTGCAACCTGTAGGATGCTGCAGCTCTAACCAGGAGCTTCTGTCGCTGAGATAATTTGGAAAAGAGTGAGATATTAGGATTAAAAATCCAGGCTAAATGCCTCATTAGTGTAAACCAGCATAGCAGTTTGGCTTCCAGGGAAACTTATAGATTTATATACCACCTTCAGGTCTGACATGGTGTGTTTTCCACTCTTGTGTTGTAATTCAGTACAGCTTGTACAATAATGTAGATGAACTGCTGGCAGGGAAATGGAGTAGATAAATCTTTTATGAGCGAGTCCAGTGTCCCTGGGCTGGCTCAGCCCTCTGGGGAGCTGCACAGGAGCTGGGCTGGCTCTGGCTGTGCTCTGGTGTCTGCAATGGATAAAGAGGCTGGAGCATCACGGCTGGTACCTGTGACAGGGTCCCTGAAGTCTCCATCTCCTGGGGTGGCCACTGCTCAACCTGGAGTTGTCCCACATATATGGGACAAACACATCCTATGTATATGTGTGTGTATATATATATATATATATATGTATACCACTTGCAGTGATAAAAAAGCCCAGAGCATTTTCCTTTTTTCCGCAGGAGCAGGGAAGGTGTTATGTGCAGAACTGGAAAAATGTTTTGCCAAAACCTATTTGATTAAAACCAAACCCAAATATTTGTTATAAAATAAATGTTTGGGAAAAAAAGTGTCGATTCCAATATAATTTCCATGGAGAAACATTTTTGGAAGTGAAAATATGTAGATCTGGAAAATGTCAGAATTTAACTGGAGAGGTTTGAAGGGTAGTTTTATGTGTGTGCCTTTCTCACATATTTTTGTTTTTGCATTTCTTAGTATATTGAGTGATCATGTTATTGAGCCAGCATAATACGGTGTGATTTGATACGTAGCTAATGCATTTATTTACATTTCTAAAATATGTGTATTTAGATACACGATTATTTGTTGAATCATTAAGGGTGACTGCTATTTAGTATGGTGTGAACCCCCTGCTTTCCTACATCAAAGTGTTTCATTACCAAAGACTAAAATTTGATATTTTTGGTATGTCTGAAGTTGAGCTAAGCATGATTGGAATCATGACGAGTAGTGAGGGTTAGAAGGGTCTGCGATCCAACTGGGAGTTGGGCTGGAGGTCCTTTTCCACAACCCTCTCCTCAAAGAAGGTCAACGTGGAGTTTAGATCAGCTTGCTCAGGATCATACCCCACTGAGTTTTGAACACATCCAAGGGTGCCAATTCCTTGGCCTGCCAGTGTTGGATCACTGTCACAGTGAAAGTTTTCTTATATTGCAGTGTCTCACGCTGCACCCTGCTTGTCCTTGCTCCTCTGGAGCCTCTCTCCATCCGCTCCACTCCCTGCATTAGGGGGCTGAAGGCTGCAGGAAGGTCCCCTCAGACCCCTCTCCTCTTGAACAAACACGTCTCCCTCAGACACTCCTCCTCCATCGTGTGTTCCCGCCCCGGGGCTGCAGCTGATGCTGGAATATCTGCCTGCCATTGATCCGGCTGGACTGGATACTGGTGCTAATGAGGACTCATTGGCACAGGGTTCAGCCTGGGTGGCTGCTCAGGTACACGCCAGTGTATGCCCTCCTTGTGCTCTCAGCTCCATCTCCACAGCCTCTGCTGCTGCCAGAGCTGCCTGACTGAAGCTGCTTTGGATCTGTTCATCCTCGTTGTTCTCATGCTTCCAGCGTGGAACACAGACGTGGCCTTTCTGCGGGCGTGGGGGATGCTCTCCCTGCAATGCAAATCACAGATATTTTCATCTAGACAAAAAAAAAAAAAGTTTCAATTAATAATAAACAGCAGCTGTCATGGAGGAATTTAAAATAATAGAGTTGCTCAACTCATATGGTGTGGTGCATCATGCAGACAGTATTTGGGGCAAAAAGAAAACATTCTGCACAGAATTTGAAGAACTTGTGTTTAATGACATTTACTGAAACTGAACCCAGCATTTGCACTGGGGCTGTTCTGTGCTGGAGGAGTCTAGGGAGACATGCTGCTGTTCACCCTCTACAACTGGCACTCTTCCAACCTTTGAGGCATCTTCCAGGTGAGGATTTGCAGGCTTTGCCTCCAGACCTATGTTAAGCTTGGCTTCAATTCCCAGCCAGCCCAGAAGTCGCACGGTGAGCCCCTGTTTGGGGTCTCTGCACACTCACAGAATCCCAGAATGTGCTCAGTTGGAAGGGACTCCCAAGGATCCTGGAGTCCAACCCTCAGCCCTGCACAGGCCCAGCCCCAAGAGTCCCCCCCTGTGCCCCAGAGGATCATCCAAACCCTCCTGCAGCTCTGGCAGCCTTGGGGCTGTGCCCACTGCCCTGGGGAGCCTGTTCAGTGCCAACCACCCTCTGGGGGAAGAACCTTTTGCTGAGATCCACCCTGAGCCTGCCCTGACACAGCTCCAGCCATTCCCTGGGGGCTGTCCCTGGTCCCCCCAGAGCAGAGCTCAGTCCTGCCCCTCCTCTGCCCCTGCCCAGGCAGTTGGAACTGCAGGGAGGTCTCCCCTCAGTCTCCTCTGCTCCAGCTGAACACACCAAGTGCCCTCAGTGTCCTCACACGGCTTCAAATCCAGGCCCTTCCCCATCCTCGTGGCCTCCTTTGGACACTCTCCAATGGCTCAATCTCTCCTTCCATTGTGTCCCCCCAAACTGCCCCAATGTTGAGGTGAGGCTGCCCCAGGGCAGAGCAGAGCGGGACAATCCCCTCTCACAGCCAGTTTGTTGCCACCCCTGGCCTGCTGGTTGGCAGAGCCGCTCCCTGCCCTGGCAGTGTGTGCCGAGCCTGGCGCAGTGCCAGAGTTCACTCCAAACATTCCATGAACGTGGAAAGGGGGAAGAACACCCGCTCCTGCTGCGGTGCAGCTCCCTGGGATGGATGGCTTAGTGCATCCTCCTGAGTGTTGTGCCAGCAGATGCAAGGATGTAAGCAGATCTAACACGGGCAGCTGAAACGAGGGAACAAAGGACGCTGGTGTGCATGAGCCTTGGGAATACTTGGCTCATCCTGCCATCAGCAGGCTAAATATTTGTAATTTCTATCATAAAAAATTCACCAGCTCAGAAGTCAATAGAGGGGAAGTAGTAAACATGACATGACATTGCTTTTCTAGCATTGCTGAGAACAAGATACCTCTTCTTTCAAACAAAAGCCAGACGTTGCTGCCTGGATGGACTTGAATACTTTTAGGATCTTGTCAGAAAAATGTCTGCCCCAATTCAGTCATTTGGAAGAGGATCCCAGGTCTCTTTAGAGTAATGAGGCTTGAATGTAATCTTGAGCAGAGTGATTTAAAGTGCAAGGGATGTTTCTTTACCCTGCCTATTTATAGGGCAATGCATTTTTAATATTGAATTATCCAAAAGTCGGTTCAGGAAGGATATACGATCAAAGGAAGGAAATAGGTCATAACTTCTCACAAGGGACTGCATGAAACCTTCAGTCATCTTAAATTCCCCATCCAGTCCACTTCCCTGAATATCAGATGGTGCCAAAACAGGGGCTTGTTTTGGTGTTTCTCTTGTGGTGGTTTGGCGTGGCAGCAGCAGCATATGCTGAACATCTCAGCTGGGGTCCTGGGGGCCAGAAAGGTGAAAGTGTGCCCCATGGTGAAAACAGATGGGCTGGTTTATCCGTACCTGTGGGAATAAGGCATGTGCCATTGCTGTAGAGGAGGAGCAATTGCTACCCCCTGAGTTACTGGAAACTTCTCTGGCTCTGTCGCTGAGGTCCCAAAGCCCTTATAGCTTCAATGAGAAATGAAATTATCTCTCTTATTTATATCCAGTAATAATTGCTTCTTCTAATTGCCCTAGTTTGTGGGTTTCTTCCCAGCAGGTTAGACTGAAATTTCAATTTCAGTTTGATTTGCATAATCACTTGAGCCTCTCTCCTTTCCTCCCTTCCTTCACTTGACATCGTGGACTTGCTTGTCCTCCTTTGGGACCAGATGTGGCCCTGCAGGTGTATGTCATGGGGGGAAGTGGGTTAAACTCTATCAAGTCTGTCTTTCAGTGCCACCTCTGAAGTTCTGTTTGTGTTGTCAAACCCTCCTGGCATTTCTCAGCAGCTCACGGTGGCCAGGCTGAAAGTGTGGGTGATCAGGTGTCATGTCATCTTTTAACCTCTTTTTTGGCTTTGTAGGTGGCAAGGTAACTTCTGAAGTAGATTTCCAGGGCTAGAGGAGAGGTTCTGGTCCAGGGCTGTGGGGGCAGCCTCCCAGCTGCAACCCCTCATGCTACCCCTCTGACAGCAACTTCCCCAGGTTTGGCAGGGAAAGGAGAGCATCCCAGTGGCTCCTTGTCTGTCCATGCAGGATTTGCCCTTAATGCTCCTGTTACAGTGTCATGGCACACAGAAGAGGAGCAATGGCACATCCCCCTGTCCTGATGGGATTGGCCTTCCTGGATGCCCCCTCCTTCAGTCAGGGGTGTCTCAGTGCAGCTGGGGCTCCAGGGCCAGAGGATGGGGACAGGGCTCACAGACACACTGGTGTGGGGTGTGTGTTGCAGCACTTCCCCCACTGGTGGTTCATGCCCTGCCATGGGCACAGATTGGGTTTGTGGCGACTCCCTGACACTCACAAACAAAATTTGGGCCAGAATGTGAAGCTGCCTTGAAGACAAAAGCCCTCCCTGTTCGTAGATCACACCTTGTTGTCTAACAGATTTCTTTGGGAAAAGAGCCTATTTTTCTCACTTTTGTACCAATCTTTAAGGTGTGAAGATCCTTTAGTCAAGCTGGAGAGAAAGGTGTCTGGTGAACAGGCTTGGTTGATCCAGGGTTTATTTTCAAACCCCATCACAAATTTTCTTCTTGCCCGTGTTTCTCAGCTCACAGAGTGTGATCTGCACAAATTTTTGGAAGGAGCTGGTTGTTTTCCTAATTACAGCAAACAGGTGCTGATCATCGAAGCCACTTGAATTCCTGGGGTGGTTTACAAAGTTTACTGGAGTCTGTTGGAGTGTAGGGTGAGGATGGGTGTTTGCATTTCCAGGAACCCAAACAGCTTCCAAATGGGACATCGTTCATGTGGAAATTAAAATCTACTGAGCAGAGGGAGAAGGATGTTGCTCCTCAGTAACCACTGCCTGTGTGTGCTTTGCCTTGAGCTTGGGGGAAGGTGGGGATGGGGAACTGGGGTCAAATGTAAGGTTTTGTTATTAACTGAACATCTGAGCACACAGGCATCCATTTCCATTTTTTTATGGATTTGGGTTTATTACTGGTTACTTTTTTTTTAGCGCTTTCTCTAGCCCTGTGGGTCTTAGATGTGCTTCTGTGTTCCAGTACTGAGAAAGCAAAAGGACTGTTAGATATAAAAATAAACTGCAGGGAAGAGGTTATGTGTGGGTGTCCATATATGTATATATAGATAATACATATATATATTGCTTTTCAATTTCTGGTATGTTGGTATGTTTTATTTATATATGTAAATAAAGAAAGGCACCTGTGTGTCTGTTCACATATCTAAAATGTGGGCAGCTCTTCTGCCAGGTGAATGTGACAGTCACCCTCTCACAAGACCATCTTATAAAAATCCAAACACTGGAAATTAAAATACCCAGGAAACCTTTTTGTTGCTGAGGTGACTCTTGGGCCTGGGTTTTAAATCCTTTGCTCTTCCAAACCCCTTTGGAGAGGAAGGGGGTCCCCTGTCTTGTGCTGTGGCCCTTAGTGTTGTAGTGGTGGGTGTATTTATGGAGGGAAACTAAGTGGCTTCACTGAGCAGCCTGGGCAGTGTAAGGGAGCTGTAAAACCTTTGAATGACTAAACAGGAAGGATCCTTGCTGCCAGTAGCTGATGCTACCATAACCCCACCTCTAAAGACAGAAGAAATCCCCATCTGGGGCATTTGGAGCATGATAAAGCTCAGGTTTACATACCCCAGTGTTTGCCAGGATTAGATTTGACATCCTTTTTCTACCACTGGCAGTAATTAGGACTCTGATAAATGTTTGCCAGTGGCACTGGCATGGGCAGATGGCCATTGCCTATTCCATTTTGGAGATGGTGAGGAGAACGGTAAGAGAACAAATAAAAATAATCAGTTGAGCTGCAAGAATTGTCTCTGAGCCAGGCTGGGCTGCTCTTGGAGCCTGGCAGTATTTTGTCCTAAGTGATGATTGGATGTTGGCTCCCTCATTGGCTTAAACATCAGATTTGTTCCAAAGGGAACACATTTTTTTTGAAACAGCAGAGTTGTGATGCTCTCTGGGAAGGCCAGGATGTGTCTGGCATGGCCCCACAGGAGGAGGTGGGACAGTTTAGCTCGTGTGGATGTGGAGGAAAGGCAGCACGGCCATACAGACAGCACATGAGGTACATGAACCAGTGGGATCTGTCTTGGTTGGGAAACCAAGGAAATGGTGGTGAGTTTAAGGTACCATTTTGGACAACTGAAACACATTAAAATGATCCTTTGGTAAAATTGCAATTCTGTGTCCCATCTCCCTCCCCTCCTTCCAGCATCCACATCTCCCCATCTTGTGCTGAGCAGGAGCCTTGGGTGGCTGCCCTCAGCTTCAGGAGCAACATGAGCCCATGGCTCTGCCTTGGTAGCAAAGCTCCTCTGCCAGCTGCAGTGATGTCCCTTGATGTTGCCAGAGTAATAACAAGGAATTAAATACAGTCGTGTTCATTTCAAATTCCATTTCAAATACAAATAGGTAAACCCTTTTATTAAATGCAAAAGAGCCAGGGCAAAAAAGGAAGTTCAGTGAACGTTTTTTGTTTTAAATCTTCTGAGAAACACTACAAAGGGCACCAAGTAAAACAAGGCCAAGTAACAAGAGAGGAGCTCTTGCTGTCTTTTGATTCAGAAGCACACAGGCATGTTTACTCCTGGGCTTGCTCCTGGGATGGGAACCCATGTGTCCTGAGCAAAGGGAGGAAGGGGCACAGCTGAAATTGCCCAACACTGCTGGTCACCTACTGAGTCACCTCAGGCAACTCGTTTTAATCTTTCTGGCCTTCTGGAGCACAATAAAATAGTATCTGCTGTGATAATGTGGGTGCACATCTGCCCCGTGGCCTCCCACGGAGAGGAAGAGCTGCCGTGCTCTTTGGAATTGGCCTTTAATACCTCTAACAGTGCAGGTCCACGCTTGGCTGCACCTGTAATTATTGATACTGGTATTGACCTGTTTGTCTAACAGCTGACCCCAAACCTATTAATGCAAAGAGAAAGAATCCTATTGACTTTGTTGGCCTCGAGAGCAGCCCCCGTGTCCTCTCCTCTGCCAGCAGGTGCTCATGGCTGCAAATGGCCTTGGCCACAAAACCTGCCATGGCTTTGGGAGGGGAGAGGGTGGATTTATGTGTTGTGGTGGTGGCTCTGGGTGGCCATCACAGGACAGGTCGGGGGAGGGTAACAGTCTTCAGCTGCAGGAATTGCTGTGGAGAGAAGGGGACAGGTGAGGAGTTATAATTTGGCACAAATTTGCTGTAAGCTGGGTTACACCTGGATCTGGGGAAAGCTTTGGGAATGTTTGGTTTGTGCGTTGCTTCACGGACTGGCACACAGGGAGCGGTTTCCTGAGTTCCTCTCCTGTGAGGAAAGGCTGAGGGAATTGGGATTGTTCAGCCTGCAGAAGAGAAGGCTTTGTGGTGACCTAGTTGTGCCTTTTAGTACCTGAAGGCTGCCAATGAGAAAAATGGGGAGACCATTTACAAGGGCCTGGAGTGACAAAAAGGGGAAATGGCTTCTCATTGCCAGAGGGCAGGGTTAGATGGGATATTGAGAAGGAATCCTTCCCTGTGCGGGTGAGCAGGCCCTGGCACAGGTTGCCCAGAGAAGCTGTGGCTGCCCCTGGATCCCTGGAAGTGTCCAAGGCCAGGTTGGACAGGCCTTGGAGCAACCTGGGCTGGTGGAAGGTGTCCCTGCCCATGGCAGGGGTGGAATGAGATGAGCTTTACAGTCCCTCCCAACCCAATCCATCCCGTGGTCTATGATTGATTGATTCCCTGTGTGCAATGTGCCACCTGAGCAGATTCCACTTCAGCAGTCAGCAAAATTGGTTCCTCTCAGAGCAGCTGCCTCCTGTTTTGTCAAGGTGGGGAAAAAAGAAATGTTCACCTGGGAGACAAAAATATGTGTTTGCCTGAGAACGTGATGGTTGTGAGGGAGGAGGGGAAGGGTTAAGCTGGCTGTGCACAGCCCTTGCAAAATCAGCCCCAGCCAGCTCAGCCTTGCCAGCACAGAGAGCTCTGTGGAGCCCAAACCGCGTTATCGGATCCGGCAAGGCCTCCAGAACCGCGACTCGGTCACAGCATCTCGTGTTCCCTCAGAGTTCTCGGCGACAGTAGCAGGGGAGCCAGCGGGTTTCTTCCTTTGTTTGGCATCCAGGCACAGTGGTGGGGGGATTGCTGCCATGTGTAGCGTGGAGCTGAGCCCAAATGTGGCTCTGAGATACTGCTTGATGATGCAGAGGAAGAGTCTAAAGGCTGATTTAGTAAAACAGCAAAACCTTGTGAGAGTTGCTGATAAACAGTTTGGGATTTGGCTGCGACTGAGAGGAGTGTTAAGAATAAAGCTGTCGGAGTAAAGCCTCTGGGCTGGTGGTTTTAGAAGTGTCTCTTTGTTTTGAACTGTCCAGTTTGAGCACTGGTGGTTCAACTCAAATCTCACAGAGCTGTTGCTCAAAATTTTCCAACTCTGAGGGTTTTAAAGGGCTATTCAAGTTGAGCTCCCCTCCTCCCACCACGATTTTGGAAGATCATGACAGAGGCTGCTCAATTAATATGTAATTTAGTTTTCCTCATCTGAGATCTGGTCCTGTTTATTCGTGTTGTTGGTGTTATTCCCAGAAATAGTCTCATGGCATTTGCTGAATTCTTAATATCTGAATTTACTCTGAGATCAAGTTGTTTGAAAGCCTGGGTGGCTGCAGGACAGGCCAGCAGTTCCTGGTTAGCTTTTTGAACACGATCCTTCAACTCCAGCTTTTGCTGGACTCACAGATTTTTGCTGGAGTGCATTGTTAGAGAAAGGGCTGTTTGGGTTACAACGTCAAGAAAATTAATTTGTGTGTTCAGAAAATATTTGAAAACCAGATGTCACAGCCATGGATGTGCTGATTATTGGAATTAGGGAAGAAAATATATAACCTCCAAATCCATCTGACTAATTTCCTGGGTCTTTTGTCCCAGGAAGAATCCTACATCTCAGACCTCGAGGAGTAAATGAAATTATTGATGTATTTCTGATAATTGATCCCACCCTCTCTGCTTTGGCCTTTCAGGTACATTCAATATTGCATCCAAATTATGATTTAATTAGGAGATCAGGGGCAAGTATATATCTGGGTCTCTAAAACTATTAGCCAGGCTAAGCAAAGCACACTGTAGTAGGTAAGTTTTAACTATCCCCTGATGACATTTTAAGCCCAAGTTAACTGCAAGTGCTTCATACAATCTGTCAGTCAATCCAAAGAGAGTCTCATGATGGATAGACCATGTGTTGGCTTGTCTGACACTTCTCAAAGATTCTGACAGTGACACATATCAAACAGGACTGTCTTTCAGCTGCTTTGTCTTCAGCTTCCTACTGCTGGTTCATTTAAGTTAAATTTTAATATATTGTGTGATGGGCCCAGTTGAGAGTATTGGGTTGAGGATGAAGATTATGTTTGCATCCAGACCCCCACTGCTCAGTGCTGGCTGGCTGGATCTCTGTGCTAGCACATCTGTGTGAATCCACTTTCACATGCTGGATTTTGATAAAATAGGGATCTAAATGCAGGTCTGATTTAGCTTTCTTGTGGTGACCCTAATATGATACTTCATGTACAAGACATGTAAATGTGGCACCTGGGGCCATGGGTTTTTGGTGGGCTTGGCAGTGCTGGAGGAGCAGCTGGACTCGATGGTCTCAGAGGTGTTTTCTATGAGTCTGTGTCAATAGGAGAAATCACTCATTTAAAACAAAGTTAGCCTTGCTGGGGAGTTTGAATTTAGAGATGGAAAAATTACTGTTACCCCATCACACTGGACCTACACTGCATGTGGGTTCATTAGGGAAAGGATCATACTCTAATTAAAGTCCATGGAGAACAGGGATTTGTTTGGTGCAGTTAGAACAGGCCCTTAAATTAGCATTTAATGAGAGGGTGAGAGGATTTTCCATGCTGGTCATCCCTTATTTCTAAAACCAATGTACTTAAAGAACTGCTGCTTTGGGGGATACAATCGCTTCTCTTCGCTCCTGGTCTGCAGGTCTGTGCTCATGTGCAGTGCTGAGGAAGAGGCAGACTCCTTCCAGCCCCCTGTGTCTGGTCATGTGTTTTGAGCATGGAAGGGTGGGCTTGGTGAGCTCAGTACAAGAATCAAGATCTTCTCCCCTTTACCCCTGACTTGTGGGCACGGTGAAGTTCTCAGGCTGGCTACATGTTGGTTTAAGTTCAGGTAGTTCTAACTCTTTAATGCCAAAAGCCCTGTGGGTTGTTTAATCATACTTTTTGGTAGCTGAGTGATGTTGGAGAACCGTCAGAATGATTTTTAACAGCTCCTTGGAAGCTGGAGCTGGGCTTTCCAGGCATATTCACACCGTGTGCTCCTGGTGTGTAGGTACGAGAAAAATACCTGATCTTCAGTAACAGTGCATGTCACACCATGCCCTCTGATTTGCCTGAACATCCAATATTGCAATTACATAGAGCAGCATACACACAGATGACAAAACAATTAAACAGCAGTGAAACATAAAGGGAAAAAATTAACAAGGAACCAAATTCATTTGACACAGAGATCAAAACATATCGACGGTGTCTCACAACTCTGATAATTCCATTGAGCTGTGCAGCTCAACGCTGATGCTCACACGCAACCTCTGATTAACATTAAGTAGGGCTGTCATTTTGACATAGCTGGATAAACCAATATTGAAAAATCTATTAAATATATCAGACTCGAACAGGGAGAACAAATCTTATTATGTTATTTCAGCTGTAATTAGGTGGGAGATAAAATCATAAACAGGGAAGTTCAGTAAATGGTCTCTGATGGTGCAGAGACACCTGGGTGTTCATCGTTTGGGGGAAGGCTGGAGGGGAGCCAAGCACTGCCAAGCATGTGCAGAGCTGAGAGGTGACTTTGGTAATGTGCACAGGACAGGTTTGTAAGTTCAGTGGTATGAGCTACAGTCCTCCTGAGGTAATGGCAGTTGTAAGGAATGTCCTTGCATTTAACTGGAAATAGTATTCAGTGCTTTTACAACCCAGAGCCTCCCTAATTGCTTCTTTGAGCAGATAAACATTGCTGTTTAGAAGGGTTGCTTGAAGATGTTTTGCATTCTGTTCCAAATAATAATGGAGGTCATGCTACTAAAAACCTTCACATGAGAAAAGTGCGATTTTAAAAATAATTCTCTCATTTTCGAGACTATAGAGGTGCAAAGCCAGGCCCACAGAGCGAGGAGGGGGAAGGTGAGGTCTCCTTCTCAGCTAGAGCTTCATGCACAGGGGACACATGCTTTGTTTTATTATGTGGCCTCATCCTGTTGTTTCTGTTTGAATTTTGTGACTTGCTCCAAGGAACTCAGAGCTGCAACCTGAGCCAGCAGCTGAATGAGCAGCTTTTAGTGGCCTTGAACACGTTTTGTAGGTTGGGGACCTTCTTCTTATTGAAGGTGGGAATTATCTTACCTGACTTTAGTTGCTTGAAGGCTGATGTCCCTGTGTGGCTGAGGACTGGTGGAAGGTCACTCCCATCTGATGGTGAGGGGGAGCTGAACCCTCTCCAAAGATGCCTCTCTGCATTGGCAATGGAAACTGGCTAAAATCAGGTGAGATGAATTCCACCAGGAATGTCTAGTTCCCGTCCTGACTTCATTTTGTTCTGCTGGTTGTCATTCTTTGATGACTCAGTCACTGCACTGCTGTGCAGGGGACAGCTGCCTTTCCTGAGCTTTTTAGAAGTACAAACCCTGGGAAAAGTGAGCAACCCAAGTTTATACAGGGAGTTTGAAACAGGCAGAGAATGTGACTTTCCCAAATGGCAATGTGATGCATGACCAAGAAGATATTCCTCATCTTCTCTCAGAGAGTGTCTCCTCACGTGTCCCGAACGCTTTGTGGGGAACGAGGCGTGAGCACCAGGGTGCTCCTCACACACCACACAGCATCCCTGGGCAGGAGCTCCTCAGCTCTTGCTGTGATTCAAGGAGCTCCCTGGGAGCTGATGGGCCTGTTGCCATTGGCTTCAGCCAAGCCAGGATTTTATCTTCATTGTACAGCCCTGCCTCATTCTCTATGCAATGTTTGAACTAACTGAGGCATAAATTTAGTTCTCGTGCTGGTTGGTAAGAAGTGAAAAATGAGTTTCTGCCAAACCAGGATATATTTTCAACTATATTTAATAGGGTCTGTATCCCATCCTGAGAGGTTAGGACCTCTTTCTAACAAAGTTTATGATAATAGATTTAACTTCTATTATTGTATTTGCAGGGAAAGAGGCGCTTTAAGAAATAGAAATAATTTATGTCAGGTATAGAATGCTTTGCTCTTTCTCATGTACTTTAGTGTTGGAGGAATGAACAAATAGTCTGTGAATAAATAAGAGAATATTTATATTCTTTCTGGGTCTTAACTGCCCGATGTCTTTCATTCTGCAATGGCAAAGAGTTCTGAATAATTCATGCAGGCAGTCATTAATCCTGCCTTCTCCTCCTTTGCTCAGGGTGACACCTAGTTCAGATACTATCCAAGCTGTGGCCACGGAGTGTACCTTGGAGCTGACAAGTTAAAGTCAAGGAGCTTTGCCAGTGGTCTGAAATGTCACTCGTGAGAGCAGACTTGGTGGCAAAGTCCCATCAGCAGCCCCATATTTTGGTAGAGGCAGAGAGCTTGTCGAGGACTCTGTGGTGTGGGACAAGTTCTGGCAGGTTCTCAGGCATCACCTCTTTGCCATTACAGAAGATGGAGATGAGAGTTTAAAAGGAGGACAAGAAACAAGAAAAAGGAGGGACTGATCTCTCTGGCACACAGATCTGTCCTGGTGCTGGATAAATACCTGTGGGATAAGAGAAGACGTAGTAAGGAATCACAAAGAATATTCCCAGATGGACAGTGACTGTTTGAACTCCATCTTCTTTTATGGTGCCAGGAAATAGTAGAGCAGATGTTGTGTGAATAATTGGATGCTCTTGGAACGGGGCTTTATATGGTTGTCTGGCCTTGTAGCCCAGGAGCAGCCTCCTTCTCCTGCTCCACCAGGAAACGCGGGCAGCCGAGCTCAGAGTGGCTGGATGGATGTCTCAGGATGGTGGGGACACATCTGGTGGTGACTTGTCTCTCTCTGGCTCTGCTGAGTCCGTCCTCTGCAGCTGCTGTCAGTGTGACTGCGAGTAAGGGCTGCATTACAAACTGAGTGCAGAACTGAGCACAAAAGCAGAGCATGGCAGGCAGTCCTGAACTGATAGTGTTATGAATAACGTGTCTCTGACTTCTGAATGCAGGGATATAATCTTACTTGCTGAAGTGCACCAACAGAAATGTAAACACAAGTGATCATTAATTTTATTGCAGGTTTGTTTTTTTTTTCCTTTTAAGGAAGCTTGGAAGTGTTGTAAATTTGGATTTGAACCATCCGTGACTAGAGTTCAAAATGTGGGCTTGACTCTCAACAAGATTTATGCATGTACTTAATGATTCTCTTGAGAAAGTTCCCAACTGGAGCCTTCCTGTCATTAGATTTGAAGCATGTGTTAGGGTACACGTTGAGTACATGTATGAGTGCTCCTAATATCATGAACACAGAGCAAAGAATTGTACTGGCTGTGATGGAGAAATGTCTCTGCCTTGGTGAATTGCACGTACCATGGAGACTGCTGGACACTCAGCAAGACCCAATGCTTGTCTTTTCTTGTTTCCAGATTAACTAAACACAGCTAGGAGGATTAGACAGTGATTTAAAAATCCACTAAAAAAAAAAAAAAGCTGTCACATTGGAAAGTAACTCTGCAAGCACCGTGGCAGAAATCTGCAGGGCGTAGGGTCTCTGTGCCAGGAGGGCTGAGACTCAGCGCCAGCAGCAGCAGGATGTGCAAAATGCTGTCATGTCCCTGCCTGATGGGGATCCTGCCCAGCATCACAAATTCTCCTAAGCCTACTCATTTTGAGAACAATGAATTTATTTATTGCTTTCAAATATTATTAGGCTCAGAAGAACTGTAATGCTTTAAACAATGAACTGTGCCCATTTGTATGGAAAGGGCTATTTCAGGGCCTGCTCAGCTGGGAGAGCTGCTTGAAAGGATGGAGCTGTTGCAGGGAGTGTAAGGAATAGCTCAGAGAGAGAAAAAAGAAGTCTAAGCCCGTAAATGGGAAATGTTGGTGTTGGTGTGCTCAGGATTAACTGCAAGGCATATTGCATGTAACGGCAGTTGGGGATGATGTTTACAGCTGCTTTATGTATTTGTTCTTTTGGAAGGTAGATGAAATAGTGAGTGTTTAGTTAGAGCCCAGCCTGCTCTTTCCTGAGCTGGGTATTCCACAGCTAACATAAGTGCTAAGAACAGCCAGACCAACCTCCTGCTGCAGAAGCGAAGCAAGGAGATGTATCAATAAGCAGACAGAAATGACCCTGGAGATTTCCTGAGGGTATCAAAGTTTTGAATTTTCAGCCCCTCGGGGTACAAACCCTGCCCTCCTCCAAGGAGCTTGGAGTCCACCAGCACTTCTCAGGCTTTCTCCAGCGTTCTAGTCTCTGAACTCTACTGTTGGAGACAACTGCATGAGGAGATGGTGTAGGTCCTGCCCACAAGGAGAAGTTTATTGCTCCACACTGGTATAGGCTTCATGAATGTGTGTTCTACAAGAGGAAATACCTGCATCGGGAAGGCCTTTCTGGGATCCTGTTGTGTGGGGCTGTGGTGGTTTGATTTCTTTCTTTGAAAGCGCTGAGGCCCTTGTTGCTGGCACTGTGCTAGGAGAAGAGTCTCTGTAGCCACGTGCTTTGCTCATGTTTGTGTCCAGCTCTGAACATGGAGCATTTCCAGTGAAATTCCCACGCCTCCATGCTGCACACAGAGAGCGTTTGCTGTGGACTCCCACTCCATCCTTTGGGTGGGGAATTGTTCAGTCATCGTGATGACAGAAGCTGTGCAGGCACTGTGCTTACTCAGACTCAGAGCAGCCTTTTATTTATATAGCCACTGCCTCCTCCAGCGAGTTCTAAAAATAAAAAGCTTGCTCTGAGTAAGCAGATCGCCTTCCCCATGAGATCCCTGTGATGTAACTCTGGGTTTCTTCCCTCTCCTGCGGGAGCAGGGACTCAGTGCCTGGCCGTGGAGCGCTGGGGAGGAGCTGGCTGAGCCGGCGGCTGCTGCGGTGGAGCTGACAGTGCCAAGTGCCACCTCCCACACTGAGGCACTTGTGGCGAGGCCCCGTGGCACAGGGAAGTTCACACGCACTGACTGCGATGGGAGCAGCTCAAATCACGCCCCAAAGCTGACAGAGAGAAGAGCATTTCAGTGGAGAGCCGTGTCAGTAAGAGAGAAGCAGCGGAGGCTCCGAGCAGGCAGCCTGACAAGTGCTAAAAGGGCCTGCAATCTGCACAGTGCCATTATTAAAGTGGCTGCCATTAGCTGGTGATACACATTAAGAAGTGATACCAGACACATCAAGCCTTGTGCTCCAGTACCCTCAGATGCTTAGGAAAATCAGGTGGTTTCAAGGAGCCCCTAATCACAGTGTGCTTTGCCTTGCAGAAGTTAGACCTGAACTGCCGAGTTACATCCAGGTTTGGGGAGCTGCTGTGAAAGGTGCTGCAGAAACACAGACCAAAACAATTCCTCTCTGCTTTGCCAGTGGAATCCCCCAGCCAAAATACATCCACCACCCCTCAAACATAAAAATAACGACGAAGGCTGAAGCACAGAGAAACCAAATTGCACACCAGGGTGACTAAGGCAGAATGCAGCGAGTAACGCCCAGTTCTGTGTTCGCTTGGTCACAAAGTTTAGCAAGTTAGCTTTGGTCTGTATAATTCATAAGCAAAGTTGTCCCAGGGAAATTCAGTGGGAAGAGAGTTCTTGTTAGGTCCATCAGCTTGACAGAAATTCTGGGGCTTGGGGTGATGTTTTATAGATTGCTTCTTCATTTTCTTGAAGACCTTGGTGCATCAGCTCTGCAGTCAGACGGTGCAGACTCCCCTTTGCAAGCACGTTCTGCTTGGGTAGAGTCAGACACAGGAGTCCTCACCTTGTAACTATGGTTTCCCAGAGATCACAGCATCATTTTTCTTGGCAGTTCATTTTCTAGACCCTTCTCTCCCAAAATAGCCCCAAAATAGGAAAAGAAAAGGCCAGACTAGCCCAGTGGGTGACATTTGTTCCAGCTTCTTTCTCTGCTACTGGTGAGTACTGAGCTGTGCAGTACAGACACTGAGTGGTTGTCAAACTGTTTGCCCTGGGAGGACTCTGTGGCAAGAAGTTCCATGAGGTAATGTACTTACACTGAAAATTGTATTACCTCTGTGATTCCACCGGCTCCTCTTTGCTCTTATGGAGACAGGAGGTCTTTTGGGGTCATTTTCTGATGCTTTCAGCAACTGAAGAGATATAATTGCCAAGGAAACCCCCAGCTGTAAGGCAGCAGAGCTGTGAGTGGAGATGGCTGAGCAGCTGGGAAAGCACAAAGTCTCTAGGTGATGGGGAGTGAAGATATAAGAGAGAGCAGAACATCCTGAGTCTGATTAGCTGGGAAAGTGCTGCTTTTCTGAGGAGTTCTTCTCCCTGTTACTAAGTGGGGAACCTAGGCTGGAGAGGGAAGCAGACCACTGCGTTCCCAGGATCTCATCTCTGCCCACATTCTGCCCAGCTGGAGCAACAGGGCTTGGCCACAGCTGGGATGAGGTTGGATTTGCTTGTACCTGGTGCCACATGTCAGCTCCCCTGGCAGCTCTCTGCAGCTGGCTCTGGAACAAGCCTGGCAGACCAGGGCATTAATGGTACTCTGAGGAAGGGATCGAGGTATCAGAAGATCAGTAAAGAAAATGGACTATTATAGACCTTCTGATAGTACAGAAATCTTTGTAGTTAGCCATTACTGAAGTAGAGCTTTGTGTAATGATGAGAATAGACATTACTGTACACCAGACATGAGATTTTACAATCAATTTTATTAATTTTAATTGATTATAAAATAATGGGGGATACGTTTAAGGAGACTGTTTAATTCTCTGTAATTATAATATGCTTAATTATTATAAACTTGATGGGGCAATAAAGGTATTAAAATAAATAGAAGAGTAGAGGTGCTCATTAAAATTGCATCTGACCTCTGTGCATTGAGATGTGCTGGAGTGGATGCAGTAAAATTGGCTGCAATGTGGGAGCAGTGGGAGCTATTAATTCCCAATTCACAGGTCTTGGCAAGCGTCATGCAAATAAAGTCGAACTTAACTGTCTGTCTCACACCAAAGACCAGAGAGGACTTTGCTGAAAGCACAATAACCCGTGAATAGGTGATGATTCCAGTTGGGCAGCTGCTGCAAATGTGGGACTTCAGGCACTGAAATTTTGGACACTTGATAGAAATCCAAGTGATGCTCTTCATAGCAGGGTGTAAAGATCGAGACGTGAGGGTGTGTTGCAACTGCTGTGGCACATGTGCTTGATTCAGAGCATGACTTAGACATTTGGATGCTTATCCAGGTCCTGAGCTGTTGGACTGGAAATCTTTCAAAATCTGGTGTTTGAAGGCTATCCTCGTTGCCAGACCCAGAGAACATTTTGCAATCTAGAAGCAAGCAATGATTGAGGGCCAAACTTGCAATTACTTTGTTGTTCTCCTTTGTTAGGGCAGAAATTTGGTTTATTTCTTTGGTTTGAAAATTATCTTGGTAGGTTGTTCCCACTTCCCATATATCCTTAGGTGCTGGGAGCACACAGGATGCAATGGGGCAGGAACATGGAGCCCTGGACTGAGTTAAAGTAACTGTTGCTGCTGCTGGCCTCCCTGCTGTCTCTCTTGGAGAATGATTTCTGTGTCTCTGAATGCCCTTAGAAAAAGCTGAAGCAAGTTTGTGTATGTCACAGCTCTGAAAATGTGGATTCTGACTTTTGAAGTGGACAGTGGTCCTAAAAAAACATCAGACAGTTTTTAAAACCTGCTTACCTGTTCCTGAAAAATGAAACAGCATGGGTTGGAAAGGAGGAGGTTATAATGTTTGTAAGGAATCTGGCATATTACAGACCGAATGTTTCTGATGAGATGTACAAAACAGCAGACATTCCTTTTCCGTGGGGTTTCTTTCTTGCCACTGAGAATTCGGTATCTGCATTTTCTGCCTTTCCTGCCCTAGTGGGTGGTCAGTGATCTCTGAGGGACAGCTGCACCATTGATCCCACCACAGCAGGGTGGTTGGGGTTTCCTTAGTGCAGTCAAGTGTCTGGGCAGGGGCTGCCAGGAGCCACCACTGACCTCTGTGTGCTTAGAAGGGCCCAGTGTGTTTGGGTGCTCCTGGTGCTGAGCATTCCCATGTGCTGCTCCGTGTGCCGGCCGAGGGACGGGAGGGGTGGCTGTCAGTGACCCTCTCCCATGGCTGCAGTGTCCTCTGCCCCTTCCATCCCTGGAGGTGCAGCAGGCACTCTGCCCACAGCCGGGGAATCAGCGGCATTTCTCCTCCCCACCAACTGAGGCTCCGCTTACAGACACACATCACTCATTTCTGTACGGGTGGGCAGTTCCTACAGTGAGCCTGGTCAGGGGGTAGGAGCTGGCTGTGAAAGGAATGGTAATTTCCACAGTAAATGTGAAGGAGGGATTTTATCCTATGGCAGCAGCACTGCTGCTTTGCCTCGATTTGGTGAGAGGGCACCCTCACTTTCCGGGAGTGAGGAATGGGTCTCAA
This sequence comes from Myiozetetes cayanensis, assembly GCF_022539395.1. Lineage (NCBI taxonomy): Eukaryota > Metazoa > Chordata > Aves > Passeriformes > Tyrannidae > Myiozetetes > Myiozetetes cayanensis. The sequence continues at coordinate 5,684,282 of NW_026087522.1, read as the reverse complement.
TAGGAAATTCCTGTCTCTGAATGCAGCACTCCTATTTCTGCCTGCTATAGCCCATATATTCAGACTCATTTTTGCATGGCACTTAAATGGACCTAAATATTTCACCAGCTAGCAAGATAACACTACAGCTTGTTTGGTATTTGGTAATCAGTTATTAGGACAGGGCTTTTCTGAAATAAAATATGAGGGCAAAGGAAAGTAACATGCCTGTGGCATTAGAATGCTGTTAGCAAGCTTGAGGCATATCAGAGAGATTGGTCCTGAGAGTAACATTTGCTGTCTTACTGCTTTTGAACTTTTTTTTTTTTTTTTCATTTGCCTGTTTCTGAGGTCTGGGATTTATCCTGAATTTAAGAACTGACAGGTTTTGATCATTTGAATAGGTATCACTGTTCAGCGGGGAATACATGTGCCAGCTGAGATGTCTCTTAAAGCCAATTTGTACTACCAGTTACATGAGATGATTTCTCGAGACTATAATGTATTTCAGCTTCAGATTCTCCACCTGAACTGTGGTGTTCCTCTCCTGGTCCTCCCCACCTGAGCTGCAGTCCTCTCCCTTCCCAGGGCCCCCACCCAGTGCCCCAGACACTGGTGCATATTCTTTGGTGGGAACACATATAGAACCACAGGAAAACGACACTGTAAGGTTGAGAGTCTGGCTTTGATTTAGGAAGGCAGAGCACTCTTAAAGCTGCAGTCATTTCTTAATCCAAATCCTGTCTTTTTGTGCTGATGACGTGCAGTTTGCATTCAGGTAAGCAGAACCACCCCTGCTATTGAATCTCCAGCATTTAAGCATTTAACAGCTCCTTGAGCTCCTCACTGTATAACTGATGGCTCAATTCCAGTGTCTTCACTGTGCTGAAGAGCAGAAGAATTGACTTCATAGTTAGTAATAGAGGTGCACAAATCAGAATTATTTATAGGTAATACCTGTAAAGAAGACTTTGCCACTGTAGTAGGAACTACCTTCTGAGACCTTCTCTGACGATGACATTTATGCTCTTTGGTAGGATGGCTGTGAATTGTAACTGTGGGAAGAGATGCCCGAGACTTGAGATTCAAGTTCCTGGTATCCTGATTTTCCACTTAAAACCTGGTTGTTTCCTATTGTGCTCCTGAAGGGTTGTTTTTTGCCCTCAAAAATTTATTTGAAAGTTGGGAGGGAGATGGATGTTTTCGAGCATTCAACCTGAAAAATAAAGATTGTACATACATTATATGTATACAAGTATACATCATACGTGTACAAGTGATACAGAGATCCTGGAGAAGTTAGTGGGAGGGGAGGCAAATTTTGCTGGCTGGCCAGAGAACCTGCCTGCCTTCTTTAATAGAGAAGACATTTGCCAAATTAACCTCCCAGTTATTATCTGTCTAGGGAGGTGTACTCCGTTGTTCTCCATAGAAAGATACAATGGAAGTTGTTGTTGTCTCCACAGCTCCTATAGATGGACCCAAGTTACCCATAAGCTGTGGAGCTGCACAGCCTGCACCGCACCCTGGGACTAGCTCAGTTAGTCCCTGCTTATCTGCAGCTAGTCTGGGTTTGTCTGCTTGAATGGCAAGTGCTGTGTTGGTTATTAAAAAACAGAAAGAAATCAATCTGCAGCCTTGGCGATAACACACAGAGCTCATGACATGCTCAGACATATTTGCCTGATCCTTGTGGACCCAATTTTGCCCCATTTCCCATGCATCTGTCCATAAAGAAGGACCATGAATGGAAAGGAATGGTAGGAATGAAACACTTGAAGAATGCTTTCAGTGAGCCCATTAAACCATCCTGCTGGAAACTGTAGCCTGGTGTGATAGGTCTGGTTCAGATTTTCCATGTATTTGAAGTCTTATGTTGAAGAATGAAGCCTCTGTTTTAGAGAAATGAGTCCCTAAGTGGAAAAAGAAAGAGCCCAGCTGTCAGTAAGGCACTTAAGGTTATTTTGCTTTTTGTTGGATTTTGTTTTGTTTTAAATCCTTCCGGCAAGTGTAGCTGATCCTGCTGGCTGGGAGCTGTTTAGGGAAGTTTGTTGTGTCCGAGTGGGAGCTCAACTCATGGGTGGTGAGGTTGGGGAAATCGGGCCCTTGGCCAGTAGCCACGTGGCAGTGTCCATGTCTTGTGCAGAGCCTGGCAGTGCAGACATAAGTAGTGATCTGAAGTACCTCCCTGGCATCTGAAGTAACAAAGAAAAGCAATGAGGGACCAAAACATTCAGGAAAAGTTCAATGTTTCCAAAGTATTGGTTTGAATGGGCTGAACTTTGCCTGCTGGGGAAAACATCCATTTTTTGGTTCATCTTTGCAGTCAAGCATGTGCCCCTAAACCCACCCAGTTAAAAACCAAATCCTTCAAGTTCATGAGTTCTCTTTGTTCCTGGTGACCATTTAAATGATGCTTTGCCCTTGCTCCCTCTCAGTACAAGGCCACAGGCAGTGGTGCAGGAGACAAGGACGCCTTTTGTGGGTCTGGATGTATTTACTCCTCTGCTGCCCAGGGAAGGGCCACAGCAGCCCTTGTTATTTGGCTGTCAGAAGAATTAAGAACCAAGTAGTTTTGTGAGCAGCAGGATGATTGAAGGCTGGTTTCCGATGGACTTTTATCTCGTAATTGATTTCCTCTGTGGGTTTGTGCTGTCTAATGAGGTGTGAGCTCCCAGCCAGCCCTCCCTGCGGTGGGAGGTGAGAGAAGCCAGGCACCTCTTCACTTTGTCTCCTCACTGAACTTCTGGGACTTGGTGCTGTGGGGACCTCTGCCCTGCTGTCAAATTTACTTGAAATTAGTGGGTTTCAAAAGTTATTAGAAGGGGGACAGATAGGGAAACACACACAGGCAGGATGAACTTCTGTACCCCTGGCTCTTTGAAAATTAAGCTTAAAAAAAAAAAAAAAGGAAAGAAAGAAACTGAGAAATTGCTTTGGTCTTAAAAGCTTCCTTTGTCTGTGTTAATCCTGGGATGGGGGAGTGGGCAGGGAGAGGCTGGAGAAGGGAGGGCAGGAAAACTGGTTATTATCATGATTATAATTCCATGCTAAAATATTCTTTCTTGCTTTAAGTGCTGACAAGTGGGTTGGTAACTGCAAAGGTTCCCAAGGCCTTAAGCAAATAAACAAAAACAGAGTCCCAGAGCCATGTTTGGGAGTGATTTAGTTTCTGAAACTAGAGAAAGCATCTCCATGCCTGTTGCTCAGCTCTCCTGGGGTTGGCTGATCCCTGCCTGCTCTCCCTGGATAACAGTTTGCTATGAAGACTGGCAATAGGTTGGATGCTCTGGTCCTTTTGGAATGGGGAAAAGCAATAGATAATGTCTATTAGTACTGGGGGGTTGGGAAGAACATTTTTCCCCTTTAAACCTGGAGTACAGCATGGACATTTATGCAAACCTTAGGGACCCCAAATGCTTTATTAAGCCAGTTAAGCTTTAAAAGAGAGTTCCTAAATGTTTAGATACAGTATAGAAATGTCCTTTCATCCACTAAACAGTTTGTATCCTCAGGCATCCACACAGTTAATAGTATTAGCCCCAGTGGAAAGCCTCTTGAGAATTGATGACTGGAGAGCGTGGATCATTTAAACATTAGCAGCTTTGGTTATTAATTATTGTGGAAAATGTAGGAGTGGAGAATGCTGAACTGGAAATGTTGTCCCATGATGTGTTTTTCCCTTGCTGCATTATCAAATCCATTTCTGCTGTCAGCTGAGCAAAGCGCTTTTAGAGCAGCGTGATGGGAGCAGGGGTTATTTTGCCTCCTGCTTGGCTTCCAGGTTTTCACTTGACAATGATGATGGAGTATCTTTTCTGTGGGGGATACAGATGACAGGCTTTAATGTCATTTAATTTAGTGTGAGCTCTGCTTTCAGCCAGGAGGAAAATGCCTTGTAAAAACTGTGCCCCAAACACATCTTGTGAGATGGCCTAGAGTGGGGATTTGTCTGGAAGCTCTCAGGGGCTGGAGCTGTGCTTGTGGTGGTGCCTGGCTCAGCCCCATCTCTGTAGGCTCTTTGGCCAGCTCACCAAGCTGGCTTGGCCACATCATTCCACAAGCCTTCAAGTCCTTCACACCATCAGCCAGGGCACACTGAGCACCTTTAGCTCTTGAATTTGGGTCACTCTTCGGCAAAGCCTGTCTGTGTAGGGCTGGGCTGTGTAGGATGGCCAGGATGACTCACCCACGTGGTGTAAATAAGCTCTGCCTTTTGCTGTGCTTGCATCCAGCTAATATAGCTGTAATTACTGAATTGTATTTCCTGGACACTTGGAAGTAATTAGCTCGATATACAACTAATGTGTCTTGCCAAATTTAGGCTTAAAATTGTTTCTATGGTTGAATGCAGTAATCTTCTATTAGATTTAAGGGTTTTAAAAAAAATATTTCACTAGTGCCTGGCTTGATTAACTCGTAATGTTGTAAGGCTTATTTGTGGAGGGGGTATAGAGATATTAAATGAATTTGGAATTAAGTAGGTGCTGGCTAAATTCCTGCTTTACTCAAGCCCCGGTGATCCCAGTGATATGGAGTCTGGGCATGCAATATTGTTGCTGGCTTATTGAAGCTGAATGGAGGTATAAGATATGAGAATATGAGAGACTGGATTTTTGAGGGGTTTATTTCTAGTGCTCTTTCAGCAAAAACGAGGCTTATGTGAATAGCATACTTAAAGAACTGCTTTCCACCCCTGCTTTCTTATTAGTTAATGGCAGTACTGAGCCGAGGTAAGAAAGAGGGATTTGTGACTCACTGCTTGCTCGCCTCTTTAGGAGAGAAGGTGAGGATTCAGGAGGCAAATTCAGGTAACTTCATGTAGGGAAGACCTCTGGAGATGCAGGGGGATGAGCAAAGCAAGTCCTGGCATAAATCTGCCGTAAGAGAAGAGCTTTGGAGACTTCAGTGCTGCCACAGTGGGCACGTTGACTTATGCCTGTGTTAAAAATTCCATGTGTTTAGATGGATGGACACTGTGGGCTGGTTTGGGAGCTCTGTGAATTTAGTTTGTATGGCTTCTTTCTGGTTTGTGAGCCATAATTAATGATAATGAGCCCTGAAGGCAAAACTGACAGAGTGCATGGCCGTGGGTGTGTGCAGCACCAAACCCAGCGAGCAGCTGGACCGGGGAGCAGCCCCACTCTGGTCACTGCCCCAGGGACTGCCAGGCTGGATCTGCAGGACAAGCCAGGCACTAAGAGCAATCCAGTATTCTTGTCAGCAGGATTAGGCACAGAATCACTGGATTTGTGTAGGGAGAATTTCTGGGGAAAGCAGATATGATTTTTTTGGAAGAGCTCCACGTTACGTATTGGTGGGGTGTGCATCCTCCTTTTTTTTCATATGTTGAAAGGTTTTCAAGGTTGCCTTCCAGTTTTAGGTGTTGAGTGAGGGTGGAATTATGTACTGCTTTGCCAGGTTTTCATGGCTGTAGGGCTGCTTTCTCTCTCTCTCTCTTTTTTTTTTTAACAGTTTCTGGAGCACTGTTTGGTGGAGTGTCCACACAAAGTAAGATATGAGTTTTAAATGGTGTAACATGAATGGGCTCATGGGACAACTTCACTGACTCAGTTGCTGTGTCAAGCTCTCAGTGTGACTGTATGGTCAGTGTAGGGAATTGCAAGTGGAGGGGTTACAAATGCTCCTACTACTGTGTTCTCTATTGCAGGAAAAGGCTTCTTGCTATTATTGATTTATGATTTTTTGTCTGCAATTAAAAACTGATGCCTTGCTTTAAAAATGTTTATGTCGCATCTGTGGCCACATTTGGAAATAAATTCCTCATGTATATGTTTGTCCACACAAATGCAGATGTGTACAAGCCGTGTCTGTCCACATGGAAATGTGTAAAGCTGCTGGGCACTTGGCCCTGTATTTTTGGATTTTACAAAAAAGGACAAATTATGGCAGAGTGTATTGTATTAATACATCGGTTAAGGGATATAAAAAGTGTAGCAGTGATGCTTTTCTGTGGAATGGAAATCCCGTTGTAAACATCCAGACCCCAAATAGCGCTGCCTGGAAAGGAACAATTCATCAACTGGACCCCACCTTGGACAGATTCATAGAGATCATAAACCCTCTGATCCCACTGCTGGGTTGTCACAGCATCCCCAAACCAGCAACCTCTGTTGTATTCCTGTCACCATTAAGAATGGAACTTGAATTATTCAGAAAACCTGAGTATATTGCTACTTTATTATTTATTTATTTATTTATTTGCACTGCACATTTTTTGTTCTGTATATGCAGCAAAGTACAAGCCTTCCCCCGACCTTGCGGGGTTTCAGAGATAGATGGAGGCACGTGTTCTTTAAGGCAGCTGGGAATTTATGGTGTTCCAAGAGGCTCTGGCTCCAGTGTGGGTTGTTGGCAGCAGTGCTGATAATCACAATGTGATAGCAACTGGGCTCTTTTATTTCAGATGTGTTTAAATATTATTTTCTTGTGCTGTAAGGTTACGTCTTTGAAGACTATCAGAGCTCAGAAGGAGGAGAAAAACAATCCCGACCCAAGAGCCTTTGTTTCAAAACATTGCAAGCATAAATCTTTTCTGTTTTGTTTTTGATCATCTGATATTTTTCTAGATCTTAGGTAGAATGGGTGAGTTGTTCAGAGTGTACTGACTTCTTGTCTAAAGCCCGTTTGTAGGAAACAGAGCACTCTTGTCTTGCAATCTCTCGGAGCAATACCTTGCTAATTCCCTGGATTAGCAGACCTCTCGTGTGTGCTTGCATTTTGAGAGTTAGCAAATCTGGTGAACAAATGTTTCACAAAAGCCAGGGAAATGCATCCCAAACCGTGTTCCGTCTCTTCAATATTCATTTTAATTGCTGGCAGTCATATTCCATGGAGGATGCAGCAGCATATCTCTTGTACACACAGTAGGAGTGGAATAGTACATGTCCTCAAGCATTTGTTTCTGAACCACAGCAGAGAGTTAACAGCAGTAGCAAAATGTGCTGATGTATTGTTGATCAAAAAATGTGTAGTAATGGCATCCCTAATATAGTTGCATCAAAGATTTCCTGGGTTATTGAACGTGCAGCCACCCGTTCCCAGTCAGCATCTCTGCGAGGCCCCGCAGCCAAACCGGGTGGATTCATGGGGTCAAACACAGAAATGCCGCCAGAGGAACTTGGGACTTCTCCTCAGGCTGCTCCCAACACTCCACACAGGAGGGTTAATTGTTCCACCTAAACACCCAATTAGAGCTTATCTAGGCAGAATCTCATTATTTTCAGCTGCTGTAGATGTTTATGCCATGCAGTTATGGGTAGCTTATTTCCACGAATATATATAGGAATAACCCTGGCCGATGGGAGCTCAGGTGCTGTGCTGTAAATGTATCCAAGGGGGCAGGTTTCACTGGGCTTTTTTAATTACATCATTTTTTAAAGTTGCTAAGTTCATTTCAGACCTGTGAGCCGGAGTCTGGAGCGTTGGTGGGAGCAGGGGAGCACAGGAGAGCAGCCACGCTGGGAAAGAGGCAGGAATAGGTTATGGGAGTTTTTTAAAGAAAATACAGAAATGATGTATTACTTGCAGATGTACTTTTGGAGGAACTTGTAGGTGCATGCTAAATACATAAAATACATGTAGCAGAAGTTGATTAATAGATATCTCTGTCACAGAATGCATGTTTATGGCTTCTCAGTTTGTTTTTTTTGGTATATTTTTTTTTCTCTTAGACTGGCTTTTTTTTTCCTGCAGGAACTGTGTGCTGCAGATTTAGGATTCAGGGAATAGCTGGAGGGATTTTTTTTCTCATTTTTGGGTTAGGAGTACATAGATTTCATTTTGTTGGTTTGTTTTTTGGCTTATATGAAACCCACATCAGTCTGAACTCATGGGCTCTTGGTCAGCCCTTGCAGCTTTCCTGGGTTTTAAGTGATTTTTATATGTTGGAGAAATATGGATCAATAAGCAAAGACAAAAATATCTGGTGTCAGAAAGCACTATATTTCATTGGTCTACCCATAAAGAAAAATCTGCATGAAATCATATACAAACAAAAAATGTGCTTTTTAATTTCATGGCCAGCTTAATTACTCTTTTAGAACATGTATCTATTTACATCTCAAAATATATAACTGAATTTCAGGAAGTACTCCATGTATATGGTGTAATTTAAAATTCTGTATATATTATATTAGCATAAAATAGGTTAGACACCACGCAAACATATATGGATCTTAGCTCCTTTGTGGTTTCCCAGGGCTGCTTCCCTGCTTTCCCCACCCCACCAGGCACTAATACATATTGTTGCTGTTTCATGGAGCGAGCAAGAGGCCTGGGGTTCCCTCACAGGGGGAATTTTAAAGCCTGTTGATTATGTTTCGGTATGGAATTGGGCCCTTGGCCCTGTGTCCCTGAGGGTCCCTGCAGCCCGTGGGACCACAGTGACCTGGGGCAGGGTGTGGGGACGGGCCCTGCTAATGAGGGGTGAGGAACCTGCTAAAGAGAGGTGATGAACCTGCTAATGAGAAGTGATGAACCTGCTAATGAGAAGTGATGAACCTGCTAATGAAGGCCCCTGGGCTGGGGGAATGGAGGTGCTGCCTGGCCCCTTCCTGTGAGGGCAGTGCTGCTGCCTGGGGAAGGTCCTACACGACATCCCTGGGGCTGAAGGTTTGGGAAGGTCCTCAGCTGTGCCCGTGGGGCTGAAGGTGTGGGAAGGCTGATGTAGGAATTGTTTCTGTTCACGTCCCGTGTTGTCCCTGGTCCTGGGGAGCGTGGGGCCTTGGCTGGCCCGGCCTGGCCGGAATTAGGGACTCGCTGAGGGGTCCGAATTGTTGTGTTTTCCAGACTTAGACTGCACGAAGTTTTGAGTTGTTTCTAAACCTTGGCCTCGCGGAGCTGCTGGGCAGTTTGTTGCCTGGTCCCTGCTCTCGCCCTGCCGCCTCTGTGTCCCCCCCAGGGGTTTAGACAGGGACAAGCCTGGCTGTCCCAGGAGTCGGGATGTGCAGGTTCCACTCCTCAAGCCCTTCATGGCACTGCAGGGGGAGGCTGCAGTTTGAGAATTAACTTCCTGGGAAGGGGTAGAACTAATAGCACAGACATTTAATTCATTTTAATGAGGCTCCCAGCACACTTCTCCAGGTGCTCCCGTGTCAGGTCTTTGGAGATGTTGTGCCTTTGTGACAGAAGCACCGCACTAAAGGGGATCTGTGGAGATAACAATAGGATGTCAAAATGAAGTGAAACAAGGGCAGGGCAATTTTATGGAGATGACATGACAGGAGGAAAGGATGGAGGGGGGGGGAGGAAGAGAATTTAAGATGTCAGGAGAGATTTACTGAAGGCTTTCCGATGTCAGCTGGAAGAAATGTCAGCACAACTGACTTGGCAGTGTCAAGGTGATGGCAGGATGAAGTCCCATCAGCTTGGGAAGCATCTCGTACTCTGGCTGTGGAGACGAGCTACTGTCAGTAAAGATGATGTCAGGATGATAATTATTTTGCACATTGTGGTTTAAGTAGGGCATTGTTTCTGTTGAGGTAATTTGAATTTAGCACAAAGTAGGAGAATACTTCTCCAAAGATAAAAGCCTCCAAACTGTGGCTGCTTTCTGTGAGAATGCCAGGAGCTTCTAACCCAGACTGAGCTGCTGCTGTGAAGGAGGCCCCTGGGGACTGTGCTGGCTGAGGTGGGTGTACTCAAGGCCTCGGGAAGGTCTGAGCTGTGGCTCTGCTTGGCTTCTGCTTAATGTGTGGGGCATATTCTCATTTCTCTCCTAAAAGCTCTGCCTAGTAAATATGAGGGCAGAGGAGAAAACTGATGTCATGTAGGAGTGCAGCCAGGATTTTAGGCATGTGAGGTGCAGATATTTAAGGATGAACAATTGTAATTCACTGTCACTGATGAAAATACATGCAGCTGTGTGGGACACTGGTGGAATAATCAGTGCTAGAACAGCTACCTTGTGTTGAAAGTCACTGGGTATTGTAGATGGCAGAATGAAGAGGCAGCAGGGGCTGTTCCCACATCTCAGCTTTGTTTTAGGATGCATGAAGAGTTGAGTGGAGTCCTGAGGAGTAGCAAAAAGAACTGTAATGTGTTACTGAAATGAAAATTTAGGCCTTAGCTGTTCTGTAGTTGTAGTGTGGATTGGGCAGTAAATTGTGGCACGTGGTAAATAATAGGTCTGGGGTGCACAGCTCACCCTGCCAGCCACCCCCACTGCTGAGGCACTTCCCATCATCCAACTGCTACCACGTCTGGCACCCTTTCCAGGAAGGGAATCCCCTGTTAGTTAAACAATTGCACTCGCTCTCTGTGTGTCCTTTATCACAAAACAAACAAACAGGAAAAAAATGTGCTGGAAGAGCCAATCTAAGGGCTGGCAATCCGATACTAAATCCCCTGTCTTTCCACACACACTCAGTGCCAGCTGTAGACTAATTAAACTCAATAGTTCACAGGTGTTCCTGGGAACGACTATCGCAAGAGCACTCTCCTCTTTAGGGCTCGTTAACATCTTTTTCAGAGCTCTTTAAATTTCATACACCAGCAACAGTGAGCTAAAGCAGATGAAAGATAGCAGAGAGGGACTTGAGCTGTTACAGGAGTGCTCTCAGTGTTAGCACAGGCTGTAGCCCCACTCAGTTCAACAGCTCATGCGTTTTGATGGGTGAATCTCTTGGAGACCAGTGGAAGAAGGTAAATTGCTTTCTTAGAAGCATTCAGATTTCTGTAGCCAAATGAAATTCTTGTCTCTGGAGCTCATTGTGTAACTTTTCATGCTCAGGATGCCCATAGGCTCTACACACAGGCAGGGGCAACAGAAGAAGGAAGCCTGTGGCCAAATGAAGCGGATTTAGATATTTTATTAAGGCTTCTGATACCTTCTCAGGGAGAAGCAAGTGGAAAGCAAGGCTTCTTCCAGCCCTCCCTGCTTATTGAGTCGTCTTCTGGGCTTTGACTGATCTAGTGGCAATTCTTTACACTAATAGTACAGAACTGGCCTGCCTCTCCATAGACTGGTTTAATGGCACAGTTGCAGCAACAAGTGCTTCCAGTTCCAGCCTGCTTCCACTGATGCTGTGTAGCAAGAGCTCAGATTTTACTCTGTGGCTGGAATACCTCATCTGTGCACTCATCTACTCATCTTCATTTGTGTTCCTTTTGCCTTTTTTGCCTGTCTTACAGAATTAAATTTAAATTTCTTGGAGAGCTCTCATAATGGTTAAGAATGCCACGGGAAAGGAGGTTTTTTAGCATTGTTTTTCCATGTTCCCTAAAAGCCTCCTCTTATGGAGCCGGCCCAGATTCCCTCTAAGTCCAGTGTGCAACTATCCTTCTTGGAGAGAATGCTCCTTGAGCAGAAATATAGCACCTGGACCAGGCAGCCCAGCCTTGCCTAGGTTAGCTAGGTAAAACACACCTTTATCCAAGGTAAGCTAGATTAAAAAATACTTTTATTGCACTTGATATACATGATCTCTTGCATGCTTTACTGTCCTGCCTCATGCTTTCTGGCAGACTGGAATGTGTGGATACACCTGGCAGGAGTGTTTCTGTTGTAGCAGAGTTACTAACTTAAATAATTTCTAGATTTCGTAGCTCTTTATCTCACGAGCTCTCATGATTCTGTTTCTTTCTAATGATATTTTCAACTGTACTCTTTTATGCTCTTCCCTAGACAAGAAAGCAACAGTGATGTACCTAAATCTTAAATAGATTTATTGCTGATTTATGCTAAATTGGCATCCCCAAGTGAAAATACTGTTTTCTACATGAGTGAACCGCACCAGTTGAATGAACTAATTTTCTCAATTTCTACTATTACATAGTACAGTTTTACTCTGCCTAAAATCTTACTTGAACTGCTACAGCTTTTGCTGGAATAGGAATGTCAAATCTCTAGGAAAAAAAAACTGGTTTAAAAAGAACATTCTATTCAAGTGTAGTTTGTTCTGACTATCTCTTTGGTAATTCTTGTCTTTGCTGTGTCACTGTCATGGGTAAGGCTCATAGTGGTTCACAGGACAAAACTGAGAGCTAATGTTGTGTACTGGGGAAACTGGTACAGAGTGAAATGGGATTTCAGGGTTCAGTGGCCTGGCTCCAGGAAGCCCAGAGTAGGAGTCTCCCAGTGCAGTGCTCTTCCCACCAAAGTTGCAATGCCTCCCCTAAACACTGATTAGTTTCCAAAACTGCAGAGTACCCCAGTGAGGTGAGTGAGTTCCAGAGTTAGCCCTGGATGAATGGTTTGCATTGGGCTTGTATAAATCTGATCAACTTATAAAAAGCCTAAAATTCTTTCAACGAGTTTGCATTGAGGTGATTTTGTGTACAGAGCCAGTCTGGGATGGAGAGAAAACAAGCAGGACAAGTACACATTTTGATAAGGATTTGATTTGTTAGTATTTAAAGGCATTATTTTGTGAGTAAAAAACCTCAATAGATGCAGTGCAGAAAGCTAAAAATGTTAAGCAAAAAGTGTGCAGCGTATAAGAAATCCTTCCCTGACCTCAATCCCACACATGCCTGGGTATCGTCACTTGTGACACTGATTTGAGAGCGTTTCATAAAGAAAAAGACTTCATAGTTTCTGTGTTGGAGGCTTCCCTGTGGCTGCCATCCAAAAGCTTATTTGCACACCCTTTCTGAAGTGAAATAAATTATGTGACAGTTGGTGTAGCACGAAGCTGAGGCACTGATACGATGGGGAAGGGCCTTACAGAAAGCATTGTCCTGGTTGCTTCTCCTCCCTCTTCCAGATGAGGGAATGGTTAAAAATGCAGTGGCATTTAACTGATGAGGGTGGAAACTTGGGATCTCACCACGTGAGGGTTATTTTTCAATGGCCAGGGAAACAACTCCCATTGTTTCAAAATTCAAATTCAAAGCTAAATGAGCAGATCTACTGTTGAGAAAAATGCATGTTAACACAGATGAGTTTATTGAGTTAGGTAATTTTAGGTGATCAGTGGTACACCATCATCGAGGTAGCTGTGAAGTTTCTTTTTGTTAAAATGAAAATTGGACACTCCATCTCGAATTGGGTGTTTCTAAAGCATGTGGACTTCTTCAGATACTTGTCTGCTTGATAACTGCCCATCTCCCTTTGGTAAGAGACTTACTTTCATCATATTTAACTAAATGTGTGCCATGTAGTTGTGAAAAGAGATGCATATGGGTGGGATTTGGGGAAACTTGTGGATTCTGGTGTTAACAGCTGAAAAATTCAAGTGCCCAGATCAAACCCCAACCAGTTATAGGCAGTATAGAAGAGATTTCCCCACCCCTCCTTTTCTAAGCATATTCTACAAGCTCATCTGAATAGAAATTAGTCTAGGAAGTAATTGATTTCTCTTAAAATAAAATGCATGAAGTACCACACGATTTAGTACAGCATCTGAGCTCCTTATCTACAGAGATGAAAATTGATGCTAAGGTTACTTTCTTCAGTGGTAGTTTCAAGATTAGCTCTTACCCCTTAGGAGTTAATAGGGAGCGAGAGATTTATGTCTATTTATGTGATAAATTTAATTCCTGCATAAGATGAGAGTAAAGCTCAAATACTTGGAAGTTTAGTCTCTTGATTTTATTTCTTGTGAAACTGAATCCTCCTCCTCTTCTGGATTCAAGGGAAATATAGTACTGAGATATAACTTCAGTTTTCTTAAAGGGAAGACTCAACCTCTTCTTTGAAGGCCAAATTATTTCTATCTAGCTGTTAAATAAATCCTAAAGCAAATAGCAGTGCAGTACCGTGTCTAAAGCGATCCCACAATCTGGACAAGTAAAATGTTAATTTCTATATTGCTTTATGCTTTCAGTTTTATACCAAATCACGTATATAACATCAACCTGCAACTTTTTAAAGTGCCTGATATTTTTGGGGTTTGCAGATTTTGCTTGCACAGTACAAAGCTGGTGGGTTGGTTGGGCTGGGTGATCCTTGTTGTGAACCCAAGCCAGCAGGTGTGCTGGTTGTGTGCAAACCACTTTTCTGTGTTTGGAAGCCCTTTGAATGTGAGCCAGCAGTGCCATGGCAGCCAGGAGGGTCCTGGGGGCATCAGGCCCAGCATGGCTGGGCCAGGGAGGGGATTGCCCCGCTCTGCTCTGCCCTGGGGCGGCCTCACCCCAATATTGGGGAAGTTTGGGGAGACACAATGGAAGGAGAGATTGAGCCATTGGAGAGTGTCCAAAGGAGGGCAAAGAGATGGGGAAGGGCCTGGATTTGAAGCCGTGTGAGGACACTGAGGGCACTTGGTGTGTTCAGCTGGAGCAGAGGAGACTGAGGGGAGACCTCCCTGCAGTTCCAACTGCCTGGGCAGGGGCAGAGGAGGGGCAGGACTGAGCTCTGCTCTGGGGGGACCAGGGACAGCCCCCAGGGAATGGCTGGAGCTGTGTCAGGGCAGGCTCAGGGTGGATCTCAGCAAAAGGTTCTTCCCCCAGAGGGTGGTTGGCACTGAACAGGCTCCCCAGGGCAGTGGGCACAGCCCCAAGGCTGCCAGAGCTGCAGGAGGGTTTGGATGATCCTCTGGGGCACAGGGGGGGACTCTTGGGGCTGGGCCTGTGCAGGGCTGAGGGTTGGACTCCAGGATCCTTGGGGGTCCCTCCCAGCTCAGGATATTCTGTGATGCTGTCCCCAGCTGGAGGAGCCTGGCTGGCAGGGCAAGGGGCTGCTTCTGACAAGGGAGGAACAACAGTTTGTAGGGACAGTCCCCCCCGCAAAAGGGGGATGTTCCAAACCTCGGTGTTACCAGGGAGTGAGTCTGTCCCCCCACAGAATTGCTGACTTGTTTGGAGGCCTTGTCAGCTCCAGCAGTTTGTGTTTTGACTAATGGAGAACAAGCAGAAGGAGAGAAGCAGGAAGAAGGCCTTCCCTTTCTTGACTGCATGGGTGTATTTATATGTGGGAATTAAGTGCTGTTTCTTGACAGGAGTTTTTTGTTCCTCCACCAAACAGAGGGCAATACACCTGCTTGGGGTTGGTCTCATGAGTGCAGCAGTGAGCCCACATCCCTCAGCCACCCCCTCCACAGCGCTGTAGCTGCTGCGCAGCTCATGTCCCGTTTGGGAAATGTGTTTTGACTCTGTTTTAGCAGAGCTATCTATTCCTGATTTTTAATTTCTCCTAGACTGGTTTCCTAGCTGCAGCACCAAGAGTCAAGTCCTTCCTAGAGCACCTTGCATGGCTTTGTCTGGGTTTGGTTTTTTCCTCTTTTGTTCTTTGTGGTTGTTTTTTCTTGAGCAATGAGGAATCGATCTAAACTCTCTTGCAACCCAACAGACTTTGAATCGTGACATGAAAGGAAAATATTTATCTTAGCATTCAGAAGAGTCATGTGGCTTAATTAATTAATGGTTATAAGATATGTTGACACAATTGGGTGGAAGTTGCTCTGGAAGTGAGCAGGGTTAGCACTGAGTTACAACAATCAGGTTAGATTAGAAGTGACATGGCAAATATGCCCTGAAGACTTCTTGTTGTTGTTATTGTTATTTTTATTATTGTTATTATTAGCTTTATGCCTGTGGATTATCAACAAAACTTTGATAAGCAAAGCATCCTCAGATGTTTTCTATTAAGGTGAGTTCCAGACTCATCCTACTTAGCAGAACTTCAGTAGTGTCTTTCTGTGAACAAGAGTAGCTGTTTCCTCCTTTGCCCTGATGAGTCATTGCAAAGGTTTTCGCCTTGTCCTGTCTCACAGGCAGCTGCTCTTCTATTTTGAGAAAACTGTTATTTTGGGGGGTCCTTCTGAATGAAAGGCATAAAAATTACCATGATTAAAGAATAATCCCACGGAGCCCTAAAATATTCCATGTTTTAATGCTATTGCATAATCTTGGGGATTATAAATGCTTTATGCTCCTGTGTAATAGCCTGAAACACATGAGAACGTTGTGAAATAGGAAAGAGGAAAATACTTGACAACACTGCATTTTTAAGCTAAAAATACTTAAAGCAATCTAGCCTAAATTACCCCACAGATTAATTAGGATATTCTTTCCAAAATGTTTATAAGTGCTGGACAAAGAACAACGTGATGCTCTGTGCCCAAAGTCAAGTGTTAATGGGGAAAAGCATTATACTGCTTCCCCTTCATGCCTGCTCCTTGCTCCTGATGTGGATCTGCCCTGAGGTCAGGATGGCAGCTGGGGATGGTGCACGTAAGTTTGAGAGGAGAGAAGGAGTTTGCCTGGCCAAGGCTAGTCATGAATTAGTCATGCCACTACACCTCCAGTTAGCTGAGCTCGTTTTAGTGGGCTCTGCTATGTTCATTTAGTAGTGAATTTGAAGCTGTGATTGCAGGTGACCTGTCTAGGAGCTGGAATAGTTCATTCCCACGTGGTTCTGTGATGGGGAGGGCCATTGTCAGTCAGTCCTTCAGTCCTCAGAGTTGGCTGGAAGAGAAATATCCAGCATACCTTGTAACGTGGGCATGGAGGAGTGTGAGGAGAATGGAGGTGAATGAGATGTTGGTCCCCACCCTGCTGGCAGTTCCCAGCTCACAGCACTGCCCTTTCAGCTGCAATGTTTCGTGTGGCGTGTGCTGGGGCCAGCACAGGTCCCTTGTGTGCAGGGGGAGGAGCGTCTGTTCCTGCTGAAATTCCTCATTCCTGAAAGTGGGTTGCAAGGCAGAAGTTGGAAGTGATCAGTTAGAGCTGCATTTCCATAGTGCCCTTCATGCCAAGCCTCTCAAGGCACTTAAGAAAATACTGGAAGCTGTACAGCATGAAATAGTGTTGGCACATTGCTCAAGAAAAACAAACCTCCTGCCTGGATTTGAAAACTGAAAATTTACAAGATTGATTGCTGAGCTTCCAGCTCCAGGAATGGAGTTATAAAAAGGACCCAGTTAGATCAGGGCAATTTAGGGTGTTCTTCAGTGATGGGGATGACATTTCTCGGGTAGGTTTCTCTCTGTTTTGCCATCACACCATCTCTTCCTCATAAGAACCTGAGCTGTAGGATTGAATTTCTCTTTTCTGCAACAACAGCACAGGGAACCTCCTTCAGTTCTTTATTCCCCCCCAGCTTCTGCTACTGTGATTCTGATCTTGGAGATAGCAGGTCCAAACTGAGTTCCCACTTGCTGCACAGTATCTTGCCTTTTGGTATTTTGAGAATGTGGCTCTTCCCCTTTCCAGATTGGAAACAGGGAAAATGTCTCTTTTGTAAAGCAGTCTGGCAATCCTGAAGCCCCATGCTGGATGTGTATTTACAGAAGAAGTTGACTGCCCTGCAAACATTTCCTCTTTGTGCAGCCATGGTGTATTGGATCAAACTAAGGACACTTGCTGTGGGCTGAATATGTGAGGTGATCTTTTCGTGATAAAACCCTTCAATCTGAGTGGGCATCACTGAAGGCAGCATGGATTGCTGATGTGAATGTGGAGAGAAAAATCACAACAGGAGTTGCTCATCATAATCCTAGTACAAAAATAAGTCAAAGTCTGGTGAAAAAAAGTTAAACCAATAAAGATTTCCTGGTTTTACTGCTAAAATTAATTACAGTCTCATCTAATGTGCTTTAGCCCATTTTATTTTCCCAAAGGGATGTGAAGAGCTGTCAGGTTTGGGGATTTCATCTTTGGCATTGTGAGGGCTCCAGAAGCAGCAAGGTAACTGTGAGAGAGCTGCTGCTCATGGTGCAAGGCTGCAGTGGATGATTATGTGTCAGGGAACTGATTCCTCCCTTTCAGTTTGCAAACGTGTATTTTTGCCCATGGAGGTGGGGAGCCTGATATAAATCCACTGGTAAGAAGTTGTTCTTCTCAGTTGCCTCTGTAAGAATAATCATCTGAGTGTCTACACTGACATTTGAAGAAGTTCTGGGCATGTATTTTCATTACTGTTAGAGGGTAAGAAGAGATTGGTTTGGGCTGTAGGTTGTCAGAAACCCAAAAAAAAAAAAAAAAGCACCATCTCTACAAGGGGAGAGAGGAGAGATTAAAGGAAGAGCAAGAAACTAGGAATTGGATGCTGTTAAATATGAACGTGTCAGAGAGCAGCTCCATGTTGAGGGAGATGACAGGAGGTGATAAAACCAGTCACCCTGAGCCTCAGTGAGCCTGGCATGAGGAAGGGGAAGTTGCTCTGTCACGGGAAGGGATCACCTTCTTTCCTCAGCTGCAACAGTTCAGCCATCACTCTCTGATGCACTAGAGAAGCTCCCAGGCAAAAGCCAGAGGTGCATCCCTGGGCCTTTGAACAAGCTAATCACTCCCAAAATAGCCATTTGACCTTCATCTTCTTAAAGCCCTACCATGAACCTCTTGAGTGGCTGTGGAGTCCCTTTTTCATAAGATGAAACAGTGAATAATTAAATCATACCAGTTTGTGTAAGTCTGATAGGAATAGGGATTATTATTATTTTTTTCTTCTTCTTTTCCTTTTTCGTATTCTTTTAGTCTTTTAGCAGGGCAAACATGGAACTTTTGTGGAAGTCAAAAGTGTAAGTCTAAAGAAGCAGTACAAAGGGATTAGACCCTTAGGAAGATTAGTGTCTATTAAACATGCTGATCTGGATGTAGCTTCCAGCTCTCAAGGTCCATGAATTACTGTGGACCCTAAGAGGGAGGAACAGGGAAAAAGTTGCCTTAAAATCCCTGCCAATTCTTAGCCAGGATAACTATTAGGGGTTGGAGAACAGGGTAAGGGAGTGGTTAGCTTGCTGGTTAAGCAAGTTGCAAAATTCTAATGTTTCAACAGACTTCATCTTGTCTAAAATTAGTCTTCATGAATCCCCCATCTCCCCACCAGTGTGCCCCAGAATTCATGCATGCTGGTGGCTTCACACAACCCCTGAGCACTGGCCACAAAAATCAGACATTAGCGTGGAAAAGGAGAGGCTGAGCTGGATCCATGGTGGTGCTGGTGGATGGGTGCTTTCCATAAATGCTGGGTCATGCCACATGAGAGGAGGGTTTGGTTGGTTGGGGAAGAAACATCTTGTGTGTCCTTCTGTCCCTCCAACAGTTTGGTGGAAGTGCTGGGCCGCTGGAAGGGCTGTGGCCTGCCAGGAAAGTGTCAGCAAGCCTCATTTTGGCATTTATATATGAGGAGTAAGCACAATCCTTCTACTATTCCAATGAGCTGCCTTTGCCAAGAAAAATCATTTGTAACTCTTTCTTCCTGCTGCAGTGCTTCTCCAGCAGGCCTGGCTTGGATTGCTTTAACCCCTGGAGTGCCAGCACAGGCTGCAGGGCTGAGCAGTGCCTTGTGCAAGTCTTGGCAAGGACTCCCACGTGCAAACCAGCTTGGGAGCAGACTGAAACGTTGTCTGGCAGTTCGCTTTTCTTTTTCATCAAGTCTGTTCCTTAGGGCTGCTGCTGCTTTTTTATGTTTTTATTTCATTCCTGGGGCTGTAGCAGAGGAGGAGGTGGTTGAAGGAAGCCGGTTTTCAGAGGGCTCCTTTACTTTAGCATGTGGAAGGAGAGGGAAAACAGGGCAGGGAAATGGTGAGGTGGTTTGACCCTTGCTCTGTTTATTGTCCATCCTGATGCTGAATCAACAGCACAGCAAGGCTGCCAGTGGGATGTGCTTTAGAGAACTGCTCACCTGCAAGTTCAAAAGCAGTCCTTCCTCTCTTCTCCCAATGAAGCCTGAAAGAATAGGAGATGCCTGTGCTTCTTTATGGAGGACACTTCAGCCCTTGCAGTGTTGCATATATGTGCTTTTACCTTTGATCATCATTTGGAGGAGTTTGCAAGACAGGTTTAGTTCTGTGAGAAATGGATGCGCTGTTTGCAAGGAGCGATTTCTTCCCCTCCCTCTAGGTGCTGGCTGAATTTTAAGTTTATCACCATCCTGTGCTCTGAGCAGAAAGGCTGTTCCCTTTGTCTGTGGTGTTGCTTTACAGGAGAGCACTGCCTTTGCCCTTTTGTAGGAACTGGGCAGCTGCTTTGCGAAAATCCTTGATGAGATTTAGCAATTCATGTTTCTCTACATAAGAAGTTGAAAAAGGCAGTAAGTCCTTTTGTCTATCTGGTAAGGGGGTTTTCTTTCAAAGGGAAAGGAAAAGAAGCAAATTATTTTGTTTAAAAAACCAACATTTCAATAATGTAGTAGTCTAACCTTTATGCTAATTGCCCCGGGCTTTTAATGAAGCAGCGTAAAATTAGTCCTGTGAGTCTTCATTAATCAAATATAGGAGCTGATGGTATAGTAATAAGATGCTGTGCTGTCTCTACTCCTCATGCAATGTTGACATTTGCTTATATTCTGAGTAGAAAGCAACTATATTTTTTGGTAGCTCATTAAAATAATTAGTCATGTTTGGCTTTTTTGTTTTTAAATCTTTTCTTAAAAAATCCTTTTAATGAGGAAAGATGAAAACAGACAGGATGAAAAAGTCAAAAGAATCAAATTAAGACAGAAAAACTGACTGCTGGAGGCTTCCTTTGAACGGAAGATTTATCTATGTTAATGGCAGCTGTTGGCAGGAACCTCTGTACAGACACCTTGTTTGTTATTTGCAGAACTTAGAGCAGAAACAAACAACTTCAAGGATCTTTGTTGATTTGCTTTGTTCCAAATTGTTTTCAAGGTGCTCTAAGCCTTGTTATGCCTCCTCTCTCTCCCAGAACTCTGGTGCTGGTGTCGATGATGTGCCTGTGCACACGGGCCCTGTTCCACTGCCTGCTCATCCCCTGGGTGAGCTCTGCTGTGCCCTGGGGTGTGAAGCCCATGTCCCCTCCACAGGCTGCTGGCACAGCCTGTTCTCTGGGCACGTTTTGCTTAAGCTTTTGGGCAGGATATAAGAGGTGTTTTGGTCTTCTGCTTAGTCCTGGGTTCAGAACAAGGTAGTGCTTGAAACCCCTCCTCTCACATTAGAAGTAACCCCAAATGCTCAGCATCAGGGTGCTTAGAAAGGGCCAAATCCTGGAGCTCCAGACCAGGATCACATCCACATCTGCACTCTCTGGAGGGGAGGGGTTGGCATCTGCTGTTGTGGTCCCATCTCCACTTCAAAAGCCTTTCAAGCACTATTTTCTGGTCCGTCTGCTGCCTAAGTAGAAACTGCTGTCTCCTATAAAAATGTTTGTGGGAAAAATGGCAACAGAGTATGATTTTTGTGTTTAAGATGCTGGTGTAGCAGCTTTGAGTTTCTATGGGGTAATTATCAAAGCCACAGTTGGCCGACCACAGGCAAGGAAGAGCCAGGATAATGATCCTTTCCCTGGATCCGAAGGCAACTGTCAGCCCCATTGTGCCTGGCCCTGTATAACCAGGCAGGAGAGGGCTACCCTCTGGAGAGTTGAACTGGCAACACTATTAATATGCCCTTTCAGTTGTTGAGATGATGGCTCTCATTTCAGAGTTCAGGGCTCAGTGGCAGGGCAGGACAGACGTGATTATGCTGCTGTTGCTTGTGCGGCTGTGCCACGCACGTGCATATTTGCAGATGAAAAATGATGGTGGTCTGGTGGGGATGTGGCTCCTGTCTGGGAATCAGGGAGCCTGCACTCAGTTCCTGTGTTTGCCATGTGGAATTAGCAGGCCAGCTCTCCTTTTCATTCCATTTTTCTCTCCCTGTGCTGCCTCTTCGGCAGGCACAGAGTGGAGATGAGGGTATCCCTTTTTAATAAAAAAGAATTTGGCTATCAGTTGATGAATGATTTTAAAATGAGCACTGATTCCCACTGCTTAGAAATGACTGAGAATGTAGCAATTTAGTCAGGAAGGAAGTTGGATTACACACACACACACACACACACACACTCACACTTCTCCCCAGATAAATCCTATTTTATTTCTATCTGTTTTCTGGTGTGGTCCAGCATCCTCCTCATTGCCAGATTAACAGCTCTTCTCTCCCACTAAAGGAATTCCATTTCCCCTATCCAGAGAGCTCCATAAAATTTCTTTGTCCTTTTCTATTTTCTGAAAAGCAGTAAAGCAGGTAACGCAGCACTTTGACAGCCTGGGGTGTAGGGACTGTGAAGGCAAGGGAGCAATTCATAGCAGGAAAAATGCTCCATTTCCTCCACTGAAATTCTTTGCAGGAGCCTCAGCAACCCAAGATAGCTGCCTCCAGAGGACTACCACTAAAGTCTTATTCTCAGATTGTTTCACTACACTCCTTTTTTCCCCCAACCAACATCATTCCCTTCCTGTTCAGTGCTGTTGGTGTCCAGTTCTGCAACACAAAGGACTGTGATGGAGCGCACTCTGCAATATTTGTGGAATTTAAAAGGCAAAAATACCTGCTGATGAGCCATGTGCCGTGATTTCGAAGCCCTTGCAGCAGCAGCCAAGGTACAGCGTGCTGGGCTGTCCCCCAGGGCGCAGTGCAGGAGGAACCCCCGAGGAAACCCACAGTGTGTGTGTTCATCTCCCACACGCGGCGCTCGAAAGCCTTGGCTTGCGGAGCGTGTGATTTACATAAGGAGCCGTCGTTGTTCCCCGCCGCCCATCGCTCCTTATGTATATGCAAAACCTGGCTGATGAGCAGTGTGGGATTATATTTCCCTTAATTACAGCCTTCCTTCTGATCCTCTGGCCGGGCGGAGGAGCTTTGGGGAGGGCCGGGTGGCTGTGAGAGGCTCTGCCTGGGATTTTTAAACCTGGAATAAGCTGTGGGGGCTGTGTGGGCACAGGTTTGGGGTCCTGTGATGGACAGATTGTGTCCCTCTGACAGGCTCTGGCGGCGAGCAGGCCTTGGCTTTGGCTTTGATTGACCCAACGCTGCGTGAGATTAGAACAGGCAGTGAATATATGCAAGTTCACAATGAGCTGGGCTCCCGGGCGTTGTGCACAAAGAGGCAGAGAGGTGGATATGGATGGGGGAAGTGTGACTGAGAGCGCTGAAGACAAAGCCTGCAGCAAGGCCTGCCTTCTAATCCCATCCCTCACACTGAGTTGTTGTGAAATCCTTCGGCAGCACTTAATCTCTGAGCTTTAATTCTGTGTCTGTAGGGTGAGAGTGCAGATGCTTTATCCATACTTTTGTGAAGTGCTTAAAGATCAGTAGAAGCCAGTTCAAGGTATTATGGCTGTTAATGTAAATACTTGTTATATCACAATATCTTCAGCATGTTTATTCCATGGAATATATTTATCCATAAAATTCTGTTATATTTATATACAGCTCCAAACACCCTGGAAGCAGCTAGGTGTTGACAGAACAGCTGCAATCTTTTACTGTGTTCAATAAATACAAATGGATATAAACAGTATCCATCTGTCAGGCTCAGTTAGATGGTTTAAACATAAAGCTATTTTGTTCCTGTAATTGTATTTAGATCTGAAATGATAGAGGTATGATTTTTCTTTGCATAGTGATAAGCTATAAATTCATTTGAATTGCTTTGACTCCTGATTTATTGCAATAAATTAAATAATAATCCATTCTGTCTTGTTTCGCCCTTTCTCCAAGAAAAGAAAGATGAAAAAATCCGTGCTTACAGTAAACCACCCTCCCCGTGCGTGTAAGCACCTGGGCCTGTGACCTCTGTGTTTACAAGATATTTATTGCTGCCTGCACTTGCCACTGCTACAGTGTTATCACTTCAGTGCCTTGTAAAATTTGATTGCATTTAATAAATGTATTCAGCGCTATTGCTGAGCAAGTCTGACAATTTACCCCTGTTCTTTCCCTCATGTGCACAGGCTCAGACACCTTCATACCCAACATATTTTCTTAGCTATCTATATTATTGCTTATGTTGTATCGGAGGCAATTTTGGATGCATCTCAATTAGATCATTTTTCTAATTAAATAAGTGCTTGTGGTTGTAACGGGAGCGTGTCTCTGAATACTGAGCAATTGTGATTCACTGCAGTGATTTTCCCAACTTCTGTGTGATGTTTGCTTTATAAAACAAAGCTTCTGGCACAGAGGCATCTCGTTCCCTTCCCCATCCTGACCTCTTGGCTTGATGTTGGCCAGATGTGCTCGGCTCCCTGCTTCGCCACAGGCTTCCTGTGTGACACCAGGGGGACCATTTGGTCTCACTGCACTAGTTCTCCATCTGTAAAACAGTTGCCATAACCCTTACCTGCTCCACGGAGATTTTGTGAAGTTTAGGCTGAGAGCAGGCACGGGACTCTGGTGTTAGAGGAATGTTTGGAAGCCTCTGGTGTTCTTTACTTCCTCCTCCTCCCCGTCACGTACCTGAGCACGGAGGGATAGTGAAGTAAACATTGCTTTTCTTGTGGAAGAGGTGGCTTTTGATTTCTTTCTCTTTTTGTGTCTGAGTGTTTCTCTTTAAGGAAATGGTTTAACAACATAAAATGTCTGGTTTGTGCAGCTGAGGGGATTTAGGTGCTGCCTCCTTGGTGTGGCTTCTTTAGGGTCTGTTCCCTGCCAAAGCAAAGTCTTCACCTCCATCCTGTTGCCAACAAAATTCCACGAGAAAAGGGTTCACAGACAGCTGCAGGGAGGTGCATAGCGATGCTTCTATTCCCTTATTTTTTAGGTTCATTTTGTGGGGAATATTTTCCCAAGTGTCAGAAATCAGGGATTGAGCTTTTAGGAGTGTTGCTTATGTAAGATTGGTGGAGGCCTCTTTGGTGTGTCTGGAGTATTTATGGGTAACTTGTGGAATATGAGTTAGTGTATCCTCTTGGGTTCTAAGGAACAGGCAAATGACTGTAAAATCTAATTGGGGACTAAGTATTTTTATTCTATGCACTGAAGGAGGCTTTTCTAATTGTCAGGAGCAAGAAAAAGATAACAAAGGTTAGAAAAACAAAGACATTCTTGTCTCTTCTTTAATTTCTTCTCTTTAAATATTTGTCTTGTAAAATCTCACAGACTGCATCACATGGCAGCTTGCTCTTGATTAATTGTTACTAAAACAAACAATCGAGTCCATCCAGGCCAGTGTATGGTCATGGTGTAATTTATTGCCTGTGCTGCTCAGGATGTGTTCAGTTGGTGCAGAATTGGAGAAGCTCCTCAATACCAGCCCTTGCTGGTGAGCTTCGTTGCATCAGAGGCATGATCAGCCTCTGAGACATACAGGAGCCACATCTGTCAGCACAGCAACTTGACATTAAACTTGCTTTGCTACCCAACAAAGTTAATTGCTCTTGTATTTTATGGAATTTGCCTGAGTTCTCAGAAGTCAAGCAGCACTGGTTGTGAGCAAATAAGAGCTTGAGGTAGTGTCACTGAGTAATAAAATATGAGCGCTGGAGGAGCAGAAGTACAACGTGTTATGTTGTCGTTCGTGGACGTTTTCCCCCTTGCCAGAGTTTAAGATGCAGATTTCATCATTGGGCCAATTCAGATGTCTGCTTGGAAAAAATCATTTTCCCCAAAAGTACTGGACTAACAAAGAATAGGAAGGAACTCCAGTGTGATGGTGCAGTGCAAGCTGCATTAAAGCCTGGCTTTTGTGGACAGCCTGGATTCTAAGTCATTGCTTCAAACCATCTCCAAGGATTTCAATATACATCTGACAAATGTGTAATTGAAGATAACTGCTAAAATTTACAGATGTGCCCAGGTTACATATTCTTCATAGAAAGTCTGGCCCTTGATAATCAAAATTCCATGGACTTTCTGATACGCTTAAATGTGAAAAAAGCATTTGAAAAGAGATGATAGGCCCAATGAAATACTCCTTCCAAGTGACTGGCTGTGTTTTTCTGCCTTTGTCTGAAACTTTTATACTTTTGCAACATAAAAATCTTTTTTGCTTCTTTGAAAGCAAATGTTTGTCTTGATTTTCATGGAATTACTGTTACTGGCAGCACCGTTTTAGAATAAGGGATCTTCCATAAAGATAGAGGGAATGTAGAAGATTAATGAACAAGTATCAGTTTGGATAAAGTGTCAAAACCAGTGACTGAAGGAAACAATCATATTTTATAAAATTCATACTTGTAGACCAGGATATAAAATTCAGTGCTCCTGAAATCTCAGTCTGTAGCTGATCTTTTCCTGATGACGGTGGGGGCTTTGCATGGAGATCGTGGCCTTTATGTAGTAACTATGTTCTTATTATTTATTCAGAGCCCTATTGTTACATTCAAAGGGAAAATTTGCTCCTTGTTTGACCAATTTTGATCTCTTTCTTTCTCTGCATTTACTGTGTCTCCTGTTTGCATTTTGCTTTGCTTTCTGACCTAGAACTCCTGTGCTCTGCTGCTTCCCCAGAGGACATGGCCCCCAAACCCTTCCCCATTTTGTTTGCAATTACATAGTTCCATTTAGTCTGACTAATTCCAGTTAGTTCTCCGTGATCCAGCCTGGAGGACAGCTTTGTCACTGCCTTGAAGGCAAGAATCTTAAAGCACCACCTGTCAGGCACCGCTGAAGTGGCTCAGTGGATGCTCTGCTGTGCCCCCCTGCCATCTCCCAAGGGAGAGTGGGTGGTTTGAGCCTCCTCTCTATAGTGTACACCACATCTTAAGCTGTTTTCAAGGTTTTCATATCTTTATGGTTCACATACTCCATCTGATGATTAAGAAAGGTCTGGTTTCTTTAAAGGTATGAAGAAAAAAGGAGTAGGTGATGGAGCCCAGGGCGATGGAGCCAGATGTTAGAGTGAGGATCTGGAAGCTAGAGAGAAACCAGCAAGCTGTCATGTTCTGGGCTATGCTGATGAATCTTGCACTAAAAGTAAATATTTCTGAGTAAACAAGAAAGTGTGCCCTTTAGTGCAAGCCAGGGTGTTGTAGCAATGTGCTAATTGTGAGCTATTGAGCCCTCCCTGAGCCTGAGGTGTGCAGGGAGATAGTGGTGCCTCTGCAGGGTTGGGTCTGGTGTTCTGATAAAGGTGGGGAGGGATGGGAAGTGTGGGGAAAGTGCAGATTTGTTGCTGTTGTTTGGATGCAGCTATTCAGAGTCTTTTCCTACGCTTTGGACTGAAACCTGTTTCTGTGGCACTGACCTTATTGAATAAACACTGATGCAGGAGCAGAATGTCCCACTTACAGTTTTCCATTTGACAACCAACAGAAATGCACAGACATACTGTGAGCTCCTTCGAACAGAGTGAGAATTTTGTGATTATTTTTTCTTTTACAGTCAGAACTCCACTATTAAATATCTATTTCTAGTGTTCCCCCCCCCCTTCCCCCTTGCCCCTACTCTTGCCCAAGTCTACTGGTCTGCTTTCATTTTGTCCTTCTTTTCCCTGTCAGAGAATATTTGTTTTTAGGACCTTTAAGCTGGCAGCACTGGAAAATTAAGTCGTCATTTTGTCTGCAAACCTGCCACTGTGTCCCCGGGCACAGGGCAGAGCTCCCTGCCAGCCACTTCAGCCTCTGTCTCGGAGGATCTTCCTGCTGCAGGTGTGAGAGGTAATTCACATTCCATGCCCATCTCTCCCCGTTCTCTTGAGCTGCCAATTATCCAGCATTGTGTCAGGTTAGATCTGGGGGGATGTACATAAGGCCCACAATTAGCTGGTGCTGGGCTGGAAATGCTGCAGGTACTGACAGTCAGACCTGCCAGAGAGACGAGGCAAGTGGGGAAGGACAAAACAATCTGGATGCAATTAGAGCCCTTCCCACCTTCTCCCACAACCACCTTCAAACACAGAAACGTGCCTTTTCCTTCAAGGATGAAAAAGTTTGGGCTTTGTCCCCCATCCTCTACCTCCAACTCCTTTCTGTATGTCTGCAGTTGCTCTTTCCAGCAGGGAAGAAGTGTTCAATCCCAAAGGGAATTGTTCCTGCAGTGCCTCTGGCTCGGAGCGTAGCTGGAGGTGGTTGGTCTCCCAAGGGAAATTTCTTCTCCTGAGGTTTAGGGCTCAGTTTTGCAGATTTGAGGGAGGCTGCTGCTGTTCAGAATTGGAGATGGAAGTCGAGAAAGCTGTTGGAAATGCACCTCCTGAAAAGTTTTTCATGCACCCCCACTGATTAAAATATAGTCTACTTCTTTCTCCTGCTTCCCTCATAAAAGATGTGTTGGGTGGAGCTCATCTGTCTAGAGGAAAGGAAGGCAGGGTAGTGCAGACTGGATTCTCTTTCTGTCTGTCTTTTGATCCTCCTGTGTAAGTTAAAGGTTTTAGAAATTATTAAAAGCTTCATGCAGGGTGTGAACAGTTTCAGAGGAGACTGAACCCGCAGAACTAAGTTCCAGCTGTACAGTTTCCTCCAAGCTCAGGACTGGGGTATTAAATACCATCACACTTATCAACATGGTCAAAAGAGCAAGATGAGTGTGGAAGTTGGTTGACTTTGCACATTTTCAAAGCCTTGTTTTAAACTCACTCTTTACAGCTTTTTAGGAGATGTCGAAGGGAAACTGGAGAATATAATGCTGATTGAAACAGGCTTTCTGTGATGCACGGAGTTTAGGCACATAATAAGCTTCTCTGCTCTATAAGTGGCCAAAAAATAGCTAATACCTGGCATGGTGGTGTAGTGTATTTAATCCCTCTGATTAAAAAATGTTATCCTTTCCCTTTAGTCTGTCTGATAGGCAGAAATCACCTGTCACTCCTTTTTAGCATATCCCACACATTAAAGAATGCTTCGATTTTGATAGTGAGTAATATCGAGAACAACTTTGCACTTAAATTGAGTCTATGGTTTCCAAAGTGCTTAAGAAACTCAGGTAATTCTGCCACTGTGTATTTAACAGTAATTTTACATACTTGAAAACCTACAGACTGATACTAGTAAAGCCTGTAGTCATAAATCACGCTTTTGATGAAGAATCCACTCTAAATTATCAGTCACATTTTTTTTGTAGTGGAATAAATTGATGTTGAGCTGGGAAGGAAGCTTGTTTCATGAGAAGTGCAGTCTTTTATCACAGTCTCTGAGTGTTACTGTCCTTCCACCCACAAGGTATCACTGGTCCTGTGTCAGTAGAATATTAACCCCCAGCAACTTTACAGACTTAGTGGGAGGGAGCTCTTTCATCAGTCGGTTTCCTCGCTTGAGTATAGGCAGTTTAAAATAATCAGCCATTTTTATTGTCTGCATTAAACATTTCATTGCTGAATCCAGGAGCCCTGAAGAACAAGGCAATGTCTCGAGAACCTGCCTGTGCTGCCAGTGTTCCCTCTACTAACAGGCAGGGAGAAAAGACTCTCTTCGTGCTGCAGCAGCATCAAAAGAGCTGTCGTGTGTGTAATGCCCTGTCTTCCAGCCTGCAGTCTCTGGATGTGAGATCCCCTTTATCATAAGACACTAAATCATCTGAGAAACACGCACTTGGGGATGAACAGGATTATGTTTTCATTGGTATCTGACTGCCTTTTCCAGCAATCCTTTCTCGGGCGTTAAAGTCATGGCTCTTTGCAAACACAGTTGGGTTTGGGGCTGTCACAGGGTAGATGGGAAGAAGGTGTGTTGGTTTGTATATCAAGGCTGTTCCAAATCAGCCTGACCACCTTCTGTCCTGATAGTATTAAAGCTGTCACCCTCCACCGACAGAGACAGCCCCAGCACTGAGCTGTGTGGGTGTTCTCACTTAGGAAGGCATCAAGGCGTTGAGTTCAAGTCTGTTGTACTTGCTGTAAGGCTCCTGAGCAGATTTTTTAAGCTCTGTACTCCATTTCTCCTCTGTAAATCAGGAATAGGAATACCTCCACAGCTGTGAAGTAGGGATCACCAACCTCTCAGTGTCCACTGAGCTCATGCCAGAAAGCTGTGCATGGCTGGAGTGCCCCCACTCAGCCCAGGCAGTCCTGAGGAGGAGATGCCCCTGGTTCCTCAGGGAGCCCTGGAACAGGCCAGGGCTGCACAGAAGCCTCTCCCTGGGCTGTGCTCCTGCCCAAAGCCTCCTGCTGGCCCGTGTTCCCTGCATGTGCCTGTGGGTCAGATACCTCACAGCTCCCAGGCCAGCACTGACCCTGGCTGGCCCACCTCGGGCCTGGGAGCCTGCTGGTGTCCCTCTGGTCACGTCCCAGGCTGGCTGTGCCTCTGGGCTTGTGAAATGGGGCTGCTGATGCATTTCATGAGGACTGGCTTGTGTTACATGTTAGAAGAGTCCAGGGCACTCTTTTAGACTGAAGCACATTTGATGTGGCACACCATTAGAATTCAACGGTTTCTAGTGCTTTTTCTTTCCCTGTTTATTTGCCACGTCTGCTTTTTTGTCTTTTGGAAAGACAAGGGGAATGGCCAAGACCTTTGCTGCAGCTGAAGAGGCTAAAACACAATGATCCTAATCAGGAGATCTGGAGCTTTGCTAGTTAACTGAAGATTGTCATGTGTTCTCCAAGGTCTTCTCTTTGTAAACAGTTTCCTTCACTGAGGACCAGGAGTTAGATTAACCATCCTCAGAGTTTCTCCCAGTTTGAGAGTGGGGAGAAAGAAATACAGCAAACTGGTGTTTGTAGTTGTGTGGTGAGCAATTACCCCTTGGGACATGAGGGCCAAAGTGGGAGGAAGGGCACAGTGGAGAGAAGCATGCTGCTAAAAATGTCCCTTTAATTGGGCTGCCTGAGACAGAAGGGTTTTGACATTCAAGAGGTTAGACCATCTGGTGTATGGTGGCCCTTGCTTTATAGATGTTTAACTTACTTTTGAGAGTACACTGACGAAGCATTACTGATTGCCATGCCATGAGGCTGTCAGACATGGAAAGCCTGGTGGAAACACTTGAACAGAGGCTCTTGAAAGCAGAAAAGTGGTCTCAAGCAGTTTAACTGCCTCTTAGAGTGTGCAGTTTGCTGTGGCACGTTCTTCACCTATCCCCAGCCCAGCTGGGTTTCTGTAGGGAATCGTCTTAATGCTCTGTGGAAAGACACATTCAGGCCTAAGCACAAGATTCTGCATAGAGTGCATTCTGAATGTGTATGTTCTGTGTGTGTGTCACTGTAAATAGTCATGAAATAGCAAAGTAAGTGTGGCGTGCACAGGGTTGGGAAGTGCTTCAAAATAGATCAGCCTGTGCAGGACCAGGGCTCTCCTAAGTTAAGGCTATGAGTATCCTTGAACCAAACTCTCCTCTGTACCTGGAGAAGGCCTATGATGTACAAGAGGAACTGTCTTCCTTCTTTTAAAGAGATGAAAATTGGTACCCCATCACACATTTACTCATCAGAAAGTCTCTCTTGGTTTCCAAAAATATGCAAGTAAGACAGAAATGCATTCATATTTGGATTTTGTGGATGTTTTTATGGTTGTGTAACTGCTAGTTCTCATAAAGTTGTGGAATGACTTGGATTGGAAAGGGACCTTCAAGGTCATCTCATTCCAAGCCCGTGCCATGGGCAGGGAAACCTTTCACTAGACCAGGTGGTGGAAAGTGGGTCCAGCCTGACATTGGACACTTCCAGGGATGGGGCAGCCACAGCTTCTCTGGGCAACCTGTGCCAGGGCCTGCCCACCCTCACAGCCAAGAATTGCTTCCCAATATCCCATCTAACTCTGCTTTCTGGCAGTGGGAAGCCATTCCCTGTGTCCTGTCCCTCCATCCCCAGTCCCTCTCCAGCTCTCCTGGAGCCCCTTTAGGCCCTGCCAGGAGCTCTCAGGTCTCCCTGGATCCTTCTCTTCTCCAAGGGAACCCCCCAGCTCTCCAAGCCTGGCTCCAGAGCAGAGGGGCTGCAGCCCTGGGAGCATCTCCGTGGCCTCCTCTGGACTCTCTCCAGCAGCTCCACGTCCTTGTGCTGTTCCCAGGGCTGGAAGCAGCTCTGCAGGTGGGGTCTCACCTGAGGGGACAGAGGGGCAGAATCCTCCCCTGCCCTGCTGCCCCTGCTGTGGGATCAGCCCAGCACACACGGCCAGGCTATGTTGAGCTTCTTATCCAGCACCCCAAGTCCTTCTCCTCGGGGCTGCTCTCAGTCCCTTCTCCACCCAGCCTGTGCTTGGGATTGCCCTGACCCAGGGGCTGCACCTCAGCCTAGTTTCCTGGAGGATTTGTTCCAGGATTTTCCCAGGCACAGAGGTGAGACTGACCTGACTGACCTCCCTGCCTCTTCCTTATTGCCCTTTTTAAAAATGGGAGTTCTGTTTCCCCTTTTTCAGTCAGCAGGAACTTCACTGGAGTGCCACAACTTCTCAAATATGATTTATATGCATTATATATTTTTCTTTTTCTAATCAGTGGGATTAGTGCATGCACACTTAGTTATCTTTTGGTGTGCTTCGTTTGTTTTTGTTTGTTTAATGCAGGAAGGTGGGAATAGCAGCAGTTATTGCTTGGAGCAGATAGCATCCATGTTTCCTGTGATTTGCAACAAATGGGGAGCCTTGGCTGTAAAAGGTGCACTGAGGCATCACAGAGAAGAGGAACTTTGTAGAGGGAAAGAAATTTAAACAGCCGAGTCATTGGAGTGCACAGAGTCTGAGTTAATTGCTGAGTTTTAGGTGTAAGAAAGTGTTTAGTGTAACTTAAGAACAGCAGCACATTCATGTGGGTCCCGGAGCGTGTCAGTCTCCTCCATAACCTCCCCTTCCCCTGGCTGCAGTTACACACTGTGACTTTTCTGTGATTATGGTTATTTGTGTCTATAGGATTTACAGTAGCAGAACCCGGATCTTCGGTGGGATTTCTGGGAGCTATTGCAATGTGTTTTGAAAAGGAAACAGTTATTTGTGGTGGCCTCAGTTTTGATAGCTGAAGGATTCCTATCGTTGCAGTCATTTAGAAGACTAAGCTTTTGTGTGGTGTTGTGGGACTCCCTGACTTAGAAAAGTCTTTTTTTGCATCTGGAAGTTAAAGGGGAAACACTCCTGTCTGTCTCTGCTGTGCAGTTCTCCCCCATGCTGTCAACAGGGCGCTTGCTTGCAGTGCTCTTTGTTGCTGCTTTTAAAAATTTTTCAAGGAAGAGGAGAGCAATCATATTTAATAATGCAATTACAATCAGGGCAAGATGTTTATCCTGTAAGATTCCAACTGCTGGAAAAGCCCTAGGGCATTCTGGGAAATGAGATGCAAATCTTCAGGATTACCTCTTCCTAAAAATACCAGAATCAAACAACAACAGCAATCATTGCTCTGAACACTGCATTAAATGATTAGTCTGTTACTGCCCATCAAGAAGCTTTGGATTCTCCAGCCAAAGGACCATCCAAACTAAACATGGTGCTGGCAATGTGTGAGCGTGTTCCAGGCACCCTTCCCAGCTTCCCTCTCTGTGCTGCACAAACAGCATTTAAGAGAGCGTGGTGGCCACAGCTGAAGTCCTCACAGGTAGAAACTCAGAGAAGAAAAGAAACCACAACTTGTTTTTCTCTATAATCCAAACCAATCCTTTGGTTTGGCTGGTGGCAATTCCTAAATAAAGACACATCTTGGTGATGCTTTTTGATTAAATTCACTTGCAGAGTCTTAACACCTTCCAGTAAGTTGGCCATGAAAAATATTATTCATGGAGAGAAAGCATTGAAGATCCTTCATTTGTGGCACAGCAGCAGCAATGCATCTCGTGCAGTGTTGGGTGTACTCTGTTTCTTTCTATTTGCTGGTAACCAAGCAGTGCTAACCCTAATGTCAGTTCTGGATGACATCAGCTTTATTCTTTCAAGATCAAATACTAAACATAACCATTTCAAGAACTAATCTGAATTTAATTTCAGTTAAACATTAGTTGTGAAAACCTTGATGTTACCTCTCCAGGTTTAAAGGCTTCATTGAATCTGAACTAAATTATTGCAGACCTATGTAGCCGAGCACATGAACCAGGGCCAAAACATGCCTTTCAATCAATTAGATAAAACATAAATAATTACATATGATACTGAGCTGAACATGTATCTATCTAAACTGAATTTACACATTTAAATCCACTGGAAACAAAGGATTCAAATGCTCCTTTTCCTCAAAGAGCTCATTAACAAGGGCTGGATCAATGTGCTTTCAGTTCTATGTTCTGGCATTCAAGTAGATAGATGAAAGATTATTTGGAATTAATTTTGGTGTGTTTTTTTAAATACATATTTTAAGATTTTCTAATGGTATTCTTGTACTACGTATCTACAGTTTTGGGGGGATTACCCCAGAAGATCGATGTCCTCAGCTTTCCCAGCCTCCCTTTTTTGGGGTGGTTGTTCACTCAGTCTGGCTTCCTTTGAGTCTATTCCCTGAGAGAAGCTGCCCTTTGCAGGTTTGCTGTGCTCTGTTCTCACAGGGGAGAACACAAGGCTTCTTTCTCTTGTGTGTCATTCATCAGCTTTGTTCACTTCCATTTGCTTCATGGCACGCTGTCTGGGGAAGCAGCTCAGGTATGGATTGGTGTCAGAACCTCTGTTCCCCCTCCCCTGGGGAGCCCGGGATTTTGGCAGCAGAGTGTTCTGAGCCGTGCAGACATGTGACTGTCCCGTCACTCACCCCATGGATCCTGGAAGCTCAGCTTTACCCCCCTTGTCTGCCTGCTGTCCCCTGGGGTTACTGAGCCAGCAGCACTGAGGGAGTGTGAGCACAGAAAGCCACTCAGGCCATGCTGTTGCTGCAGTAACTGCTCTCAGACATCTCTGTGTAATCAGATGCTTGTTTCCTCATTGTCAAAAATCCAGGGAGTTAAGGTGGCCCATTTAAGGTCTCTGCTACCACAAGGTAACACTGTGGGATCATTTCCTGGCTTGCTTCTTCTACTGGTTGAAGGACCCCCATGATAACAGTGTCCCACTGTGGGAGACAATGCCCACATGCCTTAAAGAAGTAGAGACTTTAAATGACCGATGGGCAGCAGCAGCAGAAAGGCTAAATATTATGTTAGGAGTTATTAGCATTTATCACATTCCACAAAATGAAGCCTGCAAATGGCACATAAACTCAGTTCACGTGTATGGATTTGTGTGTGTGTGATGGTTTTCTGGGTATGACAGTATTGATCATGGCTGCTGTTTGTAGCGAGATGGAGCAACATGCACTGCAACGGGAAAAGAGCTGAGGGACAGTCATAGAAAGTGAAGTGATAGGAGAGTAAGACAATAAGAGACAAAAAGCAATAAAATGTTAAGGCATTTCTGTGTGTCTGGAAGGGGCTGTGACTTGGCTGGGGTAAAGAACACATTGTGGTGAGGTTTTTCCTCTCGATGCTAAGGAGCCCTCCTGTCCCCTTCCTTTGAACTGTGCTAAGGAAGAAAGAGAGACTTCAGATGTATTTGTAGGTTTTCCATCAGTTAAATAGCTTATGTGCCAGAGAGATCACACACACCTGCAAACAAGACCACTGGTTTGTCCTTTACCCTCTGTGACTGTGGGCAGAATTTGGTCCTTGATTTAACCATCAAGATCAATCCTTGCCTTTAGGCACCTGCTGCTGGTACCAGGGAAGGAAATGGCCTGAAGTTCAACCTTAGCATTACATACAACATCCTGCAATGTGCAGTCACTCAGACTTACCTTCAGTGTGGGATGGATGGCAAAGCAGAGATCAAAGAGCCCAAGCTGGAAAGGAGCAGAGAGGGCCAAGCCCTTCCCTGCCACGCTCCCCCCACAGCCTGGGGCTGCAGGCAGGAAGGAGCAGGGCCAGGCCAGAGAGACTGGAGCTGCCATTCCAGTAGCCCTTTCCCAGCCCTGGGGATATCTGAATCTGAGCAGAGTGTAAATATTTCCCCTGGACCATGTTGCTTGTAGACTTATGACGAGTTGCTTTTCCAACTCTACCAGGATTAAGGAGCGAGGACAGAAAGGGTGGAAAAAACTTGCACAAATATTTTCTGACACTTGGTTTAAACATTCAGAAGTCATCAATCTTGTCGATATTCCCACTGAGAGCTTTGTGCAACTGAGCCTTAGGGAAGAACTTTCCTTAGGGAAGAGCTTTCCTTGACGCATGGCACCAGCTTTAACCTACAGCACTTTGTGTGGCAAAGAGAAGGAGCTTTGGAGGTAAATGCCAGGTGATCGCTCTGTCTTATACAGGAGGGATCAGGGCCAAGACTAATCTTAGTTTTTACCATCAGCATGATCAAAGAGAGAGGAAAAAAACCCCAGCTCTCTCTGGTCAGTGAAGCAGGGGCTGTGCACTTGCTTATTCCTAATGTCAGGAATCAGCATCTGCTCTGCCAAGTTCAGTCATCAAACAGGCTTCATCAGGGGAGCCACCAGTGCAGAGCTGCTGAACTGGAGTGACTGGGTAGGTGAACTGACCTGTTTGATTGGTTTTAACTGAGTGGGTACAGAGTATTTACATCTTGATCACGGTCATACACTGTAGTAAGGACAAGGCAGCTGTGTTTTTTGCTCTTGTTGCCAGGATGCTTTGGAACTGTGTAGAAATGATCCTGAGTTTTATGTTACTAAAAGAAAGGGGGTTGGAATTCCACTAATTGAGTTATGTTTTATTAGCTGCTAGCAGTGGGCACAGGAGTTATGTAGCTAAGCTGTTCCAGTTCCTTCCAGGGGAGGTTACATGTGCCTGCATTGTTAGTAAGCTGAGATTAATTTATTCTGTGGCCTTGGCAGGCTCTGGTAAACTGAATTGGCTATAGGGAATTAGGGGGGAGAGTATCAGATGTCAAATTCACTTTGGTCTGACAAGGCAAAGAGTGGGGATTGTTTAATATTTGGGGTCTTATTCGAATCTGTTTGTAAGTGGGAACAAATTCTACCCTCTGGATGTGTTTTGGAAGTGTGAGGGTTTCCTCATCCATCCAAAGACAGGTTATTGCAGAAAACTGCTTGCTTCTAAGTGACTTTGCCACCCCTGTCTGAAGGGTGTTGGACACTGGCAGTGTGGATGACCAGCTTCCCAGTCACAGGAATATGCAAAAAGGGACGTTGTTGATGTATTGACCTTTGGATAATTATCTTGATTTGTTGGCATGTGACTTACTAGTCAGGGAAATGCTGTTTAAAACAAACTGATGAATAACACAAATGAAGGGCAGTCCAGTTCTCCTCTTTTGTCAGAGCAAGGGCACAAACCCAGCTTTTAAAGCCAAACCACTGGAGTGGCTCAGTTGTGAACTGAGAAAGGAGAGCAATCTCAGTAGGTAAGCAAGAAAAGTTCTGAGGCTGTTCTGCTGGATGGAATGTTCACGAGTCACTACAGAAATACAGAAATCCAAGCTACAGTATTTGGGTGTAGGGCTGAGTTTTTCCCTAGGTTGGGGTTAAGATCACCTTGAGTTTTCCCTCTGACTCATTTGAACTATAAATGTGTGCAAGTGCTTGTGACTTCCACACTGCTGCTGGTGGTTTATCAGGTAAAAAGCTTTGGAGCAAGGAAATTTCCTGCTCTGGAGCAAGGAAACTGTTGTTGCTCTTGGTTGAAACAGCCTGTAGTTATGGGATGCATGGAATGCAATGGCACTGCCGTGTTTGGTGCCTGCCCAGAGTCTCTCCCTGGTGTCCTTTGTTATAGTTGCACAAATACTGTTCCCATTAAAGGAATTAATTCTTGCCTGATCAGCAGTAAGTGCCAGGAATAAATGAAATACAGCCTTTTGCATTAAATAGTGTCGTGGGTTATGGTGGAGAGTAAAAAGCTCATTCCCTATTCCATCAGGGAAAAAGAGAGTCTGCTTTTCCAGTTTGCCTGAATGATTCTATGGATATGTCCCTAAACCTAAAAATTAACATTAGAGCCCAGATCATTCTAGATGTATCAATGTTGATACTTGCAACTTCTGTGTATCCCAGCTGTGAAATTTTGGGCAGAATGCTTTGGCCTGCTGCAATCCCACTGCAGCTTGTAAGTGTCCTGGGTGACAGAAGTGGTGGGCAGAGGTTAATCAGGGGAAAAGGGTTATGATGTGAGATCAGGGCTCTTAGGATCTGTTCGTACTTAGTTCTGATCTTCCCCCAACATTTTTTGCCCAGAGAAGCTGTGGCTGCCCCATCCCTGGGAGTGTCCAAGGTCAGCTTGGATGGGGCTTGGAGCACCCTGGGCTGGTGGAAGGTGTCCCTGCCCATGGCAGGGGGTTGGAACTGGATGATCTTTAAATGACTGAATGATCACCTCTTCTGGAAGGGTAGGGGCTTAATTCCGCTTTTATATTCCAGAGTATCATTTGGAAGCAACTCTGGTAGTGATAGATGGTATCAAACAGGTGTCACAGGGAAGAATTTATCCCTAAGCTAATAGAAAATTTGTCCTCCTGCATGTTCTTCAACTCCACTTGTAAAGCTGCAGAGTAGTTTGGAATAATATCCACTTCCATTATTTAGCTGCATAAAATACCTTGAAGGCAAATAGCGCATCTATAAATTAAGCCTCTGAAGTGTTGGTCAGGTTACTCGGGGAGCTTTTGACAGTGAGATTATTGACGGTGTAAAGTGATAGTTCTGCTCTTGAAAAGCTCATTCTCCCAACACAAATCACAGCACTGCCAGGATTTATTGAACTGCCTGATGGAGAGGTACCGTACAAGCCTCTATTAGTCCCTTTCCTCAGCTTTGCCATCAGGAGGCTTTAAATAATTGTATTTGAAAGAAATGTCAGAGTGACAGAATTGGGTGCAGAAGGCCACAGATATTCCCTCTCTGCTCCACCCCGCCCCTGTTCTTTCTCTCCTGCTCTCTCTTGCTCTCTCTATTATTGGATAATTTCGGAGGGAGAGGGCTTTCCCTGCCACAGAATCGGAAGGTTTCAGACACTCTGTCTGCTACTTCAGGCAAAGCCTTGGTTATGCTGCAGAAATGGGAAGCTTCCCAGCTTCACACAGTCCTGCAGATTTGTTTAGACAGCCAAGGATGCTCCTGCCAGGGTTGGGGCTGCCACAGAGGGTTGCAGTAGCAACTGTCAGTACAGCAAAATGTGTAATGGTGCCGCAGCAGTGGCAATGTGAGGATCCACAGCCTCGGGGGAACAGAGGGGCAACCCCCTGGAAGGCGGTTGGGAAAGACAGAGGCTGCTCATCAGTCCCTCTTTGTGGTGAAATCTTCACAGGAGAGGAAAAGCAGCTGGTGTGCAGGGGAACGTGAGGCAGGTGTCGTGCTCTTGAAAAGAAAGGACACTGAGTTCCTGGAATCACGATGCCTTCAGCTGGAACAGACCTCTGGAGCTCCTCTGGGCCCGTGAGCAGGGCCAAGACCCCAACATCTCCAAGGACAGAGCTTCCCCAGGGTCTGGGCCAAGGGCCTCTGGCC
Source organism: Myiozetetes cayanensis (assembly GCF_022539395.1). Lineage (NCBI taxonomy): Eukaryota > Metazoa > Chordata > Aves > Passeriformes > Tyrannidae > Myiozetetes > Myiozetetes cayanensis. The sequence continues at coordinate 5,645,436 of NW_026087522.1, read as the reverse complement.
TGATGGATCTGAGAGGAGAATGTTGGTGTCCTTGTTCTCACAACTTCGGTGCTACTCCAGGTGTGTTACCCATGATGTGAGTATGTGGTGCCCCACAGTGCTGACACTCAAAAGCCTTGCTGCAGCTCCTGCCTGGACTGGATGGGCCTCTGACAGGGGCTGTGGCTGAGCTGGGAGTGCTGTGGGTCTGTCTGACAGGGGCTGTGGCTGAGCTGGGCGTACTGTGGGTCCCTCTGACGGGGTCTGGCTGTGCTGCCTTGCTCCAGCTGGGCTATAGTTGTGTGCAGGATAATATGAGGTTAATGGTGTTGGATAAATGTGATAGCAGCCTTTAGTGTGCCCTAAGTCACAGCAGGGTTAGGAGGAGTTTATCCTTGGCCTTTCTCTGTCCTTCATGGCGTTGGTTCTGTGCTGACCTGTCCCATTAACAGACTAGCGAGGCTGAAGTGGCCTCAGCAGTGAAGATCCTGCCCCACTACAACGTTGATTTATTAAATGCATTTAAACACAAAGGCTATAATTGATCCTCAAGGACATGAAACTGGGCTTTAAGTTAATTTTTGTGCCATTTTGCTGCCCAAAATTGCACTGTCCCTTAGAAAATTGGCGCTGTTTTGGGATTCCTTGATTTCCGTATAGCCTGTCATATATCTGAGCTGTTCCTTTCCCAGATTGTTCTCCTGCTGCAACTTTGAAGTTGTCTGTGATGCCTCTAATTTAATAATCTCGAGGTAAGCAAGGTTCAGAACTTGCTGCAGGTGGAGGAACCTGTCTTCTTGAAGCTGGGAGCACACTGCCCTGCATCTCTGGAGGAACAGCTAAATTCTCTCTCTGGTAATGCTTTGGACTGTGGAATTCATACAGAGGCTACTGAAGTCAGGAGATAATAGATACTGAGTGTTTGTAACACTTGCATATGGGCTCTTGTGTGTCACAGCAAGAGTGGTGGCTCTCAGGGTTTACACATGATTGTTTGGAGAAAAGCATTTCTATTATAAGCAGACAGAAAAGAGAAGAAAGAGACATCTTTTCTTGCTGGTAAAGTAATTTTAAGGTTTAAATGGATGCACAACCATGATAAAACAGGTTTGCAGGTTTCAGAAGAGAGAAAACGTGAAGAGTAATGATTTTTACAGTAAAAGTCTCTGGAAAAATCTGTAGAAAATAAGAATCATGGTCTATGAGTTCTTTTATAGAGGTGAGGTGCAGCTGCCTGCTCCTCCCCATAGGCTGGTTCTCATGCCCTATGGTGTTAAGAATCTGTGCTATCTGTCAGATGCTTCAAGAAAGCTGCCTTTTATAGCAAATGGAAAATAAACCCAAGGTATAATGTACCTCAGTCCTTTCCAGGGTGTAGTGAAGAAATGCCTCCTTTAATTTTCCTGTTTTTCCCAGTGACATTGGCCCTTCAGAGGATGTGGTACCGCAGAGGGGGGATTGGCTCCTGTAGTAACTGGGAGGTTCCATGAGTTGTTCGTCTTCAGCCCCCCTGGTTGCAGCTCTGACGAGGAGATGCCCAGCCCCAAGTGAAGAAGTAGCATTCCTTTTCCATCTCTTCAGGCCTACTCCCTCATACCCAGTCTTGGTTTGGAGTGCTGGTTTCAGTTCCAGGACACATCTGACAGGACTCTGCCTCCTGGGCGTTTCTCCCGCCGTTCGTTGGCTGTCGCGGCCAGCCCAGAGCAGTTCTGAGTCTGGAAACACAGGGCTTGTAAGCCTATTACAGGCTTCCCAGGATTATAACACGATCAGTCAGCACTGACTCATTTGTTTCATGGAGGCAAATGGAGGGGATTCAGGGATTTGTTTATTTGGATGTACCAATTTGTTGCACGGTCTAGGTTGTTTCAGAGAAAGCGGTGCCTGCTCATCTGCTGGCTTCCCTTTTGCAGGGGGACTGCAGCCTGCCTTTGCAAAATCCTCACCTTCCACCAGCATTATCCAGACTGCCTTTGCAAAGGAAATAATGTTAAATGGAGCTTTTTATTGAATACAAACCTTTCCCATATAACTCCAGAGAGTTAAATGCGGCACAGAATGTAAATTCTGAACTGCTCTCCATAGGATGTCCTTCTCACTTCCATCTTGAGGTAATTATGTCAAAATACATGCCACTGCTCCCATGGACTGGTGATCCAGCCAGTACTTAGTGTCTGAATTAATGTTTGGAGTTGTTGCTGCTTTCTTTGTAACAGAGACGAGAACCCAGCTGGTTTGGGTTATTGGTAATGGATTCCAGTGCTCTGAAATCATTCACTCAAATCCAGCTCCAGTCTGTAGTAACCCAAAGTAATTATTATTTGATTGCTACCCAGTGATGTAAACTGAGCTGGTCATCTCAGCCTGGGTGGACAGATGTCCAAGTTAAACAGCACCAGCTTAACTACTGCCAAGGACTCTCAAAGTCTATAAAGGATATTGTCAAAGACACTTAAATAAATTGGGTTGGGAGTTTTCTTCTCTTGCTTGTTGTTTGAATGGAGAAAGAAATCCAGAATGGAAAGCCCACAGAGCCTCTGAGGACTCTGACCTGCAAATGGATTCTCTGGGATCCTGGCTGAGGAGTGCAGAGTGGGAGGAAAAGGCTTATTCCTTGTCCCTGAATCTCTTCTGCCTTGTACCTTGTGCTGGGGCAGTGTCTCCAAGGCAGTGTGGTGATGTGACAGCAGTGTGTGCTTGTGGATGGCCATTGAAAACGTTTTGTCTGCCTTTCTAACTCTGTAGGGTTTTGTGTTATGCTTTCTTGGAAGCTACATTTCTTTATTTATCCTGAAAACCTTTAAAAAGGGGAGATAAAAACACCACACTGAAGTAATTTGTAGTGGGTTTGTTACTTTTTTTTAACTTCTGATAACACAAAGAAGTACTGGCTGTGGGAGTGAGGCAGCAAGAGATTTCAGCCATTCAGGGGCCCAGCAAAAGGCCTTTAGACCATCTAAAAACCTATTTGTGTTCTCCACCCCCAAAAAAAAGTAATAACATAACTTTCACACTGCTTTTCTGGAGTAATTTTCACCCTGAATTTCCTTTAGAGATGAGAAGCTTTCCTATGTCTTTCTCTCTCTTCATCAGCTGAACAGATAAAGATGCTGCTGCGTTTGGCTGTGGTGCATCCCCACGATGGTGGAGATGGGAATGTGTGATTCCATTGCCTGCAGATCTGTTCATCACATGTGAATATTGCCGTCACCTGACAAAAGCAATATGAAATGAATGGGTTTGTGGCACAGCCTTTCATCACGTAGCTGGGAGATACAAAATCTCTTGACCTTTTTAGCAGGCTTTTGAAGCAGAGTCGGGAGATGTGGTTTACTTGACATAAAGGTTCTTCTTTCCCCGCCACTGGAAGAGAAATGCGATTGTCAGCTGAACTTTTGGCTGTGAGTGAAGGTCTCACATTACTGTCTCTTATCTCGGAGGCTTGGCTCTTAGCCATGCAGTTGCACTCCCTGTGCTTGCTCTGACTCTTGGTTGTCCTCTTTGCATTGTCAGAAGTTGAGCAGCAGCCTTGGCAAAGCCTTTCCTCTGCTCCCTGTGCTGGAGTCAAGGTTGTGGAAGGGCTGAAGAGCTTTTGCCAGGGCAGCTCTTTCCTGAGGCCTGTTGTGCCCACTTTTGAGTGCTCAGGTGAGTGGTCACCTACATTTCCTGGCTCGGGGACAGCCCTGAGTGTCTCCTCTCTTACATGAGCTCACCAGACCTGTACCTGGCCTGCACACTGAGGTGGAGGCTCTGGAGACCCTTGATAGCATTGGATGCATTCAGTGGTGTTTCCTTTCTTAGCTGGTGAATGTAGTACTTAATTGTTTGCATTAGTGGTGGTGTTGACCTTTTTAAGGCATTTCTCTGTGACCTGTGGAATATAAAAAGCTGTGAGGAGAGACTGCTTCAGAAAGTATCATACACTAATGAATTTCTCCTTCACAAAATGAATTTTATGTTCCAAAGGAAACAAACGTCAAATGAACTGCCTTGGCTTGATGGGCTGATATGCTGTTGTGAATTAAGCCTGGTGTTACACTCCATTTAAAATTTCCCCTTGTATTAAAGCTAATTGGTGATGTTAGTAGTAGTATTTAGGCTTGACATTTCTACTTGTGTTAGTATAAACTTCAACAACCATGTGGTCATTCAGAAAAATCTCAGCAGTTAGCAGCATATGAGTCAACCAGCATGTGAGGGAGCAGTAAAATTCAAGTATTTTGTTCCCTGACAAGTGATCTCTGCTACTGAAATGGGATCTCAGTTCCTTGACCCTGAAAACAGCAGCAACAACAGGAGAAATAAATGCTGTAAACAGCTCTATAATGAAACCTCTCAGACAGCCTGTCAGCATGTGCTGATCTTTTGCCTTCACTTGCTGCTATGACAAATTAGGTTGACCTTTCCTTGATAGCATCTTAAAAAAAGAAAGGGGGAAAGAAAAAAAAAAGGTGCTAGGATTTAAAAAGAGCCTAAGGGAATTAGGTACCCGGTGCTTATTGAAATTTAGCTCAGGTTGGGCATTTAGCTCTCACATCTGCCTTTCAGAATCCCACCCTCTATAAATTATACCCTGCTCTGCAGGTGGTGAGAGTACCAGGGCTGATGGCATAGGGCTGTAATTTAGCCAAATTACAAGATATACTTGAGAAGTCAGGATTGATACTTTCCATGAGTTAGGTTAGAGAAGCACTGGCACAAGAATTAACAGCAGAAGCTGGTAAGTAAAGTTTGAGGAATTGCTCATCTCAGTTTTATGGCTCTCCTCAGAAAGCCTTTGGCACAGGGCAGCACTGGGCAGTGATTGAGGACCCTGCCAGGGGCTCCTTCATCACACCACTTATTTCTTACCTGGCAGTTGCAGGTTCCCAAGGTCTCAGTCCTGCCCGGTTTAGATTTTTCAGCTGTCCTGTATCTTTCCACAGTTTACGAGATAATTTCTGTCACCCTCCCCCCCGCTCTGTGGTGGCACTGCAGTGTCACCTGAGACAAGACCGTCAGGAAAATACCCCGAACAACAGCAGGGGCTCGAGGCTGTTGTGTTGGATACCAATACTATTCACCACCCCTGTTTGTGGAGTGCACCCTGCCGTGGCCTTTAAAAGAGGGTGTTATTCTGCAATGATGAAACATTTCTCCTGGTGCAGCTGTAATTAGGACTGATGAGCATCCTTGGGGTCCTGCCTGGCTCTCGTTTAAATCAGCAGGAGCAGAGCTGATCCTCTTCAAACAGAACTGCATTTGTGCTGCAGCACAGTGATGGATTTTGTTGTTTTCCCTGTCGTTAACGACAAAGGAGGAGCGAGAAAGATAATGTTGTGGGGAGGGGAGGGGTATTTGTCTTGGAACAATGATGAAGATAAAGATGGACAAGCAGGGCAATTTGTGAGTTTTATACTCTATCCCACTTAATGGGCTGCAGTTATATAAAGAAATGGAGATCTCAGTTAATCTTTATACTGTCTCCTTGTTTAGGAACACAGTTACTTCAAATTAAATTAGCCTTTTGCCTCTTGCTGGAAATGATAGGGTTTTTGGCGTCCTTGTTTATTTTTCATTGATCTAGAGAAAAAGAATTTCTCTCCCTTTTTCCCCAGGGATGTTAAAAAGAAAGGGATCACCTTTCTGTTTGCAGCTGCCATGGCCTAAAAAATGTAGAAATGAGAAATAAATTCACCATGGTTTGAAGAAATCCTCTTCAAAAAACCAATGGGGAACATGACAGAGTTAGAGAGACCTCTCCCTCAGAAGAAGAGTAATATATATTTTATTCTCTTATTAATATTTCATTGGCAAGAAGGTCAAAATCTACATTTAAATGGAAATATTTAAAAAGCAGAAGGATAATATTTGACTATCTGGAGCTTTTATGGGTTAGAGAAAACCAGAGGCTTGAACACATTGGTTCAAAATTCGTGGGGTGGGCTGGGAATTCCTTGTGTAATTTATACAGCAGAGGAATCCTCCATTTGCCTTCATCGACACCTCCGATAAAGGGTTTATGTTCCTAATACAAAGCTCCCTTTTAATTTAAAAATCCTTTTAAGTATGTCATGTCAGCTCAAGTATTTAGATGAGATAGTCTGTCACTGCTCAGAATATTATCTTGGTAGATAGAGCCATCCATGGCTGGTGAGGACGCTGTTACTCCTGCCAGGGCTGGGGAGATGAAGTGCTGCTGTGTGAGGTGTGGGCAGGGGCTGGATTTTGGGGGAGCCTGCCCTTGGAACACTTGGCCTGAGGGAGCAGGGGGTCACCAGCACTGCCCAATGCTCCAGCTGGAGTTGGGGTCTCATCACAGCACCTAATGCAGATCCCAGCTGGGTGTCTGGGAAAATGGGGGTGACTCTGAGAGCAAAACCCATCTGCATGGGGAGGATGCTGTAGATCACTTCAGTCAGCATATGAAGTGTCAGGAACCTTCCTGCCTTATGCTCAGGAGCTCACCTCGAGCACATTTGGTCTCCAGTCTCGGTAGTATTGGGTGTAACATCAGTCACTTGGGATTCCCAGGCTGTGGCAGCTGTGTCACTAACCTTGGGCATGCTAACTCAAAATCAGCATGAGAAAAGAAAATAAAAAGCCCAGTTAGGCTGTATTTTCCTAATACATGTGGGGAAAGATCAAATTTATTTTCTGCCCAGCGGAGAACTGCTCATGCCTGTGCCCTGCATTCATCACAGAGAAGAGTTCAGCATCTTTGCCACTGACATGGGCAGTGGGATCCAGGGCATGGTCAGCAATGTGCTGATGACAGCAGGCTGTGTGCTGCAGTCACAGCCTGCAGGGAAGGGATGGACCATCCAGAGGGAGCTGGACAGGCTGCAGAGCTGGGACTGTGTGAACCTCACGAGGTTCAACAAAACAAAGGGCAAGGCCCTACACCTGGGTCAAAGCAATCCAAACACACCGACAGCTTGGGCAGACAGGTGGTGGTGACCAGCCCTGTGGGTGATGGGTGATGAAAAAGTCACGGTGAGCCAGCAGTGAGCACTCACAGCCCAGAAACCACCAGAGTCCTGGGCTGCATCCAAAGGAGCGGGACCAGCAGGTGGAGGGAGGGGATTCTGCCCCTCTGCTCTGAGGGCCCCTCCTGGAGCACTGGGGACAGTTCTGGTGCTTCCAACATGAGAAGGACATGGAACTGTTGGAGCAAGTCCAGAGGGGGCCACAAAGTTGATAAAGGGACTGGAGCACCTCCCCTATGGAGACAGGCTGAGAAAGTTGGGGCTCCTGAGCCTGGAGAAGAGAAGGTTGTGTGGAGACCTCACATCACCTGCCAGTATCTGAAGGGACCTACAGGGAAGCCAGGGAGGGACCCTTCATCAGGAACTGCAGTGACAGGACAAGGATTAATGGGTTCAAACTGAAAGAGGGGAAATTTAGGTTAGATATTAGGGAAAAATTATTCCCTGTGAGGGTGGTGAGAACACTGGCACAAGCTGCCCAGGGAGGTTGTGGATGTTCCAACCCTAACAGTGCTCAAAGCCACATTAGATAAGGCCTTGAGCAACCTGGCCTAGTGGGAGGTGTCCCTGCCCATGACAGGGAGGTTGGGACCAGGTGCTCTTTAAGGTCCATTCCACCCCCTTAACATTCCGTGGTTCTGTGAGAGGGCTGGGATGGCATCGCTGTGCCCATGCACAGAGCCAAGAACTGCTGCAGGGCTGTAAATGGGAACATTGTTCCCTGCCTGTCCTGGCAAAGAGTTTGAGAATCCCTGGCTTAGGGGACACCTCAGGCAGGCCAGGAGAGAGAGCTCTGAACACCTGGGCCAGCTGAGTGCTGGGGATGATGCTGATCCCTGGCTGGGTCTGACACGGCCTGTCTGTAAGGGCTCCAGGAGCAGCTGTGGGAGCAGAGTGCTCTGCAGAGGAGCGATAACATTGATTCCTTACTGGGGCAACAATATTGGATCGAGTCTCACTGCTGGCCAGACGGTTGGGTTGGATTTTTCTTGTGTTTTGGCTTGTTGTTGTTGTGGTTTGTTTTTCAAATCAGCATTACATTGACTAGCAGCAGCCTGCTGAGTATTTGTGCAGTTTGGCAAGACTTGCCTGCTTTGCCACCAGCGATATCCAGCACACCTGAGCCTCACAGGAGCACAGGTAATTGTTGGGAATGGTACAGGGGAGCTCAGTGGTGGAGCCTTGTGCATCAGAAAGATGCTCTGCTTCTGCTTGACAGACTTGTAACCAGATTCCAGTTTGTGCTGCATTGCCCCTTCATGTAACCCTATTAAGGAGCTGTAAATAGTAATATAAATGATGTTACAGTCATTTGTTTTGATGTATCTGAGCCTTTAATAAATCAGCTGTAGCTTGGCTAATAGGAATATGAGAGTATGGTGTTTGTTGCCAGCAGCTGCTCGTAAATTACAATGCAGTCATCTGTTTTACAAGGAAATTAAATGTTTGTTCTCTTGCTCCCTCTCCCTCTCGCATATTTTAGAGCATCAGAATTGTGCATGAGCCCCTGTTCTTTGCTAGATGTCGTTTCTGCTCCTTTTGTACGTGGCTGGGGTGGCAAGGGAAAGTGTCCATAGGGAGATTGGAATCTTTGCAATGTGTCAGCTCCACGTTCCAGCGTTGCTCTTTGTGTATCCTCCAACACAGCGGTGGTTGTGTTTGATTTCGCTTGGGTAACAGTTTCTCCCGTGGGTTGTCAGCAGCATTTGATCCTTGGACTTACAACACAGACCTTGAATTGCTGAGCTGAGAAAGCAGTTTTGGTAGTGGGCAGTTCCCTCAGGCTGGGTTCGTGTCTGGACCAGCCCATTCTGTGCCAGGCTGGCACACTCACCAGGCCGAGGTTTGATCAGGGTGATGGATGGCTTTTAGCAGGGTGGTTTTAGCAAGATCTCTGATTGTAACTGGGGGAGTGGAAGAAAGCATCAGACCCCAGAGGAGCCTTTTGTCACGGCCTTGAGGCTTTCCATAAGCACCAAAAGGCTCTTTTAAGGTCACAGCCACCCTCTATGCTCCATCCTTTTCTCCCTTCTCTTGTGAAGGAGTTGTGAGGAAAGTTTCATATTTCAGTATGAAAAATTATTCTCGCTTTTCAGTCCTGTACTTACCTCTAGATAAACACTTAAATGCAGTCCAGCGCTTGAAACTTATTTAAATTAGTCAAAGAAGCATCTAGAATTCTATTAAAAACTTGTGATTTCTGTAGCTGAAAGAAGGGTTTGGCTGTGCTTTTATCTTGTAAAATGTTTCCATACTGTCACATGGTGATTGTTTCTTCTGTCTCTCACTGCAGCTGTATAATAATTCATGTATCCAGACCCAAAATGACATCACTTTTGCCAAATATTGCAACTGAAATGCAACATAGAAGCTGTGTTCTCTCTGTTTTCTGAATTCTTTTCCTGGCTCTCAGCTGCACCCACATTCCCTGGCGTGACAACACAGGGCGCTGAGCAGGAAGCAGCTCCCTCTTTCTGGAGGTGTTTGTGTTAACAAAAATTATCCTTTGGCAAAGGAATCTCCCCAAGACTTTGCTTTGGATTTCAAGCAAGTCTTCCCAGTGTCCACAGAGAGCTGGAGAAAATGCTTCCATGCCCAGCTTTCATTTAACTGGAGCACTTGGTTTGTCCTCTCTCAGTTTAAAGGCTTTAGAAAGGGACTGTGCTGGACACCTTTCTGCAGGTGAACACTAACTCTACTCTCACAATTTGGGCCCTGGGAGGTGTGTGCAACCCAAGGATAACATCACAAATCTATGCAGTTTTATTAATAATTTAAAGGAGAAATAAATGCAGTAGATGACATAGATACTGTTCTTGAAGACTGATTATTAATATTTTGTTTATTATGCCTTGTGGTCTGTCTTAGAAGAACCTCCTTGGTTTCTGAGGGTGATTTCATGCAAGGCTGCACTTCTTAATACATTTGAGGTCTGCTTTGGAGAAACTCTGTTATGTTAGTATGAGTAGCTTTTGTCAACTCCCAAACATAGGTTGTGTGGAAGGGGATATGACAGATGAATGCCCTGAATGTTTGATTCAGTGACCGCTTCACACCACACTGTGGTTTTTATTATTATTATTATTGTTGTTGTTGTTGTTAAATTTCTGTTTAAAGAATACATAAATGTATTGCTGTCAGTAAGAAATCAGTCAAGACAGAAGCAATAACTCAGGCACAGGTTCGTGTTGTGCTGAAGACATTGAATTTTGAGAATACATATGTGCCTCTTGTTGATACCTTTTGAAGGCAAAATTCCAGATTGGAAAAGTGATTTCTTAATAAATACCAGTTGAATTTGAAAGTGGTAAATGTTTCTGGTGTCTGGTGCAGCTCTCTGAGAGGGGCCATCTCGGTTTCCCTGCTGAAATCCTGCACACCTCAGGGGGACAGAACGACCCTCATAGCAGAGATTTGTTTTCTTTTCACTGCTCAGCTCGGCTCTGCATCATTAAACATCAAACTGCTTTGCTGACATCAGGCTCGGGCTCACTCTGTAATGAGACTTGTTGTGTGCACGTTCTGCAGAGTGATATGATTTCCAGCTTTTACTCCACTACCTTGTAAAGAGAACACTGTTGTCCTGAAGGCTGTTGGAGGCAGGTAGCAGTTTGCTTCAAGTCCAGAACCTGGACTGAAGAACCTGGAGAGATTTTTACAGGAGTTTTTTGTCCAAGAGTAGTCTCAGTGAAATGTTATTGATAATGTGGGGCACATTCCAGTTCCTCCTGTAAAATGCATTGTCTCGGCAAGGTATCCCGGGAGCGGGTCCCTCTCCCTGTGCAAGCGTCCACATGGCTTGGCTGACTTGCTGATGTTCTCCAGACACACTTTATGAGCTCTGCCACAAATTTATAAGGGTGAATTAAAATGTCTGTATTTCATACTTCCATGGACTGGTGTTTTCTATTATAAAGCCGAACGAGTGTGGGCTGTGGTTTCTGAGGAGAAAAGCCTGACCTGTGGCTGTAGATGAAGTGAGTTCAGTGGGACAGTGACACGCAAAGGGCCGTGTCCTGCCTGTCTAGTTGTGTCTGCTTGAGCCACAGAGGGACCTGTGTGCTGTGAGAGCTCCTGCCTGGGGGCTGTTGTTTCTGCTCCCTGCTATGAGCCTGCAGCACAGCTCCTGCCCACACGTGCTGTGATAAAGGTGAATGGTGAGCATTTGGTTCATTGTGCTGCCTGAGCGGGCAGTGCCCCTCAGTGTGGAGAGCAGAGCCTGCCCACTCGAGCTGTGAACAAAAGGAGCCTCCGCCAGCCCCTGTCCCCCCTGCCCTGCCCAGAGCTGCTGCTGAGAGCCTGGGGGATCTCTTCCAAACTGCTGTCATGGTGAAGCTTCTTGTCTCATACTATGAGTGGAGGTTGTTGTTTGCCTTTTCCTGCTGTGGTACTGAGTGAAGCAGGGGCGCTGTGCGTGCCTCATGGTCGTCTGTGCTGGGTTGTAGGCTGGTTTGCACCAAGGGGTGTGGGGCACCAGTCTGTCACCCTGTGGCATCACCTGCTTGCTCTGTCCTACAGGCTGAGTATGGGTTTTGTGCTCTGGAGGGGAGGGGGGCCATGAGCAGGGTGCAAAGGGACTAAAGGAAGCAAAATCAGTGTGAAACTAAGTGTGGGTCTCTATTGATAATAATTATACTAATGATAATAACAAAGACAATCCAGAAGTAAGCATGGAGTCTTTCAAAAGAGATGCAAGAGATCTCATCCATGGCTCTTAGGTGTTTGTAAGGGATCCACAAAGCATCTGCAAGGGACACAAAAGGGAGGTAGAAGGCCTTGTCTCGTGGGCAGGGCATGTCTGCATTGTGCCATCTCCAGGACTCTGCAGTCACTGAGTGAAACAGTTTTTGGGAGAGGGGTTTAGGAAGATGTCCAGTGCTGTGCTGTGCTTCCATGCCTTGTCTTTGCTGTGCCTGTGTCATGCTCGGAATTCTCAGTGTGGCTGCTGCCCTTGTGCTGATGGGGCTCCATCCACTGACCCTCTCACTGGGCTCTGAGCCCAGCGGGGAGGCACCAGCTCTGACATTGTCACTGGGTTGTCACTGGAGACCATGGGAATTGTGAAATATCAGACTCCAAAGGCTCTTCGAGGGGAGTGCACCTTTGGGCTTTGATAGCTCTGATGCAGTCTCTGAATTTTGGGGACCTTTTGGTCAATGTATGGTGCTTGGCAGCAGTGCAGGGTGGACAGGAACTGCCAGGGGGAAAGGCTTGGATAACAAGCAGGTGTTCCTGGGGTGTTAATTCACTCTGCCAGCACCGGGAACTGTCGCTGTCAGCTGGAGATTATCTGCAAACAGTATCTCTAGGTGATCTGAGTAGAATCTCTGTGCTTAAAAGAGTAACGTCTCCATAAACAGGGATGTCCTGACAACTGCAGTGAACTCTGAGATAACTGACTGATGATCAGTGCTGTACAGATTAATGATGTCAGGTAAATGGGATTAGAATTACATTCTTGGAGTAGTTCAGGTTGCAACACTTTCAATTTACATTAATTTCAGGTCAAAGTAACTTTTTTCTACCCTGTTGCCAAAGGGCAGAGAATCAGAAACCAGTCTCTGGCACCCCAGTTTTTCATGCATCCTGTGCTCAAGACAGATTGCTCAAAATAGTTTTTCCATGAGCTTGAATAAATCAGACTTAATGTATGAAGACTTGAAATACATTTTCTGGGCTGTAGGAATATATATTTTGTAACAGATGCCATACAAATGCCTTGTGTCCTGTAAAAATATATAGACATTTTGAATGTGATGGGGAATTGCAATTTATAAGAGCATCAAGATTCTTCAAGCCAAAAAGCTACAGACAGTTGTAAGAAAGATTGTCTTGTCTGTCAGTGCAAATGCTATTATACAACTGAATCATAACTGGCTGCACTTGACTGGCTGCATCTGAACTTCTGTCAGCTGTTACAGACAACTCCATTCTCTTTGCAGGGTGGTTTTTTTTCCCTTCCCCCAGGAACTCAGCTAAACTTGTTCTCACACAGAGAGCTCTACTATGGCTGGAGCATTTCCTTTAGATATTTAAGGTGTTTCTATTTGCTGCATTGAGACTTATCCCCATATCCAGGGCCAGCCAACACAGCCAGTGGAGCTGGCTCCGCATCGAAATACGAGCTGTATTTTAAACATTACACCAGCCAATTGACTCCTCAAGGTTCTTCCTTGGAATCTTGCTTTTTATTGCAAATTAGCCCATCAAAGTAGCTGCCCTGGAGTGTATCTGTGCATTTAAATACAGGATACCCATCTGAACTTCAGTCATTACACCGGAGTAGTTTGGCTGAGCAATTTAAATATCATAAATCTTTGTCACTGTAAAAATGCCATCTATCTGTCATCCAAAAATCTGCCCTTTTCCCCTTCTTCTTTTAAGTAAGTGGTTACTTAAAGTCTACTATTGCAGTGCCGAGGTTAGAGGGCTCAGCTGTATGAAAGCTGGTGGTTAAATGCCAGGGATAACATGCTTTCAGAAATATTTTTGGAAATTTAGTACATTAATAGTGTGGTTTAAATTTTAAAAAAAAGTTGTCAGCTAAAAGCAGAACCTGCCTAGGAAAAGGAATAAATAATGACAATGTGTCAGAATATTTAAAAAATACGGACAAAAGTTCCTGTAAATTGCATTAAAAAGTTCATTGACAAATATTTGATATGTGTTTTGTGCTGTGTCAACATTAGTTGAGACTCCTGGTATATTTACCTTTGGTAATACTGGGGTTTTTTTTTCCCCTTAAGTAGGTTATTTATTTTTAATGAAACACTGTAAAATCCATTTTTAACTCCTGGGAAATACTGCGAGCTTCCGAGTGCCGAGTGTTTGGGGTGCAGCAGCGCAGCAGTGAAATGGCAGTGACCTGTCACAGCCCGGGCCTGGCTGAGCCTGAGCCCCCCACCCAGCACCGCTCCTCGTGTCCTGGGAGTGTGAAAACTCAACCCTGGTCGATCAGAGCACCTTCAGCAGGAGCTTCAGAGCACTGGGGATCAACAGCCAGGCCCGGGCTGGGACTGACCCTGCCCTGAGCTGTCATCGGTGACCTGCAGCTCGGGGGTGCTGGGCAAGGCCTGTGGGGTGTCGGGGCTTAAAGGAAGGTGAAACCTGGGTATGGACCAGAAAACCTGAAATGTAAGAGTTTTGGTCAGGTAATATAAGGAAGCTCTTAGAGAGTGTTCAAGGGAGACAACAGAGATGGGGAAGGGCCTGGATTTGAAGCCGTGTGAGGACACTGAGGGCACTTGGTGTGTTCAGCTGGAGCAGAGGAGACTGAGGGGAGACCTCCCTGCAGTTCCCACTGCCTGGGCAGGGGCAGAGGAGGGGCAGGACTGAGCTCTGCTCTGGGGGGACCAGGGACAGCCCCCAGGGAATGGCTGGAGCTGTGTCAGGGCAGGCTCAGGGTGGATCTCAGCAAAAGGTTCTTCCCCCAGAGGGTGGTTGGCACTGAACAGGCTCCCCAGGGCAGTGGGCACAGCCCCAAGGCTGCCAGAGCTGCAGGAGGCTTTGGATGATCCTCTGGGGCACAGGGGGGGACTCTTGGGGCTGGGCCTGTGCAGGGCTGAGGGTTGGACTCCAGGATCCTTGGGGGTCCCTTTCAACTCAGGATATTCTGTGATTCTGTGATTCATATGGCATTGGACATGTCACTTGTTCTCTGTATGCTTTGTTCCTCTCCTGGGAAATAGGCTTAAGAGGCTTTTTTATGATTTTTTTTTTGTTGTTGGTTTACGTTTTCTCTCCACCCTTCTGGTGCAAGCTTGGGAGGCTCCAGGTTATAAAGTTTTCACTGTACCACTGAATTAAATGGCAGTTTTGTTGCTTGACTTTTATATCACCTGCAATTAGGGAGCTCACATGCCTGTTTTGGCAATACAGAATAGGGCTAATTCACATGATGCTTTAATATAAATAACTTTTTAAAGACCTAAAACTGTGGCATATGTATTTAGCCCTTAGCATACACTGATTTGATCTGTCAGGTAGTGTTTGTAATTAGAGGACCACAGAAATGCTTTTCATTGTCACAAGGCTTGTTTTAGCTTGGTCCTTAATCTAAATAAAAAAAGCTCTTTATTTTTCCATGATCTAATTAAAAGACATGGTTTTATTCTGTAGTCATTAGGCATCTAACCACAAGATATTTTACTCAGAGTCAATAAGTAAGAATTGCTAAGTGATAAATATTTTACTTTTGTTAGGAAGACATTCATCAGAGTGGATTTTTATGTCCTCATTTTCATTCCCAGCAACAGAGTTTATTATGCAGGTCCAGACAGGTCTTTTGATAACAACAGTGGGAATGGTTCTGGTTTTACTCACATTTTACTGGGCTCCTTTTGAGCAATAATTCAGCAGTAATCGCACAGTAGCAAATAGTTGTGTAAGGGGCTGTGGTCTCCTGTGAGCTTATTATAGAGAGGGAGGTATTTCTTTCCCTGGCATTACCACATGGTTTAGTGCTGTTTCATTCCCCAAACACTAGAGAGCTTGTTTCTGATTTAAAGGTATCGTTGCATTTAAATTTAGTGAATGGAATGGGTTTGAAAAGGTACTGGCTTGGACACGAGGGGGGTGGTTGGCTGCCTGTTGGCTGCTGCCACTGTTTAGTCTCTGTGCATGTGGTTACCCATTTCCCAAAGCACAGAGGTGATAAATGCAAATATCAACTTGGGATATTTTCCATTCACTCTGCCAAGTTGTAAACAAAGCTCTTGGTTGGATATGATCCCTTTTCAATAATAAAATATTTATAAGGTAGACAGAGCTTTTAATTTTCCAGGTGAAATCAAGCTAGATCCTGCTTGTTAGCATAGCCTTGGTATGGGACACACAGATCCTGTCCCAGAAGATGTTTTGCTTCAGATATATTCCCCCACGACCAGCAGAGCTCCTCCTTTTCAAGCCAGACACAGAACTGGAATGAAGAGGGAATGATCTTGTCCTTCCTTTCGTGTGTTTTTCTGACACACCAAAGGGTTACCATTCTGCATTTGGACAAAAGAAAGAATATTCCCAGCAAGATATTGAAATAAAATTTTTGAGTCAGCCTCCATCCCAAAGTAGCCATTGCAGAAGCACAGAGTACAGAAGCCCTCCACCCTAAACCAGGTTTGAATTCTGGGCTCCAGTGACTTGACTAAAAGCTGGAAAACAGAGGGGTGATTGAGTTTTCAGCCCACCTTGAACCTCATTCTCCCAAATCATGGGCGACAGCCTGTGTTTGTTGGGCTGAGGGGTGGCTATAGGAAGCAGTTAAGTATTTATCTTTCTCTGGACATTTCTGTATTTAAATTCTCTGGGAATTTCCATGGGGGAAGCGGTTACCTCCAAACTTATTGCCCACTGATCCTTCATGGGGAACAGGGATGCATCTTGTACTCACCTGGGAGACACTTAAAAGAGAAAAAAAGTCAAGTATTTGTCTCTGAGATGGGCAGGCTGAGGTGGGGGTGTGTCTGCATGCAAAAATTGTGATAGAAACTGGCAACTGTCCCTGGTAGTCAAAGCCAGTCCTGCAAGTTCCAGGGAGCTTGGCTTGCACTTGCCCCATCTAGAGGGACACCCACCAGTGGTACATGTTGATACAGAACAGTTTTTCATGGGAAATTCTGCATAGCTGCATCAGAACTGTACTAACCCAAATTTAGGAAGCCTTGCTGCTGTGCCTGGTAAGTTGTGCTATTGGCTGTTTCTGTCTCAGAGATGGGGTAGCACAAAAAACTTCACTACCACAGTGTTATTAGGGCTCATCTAAACAGAGAAATTAGTAGGAATTAAAAAAACCCAGTGCTTTTGAATTTGAAACAGTATTTCTTATTTTATCGTCTTTTTTTTTCTGGGAGTAACAAAGTTTATTGCATAATAGTTTGGTTCTATGTTCTGAAGTGGTTTTAGTTAGGTCAGTATAAAGAACTTTCATTTTGAAGTTGGGAATAGCAATTCAGGAGTAAGTGCCTCTCCCCTTTAGTTATTTACTCTGTTTCAAGCCCCAGTCTGCAGGACCACATCTGCATGCCTATTTAAAACATCATTTCCTTTGCACAGAAGCACCACTATGGCTAAAATTTAATTCTGATATTTAACTGAATGAAATTGCTTGCAGATGACTGTTTGAAAGAGAAACAAACCACATCCTTGTGTGCTGCTGCACTTTAGAGGCTTTGTGAAATATTATACTAATGCAAAGAATGTGCCCCCCCTCTGACTGAAGAGTTTGATTTTACTCATTCAAATTATACCAGCGCATTTTGCTTCAAAAAAAATCTTGACTTGTTATTGTTGCCTTGCAAATAGCAGCCAGCAGAAATTGCAGAGAGCAGATTCAGCGCTGTCTTTTGTTTGTACTGAACCTCCCACAGTGTCTCTCCTGACACTGTTTCAGGGACAGATAAGAATTGCCATGGAGTGTTTAAGAAATAATTGCAATAAAAATAAAGATTTTTTTTTTAAATTAATTTTGCTTTAGGTGACTGAAAACATCTGAAAAGTTGGACTCAAGAGCTGCAGAATAAGCTGTGCTGGTCCACCCTGGACCACACATAAATCCCATTACCAGCATGAATGAGAACAGTTTCCTTTCAGATGGGTGCAGAAGGGAGAGAAGGCACGAAGGGGAGTTGTTCCAAGTCACTTGGCAAGGCTTTGCTGACAAGAATGCTTTAATTCACAAAGCACTCTTGTTTTTACATTGGTACCTGGCACTGGTTTGGGAGTGGTTTGCCTGTAGTCCAGGTGATGTGAACTGCCCTTCCCCACAGCCACCCTACTGTGGAGCTCGTAAGCTCAGAGCTGCTCTATTGACATTAATAGTTTTTAAAAGCTGCAGCTCCATCAGCTGCAGTTTGGGTAAATTGCCTCCCTGTGCTTGATCTTGCTGCTGGCAGTAGAAGGGGTGCAGAGATGTCAGGAGGAATGAGGAGTGGGCTCCTGTGGGGTGCTGCTGTCAAGTTGTCTTTTCTGGGGCTGGGCTGGGCTGTCAGGGGGAGCTGCCCCTCTCTGCAGTGGGTGTGCTGGGCAGGTACGTGCCAGAGGTGCTTCTCTGTGTGGCTATACCCAGAAGGGCACAGTGGGATGTTCATCAGCAGTCTTCCCATTCCAGGAGTTGCAGTTTTCCTTCTGAATGTGGTGGATTTGCTGCAGACCTAAGTGAAGAAATCCAGAACAGATGGGTTAAATAATTCTGCCAATGCTCTGGTTTAACCCTGTTGTATCTTAACCCTATCCCCTTTGTAGCCAACCAGAGCAGGCACTGCAGTAATTTTCAGCTCCAGGAGTATCTCCAGGACCATCTACTACTAAAATCAGAGACCTCTCAAGAAAAGGTTTTTTTCTGGTGATATTCATTATGGAGGAGTTTTGTATTCTGATCACAGACTCACAGAATGTGCTGAGCTGGGAGGGACCCCCAAGGGTCCTGGAGTCCAACCCTCAGCCCTGCACAGGCCCAGCCCCAAGAGTCCCCCCCTGTGCCCCAGAGGATCATCCAAACTCTCCTGCAGCTCTGGCAGCCTTGGGGCTGTGCCCACTGCCCTGGGGAGCCTGTTCAGTGCCAACCACCCTCTGGGGGAAGAACCTTTTGCTGAGATCCACCCTGAGCCTGCCCTGACACAGCTCCAGCCATTCCCTGGGGGCTGTCCCTGGTCCCCCCAGAGCAGAGCTCAGTCCTGCCCCTCCTCTGCCCCTGCCCAGGCAGTTGGAACTGCAGGGAGGTCTCCCCTCAGTCTCCTCTGCTCCAGCTGAACACACCAAGTGCCCTCAGTGTCCTCACACGGCTTCAAATCCAGACCCTTCCCCATCCTCGTGGCCTCCTTTGGACACTCTCCAATGGCTCAATCTCTCCTTCCATTGTGTCCCCTCAAACTTCCCCAATATTGAGGTGAGGCCGCCCCAGGGCAGAGCAGAGCGGGACAATTCTCTCCCTGATGCCCCCAGGACAGGGATGGCCCTCCTGGCTGCCAGGGCACTGCCAGCTTAGGGACCACTTGCCCACCAAATGAACCTGGGACCAAACTAAGTCATACTCCCCCCTAAAGGTGCTGTGCTCCTGGCAGGATGATTGCTTGGGCTGAGCCTCTGCCTGCTGTGCCTGCTCTTTGGGTAAGGGTTGACATTTTGGTGGGAACTTGCCTTACATTGTTATTATCATGTTGGCAAGCTTCCTGCAGGGTAGTCTCGAAAGCTGATCTCTCCTTTGCCTTTAATCTTTTTGTATGGTTTTCCCATTTGCTTTCCTTCTATTTATAGTTTGGGACATTTTTCACATGAGATGTCTGAGCTTTCTGAGCTGTTTCAGTGATTTTTGTTCCAGCCTCCCCCACTTGATTCTGTTCTGCTCTTGCTCTTTTGTTTTTCTCTATTCCCTTGGTGGATTTTTTTCTCTCTGCCACTTACTTTGTTTCCTTGTCATCTTTTGTTCCTCATTCTGCTTTTTCTTTCTCAGGGTGTTCCTCACATCCAGATTCTATCCCTGTTTCCCTCCTCTCCCCTTTCTTTATAGTGCCCTCTGCTATTCCCTAGACATATAAAGACAGTGGGAGCATCTGGTATCAGTTCTTCTTGCTCTCTGACTCAGTTTTTCTTTCTGTTGTCTTCTGTCCCTGTTGAAAGAACAAATCTCTTCCTCTTTTCATAGTTCAGTAGTCGGCACCATTTAGTTCTAATTTGATGGTCTGTGAACAGTGAGGTGGGCAGGGAGCTGCTGGAGAAAGGTGGGCACACAGGGTGCTGAGGTTCTCCCACCCTCCAAGCCAGCTTTCTGACCTTGTGTGTGACACCAGGCCAAAAGTCCTGGTTGTGAGGGGAGAAGGTGTTTGTGTTCCTGCTGGGGCTGTCCTTTCTGGGCTTGGCTTTTTCTTGGTTCTTTTCTTTTCCAGTCTGTTTCCCTTCAAATAACAGCCATAACAGAGCTTATGGTGCAGCACAGAGCTCTCACCAGGTTTTGGGGCTTGTTTCCAGGCTTGACTCACCAAGTTACTGGTGATTCCTCCCAATTATCACTAATCCTTACCTTAAGGGCAGTTGTTTCAGAGGGCACTCAAAGGGAAGCTGCTGTAGCTTTAAGAAACTATGTATATGATATTAACATTCATCTCTAGAGGAATTAATTAATTAAGCAAAAGAAAACAATCTTTAATACTTTGCTCTGATAATGAAGAATGGTAAATCTGCCACTGGTAATCTACTACTGTACCTGGGAACAGAAAAATTCAATTGTTCAACATCAACCTGTGAGCTTTTCATCTGTTTGCAGGCTTTTTTTTTTTTTTTTCAATAATCCTTTATTAGCTTGCATTAAGGTGAAGCACAGGAGCATGGAGGCCTTTCTCAAGATGCTTACTTAACCTTTAAAAAACCACTGACATTTACAGGAGGTGCCTCTTTCAAACCAACACCCTGCTCTCGCACGGTGATGAGCAGTGTCTCCAAACACAACCAGCACAGCATTAACAAAGCCTTCTCAGGGGGAGATCTACATGCAGATCATGTTCTTAGTAAAGCCTCAGCACTCCATTCCCAGAGGTTTTGGCCGAGGGGCCTGATGTGTTGGCACTGCACAGGTCGATCTCCAAAGAGGCCTCTCCGTTCTTCTTGGCCAACTGGAGGGTTGGTGTGTTGTGGTTCCTCAGCTAAAAAGTTGTTTTTTGAGTTTAACATGCAAGTCTGTGCTTCAGATGCTGAGCTTATCTGTTGAGGGTCGAAATGGGGGTCACCTAAACTTCACAGAGTCACAAGGGGTGTGTGAAAATCAGTGATGCTTCAGTCAGTTGTAGTCTGTGACCTCTGAAATGAGACATGACATGCTAAGCTGGATGTGTGGCTTCCAGTGATGGACCAGAGACAGCAAGTTAAGTTACCACTTTCTATGGTACACAGTGTAAAAAATGGTAAACTGGTACACTTTCTGGGGTAAACAGTGTTAAAAAACCCGTTTGTAGTTTACACACAGGTCCATATTGTGAAATTATTTCTTCTGGTAAGGTTCCTTCCCATTTTGGATCATGTACATGTTGTGACTCTGGTGTGTTATCCAGTGATTTGTGTGAAAAGTTAATTTCAGTGCCTTTTTCTATTTTTCCCTGGTTAGGAATCAAGGGATGCATGAGTAATAGATTTATGGCTTATATATTAAATATACACATACATACATATGCACACACATACACATATATATATATGTTGTGGGGTTTTTTTTAAACAGTGGATTTTTAATTCTGTCTTTCATGCACAGCCCCTCTGAGGACTAAATAGACCAGGATGACTCAGTGGAGGAAGAGAAAGGAGGGTAAAGACCCAGTTGCAAATATCATTTTATGTCTAGTTCTTCTGAAATTACAACCCAGGTTTAAATGCTTGATTGCTCAGCTACTTATCAGATAGCACCCAAAAATATAGTGCTTTTTCTTGAAGGGAGTCTTTAAAGCTCTCTCCTATACATCTCTAGTTACCATATACTTAAAATTTAATAATAGTGATGGTGTATTAAAGTACTGCACATTTCATGGAGTTAAATGCAAGGAGGAAAGAAAATCTAGTAAGCTTGTCTGTGAGGAATAGCAAACTGGATTTGGAAGCTGGAAACCTTCTCATATATTGAGTTAGAAAGTGAGTCTTTAAGAACAGTCACGATGTTCGCAGCAAGGCAGTGATACGTTTTGCCATATCTGCAAATAGTTTGCCAAGTAAGAATTGGCAGATAGCAGAGCTTAAAAATGCCATTTTTTCCCCCTGAGTAGGCTGAAAGCATAGTAGGAAGTGTGTTAACTGGGAACTCCCCTTTTATTCAGTCTGTGTGGCAAAAGGGATGATAAGGTTTTGTTCCACCACGAGAAGTGAATCCTTTTCCTCTGGGTTGACACTTCAACCTGCAGTCAGGGAGCGTGTCAGTCACAGCAATTTCATGGCTGGGGAAATCTAAAAGCAGAGACTTCCACTGAGCAAGTATGTGTGCTTCCATTTGGGATTCACTAAGGAGGAAAGCACTAATGACCCACTTCTGGGAAAAGGAAGAAAGACCCTCTGTTCGGGATATTCCAAGGTGTTTGCTCCTGTTCCATAGGGGCTCCGAGCCTGTGGAGCTGCTGGCTCTGGAAAAGGGTATCCTTCCTGCTTGTCAATCCACTTGGAACCTTGCCTCTGCCTGAAATTTGTGACATTTCTCTGGTAACAAGTAGAGGTTCATATTTCTTCTAGAAAGGTTCTAAGAGAAAAGAGCTCACTTTTTCTGTATTCTGGTGTTAGTGCTGGATTTTTGTCTGGTTTACTTTAGTTGAGATCATCTTTACAACAGAACAAAAGGGAGCAGAAGCTCCCCTAATTTGATAGGTTAACCCCTTAGGGTTGATTATTATTTTTAATTTCTTTTTTTTAATGAGTCCACTAGAGTATTAGTATGTCAGTGTCCATTAAAGCCTTCAGTGGTACTCAGTGAGAAGTCATGTGGCTGACTAATAAATCTCATTCTGTGGTTGTTTTTTATCTCTTACTGGTTTCTGTGGCCTTTGCCTGACTGCTGACTCCTCCAGGTAGTTTAGATGCTGAGTTTTTTCACTGGTATTTATCTCAGCAGGGCGCTGAAGCCTCAGAGCAGCAGTGCTGGGTCAGGACCCACAGTGGCAGAGGGAGTAAAACAGAGCCCACAACAGGGACAGAGGTCCTGCATTTAGAAACAGGGATTTTTTTCTCCCCAGTGTTCCTAGTGAAGCATGAGAGGAGCTGTGAATTGAAGTTTGGACAAGCTGGGGGGCAGCCTCACGACCACTCTGTGTTACCATGTCTGCTTGCTCCGTACATGTTCTGTGGGGAGTTCTGTCAGACATCCCTGTGTGAATCTCTGCCTTGTGTTTGCTTTAGACATGGCTTCCTCTTTCAGAATATTTTCTTGTTTCTTGTTTAGAGTGGCTGGGGATAAATGAAACATGAAACACTGCTGGGATGGGGCAAGGGATAGGAAGCTGCAGTCCCTGCCAGTCTGACAGTGCTGCTTTGCTCCAGTTTGTTTCCATGAATATTGGCCCTCACTATTAAACATTTCCAAATGTCTCCTTGCCACAGTGCTCGTGGGTGTGTGAAGGTGAATAGCAGCTGAGAGTCAATAAGACATTTCTCTTTCCATGAACTGCAATGGATTACCTAGTAAAACAGCTTTAAGTACCTTTAATTCCCCCTTTGGAAAGCAGCTGGCAGTGATCACTGTTGGAGGGACAGCAGTGGTAAGATGAATTTCTTGTCGTCTTTGCTACAGCATTCCCTCTGCTTGTGCTTTTTGGGAAGCCACTTAACATCCCTGCTGTCCTTGTCCCTCTGTGCTGTGTGAGCCTCCCGTGCCCTTTGGCTGTTTGCACTTTGTTCCCCAGGGTCACATTTCCTTTGCAGTTCTTACATGTCTATCGGTTCACTCTCTGCTGATTTGTGCCATTTCCCCTTCCCTTCCTCCCCACTGTCTTCTACAGGCTCCTTGATGTCCCCCTGGCTCTCCAGACCCTCTTCTGCCCCAGGGATTTTTTAGGCTGGCCTGGCTATTTGCTTGAGGGTATTAGAGCTTCTCCTAAAGCTCCTGCTTGCCAGTCCTCTTGCTTAAGGCTTCCCAGACCTCTGCAGTCCCTTTCTTTGACCACTCTTGGCCATTTTCAGCCTCCCAAAGTGACTTACAATTCCTCTGTGTTCATCAGATGTTTTTCTTTGTGTTCTTTGTTTCTCTAGTTATTTTATTTTCTGTTCATCCTCCATTACCTATGAATCTGTAAGTTGTCCTTGCTTTTACCTTTCCTGTTCCCAGCTCCTGCTCCTTTTGCTCAGTTTCCCAACTCTGAGCTCACGACTGAACCCCCTTATTGCCACTGTGCTTTCTGCTGCAGGCACACCACACCTGCCACCTTGCCCTGCCTGCCTGTACCAGCATTTCTGGGTGGAGATGGCCCCAAGTGCTGCCTCCTGAGCTGATCACAGCAGCTTTAGTCCTCTCTTTGCAGAGCTGCATATTTCTGTGAAAACTTGTTTCATGTTATCTTTTTTTCTTAATCATCTTTATCACCAACTGAGTTTTGACACTGCCAAGTTCCCTAAACTAAGGATACTCTTCATGCTTAATGTCACTGAACCCAAAAAGTAATTGCATTCCTTTGCCATCTATTCCATGTTAATCCTCCAAAAGAAGTGTTTCACTCATCATCTGAGCCAGTGGTTTTAGTATAGGCTGTGAAAGCCCCGATCTTTAATTTTCTGCATGGAAGCAGAAGGGAGAGGGAAGAGGGGGACTGTGCAGTTCATCTGCTTTGTAACAGATCTGCATTGAACCCATGTGCGTTACCAAATCCATGTCGTGTTGAGGAATGAAGAAAAGCAGAGAACTTTACTGGGATTAAGCTTTCTTTTGAATTTATGTGGAAATCCTTTCAGTGTCTAATGCTGGATTCCCCTTGGGCTGAGCAAAAGGGCAGTGTGCTGGGTTGTCGGAGAGGGTGGAAGGAAACCTACCCTTGTTTCATGTTCAGGTCTACTGATAAACTCCAGCAGTTTGATATCATTTTGGTCTCAGTGAAAGAGAGATTAGTGCACATAATTCATGGGCAGGAGGAATAGGGTGGGTTTGACTGTTATCCCCTTTTGACCATCCAAGACCATTGAGAGGAGGTAAAAAAAAAATGATTAAGAAAAATGAGAAGCTTTCTGCAGACCAGCCATCCTCAGGGTGTCCTTCAAGCTGCAGTAGGGTGTCACTGTTGCCTTGGTCCTGAAGCATATCTGGAACGTGTAGGAGGAGAGGAGGAAGCCCACGCACGAGCACTCACGAGGTGAGGCTGGGTCTCTGCTCACCATCCATCTCCACTGCTGCTTTACGTTTTCCTTCTTCATTTGGTGCTTCTTCTTGCTTTCTGCTAAACGAGAGTCTCATCTCTGGCTCAGAGAGGCCCTGTGAGCCTGTAACTAGACAGGGAGTGAAACACTGGTGATGTTGTAGGTAGGACGTGTTCCTGCAGCCCTGGGTGTGCGTGTGGCCGGTGTGAGATGTGCTGTGTAGCAATGTGGTTGTCAGAAAGGGTGGAAGCCACATCTTTGTCTTCTTTTCTGAGCCTTCGATCAAGCTTTGATCTTGTCTTCAAGAGCCCAGTTTCAGGCTGTGTAGTGAGTGGTGTAACTGCAGAGGTTCCAGTTGGCCTCACCTGACTCCTCCCTGTGTCCCCTGAAAAATTCTGTCCCTGATCCCAGTTAAAACATTGCAATACAGTTGTGATTCCTTGTAAAGACTGTTCACAGCTAAAGGGAAAGGCAAGAAGTGTCACTTGAAACAAAAGCCCTACTTAAAGCTTTGCAAAGTGTAAGGTACTAACAGGTTTCCCTAAATCTTCGACAAAAGGTTATTTAAGAACAGTTCAGCTGCTGTTGCCAGGGGACGTGTAGGCCAGTGCCTCTGTTATGATAAACCTTTAGCTGCATTTGTCTGCTTAATAGCTGTTGATGACAAGGTCATGTTCACACCTTTGAATTTCTGGGCCCTTGTGGCCACTGGAGACAAACCCGACACCTTTCATGGTTCATATTGCTCCTAAAAACTAACTTCTGTCTGTTGTGCACAGAGAGCTGATCTGGCTGAATACAAACTAAGCTCGTGTGTACATCCATTCATTCCCTTCTCCCCTCCTTATGGTGTCTCTCCTCAACTTGCTGGCTGCTGTGAGCACTAAATACAGTTGTCTGAGCCTTTCCTACATAATAATAGTTGCTGGCAATGTCTGATTTTCAGGCAGATTCTATCTCAGTCATCCAAGGTATTGGGATTTCTTAACTGGGACTTGTAGTCTTGGATTTTCAAGAAAAGGCAATCCTCATACAACTGAATAACTTTTTGCATGGTTTTTTTAACAATAGTTTGCTTGCCTTCCTCCCTTCTTGCTTTTTCCAGATGATCCAAAACTGCAAGCCATTGTCAATCCATCCCAATATGGTAATGACTGGAGTAGAATCTGACTTGAAGACATTCAGGCACTGCCCTTAGTTCTCACTGTGTCCTGAAGTGTTCAGTGTTAAGAGGAATAGGGTTCATTTTTCCTCATTTGCCTTCCTGGTCTTAAACACATTCTCTGCTTTGGAATAAGTTTGCCTTGATGTGTCTGTAGGATGAAAACAAACACCAGCAGTAGAAGCTGACACAGTGTAAAATTGCCCTGGCTGGTCCCTGTTTCCTGATCCACACCCTGCACTTGTCCTGCTCCCTTGGCCAAGGGCTGAAGTGATGAACTGCCCATCCAGCTCTCAGACCAACCCAAATGTGGAGAGACCAGTGTGACTGTACAGCTGCTGTGGGCAGCAGCCAGGGTGATTGAATTCAGGAGGTGTACAAAAATCAAAGGGTCTTCTCTGTGTATTAAGTTCTTTTTTACTGTCAATGTGTGGTTTCCGTAAGAGCAAGGATGTTTTTACCTGCCCCTAGGCCACAGAAGCCTTGCTTTGATCTTCTGTGCATGTGGTTGAAAGGTTTGGAACTCAGGGCTGTCCCCTCAGTCCAGCCTGGTTTATATAAATAACTTGGTTGATAGTTGATTTGTTGAATTCTATGGTAAACTAATTCTGTGAAAAGTATAGTGCAATCCCATGTTTGGGAGAGGAGAGGAGAGGAGATGGGTTTTTGGTTGACTGGGTAATATCTCTTTAATCTTTGTTCTTCACAGCTGTTACCACTTGGAAGCACACTGAATTGAGAGAAATCAAGTGTCTTGTCATAGCGGTGGCTGTCAGCACTAGGGCATGTTTTCTGTGTGGCTTGTAAGGTGTCTGCAATGAATTTAGCAGGCATTAGGACCTTGAAAATGTTATATTTGTCTTAGTGGGTTCCAGATCATAACAGCCAGGAGTTGTGTCAGGAATCTCGGTTGTCATGCAGTGATGAATCTCCAGGATGAGGTTCTGCAGTGTTATCCCATTCTTTTTGTATCAGGTGACAGGTAAAAGTCTGTAAAGACTGGTTTTTAACTTTCTTTTGGAGCCCGTCAGTGCTGAGCTGACCTCAGTGATACCACGATGAATGTGACATAATGTTACCATAGGTAGAACAGAGCCTGAGAAAGAACATGAAAGAGAGGGCAGGCCTGTGCAGGGGAGAGCAAACTGCTGCCAGCGATTTGGTCCCAGCTCTCAGGAGCTGGAACAGCCCAGGTTTTGTGGTGGCACAGAGTGAGTGGTGAGACTGGCACAGCTGTTCCTGTAGGTGTGTGCCTGCAGTGGGTGTCCTGCTTCCATAGGGCACATTCTTTCTTCTTCTCTGTTTAGGTTTGAATTCATGTGTTTTCCGCCTGGAGTCCACAGCAGTGAGATTTGTGGTGACCTTTAATTCCAGCAAGTTACAGTGTATGGGCATTTTGTGTTTCCTCTGTGCAGGCAAAGCTAATAGTTTCCACCTCATGAGAAGTTCTGCTCCCTACACATTGCTCTGCTGTTTTCCTGTGTAATGTGAGGAAAAATCCCAACTCAGCCATGGGTGAGCTCACTTGTACCAGGCATAAACCCCCCAGAAGTAAATCAGCTGAATTAATCAGATTTTATATTGATGGAATGGGCCCTTCAGGTAGGAAGAATCTCTGCAAGTTCTTGTTGAGGATCAGCCTAGGTTGCCTGATGGCAGTTCAGGCTGCTCATGGGTATAAGCAAGGTTGAGTTGATGCCAGGAGCTACTTCAGCAATTAACTCTCTGTGCTCCTGAAAAGCTTAATCTGTGGCAAGGGCCCTTATTTGGAAGGGAGATCATTATTCTGTTAACACCACAAATGTCTTCAGACTTTCACAGTGAGTTTGTTGAGATGCAGTGCTTTGGAGAACAATTCTGTGCCAATTAAAATAGAGAAGTATATTAAGATTGACTTATTAAATAGAAGAGTTGGAATCTCTTCATGTGAAGAAACCCACAGCGTGTTCATTTTGAAGCTGACCATTAGTCTAAAAGTGTGCTTCCCTGCCCTGGAAGGGGAAGGAAAAGCTTAGTAAGTGTAGATCAACACCTGTCTAGACAGGTGGAGGTTATGGACTTTATCAGTCTGGAACTTATCTTTGACCTTCTTTGCTCAGTGCTGTTATTCCTTATTTTCCTCCTGTCTGTCAAATGTCAGCAAGTGGGTGTGAAGTGCAGGGAGTGACCTGCACACTGTATTGAACCCAGGCAGGGCTGGGTAGAGAGCACTTGGCTGCAAAGTCAGCCCAAATGGCTGCAGAGCAGAGGAGAGGGCTCAGGAGAACTCTGACTCTGGAAAATCTCCAAGGCTGATCACATTTGCCAGCTTTTTCTTTCCTTAATGGGAGTTGAAACTGAGACACTGGGACAAGTGTATTGGTGCTTAGGAGGCTAAACAAGGAGAAACATAAATAAAAACTCAATAATCCATCACTGGAGGGAACTAAGGAGCTTATCTGATTGGTTACAGCATGGCAAACACATCAGAAAAACACATAAATCCAGAAGGCTGCGGGGTTTTGGTTGTTTGTTGTTTGGGGCTTTTCTAAAAATCCAGTTTGAATCTTTTTGAACACTTAAAGGGCAGATAAAATAAGCAACCAGCATTTGAAATGAAGAAAGAACTGATAGGCTTGAAGGGAAAATGTCAATGCCACAAAAAAGGGTGGCCCTGTGGATTCAAGAGAGGCAATTTGTAGCCTCAGATGACAGCACAGAGCTGTTGAGCTCAGGGACTTTCTGAAAACCGGGGCTGTTATCAGCTTGTTAAACTGGCTGGAGTGGTGTAGAGTGGAAATGAATTTTTCGGGTTTTCCTGCAATGCAAAGCCAAGTTTGGGCTCCTCTATCCACAAATGGCTTATGGGGGGTGAGCACTTCAGTCCACCTGAGTAAAACTTGTGCTGAAGCTGGAATGTCCATTCTTTCAGAAGCTAATCCAGCTGGTTTTCATACAGGCTTTAGGGAGTGGCAAAGGATGATCTTTGAGTTTGCCATTGACAGAAATGATTCCTTTTTCTCCCTGTGCCACGTTTGGAGTTGTGCACGTACGGAGGCAAATGGGAACAACGTGAACCACAGGGCAGAGCAGCTGATAAAGAGAAGAAAAGGAAGCACATTAGACACAAAGCCTTATCCTCTTCCCTGAGCTGCCTTTCACTGACATTTGTGTGTTTGGGTTTTATCATTCTGCTTATCAACACTCCATTGAGAGACTTGGGGCAGTACCAAAGGTGCCTTGGATGCTGGTGTTACCTGCTGGGGAGGTTTAGTCTCTTTGCTTGCTTTTGAAAAGAAAGGCAGACGGAAGTGAAGGGAATGTCTTCCTCGGTTCTTCCAGGAGGCAGAAGTCTCTTCCTATCACATTTTACTGCTCCTTAGCCCTTGTTTTGTGGCATATGGGAAAACTCAGCAGGCTTTCAGCTACCCAGGCCTCACGGAGGGCATGTGTGCCCAGAGCTCCCCTCCCCTTCCCCAGATACCAATGGCTCTCATAAAAGCTGTTATTTCTCCCTGAAATCTTTTCGTGTCTCTTCAGTTTGTCGTGGCTAAGAAACATTCCTACTGAAATAGCAAATGCTGTCATTTTATATGTGATTGCATTTAAAAAGGGGGGAAACAAGATCTTGTGCTTGTCTTTCTTTTCCGTGGGCTAAGCAGTCATTTATTGTATTTCAGCTTTCTAAGACCAGCAACTGCACCTATTCCCATCTAGTGGCAAAACCAGGTCGATTCTGTTGTAGTGGAATGTGGGTTTTGGGATCTGCAGGTCTCTGTTACAGAATCCTGAGGGTGAAAATTCCAGCTCCACAGTCACAGCACAGGACAGGTCCTGGCAGAGGAACTGCTGAGAGACAGCAGATTGTGTTCTGGTCATCTTTGGAATTTCATACCTCTCTCTAATAACTCAGTTTGCCACTTCACATACCAAGTCTAATCCACTTTTGTTTGATTCTCTCTGTAGCTCAAATTAAGGTCCAGACTCTATTTCCAATTTGTTATTTTTTGTGTCTTGTTTTTCTCAAGTGGTTTATTATGTCTAAATGCAGCAATTAAAAAGAAGTTATTAGACTGTGAGGGAATTTGTCTCAAGAAGAGGAAAGAAGTCTACAACAGCAAACTCTGGTTTTCCTTATTTGTTTTAGCAGATAAACAGGAAAGCAGCTTTCAAAGCAAACACACAGTAGGTCCCTTTGGATACTTGTCCAAGTCCCCTTGCTCACTGGGGTGAGACTTCTCTTTTTCCCCTCCCTGAGCATGATCCCAGCGTAGATTCTCTCCAGGTTTAGATGTCAATTCAGCCTTGATTCAGACATGAGCTGTCTCTCAGGGCTCCACACCCACCCCCTTCTTTTTGGACAGCTTTTTGGGGCATTGCTGATGATCTTCTCCCAGGTTCCTCCCGTTCCTACTTCATTCCTTCAGGGGATATTGGCAGAAGAGCTGCCAGATCAATGTAGCCATGAGTGTCTAACCCAGAAGGATAACTGGATACAACCACAGCACGGTGTCCTCTGGTGTTCATGGTTTCAAAGATGTATTTCTGCAGAGCTGTGGCAATTCATTCCTCCTTAGTAGGGATGCATTTTGTCCCCTCAGTGGGTGCTCTCAGGGCTCGGTCTGAGTGGTGTTTGTGCTGGCAGGCTGAGCAGGGATGTCTGGTGGCAGTGCTGGGCTCAGGTGGCTGTAGCTGGCTGGGCAGGTGACATCTCTGATGAGAAGAAGCTCTGATGAGCAGAAGCTGCCTGGCCTGAAGGGTGCTTGTGGAGCCAAGCACAACACCCCCACTGCAGACCTCACCACGTCCTCTGCTGAACATTTTGGGTGTGTTTTAAAAGCCTTCTGCCTCTGTGCCCTTCTGCAGCACTGTGTCCCCTTAGTGGCTGATCCTGGCATGCTGCTGCTTCCCCTACCAAAAACAATGCAATCGAGGCAGCTGTTGTGAAAGGGGAGATTTATGATGTCTGTGTGTTCATCCCATTTCTGGAGACAGCTCCTCTAATGATAAAGGTGCATATATCTCGGTGTGATGTAAACAACTTGATGGATGGGTTGCAGTTTGTGCAGAGAAAATATTGGAAGCCTTTTATGTATCTGTAAAGCTTCCTGGAAGGCAGCAGACAGGTGGCCTGGTACCAGCACACAGGTAGATCATCATTAGGGGCAGGCAGGCTGTTTGCAGGGACTGACTGAGGCCAACATTTCTATTCTGAAAATAATCAGCTGGTGAAGGCAAAAAGGATGGAGCTCAAGGCTGCCAGAGCACTTATCTCTCTTTTAAAACAAGAGTAAGCAAAGATAGAGTATATTAATATAATAGCTGGCAGGCAGTCTGTGTAGTAAAGTGCTGCTTTAATCCTTGTTTGGGGAAAAATGCAGATTCAGGGATTATTGTGTCCAGTCACAGATACAGGTTTTAATTGTGGAACAGTAGGAAAAGATTAGCAATGTAGCTATTTACTATAATGACAAGATGCAGCATATACAAGTCCTCAAAAGGATATTCATCTTTCCACCTAGGCAATCCATGTGTGTGTAACTCTGTCTGTATTTTTGCACCTCCATTTCTAATGTGGGCACAAGCACTAATTAGTTTTTTAGGTGGAGAAATTCCACTTGAAAAATGAAACCTAGTTTCAGTTGTCATAAAAATGTCAACCAGAGCAATAAAATGTCTCCCTAATTTAAGAACACTAGAAGGCTAAATAAATTAAATATTGAAACAGGTAGAAATTCTTATGTTGAAGGGTTTAAAATTATTACTAGCATAAAATTGTCACAAATCTTTTTCTCTTAGGTGGCAAACAGGACTGCCTGTGTGAAATGTGCTGAGTGGAGGAAGTTTATAAACAGTGGGGGACTTGTGCTGCCTTGAGAAGCATCATTTCTTTGGGGACTTCTGTCACCTGCAATAGCGCCCAGTGCTTTTTATGTGCTCAGAAGTGACTGCACCCCTGTGATTAGAGGGTGTGGAGTTGCCTGGTTTGTGTTTCCAGGCTGGGGTTTTAGAGGGTTACTCCTCAGGGCTCGGCCCTGGCTCAGCCAGGCTGGGTTGGAGCCAGTGGACATCACCCAATGGACCTCGTGCTGTGGTGATGGCTCTTCTGGCTGCCTTTGAAAGCATCCAAGATTTTCACAGGTCACTCTGAGATTGTTTGCATAAAGCTGGGAAAATGCTTCCTCAGGGATGTTTTGCTGGAAGCTCAGCATTGTTTAAGCTAACTGATCCTCTGGTGAAGGATATTTAGGCCCTGAGCAGTGGAGGTTTGTATATATGAGGTCTGAAATTCCAGCAGCCTGGGTGGACCTTGTGCAGCGTTGCTGCATGGAGAGGTGTCCAACAGCCTGGGCACGAGTGAGGTACAGAAACACAAAGTCAGAAGGGTTTTTTGCACCACAGTGAAAGAGCAGGATGGAGAACTGGTTTTCAGTCCTGGTGCTCTCCCTGCCTTTACAGAAGCCCTGGGAAAGTTACTTCATCTCTGCACTCAGCTGAGCACAGAGCTGGAGGGATGGTGGCTCCACAGCTGCACGAGAATTAACTCTTGGAAAACAGCTTCAGATCTTAGAGGTGTTTATGGCTCACATCCCACACCCACTGCAGGTTCCCTCTGGGACTGATGGAGAGGAGGAGCAGAGTTCCACAGGAGTCTCCACAGGAGCCTCAGGCACCCAGAACTGCCCCTCTGGAATTGCTCCTCTCCCTCCACTGACTGCAGAGGAGCAGGACATGAGCTGCCACCCCAGCTCTGTGGGGTGAATCAAGGTCAATGAAATGAAAAAAAGAGCATCACTATTATTATTATTATTATTAATACTTTTCTTGCCTTAGGGGTGGTTTCTTGCTGTGTGGAGTAGTGGGATGAACCTGTGTTAGCTGAAATAAAGCCTTCATGGTTCTCAGCGTGCAAACCACACATTTCTGTTGCTGCATTTCTACCTGGTGTAACCTTATTGCTTTGATATCTTGTGCTTCAGTGCAAGGGGATTTTTCATTTGGGGATGATGAGGATTTTTCATTTTTTTGTGGTGTTGTTTTTGTCCGTTGGCTTTTTTTTTCTTTGCTTTTTAAATTATGCTTAGGATCTGTAATATAAGTAAATTAGAAGTGCCTTTTAATCAGTTTTTTCTTTAGATAGGTTCAGTCTGTGGTACATAAGGATGGGAAAAACATTTGCACTTCAGTATCAATAGACTGTGTCTTTGTTGTACACTATGAATCATTATTATTGAAGATCAAATAGAAATATCATAGTTCACCATGTAATTAAAAATTACACTGCACCACAGTTTCAAGTGCAGACCACCTAAGGTTGTGTGTGTAACCTTCGTAGCTTCAAATCTGGCATTCTTTTTTTTTTTTCCCCTTAATGTTTGATTTGGCTGCTGATATATTATTATATATTTTAACTAAATCCTGAGAAATATTAAGAAAACACTTATCAGTGCTGATTTGGGGCTCTGTTTTAATGAATTCTAACTCTTCCAGAAGTGGTAAGTGTTCAGTGTTTGGGGCAGGACTGGCTGCAGTTCCTGCCCTGCAGCCCAGTGGGTGCCTTGCAAACCAGGTCACATCCACTCAGCTCCTATGACCCGAAGTCATAAGTCAATTTTTTTCATTTTTCTCCTTGTAAGTTGGCCTGGAAGAAGCTGACAAAAGAGGAGGAATTGTGGCTGTTTGTTTTTTGCCTGCAGGCAATTTTCAGATCGTTTTTGCTGTATCACAATGGACATACCTTATTGAAAATCCAAGATGTTCTTCCCCCGCTCCCCAAAGCCACAACAGTCTTACTAAAGGAACATCCTTCTGTTCCTTCTCACAAGATGGAGCTTTTAATTGAGTGTTAATTGTGTCACTCATGCCGTGACCTCTGCAAAGTGGTTCCTTTTTAACTAGGAAAAGCGTTTATTTTATATTAGCTTTGAGACTGATTTTTCCTAAAAGGGTCTCTGGCACTGTGGAATAGGAGCACTGTGATTTGCTGATGTAATTGGCATTCTTTTATTGGCTCTGAACTGACTGCACTTACAGCACGTGCATTTGGGATCCCCATCTGTAGTTTGATGCATACGAAAATATTTACTCTTTTCTGCTGTTTCAGACTACTTGTGAATGAACAAGATGATGTCCTACTACTACTTCCTGTGTCTTTTTTGCTGAGAAAATTACTGTTCAGGAAAGTTGTATCACTGGGCATTAGGAGGACTGGATCATTAATATTTAACTGTGTTGGAAGTAGAAAGCACTGTAACAGTAATAATAATTTGCACTTGCACAACACATTTCTCCTGAGGATCTCAAAGCACTTTACAAACCATTTAATTAAGTCTTACTAAATCCCTCTGAGGTTTATTATTAGTCCCATTTTACAGATGGTTAAGCAAGGGCATAAAGAAGTTAAATGGTTTGCCTAAATGAGTTAGTGGCAACAATAAGCACGTTCTTCAGGAGGCCACATCCCTCCTCTTGGAGAAGAGGAGGATCCAGGTGACCACAGTGTCTTGCCAGCAGCACACAGACCAAAGCATCTGGGAACTGAAAGGTGAAGGGCTTTGCTTGAGGTCCTTCACTGGGAGTCCTCTCTGGTGCTCTAGGTTGGTTCTGTTACCTCCTGGTGTCCTGCCTGTAGAGGATTGAGAGCCCAAGGTGGAGGAGCACGAGGTGGGGGTGAGTCCTGGCTCTCCACCAGACCAAGGGTCTGTGTTTCATCCCAGCCTTCAGCAGGGACACCCACACTGCTTTGTTTCCAGCCTGTAAGACACTGGTGCATTGCATTTGTCAGCCTCGGCCAGCCAGTAAGCGAGTAAAGAAAGACATTCTTGCCACTGGACTTTAAAATTATTCCTGTCATTAGCAGCTGCTTCTCCTCAGCTGCCCGACAGGAGAGGCTGGTTTGTCAGGACATAAAGCAGAGCGTGCAGGGGACTCACTGCTCCACTGAGAGCCACTCAGAGGGTGTTCGTGTACAAATGCATTAGATCATGGTTAAGCAGCTTATGGACATGAAAACACATTAGAACTTTACAGCACACTATAAATTACAGTTTTGCAGCACTCACAGCCACCATGTTGGATAATTACATTCATTAATCTACTACTAAGAGCACATAAAGTTGCCTCCCAAAAGGTGCAGCGTGTGCTCGTGCTCAGCTGGGAGTGCACTGAGCGGGGCCTCCCCTCCACCACAGCTCTGCCTTGCTCCCAGACTTCCTGGGTTTAGGATGGTTTTCAGCAGAACAGACTTTCAGACATGTTGGTCTAAATATTTGGGGTCCACCAAGGAAGAATTTCTGGCAATCTGGTCTCCTCCAGCTCTGAGCTGTTCTCAGTGAGCCGTAGGCAGTGTATGGACTTAACTGCAGTCCTTCAGCTGGGGAGAAGTTACTGCTTGTTGTCCCCTGGGTGATCCATTTGTGCCTCCTGTGGTCCCTGTAATTGTTAACCTGATACTCTGTTGACACTTCCTTGCCTTAGGTTGAGCATCTTATGCTTCACTTTCTTCTGTGACAAAATATTTCCTTTAATTAGAGCAGATTCTCAGCTGATGTAAATTTGAATAACAGTTTTTCTGTATCTCCAGGTTGAATGGTTGTCCCAGTGACTATTTCCTTGCTTTTCCTTTCTTTATCATGCACAGAAAGGCTTTCAAACCATCTGTTTGAGGTGCACCCACAGTCTGTACAAGCAGAGTCTTCTGCTGATTCCTTCTTGTTTCAATGTCTTGTTTTGAAAGACCCTTCATGGCTATTTCTTTTTCATCTCCAATGGACCAAGTTTTACCTTTGACATCCTCCCCCTCAGGACAACCAGCTCTCTAATCTGTCATCAGCCACATTATCACTGGGAATTTCCATGGATTTTTAACTACAAAACCAGGAGAGCAGGGAGTTGTGTATTTTCTGTTTTTAGCCTCTGGGAGTGTGTATTAGGAAACAGAGCCCACAGAAATTCCTGGGAAAACTTCCTCCAGTTTCAGTGACTGCTGAGCAGAGGACACATGTGGAAAGTACTGCTCGTTCAGAAGGCTAAAAGTGGCAGAAACAGTTGACTGGCTACTGACACAGATTCAGCATCTCAGTCCTTGTAAAAGCTTACACATGCTCCAAAAATCAAAGAAAAATCCCTCTAAAAAAAGCTCACTCTATCACCAAGGTATGGGTCCATTACTTCAGTGAGTCAGAAAGCAAAATCTGTCCTCTTTTGTTTGTAAAATTTAAATGAATCTGATTGTAAAACATGAAGCTTGGACAAGTCAACAGGATTAGGAGACTTGTAGAAATGACCCATTACTTCTGTGTCAGTTCATTAATTGTGTTTTCAGCTGCTGATTTCCGTTCACATCCAGATCATCTTTACATCTATATAAAAAAGAGCCCATCTCTATAAAAAAGTACCTGTGCTGCTGCCACAGGAGCAGCTGCTCCGGGGACAGTGACAGATGCTTAATCACACACCAGTCTTCAGTGAAAGGCATTCATCTATTTGCTAAATAGATGTAGCTTCAATGACACTTGAACATTCCGGTTTCAAGGGAATTTCTTTGTCATTACTGACAAATTTATTATCCTGACCATTAAATTTGCACACAGCAAAAGGTTTTTGAGGGAAGTGATTTTTGGTGCCACGGAAAGCCCTCCAGCTCCGTGTCCTAAGTTGTCACCTGCCTGTCGCCCTGGATCTCTGTGTCTGATGGCCAGAGGAGGTGGAAAAAAGCAAGCCCAGCATTTCTTAACTGTGAGACAGGACAAAATGAGCACGTTTGGTGGGGATGAGCCTCCCTCTAGGAGTTCCCAGCTGTAGTTTAGTGCTGTCTGTCACAGGCTGCTTCTGCCCTCGGCAGAAACATGAACTGCTCTGGGCCAGCATGCAAACAGGAGCTGCCTCTCACTCACTGACACACCTGGGCATCAGCAGCAACGTGCTGCTTGTTCCCATAAACAAGAGCTGCAGTGATGGCCTTTGTTTCGGGAGAACAGCAGTTGCAGGGAAACAACTGCCTGGAAAAATCATATTTTGAAGTCTGACACTGTGTTTGCCTCTCACCTGCTTTGCTTCAGCCTACCTTTTAGGTGGTACATCAAGGTATGCAACTGTAATCCAGGGGGCTTTGCTTCCCTTTTTCCAGATGTAAGCATCAGGAAGCAAGATATCCTTATTTTTAAGGGCAGTGTGTCTCTCTGCTGCCAGTAAGCCTGGGCAACAGCCTGCTGAGGGGACACTGAGCTCTGCTCTGGGGGTACCAGGGACAGCCCCCAGGGAATGGCTGGAGCTGTGTCAGGGCAGGCTCAGGGTGGATCTCAGCAAAAGGTTCTTCCCCCAGAGGGTGGTTGGCACTGAACAGGCTCCCCAGGGCAGTGGGCACAGCCCCAAGGCTGCCAGAGCTGCAGGAGGGTTTGGATGATCCTCTGGGGCACAGGGGGGGACTCTTGGGGCTGGGCCTGTGCAGGGCTGAGGGTTGGACTGGATGATCCTTGGGGGTCCCTCCCAGCTCAGCACATCCTGTGAGTCTGTGCCTCTGTGAGATGCATTGGGGTCCGGCAGGAGGGTGTCAGGACAGAAGGATGCTGTCAGAGCTGGTGTTTAGTGTCACATGCAGCTGCTAAGCTGGCCCTCCTGCCAGAGCAGCTGCCAGTTTGGGTTAGTGTTGAACCGAGGGCCTGTCAGTGCCCGTGGCTTCCTGCTGCCATCTGTGTCACCTGCAGAGCATCCCAGGAGGCACAAGCCAGAAGCAGGGGCTCTCTCCTCCTCCTGAAGTGCCACAGGAGTCTCTGCCTCCGGGCTCACCCCGTGGGCTCAGAGCTCAGGGAGCTCCAGGAGCTTCCCAGCTCCGCTCAGGATTCAGAGACTTCGCCGTGTGATGGCATCGATGTAAATTTAACAGCCACTGTGTGTATTGACTGTGGCCTCCCTGGTTACTGCTGCAACATGCCCTGCTATTCATTTACATGTTTTGGTCCATTTATTAGATATTACAGAGATTTTTCCCTTTCTGGACAGAACTAGTAGTGATTTCTGTAGTGGAAACCTACTGGGAATGACTCTAATCCAGTTTCTGAGGATCTGTTTACTGGGGCAGCACATGCTGGGCTAATTTCAGGCTACATGTTCCATAGTATCTTTTCTATCCACAAGTGAAGTTTTAGTAAGGGAATGTAGTACTTGGACAGCAGTTTGTGTTTTTGTTTTATTTTCCTCCAAAAAGCAGCAAAAGCAAAATTGGCTCAGTGAGTATTTATTGGTAAATTAGTGTTCCTAAAGCCTTCCTTTCTGCTTGTTCTTTTCTAGAGCTTGGAGAAATAAGATTTCACGTAATGCATCTGGGATTGGATTACTGGATTGAATTTTGCAAAGTACACTGGGGATAGCTGAGCCTGTTTAGAAAGCAGCTAAGCCCCTCTAAGTCAGTAAAAATTCAGTTCAAGATAGTTGATGAGGGATTTTTTGATGTTTCTTGTTTTGGGTGGTTTATTTGCTGTGGGACAGTCCTGTTTCCTTTGAGGTGTTTTATCAAGGTTTATTAAGCTTTTGGTGTAGGCTGTGGTGGGATACAGCCTTTCTCTGGGAAGTAGGATGGAAAAGTGTGTCCTGGAAGCTGACATCCCTCCTCCTGCTTGCTTGTTGAGCACAAACATTCATTTTTAAAGGAACTCAGCTGAGTCTATGTGTTGTGACTATTTTGGAAAGCCACAGAAACATGACCAAAATTTATCAAAGCTGTGGTTGTGATTGATTATTACTTTGCATCTGGTCTTGTCTGTACTCAGGAACTGACAGTCTTCCCCCTTCTCTCCTGCTGAGAGTTGAGGTTTTGGTCCGCAATACCAACCACTTTATCCTAGTGCAGATGGCAGTAATCTCTGTGTGTGATTCTGATAATAGAGCTCAGGATGCAGCAGGGTTTGGGAAATTCCAGCTCTGTTGCAGGGACAGATCTCATCCCAGAAGAATAGGGTCTGAATTTAGATTCTGTTTCTCTCTGTAGAATTGGCCTAATTTGGTTTTTTTTTCTGGACTTCTTTTCTGTTTCTTGGGGCAATGGTTCTGTGTCACTGGTACTGATGCTTTGGAGCTGAATCCTTTTGGAAGAGGACGTAGGAGAAGTTTGCACAGTCCTAAGCAAGGAGAGACGTGAGTGTAAGAACCCAGGGAGGTGACTGGGCTGAGCTGAGGGAAAGGCAAATGGGAAGGCTGGCAAATTTCTCAGGGTGTGGAATGTTTTAATAAGGTCATGGAGCACTCAAGAAAGGAGGAAAAAACTAATTCTGAATGAGGTAGCGACTGCCAGAGCAGGAAACCATAAAATACTTCATTGAAACCCTGTGTAGCATCCTTCAGTGTCCTGTGCGTCCTGTAATAGTCCTAAGAAGGAGATTGCAGAAGTGTCATGTGGGAGATGACTGGATCCTCCTCACCCTTAAAGAGGAAATGGACAAAGAAGCAAAATGCTTGTGCTCTTCTAACAGGAAGAAATAATGGTTTCCTAGGTGAGGTTTAATGCTCTCAGCAAATCTTTGCAGATTTTACATTACAGTCAGTTCCTCGAGTCAGACATCCCTGCTTCCTGGTAAGTAAACACAGAAAGCATAGATTATCAGTTAAGAGTATTGACAGCATTTCAAGTGCTATCAGAGAACATTTAATTCAGTTTAATTTTGTGATAAATCTCATGTTTAATCCTCTGGTTGCTCTGTAATCATGTCTCTATTGATCTTTTCTGAATGACTGCGTGCAGTTTAATAAACTTTGCCATTAACCCAAGCTTTCTAAAAGGGGAGATTGATTCCAGTATCAAGTCCGATAGAACCAATAAGCACCTGAAAATCATTAAATGTGTCCATTATAAAACATTTGCTTTAAGATCAAAGTAAAAGTGTAGAGATGAATTTGCAGCTTATTAGAGAAAGGATTTGCAATTGGAAAGTCTCAGTATGTCAGTCAAAATCAGTAGCAGTTTTCAACCTGGCTGATTCAAGCTGACACCTCCTTTCATTTCTTATTCCTCAAATCCCTCTTTCATCCTGTTGAGCAACCTCCTTCCCTCTTTTCCCAGCCATAATTACATCCTTTAATTTATTCCATCTTCTTCACCCCAGGCATTTGTTTAGTCCAAGGGTTTGAGGTTATTTTTGTTTCATAATAAAACTGCAGACTTTGGGTGGCCTTTGGAAGTGTTGGTTTGGATTTTCCACCCTGAACTGCATTTCTGAGGAGTGTCTTAGTCACATGAGATGTAAGAATGGGAGACAGGTTATAGAATTGGAAAAAAACAAAGGGATGACTTTCTCAAATTCCTTATTCTCAGCTCTGTTCCCACCGTTCCTCACAGGGGCTGGCTCACTTACTCCGAGTGCCAGAGTGCATTTGCAGTGTGGCTGGGTCCATACTCGTGGGCAGGAGCTTCCACAGGGCCCCAGTGCCAGCAGAGTGCACTCAGAGAAAGCACCGGAGTCCCAGGGACCAAGAGTGCACTGGGGGCCTCGGGACTGTCTGTGCAGGGGATGGTTCCTCCCAGAGCACCACTGTGACCCTCAGGGAGTACAAAGGCAGAGGCACAGGCTGGCACAGCCCCTGCACAGTGCCAGCTTGGCTGGTGGCTGTCCTGTCAGAGCAGAGCTGCTCCCCCAGAGCCCCTTGTGCGGGGCTGTGTGAGGGCTGTGGGGAGCTGAGCAAGGACACTGCCTGCAGGCCCTTCTTCCCTTTGCCCCCCACCTTGATCCCCATGTCGGTGTCAGGAGTTCTCAACCTGCAGGGAAATGCAGGGAATGATTTCAGAGGCTGCAGCTTGTGTGGGGAGGGTCGTTGGTGGGGGGAGGGCTGGCAGGAGAGAGCTCCTCGGGAAGCAGAGGCACTGGCTCAGCACAGACAGCAGGATTCAGGATGCTGGAGGAAGATGGGATGAGGCTGCTCCTCCTCCTGGAGAGGGACAGAGACTAAGAGTTGTCTGGAATTAGGATGAAGAACAGGGAAGGGAAATGCTGTGCCCCCTCTGTGCTGGGGAGGGGAACAGGGAGCCTGTGTGTGTGGGAGGGGAAAACAGGAGAAAGCAAGAACCAAATCCATGGATGTGTGGCTGAGTGGTGGCAGTGAGGCTGGTGATGCTCATCTCTTCCAGTAAGGGTGATGGAGAAGATACAAAAAGCATGACTTTCCCACCCCACACATCAGCTGGAGGAGAACAGGGAAGTACCTGCTGGGCAGGGAACAGAGTCCCACGGGAATGCACTGGCTGTGGTGGTTTGGCCTGATGAAGTTGCAGGGCTGCAAAAGCTTGGAAGATGAGAGACTGGCTTTGTTGTTGTTTCCAAAACAAAGGAATGGATAGTGCAAGTCCCGAAATGTTTTATGGGGCGGACCAGTTGGACAGAAGAGGCTGCCTCAACCTCGGTCCGACTGGAGGGAGATGTGCCACCTGCCCCATGAACCTGGATCACCTCTGCAGTGCCTGTTTGCTTTCTGTAAGCATGTGTGCAGTCCCTTTGTTCCTGTGGTGCCTGATCCATTTACCTCTTTAAGTATTTAGCATTGCAAGGCACAGATGAAATAGGCTGTGGCTTTACTTCCATTTCACCGATGAGCACTGCTCCACGGAAGGGCTAAAGGCCCAAACTCACAGAGCCATTTATTTCCTTTGGAAAACCAGTCAATGGGAATTAAATAGTTTTAGGCCCCTGAATGCCCTCTTTGTGGATCAGGGCTTAGCTCACTGCTGCAGGTCACAGTGACAGTTGGGGGGAGATCAGGAATTTCAGCCTCCAAGTCCCCACATTAACAACTCACCTTCTCAGTCTGGCCAGCTGTAATCCTGTGCCTGACGAGCTGTGATAAGGTCAGACAGGAGAGATTTGGATATTGGCCCCAACAAGCAGCTTAGAAAACAGATCTTGAATGGGAAAGGTTTCCTTCCAAGTGCAGTTTGATTCCCACTTACGGTTCTGATTCTCCTCAACGTGTTCGGTGGCTCTCGAGAGATGCTTTGCAGAGCTTCATCTGCCTCCTGCTCCAGGCAAGTCTTGCAGAGAGGCAGCAGTTGGGCTGCTTTCTGCAGAAGGGATGGTTAGGAGTTCAGTCGAGGCAGCGGGTGCAGGAGGAGCAGGGTTTGACTGTAAGTGCTGCTGAAGTGAAGTGATTCACAGCTTTTGTAACTCCTTGCAAGTTTGCTGGAGGCATTAGCAAAGCTCTTGACTCAAGATGTTCTGTTTTGGAATCAGATCCCCTGGCTCTGCATCCCTACCAAGTTAAATTTGTGGCTTTTAGGTGGCTATAAATGAGAATATTAGAGAAATTGTTTTTTGAGCCACTAAATAGCCCTGAATATTAGATGACACTTGAGTTTTAAAAGATCTATCCATAAAGGACCTTGAATATTTGTAGAAGACATTATATTTTCAGCCACAGCACGACAGTAAAGGAAATCTTCTTTTTCTCTGATGTATGAGGTAGCTTTGCAGGGTCTGTGCCCTGGGGTAAAACTGGAGCAAGCAGTCATCTCTGGTTTTCCCAGTTTATTTTTCATGCTCTCTTCTGTGCCCATTTAACTGGACAGGATGGAAGGGAAGATCTTTTTCACCTCCTAGGAACGGCTGAATAGACCTGATGGTTTTTTTGGGTGATGCCATGTAGGCTTTGTAGCATCCACTGAGCTGAAACAAAGGCTTTGTCCCCAGGATATGATGGATTCACATCAGTGGAAAAACAGAGATGGAAAACACGTGGCAGTTACCCGGGGGGTCCGAGCTCTGCGCTGGGCACGGGGCTCGTACCTTTGTACAGTCAGAGCAGAACAGTTCTGGTATTTATTTCATCATGGGAAGGAGGACTCTCGAGACAGGAGCATCTTACAGCTGCTTTGTACGTGGTGCGAAGGACAAGGCAATGATAAATCTTGTCTGTTATGCTAAGCTGTGCTTCTGAACTGCAGAGAGGGGGATTTGCCAGTGATCAGCACGGTACAAGAATGTAATCCCTCTGGTTTTTTGATCATCAAATTTATCTTCACTGTATCTCTTTCCTTGGGGAAGAATAAGCCAGCAAATGGAAAGGTTACATATTGCTCTATTTCTTAAACTTTTGTTCTTTGCTATTTTTTTCAGCCTGAATGCTAGAAGGAGGTTTCATTTGCAGAGGGGAAGTTGAACCGTGGTTTCTTTTTCCCCCTCTAATTGCACAAAGGTTCTGATCCTTTTCCTAATGA
This sequence comes from Myiozetetes cayanensis, assembly GCF_022539395.1. Classification (NCBI taxonomy): domain Eukaryota; kingdom Metazoa; phylum Chordata; class Aves; order Passeriformes; family Tyrannidae; genus Myiozetetes; species Myiozetetes cayanensis. The sequence goes on along the minus strand of NW_026087522.1, from coordinate 5,602,358 downwards.
GAAATATTGCCAAGCTCTCCTTAAGTGTTGTAGTCCTCAGGTCCTAGCCGAGCTCTGTATTTTCTAATCACTGCTCTTTCATTTTAAAATCTTTCCTCATCAGTCTTTTGTGTGAGGCTCTGATGCCACATGCCAAAACAGTGGTAGAGTTCAGGGGTTCCCACAGAAGGGGAAAGAAAATCAAGATGAGTACAAGACAGTAGGAGCTTAGAAGACAGACAAGACCATGTGTTAAGTAGTTCAACTTCTTGACCCACAAGATGCAGAAGAATTGTTTCAAAATTGATTAATTTTTTTGTTAACTCTTAATAATTATAACTCACATGGAGATTTTTTTTTGGTTTGGTTAAAATATCTGCAGCTTGGATTACTCATGGATTACACCATCTGGCATAATCCAAGAGTAGTTTTTCTAATTCTGTCCTTTTCCTTGCTCATTTCTGTATCATCTGTCCTGCGGGGTGGTGTGTGCAGAGGGATGCTCTGCTTTGCCTGTATGTGGGATACAGAAATACATGTCATCTCTCTCCCTAGAGCACAGTTTCCTCGTTGTTTTTCCCTGTGCTGTCTCCAGGTGGTTTCTTTGTCCTGACTCCTGAAGAGCAGGTTTTCTGGCCTAGTCTTGAGGATGACACAGCAGCAGAGCCCTGTCTGTGTGTGCCCCACTCTGTGTCTGAGTGTGCCCTGTCTGTGTGTGCCCCACTCTGTGTCTGTGTATGCCCCACCCAGGGCTTTTCCGTGGCCATGAGGTTTTTCTGAGCACTGTCAGACCCTTCCACTGGCCCTGGACCTTCCTGGTGCTGCCCCATCTTCCCACAAGACAAGGAGTACAGAGGTGCTTCTGATTCGATTTACAAACCATAATACATTTTTTATGAATGCTGAGTGCTCTGCTAATGAATGGGGCCAGTGTGAGAGCCTGCAGGCTGAAGTCATCTGTTTCTCCCTGGTGCAGGAATAGCAGGGATGAGAGCTGTCTAAGCCCACATCCATTTATTCTAACCCTACCAATGAGGGGGATACCCTTTAAATGTAAAATTTATTGGCTCGCTAACTCCTTGCCTGGGTCTGTAGCCTGCCAACCAAAGTGCTGTTTGAATTATTCAGCAAACACAATATGTGTGTGGAGAGAGGAGGAGCCCACAGTGCCAGAGACTCCTGCAGTGGAATCATACTTTCCTCCAGTGAAATATCCTGGAAAATTTGGCAGGACGTGGGGCAAACCAAATAAAATAAATAGGGTTAAGAGTGGGTGTATTCTGTCCTTAAAGCTAAGAAAGCAACTGGGCCCTAGGTTGGCATGTGTGTTGTGATCACTATATGCAAGTTCTGTATAACTACAGATAGAAGTGAACACAATTTTTATTTTGGGGAGAAAGTCTGAAATTTTAAAATATTTTTTCCATCCTAAATCACAAAAAAAGGTAAAAATAAAACAACGTGAAGGGGAAAAAATAATCTAAAATTTTCCCACTGAGGACTTGCTCAATTATTTATACAAACTGAAATATTTGTGTCTCATATTTCTCTGTGTGGTACTTGATAACTGTTCAGTTGGATTCTTTCCACCATGAAAATCCCATTTTCTAGGGAGAAACATTCTTGGCCCTGCTGTGAGAGGAAGCTGCCCCTGGCATTCAGGCACAGGCAGCTCTGGGAGATGTGGGCAGTCCTGTCCCACAGTCAGATGTGTTTCTGCCCCACGTCAGGGCAGTGCTGTGCAGGGCTGGACTGGCCAGAACAGTGCTGTATCCCTGGAATCATCACCATAAATGTGCAACTAGTGTAGTACAGCACAGGGATCGAGCCAAATTCACCACTGCTCTAGGAGCTGGCTTAATGCTCCTGTCCCTGCCTAATCTGTAATCCTCACTGAGCAGTGCTGGAGCAGTGGAGCCCTCTTTGTTGGCATGCAGATTTAAAGGGAGCATCCCCAGGGACTCCTCCCCACATCTCTTTTGTATTTCTTTTCATTCCTCAAACAAAGGAAATAAATATGAGACTGTGGCCCTGCTGCTCACTGGGTAAATCAAGCCCATTTATTTAAGGTCCAGCACTGTGAAATAAACCCAGGGCCGGTGGGATTCCATCTCCCTTGGCTGCAGGGGCTGCCCTGTGTGAGCAGGAGGGGGCTGGGAGCTGTGTAAGGCATGTCTGGGATGCAGGGACCAGGAACAGCCCTGCTGTGCTGGAAGCACTGGGATTGAGGCTTGGATTCTGCCCAGGGAGCAGGGATGGGCCAGGAGTGGGGCAGCCAGGGGGGCTGCCCTGGGTACTCCAGGGAACCAAGGCTGGAGGTGTAGGGACCACAGGTACTTGCTGAAGATGATTTGCAAAGTTTGAGAGACTGTCTGTGGAGGAGCTGGAGAGAATGGGGCTGAGATGGTGCCAGCAGAGGACACAGATTCCTGCTGGGAGAGGCCAGGACTCACTGGGGTTTCAGCACAGCACATCCTCCAAGTGTAACAGAGATCAGGTAGTGAAGTCTGCAAGAAAGGGGTAACCTTGGACTCTGCTGGCAACTTGTGTAAGACCTAAAAACATCTCTAGAAAAAACACGATGGGACTTCTAGGCTGGCAGCAGGTGGCTGGACTCAGAGCTTTAGGATCTCTTCCTTTTGGCAGGAGTACGCAGGCATCTGGCTCAGCCAGTCTGAGCACAATCAGCTGGGTGCACTTTGCCTTCTACGAAGTTGGGCAGCTTCAGGTAAAACAGTTCCACGGCTCTGTAGTCTAAGCTGGCATTGCTCAGCACTTTCTCCACACACCATCCAAGATGAAGTTTTCTCCTAACTCAGGTTGTGCAGACTCTGGTAATTTCCTGACTGTTCTCCACAGCTCTTACGTGGTGTGGTACAGTATTTGAGTGACAAAATGAGAAGGGAGGGAGAAGGATAAGGCTGAGAATATCATGTTTGAAAAACATGAAATGAATGAACGGCAATCAATTGCTCTGATACCCATCTCTAAGTATGATTTCAGCTTTTGCCAGCTCCCCAGCTGGCACTGTAGTCTGAGTTTTCCTCCAGCTCGTATTTACTATGTGGCACTGAGGGAGGCCATTGCAGCACATATTTTAGAAGCAGCCCTTCTCTGTATCCTTACCACACGTGGTGCTCACTAAGGCCTGATCTCAGGAGAACTTGGCACTCCCCACAGCTGCCAAAATCCATGGAGGCTGTGCTTCATCAGATAAAGGGCTCAGCAGAGCCAAGCACTCTGAAAAATCAAATCTTCAGTGCTTCGTAATGGGATGCTTAAAATTAGCAGATGTTTTTGACCTGAGCATGTCAGGACTGTTGTTGGCACCTATAAAATGGGAACAGTGAAATACCTTTGTGTGGCAAAACTGCTGTAAAAGAGGCTGTAGGTATTTGTTGAGCATCTGATACTATTGTGAGGAGCTGTATAGAAAAGCCCTTGAGGAAATTAATAATTGTGCCTTGAGAGGAGGGTGTGAATGGAGTGTCAGTAAACAAGGTTGAGGTCCACACATGGACAAAGAGGAGAAAACAAAATCCTGAGTGGCTGCTCATTAGCTGAACACCTTCCATTCTGTTTAGGGAAGTAGGAGCATGGGATCATGTAATTAAAGATTGTAATCATGATGTGTATGCACAAGATGGCTGAATTAAGGTGGTGGCTGCAGCCTTAATCCTGGCCTTTCATAACTTCCAAGTCCTTGACTTTGTCACCTCAATAATGTTGCCTTGATGTAGTTTTTTGTGTGTGTGTGCAGTTTAAATCGGCAGGACCTGAAAGGGAACCTTCTGTTTATCAAAGATATTGTTAACAAATGGTTTTGGGATGAAAAATCAAAGCAATCTCTTTGCTACAGAAGCTCTTTCACACAACATATCTCAAGCAGACAGCAACTTGCTTTGCTATTGTTTTGCCTTCATCTGTAAGCACCGCGGCATCCCGCAGCTGGCACCGCGTTTCATCTTCACTCTGTTGCACAACCGCTTTTGCACAACACTGAACCACTTTGTTTTCAGATTCCAGAGAGATGTAGGAGGCAATGGACTGCAGTTTTGTGACAACAAAGCAAACAAAACAAGATTAAACCTTTCTGTGGAGGTCTGGGGACTTGAAGGAATTGCTGGGATTAGTGGATGGGCTACTGCACCCACTGTAGTTGACATCATGTCTCTCTTCACCAGTCCCTTGTGTCCAAAAATACCATAATATCGACACTTTGAGAATATTTTTCTCTTTTGCACTGCACTTTACACCTGCCTTCCTTTCTCCTTAGTGTTGTTATGAGAGTGTTTGCAATTTTTTCCCCTAGATAAATTATTCAAGGAACTTGTTCTTCATCAGAAGAATACACAGTATATTTAGCTATTTTATCTGTAGAGAAATGAATGGTTTTATAACCATCTTGTTTTATTTCCTGATTTTGAAAGATTATAGGGACTGGTCAATGCATTGTTTTCAGATCTTTACATCTTGTTTCTGACAGAATTAAAATAGCAAATTATGAAACATGAGAAAGGTATTGAAGTCTTGGGGCATTTTCATCCATCAGCTATAAAAATTCTTCCCCAATATAATGGAAACATAGTGTGAGTCAGTGAAGACTGTCAGGATGTGATGGCAAATTTGGTATTCTCAGTCTGGTCCTCTCAAACTCTCAAAACTTTGTGCAGCTGTTTGTGCATGTTGCTGTCCTGGATTCCCAGCTGATGTTTCCCACTGTGACACTTCCCTGTGAGGGTGCTGAGGCCCTGGCACTGTGGCTGCCCCATCCCTGGGAGTGTCCAAGGGCAGGTTGGACGGGGCTTGGAGCAACCTGGGCTATGGAAGGTGTCCCTGCCCAGGGCAGGGGGGGGAACGAGATGAGCTTTAAGATCCACTCCAACCCAAACCACTCTGTGATTCTGTGCTGACCAAGCTGCAGGACTTCTCTCAGCTGCTGGAATGAAGGATAAATTGCTGGGCTCTGATATAATGCTGTAGTGGACTTTGGCAAGAACCCAAAGAGCAAATAATTGGAATGTAGTCGTAGAACATTGCAGTTGTTATTTGGTTTAACCAGCACTGCACTGTAAGCTATGCCTGGTTTTGATGATCAGTTTTCAAAAGTTGTACTTTACTGAGGTCTCATTCAGTGCAAATTCAGAAAATAAGTTCTTGCAACACTGGAATTGTAATGATAACCCACAAGGATGTTTTGGAAAGGACTTGAAATCTCTGAGTAGCACCTGAAACGTTCATCCAGAGAAATTTCTGCAGTGCATTTGCTACACACTGCATTTACAGTGTTGCTTTTCATCCTGTGTTCCCATAGAAAATCCTGTGATGATGAGTGGAGCAGAGTTCCTGTTATTCACATGCAGTTTTTAAGTTGTCGTCCGAGGGCAGGGGCAGGAGGGAAGGGCAGCAGCTCTTGGGTGAGGTTCACAGGGGTGATGTGGGCACCCCCAAAGCTCTGCTCTGCTGCCACTGGGGGCTGATTTTTAATCAGTGAGTTGTCATTTACATAGCAGGGAGATGGACTGTGCTGAAATAAATCAGACACAGCTCCCTGAAAACACAACACTTGATGAGTGTGTCCTCCCAGCCTCCTACCTCGAGAAATTATCTGATGGCCCACAGAGGCTGCTTCTCCTTCCCTCCCCAAAGGGAGGGCTTGGATTGAAGCTGTTGATGGGAGCTGGAGCCGAGGTGACTGCAGGGACACCCACCAGGCTCCTCCTAATGTCATAGCAGGGGCGGCTCTGCCCCACCATGGCACATACAGTGGTATCAGGTTGATTAATGTGCCCAGTAGAAATAAAACAAATGGAATTTTTTTAGATTATACAGTACACTCATAAATATTAATGCACTTTTGTACTGAATTGCATGTAATTACATATTTATACATTTAAGTCACCTTCCTGATACACTTAAGGCACTTTCCTGATGAAAGATATCTCTGAATAAGATGGTTTTAAACTGTGCCTAATAGGTTTGTAGGATTTATTTAATAATGTGTGGGCTTGTATGCTGGCAGGAGAGGAGAAAAACCTCCATTAAAGACTGAGTGTGTTCATGGGGTCTGGTGCTTAGTTTGAATCCACTCCATGGGTAGCTGCTGACAAATACGTCTCGACATGAAATATTACTACATCTTCTTATCTATGTAGATAAAGTCTCTGCAGTCCTGTCACCTTAGAGTAATTACAGCTTATTACTCTAATCACGATGATGCCTGAAGTCTGTAATTAAGATTGTGCTGGCTAATGTGGGAGCACACGGCGTGGTACAGCCATTGTCCTGTCTAAACGAGGGAGAGAGAAAAACGGGAGCAGGGACAAAGGGCAGCGAGTGGGGAAGTGATTTATGCAGGGCCCTGGTTCCCAGCCAAGGGCTGCCTCTGCCAAGCCCAGGGGCTCCACGGGGCAGAATCCCTGCTCATGTGTGAGACAATCCCGGGCAGTTTGCACCCTCAAACACGAGGAGCAACGCCCGGTGTGACCCCTATTCAAGCTACTTTTGATACATCCTGCCCGCCTGTGTCTGAGCTTCATTCCTTTACCATGTTGTGTTGCAGTCTGGTCTGCAGACGAAGATTTCAGTACGTATTTCCACATACATACATATTTTAAGGCCAAGTCGTGGATCTGTTGCAGGCCATGGCAGGTTCTACCCCACAGTCCCATTACCCAAGGGTTTGACCCACAGCACTCTGCAATTTTCTCTGCAGTGGTGTCAGCTGATAAAAAGCAGAGGGCTGTTCTGGAGGAATGGGATTGCCTCAACACCAATCTTTATGTCTACATTTCATAGCAAGCCCACCCACCAAACAGGATTCAAGGCCCCTGTCCCAATTTGCAGAACACTGAGTTAGGTACGTGAGGAGCTCCCTCGCCCCTCTTAGTGAGCAGAAGAGGCTCCTTATTTTCGAAGACTCCTGACAGTCCTTCCTTCTGTCTGGGAGGATTCCTTTTCAGCAGCTTGTGGAAGGCTTTGTTAATTTGGTGTCACTCATCTCTGTCTGTGTATGCAGATTCTTTGATCCCAATTCTGACTTGAGCTCCATGTCCTTTAGGAGTTTCTGACAATTCATGAAATTTTCTGCAGTGGGGTGGAACACGGGCTTCTCCCAGGTACATCCACAGTGATCTGCACAATCTGACCCATCTTACACCCTCTTTAAAGCTAATGGGGACTAGTAATTTCTTGATGGCAAGTTCTAGCCCCATTAGACATTTTATAAGCACCTGGAAACCTGCCACTGTTTCATTTAGATCACTCATAGCCGGGAGGAAAAAAAAAATCCCACAAAAGCTTCTTAGTCATTAGAAGAATTTTTTTTTTTTTTTCCCCCAGAAATGTTCCCCTTTGTTCACTCCTTCAACCTTTCACATTTAGAGTGAATCCTCCCAGCAGCATTTCTATCTACCAAATTAGCTCTGTGTTTTAACAGAAGTCTTTGCTGGTATAATGTACTACTCATAAAGCACTTTTTTTTAAACTGACCTGAAAAAATTAAAGATTGTTAGCAGCCTGATCTTAAGGTACAAATCAGTGTATTTTATAAGCTGCCTTTGCTGTCCAGGAGGCCCAGGTGTGTTTGTGGATGCTGTAGGTTTATGAAGCCGTTGATGATGAGCACGGCTGAAATGGTTACTCGGTACATGTTACCTGAGAATTTGCCTTCCTGCATTCAGGGCATGGAGCTAAACCTAAAGCCATCCTGGGAAAGGAGACAGAAGGTGTGCTGAGGAAAGGGCTGTTCTTGCTTTTCATTTCCTTGGGCTGCTCTGTGGGATCTCTCAGGTTGAGCACAGGGCTCCTCACAAGGAGATCTCAAAGCAGAACGTGAAGGAAGTGCTACTACGAGTTCTTTTCCAGATGGTTGAGGAACCAGCAAGGAGAGACATGAGGTCCTTAAAATACTAATCTGCTTTAGAGTTAAAGATGCTGAAATTCTTTTTTATGAGGCTGGATAAGGCTCCTAACTTTTGGGATATGAATAACTCTGTGAAGAAAAGCCTGGGATATTTCCGATGGGGTCTTAGGTGAAGAAAAGGTAGAAGAAGTGTCTTACAGCTTCTGTTCAGTACTCCCATCTTTAATACTTGTGAAATCATTCTTTTTACTAAATATGAAATGTGAATGATGATTGTCTCCAGTTTAATTAATCATCTCATTGGTTTCAGTTATGAATTTTGTGAAGCTCCTGTGTTTTGGAGAAGCATTTAGGGAGCATTCTTTAATTAAAGCCAAACTGATTTTTGCCTTTGGGCATGTTTTTTTTTGCATTAAAAGGTGGCATAATTTTATCTATATTCTCCTGAACCTCAGTCTGTATGTCAGTTATAATATGGAGTGGCAATATTGAGACAGCAGCTGAAAGGCTACAAGATCCCAGAGTGCTTTATGGTGGGGCATGGGGAGCTCCTGGTCAAAGCAGGAGGACTGAGAGCAGAGAGTGCTGAAAGTATTCCACTGTTTCATGGCCCTCACAAGGCAATACCACACCCTTGGAGTTCTTGGAGGAGATGTGACTCAGCACATTGCATTTATTAGATGCACAATATGCACTATAATTAACCTCTTTCCAATAGTTCTTCTCTCCTAATGAATTCTCCAGCCTCTTCTCCCTCTGCATTTAATTCTGTGTTATTGAAAGAGATTCAAGTAATATTTATTTGAAATGAAAACAGGGGTTCTGTGTGTTGCAGGTTATCAGCACGAAAATAGCTGTGGGCTAAGTGAGAAAAGTCATGTTTGTGTTACAAGGCTGGAGTATTTTTTACAGGCAGACATTGATTCTGGGGGTTAAAGGGTCAGTAACAAAGTTTTCAAATACAAGCTGCTTGTTTGTGCACTTTTCCCCCCTCCCTGGGATTTGGAAACCTGCTGCTTAAGTCAGGCTCGAGGGAAACCTCCCCTGAAGTCAATGGAGATTCATTGGCCCTAACTGGATTTAGGTCAGCTCGTGCCTTGGCTTGTCAAATACAAGAAATAATAAAATAAATATGAAAAGTTGAGCATTGCTTAAATCAAAGCAGATTGTTAATTTAAACATTATAAACATATGTTGTCTTCTGAATGTGTGTTCACTTGATACATGAGATGCTTTGGAGAACTGTGAGGTTGGGGGAATGAAAGCTCGAGGAGGATGTGTTTGCTTGTGTGCACTCACTTCATCTGACCGACTTCATTTTGTGTTTGCCTCTTAAGTGGTTAAGAGGACATCAGTGAGGGCTGGGGTTTTTTCCTTCTCTGGTGACTGTAGTGTTGCCTCCAGAGTTCTTTGCTGGTCACCTGGAATTGCTGCTTCAAGAGGCCAAGCAAAGCAGAGCTGTGGCTAAACCGCTGTCTTTTTCTCTCCTTCTGCAGAAGGACATAGCTCTGAAACCTCAGGAACGTGTGGAGAAGCGACAGAACCCTCTGGCCAAGAAGAAGCGGGAAGCACTTACCAATGGGCTGTCGTACCTTCCCAAAAAGAACAGGCTCCACCACCACCAGTACAGCTCCGACCGGGAAAATGACCGGAACCTGTGCCAGCACCTCGGCAAAAGGAAGAAACTCCCCAAGGGCCTCAGACAGGTGGGACACAAGGCACCTGCTGCGGGGAGGGAGGGCTCTGGCTCTTGGCACATGGTATGTAGAAGCCAGTTTCTTGTTTTGTGGGGTCACTTCTTGGAATCCTGTTGTGGTTGTTTTGCTCTCGGGTGGCACTCGGTGCTGTGTCCTGCCAGAGCAGGAGATGGCTGAGCAGGTGTATTGATGGTGGAGCTGGTCTGATTAATAAATGTGCAGCGGTTGGGACAGCTGTCACAGGCAGGCTGTGAGGCTGTCAGGGCAAACAAATGTGATCTCTCTGTTACACTGCAAGGCCACCTTTGTCCTATAAATACGCATTCTTGTTTCTAGACTTGGTTCAGGGAAGCACAAGAGCCCTCTGAATGCCAAGGGCAAGGTGAGCTAATTGCAAGAAGGGCAGCTGTTAATCAAGCTCTGAGACTGATTACAGTTTGAGGAACTCGTTTGTAGGGTGTCAGTGGCACTGGTTCTGCTCCTCTGGGTTACTCAGAACCTGCCCTAAGCAAGAACTTCTGCCTTCCCAGCAGTGTTGTTCCCTTCCAGGGTAGCTGTGGCTCACACGTGGCAAGAGTCAGCAGGTCCCATCCAGGGTTGCAAAGCCTGAGGCTGGAAATGTTGGGTTCTTCTTCGTGACTGTGCAGTGCCGTGTTTGTTATGTTTTTTAAAAAAGAAGAAAGTGTGACAAGTGTGATTTCTGTGATGCAGATGCAGAAAAAAGAGGTAATAGTAAAAAGGTCAGCTTTTGCCTACATTTGATTGATATTTATGAGCCTCAAACCAAAATTTACATGTCTAATGGGGATGGTTGATATATGGAATCATTTTTCATCCTTGTTTAGTGCAAACCAAGCGTTGCTTTGCAGAGAAACTTGTAGAAAATAGTGAGAATTCACTGCTTCTCATTTTGTGAGCTCAGGGAAATGGAAGGAACATTGAGGATGACAAGTATGCTGACTTGTATTCAATTTTGATATTCAGAGTTACAGAAGCTGGGAAAAAATAGGTTTTCATGATGATTTTTAAGCCTACACTGTGTATAGAAATAAAATTAGAGATTATACAGCACTTCAGCAAAGCACACAAATTGTAAAAATGCCTATTCTACACTACCACAGCTGTTAAAGGTATTTCTTCTAATTTAATTTTACTTGGTATTTCAAAGGGAGATGGGGAAAACTCTTCAGGATATTTGATGCAATGGTTACGTTATAAATAGATATTGAAGGTTGCTGTGTTTCCATGACTGTTTCCTGTGTTCCCCTGTGTGGTCTGCACTCTGTTCTGGTTTGGTCTGTCAGATGGTAAATGGACCTGCTTTGGGCAGGAGGAACTGGCCTCTGGAGAACTGACTTTTTGCATTGTCTGACTCCCCTGGTGTGGCCTATTGTCAGGTGGAGCCTTTCTGCCCAGAATTTCAGCTATGAAGGAAATCAGCCTCACTGCTGATGGAGGTTATTTGTGAGGTTATGTTTTTGGGAATAAATATACACTGTCTTGGAAGGTATTGTGTTGACAGATGTCATGGAAGATGCTTTTCCTTTGAGCTGATAAATCTGAGTACCCTGCCTAATTCCTGCGGGATCAGACTGAGAGGAAATAAAATATCTTGCTCAACATAAATTTAATACTTTTGGGAGGGGTGTAGCTCCTCAGATACAAGCATCTTAGTCTCATGAACAGTGTAGGTGCTGACAAACCCGTGAGGCTTTGGCACTCAGGCATGGAAAAAAGATGTCATGGAAAAGACTGTAAAGCTCTTGGGAGAGGCATGCCCACCACCTTTATAGAGAGAGTTTGTGGTAGGCATTTTCTGTCTTCTTTCAAGACAAATGGTGTAGACCTCAAAAGAAGGAGGAGAATGATAAGTTCTGAGGGTGATTTTCCCTGATAACGTTGCACTTTTCCTCCTGGAGTGACTCTTGGCTGCACACCTTGGGTTGCTTTCCCCACCCAGGTCCATCCCACTGAATTCCTGGGCTCTTGAAGGGGAAGTAGAGTTGATTGTCAGCCTTCTCAGATGGCAACAATCCAAGAACTGGGGCTGCTGTTGTTTGTGCTTGACACAGGAGGAGTGTCCAGAGCCATTTAAAGTTCAGGAGGCTTCTGGCTGTATATGGTGTCCTTGCTATACCAGGGTGATATATTTTATACATAACCAATTTATCCTGCCTCTCCTGTCCCTGGAGGAATCCTGAATTGCCACATGTGAATATGTAACTGGGTGGCAGGATGCAATCCTCATGCAGCCACTTGCATTCCTGTGCTGGCATAGGACCTTGGCTGCAGTCTGTCCCTGCTGGGAAATGTTTTATACCTGGAGATCTTGTTCGTAGTTCCGCCGGTGGTTGACAGTCCTGGTGGATATGCCTCTCTGTGAAATCTGTTATCTGCTGGAAGGAACTCTCAGTGCAGGATTTAGGGTATGAAGCTCCCTGTCAAACAGCTTTAGTTGAAGTCAGCTATTGAAAGCACTGCTAATTAGTTTTCAGAGAAAATCCTTGCAGTGTTCATGCAGGTATTTATCCAGCTCTGCTGAAATGCCTACAGGTTTATTGAAATCCAGAAAATGTGAAACTGTAGGTTAATTAAGGCTCATATTTTACTAGCGAGAAGACTTTTGAACTCTGCTTTGTGAGCTTTTATAAATGTACTTATTAAATGCCTTAAGGAAATTTTAGTTGGCATTAAGCAAACATAAGACTCATCAGAATATTTCTCCAGCGTTTTAAATTTAATTTCCTTTACGTTAATTGGTGGTGGCATGTTTTTATGTGTTTTCTGTAAAAACCATTTGGAAATCTTGAAGTGAACATTTTTAAACTAGTAAAATGGTGGCACACATTTTTAAATGGATTTTAATGAGTTTTTATTCCTTGAGGTCCGAGTACAGTGGGGCATACCAGGAAACAATGAGTTTTCAGGGCAGAAGGAGTGTTGAGATTATTTTGATAACGAGAGGGAAGGATCTTTGTTCAGTGGGTGTATGTTTTGGAAAGAGCAGAAGACACTGACTTTTGCTACCTCCACTATTTCCTTCATTGTTCTGTTCATCTGCTGGGAGATTCTTGCAGTTCTTGCAGAAAAGGATAGCCCCTGGAAATGCTTCTAAACCATCAACCTGCCTGCTGGGCAAGGGGTCTTAGCTGGCCATGGCTGTGTGAGAGCAGGCTGCTGCTGGGCTCTGCCTGCACCACCTGATCCCAAAGACACTTGCAGAATATCAAATCCCAATCCCAGATACTGCCTGACTGCAGGGAAGGAGACAAATGGTAATAAATAAAGGGTGGATCGTGAATAAAGGGAATAAAACCCACGATGGAGAGATGAATTAGGAGGTAAATTTTAATGAGATAAAGGCAAAACAGGAAGGAGCAAAAGATACCCCACTGACTCTGGCAGCCATCAGCTACAAGCATTATAAACTATTAGCTTTCACCTTGTAGTGCATTACATGAATCAATTAAAGGGGAGGGAGGGAAGGATTGAAGCTGTTCCTTCTCAGGATTAAGTCCCCGATCTCCTTGGCAGCCTCACCCCGAATTTATACATCTTGCATTTGAGACTGCTTTTGGTGGCTGGTTGGGTGGCCATCACTGTCCCCTGCTTGTGAGCATGGTGTCATTAACTGTGTTGTGGGTGCTTCAGTGCAGCAAACCTGTGTTGTGGAGGGTGAAAGGACCCTTGTGTGATGAGTGTTTAATCACATCCACGGCCAGAGCGGCTTGTGCAGGCTCTCAGACCAGCCCACACATGACAGGTAATGGGAGCAGAGCGGGAGGTGGGTGTTGGCTGCCTGGGTTGTGGTGACACTGGTCGGGAGCGGAGCAGATGGGTTTGATTGTCACCGGCAGTGTGATCCCGGGGAGAGCTGACTGTGGTGACAAGTGATTTACAATGTGCTATTTACAGTTTGGGTTTGCAGTCTCTCAATGACATCTGAGTGCTCTTTAGCAACTGCTTTCATTACTGCTTTTCTAAGAGCTGCTAATTGAAAATGAAATTGTGGGTGGGCTTTGGGAGTGCCATAGCAGCTACAAATATTATACACAGCCACGGAGAACTGTGTCATTTCTTTGACTGCCTACTTGTAGCTCTGTGCAAGGGAAAAAAGAGGTATCTGTGCAGAGTAAGGTCAGACACCTTGCAAATCCTGTCTAGAGCATGCACGCACCCAGTGTGGGTGAGAAAGGCTCCAATCCCCTTGTGCACATCTGCTGGGGTTTGGGATTACTCTACTGGCAGCCAGTGGATTTTGGTGACTAAAACTTCTGAAGATGAGGACGGTACCTGGGCCATGAAATAGCTCCTGCAGGGCAACAGAGGGGTTTGGAAGCTGTGCAGGGGTGTCTGGGCTGGTTTTGCACCTTTGGGGGTCTGGCTTTGTATGAAGTGACGGGGAACATCACTACCAACTCCCAGAGTGTGGGACAAAGTCATGTGCCCTGGGAGTGCTTCCAGCCACGATCAGGTCAGCAGGGATATGGCCATGTACTGATGGAAATGGAGATAATGGGTCCATTCTGTCTGTGAAGAGACAAGTTGTTTGGTTTGGGTTTTTATGTTTTTCATTTCAGTTTCAAAAAAAATGGCACAATTACTTTGAAATGACTGGATTTGCTGTTTGTGTTGCAGCCTATACAGCGTGGTTTGATTCTGTGCAAGTGTTGCCAAAAGTCTGAAGGCACCCACAGCAAGTGTCACCAGCAACAGGACTTGAGGGGCCACTGATTTAATGGAACTGCGTCTGCTTGGTGTCGTGTCACCCAAGGCGTTGTTTATTAATCTACCATATTAACAACATTTAATTAGAAAAATAGACTGTTACATTTTGAAAAAATCAGATTACAGCACTGAAAGAATAGAAAGGGCCATATCCAGGTAACTGTGCTTTGAGGTTACATCACAGCATGGTGGGTGTAGTGATACAGTGGGAGAAGATACTTGTGTGATGTAGGGAGATGGGTAGATCTGGGCTTTGAGAAGGATTTCTAGGATGGAAAAGGGGAAGGTGAAGCAGTGGGGCTTTGTGCAGGTCTAGGCTGGGCTCTGTAGGGGTTTGGAGGGGTAAATGTTTCACAAGGGTGTGCATGTGGAGGGCTATGCCCAGAGAGAGGGCCTATTGTGTGAATGAACATCATCTGTCTCTGCTGATGTCAGCTCGGTGTTCTCCAGTCTGCTGTGAAACACTGAGTGCTTTACACTGACCATGGGTTATTTCATCCTTGGAAGGCCCGGGGCTTTACTGGCACACATGCACAGTGTGAGGGTTTCTGTGTGGGAGAGGGCCTGTGCTGAAGGCTGGGCTGCTCTTCAGTTGCCCTTCTTGGAAACTGCCACTGGTGACAAACAGTGCTTGAATCACAAGCGTTTTGTGATTCTCGACTGCTGTTCTGCTCTGATCAGAGGCCACAGAAATCTCCAGCTGCACTTAACCCGCAGTCACCGCATCCAGTGTGTCAGCTGTGAAGGCACCCAGCTGCTCCAAAGCATCCACACGACTTCTGGGCCCTGATAATATATAATTGAGCTCAATGGGCACAGAAAAGATTGTTGTTCTCTGCAGAAAGCACTGAAAAATGATGTGTGGCTTCGTGTTCTGCACAGCACATCCCCCCCCAGGCTTAACGAGCTCCTGAGCAGGCACTTTGGATTCCATGAAAACACACACAGACCAGGCACGTCCTGGGAAATCCAGGGCCATTGACAGAGCCACGTGCGCCCCAGGGACGCAGCTTCCCGAGCCAGGCAGGGCTGTGCTCCCGAGCAAACACCTGCATCCATTGATCAGCCACACCGGAAAGCTGCCACTTCACCGAGGATCTGCCTGCAGTGACGTGTCACAGGCGTTCCCGCCCTTGTAATCACCACTTTCACCTGCAATTTTTCAATAAGCTATTGAATTATACCTCTCTAAATGATATACCGCGAATCCAGCGGGTCCTAATTACTAATGATGGTTCTGAAAGACTTTCATTTGACTGTAATTAGGTTTGCAAGCAATCAGCTGCCCTTATCAGGATTGGAAACACATATAATGTAAAATACAGGCTGGTGGGAACGGAGTGTTTTCCTAAAAGGAGGAGGGAAAACGAAGATGTTTTATTAGCAGACGCTGTGACATATTTTAACACCTTGAAAACATTATGTGTGAAATTAATTCTGTTCAGTATTATACCATCTGGCAGTGTTATTGTTCTGTATACATTGCCATGTAAAGTGTGCTTTCTTCGTGTGGGTACGAGCCTGTGTGTGAAATAGGAATCATGAGTCAAATTGATTACTAAGGATGTTATCCCTGCTAGATGGCTTAAAAATACATATTGGGAAATCCTATGGAATCAAAATGGCTTCTCCATGGAGAGCTTCCCTTACAGAGCTGATGAGGTTGGAAGAAAAGGGCCCTGTTTTTCCATGCCCCTGTCCTGTGAAGGAGTGTGTGGGCTCAGAGGTAAGAGGAACTCTATCCAGGTATTGTTTACTGATGCTGGAGTAGAAAATGCCTGTATCTTACACTCAGTACCATGGTAATTGTTGAACAGTACCTCCTGGTCTGATCCTGTCTGTGCAGCTCAGAGCCTGCTGTGTGTTGGCAGCTCCAGGCACAGAGAGTCTCCAGCTGTAGATGCAGAAGAATATAAGCTTGAATCTTGGTTATAGGCTGGTGTTTGCCCCCTCAGGCTAAAATATCAGCTGTTGGGCAGCGTGGATTGTCCCTTAACCAGGACTCAGGATGGGCACTAACACCTGATGTGGTGACCAGCGTGATTGTTGTGGTAGTGTCAGTTCTAGGTGGTAGAGCTTGTACAGCCAAGGGAGAGCGTGGGAGAACTTGGGCCACAGGAATAAATGGTGGGATGTTAATATGTCCCATGTTTTTCTGAAGCTGGTGGTGTGAGCTGATCACCCCTGGGCTGTGGCAGAGGAAGGGCTTCTCTGCCTCCTCTGTTGCTGTTGTGCTGTGTGTGATCAGCTCTCAAAGAAATGAACAGTGTTGGCATGTTTTTATTTCTAGCCCAAATGGTGCCACTCTTTGTGCTCTGCCCTTTGCTGCATCTCCCTTTGTCTTTTGGCTTCAGTTTACTCAGCTGTGAGGTGGAGTTGCCAGAGATGTCACCCCCTGTTACCTGACCAGGTAATGCTGCTGGGAGAAAGTGCTCCTGTGTGCACCACCCACCCACTCCATCCAGTGTGAAAGAAACTCCCAGCAGGCTCCAAACTGAAAAAAGAAGATTAGAAACAGTGGCTTTTGGGTTAGCCTAATTATATTAATCAATTAGATGTCCTGAGAATTTTAGTAAAAAAAATATTTTTTCTGCACAGAGCAGTTATTGTCTCTCAGGATTACCTTTTTTCTTTTAATGTTGGCACCCTACTTTAATTGAAAACTTAAATGATTGTCAGAGGTGCTGGGAAGTGAACCATATGTTAAATGTGCAATGCAATCAATTGCTTTCTTAAAAGTTTCCATGCATGTTACCAGTAAGGAATTAAACAAAAAATTAATTTTGACCGACTCTGCCTGGAGATAAATTAAACTCTAGCATAAGTGATATAAGACAGTATAATAAAGTGACCATTTTGAATTAAAAAAAGAAGAAATCATGCAGAACTTTTTAATTTATTTTTTTTTTTAATTCTAGAAATAAATTTAAGCCAAGACTTGTAACCTATAGGTTTGCCCATGGATTAAGTGGAAGCAGAGAAGTTCTTCCTCAGATTTGTTATGAAAAATTGGAGTGTTGATTGGGCCTTTGTAACCTTAGGTCCAGCTCCTGAGTGCTATAACTCCATGGACTCAGGGACACAGACATAGGCCATGGGCTTGAGAAATTTGTGGGGACACTTTTGAAGTGTCCGTGAACGGTGATCAGAGGAACTGTTCCCGTCCCAGGGGTGTGGAGGGCTCCCTTGTTCGGCCTTTCCAAGGGGAAGCAGCAATTCCTGGAACTGTGTAAGCTGTTTTCCTGTCTCTGGGTAGACTAAAGGCAGGACTCCTGCTTTTCCAGCTCGTTCCAGCCCCTCTGATGTTGAGGGAGGTGCTGTGACCACCCTGGGTCTGAGCAGCTGCGTTTGGGCCAGGGCAGAGGGGTGGCAGTGCATGCTGAAGCCCTGGGAAATTCCAGGACTCAGCTCACACAGTTGCTTTCATGGCCTGCAGGGCTTTGGGATGCCATTGTGGAGTTCCTGAGCCTGCCCTGGATGTAGCTGGCAGTGGCTGTGGAGGGAGGCTCTGGCCTGTGTCCCCAGAGGTGTCACGGCACTGCTGGAAGAAACAGTGTGCAGTACTAACCCTTCTGCTGCTTATTTCATTTTGGCAAAAAATGGCCTGTGTATAAAACTCAGGAAAATTATGGATCATCTTCCTCAACCCTGAGGAGGTTGTTCTCTCCTTTTTGGGGTTTCACAAGTCTTAATGTCACAATTCTCTAAAATCAAGGCATTTTAATTTGTGCCCGAACCCACTGAAATGGAACAAACTTTTAAATCCAAGTCCCCATTTCCTATGTGTAACCCTTTACCAACAGCTCATCTACTGATGAGCTCTATGCACTGGAAAGCCTCCTTTGTTATTAGCAAAAACATGCCACAGCTCTGGGTTTTTTTGCTGAGCTTCCTGTACTCTTGAATAATTCTGAGGGATATTTGGAATCAAAGGGAGTTGAAGAACACAGTGTGGCCATTACTATGTACGGCCACAGCTTCTAAAACAGACAAACCAAACTTCTCCTTTTGTTCTGATCTTTCCTTGGAACAATTTTCTCTGCTCAATATTAAAATACAGTGAGGTTCTATGAGCAAAAATTGAAGAGTCACCCTTAAGAAAAGCTTACCATTGCTAAAAGGGAATAAATATTTTTATAGAAGATTAACTGCAAAATTATTTTAGTTTTGAGTTCCCAGTGCTGTTGGAAGTTTGTCTCTAATACTGGCAACACCATCCAGGCTATGGCAAAACACCTGTTCCTGGTGTGTCTAATTTCCCATTTTTTAACAGTCAGTGTAGGATCAGTTTCAGATTTGTCTGTATTGGATCAGCTGATGGAAAGGTTACTGGAATGAGTCATTCTATTGTGACTGACTTTCTCGAAGAAGTCCCAAAGTTATAGCAGAGTCCCCCCTTACTCAGGAGAGTGCAGGAGCCTGTCCTGGCCATGGGGGCTGCCTTCTTCCACTATGGAGCTCTGTGAGCAGCTCTTTTCAAGATTATGGGATTCTCCACTTTCTCCAGTTAAAGAAGAACGCTATTACAGTTTAATTCCAGGTCCTTCTAGTATGGAAGACACCAGAAGACTGGGCTCTCTGTAGTCCAGCAAAACAAAGACATAGGAATAGGATGTTACTCTTCCTAGATCTGTCCATGTGTGAACATCCTGAGACATCAGACCTATTTAAGGTAAAATTTGACAAAATATGGCATAGGTGTAAACTAGAGCAGGAAGTTAAGCTTTCAACCCAAAGCCTAGTGAGATCCTGCAAGAAATCGTGGGAGAAGGAAGAAGGAAAATAATTGTTTTGCAGGCACAAGTTGATTTAGATCACATAAAAAGAAAAAGCTAAATGCATTAAGGTCTCTGACTGCAAGGAGCTGAATCACTGACCTCGAAGTTGCCTTCCCAGGTCGTGGAGTTACAAAGAGATGTAGAAACCCACGGGCTTAAGAAAGAAGAGTCGAGTTCCCTCTCATGCAACTCCTCTGCGTCAACAGAGGAACGAGAGAAAACCCCAAGTTTGCTCATAAAATGCTGGCAGGCCTAAGCCCAGCTGGCCCTGCTAACCCTGACCCCAGGCTCAAGTCCTCAAATCAATAAAAATAGTACAGATGAAAACGAGTGTAGAACTGGAAGCTGATGTTTGACACTTTTTCTTTGAGAGTTCAGGTTGGGTTTTTCTAAATATTTTAATATAAATATTTCAATCACAGACCAGGTGGATTTTGTCCTAGCCATAGGAAGAAGCAGACCTTCAGTACACGAACTTTCTCCATAGTACTTTTATTTTTTGCAACAATGCTCATCATTTCCTTCTCAGCAGCTTTTACTCTGATCTACTTGAACAAAGAAATCTCCTACTTTCTTAAGTAAAAATAAAATCAAGTGCCCAAGGCAGGCAGAGGGTTAATAAAAATGGAAATTCTGTTAAAATTACTAATCAATCTATTTAATGTTTTATGGTCTCCCCTCCCCCAAACACATGTTCTTTTCTTGTAAAGCACCTTATTACTTCCTGCTTGTTTACCAGTTTTTAGCAAGTCAAGCAGCATCCAAATTGCTTTGATGTTAATTATAGAAGCTGTTCAATAGGGCTTGCTAGGTGAAGGAAAATAGCTCCTATGTTTAAGAAAATAAATTAATATCCAGACAAGTGCTCTGTGCTTTGGTTCTGAAGAAGGAAATGACAGGATACTGATGGCTTAGCGTCGTGTTGTCAAATAAAAGCTATCTTTGGGTGGCATGCTGCTCTCAGTTTGCGAGATTTGGGATTAGTTGCCTTCAGTTCTCTTGATGATACAGAACAATGTGCTGAGGACTGATCATCCTTGCTGTAAAAGGAGTGAGTTTCAGTATCTCTGGTGCCAAAGTAAAAGGTTCTAGAAGCTGGGATTTTGCCTCAGGCCACAGAAGCTGTTAATGAGCCCCCTGGGTGTTGGGCTATCCCAGCTGGTCCAGTTGCCCCGCTCTGGACCTTGGCCCAGCCTGGACTGCACTTACTCTGCCCACTTCAGGTGCATTAACATTTTAGCTGTAGCTCAGTTTGGGGATCTACAAAAAATACTCTTTCAATGTAGAAGAAGGTGGAGGTGTCACTGAGTGAGCTGCCCCGTGTGCAGCTCCAGGCACTCATTGTCCAGCCATCCCCCCTGTGAGAGCCCCTGGCCAGGGGGAACTGGGGACCAGGGCCTGCTGTGCTCTCTGCCAAGCCCCAGCCTCATTTCCCCGTGTTCATCCTTTATAGAAATTAGGTTTGGTCATAAGGAACTTGTCTACCAGTTCCTAATCAAGGCATAAAGGTTTAAGCAGAGAATTTGTGTTTGAAGATGTTCAGATGAAAGGTGTGGTACCTGTGTGATAAATGATTGTTGATAGTCTCTGCCACAAAATGCTGTAGCCAGTGCAGGTGTCTGGAGTTTGTGTTGAATGACTGGGGAGCAGCTCCAGGAAGTGAAGCAAACCTTTGGCTTATTAGTGGGTTTGTATTTATAAATTAATAACACTACAGGAGGGAGGCTGGATTGTGCATCGTTACAAAATGCTCTGGAAAGATCTGAACTCAGATTTGTGGTCTGATGTTTCCTGTAAGAACTGCAGTGTTTTCCATGATGGAAAGAGTTTATTTGCAGTATTAAAGTTTATGCTTCCAATCTTTAAATGAACCTGTGCTTTAATATGCAATAAATACTGAAAATGACCCCCTCAAACTTTATTCACTATCACAATGGCATATTTTGATATAATGATTACTGGTGGGCTATTACTGGTCTACAGCAAGGACCAGAGGGTGTGTGGTTTCCATTGTCATGAGATTTTTGTATTATTTTAGAGTGATCATAAAGCATTTCCAGGAGTGGAACTGAGTGAGATTGTAATACTGCATGGGAGGAAAGAGATCTTACCTATCAATAGCAATGCAAGGCTTGTAATTTTAAGTCTTTCTAATTTAAATCATGAAAATCTGTTTTTCATGAATAATTCAGAGCTCTGATTTAGTAGAATTATTTCCAGCCCATGTATATTAAGCAGCCAACCTGCTATGCCAGCTCTGTTTTCAGACACTGTTGATGGGGGGTTTCTCTTTCCTGCAGAAATGATCATCTTTGTCTGTTAGAAAAGAAAGCTGCTGTGGTATTTTGTCCTTTTGATTGCTTGAGGATTTTTCTTTAAACCTCGTAGGCTAAAATTCAAGCTGAAGAAAAATAAACCCCTTACTACAGGAGCTCCTAGAATTCAATTTGGAGAGACTAAACCTTGTACTATACCCATTAGGAAAATGGCAGTATTCTTCCATTTCCTGATGTTATTCAATTACTTACCCTGCTTCCTGCTTTTAGCGTAAACTGTATATTTTAGCTCATGACCTTTGACAGCAAATTGAATCAGAAGTGGAGATGCAATGAAAGTTGGATTTTTTTTTTTAAAGACTCTTTAAAAGCATAGATGTGTAGGAAATTTGGGGATTTGTTTTGTTGTTGTGTTGTTTGGGTTTTGTTTGTTTGTTTGTTTTTTAATAAGCCTTGCTGTGGATTTTGTAATATAATGCATTTTGCTTGGAAAAAAGGAAATTGAAGTTAATGTCCTTCCTCCTTTGCCCTGGAGAAAGCACAGCCTGCATAGCTGCTCTTGTTAGTGCCTGCCTGCTGAAATTAGCATTGCATATTTTTGTTAATACCAATAAAAGTGGAGTTTGTTTAATTTAGAATCAAACCCTTGTTTGGATTGGATTAGCACTTTAAGAAAAATATTTAACTTGTAAAGTGATGCAACACAGGTCGATTTAATCTTTAGCTCCTCCAAGATTGTAGCTCATTTACAAGCTTTAGATCATACTATTTCCCTTACACTTGTGAGTCGTGTTAACACATTACAAAGCCCAAACCAGTGTACTCACCTGAACCTTTTCAACACAAGTACCCCAAACGTACCTAAAACTCTGCTGGAACCATCAGGAGTGGTGGTGCTGCCCAGCTCAGCCATGTTCCTGATGAAACTGCTCACACATAGTGTTCCTGGAGCTTTTCTAGTAAATGTTGATCAAGAGTTAAGTAGTTTTTAGCTTTATCTGAACAGAATTCCTTCAAGTCACAGTTCCCCCAAATTCATCATTTTTACTAATCTTGTGTCTTTATAGAAAAATGACATTTTGAGGGCAGTAAAAGCCCGTTGGTATGTTCAGAACTTGCACTTGTATTGAACTTAAACAGAACTTGAATTTAAGAAAGAAAATCAGGAGATGTCCTAAATTTCTTTTTCCTAATGTGGAGCAGTGGAGAGCCCCTTTCCTTGGCTACAGGAGTACCCTCCCCCTTGCCCCTGCTGCTGTACTGTCTGCTTGCACTGGAACTAAAATCTCTTTTTCTGTAATGAGTTACACAGTTTTCAGGTCTGTACACAGGGCTCAGTTGTGTCCTGGTCCATCCTGGGAGAGAACCTGGCTTGTCTGCACATCCACGTGTCTGGTGGTACCACCTGACCTGGTACCAGAGCGTTGCTGCTTCGTGCTGTGTTGTTCTGCAGCCTGTTCCAAGTTAACACTGAATTCTTTCTTGTTCTGGCTACAGCAATGCCAAGTGTTTGTTGAACATCTGTCAGTGTGTTCAGATTATTAACCTAACTTCTGCTTGTTTATGTTAATGGAAACATTTGAGCTCCATAACAAGCAAGTGTAACAGTTCCTCAGGCTCCCAGGCCCGCTGAAATCCAGCTGAGGGGCTGACACAGTCCAAGCCCAACTGGCAGTGTTGGCAATTCGTCCTTCAGAAGTGTTGCTGCACTCTGTGCTGCCCACCCTGCAGGGTGGCACAGCTCATCAGTGTATTTCTGACTCTAAAGCATCATCATGTTTTGGGGCAGATTAGAAAATAAGGGAAATGGACACCAGAACTGTTTCCAAATTTGGCATCTATACCCAGCCAGGTGTGGTTTGTCCTACCAGTGTGGCGTGTTCCACGTTGGCTCTCATGTTACTGTGCCCACAGAGGAGCCTTGAGGAGCACAGGGCAGAACCCAAGAGTGCTCCTCTCAGATCTGCCACGGAGGCAGCTCCCTTCAGTCACAGGCTGTGGGATCTGTGTCCTTGGAGATTTCCACATCTCCCCTGAGCAGCCTGATCTCTCCTGAATCAGCCTTGCTTCGATGAGGTCACCCCTGAGGGCCCCTCCAAGCCAAACTGTTGTGTGTCCCACTGAGGAGTCATTTCTGGGAACAGACACTGCTGTTGGTTGCAGTTATGTGGTGTCTGCCATTGGGCTGTTCGTGTTCCACGGATGACAGGAGGGGCTGGAGCCAGCTGAGGGAATGGTCCCTTCGGCTGGGTCTCCAAAGGCCTTTGCTTTAATGTTAGCTCACAGTTTTTGCAAGTTGAACTAAAGGACTGATCTCCTTCTTGGACTGCATGTAGTCTTCTGGGCAGCAAACTGCACTCAGGGTCATTCTTCCAAGTCCTATAATCTTTTACTACAGATCCCATTAATAAAAGTATTAATTACTCTGTTCTGGAATTAGGATTTTGTAATGAAACCTCAAAAGGAAAACTCAAGCCAGGTTGGCCAAATGTCATGGAACACAAACTCGAGCTGCGAGTAAAATAAAAGTCTGAGTTGCTTTAAGGTTTACGGTTAAAGGAATGTAAAACTTTTCAGCTTGTCCAAGTTTTGACAGAAAACCTTGTAGTACTTGGCAGGCCTGGCTGGGTTTCCTTAAGTGTGAAATGCAAGATAAAACTGGCGACTCGGAGCCAAGCACAACGAAACCAGAAGGTTCTCCTGAAACAAAGAGAAGTGGGAGTGCAGGGATTTTTCCCAGAGCTCTCCTGCAGCCCCACGGGGTGCGTGGGCTGGAGCACCCCGAGCACGGCGTGGGGGTGCTGTGGGAGGAGGTGCAGCTGGAAGGAACACTTGGTGCAGTGACACGGGGTCAGGGCAGCTGGGGGGCTTGTGCCAGAGGACAACTGACCCCATTTAGTTCCTGTTTACCTGCAGAGTGAGCAGAGGGTGAGATCAACTGCTGCAGCATCCCCACTGCCATGGAATGCACAGGGCAGTACCAGCCTCCAAGCTGTAGTTAAAAGTTGTTTGGAATACATGTCAAATATTTCACTCAGATGGGAGGGGAAAGGCAATTTTCTCTCTCTCTGTCCCTCCTTTCACCCTTGAACTGGGACTTAGACAGCCTGTTGGGCAAAACAAAGAGCCTTTTTTTCTGTTTTCTATCCAGAAAGGTTTTTTAAGAAACGGGAGGGATTGCTAAGGTGTTAAGATTTTGCTGACAGCAGATACAGTTGTGTTTGCTCATGTGGGGAATTGGGGGAGTCAGCCATTTAACATTTCTGTCTATCCAATGCACTCCAGAACTGTAATTATTTACAGTATTTTTAATATTTGATTTACTTCAATGCTTAGGGTATTCAATACCCTTTTCAATACTACTTTCACTTCTCTCTTTTTTTCATGTCCTGACTGAAGTTTTGTGCTAACAGGGATGGGTTTGGGTCAGAAGGAGGTAAATAGCAAGTATGGATATATATCTTGGAGATAAAAAGATAAAAGAGCCCTTTTATCTATGACTGGAAGAGTTTAATTTTTATTTTTAGGCAAGACTTTGTAACTCTTGTGGACATTGTCTTACATCAACACAAAGCATGCTCGTGCTTATGACAGCAGTTTCCCAGGGTGTCTGTGTGCTTCTGGAGCAGGGAGGATGTGTTTCCACTGATAACTCTGCTGGGGCAATTGGCTCCCTTGGCATTAAATCTCTGAGTAGAATGAATTGCAGCCAGGTTCCTCCATCACCAGGTAATTTCTGCTGAAATATTCTGTAGGGACTTTTGTTGTTGGAACCAGCCCCTAAGGCAGGGAAAACCCTCCTCTCGTATCCTTTGGCTTTGCTTGTCATAGAACAACATCCTGCGCTGCAAGGGACCCACAAGGATCACTCAGTCCAACCCCTGGCCCTGCACAGACACGCCAGAAATCCCATCCTGTCCCTGAGAGCGTTGTCCAAACCCTCCTGGAGCTCTGGCAGCCTTGGGGCTGTGCCCACTGCCCTGGGGAGCCTGTTCAGTGCCAACCACCCTCTGGGGGAAGAACCTTTTGCTGAGATCCACCCTGAGCCTGCCCTGACACAGCTCCAGCCGTTCCCTCAGGTCCTTGTCGCCGGTGCCCCCGAGCAGAGAGCGGAGCTGCCCCTCGGGAGGAGCTGCAGCCCCCAAGGGCTCTGCCCTCAGTCTCGTCCCGCTGAGCACACCCAGTGCCCTCAGCTGCTCCTCACACGGCCCCTCCACACCTTTCACCATCCTCATGCCCCTCTGTGTAACCTGCCCCTTTTCCCCACTTCCTCCTCCTTATTGAACACCAGCATACTGTGCATGGAATGACAATTACGGAATGGTCTGGCTTGGAAGGGACCTTACAGATCATCGCGTTCCACTCCCTGCCATGGGCAGGGACACCTTCCACCAAGCCCCGTCCAACCTGGCCTTGGACACTCCCAGGGCTGGGGCAGCCACAGCTGCTCTGGGCAGCCTGTGCCAGGCCGTGCCCCCCTCACGGAGGATCCCGTCCCCCCCTCACGGAGGATCCCTCCCTGCCTCCCTCCCTCCCTGCCCCGCTCGGTGCCCGCGGAGCTCCCGCCGTTCCTGGGCGTTGCTGGGGCTCCCCCTGCGGGCCAAGCGCGGGAACTGCGGCCCCGCCCGGGCTTGCCCCTCGTGTGGGACCTTCCTTCACCCGCCTCTCCTTCTTTCCTTCCCCGCGCTCTGGAGACGGGCTTAGAGAGCGGGGCATCCTCGGCCTGGAGAAGAGAAGGCTCCGGGGAGACCTTGGAGCCCCTTCCAGCGCCTGAAGGGAGCTTATAAAAAGAGGCAGAGTGACTTCTTTACAGTGACAGGTAATGATAGGACAAGCGGCAGTTGTGTTACAGAGATTTACATTGGATATTAGGAAGGAATTCTTCCCTGCGAGGGTGGGCAGGCCCTGGCACAGGTTGCCCAGAGAAGCTGTGGCTGCCCCAGCCCTGGAAGTGTCCAAGGCCAGGTTGGACGGAGCCTTGGAGCATCCTGGGCCAGTGGAAGGTGTCCCTGCCCATGGCAGGGTGGGATGTGATGATCTGCAAAGTCCTTTCCAACCCAGACCACTCTGTGATTCTGTGATTTGTTGCCTTTAGCAAAGGATGCTCATTTAGGGGGAAGGGTTTGGGTTTTGTTTTGCCTTTGTGGTAGCAAGTAGCAGGTTCGAGCTTTGATCAGACATGTGTTAACTGGTCACCCCTGGCCTCCTCCTGCCAGCTGAGCAAGCAAAAGAAAAAGAAGACACATAGCAAAGGCACCCACAGGATCAACTGATAGGAAATCAGAGTTCCAGCCACAGTTCCAGGGTTTGTTCTTTTATGTCACCAAGGCAGAACAAAAACACTGTAGCCCGTGCTGTGACATTTATTGGCATTGTTTGTGCAGAGCAGCTGTTTGACTCCACATACTGGAGTCAGTGAGAGTCTGAAAGCATTCAGAACCTTCACTCAGGTCTGATGGCAGGACTGGAAGTGAAAGTGTGTGGTATTGAGAGGCAAGAGGCTGAGGATGTGACTTGATAAGAGTCAAACACTTCATATTGCTATTTGGTGTAGTGGAAGATGTTCCTGTCCAGGGCAGAGGGGTTGGAACCATATGATTTGTAAGGTCACTTCCAACTCAAACCATTCTGTGGTTCTATTTGAAAATAGAAAATCTGTGAGACAAAAGCAGACTTGTGGAGCTGCCTCTCTCTCCCTTTTCTGTCAGCTGCTCTAGTTTGGTTGTAACTTGCTCGGAGTGAGTGATGAATCCTTCTCCCACATCCAGTAAGACTTTATTTAACATTAAATTTGTCAAAACTTCTGAGACAGTGATAGAAGCCCTTCTTAGAGACACGGAAATTACATTTCTAAAGGTGTCACTTGCCTCCTGCTTCCTTTGGGCAGTCACTCATGTGGTCCAGAATGGGAGGGAGAATGGCAATGCTGTTAGTTCCTTTCCTGGTCCTGGAAGAAGAAAAGAATGAAGGAAAGGTTTGATTTGGAAGATCTTTATGGTCTGTTGTGAGTGATGGCCTGGCTCAGCATCCTGAGGGGTCACTGTGAGGAAATGACAGGAATCAAGGAGCAGGGAAGTCCTGGGGAGCTGGTGGGGTCCCCCTGCTCCTCCTCTGAAGCTCGTGAAACCTTTGGTTATTAAAACCTATTTCCAGAAGAACAAGTAAATTTCCAGAGGGGAATGTGAGGGCATTAAACAATTTCACAATCCCCCTTGGGTGCTACTGTACATGACTGGAGCTTACAGAGGCACCACCTCAAACTCCAGCCATCAGAGTGACCCCTGAAATGGGGAACTGCAGTTTTTTTGGGTCCTGTGAAATATGGCAGGTTTTGCTGCCTTTACAGTGCTACAGCAGATTAGTAGCAGGAGAACTGACAAACTCTATTTGCCTGTGACCAGCCTTACTTATGTGTTATTCAGCCGTGATTATGTTTTAATGGTCTAAGAAGTGCAGAAATGTTTCAGTGTGGCTGAATGGGAGTGGCAGAGATCTGTAATTATAACCTCTTCATTTATAAATATGGATTTAGAGAATTGGCCTAACACTGGTAAATGGCAGGTCTCTCTTTAGTAAACCTCTAACTTCTCAACTAAAGAAAAACTGTTTCTCATGTTTCTCTCCCATTTTCCATTTACTGGTGAGGAGAGTCCTGACACAATCCAGCACAGCATGGTTTTCTAAAGACTTTCACCTCCTGGTTGGATTCCTTGCTGTCTAATAAGGAACAAGCTTACACTGCAGTCTGTCTTACCATGGAAACACTCCAGGCCCTTCTCCTCTATCTTGATGCTTCCTTTCAGGATTCAGTAGTCAACTGAATGAGATGATTCCTCATCAGTCAAATGTGGTTGCAATTTATTTTATAATGACAAATCAACAGGGCTTGCATTAAATTTGATAGAGTAGGTGAGCTGAAAACCTGGAAATTGACAGTGAATTTGTTAGGCCTACTGAAATGGAGGTAGGTCCTGAAGGTAGACTAGGAGGCTTAAATTGGTGCGTTCAAGTGTGCATCAGTACTTAATTTTACTACCTCAAGGACAGAATTCTGCTTTTGGAAGTGTCATGGTTCCCTTCCATTGCATCCATGACCTGCTAGCTGGACTTAGCTGGGCTGTCTGCATCCTGCTGGATTTGAATGGCATCTCTTCTCTCCAGTGGTTCCTCCAGTTGTGTTCTGGGGCAAGGGGAGGAGAATGCCAGTGGCTTTGGGCTGTCTATGTTGGCTCCTGTCACGCTGCCAGGTGTGTCAGAGCTGCCCTGTCCTGTGCCCAGTCACATCCCCAGGAGGACAAACGAGTGCTTTGTCCAGGGCAGAGGTGGCACAGAGCCCTTACACCTGCCCTCTGGTAGCCTTCCCTGGACAAGGAATATTAAGACAACTGTTTCCACCCATTAAGTGGCCTGAGTGCAGCCAGAGGCTCTTGGTACAGCTGAGAGTTGTGGTCACACCCTGCACAGGCAAGCGGGTCATGCTCGGAGATGTCTGTGTGTTACTGATGGAGGCTGGAGCTTTGCTGTCCTCCTCCTTCAAAGCAGTATCATGAGATATCCACTACTGAAATATCTTGTTATTTTACTACTTTGAAGTGGGGGGGGAGTGCAAGACAAAAGACTCAAAAGGGAGGCCCAGGCAGTAATGTGTTTACGTGAAAAGTGGGTTTTAAAGCTTTGAAAGGGCTGTAATGCTCTTCTACCTTGAGATGCTAATGCTGAAACTTGAAACACAGCACAGTATCATTAGCAATTAAATGTGTCTGTGTGCTGCTCTTACATCTTGTAAGGCTCTCGCAAATCAAACGGGTGAGGCGCACTCGTCTAATAAAATAATGATTTGGAAAGCAGAGTTCCAAAGCCCTGTTTGCAATTCACAGCAGCTTCATGCCCGGCATATTTGTGTAAGGTTTTACAATTAAATTAATTGCCCCAGGCTCCGTACTTGTAAAGGATTGATTTTTGTTCTTTACCTGTGTGTTGTTGGTACTTCGCCTTTCTATGCCTCTACTCCAGCAGCTTTTGTGCTGTATCATTCCAAGATTTTTAACTTTAATTTTCTGTCTTTGAATTGCTTATACCATTCTTGTGGTGGCAAAAATTACATGTCAATAGAAAGATACACAGAAAACTCCCTGAAGAAGTCAATTCCAAATTTTGAGTAGCATATACAAGATTACAGATGTAAATACCTATATCCAAGGAGTTTTAGTAATAAAGTGGAAATACTTCTGGATCCTGTCTGTAGAAGCCAATAGCTGAGCAGGAGTGGATTGGAAATAAATTTTTGGTGAATGTGTTTATTCCAGTTATGAGTTTTAACATTTCTGACACCTGTTTTATGTTTATTTTGCTAAAACAAAAATAATGTGTGTGCATGTATATGTGCACATATGTATGTTTATTATGCACATGATGTATTTGTTACAGCAAATGTAATGTAAACATACAAAAGTTCATATTACTTTAAATACTGAGCTTAACTGTCAACCACAAAACATATTTGCAAACTCTTTCAACATGTGTAACATATACAATCCTAATTAGAAACAGCACAATAGCAGAGCTGCCCATATGGTAGTGATAATTATGTTGAAAGAGTTTGTCTTGTGGCTCAGAATTAAGTTTGGAAGATCCAATGGGAACTGTCTCACGCTGGGGGTTTGTAACGTGCCTTTCAAGTGTGTCTGTGAGTGATTTGCTGTGGCCACGCTGGGTTAGATGAGCCAAAGATGAGGGGGTTGATAAGTGGTCATTTGATAGGAGGAGGAGGAGGTGGTGTTTAATGTGTGTCCCTGGCAGAATTATTGAAGAGTTGTCTCAACAAAGATGCTGTTGCATGTTTCTATAAATGTTTCATGTATGTTGTCTTTAGTAAATTATTCCAAACCACAGGTAGGTGTGTCGTGCTACAAGGCACACCTGAGACAGCGCTGTCCGTGACAGGCTCCGGTGACTTCAGAGCAGGAGCTGTGGCAGGTGCCCCTCTGGCACACAGAGGAATGGATATTAATGGGAAGCATAATTTCCAACAGAATAATTAGGACTACATTTATGAATGGGTCAGGGCTCTCCACTGAGAGCCTGCTTTAAAATAATTAGTTATTTCCTCAGCACACTTGTGACCAGCTCGTGCTGTACTTTGCCAGGTTAAATATGCCAAGGCAGGATGCAAGCCTAGCAGAAAATGGGGATATTTAGCTTTCCATTATATACGGGCAAATAATAATAACTATGAAGATAAAAGCAGTGGCTACAGCAGTAGATAATGTGGGTTTTGTGATAAATACTACTAGGTTTACAATTTTTTCTGCCTTATCTCTCAAACACATCCTGTGGTTTCCGTGTCCTCAAATCAGTGTGAAGCAGAAGCAAGTTGTGCTCTGAAAAGAGACAAGTAATTTGCAACACCCAAGTGATGTTTTAGGTGAAATAATGTAGAACATATTTGAATGTATGAATCCCAGTCTTTTTTTAATAACACAAAATGTAGCACTGTAAGTGTGGGACATATTACTAATAACCTAGAAGTGTTCAATTTGTAGGTTTAACATCTGGACTAAGGCACTGTAGTGTGTTAATGATGGCAAACACTGAAATGTTTAGTGTGGCACTGTGCAGAAAATCCCAATTTTGATTCGTTAGGGTGTATATTCTTGGAAAAAGATGTGTAGTGGCATTTCACAACAGTTACAATGGAAATATTGAGACACCAGAGGAAAATGCATCTTGTTTTGGTTTTAGAAACCAACGATTCATTATCAAAATCATTATCAAAAGAAATGGATGTTGTGAGTGAACCTGAGTCACAGGCATTTTATTATGAATTTGAATTTACTAAGAGTCCTTAATTCATATTTATTAACAGTCCTACATGTTAACTTCTCATTTTAATAAAAGTCCTTTATTCCTACTCACTGCAGAGCTTAGAGTGTAAAGTTCAGAGAAGGTTTCTGTAATAGCTGGTTATAAACCCATCTCTCCCAACTCCTGGACTTGTGCTCAAGGGCAGTGCTGTTGATATTGTGAGTTTGCAAAGTCAGAATCTTGGTTGATCTTTGGTCTTGGCATCTTTATTTATTTCTGCTTTGGTCTCTGAAGGTCAGTCGCTGTGATGTGAGAAGGAAAAGAATGCAGGGATAAGAGGAATAGTGTTCTAATCCTTTCAATGCTGTTGTGGGAGCAACTTCTAACTTAATACCTGTTTCAGTTATTGACTCCATTTGGGGGAGAAATTGAGTGTGTGCATTTTATTGATTGTGCAAACACTCACCCACTTTGGGAAGTGCATTCCTGCCAAGTGTCCTGGCTCAGTCTTTGATGAACAGAACTGCTTGCTTTGAGATCCATGGGATGAGGCCTGTTTGTACCTGACAGGGTTCTTCCAAACCAGACATGTAACTCCATCTCTGCTGGGGAGCAGTGTGGGTTTGGGTTGTTTTGCCCCATCCATTTCCTCCATCAGCAATGATGCCTCATACGATCTGAGCCAGGGTTCCCTTCACATGTGCCGGTGTATTTAAACAACCATCTGCAATTTCCTGTGGCAGGGGATGGAGCAGGGGGTTGTGCAGGAAAATGCTGAGTGCCACAGCTGCTCTGATGCAGCTTAACTTTTCTGACTGGACGTGCTGGTGGTTCCAGAATTTCACTTCCATGGCCTGGCTGTGGAGCGGCTGCTGACCAGCCCTGGTGCCCAGCTGGGTTCCACTGGCCCTGCTGTAGGACTGTAATGTCCCTCCACAGCTGCAGGTGCGAGTCAGACTGTGCTGCTGTGGTTTAGTGCAAGGCATCTGCCACCTCCTGCTTGGGTGGAGTGCTTTTACTGAGCAGAAATGGATTTCTTTTGAGGGCGTGCATCTCTTCCATGAAGTGGTCTGGGAGCTCTTTTCATTCTACCAAATATTTCATAGTTTGGAGAGAATATTGCTCAAACTGTCCAGTCATTATGGTAACAGATGCCAGCAAATGTTGTTCCATTTGGAGTGATGACTGAATTTTTTTCCCTCTTATAAAAAAAAGCCCTATTTGTGTGTTTTGCTCTCTCTACCAGCCCAGCTGCTCTCCCAACAGGTGTCAGTGTATGGCAGTGATGGGAAAACAAACTGGGAGACAAAATGGTATGAAGGGAGTTCTCAGATCAGTGGCCTGAGTCTGTCTCACAGGCAGAAATTCAGAAACTCCAGGGGGATTGTCCCTAGATAAAGATAATACATGTACTTACCTCTGTAAATCACGGCGTACTTTCTCCCCTCCTCCTGGCTATTCCCTGGAGCCACAGGCAGAAGGATTCCGGGTTTCTGCAGTGGATCAGCAGTGCTGCTGGAGTTGGGAGGCGCTTTGGCTCCGGGTGGTTCATTGTTTGGGGACAATGGCTGTGTGCAGAGAGGGGGGCTGGCTCCTTCCTCGGCTTTGCGAGCAATTAAAGATGTTAAAAATAGGCAGCAGCGCTTCCAGCCCTGCCCGCGGGGATGAAAGCACGCCTTGTTTGTGTGCCAGCCAGATGCTGGTGCATCGGATTACATCTGTGCACAGCTCCTTGTCCCTGTGCCCGTGTGAGTGCTGACAAATGCTGGGCTGGGTGAGTCCCAGTCTCTCCTGCAGCAGGATCTGTCCCTCGCTGCCCTGCGCGGTGCTGAGCTGAGGGAGCGCTGGGAGGTTCGTTCTGCGCACTTGGAGCGATGGAGGCCCCGTGATTCCCTCTTGCCTTTCACTTTACACACCTCATATTTTGTGACCGTCCTCTTGTGTAGCACAGCTCTGCTAAAGCCACCAAGAGTCGTTTCACTTGGATCTGCTGTGTCTGAGCTGCCTCAGGTGACAGTCATTTTTTTGGCCTGGTGACAATTTCAAACAAATGCATTTTCCTGTTCCTCTCATCTTCTGTGCTTGTTTTCCCAGTACAAAATATCCCTCTGTGAGCCTTGGGGAAAAAAAAAGGGGTGTGTTTTTCCCCTGATGAAGGGTATCAGTCCTAGAACTATCAGCTACCCAGGAACCACAGATCAGAGCTGTCCCAGCTGGGCTCTGGGTCCTTATGACCATAGAGCAGCAGTGCCTTCCTCCCTCTCTGGCTCAGCACCATCCAGTGCAGGCTTCTGCCAAAACCTCTTACAGCCCTGGATCGCTGGCTGTTTAGCAACAGCCTTTCAAGCTTCAAGAGAGCATGGAGTGATGCCATGAGGCAAAGAGCCCTCCACTCCTCCTCCCTTCGTGTGAGAGAGGAGAAACTCATGCAGGAACTCTCCCAGGAACAGTGGATCCAATTCATTTGCAGCCAAGTTCTGAAGGGTTTGTCCTGGGGATTTGTGAGCTTTGCAGAGCCAGAGCAGTGCCTTGTGTCTCCACGGTGCACAGCACGGAAAGGGGCTGAGAGCAGAGTGAAATCCACAGTCATGGGGTGTGGAACCCCAGGCCTGTCAGAGCACGTGGGGGATCCACTGTGACTTCACAGGGCAAGAACTCCAGGGGGAATGTGTTCAGGGTCTGGTTTTGCCTTCGTTACCCCAGGAACTCAGATGTTTGACATAGAACCAAAGGAGGGACTTTGGTGGGGGTCTGGGTCAAGGGAGGCAGCACCCAAATCATGGAGTCCCAGAATATCCTGAGTTGGAAGGGAACCCCAAGGATCATCCAAGTCCGGCTCCTAGCCCTGCACAGGACCAAAGCTGCTGAGGATAGCAAATTTCTCGGAATGGGAGCGTGAATTGATTCCTCTCAGCTCTTGGGCCCTCTCAGACTGTCTCTTCCAGTGTTTCTTTGGGAAGCCACGTTCCAGGAACTCAGGTATGTGTTTCTGCTTGGTGGCCCCCTCTCCAGATGGCTGCAGGAGTGTCCCCGTGCTGGTGGCTCCGCAGGGTCAGCTGGAGCTGTGGGCTGTGGGCTCCTTCTCTGCCCAGTGACAGGATGAAAAGGTGAAAGAGGGAGCAGAGGGTTTGTTTGGGGATCTTTTCCTCTGGCAAGTCACTTGTTTCTATTTACAATCTCTACCAGTGTTTTAATGGGGGTAATTGCCCTTGGCCAGGCAAGTGTAATGGCCTGCTGCCTCTCTAATGGCTTTTCCTCTGTGATTTCCCTGCTTGGCACCGGGATGGCACCTGAGAGCTGGGAAGGGAACAGCAAGGGTGGAGCTGGGAGGAGAGAAGAAACTGCAGGAGATGTTATTGCACCCTGCTGAGGACCCATTCAGGGCCAGGAGTTGGACTCGATGATCCTTGTAGGTCCCTCCCAACTGAGCACATTCTGTGATTGTGTGACTGTAGCGTGGCTGGATGATGGCAGAGTCCTGCACTGCTCTCAGAAGCTCCCTGCAGCCTTGGCATGTTGGGATTTGCTTCTTCCCTGCATTAAAGCAATTAGTGGGTTCAGGGAATATTGCAGGGGTTGTGTATGTACTGTGGGGAACTGTCCTGGAAGTTTGTTGCTCTGCTTCAGGCCTGCCATCTCCTCAGACGGCCTGGCACTCTGTGCTGCTGAAGGAAAGGTACCCCAAAATGTACTTTTGGAAACCCAGGGTGCAAAAGCACAGACCGCCAGCTCTGACTGTAACCCCAGAGGGAACTGCGAGCAGCACTGTTCAATTTATCATATTATATCACATTTTTATTTCTAAACCCCACTAAATCCTTAACAATTTTCTTGGAAAGAGCCTTTAAAATTCTCACATGATTATATTTTACCTCCAAAGATGCTCTTTCTCTCAGACATGTGGTGCTGGCCATGGTGAGAAATTTGAAACAGCTGAAAATACCTGTGCATTAGAATTTTTTTTTACTGTCACTGTGTCTGTAATCTGTGCTGTGGACATTTCCAGAGACTGTGTTGCTGCACTGCAGAGATTAAATGTTTAAAAAGAAATATTTTTAATCATTGGTGGAAATGGTGGATGGTGTTGATTAGGTGGTAATATTGCTGGTGATAAATTAACAGTATGAAGATGATTTAAGAATTGCATTGTCTGAACTTCATATTTCAGACATGACAAACCTGGGTTCTGCCTCATTCATAGATTTGGCAAATCAAATTTATCCAAAGAGCGTGAACTCTATTTTTTGAAATTTTCCTGCACTGAATACCTTCAAAATAAAGAAAAATGCTCTTCATATCCCTTCATTAGCATGTAGTGTGCCATGACAGATTTATGAAAGACGTCTGGGTGCTGGAGTGCCCTGGTGCTTTATCCCATTTGGTAAATAGTACGGTGATGTGCTGGGCACTCAGCTTTCATTCTCAGGGCCATTCATCACCCTGCTGTGTGACTCCAGCCTATTGCACTCCTTTGTCTCAGTTTACCTGTGTATGAAATGTTGGTACCATCTCCTCCCACTCTTGTGAAATGTAATTAAGTTAATGCTTGAAGGTACAGTTTAAGTACAAGCTGCAGCTGTTACTTGCTAAGGTTTTGATGCAGGTAAGGAAAAAAGTCCTTCTTGGTCCTCTTCAATTTGGGGTTTATTTTTGGTTTCTGCCTTTTTTTTTAGTTCTTTTTATCTCCTTCTATGTCTGTCACAAGAAAGTCAGGAGAATGTGACATTGAGTGAGTGACACCAGAGCTCTGGAGGCAGGAGGGGCTCTGAGTGTGAGCAGTGATGCTGGAGATCATTAACACTGCTATTTATAACTGTAAAAACTGGCTTTCAAGGGGAAACATCGAGGCTTAGCGTTGCTAATTATACAGCTGTTAACTAATCTAACAGTGATCCTAATTCCACCAAACCTTGGCACTGGCACTTCATGCCCTGTGTGAGGGGGCTGTGCAGGCTGAGCCCAGACCTTCCACTGCAAGTGTGTCCATCTTCAGTACAGCCTCTTAGGAAGGGTCAGGGCACCTGGGCTGGAGCTTTTAAGGAAATCTCCAGTTACTACTGAACTCAAAATGACAGAGCAGGAGCTACTGGAGGATTTGACAGCTGCTGAATCCTCAGAGTCACTCTAGATACACATACAATGTTTGCATTATTAATCTAATGTCTTTGCACTTTGGTGTCTTCTGTGCAAGTATTGCCTCAAGGATCTATCTGCATAAATGTAATGCTAAGATCAAGGTCTTTATTTCCATTTAAAGGCATAAATTAGAAAGCAATCTCACTGAAAAAGTCTGATCAGTCACAGGATCAAATGGATTCATCAGAAGTGTGTGATGCTCTCTCCTGTCACCCTCCCTGCTCCTGTGTTGAATCCCTTCCATATTTTTGAGGTTTGAAACCACTGAAGTGACCTATTTTCCTGTTCACATTGTCTGTTTGCATTTCCCCCTGTTTGCAGGTGGGAGATGCTTGAAGGGAAGACGAAGGGCTGTTCCTCAGGCAGCCCAGCCTCTCACTGCCTCCCCACTCCACCAAGAAGCTCATGAGTAGGCAAACAGGGGCTTAAAGGCCCTGAGAGCACTGAATTATTGTCAGAGAGCTGGTTGTGTACACATTGACCTTATTCTAACATTTATAGCTTCGAGGCAAGCGCGAAGCAGCAAAGCCTGCAGCAGGCAGGTTTCCAGTCGGGACCAGGAGCAGGGGAGGCTGCTTCCTGCACTTGCTGGTATTCCTGTTGTTAGTTTTCATGTGCTAGTGATTACCTTTACCTCCTCTTCTCTCCAGTATTATTTGATCCTCACTGAGGGCGAGAGGAGGTTTCCCAGTGGGAGGGAAAACCAGTTTAGGCCAGGGCATGGCATGTGTGTGAAAAGCTTTTCATGTCTGCTTGCTCAAGTGCATGAGTCAAGCAAATTGCCTGGCTGAGAGGCTTTTGAAAATCTCTCATATTTGGGATGTAGAGATTTCTTTTTTTTATTAATTTTTACTTTTTTAAAAGAAAATTAATTATGTAAAGCACTTTTCATCTCCACACCTCTCATGGTTTTGCTGTTATGTCACCTTGGTTTCCATTCATTCTGTGGGGATTCATTGCCCCCAGTCCTGACGACCCCTCCACCATTACTGCCTGACAGAAGTCCTCATTTTCTCCCTTCTTTCCCCTCACTCTCCATCTCAGCCTCCTGAGCTTCCACAGATCAAAGGAGAGCTCTAGTTTATTTTTAAATTCGGTGTTTATTAAGTAAAAGGGACAGTGTAATGTCATTATGGATGGCATCCTTTAATGCTGCAGAGCAGCAGCTGTTGTGCCCTTCTCTGCTGGACAGAAAGTCTGTGAGCTGTGTCCTGACTTCTTCACTTGCAGAAAGCAGAAGCCATCCTTAGGAAAGCACTAATTGGTGTTCTGGAAATAAATACAGACTGTCTTGCTAGAAGTGCATTTTACTGCTCTGAATTTGGGTCTGCTATTATGTTATGGAATGGAGCTGTTACTCCCCAGTAACAGCTTTGACAGTCTGCCCATGTCAAAACGGTGCCACTCTTTTCCCTGGTTCCTGTTGCTCATTGTTAGAGGAGGTGACCAGAAGATGTGGAAAGAAAAGGAGAGAGTATCTTACACTCCTATTCTGTGCTGTCAGATTGCACAGGGAAAAGCAAATGTGCTTTTATTTTTTTTCCCTAGTATTGCCAAAATTTTTGTGATACCCTATTTGCTGGAGTAGGGTTTTTGCAAGCCATTCCACAGGGTGTGCAGCTGCTGGGGTTTGGAGGTAAATTGTGTAAATATGTGATTTGACTAATTCCCCTTTTTTACCCTGCAGTATTTCCTTCATCCCCTTGGGTACTTGTCCACCCTTGTGTTTCCAGAAGCACTCAGTGAGGTGTAATTCTGCTTTGTGATCTCCAAGTCTTGGCTATTTTCACATGTCCCTCTCACAGCCTTCCTCATCAGCAGCTGTCATTGCAACCTCGGACCGTGCTTCTGTCGCCTGACTGATTGAGCCCAAACCCACAGTCATTTCGAGGCAGCCATCCAAACCTTCTAGAGAATATGTTACTCTTTTCCCAGAGGAAAATGCTCCCAGGACAGATTCTGCACCAGGCAGAGCTGTACAAGCCAATCCCCCTGCCCTGCTCAGGCCCGCCGGGAGCCACAGCTCAGGCTGTGTGTGCTCACTTACCTTCCTAATGCAAGCAGGAGTCTGAGGGATCACCCTCATATCTTCCTGTAGGGCATGCTGAGCTAATGGAACTGATACATCTGGCCTCCTCCTGCTTTTCTAGCCCATGTGTCTTCTTTCCAGCTGCTTTTGCTGGAACCGGCAATCTCGTGCCTTCATCCGCTCCCCACGCGTGACAGCGGGGAGGGCACGGACCAGAAATCAGGCTCTGAGCAGCACAGGCTCCTGAAGGTGCTCCTTCCCTTTCTGCTCTAAATGGAAACCAGTGTCATGATTCACCAGCTATCTGCAGAGACTGTTTAGGCACCATGAAAGCTGGGATTGCAGATGCATTCCTTTCAAAGCCTGTGTGCATGTTCTGTTTTTCCAAGCTGTGTCCTGGGCTGTCAGAGGGAGTAACCTGGGCCAGGGCAATGGGAATCCCCAGCTGCCTGAAATCAAGCTCTGCTGTCTGAGTGCAAACACTAATGATAAAAGCAGTCAGAAAAGGGAATAAAACGGAGTAAAACAAAATCTTAAAGCTGGGGAAGCTTAGGCATGATGATGACAAAGGAGTTCCTTGTTCCTTGTCTGTTTTCTGCTAGAGTAGCTTTGTTCAAATTAGTTCAGACGAAGGTCTCTAAGCCAACAAAGGGGCTCCATAAAAGAACTAATTAAAAAAAAAAAAGTGTAAACACCCTCATCCTTGTGCATTTGGACACATCCCTGAAGAAATCTTGCTATGTGTCTTTGCTTGCTGCTGGAGCCTAATGAAAATATACCAATTATAATACTGAGGTTGCTATTATGTAAATAAAGCAATACGGTTCTGTTTAAAGAAATAGTAGGTGCTCCAAAAGCAGCCTTGTCTTCCCAGCTGGAAGGAAAATGTGAATATAATGTGAATTGGAATATTCTTCCCTCTCCAAAACATCTTGGTCCTTCAGTGGAAAATGGGCTGGAGAAGCACTGACCTAGATCATCTTTCCTATCTGGCTAAAATCCAGAAGTGCATAACTGTATAAAAATGAAAGATAAAAGGAGGAGATTATATCAGAAAAGGGCTTAATTTTCTTTAATTTAGCTTGAAAGTTCATGTCCAGTAATTCACTTTGCTGCCTTTTTTTATTCAGCTCTAGTTCTGCTGTCCTGCTGGGTGACGTCTAAGAGGACTCGTTACTTCTTAATTTAACGAGACCTGTAATTCAGTAATTTTCATACTGGACTTCACAGATAACTGATAGAATTCATTTTACTTACTGGCTGGTTCCATACAACATGAGCAGTGGATCAAGTATGTAGATGTGCCCAAAATATGCTGCCCTTCACAAGGAGGCTGATTATCAAACTTGATGAATTTGTGTGGAGCTGTGTGTCACACAGCCTGTCACACACACACTGCTGCTCCTCTTCCTTGTCTTTTCCCTTGGAAAATGTGACCAGCGAGTGGCAATACTGTTGAAAGCTGCTTTTATTAGCAGCAGCTTATGTGAGGATGTTGTCCCATCCTTTTGGGTCATCTCTCCCATGTGCTTTACAACAGCGTTGAAGCCAATGAATAAAAACATTCAGGGGGGAAACAAGAGTTATTTGTGAGGAGCTCTTTGCCCGCCTGCTTTTCAGGGCTGGGTGGCTGAAGAAGAGTGATACCAGTAGTGATCAGTCCTTCTTCTGGATTCCTTTTTTCTGGGTCTAAAGGGGTCTGTTACGGAAAAAAATAGTGCAAAGTTTGCTGCTGCATTGACTGTCCTGGGCCAGAGTTAAGAACTACTGAGGGCATTTTTAATGCCCATCAGCAAGTAGTGTACAACAGTAAAACCTCAGCTGGTATTTGCTTTGCTACAGTGAAAAAGTCGTTTAATTTTGTGGCATGGAGTTTGTACAGTCTGAGGGAAGGAGAAGCCTCTGTAGAAGCTTTGAAGGCTTCGACACTTGCAGGAATAGCACATATGAGAAGCAAACCTCCAAAGATACTTTAAAAGGTGTAGTTATTGTAGCGCCTAGCTTATCCAAACCCCTGATTCTGGTATCTCCCAAAGGCATTCACAAATCAAGCTCAATGTTGTTGAATTTCAGCAATGAGGAAAATGTAGGAAATTCAGGAGATGAGCAGCAAGTCCAGCAGTGTGGCTTAACTAAGGATGAGAAAAAATCCTGCTTCCATTTCTTACTTTCACCAAGAGATATTTGAGTCCTAACATTGAGCATTCGGGGTCATGCCCTCAGATGATGGTGTAGCTGTTGGCTTAGTAGCTTATTATTTGTGTCCTGTTCCCTGTGTCCTGTCTAAATGGCAATGAGGAGGAGGGTACTTGCTGGGACACCAAAACCAGCAGAGAGGATGCTGCGTGTCCCAGTCTCCTTCTGTGAGGATGTGTTGGCAGGGGAGGATGACCTGGTAAATTAATTTCTCTCTGCAGGGATTTGCAAACCAGTTTTTCTAAGACATGTGGCCTAGATAGCGGGAGAAATCTCTGCTGTCAATGCTCTTTAAATTTCAATGAAGAGTTAAACACAACCCAGAGCAGGGGTGTAGGTGTGGGGTCTGCCTGGCCATCACAGCAGGCTGTGCATCAGCAGGGGGGAAAATCCTGCCTACAGCCCTGTTACCCAGCAACAGGGAGTGTGATATGGGGATCAACAGAGAATTACTTGAACCTACAAACACTTGGTTGTCCTCGGCGTAGCTCTGACTTCTAAGGCAGAGCTCAATTGCATCGGGACAGCTGCCAGGAAAAACATGCTCTGAAGGCTCCTTGGGGTGCCCTGGGTGTCCCTGGGTGATGGCCATGTGTGCTGCCGTGGCCCTGCACCACTGATGACATCTGGAGGGGACCTCTGGGGTGAAATGGAGCCTTCAGAGCTGCAGTTGAGAGCCAAAGCAGCGTTTCATGGGGGCACGGGCAGCGCCTCGCCGGCTCCAGCCCACACAGCTGAGGTTGTGCCAGTCTGGATTCTCCCTGTTTGGGAGCAAAGGCACAAAGTCCCCTCCTGACCGGCGTCAGGCGGGATTGGTGTTGGCTTTCTCAGCTGTGCATCTCTGGAGTCATTGTTTGATTCTCTTCCTGTCCTACAACAGGGACCTCCTGGCAGTTCAGTGTCGGGCTGTGCCCTGTGTCTCCCTGACGTATCCTACACTGGCACAGAGACGATCCTGCTCTAATAACTCATATATAATTCAGAACCCTGAGGTTTAGGGATTAGCCAGGTTATGCAAAAACTATTTTTTTCCCCCCAGACTCATTTGCATATTAACTTTCCTGTGCATTGCTGATTTGGCTCTGGTGAGGTTCATCCTGTTGCTAGGAGGGATAAGCAATGAGACACCAAAGAATTATTCAGAACGACTGCAGACGCAAGAAGTTAATACTGCTCTCGTTTGTGTTTGGACAGCTGTCATGTAATTTAAAAAGGCTCTGGAAACTCTAGAAGCTTTTCCTTCAGGAAAACTCTAGGTGAGTTTTTAAAGCCTGGATAGTACCCCTGGTTCTGAAGGCCAAAGTTCTCCGTTGCAATGGGAACAGCAGAGCTCCTATGGGACCTGCACCTGGAAGGGTGTTTATGGCAGATCTTTCTCTGCAAGAGAAATCCATTGGAAAACTCGTTAGCTTATAAATAAGTGGGAAAAGGAAAAATCAAGTCAGTGTGTAGAAGAAATAGTTTTCCTTTCCAGGCAAACTGGGACTTCATCTAGAAGTTTTCTTCTGTCTTCTTCAATTAATACAAAAAGCCTTGGCTGCTTATAAATCTTGGTTGCATTTGGTGCTCAGCAAAGTTTGCCTTTTAAAGGGATGCTTTCGGTCAGCTGTCACCTAATTCCTTTATGCCATGTTTATGTAAGAAGGACATGCTATTTTTAGAAACTTAATGTAGATATCAGTATGCTGGGAGATGAGACTGTGCTCGAAGAGAAGGATGTACCAGCATATTTACTTGAACAGAGCATTTGTGTGTGGTGTGTCCTGGGAACACCAGAAGCAAAAGCACTGCCCTAAGCAGGGCAGGGAATTTATCCACCTGGTGCCTCTCCAACCCTCCAAACCCTTTAAATGTGGGGTTTACCACATATACAACTGTTGGCATCCTCCAAAAATTGCAAGATGCTGGTGCTGAAAATTACCAGAGTAGTTCTGTGGTTATTTTTTAAATAATGAAATCTAACAATTTTTGATTATCTTTGTTTATGTATTTTGAACTTTTACTGTGCTCTCAGACCATGTGTTAAATTTTTCTACCAGGAGAGCTGAAACGTGCTTTTTGCTGTTGTTGAAATGAGAACAAGCATTCTTGTATGCTGGCTGACTCCAGGAACCTTCCTTGAAGAACAGCACTAAATATTTTCAGGTTTCAGAAGAGAGCAGCATTTATCATCTTGGGAGCTGTCTGCCTATACCATATTCATGCATGAGCTACTTAGTGCAGAGATACCCCATTTTATTGCCCTTGTGTGTGCTGCAGTTTGCCAGCTCAGATGTGTCATCTTATTCATTTGGTAGTGTATCTCTAAGGCATAATTTCATAGATAAGACAGTAGAGAACATCACAGGTAGATGTGCAGAAATGTGTTTGGGCTGTGAACAGATACCCTCCAAATGCACTTACCTACAGCTGCAGGTAAGAACAAAGAGGCTCAGCAAATGTGTTTCATGGTTTGGTATATCCAGTTCCTTCCCTCCTCCCTCCCCTGCAGTTGTGTAAGTACTTTTGATGGCAGCTGCTGGATTAGACCCAGAAGCTTAAAAGATTAAAGAAACCCCTAAAAGCAGCGAAGAGAAAGTGAAGGATCCGTTTGTCTGAAGGTTTGTGTTTCCATAGTGGTGGTTGAGAAGAAAATTGCAAACAGGCCCTGCCCTGCAGCTGGGGACTCACAGTCTGGCCGAGGAGGGGAGGGTGTCAGGGACCTGCCGGGGCTCAGCCTGTGCCGTGTCACACCCTGCTGCTGGGGGGTGACAGTGGCAGTCCCCAGCCCCTTCCCTCCTCGCTGCTGGAGCACTCAAGCTCTGAGTGCTCTGTTCCTTGGCTGTCCTGAGTTCCCTATGGAGAGAGAGGAAACTCGGAAATTAAAACACAAAAAAAAACCCTTCGGAAATTAAAACACAACGAATGGCTCAATGAGCTCCAGATCTTGCATTTTCATGCTGTAGTAAACTGTGCTGCTGCTGCTCACACTGTAAATAGCTCTCCAAGGAACGCTATTTTTAGTGAATGTGTTTCTTGCCCAGGTGGTTCCAGTCAGTGTCAGGGCAGAGGGGGACACAGCATCTTTCACCAAAGTCAGCCTGAAGTCTGATTATTTGCCCCCATTTCCCTTTATCCCCACCCACCCTCCTTAGCCCCAAACCCAGAAGCAGCTGTTTTAAGGAGTGACTTTTTTTTTTTTTTTTGAACATGGTTTTTTGCTATATAAAACATCTGCTGCTTTCTGGCTGATCCCTAAACATTACTGATGGGGTGTATAATCAAACCAGGGGGCTTCCAAGGGTAAGCCAGTCTTGCCTTTGTCATTCTAAGCACAGTCGTTTGCAGCACAGACTTATCTGGTGTGGATGAAAGACAAGACCCGGGACACCCAAGCGGGGTTGCTGGGGCAGGGAGTGCTGCTGAGGACCTTAGCATTATTAACATTAATCTAATCTTTCCGTTTGTCAAACAGATTTTTGAGTATATGGAGACAGCTTACCCAGTTCTTAAGACAGTGTTCCCAGATCAGCTTGTAGTTTGTTCTGTAATACCATGTGGATTTGCTGGGATTTTCAAGTAAATACATTATGTATATGGCTTACAGATTGCTTAGGCTGTCTCCATCAATAATTAAAATGAGGGAGGGGACTATTCTGCAGTTTTCTTTTCCTCATCCTTTTTACATGTCTGTTTTAATCTTTCCTCTCTTAGGATGGGGAAGATAAACGTGTGGCAAGGGAGAGTGTGTCAAAGACAGGAGCTGAATGTTTTTGCAGCAGACGGGAGCTGGTGGCACATCACTGCAGTGCCAGCTCACAGCATCAGCCTGACCTTTGCCATTCTCTTTGCAGACACTTTGATTCGGCCTTGTCAAGCACTGCCAACCTGCTCTCTGCTGTTAAAACAAGCACACCTTTCCTGCTGAGGCAGGACACGAAGTGTCACCTCTGAGCCTTGTGGCAAGCAGGGTGCTGTGCTGCTCAGTGGGCCAAGGCAGAGGGAGAAGCTTTGGTTGGATTTGGTGTTGCTGTGCTGAGTGTAGCATTGCCTAGGTTGGATGGGGGTGAGCTCTGGGCTTTGTTGTTGTGCATTTTGTAGTGGTACTTTGTTAGATCAAGAGCTTCAATACAAGTTAATACTTAAATTTCAGGTGTATCACAAGAATAACTAATTTCTGGTTTACACCTCCCTCCTTGCTTTTCTTGGAAAAGGATATGGTTGGAGTTGACATCTCAAAACACATGATGCTATCCAGATGCAGGCTTACTCTTCTAGTGT
Source organism: Myiozetetes cayanensis (assembly GCF_022539395.1). Classification (NCBI taxonomy): domain Eukaryota; kingdom Metazoa; phylum Chordata; class Aves; order Passeriformes; family Tyrannidae; genus Myiozetetes; species Myiozetetes cayanensis. The sequence goes on along the minus strand of NW_026087522.1, from coordinate 5,557,611 downwards.
AAGATTTTCTGCTGTGGCCTTTTTAGTGTCCTGGCTACTCTGAACTGAGAGGAAGGTTATGTCCAGTTAACTGTAAGACCATCCCTCCTGTGTCTGAATTCCCTGCACATGCAGTCACTGACGTCTCTACCTGGCAGTTCCAATGACAGTCCTTGCTGGACACGGCACAACGTGTCGTGGTCAGAGCTGGCTGGAGGGCACAGGGTCCAGCAGGGCTGTGCAGAGCCCAAGGCTGGAATGCTGCTCTAGGAAGTGCCCCCAAGCTGGGAGAGTGACAGGCCTTTCACACTGGCATTACCACCTAAGGACTAGCAACTTACTGGCCTGTGTTTACTTCCCAGCTTGGTTTGGACTTTACAGCATTCCCAGAGAAGAGAGGAACCGCCAAGGTGTTGATCTGCTGAGCTGGATGGGTGTCCTGGCTCAACTCAGTGCATGTGCCCAGCAGTCCTGGCCTTGGGCTGAGCTGGTTTCCCAGCCCGTGTGGGAGGAACAACACCCACACTTGGTGCACTTGTGTGCTGTGCCACTGCTGAAGCTTTTCCTGTGGAGATTGTGATCCCATAGCTGGAGTTACCGGCATCAGAGCAACTTCCAAATGCACACCCCCCGTGTGCTGTACAGGGTGAATAAGACCATTTCAATTTTGTCACTGCAATGGAGAAAACACGTTCTGTGCTGTGCTGTGCTGGGTGTGAAGATGCTTTGGTGTTGCACAGACCAATACCTGGCACCTTCCATGTGTTGAGAGCTCAGGTGGAAGGTGTTACAGAGGCAGAGCAAACTAAAGCTTGTCCAACATTACTGGTTTATTTTCACATCTGGCTGAACAGCAAGGCTGCACTTCAGTGTCAGTAGCCTATCTGAGCTTACAATGGACACTATAAAAGCAAGCCAACAGCTGCTCTACACTATCATAACTACTTATTTACAAGAATTTTGCAGTGTAAGAAATGGTGTCAGTTTGGGTACAACAGCTCCTCGATGCACAAAGCTGTTTGTTTTTCTGGAGTGGTTTTGCTGGGTTTTTTTTGAACACTCCCTGTTTTAATATTTCTTAGCTTTTCTTAACTGCTTGAAAAAGTTGACATGTCTTTAGGCAGGTGCTCATAAACACCAAGAAGGTGTTTTGTGCCTTATTTACTGCTTTAAACTCTGAGGTGCAGAGCAGTTGTTGCAGCTACTCTGGGTGAAGTGAGGACTGTGTGCTCTCTGTGTTCAGTGCCTTGCACCGTGCAATCCTGCTGGTGGAATATAAACTCTGGATGCTGATGTAATACAGATGTTAATCAGAATTTACAGTAGTTGAACTGGGCTTGGAATTTAGCCGGGGGGACTGAAACGGAGCATTAATCAAACACCACAATTACAGAGCCACACTTTGTGCATTAAAGTCAACTAATGTGGGAGATGCATTACACCCCTAACATCTCAGTGTAGAGGAAGAGATCACGGTAGCAGCAGTCATTAGCCTTTACCTTTGGCTGTCTGAGTAAGGGAAAGGGCTCTGTAGATGTTAATCTGCTCTCAGAAAGAGGACTTAGGAAAAGAAAAAAAAGAGAGAGAGAAAAAAAAAGCTGGGCTCTTTTTAATAAACTAGTGTAATTACAGATCTGTTTAAGTGGAGGCATATGATATGTATGTTTGTGACAATTTTCCAGAGGGATGGTTCGGCTAGTGCTAAATAACCAGGCTCATTTTCCCATAATGCAAATGTTATTCACAAACTATTACCATAATTGATGCACCGAGCCACTGTAGAGTAAATAATGCCTTGTGTGTGGGAAGCAAACTAGAAGTCAATGAATATTAAAGAACAAAATCTCATTTTTAAAGGGAAACTTCACAAGAATTAGAATTACTTTGGAAGTCCAATGGCAGTGCATGTTCCAATGGCCTGGCTGTGTTTTGGTGGGGTGTTACATGCACAGGCATGAACACGTGCCCTGGGCTGTGGGCTCCAGGCTGGTCCTGTTGGGATGTTTTTTCTGCTTGGTGACTACAAAGCATCCTCAGAGCTGATCCAGCCAGCCTGGGAGCCCTTGGGCAGATCCTGGGAGGTTCCCAGGGCTGTGGGTTGTGCCCATGCCAGGCCTCGGTAAGGACCTGTCAGGGTTTTCTCTTGGGGGGCTGGGATGTGTAGCCCCATGTTTGGGGAGATACTGGTTGTTTCTCTCTCTCTGCCTTCCTGCACTGTGCTGGATTCCTTGTGTTGTGTAACACAAGAAGAATTCTGAACATGCCAAAGGCTTGGCTTTGGGTTTATGGGTGGTCATGCTTGTGATGAGGATGGGGATGGGCTGCCCGGGGCTGCCGGGGGTGGGATCTGACCCTTGCTGGGGTGCTGGGCACACCTCACAGCTCTGTGTAAATGCTTCCTTGGTCCTTCCCACAGTCCCTGTGCACAGCCTCGTGCCTGGGTAAGTGTTAAATAGGTTACAGCACTTATTGCTGAGGTGTAAATTGCCCTGTAGCCACGGCTGTGCGGGAGCTATCGGCACTGCAGCCTCATCTGTGCTGCTGTGGATTTCCAGTGTAAAACATTTTGCTGAACAGGACTTGATTTAGCTGTGGGCATTAGTGCCCTGCCATCTAATCCCTTTTTATGTTCAAAGGGAATTTGTGGTAGTGCTTCAATGTATAATACATCCATTGCATGCAAAGGTTCTACTTTTTCAGGCATTTCTTTACTCCCCCCCTCCCCACTGGATGCATTTGCTCCTTCGTCCCTGTTCCATGTGTAAATGAAGGAGATACATACACACAGTTCTGTGCTGTATTGCAGGGCTGTACTCAGTAGGATGAAATGATGGAATGTCACAGAAATCACTGCTTTCTGCATTTGAGAATTGTGGCATTTCAAACACTTTGAGTACTGGTGTGTTCTCAGAAGTGATTTTTTTTTTCCTCCAGGTATTAAAACCCTGTCCAAATAGTGCTGGAGCTCTACAAACCAGAAAACCAGGGAACAAAATGCAGAACCATTGTACAGGTTTACAAAAGCATCATTTGATCTTTTAATATCATAAACCATTTTGTCCAGCTGGCAATTATTGTTATTTTTTAAAATTACAGATTATAGCACTGCACGTCCTTTCTCAGAGAGGTTAAAAAGGCATTTTAAGGCACCTTTGCCTCCCCTCGCTGCAGATGCTCACACGTGACTCCCTGGCACAGTTACATATACATCATACAGCATCAGCAGCTCTCCTCACTGCACCCTGATCTAACTCAGCGTGGCAGAAGCACCATATTGTGAGCCATCATGAGCCCAGCTCTTGTGTGCCAGGCTTATGGGCTCTCCTGCTTCTGTCTCAGTCTGTCTCTTGCAGGTTGTAAACCACTAGCAAATGTCTGTTCCTTGTCCTCTGTGGACTGTCTTGAGGTGTCTGTTGAATCTTGCAGGGTTCTGTGGTTGTGCCTCCAAGCCATAATTTCATCTAGAAAGCTGAGCATGTGCCCCAGCTGGGTTACCCCTCATCGTAACTCATTACAAACTGGCACTTTGCTGTGGGAGATAAAGTACTTCAGACTGTTTTTCTCAAGTTAATCTGCGCTCTTTCTCTTTGAATCAGGCAGCTTTACTTATTAGGCTTTATCCTGGTCCCAGGGGAAAGCAGCTGTGAGACCTGACACCATCCTTAGAGCCCCTCCAGACCTGACAGTCTCAGAGCAGCCAGGGAAAAGGTCGCTTGCACTTCTAAGTCCTTGCAAAATATCTTTCCATAAAGGATGACTCTGGTGGTAGTGCTGGTCTCCTGCACCACTTCATCCTGCATCTCATTGCTCTGAAGTGGTGCCAGTCCCAGGAACTTCCATACACAGGATACAGCTCATCCTGTGCCTGCTCTAAGTGGGTATTAAAGCATGAGAGCTCTCAGATCCTGCCAGCCCACATGGCATTCCAAGCAGTGACCTAGAGAGTTCCTTGAAAACGTGCACAGAAGTCCGAATTGACAGCAGCATGTTGGTGATGAGATTTTTCAGCAGCACTCAAGATGAAAGAGCAGATGGTGCTGATGGGTGAGCAGGGTTGTAAGGTACAAGATGGGATTGTTACCATGTTAATAATAAGACAGCCAATCCCACAGTGTTTTCTAGTAGCCTGGAAGAGGATAGTTCCCTGTGGGCCTCCATGTGACTCACAAATGTCTGGCAACACCAGCCTTGGGACACTTCATCATGTTGGCTCTGAGGTGTAGCCACTGATCTGGGTTTGGGCATTCTGACCCTTTTCCTCACTGCCCGTGTCCTAGGAAACCTTTTAGGTTGTAAAGTGTTCCAGTACAGAGCTGGTGTGGTTCTCTAAAGCAGAGAGGCTGCTCTGGAACGTGGGTGCTTTGAAGTCAACCAGGTATTTTCAGATTTCGAGCTGGGGGAGTGCTGGTCATGTTGGAAGGCAGGCAGGAGCTTCAGCACCTGCACTTCATTTATAGAATCCATATTACTCTGCAGTTCTCTGAACTTGGGAAAAATGTTCTCTTAGTGTTCTTACAGCTCCCACAGGCTCTGCTCTCAGCCTCATGTAATCTCCCTGGGATACCTGCTTTGGTTGCTGCATTAGGAGCCACTCTGAACTGAAAAACATTTGCACAATCCTTTCCATTTATACTTATTCCAAATTGCTTTTTTCGTTTTTAATTTTTTTTCCCCACCAGGCTAATTGTAAGAATTACTGTAAACATTTCCTGGAGATGGAATCTTCCTATTTATCTAAACTTTGTGCTTGTTGTTTATGTGCTATTTCTTTCAGCATCCCCACACTTCACTCTGCTGGTTGAGAAGTGTGAAAGCTGTTATGGTAATAGGGAGGGAAATGATTTTCTGCTCTCATAGTGCCAAGCAGACAGGAATGGATGTAATTCATCTTGGCCCTGCTGCAAATGCATCATCCTGCTTTAGCCTCCCTGCACATGCACAGAGGTTCATTTTGCTTGGCATAAGGGTCAGGGCTCTTTAGTTTCCTGCAGGATTGGTGTGGCTTGGCTCTGCTGTGCAAGTGGGTTCTTCAGGGCATTGATACTGCCATGTGAAATAGTGAAAACAGGTGAAAGAGTGTCTGGTTTGCTCCTTTTCTCCCTCCCGTGTGGCACCAAGCAGTTAGTCTGACTCACCAACAAACCTAAAGTCAGTGAGTAAAGGAAGAGGTACACACTGCTCTTAGGAGACTGGAAATCCACTCAGTGCTCACTGTTACACTGCACATTGCATTAGTGTGTGATTAGCTTTGTCATGGGGAATAATTGAAATGAACATGGATCGATATCTAAATATACATTAGGGTGTATTAAAAGGCTTAGAACCAATGGTCTGTTAAAAAGGAGGTTATTTCAATTCCTTTGTACACTGTCTCACAGTTGAAATGGTTTATTAGAGTATGGCAAAACCTGCTGAATAAATCAAAATATGATTATTCCGGGAGAACTGTGAGAATTCTATCAAAACATGGTTCCCTTTGCAGAGCCATATAAGAACACATCGGGATTTTGGCTGTACAGGCTCAGAATTGGAATAGCACATTATTTCATGTTATTGATGGTGATTGAAAGAGCAGGTGTGGGCTAACAGGGTTTTGGAGGTGAGTGCTGCAGCACCTTTAGGGATGGATCCCTACCTGAGGTGGTGTTTGTCTGTCCCCAGGAGGTGAAGATGAATTGGCAAGCAGAAGTGAAGCTGTTGTGTCGTGCACCACACAGACTATAGCTCTATAAAACTGGGGCACCAAATACATCTCAGAGAAAGTGCTGACACTGTAGGTTTGGAAATAAATGGTGTATTTTGTTCTGCTGCAAAGATGAATGAAGTGGTGAAAACTGAAGCTGGTGTGTACTTCGTGTGTGCAAACCCACCCAGCTGTCAGTGCTGTAAGGAATCACCAGGCTCTGCTGGTGCTGCCAGGGGCTATTTGTGGATGATGATGTGGGGGTTTTCAACGGTGTGACAAAAAATGAGCAATCTGTGGCACGATGGGCCCATTCCCTGCCTGGCTGGGGGATGTGATGGCTGGAAATTCTGCATCTCCATTCCCTGCACTGCACTTGTCCTTTGATTGCAAAAGGACAGCTCTCGAGGGATGTTGCTGTGCATTTTCCTGAGATAAAATAATAGCTCTGTGTTTTGTGACCCTGGAACTTTAGGTCCTGCCAGATGCTAATGAACCAGTGGAAAACATCCAGGGCCTGGTAATTGCTTTGAGCCACAGCTGTTTGTGCTTGGTACGGGTGGCGGCTCTCGCCTCCACGGTGGCTGCGCCCTGTGATGCTGCCCCGAGGCCCCCCTGGGGACTCCTGGGTCAGTGCAGGGAGCAAACTTCCTCTAATTGGGTACAAGAGAGCGTGGTGTCCGTGTGGACAGCGGCTCTTGACACCACACATGTGGTGTCTGCAGTGAATCCTGGGCAGTGCTGCAGGGATGGAGGAACAGTCACAGCTGGGGAGGCAGCAAGGCTCCTGCACTGACCTGATCTCATTCAATCATGCAGCCAGATCTGTCCTATTTATCCATTTGCTCCTCCAAAAAGCAGCTTTTTGGGTGCAGAAAATAGAAGGTGCTCATAAAAATCAATGTTTTAATTTTTTTTTCTATGTTGCTCCCTGTAGGAGGCCTTTTTGATGTTTCCATAGTTCTGAAAAGGGCTGGGGCATTTCACCTTTTAGCACAGGTCAATTGTCCCACAGGAAGGCAGAATTAAAGGGAGAGTGAGAATATTTTTCTGTGGCATCAATGGAAAGTAATTTCTGACGACTACAGCTGTGGATGGCCGTGATTTGAACCAGCCCAGCTGACTGCACTGAGTGGGATTGGAAAGGTCTTCACCCCAGTTCCCTTCCTGCTGAGCAGAGCAGGGTGGGGTCCTGCCGGAGAGTGGGGCTGAGCAGGGAAGGGGTCGTAGGACAGGGCTGAGCAGCCTTAGCTCCACATAAATGCATTGACTGTTATTGGTCAATACTGATGCTTGGATGCCTTGTATAAGCCTTAGTTTATGAAAAGTTCTAAAAACCTCTGCTGGAGGTGAATGAGTGGCCAGGCTCTCAGAGTCACGGCTTTCAGATGATGCACTGAGCTGTTATCAGCATTGATGGTACTTTTTAGGTGAGTAATATTGACAAACTGGGTTTCAGAATCTGTTTCGTGTGCTTTATGTTTCTCTGTGTGCATATAGTTGGAGATGGTAAGTCAGTGGTAAATGTCTTTATTCCATCTCACTCTGCCTATGAAAAAGATACCTAGACCTAGAAAAGGTAAAGAGAGTGATGAAAAGCATCTGTGGAGACATACACAGCTTCCCTACAAGGAGAAATTTAATAGTCTGTGAGTCTCTGGTCCCCAAAAGGTGTAATATAAAGGAGACAAGAAAAATCTGTAAGTTCATGAGCTGAAGATGATATGAAGCAAATGATTCTCTTTTGTTGGGGTAGAGTACTGTGAGGTTCCCACTTAAATAATCAGACAGCTGGTTAAAACAGCAAAATGAAGCAACTTTTTGCTTCTTTAGTGAAATTCTGAACCTTGTCCAGCATCTTATGGAAGCATAAAGAGGTTCAGCTACCTGTGTGTGACAAATTCAGGCCCTGTGTTAATACATGTGATGTGGAGGGCACACCCTTGGACCTGAGATTTCTGATATTATTTCCTTGTGCACTGGGAGGTGTTGAGGCACAGGATGCTGGGCCAGATAGCTCTGCTCCAGTCCAGCCCTGGCTGTGCACGGTGGAAACACAGGAGGCTGATTATATTCATCCTGTAGTTTGTAATGTGATATTCACTGCTCCATGGCATGCAGGGAGCTGGGAGATTTGTAGCCAAATGAATGTGTCACTTTAAACCAGAGTCAGGGAATTGGGCAGTGTTTCTGAATAGACAGAAGAACAAACATCCTGGCCAGTGGCTTCCTGGGATTTATTATGCACTAGTTTCGTATTGGTAGTGGTGGTTGTTTTGGTTTGATTGTTTGTTTTGTTTTGTGGGTTTTTTCTTACAGGTGTCCTTGCAGATATTATTTTAAAACATGAGCCTGACAGCATCACAGCTCACCAAGTGTGTTTGTGGAGGGGGTGCTGGAAAGGGGGGATCAGGAGAGAGCCTGGCTCCTGAGGACTTGCTCCGGTTCCACGGCAGCGTTACTGCAGCTGCAGAATCGGAAAGGAGATATTTGCTTTATGCTTAAGAGGCTTTATTGTTTCTAAACTATATATAGTCCTGTAATCTTTCTTTGGGTGGGGGAGGGTACTGTGGGACAGCCTCCAAAGCATCGCCACCCTGCCTGGTGGGCGAGCGAGGGGTTAACGCGGCGGTGCAGGGTCCTCGGGACCGACCAGCTCATTGTCAGAATAATGTTTAGCCAGGTGTTAATCTGTGTCTGGAGGGAAGTGCTGGAATTCATTATTCATCCCACTGGGGGAGGTCATGGTCCTGGGAGGCTGCCAGCGCCGGAGCCAGCCTCCTGGCTTTACTGACATGTGCCATTTGTGATGAATGCAGCTGAAGTCCATTTGAGGAGCGCTGCTGTCAGGCAGCCAAGCTGCCAGCGAGCGGGGCTGAGCCGGGCGGCAGCTCCGGAGCGGCGGCAGGGCAGGAGGGGACACGGCAGCGCCGGGGCACAGCCTGGGGGGTCCTTCCCGTCCTTCTTCTCTCCTCCTTTCTCTCACCTCAATCCCGTGCTCCCCGTGGAAAGCCACCGGCTCTGGGAAGGGTTGCCGGCGCGCTGCTCTCCGTCAGCGGGATAGGTTCGCGTCGCTTTTTGGTCCTTAACGAGGGCAGGAGGTGAGACAATGATCAAGTCGAGTTGGTTCTACGTCAAGTTCAAGCATGCAGAGAAGGTAAGTCCTGCAGGGACACGCAGCCCTCCCTGGGCAGCAGCGGGGAAGGTTCCCCGCGGGTCGGGGCTCCAGGGATGGGGCTGTGCCGACCGCCGGGCACGGGCTGCGAATGTGGCAGCGACTCCAGCGCGGGCCGGGCGGAGGAGAGGAGCTCGGACCTCATTCCTCCAGTGCTGTGTCAGGGGGAAAAAAAATTGAAGTGGCGGAGATGCGTTTGTTTTCCTCATGTGGAGCTTGAAAGAGAGGGATATTTCTGGTTCCGTGGAGCCCGTTAGGAGATGTGACCTGCTTCTGCAGGGAGCTCAGTTCTTTTCTTCTTTAGTTACTTAGTGTTTCATTGTCCATAATTATTAGGAGAAGAAAGAAGTTGTAGCGAGATGTATTCCAAAGCTCTTTGCTGGGGGTTCACTGCGGAGTTTGCTGTATTTCCTATTGCACAGAGCAGAGCGCTTTCCGTGGGGTTTTCCACTGACACTCAGCTTCCACCTTCTGTCTCCTGCCCCTCGGTACCCAGGTGCCTGGGGAAACAGGGGACGGGGATGGGGAGAGGACGGACCAAGACTGCAGCGGGGACCTGCTTAACAGTGATGCATTTTCACTGGGGATCTCCCTGGAGGGTTTCCTGCCCCGGGTTAGAGGCTGATCTGGTTGTCAATAGTGCTGAGACACCGTCGGTATGTGGATGTAGCTTTGCTGTTTTCTTTAATCCAGTAAAATAGGGAAAAAAAGCAAGACAACTTTTTTTTTTTTTTGGTGAAAATACTAAGCAGCCTCACTATCTGTACCCTAAATATCCTCGAGCAGTTTGCAACTTGCTGTTCTTAAAACCGAGAGGAAAGCCATGCATGTGCTGTTAGACTGAAATATTCTATTCTGGCAAATAGTCCCACACTGATTTATTTCTTGTCTTTGTGCCTCAAGTTATACTGCACTCAGTGAAAGCATATATATTTCATTTAACAAGAAGCATTTATATTTCATTTAACAAGATTGTCCTGCCATTTATCCCAGGCTGCAAATGGCATATTTAGCAGTCTCAGTTGTAACTTCCGTTTTCGTTTGTTTTGGGCAGTCTCAAAAAGGCTGCAAACCCCACATTATTAGGCAATTATATATTATGTCCTTGATGTTTCTCTACAATAATTCTATGTTCTTTGAATCATATCTGACCTATAAATATCTATATCAAAGCAAATCACCTCGGCATATTTACCATATGGAAGTTCCTGGAAATAAAAACCTAAGGAAATCAGTAGTTATTTGCCAGTGGGTGAAGCTGGCTATTTAAAACTCATGGGGATTTCTTTTTCTTTTACAATTTGTGATTCAGTTTCTTTCTTTTTTTTTTTTCCTTCTCTTTTTAGTACCCCTTGCAGTTCATCCAGAAAGCCCTCGAGTCCCTGAACAGAGCAGATAATGTTCCTGCTTTGCTGTCACCCGGTGATTCTCTGTGTGTGTTACATAACCTGCCATACCAGCTTTGTCAGAGACAGATATTTTTGAGATCTACAACCTGGGAAATTTGATCATGGATGAAATCCAGGAAACCCATTTAATCTGTATTCTTAGAGTTACTTGTGCCTTTACAAAACTTTCTTCCGATTCACCAGGGAAGTTGCTAAGTCTGTTCATCTGCTGGGGGGGAAGAAATCCCCAAACCATAATGCACACACTTAGGAAGACAAAAACTGAAGTGCATGCTTGGTCTTTTATTGGATTTCCTGTGTGATAAGTGACCATTTGGGTTGAAGTGGGGGTTTCTTAATGGGAGGCTCAGGAGAAATTTTGGCCTTGGCTACGAGGTGGGGCTGTCCCCCTCACTGAATGCAGGATTTTGTGTCAACGTTCTTATTGTGGCTGGGGCTTGGCTTGTTCTGCATTAGCTTCGAGTCTTGTCTGCCTGTGAAAGTTGTACTAGTGTGGCTTGGGTGTGAATTGACGCTGAATTTATTAAACTGGTGCAGTTTTCTGGCTGGACTCTCTGGGTACTCACTCCGTGAAACAAGTGTTTCTGTGATAGTGTAACCACGCTGGCTTCAAAAATTAGGTCAAATTCTTTTGCAACTCCTCTGTGTTGTCAAGGTTTTAGAAACTGGGTTTATGCGAGCTAAGCTGAAGAACCTTTGAAATTCTCAAACCAGCTTTTTACGGCAGTTTGTCTAAGTGGATTTAGACTCTCACTTGGAGATGCAGTTTCTCCTCTTCACTTGACACAAGTGTGGGCTGCTGCAGAAACGAGTGCTCCCACTCCCAGTTGCCAGCACTAATGTTTGTGCAGGCACCTGGGGAAGTGACCCAGCCTGAACTGGAGGGGGTTTATTCCTTTTTTGGGCTGGCTTTGTTTCCAGGCAGGTCAGTGTGTGTGTCCCACTTCACACAAGTGTACAACAGGGTGTACCTGGCAGTACCTGGGTGAGCGTGAGTAGAAAGAACAGTGATGTCTCTCCTGGCAGCAGCCTGTGAAAATTAAATTAATTTAAGTTTACTCTCCTCATGTGGAAGTGTTACATAATCTCTGTTTAAGGGAGGTCATTTTAGGTTAGGGAGAGGTTGGGTCTCTGCCCTGCCGTCAGTGCAGTATCTCGGTTAATCAGAACTGGAGCTGCTCTTCCTGTGTGTGCTGCAGTGCTGACATGGCACTGCTCCCTCCTAATTCTCTTGTAAAGAAGTTCATTGACATTTTTATTAGCTGGCTGGCTTTGCTGAAGTTGATGTCTTTGCCTCTGGCCATCACAAATATTTTCTTTTTTTTTTTTTTTTCCTTTTGATTTACTTCAGAAGATGTTGATGTCTGAAGACCCCACTGTGATAAATCATATATATTTATATACATGTCAGAGGTAACTCTGCAGGCAGCTTATATATTGTAAAATATTCCCTCCCATATAGATTGTCAACCTGTTTTATTCTCTTGGCATCATTACACTTTCCTGCCATAAACTGCTCTATTGATTGGGTTTGAACGCTGCTCACCCTGTCTGGATTATCTGCAGCCTCTGCAGGTAGACCCGAACCAGGGTGTGCTGATGTAACTTGCCTGAGCTTCAGGGATTCAACCCTCACGGGTCTTCTGGGAGCTTCCAAACTCATTGGGTCCACCTGGCACCTTGACATCTCCTAACCAGTTAATTTAGGTCATCTGCCCTCTTGTGCAGAGGCTGGTTTGTACTGGCAGGCAATGGTCATGCAGCTGCAACACAAAGCCTGCAAAATGGTCTTCAACCGTCCTTGGATGCTCACCTTTTATCCTCAAGACATGTTGGAACTGGAAACAGAAGAGAGAGGCCTTGGCTGTATTGGTGTACTTTGCTGTGTTAGTTTGCTCAAGTCATCCAAACAGTTTTTTTAAGTTGTGTAAACAAGCACGATAAACCCTTTCACAGCAGTGAATTTTTAATTGTGATTAAAATAATCAGATAATAAAACTGACTAAAGCAGAAATCCACACAACTTCATCTTTGAGTCTGCTATCAAGTTAATAGCTAACATTCTGAAACACAAACTAAAAGGGAGCCTACTGGATAAACCCCAGAGTTTTTATGTTTACCCTTTCAGAGATCTCATATAAGGTCGGTTGGCCACGAGCCACTTTCGCACAATACCCGTATTCACCCTGAGTGCATTTACACTGGAATTAAAACTCAAAAGCTCCATGCAAATAATAGTGCTGACACTAGGAAAGCAGTTTGATGTGAGGGGGAAAGAAAAAAAGGCAAACTCTTGGAAAATCTATGAAATTCTATAAAGTGTGGGAGATGTGTGGAGAGAGGCAGCGTGAGTGGGCAGTCTGGCTTCACGTGTTGCTGCCTGGGTGGGAGGGAGCTTGTGGGTGAAGCTGGAGGACTTGAAAGGTTTTTTTTGTCCTTGAAAAGCCCTGTCCCTTGTTTGAGGTTCATTGATAGATATTGCTGAAGTGAAGCTTAATTTTCCTGTTCCCAGCAGTGCCCAGGGGAGAGAAGTGCTGTATTTCTAGCTAGAAAATTAGATTAAAACACCCCATACCTAGATCCAGGGTACATTCATTTCATCCTCTCCTATAAGACTCTCACTGCTCTGAAAGGCAGTTTACAGTTTTGACAGCTAAAATAAAAAGCCTGAAGGACAAGCAACCACTTTAAATGTTAGAAGGGCTTCATTTCCAGCAGAAAGATTTCAATTACAGTCATTTTCCTCCAGTAAGTACAAAGAGGTAAATGGAACCCCTGTTTCAAATGTTAAACTCACAGACTACATTATTACCAGTTGTACTTTGAAAGTAAAGGATAAAGCCAATCTAAATCAAAGCCCTGATTCCAAATTACTTTTTAAGGGTATGATGAGGTCTACACCCGGTAATTCAGCCACTCTGCATTGAGCAGCACAGAGCACATCAAATGTGGCTTCCATTAGACTGTGCTGCTCTTCCGGGGGGATCGAGGCAGGAAGCGTCTTTCTTGACAAGCACTGAGAGCTGCATCTTGAAAGGGCTGCTCTGCAGCTGGAGATTCATGAGTTGGCTGTATTTTTAGAGAATTTAGGGGCTTTTTTCATCCCCGACTCTGCTCGTTATTTGTCGTGTCCCTTCTAACAGTAATTTGACAAAGATTTGGTTGTTTGTCTCCTGTGTGGCACAACCTCTTCTCCCTCCCGCTCCCTGCAAGAAGGTTTTTCATCCAAGACCATCCCAGACCATTTCCTCCCCTTGCTGTGGTGGGGAGCACGTTTTCAGGGGTCCGTGGTTTTTGAGGCCAGATGCTGAAATGTGCTCAGTGTTTGCACAACATCAGACTCTAAAGAGCCTGATAGGCAAGGTGATAAATCAGCCTGGTGACCTGAGCTCACCGAAACATTCCTTTTCCCTGGGATGATGAACTCCTCCACAGATCTGTACCCAGGGCTGGAAGGAGTCAGGGATAACTGCTTGAGTCGCTGACTTTCTGGGTCAGACCTATGCCCAGAAGCATCTGAGGAGCAGCAGGGATTTAACCAGCCTGCTCCTGGAGCAGCTCCCCATTCCAGTGGCACTGAAACCCTCCTTGCTAATGCCTGGGAGGTGGGAACCCCCTGTTTTTGCTCCAAAAGTGTTCACTGGAGATAATTGTCTAATTTTATTTATTTATCTTTGCTACTTGTTTTCCTCGTTGCTTTGTAGATGGATTTATGCAGGTGTGAAATCAGATGTTGCTCCTTAAACTGATGGGGATGATCAGCAAAGGGTTGTGTCTTCCTGAATTACTCAGCACAGACACCTGGTTCACTATTTTTATCATTTTTAGCTGCTGAAATTTTTTCCTTTCTTGCCTATGAATATTACAAGTTTGCTTTTTTTTTCACTTGTGTTGCAACTGTGACTGCCAGGATTTTAGGGAAATGAGTGAGATTTGTCATTTTAAGTGCTTGTGAAAAGAGATTGGGCCTAATGAAGGAAAATAGATGTAGGAATTTAATTAACTTGTAAATATGGGTTATTATAAATCATAAAATGATGGAATGGTTTGTATTTGAAGGGATCTCAAAGATCATCCAGTCCCACTCCCTGCCATGGGCAGGGACACCTTCCACTAGCCCAGGTTGCTCCAAGCCCTGTCCAGCCTGGCCTTGGACACTTCCAGGGATGGGGCAGCCACAGCTTCTCTGGGCAACCTGTGCCAGGGCCTGCCCACCCTCACAGGGAAGGATTTTCTCCCAACCTCTACTGTGCCCTTGTGCCTCAGGAGCCTGTGCTCGCTTGGACTCAGCTCCTGTCCCGCCTGGTTTGGCTGAGTGACCCCGTGATTGCCACGAAGCCCCATCACAGAGACCTGCCTTGCTCCGTGTTTGACCTTTGTTATTGCATTTTGATGCCATCTGGCCTTTCTGCGAACACAGAGAGGTCAGAGGATGATCAGTGGTTGCTGGTGGTGGGTGCAGCCTGCACAGCTGCTCTGCTTTGCTCCAGGCTGGCAAATGGGTCTGAGGATTTCTCCCTCCTTCCAGCCTCAAAGGCTGGGTTGGGCTGGAGCACCAGCACTGAACATGGGCTTGTGCCTGCATGGCCTGATGAGCCCAGAGAAAGCAGGCAGGGCTGAAAGGCAGAGGAGGAAATCCATCCAGCCCTGTGCAGTGTCCAGCCCCAGGGGGATGGGAGGTGGGCTCCCCACGTGTGCTCGGGGCCGGGCTGCCCCTCGGCTTTCATCTGCTCCCAGGGCTGAGTGAAGTGCAGCCAGACCTCCCACGAGGAGTAACATCCTGCACCGTGAGCCATGTGCAGGTCCCCGCTCAGGCCTGCTCCCCCTCCTCTTGGCTGCACTTTCTGTCACACTGAAAGCGGTGGATGGGCCGTGGGATTGGCAGACAGGCTGTTTGTTATGTTCTCCACCTGGCCTTATGGTCGTGAAGTTAGCTCAGAGTGCTGAGCATTCAGAGCAGAGCACTGGAGATCTCTGAGCTTTGTAATGTTTACTTATTTATCTTGATTTAAACTGATCTTGCTCCAATTCTGCCAGTTGTTTGGACTTGGACCAGTTCTTGGGAGAGCTCTTGTGTGGTTTTGGATAGGGGCATTTAAACTAAGCTGTTAAATGATTTCTTTCAGTGCTGCAAACTGACCGTTTGCAGTTTGCTTTTCACTCTAAATGTTATCACCAAGGGCCTCTGAGTTTGCTAGGCTTTGCTGAGAATATGGTAGAGATTTCATGGACTTTTTCTTCCTTGAATCGGGGGCAGTTGTTGCATCCCGTGTGACAGGATGACTCAAGGGCTGCTCCTGCCCGGGCAGGATTTGGGGGCCCTGTGGGACTTGCAACATTAGGAAGTCCAAGCACCACCCGCTTTCCCCGTGATTTTTCTTGCAAAGGGAGTCACTGGAGCAGAACTGTTTAAGCATCTCAATGTCACTTCATGATCCTCCCACTTATAAATGGGAATAGGTGTTGGTTTTTTCCAGCTGGGCCCATTTTTTGGACAGCTTTGTCTTCAGTACGGTTTGGGATCTAGACCTGAAACTTTTCCATCTTTAGTCCTTGTTTTTTTGCGCATGAGACTAAGAAGAACTGAATACCAATGGGAATAGTCAGTGGCAGATAAAATAGCAAAGGAAAAAAAAAAGCCCTTTTACATTCTTCTGATGTAAATTTTTAATCAAATGTATTTTCTTCTGTTAAGCAACTTTTACAGCCCACTGCACAAAACATACAACCAAAAACCTTTGCACAATGAACTGCATGTAATAGGCTAGCAATGCATCCATTACATGTTTTTAGGTCTGTAATGCATTTAAATCCATTTTTGTGTGCATGGCAGTGTAGCCTTCGAAAGATAATTAGAATTTGCTCAATCTTGCTTTCATAGTTCCTCAGGTTTTCTTCAGATTGCAATGCTTTGGAGAGCTTCATTAGAAATGGTCTTTTCTGTAACAAGAAGGAAGTACAATTTGAATACATTAGAAAATACAGATCTCAATACATTAGAAAGCTGGAAGCTTTCTATCAAAATTTCTAAAATGACTGTACAGCCACTGGTGTCAGTGAACACTTTTCTTCAGCACAGCTGGATTGAAGAGCTGGTAGATGGTAGAGTAGGTTGTAATAGCAGTGGTAATTACATTAAATAACAGTTTTCAATCTAAATAATTAGAGGTGAGTTTTGTAGCAAGATGTGGATATAACAGTACCCTTTTTACTGGTGACCAGACTCAGCACTTGTCATCACCATTTGTGTGATCGTCCTTCTATACGAGGACTCCTCCCTGGGGGCCCTCATTTGACACCCAGGTCCTGTCCTGGCCTCCTCACTGGCCAGTCCCACTGGCAGGTCAGGCCTCCAGGCAGTCCTTTGCCTCCATTTCAGCATCCCTGTTCTAAATTTCTCAAGCCACCTGTGTTACAGGACTCCAGCTCCCCTTGGGCATCTGCCCACACACTGCTGGGCTGGACCTTGAACTGTGCCCCAGGGTGCAGTGGGACTGCTACTGGTTGTAGCAATCCTGGCAGTATTGGAGACATCTGAAAAGGTGTTGTTCTTTGTGGTTTGATGGAATCAGAGAATGGATTGGGTTGGAAGGGACCTTAAAGCTCATCCACTCCCTGCCATGGGCAGGGACACCTTCCACTAGCCCAGCTTGCTTCAGCCTGGCCTTGGACACTTCCAGGGATCCAGGGGCAGCCACAGCTTCTCTGGGCAGCCTGTGCCAGGGCCTCCCCACCCTCACAGGGAAGAATTTTGTCCCAATATCCCATCTAACCCTATTCTGTCAGTTTGAAGCCCTTCCCCATTGTCCTGGCACTACATGACCTTGTAAATAGTCTCTCTCCATCTTTCCTGTCGGCTCCTTCAGCTACTGGAAGGCTGCAATTGGGTCACCCCAAAGCCTTCTCTTCTCCAAGCTGAGCAATTCCAACTCTCCCAGCCTTCTGTCCCAGCAGAGCTGCTCCATCCCTCTGGTCACCTTGGTGCCCTCCTTTCTGGGGGTTCCTGGGGGGTTTGGCCAAGCAGGGGGTGCTTTCCCCAGGAGCTGCCAGGCACTGGGGTTTGCCCCAGGCTGAGCTGCCTGGTTGGTGCCCGTGGGCTGTGCCTGGTGAGCTCTGCCCTGGGGTGGCAGGAGCGGGTTCTGTGGGGCCCCTGGAGAACAAGGGTGTGCAAAGCCCTTGTCTGGGATGAGGAGCCGTGGGGAGACCTGCGGTGTGGGAGGGACCCCTCTGGGGCTGAGGAGGAAGCAGATGCTGAGGCACTGCTGGGCACACAGAAATGCAGAGGAATTCCTTTGAAACGGTCTTTGGGGCCCAACTTTTGACTTGTAGGCCTGTGGTATGATCACACTGTAACCAGGAACATGTAGGTGCTTGATGGATTAGTATTCAGGACACAGTAGATGAGAGAAACTGGCTGGGGGGATGTCACACACAATCTGTTCTTTTAGGCTTGCTCTCTGTTTTGAAGCTAGATTCACCAATTCTGTAGATGGGAATTAAAAAAAAAAAAAAAATCTATGGGCTTACTCTGATTTTTAAATTTTTTATTTTCCCCTCCTGGACTTCATTTGCCTGAGGGCTAGTTCTGCTCTTTAATTATTTAAGAACTGGGTTTTGTTTACAGTTTGTAATAAAACTGATAAAAGATTAACAAGGTGCTTGTGAATCATTTTAAGCAAATTAAAGCTTTGAAGACTTACAACAGCAAATATTTGAGAATTATAAAGCAGAAAAAATAAGAACAGACCAGATAAGATAATCAAGTTATTGGATTTGTTTGGAAGAAAAAACAATCTTGTTTGCAATCGGATGTGAGAGCAGCATTGTCTGCTCTATCAAATATTTATGGATGCTTTTAGCAAATTTGAAGACTCTGGTTGTATGAAACAGCAGCAGGCATGTTAAAATAGTTTTATTACAGTGTGGGGTAGGTGCCTGGATAGGGCACGGCTTGGAGAGGGGATTCCAGGGGCAATTACAGGTGTCTAAATTCACCCCAGCACCAAACCTGGGCCAAAGCACATGACCTTGTGCTGCTTTTGGGGACTCCAGTGATCCCTCCCCAAACAGTCCTGGTGAAATGGTGGGCTCTGAGCTGATTTCCATGTAGGAGTGAAATTAGGCAAGTTCTAACTCAACTTCTGTGTAAGAAAGGGATCTTGGGCTTTTTTCAGTATTGCCTTCAAAACATCAGTATGTTGCTCAGTAGTGGTAAAAAAGACTAACCTACTAAAATTAGGGAATGTACCAAGGGTGGAACAAGGAACATTGCTGTGATGGAATAGAAATTCCTGACCTGACCCTATCCTGGACACATGCTGCTCTCCTTATCCCCTCTCCAAAGACTTGCAGACATCAAGTGCTCAGCAAAGAGCTGCAAGGCTGTCCAGAGGTGTCAAACTGCCTCTGTGTGAGGAAGAACTGAACAAACTGGAACCCTTCAGCCGTGTGAATAGGTAGAGGAGATGTGACAGAGGTCTGTGAAATGAGGCAGGACACAGAGAGGATGGGAATTGTTCACTGCCTTCTGACACAAGCACTTGGAGACGTCAAAGGAAGTTGGTAAACTTTCTCAAAGCCAGGTTGAAGGAGATCAGATGTAGGTGCTTCTTTGGGAAGGTGGTGACCAGTGCAACTGGTTGCCAAGGAAATTGTGGATGCTCAGAGTTGACATTGCTTCTGAGAAAGTGGACAAATTAGTGGAAAAGAAATCAGTGGATTGCCACTGAGCAGGCAGAAACCCCAGTGGGAACTCAGTGAGCTGGAGGTGACTGGAGGTGGAAGCAAGGGGGGAAAATGCAGGTATATAAATAGAGACAGGAGTATTATATTTACTTAGCCTATTTTTGTTCTCTTCCTTTGGACACCCATTTATGGCCACCACTGGAAAGAGGATGCTGAGCAAGCTGAGCCTTTGATCTGGCCCAAGGCAGCACTTTCTGAAACATCTTGTCTTACATGATGACTGCTGTATAAAATGGGTGTTCTGCAACACCCACCGAGCTCAGCTGCTGTGGATTTGACTGTGGTTGTCACCTTCAAACAAAGGCACATCACATGGTGATCACAGTGTGGTATTAATAGCTGGATTCCTAATTTTCTGCTGAGAGAGCTCTGGGTCTGGGAAGAGGAATCTCCACTTCTATGTGCTTCATTTTCTCCGTCCATAAAGTGGGCATGAAGGCACATGTGTTGTCAGGAGTATTATCCATGCAGCATTTTGGGAAGAATTACAATGCACTTCTTTGAAGCTCTTGGAAAAGATACAGCACCAAGAGAAGGCAAGCAACATTTCTATTGCAGTGTCCCCAGAAAAGTTTGAAGAGGGTGAATTATTGCATTTCATGGCTCTTCAGCACCCCAGTGAAAAATCAGGACAAACCTTTAGGCCTAAATTATGTTCACAATTTAATGAGGTGACAGGAAACTTCTGGGGCAGATGAGGAGAGCTGGAGTCTAATTAAATGGTGTAATTTTATTCCTTTGGGGATGAGCTGTGAAAGCCAACACGGTAACACAGCAGGTTCAAAGGTCTGTGTGTAGATCCTAATCTGCTTAAAAGATGGGGTTGAATTTCACTGACTGTATCAGAAACTCGAGTTCAGTAACTGAATATTTCCTTTCTTGAGCATCCAAATATAAACTGTGAAAGAAGGCAGAGGAGCTTAAAGGAGGTGAATTAGGCTCTGCCTGTGCACAAATGATAGAAATATTTTAAAAGCTCTGTAGCTGATCTTTCCCCCCCCTTTTCAGCTGACATCACTGCGTGACTTTGATGGCAGCTCTGACATACCTTGTTTGGGTTGTGCTCCGAGGCACACATCTCATCTGTAGGTCTCAGCAATGGTTGTGATGTCTCCTTTTGCCTCCCCCTACAGCTGGTGTTTCTGCTTTGCTCTGCACTTCTGCAGATGAGTTCCACCCGGGGCGGTGGGGCCATGGGTGTCGTGCCCGTCTGGGGGAGCAGGGGGTGCACGTGGCTTCGGTTCCTCTGTGGCTTTGTTCAGGCAGGGTTTGTAGCTCCCAGTGTTCTACACAATACAGATGTTAGAGATGAACAGATAGTGATTCTGTTTCCTTGTTTAGTGTTCTGTCATTCCTGGGTTGTGATCGATCTCTGTGCAGCCTTCTTGAAACGTCGCTTGTGTTTGGTGTGTTCCCCCTGACTGTCAATGACCTCCTTTGAAAGCCTCGGATCTGTTCCATCTGGTCCCAGGAACTTGGCAGCTTGTGTGGCGAGCAATAGCTGTTTTTTTGGTTGTTTTTTTTTTTTTTTTTTTTTTCCCTGTGAGTGCTAGTACAGAGAAGTCAATTCATGGCTAAAAAGATTAAAATCCCTAAATCAGAAAAGCTGGAAAAAATATAACAATTGCAACTCTGCCAAGGAAGTGCTTCTTGTTGGATTAAAAAATCTTATGACAAGTTGAAAGAGAGAGATTTGGAAGGGTAATTCAATTCTGTTGTCAATCCAGGAGAGTTAAAGCTGAAACTGTGCTAGAATACATTAACAGTACTGCCTGGACAGAGAAGATGAACTGCCTCTCAGAGGCAATTTCAGGCTGGTTTCTATTCTGTCTCAGTTTATGGCCTGGTTTGGATTTCCTGACCTCAATGTCTCTGAGGTTCATCACCTGCTGTGGTCAGAAAAGGTCTCTGCTTGTATGTGCAGAGGTCCCCTCTGCAATGAACTGTGTCCTGCTGCAGTTGGAATGGGGAATGGGATGCTGGAATGGAAAGGGGTCAAGCTGACAAGTTTGGAGAGAGAGAGGCATCCATATGGAACGTTGGAGGTGTTAGGCATTCCTTACACTCCAAGGAAGCTTCCCCTGTGCTTGTCAGGGATTGGCAGCAGTTGGGCACAGAGCTGCAGCTCTCCAGGATGAGGTCTGTGGTGGTGGGAGGAGAGAACAGCTTTTACCTTCTGGGGATGGCCCCGAGGGTGGGTGTGAGTGCCTTGGGTGTGCTCCTGGGGATCCTGTGAAACCTCGTAGGAAGGGCAGCACTTTGCAGCAGGGTGGTGCCATCAGCCCACCCCTTGCTGCTGCTTCCTGCTGCTGCTGGTGTACTCACCAGCTTCCCAGACTTTTTTTTCCCCTTCCTTTAAAAAAAAAAGGGAAACCAAAGTGAAACCAAATCATCTCCCTCCTTGTCTCAAGGTACAGGTTGAAGTTTTGTTGTTTTGTCTTAGAAAACAGGCTTACTCAGTGCTCAGATATCACTGTGGTGTGTTAGAGAGAGAAATTGGGAGGACAAAATCCCATTTTTCTTCTCAGCACAGACAGAAGATGATAGAGAGAGACGTGGGTCCTTCCACTGTCCGTGGAGAGAGATTACTGAAAGAGATACTGCTTGTGACCTCATCTAAGTAGTTACCTCTGAGACCAATAGAAGATACAAATCTAAATCTCTAATAAATCTAAAAAAATACTACATTTACTGAAAAGTGATCCAAAAAGTGCCCTGGCATAGTGGCCCATAGATTTTATATTGCATTCTTAGTTCCTTATAGGTTTGTGTGGGGTCAGGACGTGGGTTAATATAAAATCTCAGTCCTGCACCAGAAAGGGGAGGTATAGTGAGAACTCTCTTAAAAACTCATAGGTTCAAAATCAGGGTAAAGTTTCCCTTCTCACTCTGGGCAATTCAGACTTGGATCTTTTCTCCTGTAACTTCAAGCATGCAAATATGTCTGAATTAGGGATTTCATCTCCTTAAGTTCCCTGGGTCTGGCAGGAGAGAAATGAGCCCACTCCAGGGCCTGAATGGTTTTTGAAGGTTCCTGATTTTCCTCGAGAGTGCACAGGGGCCCAGGTAATGAGGCCTCTAGGTTAGTTATTTGATTTGAAGACTTATTTATGGGTAGGTAAAATCTTACATCTCTGTGTAAAAGGGTTATTTTTTAATGTGTGCCTCTCCAAAGGGTGACCAGGTTAGGAATGTTGGAGGCACTGGGGTGCTCAGCTGCTGTGGGGGCATCGATGGACTTGTCTGCCTCCAACACAGGGAGCAAGGGTCTGTTCAGATATTGTGAGTGGTCCTTTTCCATGAAAATGAACAAGCACCTACAGATGTTCCTGGATCATGAGTCTGGCAGCTTTACCCCTGTGCATGTTGTTTTTACCCAGAGCAGCACTTGCAGGACCCCAGGAAAGCCAGAGCCCGACTGCAGCCACACTTGGCACCGTGTGCGGTGACACAAGGCCTGCCCCAAGAGCTTGGCAGCTGAAAGGGCCTTACAGGACAAGGCTGTTCACAACACTGAACAAATATAAACCAGCAAGTCTCTCAGGGGTGGAAGTGACTGCTGGAAGTGTGGATCACTGTCCAAACTGCACAGTCAGTGGCAGAGGGGAAGCTGGCTGTGACTGCAGGTCACCCACAGAGCACTGGGATGGTGCTGGGCTCATCCTGCCCTCCCTCCCTGTGCTCAAAATGAGCAGTCCTGGCACTCAGCACATCACTGGACACTGGATTGCAAAAGCTTTGCATCTCTGAGACCAGAGCTATAAATATACAGGGAAATGGGTGAGCTCTGAAGTCCAGCATATCCTCTGCTGTCACATCAATTCTTTCATCCTCTTCAGCTGAAAAAGTCAAAACAGAGCCTGTGTCTCAACAGTCAGTGCTCAGTATTGACCTGGGGACAGCTGCCTTCATAGTTGCAAACTGATTTTTATCAAGGCCATAGTCAAAACTCAAAAGATTTGTGTAGAAGTGTCTGTGTGTGGGCACATTTATACATGTAATGTAATACTTGTAGGTTTAAACATTGCATGTAGTGTTTAATATATAATTACATAGACATGCAGTACTTTCAGGTTTAAACATTCACAGACATAGATACAGCATTGATTGGATCTGTATGATTTTGATATAGAGACTAATATTTTTCCACTTTGGAACAATTCACTGAGGTGTATATAAGAAAATAACAGTAACCTTTAGTTTCCTTCGGCAGTGAAAGCCAACGTGTCTGGCTGGAGATGCACTAGTTGGGTGCCTCGTGAGCACTGCAATGGCTGGGAGGCAAGACAGCAACCTGGGAATTTCATGGAGACCTTTTCTGATGCGTGCTTCTGTTTTGTGGCAGGGGAATTTTTGTATTATTCTATAGATCTTCTTAGTCTGGATTAGGGCTTAGCTAAAATCAAAATTGTGGAGCAGCTTCATCTTCAGGATGTTTACTTATAGACAGATCCTTGCATCTTCACAAGACTGATGAATGAGTTAAGCTTTAAGGGATCAGTGAGGAACAGATGCCCAGATTCCCTGCATGATGTTGAATATTACGCCAAGCATGTATTTGCATCTTTTGATGCCTGACTGAAGCTCTAGTGTGGGGTGTTTCTGTATGGCTGCACTGGCTTCACTGGAGAAGTGTTACCTAAGTCTGGTTAATGAGCCGAAGCCGCGTTTGCCTCCTGGAGCTTTGCTGAGTCTGCCCCAGACCTTGTCCTCATTTCGTCAGTTTATTGGTGTGATCACACCCAACCACGACACACAGTCCCAGCAGAATGTACACTCACAGTGGCAACCAGACAGCAGCAGGTCAGTGCCATCAGCTAAGGATGAATTTTTAAGGGAAGAATAATAGGATTGTATCCTGACAGACCCTCGTCTGTCACGCAATTAATCTGTTTCTAAAATGAGGGAAATACCTCCTTTTGCATATAAAAGCACCACTCTTAGAAGCCTGAGGGACTTGCCCGGAGAAATGTTACAAACTAAGGTGAGGGTGAGGTTGTATCTGGAGTTTAGCCAGGTCAGGTTTGTCTTTCATTTCAGGGGGTCAGGGTTCGGCCCTGCCTGCCTGGGCACACACATCTCTGTACAAGGCAGACTCTCCTCTCTAAAGAAACACAATGCTGGTTGTGTTGTCATTTTTCCCCTTCATTAGATCAAATACAGGAGCAAATAGTCTGGAGCACAACTAGAACACTCCTTTCCTGCTGGAGCTGGAAAGATTCCTGCAGCTGGGCCCTGGTGTGTGCTGGAGGTGTCCTGTCCCACCAGGCAGGCAGGAGCTCTGCCCGTGGGTTGGTGCTGGCTGGGCTTCTCCGGCAAGAGCCTGACAAACAGATTTCCCTACTGGAAAATGGCATTAAATTAAATAGGTATCAGCCTGCTACTCTGAGAGCTGAATGTCAGTGCTAATAAACCAGAGGCTCCATCTTTCCCAAAGGACCTTTGGAATCAATTGAAAGCTGCGTCCTCCATCCCCTTTTCCCAGCGGGGAAATGTTACTCTGCTGCGGTGCCACTTTGTGTCCTCGGAGTGAGCAGAGACTGCCAGCACACCGTGCTGATTGACAGGATTGCTCCCAGCACTGGGAGGAGAGGAAGTGACCTTAAACACTGGGGTTGTGGTTATGTTTTGACTGTATGAAAATACTTTTTTTTTTCCCCCCCCTTTCCTTTTTAAAAACATTGCCCTACCAGCCTGGCTTTCTATTCATCTGTATGTATTTTTAAAGGTCTTAACTCCTTCCTGCCCTGAGGTGGAATTAGATAAGTTTTGAACGCAGTTCAATGTCATTTGTTTAAAAAATAAAAATAAAAAAAAATAAAAGAGAAAAAGAAAATTAAAAAAAAAAGAGAGAGAAACTAAAGAAAGGTGACCTTGTAAAGTAGCCTGTAGAAAACGATCTCTCTTCTCATGAGCCTCAAGTAATTAGCTTTATTTTTGGTGTTGCCTGATATGAATTGTTCATACGTCTCAGCTGGCTGTGGAAATGCCTAATGACAGCCTGAGTGTGCTTTCCAGGAGGGTTGGCCACTGCCTGTGAGTGGCTCTGTGGGTGAGAAGTTTGCTCTTCCCCATGGAATGTTCACAGAGTACTCACCCCCTTCTGCTGGGGAATATTGGTGCCCTCTGTGGTCAGGGAGGATCCTGTATCAGTAAGCACAGGCTACTAGGCAAGAAATCAGAATGTAAAAAAAAAAATATCACTCTCTTGGTATCAGTGCAACAAATTTTTCTTGCTCTTAAGTGGTGTTGAAGTGACTGCTTCACGTGGCAGATGGGCAGAAAGGATGCCTTGCTGTGTTTCTGTGGTCCTTCCTTTCTGTAGGCAGTTGAAAACTCATTACTGCTGAGAGAGGGATGTCAGAGTGTGTGTGTGCAGTGGGGCACAGAAGTGTTTTTCCTGAGGAGGTGGTTTGAGTCCTTTGGCTCCTGTACAGGTACCCAGGAGGAGGGTGGACAGAAGTGGCTGCTTTGAAACGATGGCTCTTGGATCAGGGGACTTGGATTTGGGTGGTACATCCTCCAGAACACTAACCCCAGCCCCCCTTTGGCTCTGTTAACAGCTGATGTTCCCCCTAGCACAGAGCCCAGCTGTCCCCAGGGACAGTGACTGACCATGGGGGAGGTGTGCTGATGGAGCTTGGAAGGAATGCTGCCCCTGTTTGCTCCTTGGCTCTCAGTGATGCTGAAAAGTCCCAAGATGTGGCTGTTGCTCTCCTGTTACTGATGGCATAAATTCAACAATTACTTTATGCAACAGTGAAAAAGTAAATGCAGATACTGTTTGTGCAGGCTTGGCCAAAGCACTTGGCTTTGGTGTGGCTGTGCTGTGTAACCTATTTCTGGGTGTAATTACCTTCCCTGTTATCACTGTGGCTGTTAGGGTCCAGCATAATCAGGTTTTGGCACAAGACAGTGCTTTGTGTCTGCAAACCCTCTGGTCTAATCAGGAGGGAGGGTCAGGCTGTGGTGGGTTCGTGGGCTGTTGTGTGAGCTGCTCCAGACTGATGGCAGGGGGAGGATGCTCAAACCAGAACAGCAGTGTTAGAGTTCTGAGCCTTAAATTTCCACAGAATCAAACATTTGAGGTGATACAGATGCAGTCTGTGGGAAAAGAAAAGTTAGCTGTGAATTAAGTGCTGTGCAGAACGTGAGAGAATAGGTCAGTGTCTGACATCTGTCCCTCTGACTGTGGCAGTTCTGGTGCCAGCAGAGGGAGGTCATGGGAGGCAGATGTGGGATAATCTCTTCTTCCCCTTAAATCTTCTCCTGGTTTAAACCCTCAGAACAAGCCTTAATAGCCTTCTTAATGGGTGAAGTTCATTGAATTCTGCTTGGATTATGGCTTGTTCCACTTGGCTTGATTAGGTTCAGCAAGGAATTGGGAACAAACTTCAGAGAGACTCATTTTGAATCGAGAATGAGATCAGAACAGACTCTGATATGTATTACTCTGAAATGCAGAACATTAGTCATGTTTATTCCCTCAGTTGATTGTACACACTTCCTAGGCTTTCAGAGGTAGGCAGCCATAGCAGTTTGTAGAGCTTCTCTTGAAAAGGATGTATTTTCTACAAGCACAAAGGGAGAAGTGGAATGTCTAAATGTGGATGTGAAACCTCATTGCAGTCATTCCCATACTTAGGCTGACCTTCAGGATCATTCCTGCTCCTTGCACTTATCTAAATGCATCAACTGTAATTCTTACATACAACTTGTGTGGCCCAGTGTTGATTTTTCTTTCTTTTTTTATCCCCCCTTCCTTAAAGTAAACCGAGGCCACTTCTGCCAGAGCATAATCACTCCTGTAGTGCAGTGATTAAATGCTGGTAGTTGGAGGGCTAGGAAAGCAGAGGAATTACAGGAAAAGCATATTTTTTGGAAGATCTGTTTTGATTAGTCAGTAGGATTTGTTTACTGCGCTCTCCGGAAACGTTTTGGGTGGATCAGAGCAGGTAACAACTCTGTCCCCTCCTTCTGCAGCCTCTCCTTCTTCTTCAGGCTTCCAAAAATGCCTGATCTTAATCAGCCCATCAGGGGTTTTCATTTTTTCTTCCCTTTGTTTGAAGTTTAAGCCCTGTGAAGATGCATGAGAAGAGCTGCATTGTTGGGCAGGCCCCGATAGCATCAGCTGCCGCTGGGTCTCTCCTGTCGCTCAGCGGCTCCCGTTACTCCCGGGGGCTGCTGCCTTGGATTGTTCCCATCGTTTGGGTGGCTTTTGACCCACCAGAGTCCTGAGCTGGTCTCGGGGCTTCAATGAGCTCTCTGTTATCAGCCTTCCAAGTATTGGTGTACCTATCAGAGCCTGGCACCGTGTCAGGGCCGTGGGCGTCCTTAAGATCCATCATTGATAGCTCACATGCTTTTTCCTCTCTAGCGAAAACAAGCTCTTTTTGTTTAAGTTCACTGATGTTTGGCAAAGAAATATAGTAGTAATTATACACCCAGCCTCCCCCTGCACCCCCAATCCCCGTTTTATAAAATCAGCTAGCACTGGAACTGAAATAAATGTCATGAATGAATAATAATTTCTTTCATTTACACAGTAATTAAACTTGTTGAATACAGACTTAATGCTTTACTGCACACTGTTTAATTTGAGTGGTAGATCCAGGCTTTTGTTAAATTCAGGAAGGAAAAAATGAAATATCTCCTTGACTATCAGTGTGTTTTGTTACAAACACTTTGTGGTTGGGGTTTTTTTCTACAGTCACGCTGACAAAGGAGAGAACAGGCTTTTCAGACTGTTGTTAGCATCTTTACAAACACTTTGTGGCCAGGATTTCAGAAATGTGTTGGAGATGTACCTCCCAGGGATTAATCAGCATTTCTGACAGCTTGGTTGTGGGTATAGATTCCCAATCTTAGCAATTTTACTTTCCACAGGATTTATTTTTTCTTTCTGTGCAATCTTTACGTTGTGTAAGGTCAGATCTCCCCAAGCATCAGCCTCTTCCCCTTCCAAACTGAATTCAGGGCCACAATTACAGCAATAGTTACAGTGCTGTGGTGTATGGCAATGTCCTCATCTCGATGGGTGTGCAGAGGGTGGGTTGAATAGTTACAAGGATGGAAAACTTGGATGTTTTAGATAGGGAGACAATGCAGGAGGCAGAGGTGCAGGTTACTTGGTGCATACTTCCTCTGCAGGAGTGAAGTCAGGGTTTTTTTAAAGGAATGGGAAAAGCCTTAACTTGCATGGGGTGAAGGGAATCTTTGGTAGCTTGAGGATGGGAACAGTGACAGAGTTGGTGAGAAATGCAGGCATGGGAATTTTGGGAGGAACCATTCAATCTTCACTCCAGGGAACAAGGAAGGGAGTCAAAGGAACCTGTGAGGCCCATCAGCTCAGGCTTCCCACAGACTCACTTGAGGAGGTTCAAAGCTTTGGGCCACCTGTCCAGGAGAAGGCACTGGGCTGAGGAGCAGGCGTTGGGGTAAGGGGTGCTCAGCTCAGCCACCAGCTTTCACAAGGTTCATGAATTGTATGTCTTTATTTTTTTGAAATAGAGGCTTGCAATAGAGTTGCTCCCTTGTTCTGTCAGTGGTTAATCTCTCAGATGCCCTGAATTTGTGCTTCTGGGCAGTTACTCTGAGCTGCTGTGACAGGTTGCAGGCCTCAGTGGAGGAGGCTCAGCAGCGGTGGGGGCAGGCAAAGGGACGTGTGAGTACGTGCTGCAAAACACTTCTGAATTTTTTAGGTTCCAAAGCTGCCTTATTGGCTTGATTTGGACAATTGCTTAGAGTTGTCTGCACGTTCTGAAGAAATGGCACAACTGAAAGGGTTGTTTCCAGCTGCTCCTACACATTCCCTAAGCAGGTGTAATCAGCTCAGAGCCTGTGTTGGTGGACACTGCAGCAGAGAAGAGGCAGCAGTGAGGGACTGCACGAGGTGCCTGTGCAGGTTTCAGCAGCAGCTTTGCCCCCAGGGCCTTCCAAAATGCCCCATGGACAGGGGTGAAGGCAGAGCCTCTCCAGCTGCTGCTCCTGCCCTGCTGGGGCCAAAGACCCTTTCAGGGAGCCCTCAGGTGTAACGGGATGAGTGTGGGACAAAATCAGGGCACAGGTCTGGCTGAGGTTCATTGAAAAGGGCTCCCAGGACATTTCAGAGGGAGAGCCAGCGATGGCTGGGGGCTGGGTGTGGGTTTGAGTCAGGAGGCAGCTGTTACTCCCAACTACTGCAATCACAGAGGCCTCTCTGAGCTTTCCCAGAACCATCTTCTTGAAAGCTCAACAAAGTGTTTTAATTGTTCTACATCCAAGGATGATTTTTCCCCCTTTCCCACTCTCGGGGGGCTGACATCCACAAATGTGTGTTGGTAACTTCATTTTCTTTCTTATTCGGGGAACAAGAGGCACTCAGGCTGTTTTGTTTATAGCTGTGCTCTCAGCCAGCTGCGTGTCTGGAGATGAAGGTGACAGCTTGAGATTTGTGAGCCTAATTGGCACACAAAAAAATTAATCCACTGGGAAATGAGTTATTTGCAATTATCTGTAGATTTGGCTTTATTTCATGGAGACAAATATAGTTGCTTGGTGACTTAATTACAACATTTTTTTAAGATTATGAGATTTTAAAAAGGATATCATTATTAGCAAGATCTTGAGACTATATTTGGTGATTCCATAATTACAACTATGGCCATATTTGTTAGCTTAGAAAATAATACGTGGAAGCTTTTAATTAAAATAATGAGATCTGTTCTTGCAGATATGCTTTCAAGTACCACCCTTGGATAACAGGACCCCTTATTGTTCAGTGCAAACTAAAACAAGCTCTGCTGTGCTGGGAGAGTATCACAACTGAGGCTGAGCCAGATCAGCATTAAAGTATTCTTTGGCTGCTGGTTAAGAGGATGAGCATGAACTGGGTGAAGAAGCTAATTGTCCACAGCTCAACTGATCTCTGCTTGCCAAGGCAGGTTTTTTGGAGTCCTACTGGTTGGATCTGAGAGGAAATGGTTAGAAACAGTAAAATATTCTACACCTGTGTGGTTTCTGTTGGTGTTAAAGGCATACAAACATGTGAGCACAGGCCTTAAATTGCTGCTGCCTTGGCTGATTCCCTGTGTAATTCACACCATGGCAGGAGCCCAGGATGAGCACTGGGTAGGACATCCCAGCTGTCCCCCACAGCAGCCTGGCAGTGGGAACAAGCTGGGTGAGCCCCTGGGTCGATCTGTCCCACTGGGAGGTCACCTGTGTGCTGGAATGATGGTGCTCAGACTGCCAGCACAGCCAGGAGTGCCCCATGAGAGGGTGCAGAGGAGGCCCAGGACTCAAGGACACCCATCTGCTTAGGGATAAACCAGCTTTGGTTAAAGCTGGAAACCACCACGTGCTGCCCTGTGGCTCCAGCAGTGCTCCATCACTCACTCCCAGAGCCCTGTATCCCTCTGCAGCACAGTGTGCACAGTCAGCAAACTGCAGAAGGCACGGTCCAAACAGCCTGGCTTGTGCTGTCAGAGGGAAATGCTGTCATTACTCTTGCCACTCACTTATGATGGAGAGACCTTTGGAGAGACCTAAAGCATATTCCTGTGCTGAAGGTATTGGCAAAGACCCACCAGCAAGGCATCTCCACAGGGTGTTACTTACCCTTCTACTGATGTGGTTACCCAACCAGACCTACTTGGCATCACCATTTTCATAGACAGGGTGCTCATTTTGCTCCTCTCTTGCACTGGAGATGGAGTGCACGTCCCTCCTGGCATAAAGCAGTGTGGAAAAGCACAGTCCAGTGCCCTCTGGAAGCAAAGGAAAGACTTTGAGTGGACTTAAATGTGTACACTGCATCAAACCCCACAGGAGAAAAGAATTAGACATGCAACATCAAAGCAATATTTCCACATCTGGGAACGTGTTCAGTGAGTCCCCAAAGATTAGGGGAAAAAAAAAAAGTCAAGTGTGTTCATTTCTTATTAGCAAAGTTGTTATTGGCAATGAGATATTCTAATTGAATTACTCCTAATTAAAATAAATATGTTTTCTAAGTACTCTGATCTGTAGAGACCACGTAGAGAATCAAAGGTAGAAATAAACAGCACCTAGGAAATTCTCTCTAAGCTGGCTTGCTTGATGATGCTTCAAGGGATTTTTTTATGATTCCACTTGCTCTGCGTGGGCTGGTGCTCATGCCATGAGAGGATGGCCTTCAGGAACCTCACTCCTGGCTCAGAAGACCAACCACCTGTGTGTGAAGGATTAGCTGGAAAAATCTCAAGGCTCAGATAAGCAAAGTGAGGCTGGTTCTCTGCCTCTTGCACACCCTGCCCGACCTTGAGCAGCATCTTGAACCTGTTCCACCTGGACTTCCCACCAGCAGTTGGGCTGTTATCTCAGTTCTCTGTGCACTGCTGTCTTAGCCTGGACTCTAACAGAGTCTTTTTGGTGTGTAATAACCCAAAATCTCAGCAATGAGCTCTCATTTCTATCAGGATAGAAAAAAAAAAATCGTGAAGGCAGCATTTTCTTGATGAAGGGTGAAAGGTGAACCCCAGTTAGCCCCTGAGTGGCCTTCCAGAGTGGTTGTTAAGATGAAGATGTGATTCCTGCTGAGATCTGGCATCAGCATGTTGCTTTGCTATAGGGAGATACCTTTCCTTTTGCTCACTTCCATCTGGAATGAGTAATCCTAGTTTATCTCCCTGCTGCAAAACACTTGGATGAACTAAGGACTAATCTGTCTGGGGAGGCAGAAATCATCAGTCTCAGGCTGTCCAGATCCATCCCTGATCCACAGCTCAGTGCTGTCCTCAGGCTGAGCTTTCCCTGAGCCTTGTGCTGGGAACATCCTGCTCCATCCTGCCTGTGCACACAGGACCCCACACTGTGGGCCTCTGCTTTGCGTTACCCCCACAGCAAGACCCTTTCTTCATGAGGCATTGACTTTTCAGTGAGTTTTCAATTGTAAAATGTGCATCAGTTGTAAATAACATCCAGTTTGTGGGGTCATGTGGGATCAGATTTGACAGACAACTCCCAGAGTCCTCCAGCCCTCTCAGGAGGCTGCACCTGCTGGATTTTGTGGGGTGGTTTTCTGGGGATTCTTTTCCTTGAATATGCAACTTGGTGTTGCAGCCTTAGCAAAACACTTTGCAGAAACAGGGGAAGTTGGGACATTCAGCCCAGGGACCACTTTTAGGGTCTGAGATGTTTGGAAACCCTGGCACAAGGGTTTTGTTACCTGCTCAAGGGAAGCCTTCCACCATCACAAAACACTTGTCTGGTGTCAGTGTCCCTGCCCTTGGCAGGGTGTTGGAACTACGTGACCTTTAAGGTCTCTTCCAACCCCAACCATTCTGTGATTCTATGATTTTCTGATTTATGATGACCCTTAGGATTGTCTTGGATCAAGTTAAAGGCCTAATCAGTCTCGGAATAAGCTAATATTTATCATACACAACCTTTATAAAGGCCAAACATTGCAATTTCTTCCGAGAAGGAGAAATTTTCAAAGGTTTCTCACATCAAATAGTGCTGATTTTTCTTTTTCTTTTTTTTCTTCCCAATGTGATTAAAATTCATTCAACATCCTCTCGCAAGGAAAAAAACCACACATATATATACATTTGATGGCTTTGTGCTTTTCTTCCCCTCCCTCTGTAAAAATAGAAAAGCTTTCAGATGTTGCATGAACAAAGATATGGAAATGTGAGAAGAGGGCAGCATCTGGAGGTTTTCAAACACGAGAGCACGGGCTGTACGTTTCTTTTGCTGTTAGAAGAGTGAAAAGCTGTTTCCTGTCATTTCCCATCTTGTCACTCGGAAGCCTGGCATCTTGCAGCTCCTTGCACCAGCTGTTGTTTTTTTCTCCACAGACAGATGGTGCAACCTCTTTGATAATTTTTTTCCGTGTTCTGAGGATTTTGCATGTGTACTACCTTTATGTAATGATCATATAACCCTGTCACTCACTTTATCCTGTTAGCAGTGTCATCCCTGGAAGAGGGAGGAGGAGGAGGTGGCAGTGTAAGGAACTTAATCCTCCTCTTGTGTTCTGACATGCTTTGAAAATACACGGTGGAGTTAGAGTTACAAATGTTTCCAGAAGCCTTCTGTATTCCTGTCTAAGGGATTCCAGAATATTGGCTGTGATTTTGTAGGATTCCTCCATTTGTGTGACTTTGAGGCAACTTTACATTTGTTTGAGGGGGGTTTTGTCCCCTTCCAAAGTGGTACTGTAGTACAAAAGTACGTTTTTGCTTTGTATTCCTGGAATTCAAACTTGGCCTGTTACAAATAATTCTAATGCAATTACAATTGCATGTGGAAAGGAATGGAAATTACTTCTGTATCTCATAAAATGGCTGTACTTAAAACTCGTAATTACTTCATTCCCTTTGATTTCCACCCTCTTTCCAGTGTTGGAACATTGCCCTTCTGGTGGCTCTGTAATGTTAAGGATTAAAAGCTTTTGAGGGTTGCTGGACATACGTGAAGCTGCAGAGGAGCCCATCCCATCTCTGCCCTCCCCACAGCCTGGCAAAGCAGTCTGACTTAATCTGGGAAAAGCAAATTGAAGAGGAGCCCTTGGTGAGTGGTTCTTTTTGTACAGCAAACTTGGCTCTCTGGTTCCACCTGGCAGGGTTAAAAGGTGAGCAAATCACAGGTTTGCCAAAGGTGGGGAGAATTAATAAGATTAATCCTGAGCAACCAAGCTGCTGAAATGGGCCCGAGGAGGCTTGAGAGCTGGGGTGTCCACACCAGTAGCTGGTGTAAGAGTGTTCCAGAACATTTCAGGGAGGTGATTCTGCCCCTCTGCCCCTCAGGTGAGACCCCCCTGCAGAGCTGCCCCAGCCCTGGGGAACAGCACAGGGATGCACATGGAGCTGCTGGAGAGAGCCCAGAGGAGGCACCAAGAGGGTCAGAGGATGGAGCAGCTCTGCTGGGAGGGAAGGCTGGGACAGCTGGGATTGTTCAGCTGGAGAAGGGAAAGCTCCAGAGTGACCCAACTGTGGCCTTGCAGTGTCTGAAGGGACCCTGCAAGAAAGATGGATTTCCAAGGGCCTGGAGGGACACGACACAGGGAATGGCTTTCCACTGCCAGAGGGCAGGGAGAGATGGGATATTGGGAAGGAATTCTTCCCTGTGAAGGTGGGCAGGCCCTGGCACAGGTTGCCCAGAGAAGCTGTGGCTGCCCCATCCCTGGAAGTGTCCCAGGTCAGGTTGGAGCAACCTGGGCTAGTGGAAGGTGTCCCTGCCCATGGCAGGGGTGGAACTGGGTGGTCTGTAAGGTCCCTTCCAACCCAAATCATTCCGGTATTTTCACCAGTCTAAGTCAGAGATCAACATTTTTTCCTTTGTTGTAGAGCATCATGGAAAATTCGTTGATGAGGGAATAATGCATTAAAATGCATTTTAAACTGGAAATTGAATCCTAGCAGCCTAGCTTTGCAGGTATCGATGATGAGACCTGTGATTTATGGGGTTGAGCCCTTTTTTTTCGTGAGTGGTGTTTATCTCATGGTACTTTGGATGTTTTGCATGTTTCTCTCAGAAAACACTCTTAGTGAATATGTATCTTTTTTTTATTGGCACTGTGCTGCACATTTATTGGCCCTGTCACCTCCAGAGTAATAGGCATAATTGGAAGAAGACAGGTAGTAATGAGCCATCCTGTTTTCTGCTCTTTGTTTGCCTTTGCATTGTGTTTGTGCTGAAAAGAGCATGCTCTTCCCACAGCCAAAAAAACATTTGCTCTGAATTGTTTACTCTGAGTGCCATGGATAAAAGTGTGGCTGCTGTCAGAAAAGTGACTTATAAAAGTGACACCGTGGGGCTCGCTGTTTATTTTCTCTTTCTCTCTGTCTTGGAGACATTTTCTCAGCTCAGCCACCAGTGCTGCAGTCTCCAGCTGTCAGCAGGAAAATCAGAGCTTTGGGAACCCCGCAGGGTCAGGTTCATGATGTTATTAGAAAGCTCAAAGCTGGAGCACTCTGAAACATCCCCTTTGATTCCCACCTCCGGACCATGACTGTGGTCGGCTTTTAAGGGATCCTCAGGGCTCCTTCCTTGTGTTTTGGGTTCCTGTGGGGTTTTTTCCTTTTTTTTTTTTTTTTTTTTGTGATCCAATCACCTTTTCTATTTTTTCTCATATGTTGGAAATGTGATAAGGGAGGCAGATTCCAATCCCAGCTGTAAGGACAGGCAGGATGGAACAGTGAGTAGGGCAGGCTGTGCCCAGAGGGCAGATGGAACATTTCTATATGCAGGATTTCTGCATGTGGGGGACAGTGCCTATCAAGGTCTCCTACTGGGGATTCCATGTCTAGATTAAGGGCTGTACTACTACCCTAAATCAAACTTCACTCTCAAAGGAAGATGGATCTGAGCTATAAATTATTCTGCACTTGACTTCAAAGGCTGGGCCCTGTTTGCCTCGTGCTGGATCCACTATCCGTGTGTGTGTTGGCAGTGGGCACAAGGAGGATGCAGCTCTCCCTAGGGAGGGCACAGGGAGTTATGTGCTCCCAGCTTTGGAGTGTAGGGGAGCAGTTTTTCCTCAGTGTCTGAGGAGGTGCAGTGTGACTCCAAATACTTGTCAAATGGACGTGGATGGGAGAGTTTCAGGAGTGACTGATAGGTTTGGATGTCTTTGGTACTAGAGAATGGATTTCCAGGCCTCAAGGTTTTATCAGTCTCTGTGTTTAAGCACTGTTTGTTTTTCAGGGTGTATGGGGCAGGTTTTTCACTTTGGGAGGTGGGAGCTAAAGCAGACCAACCTTTGATCATCAGGAATGACCTGCTGACTTCTCCACATTCTGCTGCTTCCATTCTCTGCTTTTGTTGATATCCATTTAATACTTTTGTTGGTCTGTCCTTCCTATCTCTTTTTTGCAGCTGTTTTCTTTCAACTACTTTCTTTTAACTTTCTCTCTGCTTAAAAAATTTAATTCCTTTTGCATCAACTAATTTTGCCTTTCTTTTTTATTTCCCTGCCTCCCTTTTGTTCCACTTTGTTTTTCTAGGTCTCTGCTTGCTCTCATCTCTTCACTATTCCTCCAGGTGCCTGCGGAAAAAAGTATTTTCATTTTGCCCTTACTCTTACATTTATTAATTTGGGATAGAATTAGAGAAAAAAATATTCACCTCACGAATAACTGCTCTCTGGTAATTCTAGACTTTTCTGGTCTGCAAAGTTAATCAGTGCTAATGGTTTCCATGAAGAGGTGGGAACACTGAGTCTGAGTAATCCTTGTTCATCAATATCCTTGTTTTTTTCTGGTTTTGATCAAAGTCAGGAAATACAGTACCATTCCTGCTGTCTTCGATCCTGAGATTTACAGCCCAGTTTCTTACATCAAGTAGTTTGGGGATATTAAAACTCTGCAGCCTTTATTCAAGTGAGCACTCAGAGTTTCTTGTAAGGCACGTATCACTAGTTAGTTGTGTTATGAATTTAAGGAGAATAAGCTACCCTGGATTTGGCAAATTCATGCTTGATTCTAAAGCAGCACTTAAAGGGATTATTGAAATTTGTCTTGTAAAACCCCCTGAAGATTTTAGCAGCTTGTGTGGGATTTTGGTGAGCATTCGTGGGACTTGGCAGGCTCAGCAGTTGTACAGAAGGCCCTGTAATCCCTCAATAATGGCAAGGTGCAGCCGAGGCTCCGGGGTCACGGAGCACCATCGGCGCTCTGTGCTGGGAAATTCTCAGCTGCCTTTCTGCCCCACTGCCAGCACGGCTCATCTCTCATCTTCCCCTCTCATTTGGGCCACTGAAGCTTCAATCTGTTATCCTGTGAAGCAGCCTGATGGTTTGTAGAATTCTGTAGTTGAGGCAGAAATGACACTGAAAGCAGCTCAAACCCAGCCCAGCCTTCGTCTTCATCCTGGGTGGGCACTGGGGACCATTTGCCAGGATCACATCTAAGGCACAGAGGGAAATGCATTTATTGTTTACAGGAGATGGATACAGATCATGCTTTTGGAAATCAGCCTTCAGCAGAAAGTAGATCGAATTCTTTGGGGCAGCTGAAAATATGATATTTAGAGTAAAGACTGAGCCCACTTTGGCCAGAGCAGAGCCTGGACACTGCACATTACTCTGGCTCTTCTCTCTCTGCCCTCACCATTGATCTTCCACCTCATTCCTGTGGCCCTGCAATTCTCCACCCTGATCCCACATTACCTAAACAGAGTTTTCTCTGCCAGAGTGCAGTAAATGATTTACAGGAGGAACATACTGAATAATTTTAGCCTATTTTTCTTCCCGTTAGCCTGAGTATATACAAAGATATTGTATTTTCCTCTTTGTTGCTTGAACTTTCTGTCTTATAAATAATTTTCTTTTAATCTGTGGGTTTGTCACAAATGTTAAAATTTCACTTGTCGTGTTAGGTGTGTTGTCAAGTAGGAGCTCTGAGAGACAGCTCTGTGATTGTGCAGGCATTAGACAAGCACAGCACAGGAGACAGCCCCGAGGAAGCTTTTTGCAATTTATTTTATGTGGAAGGGGCTCACGAAGTGCCACAGTGGAAGCCAGTGTAATGCCTAAAGACAGGCAGTCCTTGTGCCAAAAATAAATCTGTGTTGCCATTAGCTGTGTAGATGTGACTTCTCAGCAAAAGTAATTCTGTGGGGATTTAAATAATGATTCTGTTAATACTGGGAGCAACTTTGAAATTCACTTTTCTCGAACATTAGTGCTCAATTGCTCAAATGTATGCGGAAAGCAGGCGTGAAGCAGATGGGTGCTGAGCCAGAGCAGAGTGACTGCAATTCCAACCAGACTGCTCATTGCGTGGAACTTTTGGTTTATTATTATTTTTATTTTCCTTACCTTCTCCAAGGGTTGGGGAGCAGTGATGGAGGTGGCAGCCTCCTGTGTCTGCAGCCACAGCAAGCCCAGTAAATGAGCAGGGATGCAGAGCAGGCTTGTGGAAAAACTACTTGAAACCCCCTTACCCTGTCACTGTTATTAATTCAGGGCATTTCCCTTTCCCACTGTCCTTGTGAGGGGCAGAGGAGGGGCAGGACTGAGCTCTGCTCTGGGGGGACCAGGGACAGCCCCCAGGGAATGGCTGGAGCTGTGTCAGGGCAGGCTCAGGGTGGATCTCAGCAAAAGGTTCTTCCCCCAGAGGGTGGTTGGCACTGAACAGGCTCCCCAGGGCAGTGGGCACAGCCCCAAGGCTGCCAGAGCTGCAGGAGGGTTTGGATGATCCTCTGGGGCACAGGGGGGGACTCTTGGGGCTGGGCCTGTGCAGGGCTGAGGGTTGGACTGGATGGTCCTTGTGGGTCCCTCTCAGCTCAGCACATCCTGGGATTCTGGGAATTCTGTGAGCTGCAGGAATACATTCGATGTTTCATGTTGCTCCAGAACCTTCCTTCCAGAGGTCAGCAGGTAGGTTCCCTGACCCCCTTGAGCACAGGCAGTGGTAATATTGACGAGGAATTCTCGAGCACTTCCAAGTCTTCCAAAGGAGAACCCAGCTTTCCCACACGGATGCACACGAGCCTCGTGCCCCCCTCCCCTGCCAGAGCTCTGCCACCACTCCCGAGCGTATTTAGCGAACAAACCTAATGACAATTGCGGTCACTTAAAATTACGGGAAAGGGCAGGGCTCCCCCAAAGGGACTTCTTTTCTGCCATGATTGAATAAAGAAGGGAGGCAGCTGCTGAGACTGGAAAAGGTCACTCAGTCACATCGGTTGATGAAGGAATCAGAGGAGCTGTCACCCCGCCTGCCAACTGACGGCCCTGGCCGGGCAGAGCTGTCACTGTCACTGCCGCATCTGTCACGGCTCCGGCCGCGGGGCACGGGCTCGCCACCGTCCTCTGCTGGGATCCACTGTTTGTTCAGCAAGTGGGGTTGGGAGGCTCTGGCTTTTCTCTCCTGCCCTTCAGGAGATCAAGTTAAGCTAAATATTTGAAGCTGGTATTGACAGAACACAGGAGTGCTCGGGCTGGAAAGGGAGAAGGACGTGAGAGGGATCAGGATGTGCTGGCGGCGCTGCAGATCAGGTTTCTGTGATGTATCTATAATTCAAGGTATTTCTACAGTAAGGTGAAAGAGGGAACAGTAAAGATGGCTCAGCAGGGGTGTTTTGTGAGGGTTCAGGTTACACTGGCTGCAGGTATCCTGATGTTATATCAATTCGCTTTCTCCCCCTGGTCTGTTCATGTGATTTTCAGCCATTTCTGAGCTTCCCTGAAGAAATGGAGTTCTTGATAAATTTTGGAAATGACTATTGAGAAAGAAAACTGGAAATATGTGTTCCAGTGACTTCCCTGACCAAAACGTAGCTGTTAAAATGATTTCTTTGTGCTTTCTCTTGCATGGGGTTTCCTCTCAAGACCACGTGTCCCTTGCCAATCCTGAGAGCTGTAGATCTTTCTACTTAAACATTTGCTTGAGTGGCACTGAGATTTGTCATGCACTCATCTCTAGCACAGGCTGTGATTTATCAGAACAGATAATGATTTTAATATAATTTTCCTATTACCCAATACATACTGACATGTAGAGTGCCATGGTTTGTTTTAATGGGAATTCACTATCTATCCTTTCTTCCTCTCTATGGCCACCAGGATCCTGCTTTAGTAGACCCAGCTGCCTACACTTGTCCTGCATTTGCTGCTTGTGCACTCCCTGTGTAATCTCTATTACTTTTTTGAATCTAACAGACCTTTCTGTTTTTTTAGGAATAGATTTCTTTAGGGGGATCCTGTTCAACTGGGGAAAAATCCCTGAATGGTTTGTGTTGGGAGGGACCATAAAGCTCATCTCCTTCCACCCCCTGCCATGGGCAGGGACACCTTCCACTAGCCCAGGTTGCTCCAACCTGGTCTTGGACACTTGCAGGGATGGGGCAGCCACAGCTTCTCTGGGCAACCTGTGCCAGGGCCTCCCCACTCTCACAGGGAAGAATTTCTTCCCAATATCCCACCTATCCCTGCCCTCTGGCACTTTGAAGCCATTCCTCCCGCATCCTGACACTTCAGGCCCTTGTCCCAAGTCCCTCTCCAGCTCCTCTACAGCCCCTTTAGGGCTGGAAGGGGCTCTGGGGTCTTCCCAAAGCCTTCTCATCATCTGCAGGCTGAACAACATCAGCTCTCTCAGCCTTTCTTCTACAGCACAGGAGCTCCAGCCCTCCAAGTTTCTTTGTGGTCTCCTCTGTAGTTGTTCAAACATTTCCAGATCCTTCTTGTGCTGAGGGCCCCAGAGCTGGACACGGGTGGGGTCTCACAAGTGCAGGATAGAGGGGGAGAATCCCTTCCCTTGAGCTGCTCCCATGCTGCGTTTGATGCTGTCCAAGACATTGTGAAAGAAATTATGGGTGTTGCTTTCCCTGCCCTGGTGTGGTTACAGGGGGGGGTATCTACTCCAACATGTTCCTCTGTAGGAGATCCTTTAGTGTAGATTCACACTTGAGAGGTTTGGGAGCTGGATATGGTTTATGAAAGAGCAGATGACAGGAAGCAGTGACACACAGATAGAACTCTCCCATTAGCTTTGTCAAAACATTTGCTAATTGGAGTGCGATCCCTCAAAACACACTTCTGAAGGAAAAATGAATCTAAATTCAAACACATGCCGGCCAGGGAAGAGCAGAGTCCTCTCCAGTATGTAAATTAGATTAGTAGTTGAGTGGAATTGATTCTGCTGAGACTAAATTAATCACAGTGCTTAATCAGTGTAACCTTTAAACACAGCAGTCCTGACCAGAGCTGCGGGGGAGCACATTGTTCTCGCACACTTCTGACCTTCCCAAGGCTCTGGGACTCTCAGGCAGAGCAGTGTGAGTGGAGCAGTGAGTCAAAGCTGCTTCAGTCTGACCTTCACATTCTTCCACTGCTTAGAAGAGGGGAAAAAAATGCATACTTTGTGGATATAAACCTGTGGTGAGCAAACTGTAATGTCAGCATCAGTCAGGACTCCACCTCCTCATGTCTGTGCTGGGGTGGAACAGCTCATTATTAAGGGTTGTGAAACGACTCTGGATCCACCTCCACTCACAGCAGTGGAAGAGCTCTTCATTAGCCTTGGAGTGCATGATTTGGACCTCAGGCTGAAGGATTAATCTTCTCCACATAATTCTGTAGGCTACACATGCTTCCTTTTTTTACTTACATTAGCAGAGAATGTGAGAATCCTTGGAAGACACGTGTTTGGGAACAGAGAGGACACTGATACATGGATACATTCCCCACCAAGACAAGTATTGTAAGACACTGAGATCCCAGTGGTAGAATATGCAGCCCATGGATGATCTTGAAAACCAAACATCAGAAAATAATGACTCGTGTTTCCTCAAATCAGTCTCCTGCAGATCGTGGTAAAAGCTGATGCACTTGCATAATGACAAAAGCCAGAAGAGAGGTTTTAAACATGCTTCCAACATCAATTTGGAAAAGCTGCTGGGGACTGGGAGTACAAGTCTCCTTTAGGTATTGCTTTGATGCTGAGGGTCCCTCCTGT
Source organism: Myiozetetes cayanensis (assembly GCF_022539395.1). NCBI lineage: Eukaryota > Metazoa > Chordata > Aves > Passeriformes > Tyrannidae > Myiozetetes > Myiozetetes cayanensis. The sequence continues at coordinate 5,516,196 of NW_026087522.1, read as the reverse complement.
AATAAAATGTACCAAACCCTGAGAAGTCCAAAATCACTGGCTTGTCTTGAAACCCAAGTCCCTTTCCTGCAGCTTGCAGCTGTCCAGCCAGCTCTTGGGGTGCCAAAAGAGGCCTCTGTGTCACTCAGTGAGAGGGGTGACAGATGGGTTTGCTTTCCACAGCACGGACAAAGCTTCAAGTTAAATGGACCAGGCAGTGCTCAGGCAGCTGTGTTTGTAGTTGATTCTTTTAAAATAGCATTTTTCTTATCCTTTAGAAATATTTTGGGTTATTTTGCTGTGATGCTGGATAGAGATAGTCCATCTGTAGAGCTGAAGAAGACTTGAGATGAGAGCCCACCTGTGGATGTGGTTTGTTGTTGGATCTCTTCCCTGCTCTCCATAGCCAGCAGGCAGACTTGGATCTGCTCTCAGCTTTTCCACTCATCTCCTTACTCTTCTCCTAACTCTTTCTCCTGCAGATTCCTGTCCTGTAATCTGAGGATGACATTGTTTCTGTCCCCTACCATCCTTTGTATTCTCTATTTTAATTGTTTATCTTTTGGGAATGTGTGGTGCAGCACATGAATAATGTATAAGCAGAGATTTCAGCCCAGCAAGGCTTTGGGTTTTGATTGATGACCATCAGACAGTAACAGCAATAGCTCCTTGTAAACAGTAGGCTGAGTTATTTTTTAAGTTTATGTCCCATCCCTAAATAAACCTATTACCAAAAAAAATTCCCAGCCAAGCTTTAAAAACCTGTGCTGAGAAGAATTTGGCATTGCTTTTAAAGCTGATGCTTGCTGTGATTTATTATTTTTTTTAAAATAAGGGATCCGAAAATTTCCTCAGCTAAGAGACATAAAAGTTTTTTTTGCTGTAAGATATTGTTTCATCTACTTTTCATTAATCATGGAGTACCATTGTGACAAGAAGCGAGGTGAATTGTCTGATTCCTTGAAACCATCTTTCTTTGCTATGAACGATTAAAACAACACATCACCACTGAGTTAACGGAGTGTCCCTGCCGTGTTAGGAGCAGAGAGAGAGGCTGAATGCTGACAATTTGCCACTGCGCTGCCATAGGACGTACCTGTTTAGACACTGAAGATGGGTTAAGTGCTGCCAATGTGAGATAAACCAACCAAAACACGACCAGAATAATTTGAAATGTCTGTGAAAAATATTGCTCTAAGTCTCCATACGTTATTTAGTTATTAATGTCCACATCACAGCTGTATCCTCACAGGAGGGAACTGAAAATGGGCTGTTAATGGTCATTAGAGTCAGGAAAGTCAAAGGGAGAATGGTCTGTGAACAGGGATTGAATTTCGGAATGTGTCGATCTGGGTGGGAAAAGCTGAAAAGGATCCAGTGGCACTGAGGACGCAGGTACTGGAAAGGTTATCAATTTTGGGACGTGTTATTTTGGAAGCTGGTTTTCTTTTTGGCTGTTGAGCACTGGGAGTTTTTAAGCTAATGCTTTTCCACGCAGGAGGATGCCATAATTGCGTGCCCAGCTGCCACACGGGAGGGTCTGTGCAGGAGCAGACGGGTCAGTGCTGCAGGGAGTGGGGGCTCTGCTGCCTCCCGTGGGACTGATGGTGCAGAATTCCCTCCCCCCACATTGCCACAGCACCATTTAAAGGAGGTTTGCCATGATTTCCAAAATCAAGACGTGACAATTCCATTTTCCACAGTATGTATAGAGCTTGAATTTTATCAGGGAATTCTGGTTTGCAAAATCTTCCCTGGTGAGCTGAGGGGAAAAGGAGGCACAAACATGGGGCATCCTGGTCTCCTCCTTGCCTGTGCAGAGCTGAGTTAGGCATCTCCTCGGGTACAGGTGAGCCTTGTGGGAGGGGTGGAGATGGCAGGCCAAGGAATTAAAGGGTTTGTTTTACCCCCAGCTGCTTCCTCGCTTGGATGTTGTTCCCGCCCGTGTCCTGACACACAGTCAGGCTGCTGGACACCTCAGGTGAAGGAGTCTCATGAATTAGCTCAGAAGCTAATTCAGTCCCCATGGTTTATTTAGCTGTGCCTCATGTCATGGCTGAGACCAAGCTGAGAGCCAGTGGTGATGGTGGTTGTGGGTCTGGCAGTGCCTGTGGCCATTTCACTGGGCTGGCACACCGAGAGCAGGGGCTGCTGGGCTCCCTCCTCTGGGGTGTCACTGCTATCCACGATCATGTAATTGGCTTCCTCACAGCTTAAGCCAAGTGCCACAGTAAGGCTTGAAACCGGTTAGGTCTTTAACACAGATTATTCTTTTTTCCCTGGATTTAATGATATGCATATATTTCAAACACAAATACATGTATATATGGTTAAACTTTTATATTGTCTTTTCCTGCAGCTGAAATTTATTGTGGATTGAAATACACAGGTTTATCTGCCTGACCTTTTGCTAATTATTAGATTGAGATAAGTGTGTATGTAAGTGACAAATTGCCTTTAATGACATTTAATCTGCACACTGACATTAATGGTGGGTTTAGCAGCCTGGTTATAGTCTTTGTTGCTGAGAGACGAAAAGAGCAAGGACTTTTATCTTAATTTGACCTTATTCAAAAGGTGTTTGTAGTAGTAGTCAATTTCTGATTAACTTAATGACCTGTTTTACATAGAAAGCAGTCAAACATTGATATATGAAAGGGCCTCGAGGTGATAGATTACAGAGGCAGCAGCGCCTTGCCAGATTCTCACTCTTAATGGATGGGAGGGAGGGAAGTGGGAAGAGGAGCAGCCCCAAACTCTTCTTGCTGATACCAGAAGGGAAGGTGCCACATCCAGAAAACATGGTTAGAAAAGCATCCGTTGAAGGCTGGGAGCAAACAGCCAATAATTGACTTTGCTGAGTGGTTTTCTGTGCAGCCCAAAGCTGTGAGAGTGGGGGTGCAGGAGGGACATACAGTGTGTGGCTGGGGGGCTGCTGTGGGAGCTGAGCCGTGCTGGGCAGCGTGGGCATTGTCATCCCTACCACACCACAGGCTCCAGGGGGGGTTTCCTTGTCAGAGTCCCCAGGAAACAATGAACACAGTGAAAGTGTCTCCACTGGGGATTACGGCGCTGAGCCGAATCCGTCTGGGAATTACCCTGCACCATATTGAGGTCAGACATGGCCTAGTTCTGACAACAGAGCTGCAGATCCTGCAGGGTAAACAGAACACTGAGTCCAGGGTGGAAAACTCCAGTCCTTCCCTCTCGTTGCCCTGTGGTATATTTTCAGAATGATTTAGGAGGAACTTCAGAGACAAGAGCCGAGGTTATAAACTGCTTTTAGGAAAAGTAAACACCTAAGCAAATCATTCAAGAACCCATTAAATGGCTAGACAGCTCCTATAAATACAGTCCATGATGCACTTTGAAATGCTCCAGCACCTGCTGGCTCTGATGGGCTTTCCTGGGAGAGCTCCTGAAAGTTACATTTTAATGGTAAAAATTGTTCCGTGCAGATCACTGAAAAAATGTGAAGATAAACTTCAGAAGAGGGCTGGAAGGATAATAATGTACCTTAAGCTTGTAAACCAACTAATTTATTTGTAGTCTAATGCCATTTTTTTTTAATGCAACAGAAATGCCTTTCAAACTAAACCAAACCGGGTGGCAAATTGACACAAATGTTTAGTGAATTGAGATCAACACTTATTACATCAAATGACAATGGAAATGCAAACAGAATGCCTTGGCATGTTGTGCAGCTCTTCAGCTGCTGCCTGGCTTGGCAGGGAGGTGCTGCACAGGCATCACTCCCTGGGCTGTTACAGAGCCTCTGAAAGCACCAGATGAGCTGGAGAGAATTGTTTGGAATTGGAAGTTTCAGATGCTTTGGGTTTCTGTGCGTTTGTAGTGTGCAGTTTGCCTGCTGGTGTGTCAGCCACGTCCAGCTGGGCGATGCTCCTGTCTGTCCTGCTGCTGTTTGAACACTGATAATAAAGTAGTTGTTGTTATAATTGAATAAAATCAACCAAACACAGCTACTGTACCCACTCCATCACCGTGGAGAGCCAGGGACTGCTGCTGCCACCGAGGGATGGGAGAGGAAAGAGCTGATGTTTCCACCATGGGCTCACCACCATAATTTGGGCATTTGCTGAGCTCTGTCTTTTCCTCAGTTATTCCTTTTCCCCAAAGCTGTAACTTCTTTGATAATTCCCTGTGTTCCCCTGTATCGAGGTGGACTTGGGTCTATGAGTCAAAACCATGCTGGGATGTGGGAAAAGACTAACAGCTACATGTAGGAATGGGAACTCAAGCAAACCCCCCAAAAAACCCATCCCTGAAATGGATGGAGAGCCCATACATGTCCTGTATGCTAAAAAGTATTTTATGGCTACACCTTTTACAAAAGAAATAAATTTTCAGTTGGTGTTGCCCCATCTAATGTCTGTTCTCTGTTTCTGTGAAGATGGATTTGAATACTACAGCCTGAGTGGATAAATTATTATCCAAGGACTATTTTCACTGTGTTGATGCTGGATTTGGATGCTGACCCTTTTGAGAGCAGGGATGGTGTCTCCACATCAGCACCGGTGCAATTGTAATTGCTTTGTAAATTGTATTTCCTTGTGAGTGTCCCCATTTGTTCTGGGTTCCTGACTGGTCTGATCCAAGACCAGAATGCCAAAGGAGATCCCTTGAATCATTTTGAGCTTCTGAACAACTCGGGCAGCAGGAGTTGATGTAATTAATTCCTGTTGGAGTATATCTTTTAAAATAAATAAATCTAGTCTTCACTTTAAATTGCCAGTAATTGAGAAACCACTGCAGTCCTTGGGAAGTTGTTCTAGTGGCTAATTACCCTCACAGTTAAAAATTAGCATCCTATTTATAGCCTGACTTTTTTTCTCACTTCTGCTTGTAGCCTCTGGATTTTATCAAGCCCTTCTCTCTAAACCACAGGATCCCCCTGTTTGGGGATTGTTCCTTGTTTTCCTTCCTTTCCACATTTCTTTTCCCTTCCATACAGATAAAACAATGCTGCAGCAGTATGTTTTGGGTTTTCTTTGGGTTTTTTGCCTGAGGTTGGACTATATACGAAATGTATTCTAAGATTCCTGGGTGAAAATTGCTACAATACACAAAATTCAAAAAAGATCTGTTAATTATCCCTGTTTGCCCAGTGTGAGCTTCTGTACCTCTCAGCAGCATACATACAGCAGGGCTTCTCTCATCCTTTTGTCTTCTATTAATATTGACACTGTTTTCAGAGGACAGACACCTGAGAGCTCTGGGGGGAAATGAAAACTCCCTCGCTGGTAGCTGAGGGTTGAGTGTTTGTCCTTGTGCCTGGGGGAGTCACAGCCTCATCCCATGGTGAGGTTTGCAGGCACCACCAACAGGAGCTCCCATGTCACTCCGTGGCTTTACCTCCTTCCTTGGAAACTGTCCTGTACAGGTTTGGCAGCAGCACAGATGATGTTGGAGGAGGTGATGGTCATTTTATGGTCTTGTGCATTGGGATGGTGTTTGGGGGCTGGCAATTACAGACTCCTGTGCTAACAAACCTGCACTCAAACTGCACTTTTTGTAAGAGGACAGAACAAGGTTCCCTACCCCAAATGCATTTAAAAATGCATTTTCATCAAATTTACTCAATCTGTGTTAAAAAAGTGTCAACCTTAGCAGAGGTCTGTGTTGCGGTTTATCAGATAGGGGTGGTGTGTGGATTCCTTATTCCTCATGATCTTAAATTATCCAGAAATACGTTGGCAAATGGACTTGAAAGGATTTGTTCCTTGCTTTCTTCCTACTGTTTAGGAGCTCTATGGACCCCTCATAAACTGCAGAGCTGATAAAGGGACTGGAGCATCTCCCTGCCCAGCAAAGGCTGAGGGAGCTGGGGCTGTTCAGCCTGCAGAGCACACACTGAGAGGGGCCCTCCCCAGGGTGTGTCAGGGGCTGCAGGGAGGGGGCAGAGGATGGCCCAGGCTCTGCTGGGGGGGCCCAGCAATGGCACGAGAGGAACGGGCAGGAACCGATGCCCAGGAAGCTCCAGCTGGACAGGAGGAAGAACTTCTTCCCTGGGCAGTGACCCAGCTCTGAACAGGCTGCCCAGGGAGGGGCTGGAGTCTCCTCCCTGGGGATATTCCAGAGCCCTCTGGACACAATCCTGTGCCCTGTGCTCCTCTGGGCTGGCCCTGCTGGACCAGTGACCCACTGGGGTCCCTTCCAGCCTGACCCCTTTGGGATTCTGTGGTGAAGGCAGTGTGTCAGTGAAACCCCAAAGCAGACACTAAACTGCTGGTATCATTTCCAGGTGTTAGCTGAGGGATTGCTGGTAAAAGGCTATTTTGGCTGCTCTCCTTTCAGCCAGGTCTGTGCCAGTTTGGGTCCAGCCAGGCTTTGGTTTTCCCCCCTGTGCAGAGGCACTGGGAAGGCTGGAGGGATTGGCCCTGGTGAGCTGGAAAGCTGCTGGGCATCAGATGGCAATGCTGCCTTTGGAGGCTCCTGCTGGTCAGCAGGTGTAGCTGGTCAGCAAAATGGACATCTCAGCTCCTGTTTGACTCACTGTCCACGTCTGTTGGAACTGGGAAAAGGCTGCACAGTTTTTTTTTCCTGCATGTTTTCATTGGATTTTTAGACAAACGTGGTTTCTCAGTGTCAGCTCCTGCCACCATTGTCACTTTAGTCTTTTAAAGTACTTTCTCTAGTTGCAGTCTTCCTGATAGAAGTGTCTGTCGAAAAGAGGAATTACAAGACATGACAGAATATTCACATTTTGAATTGGACTTCTCTTGGCTGTTGAATCATTGCTGCAGTCAGAAAATACAGTTGTGTGGCCCAGCTGATATGAAGGCTTGGGGTTTTACTGTTTGCTTGTTGGTATTTCATTTGTTTCGCTGGCAGGAGGGGGATTTGCAGCACCTACTGCCATGCCCTGAGCTGGCAGCCAGCAGTTCCCTTTGGGTTCAGAGTCCATGTTATTTATGGGAGCAGAGTCAGAAGGCTGGTGCTGAGCACCCAGTGCCTGTATAGGCACTGGGTGGGGGGGGATGGAATTTCTTAGCACTGTCTCCAGGTTGGTTGGGGGTCTGTGGCCAAAATCTTCTTGGGGTGTGCTTGAAACTCCTGCTTAAGGCTTGAAAACGTGTCCACGAAAACCACAAAGACCTGCCTTCAGACAATAAGCAGAGCCAATCTTGTGTGAAATCATTTATTATACAGTTCTGGGCTCTTTTTTTTTCTCAGTTTGCCTTGGTTTCCCCACCCATGAAATAAAAATACCAACCTTCCCTTTCTTCCAGGCTCTCTTATCTGTGCTAATACAAAGCTGTTCAGGGATGCTTTTGTGCCATATGTCTTCACAGCAGCGAGCAGAGGGGGGCTGTCAGTCTCAGCTGGGGGCCTGTATTACTACTCATTCTGTAGTCATACAAATAGTGGATAATATAATAATAATGCAGAAAAGAAAGTAAATGCTCTTTATATGGAATAATTGAATATCGCTGTGACGTTGAACAATGACTCTTAAAAGGACGGGGGGGAAGTCAGGCTTTTTTCTCCCTTAATTACAGTTGAACTCAAATTACTATATTTAGTTATTTCTAAAGCTCCATTGTATTTTTCTGTGTCTGAAAGAACACAATGATTTGGATACGCTTGCATTTTCCTCTCCAGATGTCCCATTGCCTCTTGAATGTGGTTTTATATCTTCATATCTCTGATAATGGAGGCTTGGATTTCTGCTCCGGTAGTGTGTGAGGAGGCCAATTATGCAGGTCAATATTAAAGAAATATTATAAATGGTCTCTGCAGGCTTAGAATAGCTTTATCTCACTCTTGCCAGTACTTTGTATGTGGATAACTGTCTTAGCTTCCTTGCCTTTGTGTTTTATTTGGATTAATGGGTAACCTAGATATTTTCAAGTCCCTGTAATACACTTTTATTCTGTAAGAGACTGGAGAAATTCCTGTCCTCTAGGATTGAATTCCCTGTTAAACTGGCAGTAGTGGTGTTTTATCCACCCTTGTGGGCAAGTGAAGGGTTCTGTGTTGAAACCTCCTGCACTCAACACCTCCCTACCCCAGGCTCCCCGTCTGCCAAGCCTGTGTGATATTTTTCCACCTCATAGCAGTGTAACACACTGTAATGGTGGCAATAGATGTTAAGATCCTTGCTTACCAGTTTATCACACCGAGCTAAGGAGTCTTAATAAGCTGTAAGACATGCTTTTGTCTTGCCAGGCTCTGTCTTTTCACAGCAAACTATATTCATATCAGAGAGCAGCTAATGTTAAGGGTTATGTACATGAGAGCACCCTTCATGGGAGGCATGTGGCAATGATAACAGAAGTAGTTTGACACAAAGCAGCCTGGAAAGGGGGATCTCCTTTACAGGCATCTTCACTCTTATGTGCATTTCAATTTACACTACATCAAATTGGATTAGAGTCTGTTAATTCAATTAATGACTACATTGAAAGTTTGCCTTTGCTCTTAGTGAAAACAGGAGGGCAGCTCCTAATAGCCTATGGATTTAATGACTGCAACTTTGAAGAGTGTTAAGCTAAAGTGAAGTTCAGAATGGCTTGTTAACTGGGTTTATTAGCTGTTGACCTTCTCTTTCAGCATAATAGTAGCAGCCAGACTGAAGAAAGCATTAACGTCCTCATTAGCATTTATCTAAAGATAGGCTGCTGCCCATTCCACAGTAAATTAGCTCAATCAGCCATAAAGAGCCTGAGAAACATTTTCTCACATACCTTTCATTCTCTTTCTTGCTGCCCCCACCCTGATCCTCTCCTCCGGCCCCCCTTATTTTTTAAAGTTAGTCGAGTTCATTTTATCCAGTTTATTGAGACTGAAGCCTCAGGACAGTTGCATTTAAAGTGTTTCTACATGCTTATATAATTAGAGACCTTCTCCTGTGAGACAAAGGCTGGCAGTGGAATTACAGGCTTCCAGGGATGTCCTTGGCTCAGCCTTTTGCCGAGATTAGGCTTGTTTTGCTTGTTTTCCAATACAGCCCTACTGAGCTCAGCCTCGGGATAGCCGGGCTGACAGGTGAGCTGGTTCTCAGCAAACCAGTCTCTTCTGTACGTGTGAAAACCGGGGTGGTTTGAGGTGCAAAATGCCCAAGCCCACCTGCTGGTTTGGCCCTTGCCGGTGCTGGAAAAGCGTGGGAATGCGGGCGGCTCAGTGACGGAGGAAATGCCCTGGGCTGGTTCAGCTGCACAGAAAGACTTGAGAGTTGGACTCGATGATCCTTGTGGGCCCCTTCCAACTCGGAATATTCCGTGAAATCTGTGGAAAAAAGCTGTGTTCCCTGCCCTGCCTCTCCGCTGCCCAACTCTGTGCTCAGGCCTGGCTTTGGGGAGCAGGGGCTGAGAGGAAAAGAGATTGGGAAGTGACAGACCTGGTTTATATTTGTCACCTCCAACGGGGACAGGATTTGTGCCTCTAGTGTAGCAGGTTTTGTTCAAGGTAAATAATTTGTATATAATTGATTGTGATCTTCTGCCCATCACCAGCTGAGCTGGCTCAGGGTGCCAGCCTGTGTCCTGCCCGCAGATCTGATGCCCACTTTATGAAGAATAATTTTTGACAAACCTATAACCCCATACACTTATATTGTTTTCTGGGACATTTCATTATCCTATCCGTTCAGTCTGAAAAGATGCTGAGAATGTCAACCCCAGCTCCAGAATACTTGGGTTATTCAGATGAGATAAACCTTGTCTGTTTACAGTTCAGAATGCACTTACAGGTTTTGTGTCATATTCAAGTTTATAAATGAACATTAATGCAGGTTACTGAAATAGAAGATTAATAAACACATAACATTTTCCTACTTTTTTCAGTACATTGGAGGAAAAAAAAATTAGAGACTAGGAGAATTTAAGGAAGAAAAATGCTTTAAAAGGAGGCAAGGAAACCAGTGACACTTTAATTACTGGTAGTATATCACTTGATCCAGGTTGCTTTACAGCAGTTTAGTGGTTTTTCTTCTTCAGCATTTCCTAAGAACTCCTCTCACATTTTTAGCTCTATTATATGAAGTATTCCATAAACTTCTTTTAGAAGACAGTTGCTTCCTCAAAGCTGTTAAAACAGGTGGTGAGAGAAAAGCAAAAAAGCGATCTTGGAGCAAAGAGAGAAGGGAGAGGAGAATGGAAGGATGAGATGAGAGGAGGAAAGACCCCAAATTCCCAGGTAACAAGTGACAGGATGAGAGGAAATGGCCTGAAGTTGAGCTAAGGAAGGTTTAGGTTGGATATTAGCAAAGAATATTTTAAAAAGTCTTTTTATTGACTTTCTATTTACTCTAATCAGGTCTCTGCTTCCAGTCACCCTGTCTTTAGGTTTTCCAAACCAGTAATTATTCAGGGTTTTATGTCTGATGTAATATTTCTCCTGCAGGAATAATCAGACGCCAAAAGTTTGACAGTCTCAATATAAACAGTTAAACACACAGTCAGGCTCTAAAATTTCAGAGCTTGATCTTTGTAAGTATGGGTCTGGGCCTAGCAAAGCACTTAAGCATGTGCTTAAGATTAAGCCCCTGGGCAGCACCATTAACTTCAACAAAACTCTCCCTGTATTTAAAGTTAAGCTTGTCCTGAAGGATTCTGCTAAACTGGAGCAGGAATACTTGGCATCTTGCAGGATAAAGCCATAAAAGCAGCCCAGTCTATTAAGGCAGCTCAGCTTCTTCAGCTGTCGTTGGTTTTAAGAGGATTTGGGAATATAGTGATTTTCTTTGCTTCTGGGGAATCCACTGTGTTGGCTGCTGCTGTGGAGGTATTCCAGCTGCACTCGGGGAACCTACATTTTGTTATGTTCTTCAGGGAAAGTTACTTTAAATAAAATGGAGGATTTTCACATAAATATACTGTCTGTGTGCTGGAAATTCGAAGAATTTACTTCCCTTGGAGTAGAATCATGGTTTTATTTGTGAACATCAGAGTTTGTGATCTGGTGATGGCTTTGAACTTTGTAACTCGAGAGGGGCATTTTGTTGTCTGTGGGGCTTTTTGGCAACTGTTTTGCCTGTAATACATTTTGGGTTATGAGTTTGATTAATTAAAAATAAAAAGTTGTGCTGATGGTGATGAAGTAGCTGTAGCGTTGTATTTTAGAGTTGCAAAAGCACCATAGGCTTAATAGGATTAAATCCAACTTCTAATAGGGATGGGCACAATCTGCAGAGCTCTGCTTCAGCTTTGAGCACTTCTGCTTGTACCGGCCGAGCTTCCCGGGATGAAGTTTGGAGATGAAGGGTAGAGAAGGGGGCAGCAGCCAGAGGGTCTGTGGAGGGCAGGACTCTGAGCCTTTCCATGAGGTGAATTTCTGCTGGTTGAGGACAATGCCTACAAGCACCGGGATCGTTTGGTCTGCAGCTCCGCCAAGGCAGCCGCGGTCCTGCCGTCCTGAAATGGCTTTTCCAAAAGTCCCTTAATTGCTCTGGACCTTCGCTGCCACATCCCGGGCACGGGGATGCTGCAGGGAGGTGCTACAGTGTCAGAAGGGCTGAGAAAACCTGGAATGAGGGTGAGCCTTTTGGTGGGGGTTGTGCTGCCTGCACACGGGGGATTTTTCCTTAGAAACAATTTTGGAGCAGGGAAAAGCTGGTCGGTAGCACCATCTGCAGGCTGCGAACCAGGGCGGGCGCCGCTCACTGCGCGCTGGAGTCCGGCTCTCGCAGGGGAAATCGGGGACAAAAGGCACCTGGAAGAAAGGCAAGATCGGGAAGGGCTGTGCCAGTGCAATTGTCAGTTGCTGAGCATTTCTGGTGGGTGCTCTCACGGCCCACAGCGGTGCTGTGCCCGGGGAGGGGGGAGACCCACGGAGCTGGTGGCACTGCCTGTGGTCCGGCTGGGCCCGTGGTGATGCGCTGCTGTGCCAGGACTGCTGCCTGGAGATGGAGCTCAGGACCGTGCCTGGAACTTGTCACTAAGCCCGTCCCTCTGCCCTGAGCCAGCACATCCCTTTGCTTTCCCAAATCGCTGGATTTGCTGTGAGCTCTGCTTTACTCGAGGCTTTTTTCGCTGTGAGCTGTAGAAACCCTCTGAAGTTCAAACCTTGCTCTTCCAGTCTCTCTTCAGCAAGGGTCCTCTGAGGTATCAGGTTGTGAGCTGGGGTAAAAGACAACACGAGCATATTCCAATCAGGAGAGGAAGCTGTACTGTTTTCTCTGTCCTCTCTTTGCTCCAGTGAGGCTGAGGCAGCTCCAGGTACCTCAGGGCTGTGGGTCCCGGGCACTGCTCTAGCTTGGGGCTCCCGACTCCACAGCATCCTCAGGCAGGGCCACAGCAGCTCCCGAACCCCAGGGCCATGCAGGGGACGTGAGTGCAAACACTGGAGACGGCACGAGGGGAGCAGGTAACCCTCCCATTAACCCTTGGCCGTGTCTCCATGGGCAGCCCTGCGAGCCTTTCCCTGCCCGAGCTCGGTGCCACATCCAGCACTGCCGCTGTCCCGGCGGCTCGCTCACAGGGCCCGAGGTTGCTCCAGCTCTCTGCAGCAGATGGCACTCTTTAGTTCTGTTTCAAGCCCTCTCCTTCTGGAAGTTTCTCTGGGAGAATCTCTTTTAAAGGAGCCTCACCGCTTTCCCAGCCCTATTCTCCATGAGGCTTCATGAAAGCTTGCAAAGGCCATTGACTCTGGAGGGAGCCAGCAGTGGCATTCAGGTCCTGCAAGGTCCTCCTCCAGCACATTTCTGGTTTCTTTAATCCACAGTGGACAAGGGGAAGCCTTCTGTGTTCTTGGCCCACTTTTATTTTGTCAGTCCCATCCCACCTTGTGTATCAGACCCATTGTAGTGTTTCAGTGAGAGATTTAAAAAGTGATGACCACGACAACAGCAAACACCACTCCAGTTTCATAGCCTTTCTGTATCGTGGAAGGGAGAAAAATAGTAGCTACAACCTAAATGAACCATTACAAAAATCTGTGGCATTGGTTGTACTTTGTCTGCATGGATAAGGCTTATATTTAAAACAGATTCACTGCGTAAGAGCCATGATTTTTGTGAATCCCCTCATGCAAACCACAGGAACACTCTGTGCATGTGGTGTCCTCCCACCCCCTCTCCCCGAGATGCTGTTGACCGTAAGTGTAGGACAGATTGCACAGAGCACTCACTGCTGTGTCCGTGCAGGTGACTGGGCTGGGCAAAGTTTTCCACCCATTACTGTATGTATCTGCCTATAGGAAGAAGAGACTGATTTTGCTGTTTTGGGCTATTTATTTATATGTTTGGCTTTGATTTTTGTTCCCTCTTAGATGGGATGCTCTGTTGGTTTTTACTAATTGCAACGTAGTTGCTCTTGTGAGCAGAAACTGCTGTCCATGGAAGTACACTACAAGATGTCTCTGCTCCATAAATCAGTCCCAGGATTTTATTAGACTGTTTATGTAACCTTAGTTTATGTGCTATAATTCTTTGCTGTGTTGCCTAGAGTAATTCCCAAAGAGAATGTTTGTTCTTCTTGCTTATAAATTCTTTCATACGGGCTTTGCTCAGAACTTCTTTGCCCTCCATCACTTTCCTCTTCTTCTTTTTTGGGTAACACTTGGTAGCATAATAAATTCCAGTTACTCGCTTATCATGAGCTATAATTCTCTTGGAAATGGGAAGGAGTAGCTTTTTTAGTTAACCTTACTGCATTGATTCTCTTCTAGTGCACATTTTGGAAGTATCTAATCCACCAAACCCTGGTGCAGTTCTTGTGTGGAAGGCGTCCTCCTTTTTGGAGACCTTTGAGTGGACCAGCTTTGTTTTGGTCAGATCACACCTAGGTGAGATAAATAGTAATAACTGGATAAAATAAAAATCTGATGATTTCAGGAGGCACAAAGCACAAGGGCAGTGAGCAGTGGAGCACAGATTTTCATGAAAGCAATACATGTGCCAGTAACATCTGAAGGCAGCAGGACTGCTTAGGGGCTTTCACTGATGTGTGTTCCATCAGTTTATAAAACCAAAGCCTCCAACATCTGATAAAAATCAACTGTACTTCTCTTCTGAAATCACTGCATGGCCACATGCAGAGTGTTTTGACATAAATCTCCAGAGCTGTGGTGGGAATGGGGTTGGGGGAGGATGCAGCATCTCCCCTCCTGCCAGTGCCTTGGGAACACCCTGGCTTGGATGGTTCCACATCCTTTGATTCCTGGAGGGCTGCTGAGGGTTCCTGTGAAGGGGCTGAGCTGGGGGAGCTCCAGTGCTGCCCCTTTCCCCCACAGCAGAGGGCCCGACAGGACCTCACCTTCTGCCCACTTCTCAGCAGCCTGGGGCAAATGTTATTTTTTTCCCCTTTCTCAACAGTGCTCAAAATTTGCTGGTGAACCAACAGGTCTGCTGCATTATAAATCCTTTGAGATGTGTAAATGGGATATTTTTTCCCATACAACAGAAATAATTAGCATCCTGATTTCTTTAAGGTTACAGAGTAGCACATGGGTATTATCTCAGGGCTACGTGGCTAAACCACCTCTACCCCACATATGACCCTATTATTTAATGTAAATTTTCATACTATGTCTGCCTCTGTCTCCAATCACTGCCCTAGTCTGCCTCTCCCTTCTCTCTCCCCTAAACACCCTTAGTTTGTACGTAGGCACCTCTGCTGGAGGCAGCAAATTCCCACCGTGGTACTTCTCTGTACTGTGGGCTACAACTTGCTTTTGTTCTCCTTTTAATTTTTTTCCATGACTAATTTGACCACATTTAATCAAAGGTAACTGAGGCAGGGGAGGGGACAGTCCCTGTCTGTGATGTCACCGTCCCCAGGCCGAGCCAGCCCCTGTGCAGAAGTGGCAGAGCTTCAGAGAGCCATCGGGGCTTACAGGAATCTGAAACAGATTTCAGGACAGCCTGCTTTCTCTCTCTCTTCTCTACCCCCACCTCTGTAAACATATGAAAGAAACATGAGAGAGCATTAAACCACAGAAGACAAATCATGGTCAGAATAAATATACTGTTTGCTAGCAAACTTAAAAATACGCTTGTGGATTCTAATAGCTGTAGGCAAGAGTTGGATATTTATTGCAACCAAGGCTTACTGTGGTTTATTATGTTTATAAAACAGTTTAATACTACTTTTCTTTTAAAATGAGTTTTTAATTTAGAATAATTTTTTAGGATTTGTTTCCAGAGTACAGATGGCTGATCGCTGCGGGGGTGCGGGGTGAGAGGGAGAAATGTGCTTGTGGGTGTGTTTTAAAAGCGCTCCCAGATGGAGTGTATTGAATGAAATTTAAACCATTGCCCTGTGAACTACAAGTGTGATAAATATAATCAGTCAATCCACAGAACCACAGCGGAGGGGGGAGCAGATTGATGGGCACGTGGTGGGGAGGGAGGTGGGTTGGGCAGCGTGGCCGCCCGTGTCTCCAGCAGGGACTTCTCTTATGGAGGGTTCCTGGTGGGCACCAACGTGCTGACAGCATCCCCCACGTCCTCCGTAACCCACCCAGTCCCTCAGTTCCTCCCAGTGCAGTATTCACTGTAAAAAGGGAGAATTCATGTCAAAAAGAAGGCCTGGCTGCTGGAAGTACCAAGGTCTTGGAGCATTTTTCATTTACTCACTCTTAATTACTTTCTAAGTGTGAGAGTTTACCGATATCACTGTTCTCTCGCAGAGGTTACTGCAGTCCAGTATTTTAAAGCCCACAGATTTCCTTAGAAGGATTTGTTTGTACAGCTTCTCTCTGTGTTTAAGGCAAGTAAGCCACGCTGAATAAACTGCGCACAGACGTTCTTGGACAACACAACAGAACAGGTGAAGGGAACAGGGGAAATTTTAATTGCTCCAAAGTTCTGAGATCTTCCAGGCTCTGGGAAACAATTTTCAGCTACAAATGATCTATGGGCCCTGAGTCTGGGACAGTGTGTCTTTGTCCTGATGTGCAGATGAACAATGCAGCGTTCCCCCTCTATAAACCACGGAAGAGGGTGTAAGATGGACATTGGGAATCACTTCTCTCATTGCAAACACGTAGCAGCTCAGCCTCCTTGGCTTCCTTCCTGCCAGCTTCCATCAAAAATAAAGTCATCTCTGCCCTGGCTGGGATAAATGTCTGGCCAGCTCGTTTTCCAAGAGGATGTGCTTTGAGCGGGGCTGATTAGAAGGGTGACAGTTTGTTTTTTCCCAGCCAGTACAAATTTAAGGCCGTGTCCACACTTGCAAAATTTGGCCTGTTTTCTCTCGCGCTCTCCCTCCACCGTGCTCTCATCATGCCTAATAACTCTATACAAAACTGCCAGATAGGCTTCCCGACTTCCACACTGCCATTTGGATGAGACTTGCTCCAAGCAAGACCTGCTGGTGCTCACTTGAATGGTGTCAGCACGGGCAGGAATCGCTGGGCTGGGTTGGGCTGGACTGCCTGCTCCAACATTCCCTGCCCGCTCCCCAATTCCCTACCCCTTTTCCTCATCCCCTGCCCCTCTCCCTCATCCCCTGCCCCTCTCCCTCATTCCCTGCCCCTCTCCCTCATCCCCTGCCCCTCTCCCTCATCCCCTGCCCCTCTCCCTCATTCCCTGCCTGCTCCCACATTCCCTGCCCCTCTCCCTCATTCCCTGCCCCTCTCCCTCATTCCCTGCCCCTCTCTCCCTCGTTCCCTGCCCCTCTCCCTCGTTCCCTGCCCCGCTCCCACATTCCCTGTCCCTCTCCCTCATCCCCTGCCCCTCTCCCTCATTCCCTGCCCCTCTCCCTCATCCCCTGCCCCTCTCCCTCGTTCCCTGCCCCACTCCCCAATTCCCTGCACCTCTCCCTCATTCCCTGCCCCTCTCCCTCATTCCCTGCCCCTCTCCCTCATTCCCTGCCCGGCGGGAGGCTTGGCTGGCAGTCCCTCCATGTGCACACTCCGTGCCGCTCATTCCTGTGCCTGTCCCCAGCGGCTGCCTCTGTTGTGCCGCTGGCAGCGTGTTCTGGGGGAGGCACGCCCGGAGCAGTTGCCAGCTGGCCGGGGACAGCCCTGCAGGGCCCCGTGGGGCTCCGGAGGGCTGGGACCCGGTGCCAAGCACGTTCAGGCATTTACATCACTTGATACGTTTTCAAGAGACCTGTAGAGATACAAACCTGGCTTTGGGCAGCCAAGGCTTTCCTGAGGTGATTCGGGAGATGCAGGATCTGCGGCAGGGAAGTGCAGCAGTACTGGTGGTTCAGCAGTACTGGTGGTTCCTCTCGGTGTTGAAATGATCTCAGCAGATCAGGAGGAGGGATAAGGGGAGGACATCTCTTGGGATGGGGCTTTGAACAACCCGGTCTAGTGGAAGGTGGCTGGGTGTTGGAGATAGATGGTAGATGGTCTTTAAAAGTCCCTTCCAACCCAAAACACCTTGTGATTCTATGTAGAACCAGCTGGCCAGCTTTCTGAGCTGGGATGCTGGATGTTCCCTGAGTGTCATGATCTGTTTGAAAAGATTCAGTCAGCAGTGGTACAGCAGGGAGAAAGGAATAGCCAGATTAAAACAGGGGGTTTAGCAAATGGAAGGGCTTCTGTTTCAAGTACAAATTGTGGTGCTGATAAATAGAGATGCAGGCTCCAAGCCTGGAAAGTAGCTTTCTGTGTTGTCACAGAGCTGTCAATTGCATTGTGGAAGGATGTGTGTCACGTGAGGACAAGGGTGCTCGTGTGACAGAGAACATCATCCTGGCTGGCATCCTTGTGGGTAATATCATTAATAAGTCTAATTGCATTGTGGGGCTGCAGTCTTCTGTGCCAAATGCTATTTTTCACGAGCTCCATCAATTCCTGGTGTGTACTAACACTTGTGTGTCTGATGCCTGATGCAGCAGGAGTGAAGTAGCTGGTTTTTAATTACATGCAGGTTTGCTTTGTGGAGAAGCAAACCTGCCCTCCAGGTGAACATAATCCTTGCAATATTAATGGATTTAAACCTGTACAGACCTATAAGCAAACTTTGTAAAGGACTTCTTTTACGTGTGTAAAGTGAGCTGGAGATAGGAGCCATAATTAGAAGAAGCCATTCTTAAAACCTCATAAGGGATGTTCAGTCATACATAAATTAAAAGTGGAATTTAGCATATTTAATAAGTGAAATTGCCTTGTAAGACATGCAATGCAAAAACAATAAACTTGCTCCAACTTGATTGTTTCCGCCTGCCTGTAGGTTATTTGGGGCCCTGGATGGTTTGTACACAGAATCCCTGCATTATTATTAGCCTTACTGGTAGTTTCTGTTTGGATTATTGTGGGGGGAGCTCAGTTTGGTGGTGTCAGAAAGCAATTAGCTGTGCAGTTCGTATTTCATTTAAAACGAATTGTTCATGGCATTTCAACTCCCTTTTCAAAAGAGGCATAAATTTTGCTAATCAGTGGTGAAAATTCAAACTAGGATGTTTGTAGCCCTGTAGATAATCAAACCAAAGCACGGGATGGCTGCAGAACTTATCCATAAAACAACAAGTCCTGGGGGCTCAGCTCGAAACTCTAAACCTGATTCTAATTTGCTTTATGAGTCTCAGTTTTTCCCATGTGTAAAGTAGAGATCTCTCTTTGGTGAGTGAAGCTTTGATCAAGCCAACACCTGTATGGGTTCCACAGCCATTCCCCTGCTCTGCATCAAACCATCCCTGTGCTCCTGAGCCAAAGGATGCAGCTCCATTCTCCTTCAGCCTCAGATGGGAACAGCAGGATCTCTCATCTGCAAACAGGTAGAGTTCTTAGGAAAGCAGAGTTCCATATGGAGAACAAGAAGTCCGTGTGTTCCCACGGTAAGAGATGCCTCAGACTGTGCCTGCACATCTTGGTTGGCTTTTTCCGTGGTCCTTCCATGTGTTTCACCTCTTGGGATACAAATCCTGGTTCCTTGTGCTTCCTGTATCTCTTATGGCTTTCCTGAACCTGATGTAAGATGCTTTTTTCCCCTCTTTTACCAAGGTCTCTTGATTTGTCTTCATTTTGTTTTAAACTCTGAAACACTGGTAATGCAATTGCAGAGCTAAATAAACACTGTATTATGTTGGGGGATATTGCTTTCAGGAAAAATGGTCCAGTGCACAAATTGATAGTGGAGTGTATTGCACTTAAGAAAGATGGACTGTGCACTTACTGCTTGCTGGAGAAAACACTGCGGGAATTTTGGGTTCAATTTCTTTTCTTTTCTTTTTTTTTTTTTTAAGTTTAGTTTTTTAGTCATCTATTTTTAGAATATGAGTGTGGTGTGTAAAATATCAATGTCCATGGAGATGCTATGTTTTGAAAAGCACGTTGTCATCTCCATCATTTTCCAGTGTGCTTCCTGCAGGAAATCCTTGAGGAGTCTAAAGCAATCCCATCTTTTTTTTTTTTTTTAATTTTTTTTTTAAAGGTTACTGATATGTCTTTTTAAGGAAAAAAAAAAACCAAAAAACCCCCCAAAAACCTAACAGGCTTCTTGTGGTCTCAGTACCAAGGAAAATGAATAGTATGTCTTTTCACAAGCTGCATTTTATCTTGTCTCTGAAGGGGTGTTAGTGACCAAAGGAGAAGACAATGACCACTTTCTGTTCTACCACCGTTGTTTCTCTCTCCTAATTTTTTTTTCCCTTTTTTTTTTCTACCTGGACACCTGTCTGTCTGTCTTTTGATCCTGAGGGCCTTGGAAGTGTTCTGTGCTTCCTTGGCTGTCTGGAAACGAGGCATCGTGCTGGGAGTGCTGACACAAAGAGACAGTAGAAACAAAACAACCCCCAAAAAGGGATCAGTTTACATACTGTGCCATACCCATGTATTGTACTCCCCTGCCAAGTCAAGTGGCACTTTGAAGAAGAGATGAGGAGAGGGGACAGGTAATGATGGGGATTTAAAGACACACAGCTATGGAGGTAGCAGTTCCCTGGGTGGAGTTGTACCTGGGAAGCAAATAGATCCAAGATTTCTTGTTCTTCCACCGTGAGTCTGTACTGCTTGACCAAGGGCTGGATGTATTATTTGAAGCAGTAGCAGGCTCATAAATCTCCATTTTCTGGTTGCTTTAGTGATCCATATTTACCAGGTGTAACACTTGGGTACTCACATGAACTGCAGTGTAAAAGCTGAACAAAAGTGTGTTCTCCAGAGAAAATACTGAGTTGTGGGTAGAACCAAGAGAGTATTTCTTATCCATGCCTGTGGTGTTCCAGCAAGCTCTCAGTCTGCTTCTTTCCAGGCTCATACAGTCTTAATTCTAGAGTTTGGCCCCTGAAAGAAAACCATGAGTGCTTGCATGAGTTTGGATTGAGCCTTTTCATTTGTTCTTCTGAAAGGTTTTCTTTCTGAAAAGTCCAGAAGTGTGGTCCCAAGATTCAAGAAGTGCAATTCACTCCACAACATCACAGGGTTCTTAGGGAATTTTTAAGGGAGGAATTTCCAGTGTCCCACAGAGGCTCATGAGCACATGTCCCCACTGGAAGTTAATGAGACCTTTCCTTAGAGGTTTCATCTTCCCGTTCAAAGAATGACACCATTTTTATTGCTCCCAAAGAGTTCTTGGAAAGGAAGCACTGCAGACTCTCAAATAGCAACAGAAAGAGGTCTGGAACAGCTGGACTGGTGGCCAAAAGGAGTCCCAAAGTGATGTTGCACACACACAAAGGGAGCTGTCTCTGCTGGGCCTACCCGGAGCTCCGGTGTTTCAGGCATTGCTGCACTGCCCAAGGTTAAATAAACCATCACTTTGTGGTGGTTTAAAATCCTTTCATGGTATAAAAAACAATTAAAAAGCGTTACAAATATAGCCTGTGTATTTGCAAATTGTCCTCTGTGCTGGCAGCTCTTTCTGGTCATCAGTTGTTTTTATCTTTGCCCATTGAAGGCAGAGGCTCCTCAGCCGAGTGCCCGGCACACAACTCCGGTGGTTGTGTTGTGGAGCTGCAGTGGTCCCAGGACACAGTGAGGCAGGGGCTGTGAGGAGAGATAATATCTCGTGCTGGAATAATTCAAAGCCTTTTCTCATTATGGTTCTTTTCCCTGGTGCTCCTGCCTGGTACAAAGAGCTGCAGTGATGGCCAGGTCCTGTTGCTGAGGACTCGCTGCTCTCCACCTTAGCCAGGCTTGCCTTGAACAAGGAGCAGACCTGGGGGCTCCAGAGCCCCCTATAAACCAGGGGGGCTTTACTGAAGCGAAATGCACGTGAATGTTGGTGATGGGATGTTCTTAACAAGCTCTGTTTCTTTTGAGTAGTTCCCATTTTAACTTCAAATGGGTAAGAGAAAACCGCTTAAGTAGAAATGCATGTTTTTATCATTAACTTCTGTAGCTAAGATTAGTTTTCTAGAAGAATTAGATTTACTTTCACATCTCATTCTTTATTCTTTTTCCCCTCTCATTTTCTGTCAGAATTCACTTTATTCACCCTTACTGTGGCTTTATTATCTCACTGCCAAAATTAAAATCATACTGATGCTAACTGATTTTTTGGTGGTTGTGATGACAGATCTGTGATGTTTAGAGGTTTGCATTCCTGCCCTCCCTCTGAGCTTCCCCTCCCCTTAGGGGTGTCCATGCCAAAGAACAAGCTCTTTGCCTACGGCGCTCGTTGTTGAACCTTCAGATCAACCAGTTAATACTCAAAACATTTTCTATTTAAATTAAAAACTTACTTCTTCTTAATCTCCCTGTTCCCCACAAAAAATCTCAGGCTCAACCTCTTATGCTCCAAATCTAAACCCAAAGGGTAAATGATCTTTACTGTAAGAAACTAATCAGATGGAGGAATTGACTTAATAGAGAAATTTTTTGAAATGGATCTCGCTGATAATAAAAAGGGAGAGCCTCAAAACACTTCTGTGCTTTTTGAAGTCTTAGCAGAAGGTATCAATAGACGTCTTCTGTGGTAAGGATTTAACCTGAATTTATTGAAATCCATCATTTAGGCCCCAGTCTGTTGACTTCTGGGGGCAGCTGTGTATACCACCTGTATTTATGACTCTTTGAAAATCTCAGATTTATGAACCAGAATTATATTTTGGCAACTGTCCCATGTCTGTGCTGCTCATATGCCATGTATTTATATAGTGTGTAACTCTGCAGGAGTGCTGTCCATGAATTGCTGGGTTAGTGCAGTGCAGTGTCACTGCATGAAGGTGTTTCCTTCGTGGATGCATTCTAGAAAAACAGCAAGGACAGTTTAAGGATGTATTTCCTTTAAAAGGCTTTAAAAAAGGAGATTACATACTGAGCAGCATTAGGTAAACTGGAAGGGAGACCTGAACACTTCAGAATGTTTAAACTTTGTTCCTTATTGTAGTGCTTGGAGGCAAATTGCTTTTTTTTCACTTTCCA
Source organism: Myiozetetes cayanensis (assembly GCF_022539395.1). Classification (NCBI taxonomy): domain Eukaryota; kingdom Metazoa; phylum Chordata; class Aves; order Passeriformes; family Tyrannidae; genus Myiozetetes; species Myiozetetes cayanensis. The sequence goes on along the minus strand of NW_026087522.1, from coordinate 5,493,996 downwards.
ATCTTTTTTCAGTCCTTCCTCTCCTGCCTGTTCTTTCTCACCTGCCCTGTGCTCAGCAGCAGTGAAGGAGGACACGAGAATTGAACAGGATTAGAAAAGTTGGCAGGGGGATTTTGAAAAAAGAAAAGGAAAATGTTGTGAACCAAGTCATTTGGTGCCTGTTACTGGCTCTGCCTGCTTGTTTAGTACCTTGAGAATGCACAAGTGTCGGTGGCCCTTCATCCACGGCCTGGCTGTGCTCTGTGCGGGCCTGCCAAAGAACTGAGGATTCAAGTCCTGGTTCCTGTGTCCAGAGCTGCCTTCCTGGATGTCTTGTTTTATCTTCTGGATGCAGCAGAAGAGTGAATGAAGCTGCTGATTCAGCTGGAGAGGGTGCACAGTGTGCTGGAGACCTGCTGGCAGCAGAGAGCTCAGCAGGGCATGTGTGTGGGGACTGGGGAAAATGTAGACTGGAGTCAAAATAATGTACTTTGCTTTCTTTTCATTACTCCTTTTATGTGCTTTTCCCCTCCTCGGCCACTTCCTCCAATAAAAGAACATTTTTTTTCATCAGGAATTTCCCCATACCTTCTTTGGGGAATAGAAGTTATTTTTCTCCATCTCTCTAATCCACTTCCCCCCTCTGCCCACATTTCACACCTCTGGGAAAATCCAAAGGCACTTCAGCCCCCGCTTCTCGTCAGGTTGGTTAAAAGTGTCGTCAGGGAACAGAACCAAAAGCTGTTCTGCCCCAGGAGGTCAGAGCCTCTCTGCAGCCCTGTTCCTGGATCCCAGGGCACTTCATTCCCGGGCTCCCAGGCTCCCTGTTCCCAGGCTGACTGAGCACCAGGCACAGTGTCCCAGGAGGTTCCCTTACCTGCCCGGGCAATCAATGCCCCTCCTTGCAGGGTGCCCATTAGGTCTTTCAGCACTTGAAAGGGCTGTAGTTCACTGCTGGAATGTCAGCAGAAGGTTTTAATTTGGGACTCATGATGGGAAATATGTCCACAGAGCTTTGCCCAGAAAAGGGTTAATGTGACAGACCCAGACTTCTGATGGAGTAAAGCAGGAAAAACTATTTCCATCACGGTAAATAAAAGTGCATTAAAAAGACATTTAGTCATGGGAATAAAAGCTAAAGAAACACATGCTACATTGGGATGGTTTATATTAGTGTCATTAACTCCTATGTTTTGGAATAACTCCCAGATGAAGGATTATGCTGAAAGTAGGAATTAATGGCACTAATGTAAGCCATTCCGTGGGGTGTGCGTTTATACCTTGGATTTTGAGGCTCCCAGTGAGCAGTTGGTAACACAGCATGTTGGACAGACCACAACTAAAAGTTGGTACGAACGGGCCTTGCTTTGGGCCGAGGGAGCTTTATCCTGTAGATTTGAGGCAGCTGGAAGGAGGGTGGAAAATCCTACAGCAACCTTGTGTAACCTGCCTTGAGCTTCTCAGAGGCCTGGCCACCTTAGTGCAGAGAAAAATTCAGTGTGGAGTGGTGTGCAGCCTGCAGACCACAACAGGGACTGAAAGGGCCTTTCCCAAAATTCTGACAGTGTTTGCAACCTAAAATGAGCAAAGTCCTTTGCAGCTTCCAGGGAGGCCTTTGGAGCAAAAGAACATTAACTGCAGTGGTGGAGCATGGCTGAGCTCCCTGGCTGGTGCAGAGGGAGCAGTTGCAGTTGGCTCCTTCCACTGACAGATCTGCTCTTTGGGGAGTTTAAGCCCAGTAAATTTTCCGACAAGTTTTTAGCTCAAAGCTGTTTTGTTCCCTAGACTGTGGATTCCACCAAAGACATGATCTGTAGGACATCAGTAGGTGACTCAAGGGTAGATGCTTATTTTCTTCCATTAGTTTGTTTTTCATTGCTTCACTCTATTCAATGATTATTTTACCACTCTTTAGGATGAGGTGTTTCAAAGCATGTGAGCAATGCAGAACTATAAGGAGCGTCCATCCTGGTGAAAATGCCACCTGCAATATTTATATTGCCGTGCCATCCTTTGTGTCTGCTGCAGTAACGTTTTACAGCCAGCCTCCTCTTGTGCACAGAGCCCACAGTCCCCAGTACTGATGGTCCTGCCTTGCTTGGACCTCCCAGCAGGTCCCTGCTCCATGGGGGTGTTTGAGGAGGCACCCTGAGGGGGTTCACTCTGCAGCTGCCTCGTGCTGCAAAGATGGGCGTGGAGAATCCCAGGGTTACACATTCCTGCTGCCCCTGCCACTCCAGCTGATGGACCAGATGTTGGGCAGGAGAGGGGCTGTGGTTTATTTTATAAATGTGACTTCGGTTGGGGTATTGGGAGAGTTAGGATTGCCAAATATTTTCATTATGAACTCCTTAGTTGTCTAAAGTTTATGATAATATTATTATTAGGAAGAAAAACTGGTCTTGAGGGTTATTTTTTTCTTGGTTTAAAATAGGATTATAAGTAGTGATTCAGTTAGTTTGGGTGTGTATAAAAATATATCAATACTTTTCTAAAAGTCTAGACAGGGCATCCTAGCGCTTTCTACTAGAACTGGGAAAAGTTTAAGGGAACAGGAGACACGTGGTCATATCTGTGTTACTCTTTTAAAAGTTGAGGTTTTGGTTATAGAAGGATATGCAAAAAAAAAGCAGAGCCTTAATTTTTATGAATGTGCCAACTTTGACACTTAATCCAAGACATTTTTGTTTTAACCAACTGTGGTATTTCTCAGTTCATATCCAAATTCAGATAAATCCAGTTTTGGCTCTTCCTCTTCTCCTTCTTGAAAGTTTGAGGCACATGTCAGTGCTCTGTAGTAGCTTCCTCAGATTTTGTCATTATCATCTAATGTCTTTAGAAGCATTAATGCCTCTAGAGGTATTAGAGATAGATCTTTTTTGATCTTCACAAATCTCATGGCCTGTAAAACCTCTCCCACAAGGATTGCAGTACCTGTGATGAGGCTGGAGAAGACTGCATGTTGGCACTTGCTCCTCCTTTCCTCTTCCTTTTTCTCATCCATTTGGATAAAAGGACATGGTAAAGAATCCTCTCCCAGCATTACAATTGTATGTATTTTATTTTGGTGATGTCTCTGCTTATAAGTGCACCCTTGTATGTGAAACTGTGAAATTCAGTGTTTTGATTAACTTCAGTTGGCCTAACTAAACTTTGAAATGGAAACTAACTTTGCTGAAAACAGAAAGCTTCTTAGTTTCCGGACTAATCCTGGAATTACACACTGGATTTCCTTCATGGAAATAAGTGTGCTTAAAAACTTACCTCTGCTAAGTAGGTTTGCACTGTTTGAAGAGACCCAGGGACAATAACTGACTGTAACCCCTCCCATCTGTGATTCCCTTTGTCTCAGGGAACGGGGTGTTCAGGTCAGAGGATGCTGTGTGTGCCGAGGCAGGTGTGATCACCACCCGCATGGGCTTTCCTTCAGAACCCACTGTTCTGTACCAGATGACTAAAAATAAAACCAACAGCAGTTGGGGTGTGTCGGTGTGCTGGTTGCTGTGGCCTTGAGCTGAGCTGTAGGATGGGGTGGGATTGTGTTCCAGGCACTTCCCAGCCTGGTGGATTCACAAGGTGGTGCTCAAAGGTGCGTGTGCCCCTCGGGTGTGCGGTGGTGGTGGTGGTGGGTGTAGTCAAAGCATCCTATTGCTGGCTCTGAGCTGTGGATGCAGACCTTGGAGATGAACATGTCTCCCAGGTGGACACCCTTGGAACACCCCTGGTGTGGTGTCTTGGGCTAAAGGTCTGCTGGAGTGTGGTGGGAAGCATCCTGGAGATCACAGTGACGTGTTGTTGGAGCGGCTGGGGCTGCCACATCCTCTCCTTGTGCTGACCCACAGAGTGATGCTGTAAGACTGGCAGGAAGGTCTGAAAAGCCTTTGCTTCATGGAAAGGCTGGCACACGTTTGGGCAGGGAGCTCCTCCATGGCAGGGGCACTAAAACTGATGAAGCACATGGAGGGAATAATAATCCTACACTGAAAGTGTATCGGCTCAGGAGACACAGACTTGACTTTGTCTCTCGTTTAGGCTCACTCTGTCCACAGAGACTTTCTCTTTTCTCTGCCTCATTACCCCTTTGTGAAGCACCTATAAATTCTGTTGCTTTTCTTGACTGGGATTTTGTCCTGTTTAATTCCTTTATTATGCTTGTGGTGGCCTTGGACAGTGCAATGAGGGGTCCATGTAAGTTCAGTAAATAAATGATGGATATGATTATTTCTCCTCTGTTTGCATATTCACAAGGCTGTGTTCTTTTGTGCACTATATTTAGTGTAGAATTTGTAATTAATTATGTTGCAGCAGCTTTTCCAGTGGCTTCAGAAAGGTCAGGGTGAGTTAATTTTTTTTCTGTATCGTTTATGTCTGTTTAGCTCTGAATTTGAGATAAAACTGACTTTGCTGAGTGGTGACTACATGCCAAGAAAAATATGTTCCGTTCTAAATTCAGCATCACTTTTCCCCCTTAAATACATCATTCTTCACAAGTGTCTTGGAGATCTTTTCCAACCGTAAGGATTCTTCACAAGGGAATTTGGAGATGAGTAGTTTACTTTGAGATGATCTTATACTACAGCCTTAGTCCATCCTCCTTCTCCGTCATTCAACCTGCAGAAAATGGCTTTGCTTTTTTGTTGTTGTTTTATCATTTCCTGGTTGTGTCCTGTCAGAGTCAATACCTTCCCCTGCACTTGGAAGAGGGAGGGAAGGAGGGAATATATATCTATAATTTCAAACTACCTTATGCACCCACTGACATTTACCACCATACCCTCAAAAAGCAGACAGAGATTTGAGTATCCAAAGGCTTTGCCTGCACAGCTCTTGCCAGCCATGCTTCGCTCGAGCAACTGAAGATTCCCAACATCTTCAATATTTATGCTTCACAAGGCAGTTATCCTCAGTTATCCTTTTAGCAAGTCCCATTTCTCCGTGTTCTGTCATGGGCTCATTTATACAAGGCTGATTTAGTGCTAACTGGGGAGATTAGATTGCCCTGCTTGATGCTGTCAGCTAAAACTGAGTCAGTGTCTGTATGCTGTGGCCCAATTGCTCAAAGAGCCTTACCCTTTTCTGTATTGCTCATTCTATTAGCTACAAAAGCCTTTCTCACCCGGCTTTTGTGCCGAGGTCAATTAGCTCCCGAAATAGCTCATATAACACAAATAATCATGGCAGCGCTAATCCTTTGGGCAAGCTGCACACAGTGGCCACTTCTGGCCCCGAGGACAAAGAGGGCTGTTTATCTTCCCTGCACACAGGCTCCAGGACTGTGCCCAGTCATCTGCAGGAGAATTTATTAACGCAGGGGTCAGAGGTGGTTTGCATTGGAGCAGATTTTCTACCTTGCCACCATCTGGGACGTCCTTGTTGGATTCCTGTAGGGCTGAGTGGGGCTCCAGGTGAGTTGGATCACAAATATGTGTGTTCAAATAACGCTATCTTAGGTAAACATGGACCTGAAAGACATTTAAAGTGAACACTAACACAGCACATTAAATGTCCTTGTGTGTACCCGAGAGGATTCCAGCAGGAGTGATGAGCTGCCCTCAAGCCTGGAGCTCCCACGGCGACAGCAAAGGCTTTCACAAAGGCAAGTCAGCCTCGAGACAGGTGGAGTCTGGGTCTGTGGTTATCCTGACAAGCTCCTGCACTCAAAATAACTTGAGCTTTTTCTTTTCTTCTTGTAAATGACACCTTGACAGAAAGAAATGAACTGGTAAACTAAACTAATAGCTAAGAATTTGCTGTGTGTCCACAGAAGGAAAAAAGTTGCCCCCAGCCCAAGATCCTGCAGGTTAAAACTGTCTTCGAGTTGCGTGTTTAGATTTGAGTATTTAAATCCTTTAGAAAGAGACAGGAGTGGAAATGCTGACAAAATTACTCTGCAGTTAAACTTCCTGGCCAGGTATGATCCACACTTGATAAAGCATGGTAAATAGGAAGAGCTGCTCACCAGACAGGAATGAAGAGGTGTTGACTTCCTTTCATCTTAAATATTTCTGCTGGCCTTTTAGCACCATCATGAGCATGCAGAAGGGAACATCATGTCCAGATAATCCGTATTGCTCTTTCCCTTGCAGGGAGTGTTGAGCTGTGGTTCTGCTACAGGTGTTGTTAGTGTGCCTGTAGGACAGGAGAGGGATGATTTATGGACCTGATACGTGAAAACAGCACTTCCCACTGAGCACTTTCCAGGCTCACATACCTATTAGTTTCACCTATTGTTCATTTGCTTTTGCTTGCAGTTGGTCTTTCTCCGAAAGAATGATGTGCCTTCTCACTGCTGAGGCACAACTTCCTGCGGGTTCTGGCATAGGAAGTTTGTATTTCTCTTGCCTTTTTGCTTTTGTTGGGGGTTTTAATTATTTCTCTTTCTCGGTGTCCTCTACCTCATGCCCCAGGAAGCCTTGTGCAGTTGTTTCTGTTGCACTGTTGGGGCCTGTAGCTCCTGATTTCCTGAGCCCTGAGCTTTCTCTGGGATTTCTAAATGATGGGATCATCCCAGTGCCATGACTGCACACTGAGCCTGCAGACCTGGCATGTGCTGGAAGTTTCTGTAGCCAGAGGCCCCAGCAGATCAGTGGGGTCACGAGGAGAGAAGCTTTTAAAAAGTCCCTTCCCAGCGTTGGTCACTGTCATCCCAATTACAGCCCATCCTTGCTGGCAGTTTGGGTAGGGGGGGTGTTGCCTTTCTGTCTCTGCAGTTCCTCTTATCCTCCCATAGTGCCATGGAAATGTGTCCCAATGACTTTCATTTCCATAGTTTCTTTCCCTGTGCTTTCCCCAGTCTAGTTTTGCCAGTTTTTTTTTTTTCTCACTGATGAGAAGAAAAATCTCAGTAACTTTTCCTGCTCATACAAACACTTTGAGATGAAAGTGGATGAGAACAGAACATGGCAAGCGAGTTGTACCCACAGTGTAACAACCATTGCACCAATTGCTTCGGTTTAGTTCACTCTCAGTAATAAGATCTGCTAAACTTTCAAGGCTCAGCATCGAGGGAACTATCTTTTAAAAGAATAACAAGAAGATATGTTTTAAAATATCTCCTTCAGCCTAGGATAAATCTAAGGGTAGATGACATTTAAGTCTCCTGGGATGCAACTTTCTGAAGCAAACTGGATGAGCTTCCCCAGCTACTTTTTCATTAAAGAGGAGTGTATAGTGCACGTTCAGAGTACATTAATGACTACATCATCAGTAATAAATTAGGTTAAGAGCTGTATGTGATGCTATCAGATCGTTGTAGCCATACTGCTTTCATTCTCTATTTTTAAATGACTCTAGAGTCATATCTAGAGAAAGTCAAAAGCCTCTGAGGCCAGAGGGGAAAAAAAAGCTTGATGGCTGACTGGGAGAGAATAGCAGTAAACTTCTGGAGAGAAGAAATAAAGCTTCACACTTTTTATTTCTCTCTCACTGATTTTTGTGTGTTGTATCTCCAGTATGGGGAGGAATGTATTCCTGAAAAATGGAGAGAACCTGCAGCGTGGAGCTCATACAGTGCAGTATAAAGTGGGTATTTGAGGAACAGCAGGAGCAGGAGGGCAGGTGTGCAGTGAAACGGGGCTCTCCTTCTACAACCTGCTGGTAAAATCCACTTACAGCTGACCTGTTCTCCAGGCAGAACTCACTGGGCTTCAGTGCTCGCCAGAAAGTGCTGGGTTTGTTGTTCTGTTCTTAATCTGACATCCCCTTCACAGCCACCACTCCATCACACTGTCGTGGGAATGCCAGGGGCTGTCTCCAGGCTGGTTGTGTGTTTATCTGCTAGTTCACATCTTAATACAACTCCTGTCCTGCAGCCTTTCCTCAGCATTGATGCAGGAACAGCCGAGCCTTCATCTAATCACTTGGAAAATCAGCTGTATTTAGTGACTAAAAAGATTATTTGGTCTGAAATAGATCCTTCCCACATGCTCTTCTCCAGTGCTTGTCCAGCTGGTTGAGTTGGCCAGTAGTCAAGTGTGTTAGAGAACCAAATCCTACATTAGAATATTGACCTTTTCTTTATTAGACATCTAATTTTATCCCAAGAGTTAGGGCAGTTTTCCTTTAGGAAATGTGCTTCCTCATCTGTTTTTGTGTAATCCAACAGAGTTCCCATCTTCATTTATTATCTTTTACCATAAAAAGATCTCAGCTTCTCTTGGACCAAAGATGATTTCTTTTGCAGCCTTTAAAGGATTCTGACATAATCCCATATACTGGGTTAATTTTCCTGTTTCAAGCCATTCCAGATCAAGTGCCCCATGGATACAGAAAAAAAGGTGCTGATAGAGCATTTCAGCTCTCAGTGACTTACCTGGGGAACCACACTGGCACAAGTGAATGGTTTTGTTTTTTTTTTTTTTTTTTTGAATTTGGAAAAGTTTTGTAATTATTATAAATAACTGGCAGGGCAAATGCATGATTTAAATAGAATTAGCTGTTTGGTTTGCTTTTTTTAATGAAAGAGGATGAAGATGTGTAAAAATACAGATTTTGAGCATTATAGTCTATTTTTATCCTGGCTTAGATCGCTGAGAGTAGTGTGTAAACAGTGCACCAATTATTTCCGAACAGCACAGCATCGTCCTACCACCTGTTTAAACAGAATTTTACAACTGACAGTCATCCCCTAGAAGAGAATCTCTTCCAGGACATATTTATTGTTCAAAGTTTAACATGTGAAATTATCTACCCGCTGGGTTTGTGTCCAGTTGTGCCTCTGGCTCTCCTTTGCATCTCCGTTTATTCCCTATAAATTGGTGTGTATCACTTGCCTGTCTCCCAGGAATGTAGCGAAACACAGTGTTTGCAAAAGCTGTTTGGTTAAAGAGATTATTCCCAATAAAAACTGGTTCTAAACATCTGAAGAAACTGGACAACATTCAGATCCCAGATGGATGTCGATGGCTTGTGTCCATAATGGTTACTGACAGCAGGAATTTGGGGCAGGATTTTCATAAGGGCTAAAACATGGGTTTTGTTTTCCTCATCTGCCTTAAATTTGGGTTCTGAGCTGTAAATGGCTTTTTTTTTTTTTTTAGCCTAAACTTTTCCTTAGCATACAGCTGTATGAGCCAGTTATTTAATGGTGAGTTAGTATGTGGGTTTGGGAAAAAAGAAGATTCTCTGTGGTTGTTGGCTGTGGCATAGCCTGTACAGGAACAAACCCAGGCCAGCTCACCTTGCTGGTCCCACAGGGTCTCAGTCTACAACTTCTTTGTGAGGGGCAGAGGAGGGGCAGGACTGAGCTCTGCTCTGGGGGGAGCAGGGACAGCCCCCAGGGAATGGCTGGAGCTGTGCCAGGGCAGGCTCAGGGTGGATCTCAGCAAAAGGTTCTTCCCCCAGAGGGTGGTTGGCACTGAACAGGCTCCCCAGGGCAGTGGGCACAACCCCAAGGCTGCCAGAGCTGCAGGAGGGTTTGGATGATGCTCTGGGGCACAGGGGGGGACTCTTGGGGCTGGGCCTGTGCAGGGCTGAGGGTTGGACTCCAGGATCCTTGTGGGTCCCTCCCAACTCAGCACATCCTGGGATTCTGGGCCCTGGCAGAGTAAGGATGGGCAGTTGGAGCAGAGCAGTGGATTCTCTTAAAATCTACACACTCATTTCCAAAGCACTGTGTTTAGAATAGAGGAGGGTTTTCTCATGCTGTAAAGAACAGCCTGGTGAGTTTTTCCAACTGCTTCAACAGCCCCATGAACTTCAGTCCCACCAACACTTCCCTCAGATTTACGGCAGAGCATCTTTGTCTTCTGCTGACACCATAATGCCATTTTATGTAGTCTGTCACAGTGATTCTCAGAACAGCTCACAAGGAAGGGAAAAGAGGAATGTTGTGGTGATGTTTCCAGAGCAGCAGAGCCAGGGAGCTGATTGGGGCTGGCAGGGGCTCGGTGCTGCTGTGCTGTCCCCATGCCCCCCTCATATCACCAGGCTGCCACGGGGCCTGGTGCTGGCAGGTTACAGCACTGGAGCTCCTAATTTTCGATTTATTTGAACCTGTGTCTCCAGTCTGCTGAGCTTTCCTGGGCCAGCATCAGTCCTGACACGCTGCAATCCCTCAGAACCTCCACCCCATCAGATGGTTCGATCTGTGAGGAATTTAGCTAGAGGCGCTTAGACAAAAAAGAAATATTGTGGCTGGGGAAGCATTTAAGTTAGAGGAGGCAGCCAGGGCTGTTTTATTACTTAGACCTCTGTCACCTGTGATGACCCAGGAGAGTGGGGAATATTGATCGCTTGTCACTCACGGCGCTCAGTAGATTGCATTGACAAAGCTTGTCAGGCCTCTAATAGCGGGGTGAGTGGCCTTGGCTGCCGCCCAGGGGAGAGCTCCACAGTGCCTATTACTTGGCAGCCTTAACTCTTACAGCATTGGGAGTGAGCCTTGACAAAAGGGAGGGGAAGCATTTTGTAGTTACAAATGCCCTTTCCTGCTCTGTGCTTTGGTTTGGGTTTAATTTCCTTTACTTTTAGCCCTCCTATCCTCATCAGCCCCACTGCTTCTGCTGAGGCAGGGAAATCGGGTGGCTCCTTGCTTCTCCCATCTCCCATCCAGCCCTGACGTGAACACAGGAGCTCTTGGAGAAGCTGTCTGGTCCCTCAGTCCTACAGGATATTGCAACATGTTCTTACCAGCAGGATGGAGAAAGAGATACAGAGCCCAGAGCTGAGCCTGATACCTGCAGCCACTTAAAAATACAGTTCTCAATCACAGCAGAGTGAAGGTTAGTGAACCATGGTGGATTTTGGTTTATCCTCAGATCTCTGCCACTGCCACCAGCTCTTGTTACAAAGATAGAAACATAGAGTGGTGTATTTATCTTGCCTTGACTTTATCTTCCCTGTCATCTCATTGTAGGACTGATTATTATTATTATATATATATATACACACACACACACATATATATGCACATATATATACACACATATACATTTACAAACATATATATATATATATATACACACAAACATATATGTATATACTGGGGGAAGGAGGAGGAGAAGGCCCATGGCAGTGGGACCAGATGACCTTTGTATGTCCCTTCAAAATGAAAGATTCCCTCTATTCTATTCTATTCTGGAACATGCAGCTGAGCCACTCACATAGGGGCATTGACACTACAGAAGGCTTCAGGTGGATCTGAGTCCATCCTTGGTGTTTCCAAGCTCTTTGCAGTTAAGCCTTAAGTTAGAAAATTGGCAACGTGGGACCCTCAGAGAAGTTGTGACAGCCAGCTGGGTTTCCTGACATGTCACACCTCGGTCCCAAACGTGTCTCCCTGGCTGCATGAGCTCCTTTGGCTGTAGAATATTCTGAGCTCGAAGAGACCCACAAGGATCATCAAGTCCAACTCACGAGACAGCAAAGAATCAAGCTTTATTTATTAAATCTGAGTGAAGAGCTTAAGATGGGAGTCAGTGCATGCAGATAGACATTAAACATTTAATGCACACGGGTTGAAGGTTTGACGTACACATGTTCTCCCCAGGTTTATTTTTTTGTTTGTTTCTAGCTGTGGTTTTTTCCCAATTCACTTGCTACTGTCTGTTGTTTGAGGTAGCAGAAAAGGTGGCATTTAAAATACGTAATTTTCACCAGCCTTGTCAAGGACGTGTGGTCAGTAGTGTGTAAGAAATGCATTCTGTGGAGGAATGGAACAAGAGAGCAGCTGATAGCAATCCATATCATTTTTAAGTAAGCTGCAGTGTCTGTCCATTGAGAAAGGCCCCAGCTGGAGCTTAGCAGAACAGCTGAACTTTTTCAAAGAGAGAGAATTAGGCTGTGGGGTTTCCGTGTGTCTCCTCTCCAGGCTTTGTGACCAAATGTTCTGTTTCACTTCCAGGAATTTCCCCTGATCCTTACGGAGGGAATGTGAGCGATGGTAAATAACCTGCATCTCCTTGTGACAGGTTGTTCAAGGAGTTGGCAAGGAGTGTGAGAAGGGAGTTGGAGCTCCTGTGAGATCTACCAATCCCTGTTGAACTGGGAGGCATTTAAATGGAGACTCAGGACCATGTCAAATCCCACTGTGTATTTCTAAACCTCCCGTGGGAACTGGAACAGCTTCTTTCCCACAAGGCCCAAACCCTCCCACTGCAGCAGCCTGACACTGAGTGGGCAAAGCTGATGCTCAGCTCATAAAGCACTTGTCTCCTCCCACCCAAAATATCTAATAACACAGCTGCTCATCATTCCAGCCTCCTCCAGAGCTGCAACACGAGACACCATGTCATCCCTGGAACTTCTCAGGATCCTGCTTTTCAGCCATTCAAAATGCTGATAGTTTGGGTTCAAAGATGCCCTGCTTGGCTTTGTAGAAGCTAATGAGGACATTTTTGCATCCAAACAGCAAAAATTAGACTTAGCAGGAGATGTAAATGCTGTGGTAATTAGGCAGGTTTCTAGATGTGCTAATCCTGCCTGAGCAGGGCATCAAAGCACAGGCTTAAAAGAGAGGTTGGTTATTAAACTTGACCATGTGCTGAAATGTTTCTCAGTGTCACCACTCAGAAACGTTCTGGAGGAAGGATGAAGCTTGCTGCCAAAGTACTCCCTTCTTGTTATCCCCAGGCACCAGCAGCTTCAGCCCTGTCTCAGGGTGTAGAATAAGGGCCTGCTGTTTGCATCTACTGACCAGCTCTCAAATTCTTCTGATCTTCTGGGGGAAAAAGGCCTTTCAGCTGCAGTGAAATGTATATTGTATAGGACATGGTTTCCTCTGCCTGCCTGAGCAGGGTGGCTGGTGGGAAGAAGAAATCAATTACCTGTGTGACTTTGTCCCAGATTGAAACCCAGCCCTGGCAAACAGATGCCCAGCATATTAATTTGCTGTATCACATTGAGCCTTGAGTTTGAGTTCTCTGTGAAAGGTTTTATAATTCATATAACCTGAAATAATTTACATCTAATTAGATTTTGTCAACTGAATAATTCTGTCTCATGCTGCTTCTGCAGAATAATTTAAGCAACTTCATTTTATCCTCAAAATAGTTGTAAATGTCACATTAATTTTGTTGACATGAGCAACTTATAGGAAAGTCAACCAAATGTGTTATGGGCTTTTCACACTGAGCTTAGCCCAGGGATGGACATCTGCTCTGCTGCTATCTTATGTAGGCTGTTAACCAGAGTTGCTTAAACCTGTTATGTCAGAGGTCTGGAGATGGCTCATATCCCTTGGATAATCCAGGTGCTGCAGTTCCTTTTGGCTGGTGAAGAGTTGATGTGTCTGGCAGGGCCTTGGGTTGCCTTTCTCCCCACTCAGCCCCTGGTTTGCAGCCTGGCCAGCTGGGGAAGCCTTTGGTGTGAGCCCAGATGGAGCCCTGTGGCTCTGCAATGAGGGCCTGGGGCAGTTCCTGCCCTGTGTCTGTCTGGCACTGAAGGGACGATGGAAAACCATTGGCACATGTCACCATCACCACTATTTCAGACAAAACAGGTGCTCTTGGAAGGTGGATGTTTGCAGTGTCAGATGCCCTTGACACCAGTGAGAAATGGCTGGAAGTTCACGTGGACATGAAAACATGAACTGCCCTGTGCTGCCACCCACAGTGCCTTCCTGGAGGCCTCATTCCCAAATCCTGGCCCAATTCCTGCCCGAAGGAGCTGGGTGTGATGCACTGTCCAGCTGGAGGGTGCACAAGGGGTACAGGAATCGTTCTGTGGATCTGCTGACGTGAGATATTCATTTTATGCCTTTCCTCTTAAAAAGGAAAATTAAAAATACAAAATTACCTGCTCTCAGATGCACTTGTAACACAGAAGGTGAGAATTATCTGCAGCTAGATCTCTTATGTGGCTCTTTCTTTTATTAAAATACTTGAAAGCGTGTTGCTTGGTATTAAAGGGCACAGGTTAGTCCTTCACTGGATTGTTCTGGACTAAATCAATATGGTCTATTTGCCATATTCGAATTAGGATAGATAATGAACATGAAAGTGGAGGCTTTAAGATGTAAGAAAATGTTGTAATAGCCTTTGGAAAGGGATTAAAAGTTTCAAAAAATTAAAAGCAACTATGATAAAGCATATCCTTTGTGATTTCTGTGAAGTGCCATCCAAACATCCTTTCATATCTGTGACACTGGAAATTTGAATCCTTTTTTTGTTTTATTTTTTTTTTCAAGGCAATAGTTAATATATATTTACAGCTAAATTACTGATACAGGATGAGGCAGGAAGCTTCCCAGTGCTGTTCATGTTGGATTTTTCACTGTCTCCTGGTAGACCAGCCTGTTTTACTGATGTCCACAGTTGTGGAATAGCATCACACAGTGTCACAGCAGAAGCATTTACTTATTTTTAAGAAAGAATGGAAATGTTGTAGTGAAGGATCCAAGGAAACGACAGATCCAAGGACCACATTATATTCGTTTGGGAAGTGTCAAAGTGTGCTTGGGGGAGCAAACCCAGATCTCATGTGACAAAATGCCTGGTGAAGTCTTCTGAGTTCTGGCTCTAGCGTTTGGATGAGAGGTGTTACCTGTTCTAACTGCAGTCCTTTCACAGAGCCCATGGTGAGCCTGGATTGCAGCTTAGCCAGCTGGTAACTCCATGGGAATCTCTTCCCACTCACCTGCCTTGCTGGGACAATATCCCACCAGTCCTCATTCCCTGCCACCTTCCCTGATGAGGTGGGATGGAGAGTGTGAAACAACAGCCCTTCCTTGTCCCTGTGGTCCCTGTTTGAAGAGCTGGGGGGCCTGGGGTGAGCAGGGCAGTGTGAGTGGCCATCAGTCTGTGAAGCAGCCCTTTCCATACAACAAACAGGGCATCTGTACCCTTACCCCTCTTGAAAATCAGAGATGCACTGCTGAGCACGTTAGAGAGTTCAGCCTTTGTGGCCATGCCTAGGGAAGAGAAGAAATCTTCAGACAACCTTCCCTGTGTTGGTGAGACTTGGCTGCAGCTCTCTGGGTGCTGTCATTGAGCCTGCTGAGCTCTCAGGGGCTGCCAAGGATCCATCCTGGTGACATTGTGGTGGTCACTGGTTTTCCACCCTGCTTTGTCAAATTTCTTTGAATAGGTGGCAGATAGACTCTCACCTTAAGTGTAATTTTTAGCAAGTACATTTCCAAGCAGCTTCTCTTGTAGTAACAGTTTGATCTCTTTTATGCTATTCTTGTCAACTCAGGAAGTGTGAGTAGACAGTTCCTTTGGGCACCTTTGGGTTGGTGGGGTGCACAGGAGCACAGAGGTGCCTGTTTGACTTGGAGCATTGACTAAAACTGATAGTCCAGGGATAGTCCACCTCAGCTGGAGATTCTGGGTGGTGCCCCAATTAGCACCTGAAGTGTTTGAAGTAGCTCATTCTGCTTTCCTGTAGCGCTGTTATAAATTTGTTTCTGGTTTTGGTATTGGCTTTCCTCCTCCCTCTCTTAGTTAAGTGAACAACAGGTATTTGGTATCTCTGATATTTATCTCATGTTAAATCCTGATACTGCAATGTTTTTTTTTTAAAGGATCCCAGCTTGGGTGAGGCACCATTTTGGGGCTTTGCTGTGCCCTTGGGGGCTCAGTACATTTGGGTCACAGGCATTGAGAGACACTGGAACCAAACAACTGTAAAATTCACTTGGAAATGGATATGTTGCAAAGTTCTGGTTCTCCCCAGTTATCTTGCAACACTTGGGTTCTGCTGCCCTTACACAGATACAAATTCCTGTAAGTGATGCATTAGCTGGAAAGCCGAAAAGGCATCAGGGCAGTTGTTGATGCAGAACCAAATTTTTGTGTCTCCCTGGAAGAACAGCAAAATTCCAAGAGAGAAAAACAAACCAGGCTAAAAATGCCACCCCTTTGATCATGCAATCTGATTGCCTGGAGGAGATTTGTGTCCATTAACTCACACTGGAAATGAAACCTCTCTGACAGAACGTCTCCATCATTGATTTACAGCCTTCCAGATAGTACAAGACTTACTGTGGGCAGATACAAACTGTTCTAGCATTTTATTTTCCCTTTTTTTTTTCCTTTCATCTCTCAACTCCAGCCACAAGTCCCTCAGAGGTACCGGGGACATGACTACTACTATCCATGTAATTCACATTTTTAGGTTTGAATCCCATTGGCAGCAGTCCTGACCTGGACTGGGAGAGATGCAAATATGATGCTTTGGGTCCATCCCATGAATTATTGTGGCAGTAAACACAGACAGGAGCCCCTGGTGGTCTAGGGGGTAAAGGCGCTGCGCTATCACCGCGGAGACCCGGGTTCGATTCCCGGTCAGGGCCACTCCCGGGCAGGTGGGGCTCGTTAGCCCTTAAAGGCAACCCACCTACATCCTAAGGACCTCGCTGCCACCGTCCAAGCTCGCTTGGCCCCGGCAGATGAACCTTAGGATTAAAGGGTGGGCTCAGTTCCGCGCACACTGTGTCTCACCTAAAAAATCCAATGCGCAGGCTGGAAGGTAGTAAAGACCTTCCCCGGATCTTCGCTCGCGAAGACTGGCCATTAAACACAGACAAAGCATTTTCAGACCCATCAGGTCCTGCATCATTTCCAAAAGACGACATCAGGGCATTTACATTTACATGTTGTTGATAGGTCAGCTCAGGGCCCCTAAAGGCCACCAAATCCCCCACTCCACTGAGCCATTGGAGTTATATTAACATTGCTGTGAAAAATGAAAAAAACCCCAAGCCACAAGCAAACAAAAAACACACACACACAAAGGGAGGAATATGCAAATTGTGACACTGCTTTTTTATAAAGAAGCTGATCCTGACGGATCCAGAGAGGAGGCTGTGTTGTAACTCGGTTTGCTCATGTTGAGCACATTTTAGCTATAAAGCTAATTATCATATGGATTTTCAAATGACTCCCTCCTAGTTCTTGTCTGGGTACCAAAGGAGTTCATGTTCTGGTTTGGAGCGGATAAAACCCCCTCCTGGCAGCGTTTGTTTATCATATTCCTGCTGCACATGAGCCGAGCTGAGCCTGACCCGATGTTAAGTGTCTGTGGTAGATTTCATTACATCCATATACTGGAAGTCCTGCCAATATACTGGCAGCAAAATCCTAGTGGAAAATAAATGGCAATAAACGAGAGAAATGATGGGCTCTGTGAGTGGTGAGGAGCAGAGCTTTATTGAGGCTGGACAGCCCTGGAGATGTCACTTGGCACAGAGACACGAGCTTAAGAGAGTGCGAGTGAAAGTTGATATTGGAATAACAACTCTGTGGCACAGGCTGGGGAATAATTTAATTAATTGCACCGAAATTTCTTTGATGAATAGTTATGTGGTGATAAGCATGAGGTCGAACAGTAGAATGAGTTTCAGCTTTTTAATGGGCCAGCACAGCTGCAGGTTTGGAAGTGTTCCCACTCTGTTATTTGCCGTGCCCGCTCTCTCCCTTGCTCTGCGTGCACGGCCGGGCTGCACACGCAGTGCCTGCTCCCACAGCCAGCCAGGCTCAGCTCCCACAGCCAGGCAGGCTCAGCTCCTCACCCCTGCCCAGGCAGGGAGGGAGGGGAGCTGGCCAAAGCCACTTGGCTAAGGTAGCCCCTTTGAAATCAATGCCAGATCGAAAGGAAATTGTCGGATGGTTTCTTTATGAATCCTGCATTTTTTTCCTATGATGCTTTTAACAGGGCCTCCACTGCAGCAGTTGTATGAAGATTTTAATAAAACTTTTCTGGTCTCCAGAGGAGGAGGCATGTCTTTGTTGTTGGAGAGCTGGAGGGAAGGGAACAATGCAACACAGCTGGAATTTGAACATTAATCCTATGATTCCTGGGCCGTATTTTCAGACAGATCAATTACTCCTGGCTGTAACCAATCTCCAGCCATTTCCTCACGGTCCAGGGCTCCATTTACCATGCCTTGGATGCTCCAGCTTGACATAACCTCCTGACTTTATAGAGCTTCAGCTGTAAATATCACCTGCCAGACCTGTGGCCACTGTCAGCTATGGTTTACCATGAGTCATTAACTGAGAAATTAGTGGTAAGAGTTGTGGGTGGTGCTGGCTGGCTGGGAGGTGTATTTAGTGCCCCTCTGTCTGGCAGGCTCTGGGTGAGAGCTGCAGGGAGTCTGGGGGAGTCACTGGAGGGGCTCTGCAGCTTTGCTCAGGGGTTGCCTCTGTCCGGGACGTGGAGAGCAGCAGTTGGGATGGGCCATGGGGAAAAAAGGTTGTGCCTCCCTGGGAATGTGTCCCTGAAGATGAGCTCCTCCAGAAAGAGGAGACCCCTCTCCTGGTAACCCAGGTTTGGGGCCAGTGAATATTGTGTCAAAACAGATATGAACTCTTCGAATAGAACAGAAGAAAACAAGGAAATAGCTGATAAAACCTGCTAAGATCAGATTTTTTTTCCCAATGCTGCAGAGCTGCACAGACACCCTTGGTTTTGATTTACATTCTCTTATTGCCTTTTTTTGAATCTCTGAATTAGAGTAATAGTGTGTTACTCTCCAGCAGCAGCTTCCCACCGAGGTTCATGTTGTGCCTTGTGGATGTTCGTTTATTGAGACCCAGATCCCAGCCCAGTCACAGCCATCACTTGGGCCTCCCTCCTGGAATAACACCTCAGTCTCTCATCACAAAATTAATAAATACACATTGAATTCCTTTTGAACTCAAGTAGCTTGTAGAGTGGCCTCCACAAGGGCTTTGCTCCTGGTGTCTCATTTGTTTTCATGCTTGGTGAGTGTTATACCCACCCCCAGATACACCATTACCTTCAGGAGCAGACATTTGCCCTGCTCTCTCTTTCCAGCCTCATTCACGTGGCTGTATTTTAATATCTGATTTATTCAGGAGGGTCACTGACAGTATTGCAGGAGAGCCTTGTGGCTTTGGCCTTTGCCAGTGCCTGAGAGCAACACAGGGTTTGTTCTCTGAGTTGGTTGGGTTTCTTTTTTTTTCTTTCTTGGAACTTTGCCCATCTTATTATGAGTTCTTTAGAGAAATGAAATGCAGCAGTAGCTTGAAGAAATCATGGACACTTTCCAGCAGTAAAAGAGCTCTGGAGTCAGTATATAAGCTTTCTCCCCTGGTTGCAGTTAGGGAGCTGGTTGACAGTATAATGGGCTTTTGGAGGGGGCGCAATGGTTTGTATGTTCTGTTTGATGTTGCAAATACTGAGCCCTCAGGGAGATCAGGAAAAAGGATGTTCTGTTCTTTAGGAAAGGAAAAGATTAACCTGAAATGTGAACTGAAACTTGGGAGCTCTGCAGGCCTTAGGTGCACCAGAGATGAGTTTGCTTACTTTAATGGGAATATCTTCTGTCTTGTAGCAAAGGCGGGAAAGTGTTTTTGCAAGGATTTGGTTGGAAAAGTAATGTGTGTGTTTATAGAGAAATAAGAGCCACAACCAGGGCTCGAGTAGGTGAATCTTGAAAGCACAGCAATTCCCTCAAGTTAAGTTTCTGACTGTTTGGATGCTCTTCAGAGACAGAAAGACTTGTAACCATTGTTACAGAAAGTCTGGAAATCATATGTGATCACTGTTTTTTCAGAGATTTCTGAAAAAAGGGCTTCTGCTGCATTTCTTCTTTCTCACCTCTGCATCCATTTATATCCATGAGGAGATTTCAGAGATGGGGCAGAACATTTACTGACATTGTTGATAGAGCTGTGGGAGGAAGAAAATAACCCTTTCCCCTGAGCTGAGCTCCTTCCGTCCATTCTTAGTAAACACTGGTGACGACAATAAATGTGGCTTTTGTCAGCAGAAATTGTATTTCACATCTTACCTTTCCCTGCAAATTCAAATACTCTGGTGGGGTCAGGCTTTTCCATGTAAGCTTATGCCAGCCTGTCAGAGCTCCATGCTGGCTGTGCACACACCCACTCGCTGTCACAATCCTGTGGCCACTGGAGGTGACAGCAGGTGACAGGTTTCTAATGCTGCAACTTGGGTAAATGCAATTCAGGCAGAGGCACTGGGAACAATGGGTTTGTCCCCTTTGAGTCATTCCCAGTCTTTTACATTGCTTCCAGAACTTATTTTCCTCTTTTTTCTCTGCATGCCATGATCCGTAGGATTTCTTCTCTTTGGGAGCAGGTAACAGGATTTTGGGCTGGAGGCCTCTTATAACATAAGATTCTTTGGGCATTGTTTCTTTATCATGTTTTTACGACTCTCCTTATTTCCTTAAGACTTTTTACTGAGTGATGAGGCAGTGGTTAATGTTTGATCCAGGGAGATGCATCCTGAGTGGGTACAGATGGGTGGGACTCTGGATTTGCTGTGGCAGGCAGGAAAGAGCCTTTGTTTGAATGCAGTTTATGCATACACAGTTAAGTTCTGCTTCTTAAATAAGTTAGACTTTCAGTCTTCCAAAAGGACTCCAGAAAATTCAAAAAATGTGATCCCTGGGGTGATCTGCAGTTGTTTCCATTCCATCTGAAGGATTTTTGAACTTGCAGGAGCAGAACCTGAATTCGGTGTATGGCCTGTACCTGTACTTGTGCATGTACTTATCTCTGTGTGGATTTGTGAGGAAACACAGGATAATTGTCATTTGGTGAAGGGTTTGTGGCTTGTTTTCCTTATTTTATTTCCATTGTACTTACAGTTATTGCCAGATTCAGTTGAACAAGTAGTTCTTTGATGTACAACGATGTCTGAACCGCAGGTTCATCCACTCTAACAGCCTATTTTTACTGGCCTGTAACCATAACACCGAGGAATGAAAGTACATGAGCACAGTTGTAATTACACAATGGATCTTAATCTGGGCTGATATTGTGAGATATGAATCTATGGCACTTTCAAACTGAAAAATCAATAAATAAAACTTCAAGCACTTTCAGTGCTTCAGATAATGGGCATATTACAGGATTTAGCACCAGCTCTTGCATCTCTCTCAAAAATAGCATCCTGAGCTTTTACAACTTGCCTGTCCTGGAATTTCCCATTTAGCAGGAAAGCTCTGCTGAGTAGAGGGTGATCTTCTTACCTTGTTTTTCTCCTCCAGCACAAATGGAATTCCTAGTTCCACAGACTTGTATTTCACAAAAAGGTAATGCGGAATTTTTAGGTCAAATTCCATGTTCCCTGTTTAGTTGAGGGTGTTCTGGTCTTCCATAACATGGTATTTACAGAAAATACTGATTATTTTCACCTGTGCTATACTATTAACCCAGTACCCATTTGTTGTAGCTTTGTATGAACCTAAACTTTTTAATCAAGTCACAATATTCGGGTGTCTGGAGGACAGAATCTGCAGCAACTTTATTCCTTCACTTCTCCTTTTCCCTCCACTCCATATGTAACATCAGTAAACATGACTGTAGTGATTACCCCTACAGTTTTGTCAGGTAATTCCTGTGTCAGAAATCAAGGGAAAGATGGTGAGTTCATCTCACTGAGAGAGTGAGAGTTCATCTGTCTTAAGAATCTGCACTCTATGTAGTCAATAAGATAAAAAACAAACTGCCACAGAAAATCAGAGTAGGGAGTCCTGGGCACTTCAAAGTATTCATTAGTGAAATTTTGGCTAAAGCTACATCTTGAAATACGATGTTCAATGAGCAGACTATCTCTAAAAAGATTTTTTTCCCCTTAAATCTCTTGAAGTTTATTAGGTGGGCGTGAGCAAAAAGGTTGTCTCCAATAAAAAACTGGCTTTGTAATGATTAGCAGGGGCCCTGTATAATTTAAGATATTCTTTACAGTTTATAAATACGGGCTCATAAAAAGCGGAGATATAAAGAAGCTGTGACTTTAAGTCATTAGAAGCCCAATGGTTTGATAAAATAACAGGAAACAGACAATTTATTATGAGCAATCTCGGTAGCTCTGGATTATCTATAAAACTTTTATGGCCCTCCCCAAGTGGCAAGAGGCCATAAAACTTGCCTGAATGAGGGACTTGTTAATTTACTTGTTAAAGCAAATTAAAAATTTATAAGCGCTTTTAGGTAAATGAGATCTTCCCTCATCGCTGCCCTTGCGGGCTCAGGAGTCCTGGGAGGGAAGAAGTGGTTGCGCTCAAACATCATAGCAGAACAATAAAAGCCATTAAATTGGTTCAGTTTATTGCTGCAGAGCCAGGCAGCTGTTGCCATGGTTTGCTGGGGGATCCAGGGGTTGACAGCCTGGCATTCCTGGGGCCTCGCCCAGCCAGCGGCTCCTCCCGAGCCTCTCCTGCCTCGGGGTTTGTGCAGAGCTCTCTCTCCCAGCCAGTCTGCAGTCACAGGGGTGTCAGCATCTCCTCTTAGCAGTCCTTGTCTTAGCTGTTGTAAAATAAGTTTAGGAACACCAGAAAATCCTTTGTGGTTCCAGGCTGCTTAACCAGGGTGCTAAATAGCAAATTAAGTTTTAATTTAATCCAATGCTCCTGCTGTAACTAAAGACAGTAGTGAGGAAGAAGGGCCTGGCAAGGAACACAGGGCTGTTGGGCACCTTTGAGCAATCTTTGAAAGCTGTTAAATTGGGTTTGAGAAGTGTTTCTCCAGATCACTTCAACAACAGCTTCTTACAGCAGATGAATTCCAGCTGTGGAAGTACCATGAGGAGTTACACTTTGTCCTTGCAACTCCAACTCAGAAAAAAAAAAAACTATTAAGAAAGAAAATTTTTATTGAAAGCTCTTAATATTTAGCAGAAGACCAGGTAAGGTTTTGAATGAGGAGAGATCTAAATCAAGCTGCAGTGAACTTACCAAAGCCTCTCCTGAACAGTTCTTCTCTAAGCTGCATATATACTTGCAGCTGTTTTTCTTTTGTTCAGGAAGTATCTTTTACAGATCTGGTATCATTTATACAAGAAATTACCGGCACTTCCAGGACGGAAAAAATGGCATAAATTCAAAAGGTTTGTGTTGTGAACACTTCAGGTGATCACTTCAGATGTTTTCAGGTGTCTCAAGACCAGCACCCAGAAGTAAAAACTGCCTGACCAGTCAGTTGGCTCAGCACAGGCCACAGCTTTCAGTGCACATTTCATCCTTACATATTTCATTTCATACACATTTCATCTCCATATGATTTGTGTGATTCTGTATTTCCTAATGGATATTGCAGGTGCTTCCCTTCAGAATAGGAAATAATTGGTGCAAGAAATACGTGGAGTACGTGGAGAAGGTCTGAAAGCACAGCCTGCAAGAGAGACTCGACAGAATTGGGGCAGTTTAGTTTCCAAAAGAGGAAATGGAGTGGAGATATGGATAAGAGTCTTCAAACACAGGAGGAAGGGAGAAATCTGTTCTGCATATCCATGATAGGTGGGACAAGGACACACTGCAGCTGGAGATGCAGTGGAGGTGTGAAGGTGGTTCTTACAAGGCAAGGGCAGTGAAACACTGCACCCCTTCACCTGCAGCAGTTGTAGAGGTGACTGGGTGTCTTTAGCAAGTCTGGGCTGGATTAGCTGGTTGTCTGCGTGTCAGGAGTGGTGCAGGTCCAGCTGGTCCTTTGTGCTCAGAGGGCTGGGACCTCTTGGGTCTGCCCCTTTCTCTGATCCTCTGTGATTTTACAATGCTGAGGCTCCTTGGTGCTCACAGACTGCAGTGGGTAAGCTGAGGACTCAAATACTTCAGGCAGAGCTGCCCCAAAGTCTTTATTTCCCATGTGGTTCCCCAGTGAGAGACAGATGTTTAGCAGGACGCTTTTCCTTCACGCCGCTAGACCAAACAAAAGCTTCCAATCTCCAGGAATTCAAGTGCAGCAATCGTAATATTCTGGCACTTCCATCACTCAATACTTGTATTATAAATATTTCATGGAAAAACTGAATCATAAAAGTATTATTTTTGTAGTGTGCCAAGAGTAGATCCAGGCACTTGGAGCATAAAAAGTATGAAAGTCACATTTTAATATTGTGCTCTCCTCACTAAATACAGTGCTAGTCTGAAACTGTCTGACATATAAAAATAAGGCAAAGCCTCCGGGGTATATTAATGGTGGTTAAAGAGCTAATGGTTACATGGCAAACTCCCAGTACAGTCATTTCAATGTGCACATTTCTCTGAACCAGATATGACTGGCTGGAAAGGTCTCTTGAAATCCCATCTGGCATCTCCTGGGACCCCACTTCAGCCATATTTCACTGCCCCAAAAGTGGATGTAAAATGAGTCAAGAGCTCACTGTCTTTCAGCGAGGTTACACCCCTTCCTCTGCGAGGCACATCAGGAACTCCCAGCCCTAATCCCTGAAATTCGTGGTGCTGACAGTGCTTGAAGTCGAATGATTAATCCTTCATGTCCTTTCCTACCTAGCTACTGTTCTGGTTCTGGATTTTGGAAACCCAAATTCCAAACAGGTTTGTGGGTTTTCTCAGCTTCTCTGGATCTGGCCCTTAACCTATTTAAAGGAAGGAAAAAACCAAGTACTGAGGCAGGGTTCGGGTGAAGCCTTTGAGAGGGGGACAAGCACACAGAGCAGGGCACAACAGGGATGGGGTGTGTTTGTGTTGTAGGTGATCTGTTATGGAAATTTCTTTGGAAATGCATAGCTATTTGTTGGAAGTGTGTTGAGCCCAGCATGTTATTTCTGGAATAAACTAGAGGGAGGGAGACAGAGCAGCTGATTCCCCCTCGGTAGGGCATCAGTGGGTAGGTAGAAGCCCCAGGTTCGTGGCCCTGTTTCTCCTGGCTTGAAGCAGTAAATAGAACGCAGGTCTCTTATTCTCCAGAGCTGCAGTACAGACATTTCTTGGTGTACCGTGGAATCCCTCCTGAACACCACAAAGTGAATCCAGCAGGCAGAGGCCTGAAAATGGCTCCTTCCCTAAATCTCTGTTTTCTCAGGGCTTTTTTCAATGTTTATTAGTTTAGCCTTGCAATTCCATGTTTACATAAATTACATGATTAAAAGCAAAACAGGAACCTGGAGAGAATGTGGTTTCTGTTACAATCATTCCCAGTTCCTTGCTGACTTAACCCTTTTGAAAACCAGAGACACTTACTGAGCTGCCTACATGTTTAATGCACAGGGAGTGTGCTATTCCAGCCCACCAGGGAGGTGTTTAGAGTTATTCCCCATGGAATTTATTTGCTGGGTTCATTCATACAGTAGCCAGGCGATGACTACAAACAGTGAATAACACCAGCCTTTTGCTGTACCCTGGGAGCCAAGAGAGGGACTTAGTTTGGCTTAATTTGAATTATAACCTGCCAATTTGGTGGAAACCCACAGAAAAAATCATCAGCAGTTCTAAGCAGCATGTTTGATGAGGGAACACAGGAATTAGCTTGGAGAATGTGGCATAAAGATTTTTTTTTGTAGCAACTAGTGTTTGCATGGGTAGAACTTTGATGAATACTGCCCTCTGTTCTTATCACAGATGAGCAAAGGAAATATAAATTAGAAGCTCATAAATATAGGATTCTCCTTGCCTTTGAAGAACTTAATTTCCATATGGTTTGCATGAGAATGCTCTCATTGGTTTAAAAAAAAAGAGTTTGTTTTTGGCTGGGCTGTGAGTAATGTGCAAGCCACAACATTTTAAGTAGGTGTCCTTTATCTAAAGTAGATAAAAGGGGACATGAGATCTGTGAGGGGTTAATTCATATGTTCTAAATGAAAATGGAATTAGAAAATGAATTCCCTTCTAACATCTCCACTCAGTGTGCAGATCAAAGCCATCATAGGAGTAAATTTATGTCTGATAGTGTGGACGGTTTCAATGCTCACTGGCAAAATATCATGCTGATTGCTGATTGAAAACAGTTGTTAATTCTCTACTTCACTAAATTCAGAGTGGAAAAACTTTCCTTAATAAAGAACAGATTGAAGAGAACCAAGACCTTACTGTGTGGAAATTAATGGCAGATGCATATACTGGTAGTTAAAATGTTTCATTAGATGTTAATGTCTTGCTGTGTTTTTAATTGTTCAGAAATTAGCCTCTAGAATATTAAAACCATCTGTTTGTTATCATGATGAAACAGAATACTTAAATAGTTATTAATTTTGTAGGCTTTTTTTTTTCCTCCTTGTCTGCAAAACTTTGATCTGCTGAGATTTCGGTGGATGCTGGATGCAAAAGGGAAAAACCATTTTAAAACACCTTGGTGCCCCAAATTTGCTGCCTGCCACCCATGTTTTGCACGCCTGCTTTATTTCACGAATTATTATTCACCAAGGAGAAGTTGACGTTTTTTAGTGCATGGAAGGAGCGTGCTGATGCTTGCTGAGCCTGTATAATGGTTGATTTAAACTGTAATATGCTACATTTTCACATGCTGATACTTAATTTTTAAGTCTTGTGGGTCATTTTAAAGCCAAAATATTTCAAAGCATAGAAGAGGTTCCATGTAGATCCGTCAGCACGGGGCTTTGTCTTCCTTCATTTCCAATTATTTACAGCTATATTTCTTTTTTAATTAATTTTTAAGATTGAGTTTTGGAGAAGTTGGGGTTTTTTGACAGTTATTTGGGTTATCATTTCTGATGGATTTTTTAATCGCAGAGATGAGCAATAATGGTCTCCTCCAGGCCCTGAGTCAGGTAAATATTCCTCTTTATGAGAACATATATTGAATATATTTCTGGCATAACAGCAAAGAGCTGCTTATTTTTTTTCCTCAGCTGAGATGAATTTAACTAAGTGCTCAAGTGCTGTCTTGTGAGGAGGCTGTTACATGTATGCACACACAGCTCTCCAGTGTGAAAGCACAATTTATAATACATTTTGTGATGCTTGTTATACGTGACTTAAGTGTGAAAATTTACTCAGTAAGCCTAAATATTACTTAGAGAGCCATTAACATATCTTTCCAAGTGATTTTTGACCTTTTTCTGAATAACCACTTTACAAATTATTAAATGCCAGAAGGAGGATTAATTCAAGTAACTGTAATTTGATAGTAGTCCTGTATTATAGATTTTTTTTGCACTTATCTTAAAACAATAATAAAACTCCACTTATCCAGTGTATGACTATATTTTCAAGATGGGTAAGTATAATACAATTTTAAAGCGTATGAAAGAGAAGTTAAATTGGGGTTTTTTTATCAGTATGAGTTACAGAAATAGTCAAGTATTTATAGTGGACACCAAATGGCTTCTGCATCCCCTCAAGTCAGTGGCAGTCATGAAGTTGCCCCCTGTGATTTTGGTGGGTGATGGATCTCACCCTAAATCCATCTCTTTGCTGAGGCTGCCAACACAGGCCACTGGCTGGCAGAATGGTTTTTGGGTTTGGGACTTGGACTGAGGCAACCTGCTCATCAGATGTACCAAACATTAAACCCCCTTTGGTCACTGTTGATGAGGGACACACTACAAGATTTATCAGGAGGGGTTTTTTTGACATTTGCAAGCAGGAGGACTCCATTATTTCAACTGGCAAAATGTAGTCCAAGGTGAAAGCACAGTGCTGCAGTGTATTTTACATTATATCTTAGGATGAGAGAGGAAGAGAGGTAAGCAAACAGAAAAAAAAAAAAATCCAATAATAATGTAGAGCAAAGCCAAAACCCAACAACAAGCTGGTATTGTTGGGAGTTTGAAGGCATTCTGAATTTCTCAGACCAGCTGCAGCTCGTATGATATTAGTTCTGGGGAAAAATTCAACAAGATCTAAGCCATGAAGTCAAACTGTGGTTTAAGGATGTAATTTTTCAGCATTCCTTTTCCTGGTAGTTCCTAATCCAGATTTAAACAGCTTAAACAATAGTTCCTCCTTTTGCTTTCCTCCTGAGTTATTTGTGATGACTGAACTGGTCTCCAATCAATGACAGCTGCTAATGAATTCGGATGCTTCATTCCCTGCCCTTCTGTGATGCTTCAAATAGATTTTCTTTGCCAGATACTTCAACCCCTCCCTTTCCTGCTAACAAATTGGTACTGAGGTATATTGTTATGACTTGTGCTTCTATCATTCAAGCAAGAGGAAAACACAATATGTATAGACGTGAGTTATATGTCAGAATGCTTTTACTCCTGCTCTCCCCCCTTCCTTCACATTATTAGATTATAGAGAAATACTATCATAATAGCCTCTTGGCCCAGCCACTGAGAGCAGACTTATGGTTCCCTTGATAAATTGCAAAACATTATTAAGTTTTGCTCTCTGGACTGAGAGTATTGGCATAAAAGGACATCAACCCCAGTCAGATTGGTCTTGATTGCTGCTTAATTGCTGCTTGTTTGTGTTAGAGATCATGTGGTTTGATTGATCTTGCCCTGCTTTTGTCATTATTGTTACAACTTCCTAGTTTTCTCCTTGTACAGAGACCACAGGATGACTTTTAAGTCTTGAATAATTTATCTGGCTGGGCAGTTAAACGGCTTAAAATAGTATTATAGTTTTAAGCCAATAGCTCAACCTTCAAATCATTATTTATGCAACCAAATTATTAAATATTTATTCTGGGCTTATATCGAACGCTGAAGTAACAGGGCTCCTTTATGTAAGCAGTGGAAAGCATCTCGAGGTCCAGCCATGAATACTGATATTTCCTCCTTCAGGACATTTATTTACTTCTGTAATGTGAGCTGGGTGTCACATTAGTGGTCTGTGTTGAGGAAGAAGGATGGTGGGCACCGTGACTTCATTCAAGCCAGTACAGTCACCCCGCTCTTTCTCAGGCTGCTTCACCTCTTCAGATATTCCCAAGAGGTCTCATCCCATCTTGCATCTCCCTTGCACAAGAGGAGCAGCCATCCTGTGGACATGGAGCCAGTGGAACCCTACAGAAGATACCCTGGGGTTGTGCTTCCCCTCGTTAAAGTAGATGGAGGTTCTTCAGCTGGATTTGCAGACCTGCAGTGCTCTGTTTTTCAATCTGGCCAGTTTGCTTTTTGTTCCATCATGAGATTCATTTTATCTTCTTACTTAAGTATTCTTCCAGGAAGTTATACCTTTCAAAGTCAACTAGAGGCCAAGCAAAATCCTCAGGGAGTTGGATATCAGCCACTCTGGGCTAAATGGGATAGTATTTCTATCCTCTCCCCTTTCCAGAGATTCAGGTTAAAAGTGGTATTTGCCTTTGCTTTCCTATTGCTCCTGACCTTCCCTGTATGACAGAAACAAGAACTCCTGGCAGGTCCAGGGATGAAATTGGAACAGAGTGCTTGAGGCTACAGGCTGGTCCCTGTGCCTGTCACCACCAAAACCAGAGCTGGTAAAGGTCTAAAAGGATCTGGAAAGTCATTGTTGCCAAGTGCTCTGAAATAATCTGTTCTTACACAGAATGTTGGGGTAAAACTGCCAGATTAGTTCTTCATTTTGAAAAGAGCAAGGCTAAATGGGACCCCAGAACAGAGGCCCTGCAGCCAAGGTGTGTGAACTGCTCCTTGTCGGGTATTCCCAGGGTGGGGGGACAGGCACCGTGGTAAGAGATCATGACCATGCCCATAAAACTGAAAATCTGGTTTGAGGAAGTACAAAGCAGGAGCAAGGAGTGCAGATGGTGGAAATGGGCATCACTTGGCTGAGTAACACACAGAGCTTGTAGCATGTGTGGATCAGAAGGCAGATGGATGGATGGATGGATGGATG
Source organism: Myiozetetes cayanensis (assembly GCF_022539395.1). Lineage (NCBI taxonomy): Eukaryota > Metazoa > Chordata > Aves > Passeriformes > Tyrannidae > Myiozetetes > Myiozetetes cayanensis. The sequence continues at coordinate 5,464,619 of NW_026087522.1, read as the reverse complement.
GATGGATGGATATCCCTATACACAAGGATGGCACACCTATGCCAGGCAGGAACAGCCACTAAGCAGCTGTGTTTCAGAGGTGTTTTTTAGTGGCACAAAGACTGGTTTCCCTTTGACAGGGCCTAGGGAGGGCCCTGGAAGTCCAGGGTGGGATACAGGCAAGCTCAGCAGTGGGACTGAGTAAATATTGGGAGGGGCAGATTGATCCCACCCTGATTGCTCTGCTCCAGCCAGACCCTCTCTGCTCATCCTGCTCTGCTCGAGAGCTGTGCCGTGGAGGCAGCTTGGACAGATTGATTGGTACAATGGAGAGCCTTGCAAGGTGTAATTTCGAAGGCCGTATTTCTCACTGTGCAGCCATCAAAATGCAAAGGGTCAGAAGAAGCCTATATTTTTTTGCAATTCAGCTTTTGAAGTGTGCTGAAATACGCTTCATTTGCTGCAATTGCCAACAGCTTGCTGTTTCATCCCGCTCCTGTCGGGAGCTGGGGAACAGAGCGAGCCTGTTACACTTTCTAGGGTGTATAATGTATGTATGATTCTGGGGTGTGATGAGTTTATGCCAAATTTATCTTTGATTTCTGTATAAACAGCACAGAAAAAAAAAAAAAAAAAAAGATGGGCTGCATTCTCTGTGAAACTTAGATAAAATAGAGCTACAAGGCTCCTTCGGAGCACCTTCTGTGGGCTGTATATCTAAGGGTGCCCAAGCATATAATGAAGGAGAAGACGATCTGGAAATAAATGCCCGTTTCCTTATCCCCCACCCCCGCTTGGCAAGGATGCTATTTATTCTTAGCCTGTGTTGCTTCTGCTCTTGCTACTGCGAGCAGAACACGCTCACTTGGTGTTTCTGTAATAACAATGCTAAACAGCCAAATTCTCCCCAGGAGCAGAGGGGGGTATCTCGGTTATTTTCCGTAGGATCTCCCCCGTTTAAGGCAGTAAGGGATGAGTTCCTCTGCTCCAGTGTATTGAGCAAGTGCAGCAGCAGACTCAGGATCAGCTCAGAGGCAGCAAGAAATGACCAGCAGTGCTTTAGAATAAGTAAGTTAAAGGCACCCTTGTTCTCTATCATTGAGCTGATTAGGAAATTGTTTGTAGTTATTTGTTCAAGTTCTATTGGATTTAGTTGTTTTGTTTTGTTTTTCTTTTGTCAGCAAGAAATTGAAAAACATACATGTGTGTTTGGATGATCCTCTGGGGCACAGGGGGTGACTCTCAGGGATGGGCCTGTGCAGGGCTGAGGGTTGGACTCCAGGATCCTTGGGGGTCTCTTCAAACTCAGCACGACCTGTGACTCTGTGATTCTGTTTGTTTGGGATTTTTCATAAAGGGGGTTTTGGAACAGGAAAATTACGTTTTCTTCTCAGTAAAGATAGGAAGGAAACCAAAGATCTTCTTTGTTGGTTTGCCTCACTTTTACCATACAGGTAAGAGAAATAAAGCTTCACATTCTGGTAGGGATGTGGGATCCCAGGATGATGGAAGGTAGGCCTGGATCCTCAGCAACTGGCAATTTCTTGGTGTGTGTGCATTGGTTGTCATAAGAATATACAAGACATACACAGAGAGCCTCTCCTAATGTTTTATTGTATCTCTCAGGTAACAAGGTTTTTCTTCCCTGAGGTGAAAAACGTCTTTGCATTAATAATGTTCAGAGTCCACACACGGTGTGAATTCTTTTTTCATATTTACTGCCTAAACCTGTGTATTGTAAATATTCTTCCTCCTCATTATCTTACCTCTGATTTGCTTTCTTTGTGCTGCTCTCCTGTTCAGCTGGTCAGGCAGGTGGTGTGGGGAAAGTGGCTTTGTTAGAAGGGCGGTGGAGAGGTGGAGAGGTCTTGCTCCAGACCCGTGGCCTCTGTGTTGAACCACCTTTAATGCTTTAGGTGACATGGAAGTGCTGTCTAAGCAGCATTTGTCAAACTTCTGTCAGTAGCATGAGAGATATAAATAGAAGCTTTGAAATGACAGCTGTTAATCATGATTGAAATCAGAAGTTACAAGCCTTGATTTACACTGTTGTTGTTTTTTCCTTGCTATGTAGTTCTCCTTTTGTTTGTTTTCATACAGCCAGATTTGTTCCTGATCGTTGATAAAATATGTTTTCTTTGCAATCCAATACTCAGTTCTGCATGAAATCTGCTGTTGCTCTTTTCTGAGTGGTGGAAGGCACTTGAGGGCTGTGTGTTTGCCTGGGCAGGCCAGGGACTGGCCCCCTGGGCTGTGTTTGTGCAGTCCTGCCACAGGGGATGTCTCTGCCGTGCCTGGGGGCTGGGTGAGGTCCATACTGGGGTAACTGGGATCACACTGGGTTCAGCCAGGCCTTCTTTTGCCTACAGGCTGAGCTGGCCATTGCTCCCTGGCCTCTGGAGCTGCCTGCAGTCATAAGCAAGTGCCTGATTTGCAGGTGCTTCTGCCAGATCTGTGTGTGCAGCACTGAGGAAAATGTGTGAGTGCCAGCAGTGACAACAGTTCTGATCCTCAGAGCCTGGCTGGAGTCTGGGCTGCTGGGAGAAGCCCAGGGAGCCCAGAGAGCAACTGGAGGCAAGCCCTAAGGGTCAGGTACAAATGCCTCTGCATTTGAAGGGCTGTTGCCCTGGTCAGGACAATCTCCTGTCATGGGTTTGGGCCTGGGCTGTAGCTGCTCAGGTGTTCAGGAGTTGGGAAGCTTTGCTGATGGCACATGAATGAGTCTGTTCACCACCTGATCTGAGCCTGGCCATACATTCACCCGGGTAGGAGCTGATCCATCAGTTTAGGACTGCCTTGCCCTTGCAAAAGCTGTGTAAATAAAGAGTGACAGGCAGAACAGAAACCTTAAAATTCTCCTCCCCACAGCAGGGTTCTGCCACCTCTTGGGGAGCAGGTGTCCCCTTCCTCCAGGACTCTGGGAGAGGCTTAGATTGCTGGCTGTGCTGTAACAGCAAGAAGTGTTAGCATTCAGAACTTTAAAGTATAATGTAGTGAAATAATCCTCTAATTCCATATGGCGTGGAAACTCAGGCACCTCAAAACTATACCATAGATTTACTGCTGCCAAATGGTATGGGGTTTTTAAATTAAAATATATTTTAAAATAAAAAAGCTCAGGAGAGCCACATTAGGGTGTTTTTGACATGATATATAACCTCTGTGAAAAAGGCTTTTGCTAAATTCTCAGTTGGTTTATTTATTTTGCTTTTTGTTACGTGCTAACCAGGCACTGCTGCTATGGAATTATCTAAAGTGGTTTAGGGATCCAGCACAGCAAACTGTGGTCCCGAGAGGATGATGCTCCCTGGGGTCTGGGGCTCAGCTGCCCTTTCATCCTCCCTTACACCTCTTAACATGATTGACTATCTCTGTCCTTCCTTCTTTTCCTTCCTGAGACAAAAGGCAAGAGACAGCCATGCTGTTATGGGTTATCCCTAGGAGTGTTTTATGGCTTATGTCCCCATCTTTCATGTCACAGCAATGTCTGGCTGACACAGTAACCGTGGCACTACTCCTGTAGATGTATCCAACTCCTAAGCCTGGATGGTTAGGTCTGTTTTACTCTTTAATGTTGAATGGCAGAAGGAGCAGAGCAGAGACCTGCTTTCCCTGGACACAGATGAATATTCTGTTTGCACTTTCACTGTCACAAAATAAGGCTGAGTGTTTCCCTGCTGCAAAAATAATTCAACTAGATTCCAAGTCACCAGAAAATCCCCCTATGCCCTGAACAAAGTTACTGTTAGTTCTTGCTTTTACAGCATTTCCATACTGATGTTTTTGCATCTATTTTGGTTTATTCAGAACATTAGCAATTTCTGGATGGCTTCTGTGTGACCTTTAGGCCTGAGCTAGTCTGTCTTTCTTCATTAAATCGTCACTCTCAGTGTTCTACATCTTATATCTCTCCTCTCTGTGCCCTCTCAGTGCCCCTGTCACTCTCTGGTCCCCCTTGCCAGTCTCCAGCTCTGCCTCTATTCCACATTACTCTGCAGGGCAGCAGTGTCTGAAGTTTTGTGACTCAGTCAAGGAGCAGTAAGTACTTTTCTCCAAAACACAGTGTGGTGAGTGTACTGTGGCTGAGGCCAAACTGCCCCCAGCCCCTCTCACACTCCCTGCTCAGCAGGGCAGGGGAGGGAAGAACAACCTTGTGAGGTGAAGGCAGGGAGGTGATCCCTGACCATTATGGGCAAAACAGTCTTGACTTGGGGAAAAGAAATTTAATTTATTACCCATTAAAATAGATTTGGATAGTGAGAAAGACCACTGAATTGCAACACCACCCTCTGGCTCCCAGCTCAGCTTCATTCCCCCATCCCTGCATGCCCCGAGCAGGGCAGGGGGATGGGGCTGTGGTTGGTCTGTGGCAGCTCCTCTCTGCCACTCCTGTGGGTGACAATTCCACGAGGAGAACGCATGAGCTCCCCAGGGGACACAGTTGCTGCAGGGAATGAACAGGCCCTGCTCCCCTGAGCACTCCTGTGGGCTGTGGGGATCCAACCCTGCAGCACCTCCTCCCTGCCGGGCCCACTGTCACTGTCCCCACACCCCTGGGAGCTGTGGCCCTTTGGCCCCGGGTTCGGTGTCCCCAGGGCAGGGCCAGGGCGCTGAGGGGGCTCTGCAAGACCTGAGGGGGCCCCTCACAGTGGCCCACACAGGCTCCATACGACCTGTGTCTGTACAAAAGGGAGCAGTGAAAACCCAGGGGAGTGTGTGTGGGGGGTGGTTAGGGCTTTTTCCCTTTAATTCACCTTGGCAGCAGAGCCACGTCACCATTAGAAGCTCTCCTGGCGCTGAGGGACTCATCCAGTCCCACAGTGTGGGAGGGACTCACCATCACCAACTGGGAAAATGCCCCTGATATAGAAACCTCTAAAGAGTCCGGTTTTGGGGAGCAGGGAAGAGCTTTGTTCCTCTCACTGTTTGGGGTGGGTATGGTGAAGACCCAGAAATAAAATCCTCTGCTGAGACTCAGCCCAGCCCTCAGCCAGCAGCTGAGTTTTTTTTTTTCCTTTTCCTTTCTTGTAATAGAAGAAGTGTAGTTATGACTTTATCCAGTTCTGCTCGACTTCTGGAATCCTCCAGTAGATTTAATGGCACTTCAAACTAATAGGTTCTGTGGTACACTGAAAGATTTCAAAAAAATGCATTGCTAAGAATGACCATAAACTCCTAGGAAAGTTTTGGAGCTGTGGGTGTGCCCCAGGGTCCTACCCTGTGCTGTCCAGCCTGGGCAAGTGCTCTTGAGGTCCTGATTGTCACTGTTTTTGCATGTCCCCCATCTCTCTCACTCAGGGAGTCCCTGAGGCTGTGCGCATTCCCTGTGAGTCTGAGACAGTCTGAGTTTTTAGGGTTTTGCGCTTTCAGTCTAGAAAATGTCGGTATTTCCCCTTTGTGATACCCTTTAGATGGATCCCTACATGGATAAATTCATTCCCACCCTACAGTGAAAGTGTAGAGTCAAACACACTTTTTGCAAAACCTTTTTCACTCCTCCCCTGGTGCAAATTGGAAGAGTAATGCTGTGGTAATGGGGGAAGCTCCTCAGTGAGACCTTCACAGAATCACAGAATATTCTGAGCTGGAAAGGACCCACAAGAATCATCCACTCCAACCCCTGGCCCTGCACAGACACCCCAACAATCCCACCCTGTACCTGAGAGCGTTGTCCAAACCCTCCTGGAGCTCTGGCAGCCTTGGGGCTGTGCCCACTGCCCTGGGGAGCCTGTTCAGTGCCAACCACCCTCTGGGGAAAGAACTTCTTCCTAATATCCAGCCTAAACCTCTCCTGACACAGCTCCAGCCATTCCCTGGGTTCCTATTGCCATTCCTGGGCTACCTTGAGTAAGCATCACGGGAATTCTGTGCTAGCTTTGCTCTTTGCTTGGGTACCCTGCCAGGAATGATACAGGAACAAGAGTTATCAACGTTGCACTTCAAATTTCTTCCAAGGACAGTTTCATTTTTGAGGGGAAACTGATTTTAGGGCTCCTGTGCTCCCCACAGTGATGCACCAGACTCATGCAGTGTAACTAAAGAGCCAGAATTTTATCTGTGGACCTTTTTAGCAGCACTGTGTTATTTCAGTGTTGTCATTTGCAGTTGAATCTGTGTGAATAGATGGAAATGACCCGTTGCCTGTCCACGTTAAGTGTTCTCATGTGTGCTTGTGTGTAACTTTAGGTTCTTAAAAGAACACAATGGGCACATTTCCATGCTTAATTTTTTGAATTTAACACAGATTGATGGGGTTTGGAATAAAATGTAAACCCTCAACAGTTTGGCACGTGGGGAAACTCAACTTGGAGAAAAAGAAAGGAAAATATGGGAAGCTTTTAAATCTTGGACTTATTTCTAAGTTTGCTGTCTGGTATACACAGTTCACTTTGTTCCTGCAGAATTTAAGGCTCAGATATCTTGGTCAAATTCTCTTACTCCTTGTAAATTGTGTCTAGAAAAATGACACCTGCTGGGTTTTTCTTCTCTTCTTTGTAAATAGCTGGAATTCATGATGTAGAAGAATTATAAAACTGAGCTGTTATGATTAGTTAGCAAATAACTGATGTGTAAAAATTGTGTACAAAATAAGTTGAAGTTCTAAAAATAAAATCTGAGACTAGGAAAAAGTTCTTAATGCCCCAGTTGCACTAAGAGTTTTTCCATCATTGAGCAGATGTTGACAAAAGACCAAGTCAAGGAAACTTGATCCATTTTCCTCTGGTTGGTTAAACTGTAAACTTGGGACCATAAAATTACAGGACACAGTCCTAGATAAGATCAGTGAGTTATATATGAAGTGTAAGACTTCTTGAATTCGTTATCCTCCCCTCTGCCTCCAAAAAATCTATTTTTATAGATACCGAGATCTATTAGATCTGACTGATAAACCATTCCATTTGAAATAAAAATAATTTTACTGGAAATGTTCTGGCTGAGCTGTGGAATATTTAGTTTATTTATTAAATTGTAAGTGTCTGACAAATAGCTCTAGTCCTTCTGTTACATTTTCTTTGAGCTGAGGGTAGGCCTGTGCCATTTTTTGCAGTTGTGCTCATGCATTGCAACTCAGTTGTGTGTTGGAACCTTTAGGTCCATACACTTTGTGTCCTTTCTTTGATCTGACTGATAGAGAGCACCCAGAGGTGCCTTATATAGTGAGGGGATTAAGGGATGAAGGGGAAGTGTCACACACACACAGTTTGCTCTGGCAGGGAGAAAAGATGATTGTAAAGGGTGAGGAGATTTAGTGTGGCCCTTCAGTGAACCTGGGACAGAACAGCAGTGGCACTGTGGTGAGCACAGTGGGGATGTACATCAGCACAAGTGTGTTTTGCTTGCATGCACCATTAAAAGAGCAACTGTGTGAATTTTTGTGTGTGGAAATAGAAGAGAGAGAAGAAAGAGGGGGGAAAAAGGTGATGGAGAGTGTTCATGGAGAAGGAACCTTTGGTCTCCAGTCAGGGAATGGAGATGAATGAATGTCTACTCCTGTACAGTCTGAATAGAACTTACTATGATCATATTAGTAATTAGAATAACTTAGAAGGAGTTGTTTGGTGTTTGTTATATGAATATTGATGAGTGTAGTAGGTGTCTCATAAAATACTTCATTAGATACCTTGCCCAAGTATTTGGTCTTCATTTACCTCTGCTGCCAGTATTTATGTATGTGATTTTAGATCTAAATTTCTGAAAGGGACTTCTTTCCAGAATTGGTCTCTGGAGTAACCAGTCTTCACAGGAGGTTAGTTCAAATGAAGCATCAACAAGGCTAGAGGAAAATTTTAATATGTTCAAGCAAAACATATGGAAAGATACATTAAAACATGCATTTTCAGCATTAAAGTAGATGTGAGTCATGTATGTGTATATATGTGTATATGCGCTCACGGACATAAGTAATGAATATAGATTGTAAATGCTTTCCTCAGTACACTGCTGTGCAATGTGTTGACCTGCACAGTCCACAGCATAAGAGAAAGCAGATGTGTTCTCAATTCTAATGAAAATACAGTTTGTAGGGCTTTTTTTGGTACTTTTTATTTATTACAATGCCAGTAAAGTTCATTAAACCTGGCTTGAAAGGCAAAAGCAATTTGATAGCTATTAAGTAGATCATGTTGTTTCATGAACATGGAGGTTAGTCAAGAATTGTTTATAGTACCAGGCAATGTGGTTAGGGGCTAGCCCAGCAAAAAAAGGCTTCTCTGGAGTGATGACTTCTTCTTCCCCTGGGGAGACTTCCATGGATCTCAGAATCCACGTTACACTGTGCTGCAATGAGGGAGGGTTTGACTGTGTGTGCTGCAACGTGATGGCAACTTTAACAACTTCACCTCTGGCAGAAATGCCTTGAGGGGTCTAAAAGCTTCCCGAATGAAGGTCTTAAACTGTGGTTTCCCTGGGACAGGAGTGTTCCCCCTTCCTGCCTGCAGCACCTGGACCTCACACCCTCCCTGTGGTGCAGGAGGGTCTGCATTCACGGCGTGGCTGAGGTCCTGCCCTGGCACAGGGTCACACGGTGACAGTGGCACTGCTGAGAGCACCACGTAAATGCTGCTTTGCGTGGACCTGGGGCTGGGCTAAAGGAGAGCAGTGGACAAGGGCACCTGCCTGGACCAGGCTAAACTCCTTCTCTCTTTGCTTTCTCTCTGCTGCAGCTCAAGCCAGGTCAGAACAGCTGCCGAGACAGTGACAGTGAGAGCGCGAGCGGGGAGTCCAAGGGTTTCCATCGAAGTAGCTCCCGGGAAAGACTCAGCGACGTGAGTATGACCCCTGCAGCTACACACTGCTCTGGGCAACCCTGCTGGAGTGCTCTGAGCACTCTAAGTCATAACATGGTTTAGTTCCTGGGCTGGTTTGTTGCTAAAACCTCCTTCTTTTGGGGTTTCTGGAGAGGAAGAGGTAACTTAATCTCCGGCCACAGTTAAGAAAACTTCTCAAAGTTTGATACAATGTCTTTCTGTGTGCAAATGCTCGTTACTATTGAAACATTCGAAGGCCATTTAACGAAGTAAAAATGTTCTGCATACTTGAGAAGTGAGGTGGCCTCTTTTTACCCCGACTGGGGAAGGAAAAGAATGTATTTCTTTGGGCTAAATACTGTCTTTATGAAAAGTATTAGAATGTCTAGAGAGACTCAGCTAACTTATATATAATGAATTGATATAACATGGCCAACAATAGCATAAGCTCTGCCTTTATTGCTCTACCTAAAGTGTTGTGGAAGGGCCTGAGATGGCAGCTCTGTGGAGTGTTTCTCTCCACTGGAGAATGCTGGTCATTCACGGGGTTACACACACGAGCTATTCCGACAGAGGAATGGCTACAGAAATCTCTCTGTTGCTGCAATCAGATTATTATTATTTGTTATGTGTACCATCACAATCCTTGAGTGTTTTATTCATGGTTCTGAGTCCTCTGTGCTACATGCTTTACAACACAGAATATAAAGACAGCCCTGTCCCCAAGGAGTATCTAAATTGGGGATTTTGTAGGTCAGATCCTTGGCTGGTAAAAGCATGGATGGCTACATTAGTCAGCCCAATTTGTATCAGCCAGCAATCTGGCCCTACTCTCAACTAACCCACATTTTGGAAATGGGGATTTTATCGATAGCATGTCCACGTAGATTTGGATGACAGATACCAGATGGTGTCCTCTATAGGCCAATCCAATAAAACTGAACTGAGCAGGCATTAAAAGAAATACCTTTGTAAAGGATACATTTCGTGGTGCGAATTCAAGCCTCGAGGCACACAGCTAGCAATTTCTGCTGAATTGTGCATATCACTGGAACAGATGCCGGGGTTTTTTTGTTTTTTTTCCTGTGAAAGTGTGAAATCTGTAGCACTCTCTTTCCATGTCCCTTTGTCACCTTATTGTAGAGGTCCATTTCTTCCCCAGAGCCAACCTTTATGGGAACAGTCAGCTAAACTCTTCAGATCCTGCCCTTCGTAGCTGTCAGGTGAGGTCAGTCTGAGGGCTCCTTGGAAGAGCAGATTGAAACCAGAGGAGATAGTGAGTAAATGTTCTGTACAGGTAGCAGTGGATGGCAGCCTGTCACCATTGCCATCCTTTGCCTCTGAGCCCCATGGCAGCTGAGAAGTCACTGCAATGAACTCCACAATTACACAGCACCTTCCAGCGAAAAAATTTCACAGCTCCTTACAAACATGGTTTTAATTTAGCCTTGTTGCTCCCTCGCAGTGTGCTGAGCGGAGAGCTCAGAGGCTTATTGAGCTTCCCAGCAGCTCACAGCACCGCAGTGCCAGACCTGGCAGGGAGAGCAGAGTCCTGGTTCCCCCTCCACCCATCCAATCCACTTTTTCTCCAATGTTTTTACAATACTTTTCCTTTGTCTTGGCACTGTGGCAAATTGAAAGGAAGCAGAGAGCAAATCCAACCTCCCCAGAGCATCTGAGAGAGGACGTAGGGGTTCACGGGATGCTCAAAAGGAACGTTACGTAAATATGTGTGAAGATGTACATATGAAAATGTTATACCTAGGTTATGTTTTGCTTAATAAGGAAAGTTCCTTTATGCTTTGATAATTCATTGCAGTTCAAGCATGTCTGTCTGGTCTGGTGTGACCAGTTCAGCTGAGATTTGAAAAAGATGCATGAGATAGTTTTCACCTTACCTGGGCCTGTGGTGGCCTTTCCCAGCCCCCTTCAGTTCAGAGCAGTGCATCCCATTCTCTCCCAAAGCCAAACACCCCGTGTGTTGAAATGACAGGGCCTGACAAAGTGCCAGTGATGCCTCCACTTTCACATGTGGGGGAGCCTGCCCTGAGCTTGATCTTGAACACAAAGATGCTTCAAGAGCTTAATAAGGTTATTTTAAATAATATCTTTTGAAGAAGAGTTGTCTAATGATACCCACCAATTACTGTCCAGAAAACGCATCAGACAACAGAGTAAGCTTTCTCTGAAGATTTGTTTCTGTTTTCACAACTGTTTTTTCAGAAAAAATACTTAAAAAGTTGTGCACCCAACAGAAGATAGAACCAAAATATAAAACATGGCGGGCAGAGTAACCTTGAGGTCGGAAAGCAAATTTTGACCATGAAATATAATGAATCTCCACTAATGTAGCCTGACAGCATTGTAAGATTAAGCTCCTGTATAGAAATGTGGATAATGAATGAAGTGCATATACTGCAGGCAGATGATCATTTTCTGATCCCCAGTTGTAAGCAGGCTGGTGAAACAGCAGTGTTGGAGCTTCATGGGCCTTAATGTGGGGCCTAAGTGATGGTTTAGTGACAGATGCAGAATGAGGGAGATGGGATAATGAATATCCAGTTGCAAACTGACACATCAGTGCCTTCATTCTCTCTCCTGTCAGGTATCTTTCAACTCTGCCTATTGTAACTGTACCTGCAGTCCTTGGATAATGCAGAGTGATGCAAAGTGTGTTTACAAGGAGTGACTCCTTTCCAGGCTAATGAGATCCAAGCCGGTAATTTGCAGCAATTGTGAGAGGTGGGCAGAAATGAAAAGAAGATAATTCAGTGAAAAGACCATGTTAAACAGGAGACTTTTCTCCTAATGAGGCTTGAGATAGCATCAGGCAGCAGGAAGAGGAATATCCTCTGTTCTTGTCAGGTGCAATGCAGTGAGACTGATTTCCATCAACTCCTTTCTTTGTCCTCATCTTGCACATGTGTGCCCAGGCACACACCCCTCTGTGAGAGAACATAATTAGCAGAGAATTTGACCTCTGCTAGATTAGGGATAATGATTGCTCGAATGCTCCAGTGCAGGCATGTGGCAGTGCCCTGATCCAGCTCCCTGTCTGAATTTCATAAACCCATGGCTCTCTTTTTTTTTTTTTTTTTTTTGGAATGGCAACTTGTTTTTTCCTTTATGGACAGAGGTAGCTCCAGGGGCCTAAAAGAGAAATTGGAGAGCTGCTCCTCCTGTATATATAGGGTGCTGTAGTCAGTTTAATCTCATCAAAATTTTGCCAGTAGTAGAATTCATTTTGTTGAGATCTTGCTTGGAGACAAGATGGCAGTGCTTTCTCTTTTACTCAGCTTGGAGCTCAGTCAACTTGTTTTCCGTATCTTTCTGAATGTATTTATTTTTAATTGAGTCTTCCCTCTTTGGAATACTCTTTTGTCATGTTTCACAGAACAGCCAGGAGATTTACTTGAGGAAAACATGAGAATTACATCTAACCTGGGTGGCGAATGCACTGAGTATTCAGGGGTTCAGCCACCTCCGTGCTGATCAAAAATCAAAGCACCTGATTCCTTTGGTGCACATTCCTAAATTCTTGATCTGTCTGATCTCACCCTGCCTGCTGCTTCTGGTGCTGGTTGCAGGCTTTCAGTGTGGGGATGAGCAGCAGAAGCCTCTCACGTGGCCACGGGCTGGGAGGCAGCACATCATCCACTCTTGCTGCACAGCAGAAGCCTGGAGCGCCTGGACTCTGCTTGCTTTGCTGAACAAGGAATCACAAACCAGAAGAAACAGTTGGCACCTTTCTGTCTGGAATGCTTTTCCAATTCCTGAACAGGGAGTGGGACAGGACTCTTGCCATTTGTCCCCTATGTGAAAGGTCTCATCCTGGGCTCGCATCCAAGCTGATGCGCTCTTTGTGAGTGCTTCCCTTTCCACAGTGCTTTGTGTGCTCCTGCTGCCTTGTGGGCTTTGAGAGTAGCTCACAGTGAGGTATCACTGAGGGTGAAGTCCTGAAGGCCCCTGTCCACCAGGCCTGTCGCTCTTTGCTTCGTGAAGAAACGTACCTACCCCCCCAGCAGATCAACCCTGCGGGCAGCTCACGGTTTCAGCCTCAAATATGGGATATTTCCCCTTCTCTTGTCTCTCATTCCTCCCACCTGTACAGAGCCCAGAGAAAGGCAAACTGAGGGACAAGTCAGTGGGTTATGTGCTCTGAAATCCTCGGTGCTGTTCCTTCTCCAGAGCGTCACTTGGCTGTATCCGAAGTGGAATCACAGGAGCAGAGCTCTGTGTGTCTGTGTGCGTGTGCCAGGAGCTGATCAGCTGCAGTGGCTGCTGCTTTGTGTGTGTGTGTGTGTGTGTTTGCCAGGGTGTGTATGTGTGTGTTTGTGTGTCTAAGGTTGGGTGCTTAAATGCTTTGTTGCATTATGTTAATTCCTCGGCAGTGCAATCAAATTCATGTCGTAATTAAAGCTGTCAGTTGGAAGGCAAGCCAATCGCCAAGAAAACACAGCATAACAAATGAAGTGAAATGATTCTGCGTGTAGCTATACAATGCTTCGCCAGGCATGAAATTAAATAAGTAATTTGATGTTGACATCAGAAATTGAAATGATACCCACTGTTCCTTCATTCAGTCAGACCTGCATAAACAATAGCCAGAACAAATATGTACAACACAGTCTTTCTCCCCACCCAGCTCCCCAAGTAATGCACAATATATATGCAAAATGGGTATAACTGTGCCTTCCAAGACCTCAAGGATGTAATTTTCTTTGGTACACAATAAACTAATGCTTACACAAGGGTTACTACATTTTTGCTTCTGGGCCAAAGTTCTTCTCTCTAAGAAAGGAAGGAAACAAAACAAAACAAAAATTTAAAAAAAAAAGAAAACAAAAAAAAAAGAAAACAAAAAAACCCAGAAGGAAAATAACAAAACCAAAACCATGTTAATTTTAAGCAAGTGTGTTTTGCTGATGGGCACCTAATGCAGGCTTCTGCTGGTGGTTGTGTGAATATCAAGTAGTATATCTGATGTCCTATTTTGCAAAGGGTTTCGGAAAGTGAAACCATTACCTCTATTATAGGCACACTTTATATAAGAGATGTAGAACCATCCAGTGCAGGATCTCGACTCAGCATGGGCTTGTAAAGATGCTTGTGCAGTTGGTACCCAGGCTGGGCACTGGGTAGTGGGATCCTTTCGCTATTGGGAGTTACCCAAAAGGTGAGAAGTTGTCTCTTGCATAGCCCTCGCTTCAGCCTTTGTGCTCTGTCAACACACAGTTCACACACAGCTGATAGTCATCCATGCATGTGCAGCACAGTCTTTTGTACTTCAATTAAAAAGAGTTTGCAAACTGTACTCTCCATATGCAGCATGCAATGTGTGAAGGGCTATATTTCCATCCAGCAAACTCAAATTCCCTGAAAATGCACAGTTGTTCAGTGAAAGTCATTTGACTGCTATGTTTCGACTGTCCTCCCATAGCCATTGCAACATTGCTTTTGAAGGAATGAAAATATTCAGTGGGAAATATTTTGTTTGCTTATTCTTTTTTTCTTCCATTTTATTGTTTTGTTTTGATACTTGATCCTTCCAAAACTTGGAATAGAAAGCAGACAAAAATTACACACAGATGCAGAAGGCAAACTTTGGAGCTTTCAGCCAGTAAAGTAAGTTTTAAAAATTGTGAGTGAAAGAGTGGGACTCGCTTGGCATCTGTACATAGCTGAAACAAAAGTGGTTATAATGATTGCACGTGTTGTACTTGTGGGCAGATCTCTCTAGCTTAAATTAAAAGAATGAAAAATGGCATGAAGCAGAAAGCAGGCTGAGTGAGGAGCAAGGCAGGCTTTGTGGTGTGCTCTGCCAGGAACGTGGATGTGTTTGATACTGGAGTGTGCTGCACTGCACGCACTGCCAGGGGCTGCAGAGCTGCACCAGGGGGGCACAGGCTCCCAGATCCAGGGTCTGGTGGCCCATGGAGGGCACTTCCCAGCTGGGAACAGCGGTCAGGCTGGGCAGTGACCAGGGCTGTGGTGGTGAGCAGGTTATTCCCAGCACAGAGAACGGTCCCAGCGACACTGAGGAAAGCAGAGCAGTTGAGCTGAGCCCTGGGGCCTCATGGCCTTGTGTTCCCAGATCTGCAGTGCCCATTCTGGAGCAGAGGCACTGTCAGGGGCATTGCCACCAGGCCAGGTGGGCCTTGCTGTGGATGATGGTGGTAGAGAGAACATCAGAGAATGGTGGCTCCAGAACAGCAAGAGTGGGGACAGGAGGACTTTGGAATTTCTTTGTTTCTGTGGAGCTCCCCTTGCAGGCTGATAACCAGACCTGTACACTGCAGATCTGCATTGGGGTCCCCTGCAGAAGTGTCTCAGAACAGGGATGAAATGATGACAATTCTTGGTCTTTCCAGTGGTTTTCCTGGGCTGGTTGGGCCCCTCTGCAGTTCCTGGTTATCCCTGAGCTGTGGCATTACTGCAAGTGAGCTTGTGCTGAGGAACAGAAATGGGAATTGAGCTACAGGAGTTACAGACTGGTTGTCTCAGTGCTCACTAGAGAATGGTCCTCTGCTTTTTGCTTCCTTGTCCATCGACTCTCCGGGCAGGAGCGCTGTCAAATGTTCACCCACCCTGCAGTGGAACAGGCAGTGACCTGGATTAGGACTGAGATGTTTCGGTCTCTCCCTGTGTCTCTAAGAGAACCTGCTGTGTAATCCCCATTGCTTAGATGAAAAACTAATGAAACAAAACCCTTTATCTCCTTAATTCCTGTGAATGTAGAGGTTGTGATCGTGCCCCACTTAAACTGAATTTCATGATGGTTTTTTGTTTAAACCATTTGATTATTTCCCATGGTAATAATATCAGTTTCACTTATTTTTATGAGTCTGAGTTTTGAAATCTCTTTCACACTGTAAATGTTTACTGCTTGTGTTTTTCTTTTCTTTCTAAGTCCTTGGTTTGTCAAACAGTGTGGACATCCAAATGGGAAATTGTAGTGTCTGCATTCTCCAGAAAACGGCACATTGACTGAAGCGGCTTCTCTGTGCCCACGCGTTCTTTACATTTCAGACTACTAATTATGTTTACAAAATGTCTCATTTTAGAAAAGCACTATGTGTGTACTAACCAGGGCCTTTCGGGAATAAATTGGCAAACAGGTCATACACTGAAAAAGTCATCCAAACCCACCGGGCTTTTTGTTTTGAAGTCTGTCTACTTTTTTTTTCCCTTCTCCCCCTCCCGCCTGCCCCTTTGTGGCCACGAAGCTGAGTAGCTGGAGTCCAGGGCATTGAATGTCAGCATGTCAGGGAGGCTGGTTGATGAGTGTCTGTTTAGTCTCAGTGCAGGGCGAAATGCCATCATTAATTCATTACCCAGCTGCCTGTCAAATAAATTGGCAATTACGTCGACCGCAGAAGCTTGGAATTCAGTAAATAGCACGTTACCATCTCAGAGTCGTTGAGAGATGTAAAGGGAAAAATTAAGCAACAGCGTGTTTGTTTCAGTAGCAGATGACAAGGGGCAGCACATTGGTGCTGTGATGTAGTGATGAAAAGCTTGGAAAGGCCTGGTAATGAGCTGTGTGGATTGGAACGTGTTAAAAACCGTCACTGACTTTCCACTTTGTCTTTGTGTTTTATTGCAGAGCTCAGCTCCTTCCAGCTTGGGAACAGGCTACTTTGTAAGTGTATCTCAACTTTCACACATGTGCCTCTGAACAGCGTAGCTTCCTCCTCAGACAAAAGTGCCTTAGTGTGTGCCAATAGGACTAAGCCACCAGCCCCACTCTGGCCCATAACTTAACGTACCTTTGTTATTTCTTCCTCCACAAATGCACTGGAAGTAAGATTTCCAACACGGTGGCCAGTGTTTTCCTGAGCTAATTAATTACTACATAAATTCCAGCAGTATTTAATTTGCACAATTAGAGCAAATAAAATGAACCATGGTCTTACCAGCTCTCTAATCTGAGATGGCAGGATCTTGATTTCCCCTTGTAGCAATTCTTGTTGATTCGTGGATTTCAAGGAGCCCATTACACCAGTCTTGCCTCATCTCCTTGTACCACAGGCCTGAGAATGGGACACAGTGATTTCTACCTGTTGCTTAAAAGCCCCCTGTCTCATGGACACTCTTGGGATTTGCAGCTGTACTTGTATTTATGCCATATTTACATTTTATGTCCTGAAAAGTGGATCAGGCACCAGTTGGTTTGAAAATTTTTGGGGGGTTGTGATTTATTTGCATGCCCCCATTGATTTAACAGTCTATATACCTTTCTATCTGTTTATTCCCCCATTCATCAATATACCTTTTACTTGCACAGATAAGTTTGGCGGTAAAAAAATGTTTTCCAGTCAATCCAATGCACTGTTTATTTTCTTCCAAGATTTGTATTTAAATTGCTTATACCCCGTTTCACTTGTAACTTATGCTGTATCCTCAAAGCACATCTCTTCTGCCTTTATAAAGCTGTAAGGGAAGCAGAGCATTATGAATGTCCAAAACCAGGTGGGTAAAATGCAGTGAGCCTTGTCCTACGTTGCTCTGTGAGGTTAACAGCGTAATCAAAGCCTGTTTCTATCTTTTCATCACACTCTGGGGAAAATGAAACGATATGGTATTCAATTACACCATGGAAAAACTTTGTTGCTCTCTTGTCAGATTCCCAGAGAGTAATTTTCTTCTATTAGTACATGGTGAATTTAGTCTTTTGTCATAGAGGTCGATGATCCTGTAAGAAAGTTATGTGATTAGACTGTGTACGTGTGACCTCACCTGCAAAGCATAAAATGCAAGCACAAAAATTGCTTAGTACCTGGAGAAATGCTGTGTCCTGCTGGATTTACCTTGGACTTGTGCACCAATGGAATATTCACAGTGCTGGTGAGGAGGTGTGACCAGAGCAGCACCAATTGAAAAAGCTTGGTGGTCGTTGTTCTAATTAAACCAAAGCCCAGATCACTGTAAGGTAAGTTGTGAAACAGAAAAACAAAACCGCTTTCCTTGTTTTCAGCAGTTTCCCTGGTTTGTGTCACTTGTATTTTTAAGAGGGAGGGGATGAATGGAAAAAAATGGTATCAAATGGCTCAACATTTATTTTGCATTAAAGCTAGAACTCGAGTGTCTTTCCATACTTCAGAGGGAATTGCTTTCCTTTGTCTGGGAAAATTCAAATCATATGAACATATATAGACATGCTCTGGAATGGGACAAATATAATATGGGCTGGAGGGCTGAAACATATATATGTATATATAAATAAGCCTTGTTCTCCTTGCAGCGAGAGCTGAATATGCATGGTTTGAGAGCGGTGCTCAGCTTCCTCTTTAGGCAGCAGAGGTAACAGAAGACAAGCCATCTGCTGTTCCCTGCACCATACTGTCTGTGGGTTGGTCCAGTAAAGTGAAAATCTGGAAGGTGTCAACATCCCCTATGCTCCAACGGAGAGCTTGAAAGTTTCCAGCTCTCCCGAGTGAGGGATTTAGTAACAAGAAGAAGCTTGACATCTTCAGGGCCAATGTATTGGCACTTCAAATCATTCTAATTTGGATCTGTGTTGGTGGGGGAGACATCCCTTGTTAGGTGCCATTAATACATTTAACTGTGCTGTTTCTTGTCTCTACTCACAGTATTCAGATTTCTTTAACTTCCTTTTTCTTTCTTCACTAATAGCCAAGAAGGTAGAAAATGTCCTTCAGTGTCTATCTTAAAGCTGTTTTTACACTTACACGGTCTTGGAGGAAACATGGAGGGTTTTTTCCTCCCTTTTCACTTTGGAAAAATTGTTTTTAGGATTATCTTGCTTATTTTTTTAAAGAAGTCAGTACCCTTATTAACTTACATGGGGCAAATAAAACCCAGATGTGTTTTGCGGTACCAGACAATGAGAAAAATGCTCCAGAATGATCCAATTAGCATGTGTTTCTGATAAATGTAATTATTGCACTATCAAAGTGCAAAAGAATATGCACTTGAATTGACTTCTTTTTTCCAAGGCTTTTAACTAGAACAGACTGTTAGTTTTTGTGTTTAGTGTTAACCCGGAACATCAAAACAGGGGTCACCGGTCCCAAAGAAAGAAAAAATAACTTCTAGTTGAACAGATAATAACAAAGCTTTTGCCTTTGGAAATTATCCCACTTGTGATGTACATTGGACTATGAAATATTCTGTATGTACTGCAGCTCACCAAAGGAAACAAAGGAACCAGGTAAGTTAATGATGGACATCTCCTGCACATGGAAGCAGGTTTTATTCAGGAACGAGTGAACACTGAGGTACCGATTAAGTGCCATTTATTTGCTGTTTAAATCCAAGTATTAATGGACTCTTTGTGTGTTTAGGCCATGTTACGTAGCACAGAGATAACATTTGTTCAACTTGGAATCTGTTTTGAGAACCATGCTTTTGTCAGGCACGCAGGTTTGAGGGGTGGTGGGTCATGTGTCTACGATGTTTGTGGATGCTGTGCATGTTACAGCAAAGCTGAAATGCCTTTTGGATCCTAATAGTCTGTAGAGAGTCTCCTGAGATCACTGTGTTTTAGGAAACATTTATAAAGCTGACACTTCCCAGTAACACAAAATCGTTTCTCTGATATCTCTACGATAGCTCCATCCTAGGAATTCATTATGCACTTTCAGTGGTGGTGAAGGCTGAAATCTTACCTGATTATATACAATAAGTAGGTAACTTTCTGAATGGCAGAGTTGGAGAGTGAATTCTGTGAATTGGCTCTATGTTAGTGCTCCTTGAAAAGCAGGAGGTAAAGTTAAAATGCACGTGCTCTGGGGAGGGCGTTCCCACAGCCTGCTTCGACACCCCACCTTCCCCAGGAAGGCAGTGGAGCGGGTTGGGAGTCTCCATCAGGTGATTCAGCCTAACCCACCCCCAGCTGGGGTGATGGAACTGCCACTGAGTAAACAGACTTTGTAGTGAGATGCCTTCAGCAAAGGGGACAGGAGGAGTGACCACTGGTGGAGTGTTAATGGTGCAGGGCTGTCAGGGAGTTCTAAATACCCCAGCAAGTTTGGTCTTCAGTAAGGAACCACCCTCTTTTACTTCTTTCACAAGTGTTGGTGTGTTCAGCAGATTTTGTTGAATAGACATTTTTGTTGTTGCTGGAATCTGTTTCCTCTGTCTCGGTGCTCCTTGTCACAGGAGACACTTTCCCCATCCCATATTATTAGGTCTGTAGTCAGAAAAGAAGAGACACAGGTAAAAATCAATCTAATTCTCCCATGTCTTTTGCCTCAACTGCAGCATCTCTGTTCTGAGTTTCCTCTTCCCAAGCCACTTGTGTTACAGAACTCCAACTGGCCTGACTTTACTGTTTGCTCTGGGATCAGTCCAGTCTATGACTCGTGTATATGAAAAAAAATCCAGACATGCTGTTAATATTGGTGCACCCTAAGAAATCATAACTGAATACTTCCTGGGAAATCTCCCAGTTGTCTTTGATATTTTTTGCATTGCAAATTGTCATTGTCTCTCATCAAAGGCAGACTATAAGGTAGATTACGTCTCATCAAGAAGTCAGATCAGACAATTGGAAATTAGAAACTAGAATTTTAGAGAAAAATCACAATCTTTTTAGCTTTAAAGGAAAAGCTATTTGAATTATGTGAGTTTGTAATGTTGTCCAGCTGCCTTAAGATTTCCGGGGGTTGAGATGCTTTAGAATATGATTGGAATTTGTATAACAGTAAAGCTTTTTCTCTTATCTGGCTTTGAAGAATTATTTTTGCTCATTTATGTATCTTCCACCCAGCCAAATTCGCATTGAAAGATAGAGTGGTTCATTGGTTTGCAACACAAAACAGAGAAGAAATCAAAACCTAAATAACTGAGTGTTTTCCTTCTAAACAACAAACCCTATTCTGAAGACTGTCAAGTTCTTTGACAATTGCAGAGTTTCCCTGTTTATGGCAACTTATCTCCATTTCCTGCACGGGTCTGCTTCTTGAGTCTTTGTGGCAATTTCTGAGGGTTTTCTGTTCCTTTTTGTAATGCTTATTTTTGGTTAGCAGGTTGCTGCCTTTTTTTTTTTTTTTTTTTTTCCCCTCTCCCAAATGCAGAGAGTTTGTGGATTTTTCAAAACTAGATAAAATTTTTTAATGAGCTGGCGATGGAAACAATATTGGGAAGGCAGAGTAAGACTCCTGTGACCCTTCTTTTCCAAACAATGCTCTTGCTCCACCTTAAAAAAAAAAGAAAGAAAAACTAAAACTGTGCTTTGCACATGGGCTGGTGACTCAGACTAACATAAATCGTGCACATATTCCCAGAGGCTCTGGCTAATCAGTTGTGCTGTGCAGCCTGGCCCTGGGTGGGTTCAGCTCAGCAGATGTTTGTGTGGTTACAGCAGCCACTGGGACACGGGGTTGTGCAATGTTGCATTACATTACTCAGAGCTCTAAAAACTCGTCCCAAGGAGAATAAGGGGTGTTTAGTATGGAGATGATGGAAAACCCATGTTTGGCCTAGAAAAGGGCAGATATTGCCCCGTGCAATAGGGGCATTTTCACCCCAGACATTGCCTTACAGAACAAATGTGGAATTAGTTACACCAGCACATTCAAAGAGTAGATTTACCCTCCTTGCCTGGTCCACGTGCCCTGGCAGTGGTCCTGAGGAGCCTGTGCTTTGTCCCTTGGGGTGGTCAGGTTTGTGGGGCTGTTGCCTCTCCAAGGTGAGAGCGTGTTAGGAGATTCCACTTTAGAACAGTCCAGCAGGGACCCATCGGCTTCCACAGGAGAGAAACAGATTGGATCAAAGGTATCATTTGGAAGAGGTTTAATAAATCCAAGCTGCAGAAGGGATGTGGTACTGCACATCGTGTGCACAGTGGTGTTGGTAAACAAAGAACTCTTGTTCTTGCAAGTAGGTTAAGCTGCTCAGTTATTTTTAGTGCATTTAAATGTGTTTTGTTTATGTAAAAGTGTGTATCCCTCTGAAATACTGTGGGGTCTACAAAGGCTGTTGGGATGGCACCACAGCATAAACTGTCATGTCCCCTGTAACTAGAGTTGAAAAGACGATCCTTGTTATCCTGTGTTTGGTACTATAAATCATTGTTAACGAAACCTAATTTGCTTAGTCGGGTAATGAATGATCTCCAATTTTCTCACTGTAATTAGTTTTACCAACTATTATTGTGAAGGGTATATTGAAATCCATTTTAGCTCCACTTTAAATTCTCCATGTGCCCATTCTATGCAGAAGTGAAGCTGACAACAAAGGTTATGAATTTTCCAATAGTAAATTCCGATTCAAGAAAAGTGGACAAGATCCCCAGTAGAAATCTGTCTGTGGGCTGTAATTACTCATTAGTGTTTGCAGCCCTCCTTGGTGCAGATTTGGTGTGGTGCAATGAGACCAGGAAACCTGGTGTTTCTTCATCTGAAATCTTTTAGGTGTTGTGTTTTGTTTTCCAGGAGACATTGAAAATGCAGTTTATTGTAACAGCTGCTGTAAGGGAGGCATCGTCAGTGCCAACTAAATACATTGCACGTAATAAAATCTACCTCAGGCCTATTAATTTTAGCATTTATAAACTATAGTGCTGTTCCTAGGGAGAACTGAGACTCATTAAAGAGTTTGCAAACAACATGACCAGCAAAGCAAGAAGAAGAGCAAGAGCAGGAGTGTGGGTATTTCCAGCATCCTGCTAATCACAGTAACAATAGTTGGAGCAAAACAACTGGTTTTGGAGAAGAAGCCTGTGTATTTCACATATTATTAACTCAGTATTTGAGGAAGGTTTAGGCAAGCAGAGCAAATGACCTGAGCTGGGATTTGGTCAGGATAGGTCTCTACTCAGATCATTTTGAACAGGGCTGGTGAGGGTCCGAGTTATTTTGGCAGCCCTTCAGGGGGGTGTTTCCTCATACACTGAAGGACCCTGCCCTGATGCATTTTTTAACAACATGCTTTGAATGTAAAATATTAATCCTTGCACTTCTTTGAATTGTTTGAAACTATGTTGTCCAAACCTTGAAGAAGGAGAGCAGGGCACCACAGCAGCTTCTTACCCAACTCAGCAGAAGGGAGATCAGATTTCAGAACTTCTGGTCTTTCAGGTGTGTCCCCTCATTGCTGAAACACAGATTTTCACCCTCTGTCTCAGCAGTGACATTTCTTTAATAACTTCAGTTTCTTTGGGACAGCTCCCAGGTACATTTGGTGATTCAGGAGACAACATCCCCAAGCAGTGCTGAGCTAAAATGTGCTTGTTCCCTGTCCCCGCTAAGTCCTGCTGTAGCTCTCACAACTGAGCAGTTCTGTGCTGTCTGTAGTAGCTTGGCCTCAATTTTTACCCTTCTTGTCATTCCATTGGGGGTTTTCCTTTCACCAAGTATTTTCAACTTGTTGGTCCCTTTTCCTTCTGCTTCTGTGTGTGGTTCTCCATGGAGTCATCTTCTTCCGAAGGATAACAAGTGTGATGAATGGAGACAGCATGAAGAAACAAAGGGAGAAAGGAAGGAAATAAGACATTTTATGTCTTTGGAGGGGTGATATAAAACTCTATTATTTGTCAGAAGGGTCTCCAACTTTTGTTACTGGCAGAAAGGGAGATGTTGAAAGTGCTTGTTAGCATCATTTACAGTTTAAAATCCTGGAGACACACTCAGTTCATATTTTTGATGGTATTTCAGGTGAACTTCCTTAATAATTTTTTTCCAGCAAAAATCAATTTAGAAAAATCAAAACATTGTCATTTATAAGCAAGTTTTTTATTATATAATTTCTTCTTCTGGCCATTATAAGATTTCTTTAAGTAGCAGAAAGGTTTAAGATTTGCTGTCACTCTTAAGTTTGGTCTCTAATGGCCCATGTTACTTGTGGCTCATGTTTTGCTCATCAGCTCTTGCAAAGCAAAATAATTATTTTTTTGTGTTCCCCCCTCTTTGTGGTAACATGTGACAGGAATTGCAGATGTGAACCTGAATGATAAAGGATTGCTTCACTGATTGCTAAACATGCATTATGGTGCTTTTAAACTCATTTCAGGTCATCCTACAGCAAATTAGTTTGATTGCAAGCAGTTAAGCTGTCACATAGAGAGCCTTCATCTTCCAAGGGTCTCAGTTTCATATCATTAAAAGAGAATAGCACTGGCTGTATTGTGTGTTTAATACTGGGGAGCAAAGACAGTGAGATAGTGTTGGGTCTCTAGAGGAGATTCCATATCATTTCATGAAAAGGGATATGCAGTCCCTGAGGGAGTGCTTCAATGAGCCCTGGCTTTGTTCATGTTTAAAGGGGGCTGACCACATTCTCTGCAACACAAGAGCCAGTTTGCTCCTTTTTTGTTAAATTTGGAACTTGGCGGAATCTGTTTGTAGGCCAAGTGGAAAGAGCAACACTGGGCTGTTTCTGATGCAAATTATCTGATGGTGTTATTGTTTGTGGTGAGATTTTCCTCAGAAAAACATAAAATTAACATTTTCGCCTGTGTGCTGTTAAAATAGCAGGGAAACCTCACAAAGATCTCTGTGTGGCACAACACAACAATTTGTAGACCAGCACACTTCTACAAAAAGGGGTTATGGCAAAAAGCATTGTGGCAGAGAGGAGTTAAGGGGATAAAGTCTGGTGATTTCCCTGAAAAAGGGGTTTGAGGTGCTTGTTTGGGTGGGTGCAGTGTGGAGATGGGGTGAAGCTCAGCCTGTGCCCCAGCACGGGAGCCCTGGGCTGTCCAGCTCTGCCTGGCAGAGCTGCTGTGCAAACCTGGCGACCTTGGAAACCACCAGCACGGTCATTTGACTGCCTGACAGGATTATGTGGAGAGAGAGAATGGAGAAGCCTCTAAGGAACTAGGAGAGTGCACTGTGGATGGATGAATGATGAGGAGAAGCTTTGTGATGGTATTATTCTGGTGGGAGCTTCCATAAGCTTTTCATTTTGCCATTTTCTGAGAAATACCATCTCTCCCTCTCTTATATTTTGGAAGAATACATTTACTATTTTAGGCTGCATGATATTGTTTAATTTTTTTAAACAACAGGGCTTTTTCTCCTGGTAAAAGTTGCAAGGAAATACTGAGGTAGCTGAGTCGGGAGGAAAACACTGCTGTAATGCTGCAGGCACTCAGTTCCCAAACTTGCCCAAAGTATGACTTGTTCCTGTGTGAATGAGCGGTATTAAGGTGAATATTAGGTTATTCTTCTTTTGAGTCCCTTGGAGGGATAGTAGGCTTGTACCTGGAGCAGAGAACACATCTCCTGATTGCAAGAATTAAGGCTGAATTTCACAGAAAAGAGTCCAATCCTCTTTCTCAGCCTTTTATGTCAGAACTCAAAATTGCTGTCTGATAAAATGTAGGACACCAGATTGAATTACTTCATTGAACCACTGCTGTCCCCTGTTAATGGTAATTGCACGGATATAGCGGTCTTTCTTGGCAACATCTCAGATATTTACCTCCCACTGTTTTTCAATTCAAACCTTTGATGAAAATATTCCCAGTACTTCTTTAAAGCAGACACCCAACTGTCTTTCTTGACAAAGGCAAGGTCTTTAAATCAGATCCTGACAATTTGTGACACAGCAGTCTATCTAAATCACCTTTTACCTATGTCTCTGTGTCATTTCCTGGAAAAAAAAGTGTCCATCAGAGGAAGGTTGCTGAGGGCTTGGTGCTCAGAGAGTCTGTGCGTGTGGCAGCTCCGAGCTGGAAGATTTGTGTGTTTGTTTCAGTGGAAGTAATTAGATGAAGGCTTGTAAAGTTGCAATGCATGCTGTAATGGTTCGTTATAAATATTTGGGA
Organism: Myiozetetes cayanensis; assembly: GCF_022539395.1. NCBI lineage: Eukaryota > Metazoa > Chordata > Aves > Passeriformes > Tyrannidae > Myiozetetes > Myiozetetes cayanensis. The sequence continues at coordinate 5,439,158 of NW_026087522.1, read as the reverse complement.
GTACTTGGTCCATAAGAAAAAGATTATTAGGTTATTGCTGTTCTCAGGCCATTAGGAAGTCAAGGGTTTTGATGGTCTTTCCTTTAGCAATGGTAAATCATTAAAAAAAAAAAAATAGGGCAAATATTTTCATCTTCACTCCACCTGAGGGTTAATGTGCATTCAGCTGAAGTAGCTTGTTCACCTCCTGCAATCTCATCTCACTTGATGTGGTGAACCCTCCCTCCCACGGGGAGCTGTGGATGCCACAGGATGGTTTGGGGCCCTCATGTCCGTGATGAGCAGCCCTTTGACTCGTGCAATCAGATCTGAGCACTTTGCATTCCTGAGGAGCTTCCTGGCTGTCTTTGCTGCACGATGGAGGGTGTTCCAGCAGATCTCTTTGCTTTCCTGAGTGTGCTTTTGGGACAAACTCAAGGTTGGCTTATAGTATCAATGGACTTGGCCATATTGTGTAGCATCAAAAGGATTTATGGGAAAAATCTGTGAAAATCAGTTGCCTGCAGATGAAGAGAAGGTGATTTCTTGGGTATTTATTAGGAATGTTTTAGCTGTTCATTTTATCCAGTGACCTATTTCACATTGCTCTTCATCACAGAGACAGATGCTTACCTGTGCATCAGTGGAGAGCACTGGGTAAATAGATTTCTAGCTAATATTGTAAAAGAACTTCATAACATTAAAAGCATTGACTCCACCACAACAGATAAAAGAGGTTGTTGTTAAATGGCAGAATAGACACCAGTTACAATAAAAGATCATGAGATAACTTAATTAACTAAGTGTTAATGTTTGCCAAGGACGATGTGTCTGTTGGGAATGGTGAGGAAAGGTGAGCTTGGAGGGGGAAAAAATGCCTGTGGAGTGCATTTGCCAGGCTGGTTCAGAGAGTGAAGTTCATGTTTGGAGTGGCATCACTACAGCATCTGATCACACTTGTGCCACTTGGAAATGAAAGGAATTTCCAAAGGAAGGGCTGGACTGTTGGGTGTGTCAGTGAATGCAAGAGGAACGTGTTGCAGTTTTAAGGAGTCATTTCTGACTCCAGGTGTAACGGGTTTCACGGTGCATAGCTGAAAGAAAAGAGAGGGATTTAAGATATTTAAAGCACTTAAAAAAAAAAAAGAAGTTCTTCCAGAAGAGATGGTCAAGCAAGTCTGAATTCCCTCTGTTGGCAAACGGAGAAGGGAAGAGAGCTGCTGCCTCTTCTGCTCCAAAGCTTAACTTTTGATTTCTCAGATGGCTTCTGAAGATGAAAGTAACTTCAGACAAACAGTATAATGGCATTGCCACACTTGTGGGTATCTAGGTTCTTCTTTCTTTTCTTTGATGAAATATGACATTAAATGTAATAATTGAAGTATTTGTCTACTGCATTTTTGCACAGCATCAATAGCCCCAGAAATTTTCCAGCTGAAGCCCCTGTTTCTGTAGACAATGATGTGCAGAGGCTGCAGAATTGGCAGCACAGATGCAGGAAAAGGAATGTGTGCTGGGGCTCTCTGAAAGGCCCTGGTGCTGGACAGTCCATCTGCAGAGAGATCCCTCACACCTGGTGATAAGCCACGCTCCTCTTCTCTCTTCCTGCCTCTGCAGGGCTGACATCTGCCTTGCAGGATCATTTCCCCCCAGAGTGGCAGCTGTGTCGGGGCTGACGTTGCTCTCCCAGCAGAGAGCGGAAGCCCCAGCAAAGCTGCCCCCCGTGCTGGCACCTCTGGAGGCACCGTGACTTCTGCTGAGTGCTTGGAGCTGCCAGCTTGGGAGAGGCAGCCCTGAACCCTGGGATGCTGTTAAACACCACTGAGGACTTGTTTGCTCCCTCCCCATCCCCCCTTCCCCGCTGAACGCAAACTGTGAGAAGTCCAAGAACCGCCGTGGTGCCAACAAGAGCAAAATTACTTACAGCTGGTGAGAGCCACCTGCTCCTGCCCAACCTCAGCCAAAACAGTTTCCTCCCCGGAGTGCCCTGGAGTGGGGAATCCAAAAGCTGTTCAGAGCAGGCGATATTTAGTGTGGATGGGGAAGAGACATTGCAATTCTTGCTGGAGAGCAGAGCGTGTTACGCGGGAGGTCTTGAGTACTGATGTCTGTCTCTCCTTTCCCTTTCCAAGCTCCCTCATCACCCCTTCTGCATTCTTCCAGTATGTTGCTTATGAATATTAATTCAGCCCCTCTCCCGTTATATGCCAGCCTTTTTTCCCATCCAAGCTAATGCAAATGTAATGTTGTTAAAAAATAAATAAATAAATAAATAAAAAGGCCTGCAAAGGATAGTGAGAGCAGCAGAGTGTCATCCTTGCTCTCTGATGTATTAATGCAATGGCACCTGGTGTGACACTGCATTTTCTCCTGTGGTAGAAGCACTCCTTGACCCTGAGAGAGAACAAGAACACACTTTCTTGTGATTCCCACTCTAATAACCTTCCTCATTCATCCCTACTGTCCTGTGTTTCCCCAGTGTCTCCCAGCAGTTTGCAGATATTTTTATGGTTTTGGTTTACTAAGTACATCTTCCTTACTTAAATTGCTTGTGGTATAGAAACAGTAGACAAAAGGCTGGCATCATTATGAATTCGTAGCAAGAGGCCACTTGACAGCCCTCTGAGCACCACATTCTTTCTTACCTGGTACTTCATCAGTTCAAAGGACTTTGTTCTGATTGACTCAGTAGAAATTTTGTTGTATTTAATTAGAAAACCATGTCCAAATGTCTACATTCATTTCTTTAAAAGAAGGATTTGAAGAAGGCTTGTTGTTGAGTTGACCTGCTGACAGTTTTATCAAGTTTGTGCCTGTCTTTAGGAGCTCACTTGCTCAGGTACCACTCAGAGTCAAAGCCCAAGTTTAATTTTGTTGGTTTCATCATCATTAGCCATTGATTGCTTCAAGCTTTCATCTTTGCAGTTCAGTTCCCAGTATTTCTTTCTTCTTTCCTCTCCTTTGCTATCATTGTCTGAGTGTCATTACACTGCTCTGAATTTGCTCTTCATTTCTCAGCTCAGTTATAAAGTCCTTTTTCTTGCCTATCTGCAGTACAAATGCCTGGAGTGATAATAACTAAAGCCTCTCTATTATTTCTTGGAAATATCACCTGGGATGTTCAGCTGAAGATAAGTTTGCTGCAGCTTGTTTGGGAAGATTCAGAGAACTTCAGACAGTGTATGGGAGAGCTGTGGGTACCCTCAATTGCATGTATAATGTCAGATATGAAATAAATCATATTAGCCTTGTTTCCTAAAACTTCTCCAGGTCCTCTCTGGGGACTTTCATGAATGGAGGCCTCCCCCTGATGCTGACAAGGAATATGTACGGGAACAACTGGAACACAGGGGCTTTGAGAAGTGGTAATCCCTAGAAATTCCACCAACAACCTGCTCTGTTTCTCTCAGCGTTTTCTTCCTCATTCCACAGCGCCAGGAAATTTGTTGCTTCTGCCATTGGATACCCCTTTGGAGGAACTAATGGTTTCCTTTCTGTGCACACCCCAGAGGAATGCAGATGGTTGTTCCCTGGAAAAGGATGACTGTGCTGCCTGGAAAGGCAGGACAGTAAAACCAGGTCCAACCCTTTTCTGGAGGTCATTGCATTGGAGCACCACGTTGCAGTTTTCCCTGGAAAAGCAGCTGCCCTGGCTCTGTTTCTCCCCCATGTTTTGTGCTCCTGCTCCCACAGTGCTCAGGGAGGTGCTTTTCCCTTCTTCTCAGTTCCTGTGTCAGCTGACTCTGTTCACAGAGCTAGAGAGCAGTAAAGTATTTCATCTATTGACTGCTGCACCTAAAATAGATTAAATTAGTGTTTATTTAACTTTTTACTGCTGACTTACAAAATTACTTTTAGGCTGGTTTGGATAGATAACTTTTTCTATTAATTTATTGCCATGCTCTGCTTTGATTGCTTTTTTGCAGTGGTATCAAATCATATACTGCTTTAATATTTTCTCCAAGATGTGCTCTTGATTATGTCTATGCCAGATATTTATACCACCAGGAAGGATACTACTCAGAAATTCACTTTCTTAATAAACACCTGTTTTTTAAAGCTCTCACTTCTCTGAATTAAGGTGATTTCATTTAACTTTAGTTAATCCTACTTTTTTTTTGTGAAGCTTTTGCATATACATTGGGAGAAAATACTTCCCTGCATCATGAATGACACGTATGGAATAATTGATACAGGACTAAAAGGGAGGTGATTTTGGGATGATGAGCAAAATATCTGAGTTTAAATTTCTGTATAGTAGCAGAATGATTTTGATTTTGGTACTGTGGCAGAATCTCAGGTCCATTCATTAGTTTCTATATGCATCAACAATCCTTGTCTCAAAAAGCTCATAACTGAAGTTTAACTGTGAAGTTTGAGTGGAAAAAAACCATAAACGCCTGGAGAAAAAGGGGTATCATGCAAAAATATTATGTGGAAATAACTATGTGAACTAATAAATCAGAAGCCAGTTTACCATTTATTTCTGTAGCCATTAGCGTATTTATGGGTGTGAAAAGGCCCAGGATTCAAAAGAAAAACTGTACAAGTCTAGTACCAGAGTTTCCAGTTTCCAGTCCAGTTCCACTGGCTGCACTGTGCCAGGTTGCTGCAGCTGTTGGCCTGGCCTGTCTTATTTAGTGAGTAATAAAACAGTCACTGGATGTGTGACATCCTTCACAAATCACATTTTTCGATGTAACTTTCTAGGAAAGTACTTCTTTTTTATTGTTGGGGTTTTTTGCTTGTTTTGCTCTAGGAGAACACAGCAAAAACGCAGTTTTCTTGTGCTCTTGAACATGTTTTTTGGCCCAGCCCATCACAGCTGACCTTTCTTTACACCAAAGAAATGATCCAAGTAATGGCAGTTCTGGAGACACACCATTTTTTGAGCAGGTCCTATTTGTCAGGTGCTAATTTTTGAAGGAAGTCCTGTGAGTGCTCCTCCTTCACCACCCAGCACTGAACAGATTTAACCTCAGCTCGAGCATTTTGCTCTTTTTGAAGCTGATGGGGCTGATTTTGCCCGTGGTGGAGGAAGTTGCAGGCACACAGTCCCTCCTGCTGCTGCAGGGGACATGTGGGAACTCCGTGGGGGAGCAGTAACAACAGTGGGGAGTTCAGTGGCTTCAACTGCAACAGCTGTTTGCAAGTCAACATCTGTCCTGGCCTCAGCCTCAGGGTTGTCAGCCTTTTCATAGGGATGAATTTTTGTACAGTTTATGTAAAAACATTCCATTCTAATGGCTTTTCTTTTGCTTTTTTCACTCCTTATGTCCTTTTGAAGGAAAAGAAAAGCACTTGTATGTAGATTCCTCCCCCCCCCGAACACCTGGTTGTATTCTCTGCTGATGGAAAGGCCTTGTTGCTTGGAGATAAAAGCACCATTTCTCACATCAGTTTAAATTTCACTCTCCTCTTCACAGTCTCATCTCAACAAAGCAGAGGTTCAAGTTTAAACACATGCTTACATCTATTTTATTCAGGAGAGCGTGTAAGCACACATGCATAACTGAAGTCAATGGGATTTAAGTGTGTGCTTCACTCTAAAGCATGTGCTTCACCGCTTCCCTGAATGCAGGGGGGTTTAATCTAAGTGGTTTGGAAATTGCAGTGGCCTTGGACATATCGGTTCTTCTCTCCATCTGGAAGAAGGGCTACTGTGAAATTTAGTAAGCACTGTTCACACTTTGAAATTTTTGTGTAAAAGGCACGTGTTTCTTTCATGCTCATCTCCCTTGCAGCATGTTTAGTTTACACATAGAAGCAGGATGTGAAGGTGGTTGGAATTTTGTTAGTGTGCATTAGAGTGGGCTGTGTTCACACTGATGGGGTAGGTGGCTGTTCAGACTGTGGCTGTGCCCAGCTCTGCTGTCTAAACAGTAATGGCACCTAGGGCTGCAATATTTAGTCTCTGCAACAGGCACTGGAGTCTTTCCAGTGGCCACTTGTAAGTACTTACCTTGCCCTGGGCACCAGAGCCTTTCCTCATATGTTAGAATTACCAGCTCCAAGGCAGCCTGAAGAGCAGTCCCTCTTACCTGTCTGCCTGGATGCTGGTGTTACTTGGATACCTGTTTAATTTTCTCTCAGATGTTGAACTGCAGCTCAGCAGCTGGGCCCCCATGTTTTGAAAATCTTTGAGAACTAATTAGGCTCTCCTCAGAGTATGGCTCATCCAGCCTGTCTGAATAAACAAATGGCACAGTTTGTATTAGGAAATCTCTACAAATGACTGATCCCTGTCATGGGGTAACATTAATCTTTTTAGTATAGATTTCCAATAGTTAACCATCTGGCTCCATGCAGTTTTCCAGAAAACATTCACTACCGGGGCCAGTGGAAAGAAGAAGGTGGGATTAATAACCTGAATACATCATATGAAGCATTAATCTTTAGGATTGGCCATTTGTTTTTATCAAAACAACTCCCATAAGATAATATTTCACAGCATGTGGTACTTGCCTGGACTTCTTTCAAAATGAGAAAATGTTTCAGTGTCTGCCATGATCTGCAATCTGCAAATTCAGTGTGAATGATAAAGGCTGGAAGAATTGTATGTTCTCTTCTGCTTTGTGTTGCATTTACAATCCTGGCCTGTTCAGTCTTTGCAATATTTGTTGTTGGAGGTTTTCATTCAAAACAACACTTTTGCATAAGAATCTAAAATTGCCCAAGTAAATGTTAACAATTAACACACAGGCTGATGCAGGCAGCACTGTATTCATCCAATGGATGAATTTTGTCATCTGAGCTGTACAGGCAAGTCCAGGTTAAGTGATCTCAATCCAGCTAAGGATTTAGGCACCTGCTTGACTTTAATCACCGCTTGTTCCACGGATTTCGCTGGTCCAAAGTGCTCTGTTGAAATCCAGCCATGTGACTGAGGTCCTGCCCCAGGTCCCTGACTTGCAAGCTGGGGCAAAGCAAAGGCAAGGAACAGCTGAGGAAGTTGTGGCCATCAGGCTGTCTGTCCTGCCCCTGGGATGGAGATCCCCTCCTCTGCAAGGCAGAGGAACCAATGACTTCTAAATCATATTAAGTTAAACTCAAACTGGGGGCATAAAACCCCAAGCTGAGAACTGGAGCACTCCAGAAGCTGCGTCATGAGCCTCTCCATTGTCTGTGATGTGGCAGGACGACAGCTGCCACCAGGGGATGGAGGAGATGGGCTGGGGATGGCTCTGTGCTGCTGCCTGACCTCCCTGGGTGCTGCCAGGGCCCATCCACCAGGGCAGCAGTTCAGAGAGTGATCTCCTGAGAGCAGGGACTCCACCTTCCTGTGCTTGGGGCAGCGTACTGGGGACACTGTCAGAACAGAACTGATAATTTTCCTAATCTGCAAGGGACACTTGAGTAATGTACAGGACTCTCTGCATAAACCATGGTTGTACCTTCTCACCCAATCATGTCTGTTGTAGTATATCCAAATAAACAGAGGGTTTCATACTGATACTTCCTGATAGAGTGATTTGTAATAATCTTGTCATGCCAAACTCATAATAATACTAAATGAAGACATTTGTTGAAGGAAGTGATTGTAAATTACATGCAAATTCAAGCCTTGCTGGCATTAATCAATACTGAATCACAACTTTTGCATTCCTGATATAATACTGCTGAATCTAATCCCATGGGTTTTACATTTCCGTGTGAATTAAGCATTTATTTTGATTTAAAACTTTTTTCTTCCTGCTGGAAAAGGATAATGCCTTTTTTGAGTGGGTATTTATACAGTGTTGACAGACCTGCACTTCCACACACAGAGCTGGCAACTTTTGTGCCTGGTTATTTGATCTGTAGTACTTAAACTAGCTTGCATTCCTGTCTGGGGGTGAATTGAGCTGGTCAGCCCATGTGACAGTTTCAGTTTGTGTTGAGTGGCCTAAAGTGGGTTTGCAGCTCTTTGCTGACAATCACCTGGAGGTTTTTCTCCAGATGAGCTCCAGTCCTGCAGCTCTGTGGTCACGCCTGTTTCCTTCCCTCACCACTTACAGACTGGCCTCGTGGTGTTGGGCACCACTGGGTTCTGCTCTCAGCACTCTTTGCATTCTTCTGCAGGGTCATGGGCCTGTGAGAAGTTGCTTGACAAGTAGCCACACTAACAGAGAGCAAGTGGAAAGGAAATCAGCCCTGCACAATGTTGGGAGCAGATTGGTTCTCTTCAATGGGACCACAGAGGACACGTTGTGTTGGGGATGCTGGAAAAGCTTTGCATTGTCAGGCTCTCTGAAAAACACCATTTGACCTCAGAAACAATGCACTGTGGCAATATTTGATTGAGAATTATCTCGTGGTGATTGTGATAGGCATTGTTTTCATTACATGAGCCCTGTATGCCCTAATTAACACTGGAAGGCCACTGACTGTGCAGAGCATACAGCACATTAGACCCACTGGGAATGGGTGGAATCACGGTATTCTCTTAGCAGATTGATTTTGTTAAAGATTTGGTACAACTAGAGCTCAAAGTGAACCATCAAACCCATGTCAAACTTATTCTTTTTTTTGTCAGGCATTTCAATACCAATGTATTTTGGCATCAGTATTGCATACTTAGCAACATGGTTGTAATGATATTTTCATATGTATTTCCATTAAAAATAGAGGCTTCCATGTCTTTTGATCAGTTCTCCATTTAATCTTCCCACTGGTATCATCCACCCATTTTTGTTGAATGTGGAAAATGCAGTTGATTGTTTTTGATAACCACTAATGCATTCTGCCAGTGATTTCTTTCCACTCGTTATAGTAATACAAGAAGATTAATCATACTTGATTTTATTTTAAAATATTAGGCATCAATAATACAAAAGCTGACACTTCTGGGAATTTGCCCTACTGGATTATTTATGTCACAGACAATTTTTTTTGTTTAAGCAATTGCTTCAGAATGAATGCAGAGAATGTCAGCTGTTTATTCACAGCCATGTGCATAGACTGGTATGTGTGTTTTCTAGGAACAGCACTACTATGGCACATTTTCCTTCTGCTAAACTCTAGCTTTTGAAATATTTAAGAGGCTATTGTACTTCAGTCCTACCAATCTCTTCATTTTAGGCCTGATTTAAAGCATATTGAAGTCAATGCACATTCTTTGTTTGATCTCAGTCCATATAATTCTCAGTGACTTGAAGTTAATAGACCAGATCATCCTCTGTGCTACGTGTAGTTGATATTTATGTGTCTGCACGGATGTGTGTCCATGCACACACTTCCAGGAAACCTTGCACAGAGTGTTGCTCCGTGGAGCTCCCCAGCTTGGAATCCCATGGCTGTGGGAACTGCTCTCTCAGTGGGAAATGGGCAGCAGTGGAAAGAGCTGACATGTCCTTCTCCAGTCAATTATTTCCAGCTAGTGGAGTCCATTTAGCACTGCAGGGCAGGGCTGCTCCTGGACACTTGCAACCTCCTTGTTACTGGGTGTATTCACTTGGGTGAAAGAGAGAGCAAAGGGGCTGATGCAAAAGTCACTGACTTCTGTAGACGTTGTGTCAGAACCTAAATACAATTCTTATCTGCTAGATTGTTCAGCTGTTACATTATACAAGAATATTTGAGTGTGTCTTGCTTTAACCCTTTTGCACTAATGGTCTGAGGGAAATAATATTTTCCAAAATAGTAAAACTGTTAAAGAAATAGGGTCCGATTTTCTGTTCCTTTAACACCAACATCAGGGTGGTGTAACTCTTTTGAAATCAATGCAGTTACACCAGAATAAAGCTACTGTTAATGGAGTGCAGAAATTGATGTTAATGGAGTGGAGAAATCTGAGAACTTCTTTATATCAGACTCAATTGACTCTAATTTTGATCATCTCCCTTGAACTGGAATTAGTAAACACTGAAATAGATGGAATTGCACTGGAGTAAAGCAGTGTAATGGCATGGAGAATCCACCCCTTGTCAGTCAAAGTGACTGCTGCAGAGCTCTTCTAACTTGAATTTCCTTAGTGGCAATTATTCTTTAACCATTGCATTTAACTTGAATGGTTTCAGAACTCCAGCCAGAATTTCAGTCACAGCTCAGATTCTGTGTTTTATGGAACAGGTTTTTGCCTTGAGAGCATCTTCTCCAAATGTATCACTGTTGTAACTCAGCTTCCTTCAGATGAAATAGATGGGGGTAAATTTGGCACTCTGATGAAAGCCAGAAAACCAGAGTCTGCAGGTTTTAATAGATCTTCCAGACTGTTGCAGCAGTAACAGTGAGAGATCAGATCGTGAGATTCAAAACACGCAGAAGCACAAATGAAGGCAATTTGCTTTCCAAGGTCTCCAATGCTTTGTGCTTAGATGTTTGCAATTACACATTTGTCTGAGATAACTTTAAAACATTGCATTCTGAGAGGAAGTCCTTGTTTTTCACTGCCTCCCTGATGCTGGTGTAGTGCCATGTGGTTGCACAGGGTCAAAGTCAAGCAGCAGTGAACTCTGTGATCTCTAGGAGAGGCTGTAATTCATTAGCAGGACCTTGTTGTCCTCTTTTCAATTGCTCTGTGCAGAAAAAGGGCCTCTGAAGTAGAGCAGCATCTAGAACCTCTTGTAAGAGTACACTGAATTATCAGTATATGCAACATGCTGTGCCTCCAGCTGCCACAGGAAGAGACGTGGCTTATGGGACACTTACGGGCACACTGATGATCCCAACGGGCTTCTTGGTCCTGGTGTGTTACTGGTATTTACTCAGATTGACCCCTCAGATGCTCCAGGAGAAGCTGACCTGGGATGGAGGTCCCTTTTGAGTCCAGAGGCTGCAGCATCTCTTAACAACACTCCTTCCTGGTAATGTTGCAGTGTTTGGAGCAGGCCTGGGATAACAATTTACAGCATTGTTACCTGGAATTTTGGAAGCTCAGACTTCCTGTTTGCTCTGTGAATTGCACTGTTGGTTCATACCCATCTTTAAGCCAAGTACAGCAGAAAGATTGCAGTCAGTGCTGAATGTCTTCCCTGTTGACTGCTGCTGTAATTTTCAACAGTGGAGCTTTCTGTGTATGAGACAGACTTCAAAATTGTCCAAGATTAGATTCCTCATATTCAAAGAGCAATGGGAACTGTTGCTTGAGGTTCTGAAATTGTGGTGGGGAGGCATAGGGGCTGGGACACACTTTGGTTGAGGGCAGTTGATGTTAATGATCCAAATTTCATTGGCATCCGGACTTACTACATTGCTCTGAGCAGTGACTGTAGAATATGTAACCTGTAAATGTCTCAGTAGATCATATTGAACAGAACTTAACAGGTGAACGCTGTGATCCATGATTGGATTCTTATTTTTGAAGAAGAAGAAGTGCCTTCACCTGCAGCATTGGTGGGCTGATGACTGGCTGTGTTACCCCATTTCTGCTGGGATCTGAGTACCAGCCACAGAAGTAGAAGCCAAATGAAACATTAGGGACTTTGCAAGTATAACTCAGGATTCTAACACTGCAGTGAAGTTTAAAGCTAATGAAAAGAAAATAACGAGCCACTGGCTTAAAAAAAAGAGGCAGAAATATTTATCATATCCAGTAGTCTAAAGACTGCATTCCACCAGAAGCCTACAGGCCTGGATTTTTCTTTTTCTCTGACATAAATCAATTCTCAGTGTTGCCTTGGGCATCTCGGTTGTGGGGCTTCAATTTCAGGGATTTGAGATCTGTGGATAAGAAAAGAGATGAAAATATCTCCCTCCAAAGCAAATTGTTGTATGCAAGCAGAGAGAGACCCGGGACCCGATACGGGGTAGGTGTGATCAGCACTGAACAGGTAAAAGCTGCGGCCGACTTTGATGTGGGTTTTCTGTGACTGGAATTTCCCCTCTTGAAAGGGGGGGCAAAAAGGCTGACATTGTGTTTGCACACTGGGCTTGAGCATGACAGAGTCATTTTAAAGCAAGATGCTTGTACCTGGAAGCAAAGCTGAATTTCACCCCATGGCTATAAATGCTGGCAGGGGCTGCCTTGTCAGGGAGCCCTCCAGCACCTCTGTTAACTGTTCCTCAGAGTTAGGCTGGGTGAGGATAGGCTGGGGAGGGTGCTTGTACATCTTTTGTAGGTTGGTGGGTTATACACAGTCTTTTTACTAAACACATGCAGCAAATAAAATCACCTAAGTGCTGCATAATGGATTGTGGGGTCAACATCTTCCTCTTTCTTCATTTTGTGGCTTATTTCAGCCTCTGAGAAATGTGAACAATTATGCAGGTGTAGTCGCCACCAAAAGTAAGAAAGATTGAATTTGCTATTTGTAGTACTATAAAGCAAATACAGAATTCAATAATGTGTATTTTCATTATCCTAATGGAAGATTTCAGTATGTTAAATGTGTTCAGATGTCCTTGGCAAAATTGGGGTCAGTCATGTGAAATGGAGACAAAATGTGTTTCATCATCTTGTGGTTATTATACTACAAGGATTTCATTGTAAAGTGCAACAAGTAATTGCAGCCACATTTCTGATGCTATTGACTGCTTTATCTAATGGAAATTATTTCTTTCTTGATTATTTAAAATGAACCTTTTACCATTGTCATGTAAAGAAGTTGTAAAGTTTTTTTTGAAAAGAATACATCACAGCACCACCATTAACAACAACAGTAAATTAAGAGTGTGCACTTCTCGGACAGATTTTATCTGAAGATCTAAAGGTGCTTTAGGAAAAACATCAGAATTAAAGTTCTTGTGTGTGGAAGGCAAATGGAGGAGATGATTGGTTTAAAACTGAGCTGCTGTTTCTCGTGCTGGGCCTGATGGAAATCTGCAGGAGTCAATGGTAACTCATTCCTTAGTGCAGCTGGCTTTGGCTGAGCTGTGCTGTCCCCAGGTGTGCCTCAGTCCAGGGGTTGTTTGTGTCCCCTCAGTGGCTGTGGGATGAGGCTCTGCAGTGGATTCACCAGCCTGGAGACACCCAGAGCAGTGCTCACCCTGCAGTGCCCCAGGTCTGTAGGGAATTCAAGGCTTGTCTGGCAGGAGTTGGACTCCTGTCCCCAGGGAGCTCTGCAGGAATGCTCTGCCCTGGTCTTTTAGCTCAGGACCTACCCTTGAGCTGTCATACAGGAGACCATGGATGAGGGTCCTCCTTCAGTAATTATTGCATCATCTTCCTCCACTGCTTTTTGTGTCCCAAGAGCTCAGCTTGTCCTTTCCCCCATTGGACACAGCTGTGCACACTCATCTGTACAACACACCCTGCATGACTGCAGTCTGAGGCTCCCAAACAGAAGCGCGTTCAGGGCTTTGTTTCATTGCAAGATAACCACAGAAAGATGGGACAGCTTGTAAAACCTGAGAGCCAGGGGGGACCCAGAATGGTGCTCAGCTGGGATCACAATCTGTCTGAGCTCCTGAGGGATGTACCTCTGAGAGACTGGCATTTTTCAGATGGTGTCAGAGGGACAAAGTGAATTTTTGTGTGGCACTGGAATATGTTGTTTGCTGTCAAAGGTCTGGGCTGACACTTGCCCTGTTCTTCACAATTCAGGATGCACTTTATGCCTATCAATTTGCAGATTTAGGATGCACTGTAAAAATCTTACTTTACAGGATACTTACCTGGCAGCAAACATGCTCTGCTGTGGGCTTTGGTTCACTGCAAATCTAATGTTCAGGTATATGAGGTGAAAATTTCTCAGGCTGTCATTGCCAGGCTTTTCTTTTCCAACCAATAAAACATTCCTCACTTGTTTTGCATTTCTCAGTTGGCTATATTTTATATATATATATATATATATATGCACATATATGTATATGTGATATGTTATTCATCCCACAAACCATCAGAGACTAAATACCAACACCTGTATGCTGCACCTCTGCACATGTGAAATAGCTGTTGATCCAAATGGGGTTATTCCAGATTTATACCTGTGGAGCTGAATGGAGCTTCACACGGAGGAAGGCCCAAAACAGGGCAGTGTCAATTTTGTTTAGAGCAAGTTTTTAATGACTTCCACCATTTGATCTACTGTATTGTAGATTTTATGGGTCAGTGTGGATAAAAAAAAAAAAAAAAAACATCTGGTAATGCACAGCTCTGTTTGGGCAGATTTGTGGGGCCGGGCAGGGATGCAGCCGGTGTGTGGCTGTGGATCCCATAAACAGACACTGTGGTTATTTCTGCTTTTGGGGGGAGAGTTGATCAACTGCAAACAACCCCATTGCTGAGTTTGCTCAGCAAGCTGCTCCAGAGACCCCAGCCAGTAATTATACTTTCCAGGCATTTGGTGTTTTATGAACGTGCTTCTGATTCCTCCCCCTGTGCAGATGTGGGGTTGGTTCAGCCGGGCCGAGGCCCTGGGAGCAGAGTGCCAGGATTTAGTGGGGTCCCCCAAAGCACACACTCAGGGCAGCTTTAGGGCTGTTAAGCTGCTCAGCCACAGTGTCAGGATGTTTCTCTTGCCTCTCTCACACCATTAATTTGCTACCAGTCGTGACTAGTTCTTTCCATGGGGCAGTGAAAATAAACCTATGGAAAAGGGTGCCACAACATCTTTTTTGCCATTAGGCATGGATTTTTTTTCTTTCTAATTTTATGTGTTGTTTTGGGGTTTTTTTTGTTGCTTTCAAAGGAGACTCCATTATTATTATTATTATTATTATTATTATTATCATTATCATCATTATTTGCAACATGGTCACCAGACAAAATGATTATGTTAAGGCAGAGACATCACATAACTTACATTTCATAGCTCAGTGCAATTTTCATAAAGTGTGAGGCAACATCCAAAAAAACATGACTCAGAATTAGAGTTTCAGAAGATTATTATATAGACATTATTTCCCCCAGGTCACGGGCTTTAGTCAAATTTGGAAGAGAATGAAATTGCCAACAGTGAAAAGCAGACAGAAAGGTATGAGTTCATGAGCAGAGAAATAACATTTTCATTTGTTCCTTCCCCATGGGAAAGATTCAACATTCCGGTAAATGGAGACGGTTATAAGAAATGAATTTTTGTCAGCAGGGATGTGATTTTAAGGCTCACTTATCCATTGGCAATCTAGATTTCTAACCCCAGGAATCTAGGAAATTGCTACAGAATGTAGTCTTTATTATAAACAAGTTTTTTTTTTCTTTCTTTTCCATTTTTTTCCACCCTGTCTTTTTTAGTAGTTGAGGTTTTTAAGGTGCAGGGCTCTGCTGCTCTGAGCATTTCACGGGGTCATATTGCCACAGAATTATTCTGTGTGGTTTGCTGTCCCTTTGAACTGTGCCTTCTGTGGTGCAGTGATCCCTCTCACCCAGAAATTCCTCTGATCATTGGAACAAGGATGTTTTTGAGAGCTAAAAGCACCCCCAGCAATGTGGTGTTTGCAGTGGGCTTTGCTCCCAAGGATCTGAGCACCATTCCTTGCTTTGTGTTTTTTTCCCTTGTCCATTTTTAAGCTCTTCTGTTCAGACAGCCGAGTTGAACTGAGCAGCCAAGAGTTTAGAGGGTGGCTCTTGGTCTTAGCATGTACAAACAGCCAGGATCTGCAGGCTTTCCATGGCACAGTCTTAGGCAGAATACTTTGTGTAATTAAAAGAATTTTCTTCCAAGAGAAATGTTCATTTTTTCCTTCATCTGACTCTTGTAACTTCACTCTGTATTTAGATGCTGTGAGGATGTTCAAATGTGGTTACTGTGTCTTCCTGAGAGTAGAAGTGATTTTATATAACCCTTAGCTCTTCATTTCTGATGATGCAGATTGGGCTCTACCTTATTATCCTTTTCTTATTTATTTTTTAATAACAACTTGAAAATATGTACTTCTACAACCTCCTTTCCCTGGTGTATTTTTGTCCATTTTAATATCTTTTCTTACAGCCAAGACTGGTTTGCCTTACTGTATTATTATCAAGCAATGTTATTGCCATTGCCTGCCAACATCTTACCACAAATTGCATTAGTTCTGTTAGCTTCATTATTATTGTGTCCAAACTGGAGTCTAATGATTATGGAACATCATGATAGAGGCTGATTAATAAATAAGAATTGATTACTGTGACTTTGTCCATTGTATTAGGCCCAGGTGATTTATACTGTTGATGGCATTTTCTGAAAAATTGCAAATGCTTAAGAAAGATAGAGAGAGGGGAATATAATTTCCTTTTAGGAATGCACAATCAAATTGCATTCCTTTGTCTCTGCTGGCATGTGAGGGCAATGAGAGCTGCAGCATTAAGAGCCTCTGAGTGGATCACTGACTGTATTTCAGTATGGAACTATTTTCCATTTGCTTTCTTTTCTCTTAAAATGTGGGTGTCTGTGGAGTGTTGTGATGGTGGTGACCGGCATCAAAGAAAGGCATAGAGTTTTTCCTTCATGCACACATACAACTTTGACTAGTGTTTACTCAGAGACAGTGTTTAAACGTGCCTTAAGGAATGAAACAAATGAAGCTAAAATACAAAATGTTACAGCTGTACTGCATTTTTCCTTTTGCTGATCTGATTCTGGGGCCTAGAAAACTTCATGGAGAGACTTCAGCCTGCTCATGCAGGTGTCCTGCTGCTCCTTCTCTGCCTCATACCTGCAATGTCCACATTCCTTTCTGAGGGACACACTGGCTACAAAGGACCAGGACTGTGAAGAAATTGGGAATTGGAGAGAAGTCTGCAAGTTGTTTTTTGCAAACTGGGTGCCAGTGGTTAAGCATTCAGGCTCCCCTGTGTGCTGCATGCCTGCAGCTTGGTCCTCCTGCTGGAAATAGTGGTAGATTCTGATCTACAGGCCACAGTGCAGCTTCTGAGTCCAGGTGGGAGCTGTTGTGAGGTATCCCTGTTGGAGGTGTAGCAGGGAGTGGTCATGCCTATTAATGACTAATTCATCTGCCAGTGAGAAATGCAAATGGATGGGAAAGGATTAAATCTTCTGGTTTCAGACCATTTTCATTAGTACTGGACCTGGAGGTGGGTTTTCCTTCCCTGAATCAGGACTGTGGTTATCGCCTTGAGCAGTTTGGAGCCTGGAAAGAGATGGAGCAGGAAGAGTGAAGTACCACCCTCACACCTTTCAGGGTATAACTGATCTTTAAGTAAAAAATGTAGCAAAGAATGTCATTTAACAGACTGTCTCAAAGTTATCTGTCTTTGCAAGAAAAGCATAATTTTCTGCATGTTCTTGGTTTAATTCTGGCTTACGTCCGTCCCATGACTGACTAACTCTCACTGCAGCCAAGACATTTTGCAAGATTAATCCTTCCCAGGCTGGGAATTAGCTTTTTCCACCATCAGTGTGGCCTTTATCACTGCCAGGGAGCCAGTGCATGAATAATACAGCCAAACCCTTGGAGACACAGTGGGCAGCTCCCCATCACCAGCGCAGGGAGGGATTTGGCAGGTGTGTGGAACAGGAGAGGGCTGGGCTGGCAGGGGTAGCACAGCTCTCAGGGTTGGCCTGGTTGGAAAGGCCTCCCATTGTTGCATCCTGGCTGTCCTGGGCAGGAGCTGGGAAGGGGAGAAGCCCCAGAGGACGGGGAGTGTGTCCTTGAACACTGCAGGGCTGGGCAGATGGGAAGTGTCTTTGCCTGATGAGTATTTTTCTTACAGCTCTTCTCTGAGAAGCAGCATTAAATGGAGCTTTACCAGGTTTATTTTTGGTTTGGTTTTGTTTTGTTTTCTGTAAGGAAGCACTCGGTTTGGCAGTGGGCTCTCGTGAAAGCATTGCTTATGTTCCTGCAGTATTTATTGTAATTCCTAGAGCTGTCAATCAGGGCTCAGGCCTCGTGGTGCACTCACAGGCTCACATTGCTTACAGTCTATGAGAAATATAATGATCTGCACCTAGTCAAGGGAAGCATTTAATGAAATCTCTTTCAGACATGGGAAACTAAGGTTTTTACTGCTTGTTGATAAAGTCATTCTCTTCTTACTAAGTGTTCTGTTGGGAATGGAACAGAAAGCTCTTGTGTCTGATTGTTTCTTTTGCTGGAGCTAATGTTTTGAATACGTGTTTGACTCTGGAATAAATGTTTTATGTTATATTGTGGTTGTTCCTGTGCAAAAAAAAGGAACAAAAGACTTGTGCTACTAAGTGATTTTGAGAGTCACCAGTTCAGGGGAATTAGAAATTATGAGCAAAAAAATCCTGAGAAATAACTCAGGTTACTACAACCCCACCTGACCCTGAGCAGTCACCAGACTGGTGATGTTTTAATGCAGGGCACTGCCCTCCTGTATTTTATTTTACTGTGGTGCTCTGCTGCTTTGGCAAATCCCATTGAAGTGGATTAAACCCCAGAGGAACAGGAGGGCCCCCTGGTCCCAGATGCAGCGTGACTGGTCACATTTAGAGGTTGGAAGCGGCCAATGCTCTCTGTGGTGTTTTGAGCATGCATGACTGCCACCAAGATCCACCTGTGAAAATGCCCTTGGAGATCAGTGTGAATGGAGGGGGGAAGAAACGGAGATTTGCAGTTTATTAGCAGCAGAAACCCTGAGAAGAAAAGCAACAGCTCTTTTCTTTTGTAGTTGATGCAAGGCTTCACCAACATGAGCACACCAGTCCCTCCAGGAGCAGGCAGCTGCCAGCTTGATTTGTCTGGCCCATGCAAGTGAGGCAGAAAAAACGTTCCCAATTTACCATTATAGTTTTCTTTGTCTACACTTGGAACTGGGTCTTGGTTTGGCTCTATGAAGAAGGAAATTCTGAAGTTTTGGGGCTTTGTATTTTATATATACGTTTGTTACTTCAGCATCCAAGCCCAGCAACTGCTTTAAGAATTTGTTTTTCACAGGTAGCACTTGCAGTCATGACATTTGAGGGCTTCCTCCACCTGCAAATCTTTCAAAGCAATTCTCCAGCCCAGCCTTTCTTGCAGGCAACAGGCAGATACTGGAAAAGTGAATGTCACCTCCTTCCCCTTGCCCAACTTTGGATTCACACCATTCACCCTTCAGCTGGTAGGGAAGAAGCTGTGGCAATTATTGTAGTGGTTCAGTGTGAAATCCTGTCAGCTTCTCTCCTTGCTTCTCCAAGGAAACTGAATATTTGGGGGGTGAGAAAAAAGGGAAGGAGGATGACATACTGCAGATTTTTTTAATTTTCTCCCTTACAGAGCTGCAGTGGGAAAAGATGAAGCCTATGTCTCTTGACTCCTATTATTTTGGACCTCTTTCTCTCTGTCCTGTTCTGAGCAAGGGACATCATATCCAACTTTGGCAGAGAGTTTAGTAAGAGAGTTTTGTTGTAAGGAAAGACCGCACCAATTTCACCTTAACTTCCACTACTTTTTTTTTTTTTTTTGTCCTTATAATAATTGATCTTGGTGAAAGTACCAAACTGGTGGCTTTGTGGTGTGAAGTCCTTTGTGTGTGTGCTCAGGGCAGTTCCAGTGTGGCAGTGGGATGTGCTCTGTTCTGCTTCCCAGCCTTGTGTTGGACATGGAGGGGCTCAAAGGGACCATCACGTGCCCATTGTGCCCTCAGTGTGTTTGCTGGGGCAACCAACCATCTGAGGTGGTTTTTGAAACTGAGACAGGAGTTCTTGGGGGTTTTGGGCCCATTTTCTGGTCTGTGGGGGTTTTGGTGGTTGTGGTTTTGGGGTGTTTTTTTGTTGGGTTTGGGGGGTTCTTTGCAGGAGAATCTCTTAGTGGGGTAAGATCGTGAGGGCACAGCATCATTTCAGAAAACCACCAGTAATGTTCCTCTCTTACACCCCACAAAACCTGCCAACCCTTCAGAGCTGGTTAGTGCCTTGGGATAGGTATTTTTCTGAGCATCCAGCTTGAGACATGTCTAAGTTATTTATGATAGGTTTTATTTCTGATAGTCAGCTTTTTTTCATAGCGCCCATGTAAAGAAACCCCAGATCTGGACCAGCTTGAGCTGCCAGCCAACTCCAACAGCTTTTTGTAACCCTGGAATGAAAGACAGGAAGGTTGGTTGTGGGTGATGTGTAACAGGAGAACATACTCTGTATATGTTTCCTGCTCCAAAAGAAATAAGAGAAATTAGACCAGTGGTTTGGTAAATTATATGAAAAATAGACCTTGCCTGCTAATGGACTGTGAAGAAACTGATGTAGTGAAGATGATCTGTAATATTTCACATTTCTCTGAGGAGAAAAAATGATAAACTTGATGGTGTGTGATTTATTCATGTTTCTGAACATAAAGAACAATCCTAAAGTCAACTGCCTGTTTCACACTCCGAGGCCGACCGTGGGATTTACGCTGGGATTTGGCGGCTGGGGTTTGTTATGAGTCCTGCGGAGGAGAGACCCGGTGATTAATGATGGAGCTGCACAAGTCTAGAGATGGGATAGTTATGCAGAAACTGTAGCCTTTTCCACATGCCTGTTTTACTGCTCCACAAAACACGATGCCAAATCTGTTAGATCTGGTGGTGTTTGTTTTGGTGGTTTGTTGGGGTTTTTTGGTTAGGGTTGTTTTCTCATCCCAGTGTTCCTTCCCTTCCCTCTCATTCTCTTGGCACATTCAGAGGGTTGCTCTTCACTGCAGCAGAAGCTCTGCAGTCCTGTAACTCAATTAACTCGATGGAGCATCTCTCTGCCGAGCTGCTTTCTGAGCTGGGCCATCGAAACCCTATGTCATTTAGAAATTCAGTGGACAAAAGGGTTGTTTTATTTTGTTCAGCTCCTGAAGGAGTGGATCTTCCTCTGATCCCTGAGAGATCTCCATGGTTCAGAAAAGAGCACAACTTCTTTTGCTTTTTGGCCTCAGGACCAACTGCTGGGAAACATGGTCTTGAGGAAGCTTGAAAGAAAAGACCTTTGAAATCTGACATACCCTGCAATACAAGACAAAAAGGGGAAAAAACCAAACCCAAACTACAGAGAATACCACAGCAGGTAGGCCATGCAGGAGGACACGTGCTTTTTTAGGGATGAAGAGGGATATCAAGTGTAGGGGGAGAAATATGTCCACAGAGGCTTTTAGGCTCTTCAAGTACTTTGCAATGTATTTGTACCCACAAATTTTCACCTTCAAAATATATACTAAATTGTAGTCACTATCTGAACAAGGATGGGCTTGTAGAAACAATGAAATTGTTGGGTAGAATCATATATAGATGAAACAAGGTTAGAGTAGAGAAAGACCAAAGCAAAACTGCAGTGATTTATGCATTACAATAAACTGTCTCCTACGACGTGAGGGAAAAATAATAGATTTTGACCAGACCTTCCTCAGTTCACGAGGAGGAAGCATGACAGAAATTGCCAAGGTGCTTAACAGACAAGATGACAAGCAGGCGTTCGAAATTGTACTCCTTGGGTGTTGACATCAGATGTGCTTTGGTGAGCAGTTGGAGTGGGACATAACAGCAGTGTGTTTTGAGGGCTGGGAGAAGTGGGAGAAAACTGAACCTCACTGTGTGTGTATTTTTCAGTGCCTGCAGCACTACTCCGAGTGCATTTGAAAAGGGCAAGTTCACAGATGTTGGGGCCAGAGGGCAAGCAGTGGGCTGCAAAACCTTCCACCTTTTGGGTCACTAGTTCAAAATTACCCTGCTCCCTCTAAAAGTCACTGCCATCTGTTGGGTGGCTGCGGGCCAACACGGAATAAATGAGTGGCAGCAGTCCAAGCACAGACAGCAGCAAAGGTGGAGCAGACATTAGGACCTCTTCTGCTGGCCTGGAGTCAGAGGGGGGAAGTGACCTGCCGTGCCCCAGAAGGCTCTGTGTGAGCAGTGAGTCTGTGGGAGGCAGCTGTGACACGGCTGCATTTTAATTGGTTCGTGCGTAAAAGGAGCAATTTGATGTCTAAGGCACGTCCTTGTAACACACTTCCCCAGCATTGTGTTGTGATACTTTTTAATCTGGATGCATGTATGTTTTTTTTTTTAAATAAATATTATTTTAAATTAGGAAAATCAAGGAGAAAACAGAAAGCTCAGGGCACACAGAGTGAAATGTGTGTGTATGTCTTGCACATGCAGGGTGCTCACAAGCGTGTTAGTTAAGCAGGTAGATGTGTCTGTTCACTCCTCACATTTTGCAGTCAGTTCTGTTGCAGCAGGGTGCCCACTAAAGGGCCCTTGTCTGTAAGCACCCCTAAGTGACAGCTGGGAGGCGTGCAGCATGAGTTCATTTGTTTATTCTTATCCAGCAGCCTCCGAACAAACTGATGAACAGTTTGATTTGACAAGGTCGTACTGAGGATTTGGGAGGATTAACCTATATGTGGCATTTACCCAGAGATCAGACAGGTCATGAAGATTGGCATTAGGGAGTCTAAGAAGATCCTTCTCCCCTCCCCTCTCCCCTGAAAGCCTCAATCCAATTACTGTCTTATTTTTGACTCAATAAAAGCGAAACGAGCATGTCCCATCCTCCATGGCAGAGGTGGACGGTGCTGGGACTCAGAACGAGGATCAGGGCAGGGCTGTCTAATGATCTGCCTTTCTGGGCTGTTCACCTGATGTTATCACATTATTCACACTTGCTGTAGTCATGGCTGTTTAATGGCCTTTTCAGTTTCTATCAGGCTGCCTCCTCTTGGGAAGGGAGAAGAAGTTATCTTTGTGTGCTGAATGAAGCATTGACATAATGGATATTGTTATTTACACTTGTGTGTTCAGAGATAACAGTGGAGTTTGAGGAAATGCCTTTGGAAGTTGCTATAAAAACACACTGGCTAATTCCATAAACCACATCTCCCCTCCCGGGCAGATCAACATCTCCATTTGCAGAGTGCACAGCCCTTGTGCTGCTGCTCTCTTCAGGCAGTGTCTGGAGGAAGGATCATGCTTGTTTTATCTGCCTGTTCCCAAATACTCACCATCCAGGCTATAAAGCAGTGTGGAACAGCCATCTCTTGTGTCTCCAGTTCTCTTTGTCAGGATGTTTCTATTTACTATTGCTTTTTCCTGCTTGAGATCACTGAAATGCCTTTTGCTCAATTATGTTCAGTGCAGCCTATTGATATTTCTGTAGCACTGCAAACCCTGACTGTTTCATTGTGTGAGTGCTGTCATCTCCTCAGCCAGGGCAAGATGTTCCTCTGAAGAACTTGGCAATCTCACAGGCACAGCCAGGGAAAGGAGTGTTGCTTTGTACCTGCACAGAGGCACCACGGGGGTAGAGATGCTTGACATGCCTTAACTCAGCGTGCATAAAGAATACAACACAGGGCATGGAAAACATTTGCAGTCCCGTGAAAACAAATAAACCAAAGACTCAGACCTCACAGTATGATTTAGAAGGTCTGAGTACCAAACTCATTAAATCTCTACCTGTGCCAAAAGCTGTGGAAGGGATCTTCCAAAAGCACGTTTCTTCCTGATTTGTTATGCTGTGTTCACTGCTTGAACGGTGCCTGGATCTTGAAGGGCTGTCTGGGGTGGTGGACACTCACTGCTGGGGTGGGGGTGTAGGGAGGGACAGTGATTCCTCAGCTCTGACTCATGAAAGCCTCGTTTTTGTGGGTAGGATTAGTAAGAAGGGGTGTAGCTGCAGGAGGATGGATGGATGGATGGATGGATGGATGGATGGATGGATTTAGGTATGCTTGAGCTCTGACTACCAGACTGTAGGATTCATAAGCACTTCAAATTCTATTATCACTGATGGGGGATTAATTATTAATTTATTCTTTAATCAAAACTAATTAAAAATAATTTTGAAGAGTAGGAAGCTGTTCATTAGGACACCCAGAAGGCAATGACTGCATAAACTGGGCCATGGGACATCATGTAAGCCCAGATGTTTGCTTTATTGATACTGAAGAAGCCAGTTCCAAGCTGCACAACTGCTTTACAGCACTGCTGTTCAGGGGCTCTGGACTCCAGTGACTCCCGCTGGAGAGGAGCCCTGGAGCCTCCTTGGTCAGTTCTAGTCTGCCTGGATGTCCCTGACCAGTTTTGGCAGCCCTGATTTAGCTGTTTCATCTTTTTGGATCACAGGGCAGAGCTGGAAAGGCAGCACAGCCATCTCTGCCTACAGAGAGTTTGGTTTGGGGGATGTTGTGTGTCCCGTAGGAAGTTACAAGGTTATGCCAGAACAAACAAGATACTGGTTAAATTAATTTGCCTTTTTTTTTTTTTGCTTTCTCCAAATGAACTCTGACAGGTTTTAGCTTGTTTCCAAACCGAGTTGCCACACAGTGAGGTTTTAGTGTTGGATGGCCCAGCTCACGTCGTGGTGTGTGTTGGAGCTGCATATTCCAATTAACTTTTTATGATCCTGCGCAAGGGGGAGATAAGTTAATGTGAACCAAATGTGTGGTTTGCACCGTGATACCTGCTGCTCCTCTCAGGGAATCCAGATAACAGTGCTTTTGGCTCCAGAGAAGGGATGGAGTAATTGCAAATCAGGGCTATAGAGGAGAAACATTGAATTGGATAGTTTTAAGACAGTTTCCAATCTAAAAGAAATGCAGAGCAGAAACATGACCCCAAAAAGTCCTGTAAGGTTTCTGAAATGTGTTCAGAAAATTTATTAAAACCATGCAGCTGGTTGTTTGAACAAATGGGGTCTTTCCTCCAGAGCTTTCTGCACCCCCAGTTTCATCCCTCAGACTTCAGTGCATGCCTGGAGCCCATGTGGGTGTGCAGAGCTGCTCTGTGTGAGGCTGCAGCAGGCAGACACAAACTCTCCAGAAAGGACTGGGCAGCCTGATGGAGGCTGGGGTATGAAATGGAGCATCCCAACGTGGCTAGTGGTTGAGTTCTCTGTGAAAGTCCTTTAAATGTGCTGAAAATACCACCTGTATCCTTTGTGTGGTGTTGATTACTTCGGAACATAAGTGAATACTGAGTGAAATGATTGTTTTCTACCTAATAAAAAGCACAAGGAGAAAAAGGTAACATCAGGCTGGCATGGTTACTAGTGGGGTTCCACAGGGCTCCATCCTCAGCCTAGCGCTCTTCAACATCTTCATTAACAACCTGGACACAGGACTGGAAGCAATACTGAGTTTGCTGATAACACTGAATTGGAGGAGATTCCCTGGAGGGCAGAGAGGCCCTGCAGAGAGACCTCAGCAAATCACAGATGGGCCCTCACCAACTGTGTGAGTTTAACGAGGGCAAGTGTTGGATTCTGTACCTGGTTGGGGCAGCCCTGGCTGTGTCATGGACTGGGAATGAGGGGCTGGAGAGCAGAGCCAGGAAAGGGCCCTGGGGGTCCTGGTGGTGCCAGTTGTCCCTGAGCCAGCAGTGCCCTGGTGGCCAGGAGGGACATCCCTGTCCTGGGGCATCAGGGAGGGGATTGTCCCGCTCTGCTCTACCCTGGGGCGGCCTCACCTGCAAGATTGGGGCAGTTTGGGGGGACACAATGGAAGGAGAGATTGAGCCATTGGAGAGTGTCCAAAGGAGGCCACGAGGATGGGGAAGGGCCTGGATTTGAAGCCGTGTGAGGACACTGAGGGCACTTGGTGTGTTCAGCTGGAGCAGAGGAGACTGAGGGGAGACCTCCCTGCAGTTCCAACTGCCTGGGCAGGGGCAGAGGAGGGGCAGGACTGAGCTCTGCTCTGGGGGGAGCAGGGACAGCCCCCAGGGAATGGCTGGAGCTGTGTCAGGGCAGGCTCAGGGTGGATCTAGCAAAAGGTTCTTCCCCCAGAGGGTGGTTGGCACTGAACAGGCTCCCCAGGGCAGTGGGCACAGCCCCAAGGCTGCCAGAGCTGCAGGAGTGTTCAGACAACACTCTCAGGGACAGGGTGGGATTGTTGGGGTGTCCTTTGCAGGGTAAGGGTTGGACTCGATGATCCTTGTGGGTCCCTTCCAACTCAGAATACTCTGTGGTTCTCTTTTGGTTTTTCCTACTTGGCACCTTGTTCCTGCTCTCACTAACCTGTCTGCCCTTCCTTGTATCATCTTATTTTACTAGTCAGAGATACAGTAATGAACAGTGATTGGTCTAAAATCAATTAGCAGAAGGGCTGGGTAATGCACCGCGGTTTTCCTTGAGTGAGGAAGCAGGTTTGAAAGAGTGGCATGAGATGAAATAGGAAGCAAATTACCTGCTTTCTTAAGGATGCTGTGAAAACCAATATTAAAATGCCTGTTTATTCTCAGTCCCTACCCCCCACCTTGTGACAGCTGTTCTTAACTCTCCTAAAAAGTCATAACCATCCCCTTTATGATCTATTCCTTTTTATAACATTTATGTTGCAGGGAAAGTTGTCTAGTTGTTTTAGTGATGCCTGGCTTCTCCTCCTGGCTCTGCTATTGTCTTTGGCCCTGATTCAGCAAAGCACTTAAGCACATGATTATCTTTACTTTTATGGGATGGTACATGTGTTTACAGCTAAGCATGTGCTTAAGTGCTTTGCTGAATCAGAGGTTTTGTCTGTAACCTTGGATTTATGTCTCAACCTACTCACAAGTAAGATGAGCTTAATGGTTACCTCCAGTGATACTATGAGATGCAAGAAAAACACAAAATAGCTCGAGTTTCTTTCACAAACAGCAAAACCCAAATGCCCAATGCATTATGTATTGCTTTGTTTCAGTGTAAACAAGTCTGGAGTAGGTCCCTCTAACTGGAGCCATCTAGACATTTCTGACATTATCAGTAATCCGTTACACTCATTGTTCCCTATAGGTTTGTTGTTCTTGTCTTCACTGTTTTTGTCAAAACAATCCTCCCTTGCCTTTGGTTGTGTCTTCAGACACGTAGGTATGGATATTTATAGCTCTGCTTTCAAGGTTCAGCCTTGGAATTACAGCTCCTCTTAAATAAATTAGGGTTGTGCATCTAAATCCCATTGGCAGCTTTGAAAAAATCACCCCCCGGATTTATAATAATCTGCTGGGATTGGATTGTGGTGCTTTGACTGATATGTCAGAAGTGACTTTGAAATCCTCACCAAACAAACCCCAAAAAAACAACAACCCAGTTTTCTCCTTTGGTTGATTTCCAGCCTGTTCAGGAGGTGCTCGAGGACTGTTTGTGCCACGAGAACAAACAAAGCAATATTCTGCTGTCAGCAGCATTTCCCTTTACTTTTGAGGATGGAACATTCTTTGCCTTATTGTATCTTTTTTTCCCCACTTATGCATCGTAACAGAAATGCCATATTGCATTTTCCATCCTACCTGTGTTCAGCAGTGTGACCCTCTGCTTCACTAACCACACAGAACTGATAAACCATGGAGGTTTTGCCTGTGGATCACATCAGCACTCCCAGCCCTCACTGTGGGGCTGTGTCATTCTCAATGTGGCACACAAAATACCGTGTCTTTTTTATCACATCCTGAAAGCCCTAAGTAAAACAGAAGGTTGTATTAGACTTTATTATTATTTTCTACTCCATGTTCTTAGACAGGCTTTGCTGCCAACACGGGAAACTTTTAGTGTTTTGCAATCCTTTTCAAAACTTGTTAAAATCTAAGTTCCCTTTGAGGAAGGGTATAAGTCTACATTCTTTTCCAAAGCCTTAGAATAAAATTTCAGATCTTGTTCCACATCCAGTCTGTAAAGTTGAAAATCTTTAGAGGAAGTCAGGTTTCACATTACTGCTTTTTGGAGAAAGAGTAATTTTAGCATTGAGCTTGGGATCTTCAAACACAGCCATTTGCATTTGGGCTTTGCAAATGTTTAGGGCTTTATATATTAGGGTTTTATATATTTCTTTCTGGATGAAAAGTAATTAATTAAATTCTCTCTCTTGACTGGAACATAGGTGAAGTGTAATGACAGTTTGGAATATTCACTGGAGAAAATAAACTTTGTACCCATTCACAGTCTTACCAAGTAGATTTTATCATACAGAGGAAATTGCTTGGGAATTTACTTTTCCAAACAAAATAACAGTGCTGAGAAACCATTTAAACAATGGCAAATCTTTTAAGAGAAACAGGTATTCTGTGGAAAACTGTGGATCTTTTGCACGTTTAAAAAAATATAGTTTTAAATACTGAAATTTTACACATTGCAAAAGACCTTCTGGGTGGAAAGTTAGTGTTTCAAGGAAGTTTGGCACTAACACAGGTACAAGGACTCTTGTTACACTGGAATACCCAGGCTCAGCACTTCAATCTGCCTTGGGGACTTAAACCCTCACTTCAATAAAGTTAAATTATTGTACAATAAATAGAGATAAAAAATGACCAAAATTAATTGAACAGCACTCTAAAAATAAAGTCCCTGGATCCATTGTTTGGATTTTGATAAGCACAGAAGAAGGGAAAAGGTGTTGAGGTGTTTGGCATCAGTGCCAGGCAGGTCTGAAGCCTCAGTTCACTCTCCACATGGATTTCTCATGTTTTCTAAGCATCATAACACTTAAAACAGGACTCAGGGTAGCCAATTTCCCCCCTCAAAGTGTGTGATTTCCTACCTGGTCATCTGATCGTTGTGTCAAAGCCAGAGCAGCAAAGGCTGGGTGAGATGAGTTTAACCCTCAGGGTATTAAGCTGATTTGTTGCTTCCTCTCTGTGATTTGTACACTGAATCTTAAAGCATGACATTGAAGGTGGACCAAGTGTGTTGGGGTATTAGAAAGCACTTTCTCAAGAAAACTCAAGAAAAAGTTTGCATGTGTCATATCCATGTGAGGTACGGGTTTATCTTGTGTAATTGATGTAATAAAAAGAAAAAAAAAACTTTGGTTTTGCCTCTCCTATTAAACTGCAATTTCTAAAAGCTAGCTCAGTATAGTCTTTGTTATGGGCCTTATGAAAAAAATTCATGTTAACAGAGTAGTACCAAAGTTTCAGGAAATTTTAATCTTCTCTCCAGTAATTACCAAGAACTTTGGTTACTCACAGGTAGAGATCAGCACAAACCATCTTCTGCAAGTGGCACCTCTCAGGTGTTGGATTGCACTGGGTTTTCTAATGGCTTTTGGTTCTTTGGTGGGGTTATTAATAGTTGGCTCCTGGGTCCTGGCTGAGTTCCATGTGGATTTCCCAGTACTTCCAGTATGGTCTTCAGCTGCCTCCTACAGTGTGGGTGCCCCTCTGTCAAGCACTTGGGAGTCCCATTTCCCTCTTGCAGCAAGTGTGGGGGATTTCTGATCCGTGAAATGCAAGTGGGAAAAGGGCAGAGTTATTTTCAAATTAGGGCCTGGTTGTAAAAAGACTTTTAGGAAGTTAAGCTGAGGAGTGTTGTTTAAAGTGGGCCGGCAAAACCACATTAAGCTCTTTGGTGAATTCTTACTTAAATTTAGAATAGTGTTAATTCAGTTGTGTTGACATCCTAAATCACTTGCTCATTAGTCAGATATTCTCTTGCAGGGGAGTCAAGATCATTTAAGAAATTACCTATTCCCAGCTGGCATGGAGCTCCCAGCCATGAAACCATTCCAAGTTGTTCCAGGTTCAAGAGCAAATCATTTCTGTGCCTTTTTCATGTCTTGTCCCTCCCCATCTCACACTTCCAGTGATGCTGCAGTCCAGGAACCTGCAGAAACAGGGAGCAGTGCTTTCCTAATTTGTCTATAGTTTTTACTTTTGTTCAGGCCCTGGAAGAGCTGCCTTGTCTGCGCCTCCCTTTCTTGGCCCTATTGGCCCTATTGTTGAATTGCAAGATCTGACAGCACGAGGGTTTCCAGCCCCCTCCCGTGGGAGGGAGACAAGATCCCTTAGGCTGCTGTGAAGCTGATTAACACTGACCTGTTTCATCTCCCCCTGGAACAGGCCAGTGGAAGCAGTTGCATCAAATTGATCACTGCACTTCAGCTACAGGAGTGAGTAACTCCTGCCCCTGCTTGAGTTACACCCCAAGAAACCTCGAGCCGGGGGAAGGCTGCTGTCCTCAGCAATCCTGTCTGCTCAGAGGTTTCACTCCTCAATTAACACACTTCACAAGTTTATTCAGATTAACTTTCACATTTGTAAGTGTGAAAAGCGAGCCCTTAATGACACCTGGCTGTGCAATTCAGGGACTATTTTCTGAAAGGCAGTGCTTAGGTAATTGATATGGTTGCACTTTCACTCATCAGTAAGCATTCAGCTACAAGAAGAAAGTTAGAATACATGTCTCTGTCCTTTCTAAAATAGAAGAGAATTTTACACCTTTTTGACTGCCATTCAGCTGTGTGTTATAGCCTTCTGGTGACGCCACCTAGAACTAATTTTAATCTTACCAAGCCTGCCAGAAGATGAATATTTTTGACATAGGAGTTCCGAGGAGCCTAAAGGAATTAAGTTCTTTTTAAAGACCTGTTTTCTTCTTATGTACACCTGTCTACTTTGAGACTGCTTTTATTTTAAGTGCCTCAATTTGTTTATCAAATGCAGAGTGGTTGCTCTTACTTTGTCTGGTCTATTGGAAGTTTTTCATGGTCTATTGGAAGTTTTATAACTTCAGGTGAGAGAGCTGCTAAAGTGGAGTAGTTGGAGTATTAAGAGCTGTCACAGCCAGGTAGCCAGGCCTAAGTGTCAGTGAGTCTGATCACTTCTGTAGTGGAGGGTGACAGAGTTGGTGCAGGAGCTTAGGAGAAGCATAAAACAAAACCGCCATTAAACTTACTCCAGTAGTTTTTCACTATTTACCTTCATGTTTATTATTTCATATGACTTCACCCTGCCATTCCTTAGAGAATATTATTAAATATAATGAATTCAGTTAGTTACAGGCCCCATATCCAGGCTTAGCCTTAGAAGCTCTAGCTTCCCTTTGATCTTCAACATACCAAAATGTGTGATTATGCTATAAAAAGATAATAGAAGGAACATCAAAGGAAAGTTGAAAAACGCCAATGTGGCTTAGTAACATAACAGCTTAAGAATAGCAGCATAACATGGAGACAACCCTAGTTATGTCTTAATGCATTTTAATATGTGCTCTGCAAAAACACTGCTACACTGGTGTCTGCAAAGTAGGAAAGCTCTCCCTTCCCCAGGAAATCTTTTCAAATAGAGGATATATTTGCAAGTTACATGTTACAGTCATGATAAGTTGGGTGGAAGAAATTCTGTTCGTGTAGGTGATCACTCGAGAGACTTTTCTGCTTCATCCCTGAGCTCCTGTCATTCTACCTACGGAGTTAGTCAGGGCTTTAACCTTTCAAGACAACAATAACTGTCTCCCATGGGAACATCAAAGCCAGTGTTGGCCAAAGAGGTGATTTAGGTGTACTTACTGTACCTCAAGCTAAATGTCAAATGTGATTAAACCTCATTATCATGTCATGCTTTAAGTAACAAAGTACAGGAAGTTAAGAGTGACTGCGAGCCCTTTAGACGTCCCTGGATTGAGGGGTTTCCAATCTGTGTGTTGTGCTGTCACACTTGGACAGCACAACCCCCTTTCCCCAGGCAAGTGGACCATATCTGGGGGAGGTGGGATGCAGCAGAGGGTTGTGTTGGGTCCTCTCCAGAAGAAGCTTCTTACAAAAAAAAAAAACCAAAACAAACAAAACCCCCAAACTGTGTGCACCTCTCAGCACATCCACAACCCTCTTGCTGCTTACAGTGGTACCCATCTTTCATCCAAGGGTTTTACCTGCACTGCCCAGGTTATTCAGAGGAACCCAGAGGTGGGTGCCCCTCAGCATCAGCCCCACGTTAAAACTGCAAAATCTGAAAGACAAAAGGCTAAAAGTGATGGTACCAGGGCCTGGCAGGAGGAGAGAAGCACTAACCACTTCTAAAGGGCCACTGAGAGTGCCAAGGATTTGTTTGTTCCAAAATCCTTGTTGATCACGCAGTTGTTTACATGTGGAGCCTTGAGCACTCATAGTGCATCCCATGTGTCCTGCAGAGGCTTTCTGATGGGATTAGTGATACAGAGCATCTCAGTTTTAAGGAAAAGGCCCAAAATACCAAATTTAAGACTGAGGGTTTCTGGTTTGTGACAAAGGCTGAGCATCTAAAAATTAGGATTGTTGGCAGCTTTTGAAAATGCCAGTATTTACTTATGTACACCTAGAAGTTAAAGAATTCTGCAGGTTTTACCAGGCTGAGGTAACTGGAAGATTCAACTTCCAGTGAAGTGTTTCCTGTCATTATGGCTGGTGTTCAGAAATTCGGTGTGTGGAGCTGACAAACTTAACTCCTATGATGGCATTAAGCAAATATTTTTTCAAGTTGGGCATGATGATGGGAGATTCATGTGTGCAGTAGGTAAAACTTCAATAACTAAGGTCTTTCACCTTGGGCACAGGGTATTTTTTTGGAGTAAAGCTCTGTTGGCTTTAAACTAAAAGAGAGTAGGTTTAGATGAGATATTAGGAACAATTTCATGGCTGTGAGGGTGGGGAGGCCCTGGCACAGAGAAAGCTGTGGCTGCCCCATCCCTGGAAGTGTCCAAGGTCAGGTTGGAGCAACCTGGACTAGTGGAAGGTGTCCCTGCCCATGGCAGGGGCTGAAATAAGATGGTCTTTAAGGTCCCTTCCAACCCAAACCATTCATTGATTCTATGATTCTGTTAATATTCACTGGTTGTTCCTGTGATTCTGCACTGGATATTGTTAAGAGCTAAGCATTCATATTTTTGTTATAAGGGTGGTAGACCTGTTCCTCTTTTCTAACAGTCATTTGAAAGTCTTTTGAGGATGATGGACAGTTACCCCACACAGACATATAAGAAAGTTAAAAAAACAACCAACCCAAAAAAACCTGAGTTGTCTGTTTTGCTTTGGTTTGGTTTTGAATGCTTTTTAGCCACAAAACCTTTCCAAACAACCAAAACAGACTGAATGGGTCCAGCAAATTGTCTGCTGAGGTGCTTTGCTTTAATGAGCAGGAAGGGGATAGGACGCATCCAACCTTCAGCCCCCTCTCCCCCTTTTCTGCTGCCTCCAGCAGTAGGAGATGAGCCCAATTTCCTGCCCCTTGATCCCCACTTGTAATTCTGTAAGATCTGTAGAAACATAAGGCCCCACTGGATCCAGTGCTGTTTAGAAAAGATAATTACTGTACCCAGACAGCTTACAGGCTATGGAAGAGGTGATATTGCATTTGTTTATTACAGAGAGACACCCACCAGTGAAGGTGTCTGGAGTACTGAGAGCTGTGATACCGCCTGTTACCTCCAGCTCAACACCATCCCTCAGCTGAATTTTGTCTTTCACTGAAGGGAAAAACATAGGAAACAGCTGTTCTAGGTTGAATTAATGCAATAGTGGTTTATTTTTCTTTATTGCTTCAGTCTGAGTTCTTTCATTTCAAGAACCTTGTTTATTTGCTCAGCTTTTGTGCAGACAGCTCTCACCTGATACAGTCCTGATGATTTTGTCTGTATTTTAAATAGGAGATGGAATAGGAGTATTTTAAATAGAAGATGAAGTCCTCTTCACAACAGATAATCAAGCTAGAAATTTTAATAGATAATCAGATGAGCAGTGACCCAGGATGGGTCTCTGCTTGCCATAAAAACCCTGTGATTTTTCACTTCCCTGAGCTTATTTATTGTTACGAAAAATAATTATGTAAAAATACCTTAAGCCATCACTGTAGTTAAAGCCTGACCGTACAAACATTCCTTATTTTCTTTTAAAATGCCTGATATTGTCTTCCAGTGCTGCAGTGTAGCAGAGCACAGAGGCAGCTGTCAGGCAGTGATGAGAGGGATCCTCAGAGGCCCTGGGGTTTCTGTCCCTGCTTTCTGTGGGATCAGGGCACTGCCTCGACGTGTCCTCCTGGCACAGTGACCCTGAAAACTGCAGGGCAGAGGAGGAGCAGGCTGTTGCTCTTGCTTTTCATTTCCCCTCAGACCTCCAGTTTTCAGAGAGATTCCTTCTTGGGAGCTGATTTTGCAAAGTCAAAGCCCTTCCAAACAGGGCTGGCTGTGCCCCTGCAGCCTTTTGTGCCCGTCCAGCCCTTGCACCCCCTCCGAGGCAGCCTTGGGATGCTCTGAGTTGTTGTTTGCACATACAGTCAATGCAGTTCTAGTCTGCTGCTTTCAGGAACTGGAGAACCATGAAATAATTCAGGTTGAAGGGACCTTAGGCAGTCTCTAGCTGACCCCCTGCTCAGGCAGGGCTGGCTCTGAGATCAGACCAGGCTTCTTGGGGCTTCATCCTCTCAGGGCTCAAAAGCCATTGCTCCCCTGGGTGTCCCAGGCCAGGACCCCGTTCCCTCTGCAGCCAGCACAAGGCTGGGCTGTGTCAGCTCAGCTCCTGCCTCCCCAGGGGCTCTGGCACCAGCCTTTGGTGTGGCAAGGGTCATTCCTTTTCTGGGAAGGCTTGTGAAGATCTTCGCCCTCACTTCATCATTTTACATTCCAGATGACTTAAGAATTGTGTGGGGGTGTTTTTTTGGTGGGGAGAGGAGGGGAAGAAAGTTTTTCCTTTTTTTCCTTTCTGTGGGTGAATGTAAGAGATCTCCCCCTGCAACCTGCCCCAGGGCAAGGTAATTCCTGCCTTCAGTGCCAAATGAGAGAGGCAGCTCAGCTCCAGCCCTGCCTGGGGTCCTCAGCGGGCAGGACTCTGTCTCCAGCAGCTGTGCAGGACCTTTTAGATACGACAGTGATACTCCCCTCAAAATCCTCATACTTTTGCACCTGAACACTTCCAATCATGGGCAGTTAAAGTGTTTTGACTCATGTAATCCCCTGGAGATGATGTGTTGAGAACAGGTGCTGTATAACTGGGCTTTGGCTGACTGAGAGTCACAAAAAGGTTGATGGTACAGAACCCAAAAGTGATGGGGTTTAGGAGAAAAATGGGGCAGAAGATCATGTTTTGGTGAACAATTTGCAGAATTATCTTTTCTGAAGTTGCAGTTCCCTTTCTGTTGCTGGAGACCCGGCCTGCTGCACAGGCACAAACAAGAGGTTGAGAAGGGAAAGGAAAAGGAAAAGCTGACCAAATTATATTAAAATCACCATCATCTGAAGAAAGAGCACTTTTTATTGGGCCTTAGCCTTGCAGGGGCCTGGCAGCATTCATGCCAGCAGACACCAGCTACAAGTCTATCTCTTTTCTGCCTCTCCTTTCTTACCAAACACGAAGGTGGGAGGAGATGTGGGAGGGGCAGCAGGTGAGGGGTGGTGGAGCCCAGCCCTGCTGTCAGTAGGTGGTAGTGAAGGTACAACAGTGGAAAGGGGCAGGCGGGCTCCTGATGCCTCGTTAGCCACTTGGATCCTACGTGGAGGATGGGTGAGGGGAGTGGGAAGAGCTGTGGTCTGTTTGGGGGGGGGAAAAATATCACAGCCTATTAGTTAGAAGCAATGAAATGGAGCCAACTTCAGGGACTCCATTAAGTGCAGCGTGTTTAGGCAGCCCGAGTCCCCAGGTGAGCTGTGCTGTTCTGGAGGATTGTGTACTGCGAAATAATTGGACTTGGGAAATCAACTGGGCTTCAGTGGCCTCGTGTAGCCTGATACCAGGGAAAGAGGAAGGGGGGGAAACATTTCCTTTTTCTTAGTTTTTTCTTTTTTTTCCTTCCAGTCTAAAGGCTGCAGTGAATACAAAGAGGAAACATCGTGCTAGATAGATTTACTGTCAATAGTCCTTCGAATAATACAAACAATGGCTATAATTAAATTTCATTTTGGCAGGGGATTATTTGAAGCATGTCATCATAACACCAGCTTGTAGTATATTATTCTCTTGGCATCCTGGACTTTTTCTGTTCCATTCACTGAGTAAAAATGATCCAGAATTCAATCAGAAAAGGCTGAATCTGCAGGGATGCCTGTTAATGCATTGATATGTCTAGAATCAGATTCTTAAATAAAACATCCCTGCTTATTTTTTTAATTTATTTATTAAAGAAGATAAATTAGAAATGGCAGAACAAGTTGAACTGGAGCCACTTTTTGCACCTAGGCCAATTGCTAAGTAAAATCCTCTTGAGGGTGTTGCTGAAGGGCTGCAGTGCACCCATGAATCACGAGTGAGGGCTGTGTCTCTTCTTTCAGGTGAGCAAAGTCACTGTTTAATAGTGCAAAAGTTGTTTCAAACTGAGTCCCAGCCCTCCCAGCAATGTGTGTGGTAAGGATGCCATGTATTCCCATTGGCTCCAAACAACACCTTGACTGAAGAGTGGTATTTATAAAATGCAACACTGCTAAAATGCAGGTTTTGTCTTCCTGTCTGATGTGTGTTAAGAAACGTTGCAAGGCATCAGCATTATTCAGTCATGAAAAATGGTGTGTTGGGTCTCTGGCTCTCATTGATGCTGAGTGTGAATGAGAATCCAGCTCCAGTGCTTGCAGATGTGTGGGAGCCCATCACTCATTGCTAACAACTGCAAAGGTGAAAAGAAAAATGGATTTGTACCAATGCCTCAGCCCCCCAGCACTCTCACTAAACATTTTAACTGTTCTGCTCTTGGTAAGTGCAGAACTTCAGGTATTAATTTGGTCAGTGTAGGCAAGACTTGAGAAAATAATGGACTATTGAGTTAAAAGGCACAATATAAGGTGCTATTGGATTAAGAATGTGTATGCTGTGGTGTAAGTTAATGGAACAGTAATAGTGAGAAGTGACCTTCTTCCCCTCCAGAAATGGAAAAAAAGCAACACTTAGCAGTAGAAAATAAGATGGGAACCTCTGAGTGTAAGGTCACTGCAACTCCCAGCACATGTGGCCCTGCAGTAATAAAATGCTGTCTGTGGCAAACCAGTCCATCACTCGTTGCTATTAGGGCGTAAACAGGATCATATTATATTGCTCAATTCCTCTAATAATAGCTAAGTACTTCATGTGTCCCTTCCTTAAAATACCAGTTGCAAATTAAGAAAACACTTATGCAAAATAAAAAAAGGAAGATATGATCTTATTCAACAGCCATCTCCCTTTTCCTTTAGCTGAAGCCATTCCTGCTTAGTCCTGCCTGCTCCACCAAGAATGAGGACAAAAACCCCAATCCAAAGCAAACAGAAAAAGCCACTTAACATTGCATTTCCTGGGTGCAGGATTTTTTTTTAGCAGTAATTACCATATCCATTTCCTCATTAAAATATCATTAGTGAAGGCATTGTTCCTTCAAGATGTTGCAAACAAGGTTTATTGCATTGCATTATGCCACTGGAGTTTACCTGTAGCCAGATGTTGATGTGAGCTGGAAGATGCAGGGGCAGAGTTGTCTGAACCCAGCCTGGCTTTAATTACAGCAAAAGCCCATTGTCATTCAGATTGTTTCATCTGCTGAGACAGAGCTGGTCACTGTGAGTGGACCCTTGGCTGCAGCTTCTCTTGGAAGACACTTGGTATCATTGCTCTAAGTAAACCAGTGCTGCCATCAGGGACTGACAAGTGTTGCAAGCAGCTGTATTTGGTTACTGCATAGTGGATTTAACTTTGTAGTCTGTATTTAAACACCACTTTTTGCAAAGTTACCAAAATCCATGTTTTCCTGATTGTTAACTCAAGCTTTAAGGAGCCATTACATGACTTACCTGAGATAACCAAAGTATTTTAGGTTTTCTCTGTGGATAGCAATCCCTGTGCAGATTGCATTGCTTTACCCACAGTCTGTCTCACCAGAGTATCTACCCTGTATTGCTCTTTGTGCACTGAACAGCCTTTGTGTAATAACCACCCACTGGAGTCACACTTTGCACTGTGATATCAGTATCTCAGAAGGTGTTTTAAAGGAGTGAAAAAAAACCATCTTGGATTTCAAGAGCTGAAAGTGCACTGGCAGCAATTTCATTTTGCAAGATTCCTCAGCTCTGTAAAATATCAATGTGGATGAATGACACTGCTTTATAAAACCTCCATCAGAGCCATGGGGTGTGTGCCTGGACATGGGGGGAAACAGTCCTCAAGCACACAAACACAGCAACACTGGGTTTGCTGCCCCAGAGACCAAAAGGAATGATCCCACCTGAATCCCAAAGTTTTCCAGGATTTGCATTTGAGGTAAACCCAAGATTGTGATTGGAGGCAGCTGCAATCAAGGTTCTTGATGTGTGCTGGAGAGGGGAGTTCCTGACACACGGAATTTCTCCTCTTCTATTCCCATCAAAAGCAGTTCCCTGAGATGTCAGCTGGCTGGGAGAAGTATTGAATCAGTTCTTCGTTCCCTTTTCTCCTCCCTAATAGCTCTTCTTGCTGATGCAGCAACCTTCCAAGCAAACTTTCTGAGCTACCTTGTTACTCAAATGAAAGTACTTTCCTACTGTGATTAGCATCTGTTTATGGGATGGGTTCTGTTTTTCATAATTAAATCCTGTGCAGAAATGCAAAGTCTGCTGTGTAAAAGGATAATGAATCTTTATTGCACCAGTGCAAATCAGATTTGTGCAAAAGGCTCTTTGAAAACAGTAATAAGCCAAGACATGTATTAAGTCCCCAAGATAAGGTTCTTGCTTTTATATTTGCCTTTTATAAATGGAAATTGTGACTACCCAGTGGATTTCATGTGACCTTTCTGCCACTAAAAGAGATTTTAGCCTTGACCTTAGGCTTAGTACATGCCAACCCCACCTTCCTCATGGCCAAGCCTCTAAAAAAATATGTATTTTAAGGAGCAGAAGTAGGGAAAGGCTTTGTCTGTTTTCTTTGTGTGTCTTCAGTAGCAGTGAGAAGTGGGGAGGAAGGGAGGCACTTGAAAGGTCTGAGATACGATCTAATCAGCCATCCCAATGTCCATTTAGCACGAGCTGTAACATTTTAAGGATCTCCTGGCCACTCTCTCAGAAGGGAAGGCTCATGTCATCCCTTGTATTTTCCCATTGTACACATCATTTCCTGGCGAATGCAGGATTTATTCCCCAGCTAAACCCTTCTTGACAGGTTTGTTATCTGTTCACCCGGTCGGCAAGCCCCTGAGAGGCAGAGCAGGGCTGTTAGCGAGAGAGAGGAGAGGGAGAGGGGGAGGGAGGAGGGAGGAAGAAAGAGGACTGGGAAGCAGGGCAAGGAAATGTCAAGCGAGCTGCCAAGGATGGATATTATAGCTGCTGGGGA
This sequence comes from Myiozetetes cayanensis, assembly GCF_022539395.1. Lineage (NCBI taxonomy): Eukaryota > Metazoa > Chordata > Aves > Passeriformes > Tyrannidae > Myiozetetes > Myiozetetes cayanensis. Next base: position 5,400,506 of record NW_026087522.1, on the reverse strand, counting down.
CCTTAGAGAGTATCATGTGTCTTTTGTGTCTATTTTACAGTCAGTGCTTCATGTAAGATGGCAGTCTCGCCTGGACTGTGCTTAGTATTGATTTACTTCCAGGCAAGGCACAGACCATTTTAGGAGTACGTGGGAGACGAGAAAAAAAGTCCTCCCACCCCACCCTGTTCCAGCCTTCATTTTTTTCTATAAACAAACACATCTAAAGTGGTTTCTATTAAGTTCACTCTCCACCTTGGTTTTTTCCTTTTTTTTTTTTTTTTTAAATTAGCAACTTGATCAGAGGCTTCTCAATGCCAGTAGATACCTAGAAAGCAATGTGAGTTATTGTCTTGTGTACAGACTGAAAACTGAGGTCTTTCTGGCTTTTAGAGAAAGAGCCAGAGCTCCTTCATCACAACCCCTGCTCCTGGATCACAGCTACCACGAAGTACCTGGAAGGTGCAAGCATGCTGAATTGGAGAACCTGTTTTTTTTGGGGGTTTTTTGTTTTGGGTTTTTTTTTTAATCTACACATAATATATAGCCCTTATTATTTCCCTTCTGTTGTTTTCTGCAGTTGCTGCTCAGCACTGGGAGCAGCATGTTGGATGGGGAGCAGCCGTCTGGCTGGCTGAGCACTCAGCAGCTGCTCTGCTCTTGGAGAGGCTTGGGCTGGGTGTGCTTCCTCCTGGCAGCCTCCGTGCTCCTGGGCTTCAGCAGCCCAGCTCTACTGGATTTTTGCACTTGAGATCCTGCTTAGGCTCCTGTTTCTGTCTCCCTGTGGTTCTGCACCTCCAGCCTGCAGCGTGTTGGTGCCTTCGCTCCAGGAGGGGCTGCTGGAAGGTTTCAGTGCTCATGGGGCTGAGCAGGGTCAGACCTGGAGTCACTCCGTGCTGGGTTGCAGTGGAGGCTTGTAATGCTGATCACCAGGGGCAGCTGCTGATGGTTTTTCACCAAAATAAATAGAAGTATCGGTGCCTGCGTCACATTTGTGCTCGTTTGGTATTTGGAGATGAAAACAAGTTAAAGGCTTCTAATTTTCAGGCTTACCAAAGTTGTCATGGTTTTCTGGGTTCTGAATTTAAGCAGGATTATTTTATCAAAGAGGGACTTGTGCATGGTAATGGGGGTTTTTTTCAGGCTGTATTGAACACTGAGCCTTCTCAGGGTGCCTCAGACTTGGATGGTTCAGCTCTCTGGGAGCAGGGGAGTAGGAGTTTGACAGGCAGCCCAGGGGATCCACACGCAGGGGACAGAGCGAGCCGGGCTGGGAGCTCCATATGCTGTTTGAAAAGTCTGCGTGGAGGAGGATAGTGCTGGGACAAGATTGGGGGTGTCCAGGGAAATGATGGGGAAAGAATCTGCAAATGTACCTTATTTCCTTGCCTCTGGTGCCAGGGCGGGTGTGGAGCGGCCAGGCTGGAGCATTTCCCACCTCCCGACATTCCCCCACGTGCCGTGGAGCAGGGAGGGGACAGGTTGCCTTCCAGTCGTGCTCCTGCAAGCACAGAGAAGCGAAATCAATTTCTGCTGGCAAAGAATATTGACAATTTTAATAGAAGATCATTATAGGAGTGAAATACTCTGTTTTGAAGGTAGAGACCAAGCAAAAATGTTCAAAGCGTTTCACATGTGGTAATTAATTTAGCCAGGCAGTGCTTTTTTAATGAAGTCATGCAACAAGTCAGTGGCAAAACCTGGGAATAAATAGAGCTCTGAGCTTTCTCCTTCGTTTTATAAGAAACCACAGCACATTTCTCCACTCAGAAATTCCATTGGAGGGGCACAGTATGAGGAGTTAATACAAGTATAGACACATTAGTGAAACGCTCCAATTGCACTGTATTAGAGTACCACGCATCCTTCTCCTTCCCTTTTTAGAAGCAAGAACAATTTGTTTCAAAGTCTCATTATTTCTAACTGGCTGCCTCATTAGGCAAGTACTGTGACGGCAGCAGAGTCTGTGATTATAAACACCAGGACAATATGTTACTGTGTTTGTAACTCCACAGATAGAGGAGAAAGAAATGTTTTTCCACCCTTCTGTGTCTAGTCAAGGGGTTTTTTTTCCTCCTCCCTTCCCTCAATCCCTCCCAAGCTAATTCTAATAGTAAAGCATGTCACTTATAATCTGCTAATTAAATCATTTCACTCCATTTTATATAATTTTTAATTTAGCATTCATTTTCAACTTAGCTTTTGGCTTCATTTACTGATAATAAACAGCATTGCACACAACACATGTTCCTCAAAACAGTCATTCACACACATACAGATGCCAGTAATTTTGCCAGTATGCCATGCGTATAAATATTAAATATAACATCCCACCCTCATTTTACCCGTGATTGAATGTGCATGTTGCTGTTTCGCTGTACAGTGCACTGCAATAAGGCAAAACATGATAAATTTGGATGCAGAGTCTTCAGTGCCCTGTTGTTCCCCAGCCCTGGGCCTCAGCAAATGAGCTGGGTGGGCTGTGTGGCACTGGCACTGTGGCAGCTCTGCCTGTGCTGAAGAGCAGGATCTGACCTGACTCTTGCTGGTCCATGTGTTGGTTTTTGCACATCCATCAGCAGGTACTTTTTTTACAGTCATAGAATCACAGAATATCCTGAGCTGGAAGGTACCCAAAGGATCATCAAATTCCAACTCCTGGCCCTACACAGGAGAACAATCCCCAGCAACCCCACCACGTGCCTCTTGGGACTGTCGTGTGTAGGGCCAGGATTGGACTTGGAAGGACTTTTGACCATCATGAGGTGGATTGATGACCCAAAGTGAAGGGATGACAGTCATGATACCAGCCTTTGTCTGCTGGAGGCCAGGTGGTCACATCAAGCTGGCATCCCAGTGACAGTCTAGTGGACTGAGCTTTAGCAGCAGGTTCAGTTCTGGGGTTTGATCATACCCAGCTCAAGTCAAGCATGGATTTTAAAAGCTTATGTAATCTGAAAAACCAGTTTCAAATTTTATATGCCTTCCTTTGGGGCTTTTCTTACAACACCCTGATACTTTGATGTTTCTTTAGAGGCCTGAATATTGAGAATATTTGGAAGTTAAGCACTGCTGTCCAGAGACGGGCAGCCAGCACTAGGAAACTGGGTTATTTTCTTTGTTGAATCTCATAATTCCTCCTGACATTGTAGTGCCTTTTCATGCTGTATACAATGCACAGTAGTGCATGTTGGACATGGCAGAGCAGTGCAGCCTTGTTAGAGCTTTGATGATCAATATGATTTTGTATTTGATTTGTGTGTCACAATAAACCACAGACCGTGCTGCAGCTCGTTGTGTGCCAGTGCAGCGGGAAAGGGACAGAGCTGCCGTGCTGATCAAGACATCAGGCAGTGGGAGATAAAGACAGTGCATTATTTTCTGGTGCTTCAGAATATATGTCAAGGTGTCCAGGGTTTACAAGGTATCCAGTCTCCTGTTTGTAAAGGCAGACAGAAAAAATGTCAAGAGTCACTTAGTGATCGTGTATGGCAGTGCTTTGAAGAGCACTGCAGGGAAGGTAAAGAGGTAAAGCTCCCCCTCATTTATTTGAGCTTGTGAAAATTGCCATTGCTGCTGGATGTGCAGCTCTGAAATGGATTTTCTGTGGCTGCAAGGTCAGTGTGCCTCCCACCACCCCCACCCAGCCAGCGTGGAGCGGGGGAGAAGTGATATCACAGACAAGATGTGCTGCTGGTACTTGCTGTTCTGTTAATTAATCACCACACCACTTTCCATTATTTCCTTTTAATTATAACATTATTTGACCATTCAGATTTGTACTGATTAAACCATCATTTAATTGACAAAGTGTACGGCAGTGCTAATGTTTCCTGTCAGCTTGAATTACACACGTGGCCCCTCGTTCTGTGCTGCCCCAGATGAAAGGGAGAGCGGCCCAGCACCAGCACTGTACCCCTGCCACACCCCAGCTGGGAGGGAATAATGATAGGCATAATTAAAAACTAGGGAAAAACCTGTACATCACAGAAAAAATGGACCTGATGTCATCATCACTTATATTAAAACAGCATCTGCTGCAGAGACTTTCTCTGGAATTCAGGGGAAGAAAATCTATTCAGATTTTTCCAGGAGTGGTTGGTTGTATGTTTCCTTGTTCTTTTGCTCATCATATTATTTTTAAGCAAGTGAAACATTAGCCTGTCTTTCCACAAATCTCTCTTTATTCTTCCTTTTTTTTTTTCCCTTCCCTTGTTTTTTCTTTTTCCCCCTCTCTTTTTAACAGATTTGTTTTCCGCTCAATTAGACTTGTGATCACAAGAACACAAAGTAGTATTTTTCTCCTTCTGGAAAGACTCTTACAGTGTGATGGGCAAATTGTCAGGAATAATTATACCAAATGGTGGAAAAAGAATTGGTGGAAAGGCTCTCTCCCTGCTAGTGATACGTTTTATTTCAGACACAGTGAACATCAAGCACATTTGTGACAAGGTGAAAGCGGCGAGTGGAGCTTTGCCATGGGTTTATTTTTAATTGCCAGTAAACTAATTAGACAGCACAAAATGTTGCATAAACCAGAGATACACACAAAACCTAACAATGTGGATTGTGTTTTTCAATAAAGGAACAGATGAGTTAGATGTGAGGAAGGATAACACAAGCCACTTTCACACACCACCTGTCCTGCCAGAAGGGCCGGGGATCGCTGTTGTCGCTGCTGCTGGGTTAGTTTGGAGGGATTTTAGGTTTTTGGTGGTGCTCATTCTTCAAATCGAGCCATTCCCTTCAGGACCAGGGAATTTTTAAGACCTCTTTGCTCTGTTTTCAGGTGATCTGACCTTGGCACAGTGTAGTAGATTGTACCCTTGGTGTGAATGGACATTTGCAGCTGATGAAAAGTATAAAGACTGAATTTTGTCTTTAACCTTCACAATTCAGCCGTGGCTCAGATCTGTAAAGGCAGGGGCACAGGAGCCCAAGGCTTTTAGCAAAAGGTGACTTACCTCTTGCAGTCCTAAATTTTCTTGGAGGAAGCAAAGGTCAGGCTCCTCAGTGGCTGAAATGACTTCTGGAAATAGGAGCTGGGTTTTTGAGCACTCATGTGTGTTTGAAATTTTTTGATGTAGTTTGAATTCTCAGAAAGCTCCAGTGTGAAGCACCAGTGATTGGTTGCTTTTAATCTTGCCAGATTATTTTGGTTTTATGTCTACATAGTTTTTAAAGTTGAGAGTCTAAGAAAAAATATACTTTGGTGTAAATCCATTTAAGCTGGGGGAGTTAACAGGAATTTGTTAGAGTGGTGGGGTAGTAGTTATCCTACCTTTCTCCAAATATAAAAGACCAGATGTTCATCTGCCATAAATGAGTGTAGATTCCCTCAGTTCAGTGGAACTACATTACTTTACACTGCCTTATATTTTCAGAAATAGCAGCATCTTCCATGTGTGGTTTCTATGATCAGCATATCAGTTACAGTGAGACTCCTATTTTTAAGTGACATTAGATTGATTTTAGATTTCTCAACTTGAAGAGTAAATATTTCCCCCACTTGGACTGTCTCACAAAGGAGCCACTCAGTCATCCTAACTCGGTTATTTCTGGCCATGGTAACATCTTATTGATAGACATTTGGCATTCCCTCTGCAATGGGACATCTGCCTGTCTGCCTGTGTGTGGAATACTGATGGGACACGGAGCCTTTTTGGAGTTACAGAGTGGCCCTCGCTGGACTGATCAGTTTAGTATTACTATAACAAAGCAACTGTGTATTTTGGGTGTCAGCTTTTCCTTTCCTGATGTTAAAATAAGGTGGGGTTTGCTCATTAACATCCAGTGCATAATAAGTTTTTTGGTGTTAAATGACTTTCTGTTAAAAAACAGTGAAAATATTCCAGGAAATAGGAGAGCAATGGGTATGTGTGCAATGACTTTATTCATAACTTTTTAACTGTTCACATTTGTGTAAGCAAGAAACTGGCTTTATTTTACAGATAAAAAACAAAAGTAGAACAATCTCTCCTGTTCTATTTGTAGTGACAATTTGAGGGAGCCCTCTAGTTTTTTTAATACATGAAGAAAGACGTGGTGTTCGCTGTGAGCCTGAGAAAAGCTTGGAGAGAGTTACTGATGGAATGTTTATCTCAAAGTGAAACTTTCATTGCAGTCCAGTTTTTGAGTACCTTTTACATAATCATTTTAACAGCAACCTGTTATGGCTTCCCAAAATAGCTTTTAAATGGCAAAAATATTTATTTGCCACTTACTCTATCAAGGCTTCTACTGAAGAGCAGGTATTTCCTTGTACCAGTGGTGGAGCCCAGTAATTTGTGTGGGTTTTTCTCAGTACCTGGGGTTTCTGTGGGTTTACAGACAGTGGATTGGGCAGTCTGACAGCAGACCTCTGCACCAGTTGAGCACAGAGGTTATGAATACCCTTAATGTATAAAAAGCAGTAAAACCTGCCTGCCTCCTGTGAAAATCCGTGAATTGGTTTGGTCTATATATTCAATTTCCCTTCTATTTACTGATATATATTTGTTATAAATAGGGTGCTTGTTTGCAGCTTCTGCTCATTGGCAGTGTTGGGTTTACAGTTGGATTCAATGATCTCCAAGGTCTTTTCCACCCTAAATGATTCACTGCTTCCAAGCCTGTTCCCCTCCCTACATTGACTCAGTTGGCTCATTTGTGGAAATAGTAAAAAGGCTAAAATTCCATGTGTGAAGTGAAGGCTGTGCAGGCCCCCAGGGGAGAGTGTGATGCCATGGATGGGTTCAGTGGAGTGTCGTGACTTCCTTCCAGGAGCTGCTGTGGGTTTTCCTGAGTCCCCCCATTAGAGTAAGGCAGTGTCTTACCCACATGGCACAGAATCCCTTGGAATATTTATCCAAGTACCATCCCTGTGCAGAAGGAAAAGCAAGGCAGATAGGGACTCATGCAGCTGACCTTGACCAAGGTGGATGAAACTTGGTAGGCTTCTTGTAGAGCCTCTGGGGAAACCCCAGCAGCAAATAAAACACCTCTGTAATTGTCTCCTGGAGGAGCCCTGGTCTCCTCTGGCTGCAGCCAGGCTAAGTCAGCACTGGGGAGTGTTGTCCTTGGAGACAACCCAAATTGTAGAGGAAACCTTTGGTGCAGGAGGCAATTGGGACCCTTAGGCCTGGATCCTCTGGTGGGCTGTGCTGGGAGATGGCTCAGTTTTCTGGGTGAGCTCAGGTGGCAGCAGGGGAGGAGCTCTGTGCTGTTCCTCTGTGTCCGTGTGCCAGGCCCTCACTGGGGACAGGGAACACCTTTCCCTGCTGTGCTGGATCAGGGAGATATGGAAATGCCACCCTCTCCCAGCCTGGCACAGGTGGACAGCTGGGTTTTTGGGGGTTGTGAGTTGTAGATAGGAAGGAAGGCTCTCCCTCTTCCCAAGCACATTTCTTGCCTTCGTATTCCTGGTTGTTTTTTGCGACACTGAATAATCACAAAGTTTTCCCCTGGATTCCCCTAACAAAATAGTGACTGGTGGGATTTACATCAAATTGGCAGGAGTAACAGCATAGCTCTAAACAGTCCTGACTAGATACAGTACATTCAATTACACCAAACCAAATTCCCTTTTTTAGAAAATTACATGGGCACAGTCACAAGTTACCTCTACTTTCAGTACGTCTGTCTTTATTTATTCATGTGCATACTTATTTCTGAACAACTGAAGATTCTTCAAGTTTCTGAGGGAAAACAAACCTGCTGAAATGGACACCCTTTTGGTGTATTCAGAGTGTAGGGTGGCTGTGTCCATGCAGCCCAGCTTGTTTCTTGGACATGGCCCTGCCCAGGATGAGAACCCTGACCAAATGTTTGCACAAGTGCATTTCATTGTAAGATTGCCCTTGTTTTCCCTGGAATAGGATGGGGGCCTTCCCCACCTCCATGAAGATCAGGAATATTGCTTGAAGTTGTCTGTAGAAGAAGTCACTGCATAGAGCTGTGTGCGCCTCACGGGAAAAGAAAAGGGAACTGAGAGCCAAGAATCCATTGTAAAATGAACCAGTTAAAAATTAAAAGTATTGAATGTTTTCTATTGAAAATGGACTTTCCAGATAGTTTATGTTGCTACAATCTTCACTGTTGCAAATCTGAAGTATCTGAGTGTTGTGTTTACAAACTGCAGCTTCCCAAAGGGCCTGGAGTTGGGTTACAATGGTTTTTGCTCACCAGTTCTGCTGAGTGGGAGCAACACATTCGGTTTACATTAGATATTAGAAAAAAATTGTTTGCTGTGAGGATGGGTAGGCCCTGGCACAGGTTGTCCAGAGAAGCTGTGGCTGCCCCAGCCCTGGAAGTGTCCAAGGCCAGGTTGTACAGGGCTTGGAGCAACCTGGGATAGAGGAAGGGGGTTGGAATGAGATGATCTTTAAGGTCCCTTCCAAACCGAAACCAGTCTGTGATCCTATGATAAACATGGTGAGAAAACAGTACTGTAGGTTCCCAGGAAATAATAAATATATATTACTGGAAACAACAACAAAAAATATAATAAATTGTAAGCATTTATGTTAAAATTGAACATATAAATTCTCTGTCTAGCATAAAAGAAATGAAAAAATGAGTTCAACTCCCCATGTTATGATTTAGGTGCTGTAGGAAAGATCCCCCAGAAGTTCAAGCCACAAGTGACTGGAAAAGCAGGAGTTGGAGCACAGGCTGAGCTGGGCTCTGGCTGCCCTGGTGCACACTCTGCCCATGGAAACCTCCTGGTTTGCATTTAAGACAGATACTTTAAATCTTTTCATGACTGTTGCTGTTCCTGCTGGGGGTGATAGTGTGTGGGTTGGCTTTTCCTGCTCCCTCTCCGTGTTGTGGCAGTTGATGTTTGCGGTCCCAGCTTTACTCTCTGGAAGTTTGTCATTGTTGCTTTGTCATGAGCTCAGTGTGTCACCCAGATCTGAGTGCTGCAGCGATGCACCATCTGCAGAGGCAGTGAGGGGCTGTTTGGAGGGAGCTGGGTGAGCTGCAGTTTGGATGGGTTGAATGTAAACTCCATGTGCTCAGACCTTTAGCCCTGTCTGCTCATTGTAAGGTCCTGACTGTATTTTTATTACTTTGTAAAACCTGTTTTGAGGAGTTTACAAGTTGGCCGTGAAAACACTCCCAAGAGTGAAAGTTGGCTGAGAATTTCTCTGTCTGGGTTATTTTTAATTTTTTTTTTTTTTTTTGAAACATGCTTGACAGGGACCTTTTTCCCTTCAGCAGAAGAAAAGTCAGAGAGGTTCACAATTCCAGGAGTTTGGTTTTCCATGCATACCTGCAGGTGTGTTTAACTGGAAAAATTAAGGATGGCTCCACTCTCCTCACTGAAGGCTTCCTGGAGAGATATTCTGCTTTTTGGCATGTGTCACCACCCTGGTGGTGGGTTGCCCTTGCTGGGTGCCAGGTGCCCCCAAAACCACTCTGTCACTGCCCTCCTTGGCTGGCAGGGCAGAGAAAATACTGTAAAAGGCTCGTGGGTGGAGATAAGGGCAGGGAGAGATCACTCCCAGTTCCCACCACAGGCATGTAACTGATACATTCCAATGAAACAGATGTGTTAAGAAATGAACCAAATGCAGGAATGGATCTTGCATTCATTTTTCTCAAGTGAGAGTTCATTGAGATGAGGCTGCAAACAGGGCACATGTTCAGAAGTCACTGGTAATTGCTCTTTTTAGCAGGCAAAGTAGTTGGGGAAAATGCAAAATAAATGCATCAAAATAAGGTTGCTAATAATTTTCTTTATTCTAATTCTCTGACAAATGGGGTGCATGGGTAGTTAGGAATGACAAATACGTATGACAGAGACAAGGTGAACAGCTGTACCAGCCTTTGGGTGGCAACTGCCGGGAACTTCATTTTTCCTGGGAATCTGGTGCATTTTTCCCATCTTGGGACGAGGCCCCAACTTCTATTAGCATGTGTGTAAGTGAAGACCAGTTCAGCAGCACTAGCCCAGGCTTAACACCAGCTTTCTTCCTCTGGATGCCCTGAGCAGAAATCTGCTCCATGATCAGGCACCCCCTGAAGGCAGAGGTGTTTTTTGTTCACAACAAGCCATTGCTTTGAAGACAGTGCAAAGACCAGACTCCTGCCATTTGTCTCCCTTATCTTTTACATCAACATCCTCACATGCTATAGTTTCCTGTGGTGTTGCAAGACCACACAGGTGTACAGAGCACTTTTCCCCTCCAGCTGCAAACTGTTTCCATTCCCCTAGAGGGTCTTTTACCTCTGTGGTTCACTGGCCCTTAGATATTTCAGTTCCTAGCGGGTTCCTCATCTTGGAAAACTACTGCATAAGTCAAGCTGGTTGACCACTGTCCTCTAATTGCCCCCAGGGGTCTGGTGGGAAGTTGTATAGTCATGATGGCATTTTCCTGCTTTCTTTTCCAACCAAAGTGAGAGGAGTGTATTCCTACAGGAAATCCTAATGAGCCAATATAATTATAGAGTGATTTTTACCTTCCTGACGAGGTCACACAGAGTGCTAATGCCATTATCAAATATTGGTATCCCTGGATTCCAGGATGGCCCCACACCTCTTTGCAGCCTGTGCCACCCTTTGGGCTCTTGCTTTGGGGTTGGTCCCCTTTTGTTACACTGAGTTCCCAGGAACAGGTGACACACAGGAGCAGCTATCTTAACATCTGTCTTGTTCCTCTGGTTAGTGGTCTGTGAAACCAGAAATATTATGCATAGCTTTCAACCTTTTTAAAATGGAATCAGCTGTACTGTATTAATTTTACTGTGTTAATGAGTACCCAGCCATGACAGGACAAGGTATTCAAGACACGTATTAAATATCTGACAATAGGACATTGTTCAGTAGCTGAGTGGGACATGCAAGGACTTGTGGTTTACCTTTCTGCTGCCTGGCTTTCTTGAGGCCCTTCAGTGAAATCAGGAGAAAGTGGCCTGTGCTGCTCCTTGCACAGCCCTCAGGAACCTGCACTTCAGAAACAGTCACCTGGCCACAGTGGATCATAATTCCAGGGCAAGGAGAAGTTCCAAGAAGTCATGAGAAGTTGCCAAATTAAGAGCAAGCAAGGGATTTTTGCTAGGTGGTGGTTTGGGGTTTTTTTTAAGCTCAGGAAAAAAATCATTCCTCAGGTCAGGCTTTGAGGAGGATTTGGTGTTGATTCATATCAAGAGTGTCTCCAACTGTTACAGTAAATATTAGAAATAAAGAGGGGTTTTAGGAGGGAACTGTCAAACATCCAGCCCTAAGTGAGGCTGTAAATCTTGTGTGACAGGAGGAAAGTTTATTCGGTGGAGGTTTATCCTATGACTTTGAGATATTTCTGTCTCTTCCTCTGAAACAGATTGGAGACAGGAGGTTAGGCTGGATGGACCTTTATCCCAACCTGTTTTGGCTGTTCTTCTGACCCTGGAAGTCTTGAACACATAATTTCATCTGTCCAGAATGATATCAGTGAGGCACATGGAGTGTTAAATAGGAAAGTTGAAGCTTAAGTGTCATCACTGGTATTATACAGATAAGTGTTTCTGCAAAGAGGTTTTTTAATCTGCTGATAAGGATAATATGACATCTGAGCACAGGGGCAGCAGAAGGGCAGGCAGAGAAAGAAATGTGTAAACAGGCCAGTGTAATTGAAGCCTGGCCTTCAAATCCCTGAGCTTTGCAGCAGCCAACCTGGGGGATGGAGCTGCAGCCTGGTGAACTTGCAGGCTTTGACCAAACCTTTAGCTTCTCGTCAATTTTTCCCATTCACAATGTGATTCTCTCCATTTTACCTGCGAAGACAGAGGGGAGTTATGTTTGCTTCTGCGTTATTTTGGGTGGGTTATTTTGCTTTAATGGGGTGCTAAAAAAAGGTAAGAGTAAGGATTTCTGGCAGGTCTTTGTTTCCTTGTGAAGGATCCCCAGGTGAGAGGCTGAGGTTCAGCAGAACCAGTGAAGGGAGGTGGAGCCTTCTTTGATAAACCCTTGTGTGAGATGCAGTGGGAGACCTGTATCAGTATGAAGATTGACATTGTGTCAGTTCCGTGGATTAGAAATATATGTTGTGCCAGTGCTTCAACAAGTGATTAATTTAGTAATTTTAAGGTAAATTCACACAAAAATCAAAGCTCTGTGGCCTTTCTCCCAAAATTCAGTGACCACTTGTATTACAAAAGTTAATTTACTTGTTAAATTTCTACACTTTCAAGGATGAAAAAATGAAATTTTTGCTGTCATGGTAATGATTTACTTAATATTCCTACTGAAGTAATAATTATAAGTTTTGATCAAAATGGACCTCAGTGTTCTAGATACTGCACAACTTGTTGAGTTGCTGACTATTTAAAAATCACTTGAAATAAAAATATTTGTCATTTGGAGTTATAATGCTTTAGGAGTCTCAAAGATGCTTTCAGACATAAATTGATTCTGTCAGCATCTCAGAGAAATAACAAACTAAGAATTCAATAAACCCCAGAGTTCAGAACTGGCCTAATGCTTCACCCACTGAATGGTAAAATTTTCATTAATTTCCAGAAGCAGAGATGGCACAATGATGAACTCTTTTAGAAATCTCCAAACCTGCCCAGGGAAACACAGAGGAAATGTGTGAAAACGTTTATTAAGAGGAATTAAAACTCCATCCCTACAGTCAGCATGGTACCTTAAAGGGAAGTTAGTCTTTTCCCTATGAAATAAAAGATGAACATGTTGAACATGGGCAGGTTTGAAGCTCAGAGCTGGACATCACTGCAGCAGCTCAGTCGATTCCTTTTGTGCAGTTATGGGCACTGCTGACCCTCTCACCCTGGGGGGTTTGTGCTGTTTAGGAAGGTGCCCTTTTCTCCTCTCCAGTCACAAGAAGGGCAGTGCCCACGTGCCTGGGCAACCCTGGCTGGTTCCCAACCCTTTATTTCATGTTTGCTGTAGACACAGATGTCTGAAAGGAGAGTGGAGTCAGGGCAGTCTCTTCTCCCAAGTAAAATTTGTGATGGGATAAAATGGCCTCAGGTTGCATCAGGGGAGGTTTATGTTGGATATTGGGGAAAATGTCTTCACTGAAAGGTTGTTCAGGAGTTGGAACAGGCTGTCCAGGGCAGTGGGAGTCACCATCTCTGGAGGTGTTCAAAAACCATGTGGATGTGGCACCTGGGGACGTGGTTTAGTGGTGAACAGGGTGGTGCAGTGCTCCAGGCAGGGCCAGAGCCCTCCTGCCCTGCTGAGCTGGGGCTGGGGGCAGTTCTGGGTGCTGGGTGAGCACCCTGTGGATGTGGGTGCTGTCATGGATCTGTGCAGGCTCTGTGGTCAGGGGGACATAAAGCTGAATGAATCAGGCATCACAGTATAGCACTTTGAGGGGTTTGGTTTTGTTCTAACTGATTGTTTTTAAAGCCTGACAAACTGATGTGCTCCTTCCTCTTGCTTTCCCTTAGCTAAATTCTGATTTGTGACACCTTCAACCATGAATGTACTGTTTAAGTCCAGCAGAACACTGAGGTTGACCTGCAGGCTGGGAAAGCCAGTGCAAAAGTTGGATCTGTAAGAAGAAACGAGCTGTCCCTCTACTCCAAGGACAAGTTAGACAGGGCTTGGAGCAACATGGTCTGGTGGAAGGTGTCCCTGCCCACCAGGGGGGTCAGAACTGGATGATTTTTATGGTTCCTTCCAGCCCAAACCATTCCATGGTTCTAGAACAAGGTCAGGAAGGCTGGTCAGGAGCAAGATCAAGGATGGACAGACTGGGAAGTGATGCAGAAACTTGAATGGAGAGCAGACAGCCTTGACATACATGGTCATGTATGATGCATCTTTGGGCACCAGGTCAAGAAAAGAAGTAGAGTTGTATGTCCAGCACAGTTGATGCCAGGAGCAAGAATTGGCAACGTCTAGTGCAAACTAGTTTTCCAGATCTCTCTGTATCCCATCCACAGGCAGAATCCCCTCCAAAGAGTGGCCCATCATGTCTTCTGCTCTGTGTATCTATGGAAGGTGAGTGAACAATCTGGTGTTTTCTGGCTCTTTCATCTGTAGAGAAAGCTCAGGTGACCAGTGTGGATTAGACTTTTAAAGTTTGAATGACTGCAGTTATGTAAAATGGAATTGGAAAGATGGTTAAATCTCTGTTCTGATGGAGGTAAAGTATAGACATGGTCTGCTGAAAGTCAGTAGTTTGGGAGTTCTCATGGACATTTGAAAGTTGCACTCCTGGCAAACATTCAGAGTGTTGCAACAATGGCATCAGGAGCCTGCACTGAGCCCAGAGAGCACTGGTGAGTTTAGTGAGACACCATTTCAGGGTATGTTCAGGATACAATGTGAGCAGTGGAAAAAAGCAGGAATAATCACATATTAAAGTATGCATTGTTAGATAACACAGCGTCTGCTGCTGCCAAATATTTCTTTGTTATGCAATTTGTCATGCTGCTTACAGCCAACTCATCAGCAACGTGTATCAGCATATTCACAGCAGTTTTCCCAGGGAGGGTCAGGGCCTCTGGGTTTCTTTGGAGTTCTAGTAATCCTGTCTCCTGGCATTGGAGGTGGTGGAACTAGTAATAAAATTCAAATTTAACAGAAAATCTTCTGTGACACATAGTTCTCTCACCTTTTAGGAAGTGCAAAATTTCCGTGTGTACTTTCACTGGTTCCATTAATAAAATACTTGGAATTTTGTTCATGATTTACAACTAAACAAAACTGCACAAGTCCTACAGGGACATTGAATCTAGGAAAAATCCACCTGCCAATTGTCACCCACAGTCACACTTATCTGGAGATCTCACTTCATTTCTGCTACTTCTGGTAAACCTACATTCAGCTTTTGAATTTGCTGCCAAACTGAGGCTGTGTATCTTCAGCCCCAGTCAGTGGGTGTGTTTATATATAAATTGAAATTTAACATAGAATGATGAGTCACAGTCTGTGGGCAATGATGCTAGAAGTGTTTTTTAAGAGGAAAGTCCAATTCCTGCACTTAGAAGGACAGTCTCCTTTACAAAGCCCCTCCTGTAGCTCAGCTCTGGCAGACAGAGGCTGTCCCTGGATGACATCCCTGATACCTCAGACATTCAGGAATTCTCCAAACCAACACTGCTAACAGTGCTGCTAAAAAGGGGACCCTTGTCTTCTGCTCACATGACATGCTGCCTGTGTCCAAAGTGTAATATTTAATTGCATTTTCTTAATCTTTACCACTGTATTGCTAAGCTTTCTAATACCTTCAAAATACCAAATCTCAGGCTTATCCTAATTAAAGAATCTCAATTTAATCCATATTGCATGACAATTCAATTTGTTGATTGCTTTTTCTCCCCCCTCTTTGTGAAATTCCCGTCAAATGTATTAATTCAACATGATGAATCCTGTATTCAACCCACTGGAGTGAATAATTAAAATTAGCTGATAAAACTTTCAGCAGAATTACTTTGTGAAATTGCTGAACAGATGTGTCATTTTAATGAAAATCCACAGACAAGCGCCTTCCCCCCTCGGCAGGATAAAAATATTATCCCCACGGCACATACTTAATTTGGTGGTAAATACACTCCGAGCGATTGCTGGAAGGGAAGAAAAAGCAACTTGTCACACTTAGTAACTTGATTTTTCCCCAGCATGCAGTAACAGCTATCTACAGTAATTCATAGTGCTCTATTGTTGCTGCAAGTCCCAAAGAGAACTTATTAAAATGCAATAATCTCCTATTTAAACAGAAACAATAACCATTAAATTTCCTGTGGATCCAAAATTGAGCACAAGCCCCATCTGGTAAGAGTGATTAGAGGCCTGATGAGGGAATTTAATTTGCAACATTCAAAGACTAAATCTGAGCAGATCTTGTCACCTGGGACTGGAGTGCTGCTTGCTGTCTTCTTAAAAATCTCGACCTAAACTGAAAATGGAATGTAGAAGTGAAAATGTTACCCAGGGGCCGAGCTTGACAGGATTGTATTTCATTATGTGTCTCCATCAGGCCTGGAGAGCTGGGTGGAATTTCGGCATGGCTGGGTTGGTATCTCCTCGGCAGGGCACGGCATGCACTGAGGCTGCTGCTCCCCAGGACGGGGCTCCAATTGCTACAGGAGCATCCAGCCTGCCCTTGGACCTCCCACCGCCTCATTTTCATCCCTTGCCCAAATGCCACCAGCTTTTCTACCCTGTTAGAAGGAGCCAAGACAATTTTAGCATCTCCTACAACAAACAAGCCTCTCCCAGATACGTTTGTTTCTGCTCCTGGCAAAACAACCCTGGCATCAGTCCTGGCATTGTTACTGCTTCCACTCCGTGGCCTGCCATGGATCCCTGTCATTTGGAGCCCACTTCCCTCCCTGGCCAGCTGAGATGTGGAATGTGCAGGTGTAAGGCTGCAGAAATCCATGGTGATTCGGGGGTTGCTGTTTGCTTGCCTGGCTCTTTGGGTGGGGTTCGTATCCGCTCTCATTGTTAGGTTTTGGTCAGCTCGTTTTGTGCCACAGCTGTCAGTTTATACATTATTATAAGCTCCTAATTAAGAACCTGTTTCTAATGGCAAAGCTCTAGTTCACTGCAACATATGTTGCCAGGGAGATAGAGGCAACCAGGAAAATAAGGAAAATCAGGAAAATAGATGCCTAATGCTTTTTCAGATTCAGAATTTCTCCTCACATTCGTAGTCTGAACTCCACAGATGGAGTTGTGGTGGTGGTGGTGTCCACCACGGGTCTGGTGAGACACCACCCTGTGAAAGCTGCAGAGCTGGTGGTGCTGTCAGGGTGTGGTTTCCCTGAGCTTGGTGCAGTGGGGCAGATGGGATGGGTCGGGCACTCTTCCCTCGGTGCTGCATGGAATTACTTCAGGACTTCATGCTTTCTCAGCCTTTTGGCCACTCAGGCTGCCTGTTTGTTGGAAGCTCTGTTTGCAGTTACAGACATGTGAATACTTGCCCTGTAAAAAATCTGAAATTATAATTTGGAGAGTGGCTGTCACATAGGAGTAACCACTGACCTTGGTCAGACACAGACCACTGGCTGCTGAGGCCATTATCAGCTGCCTGAGCAATCCAGCCTGCAAGCCATTAGTTGCCTTAACTATTGTAAATTACTTTTGTCTTTTGTTCTTGTGCAGAACCAGACCATGTAGTTGTTAAAAAATTGCCTTTTTTTTTCTGATGCTCCCCACATTCAATAATGACAGCGTGTAAGTCCCCAGGGTATTGTGAAAGGAGGAGTCATACAGGAATTAATAAAAATAGAACATGAAGTGCCAAGTTACCAATCCATTTGTACCTCTACTTGTAGCAAATCGTTAAATTCTAAGTTTGTGTGAGGGGAAGGAGCTGTGTGACAGCATCACCACTTGTCCCTTTGTGCCACTGTACGTACATCGACGGGGTGACCATAGTGCTGCTCCTGTTGGGACTCACTTTGTAATGCAGGATCCTAGGAAAATATTCCAGCCTCAGTTTGGGTTTTTTCTCCTGGTCCTGGATGCTTCTAAGGGGATAGAAAAGGTTTCAAGAAACAAGAGGTGAATAATTTTTTTAATTTATTGGCTGCCTTGTTTATGTGGGAATGGGAAGAGCACAGTCTGAGAACAGGGTTCCAGAATGGTGTATTATTAAATTACCTATCAAGGAATCCGATTCTTTCTGCTGCTCAAGGCTATGTAGCTCATCCTTGGTCTGCAGGCAGAGCTGACCCTTGTTAAATAGCAAATAGGTTTTCCATCAGTGCTTTTCTGAAGGTTTCTGACAGTGATTCCAGGTATGTCCTTTCCCTGGCCCGAAGTTTTCCTTCTGGAAAAGGTTCCAGTGTGCCCTTGTGCCTCAAGCCCTGACAACCAGCCTAAACTACTGATGAACTTGGCCCATTGTCACCTGTCATCTTGAAGCTGATTTTTCTTTTCCAGAATATAAGGTTGACACCGAGACAAAACTTCCCATCTGTGAGCTTTGCTGGCACGTAATTGCTCCAAAGAAGGGAGGAGGTTCCCCAGATAAAAGTGCTCACTGCTTTCCTTGAAACTGTTTTCTGTAAATAAAACTCTTTCATCTTTGAACTTAAATATATTTCAACCCCAATTTAGGTTCTTTTTTCCCTCTTAGTCCTGGACCTCTCTGAGTTATTAAAAAAAAGACTTTCTTAATAAGCCCCAAAGGTAATCAGAAAGAAGACAGCAAAATGAAACAACTCGTAAAATATTCCTCAGCATCTTTAGGGAATACTTAATGCACACAGGGTCAGGGCTTTGTAATGGTAATTTAAGAGTTGTAGGAAGTGATCCATCATTTTAAAGAGCAACGTTGCCATCCTTGACAAAAAGTTTATGTTTCGAAATCAACTCGAGTCCCTGCTCACCTCAGGAAAACAAATGCTGGCAGATCTTCTTGTAGGACATAATGAAGGAGATTTTCTATAATGTTATGCAAATGTCATGCTAAATGGTACGTGGGCATTGAGAAGTGACAGGCAATTGTGGCTGTCCAGTTTTCTGGAAGGCACTGATGCTGTTCTGGATGAATTTCTCTTTCTGGAGCAGACGTTGTGTGGAAATTACCCTTGACTGAAAGCCATCGTTGGAAAGGTCACAGCAGTAGATACAAAATCCATAGGCAGTCGATTGCCTTCCACAGATTCAGCATTACTGCTCTTGCCTATTTTACCCTTAGGCATCTTTTATTTCTTGCACAGATGGTCTCACTCAGCCCTAACAAAATGTTTTAAGCTGTTGCATAAATTAAAATAAGAGGCCCCAAAGTACAAAAGTGCAACTCTTTGGGAAGAAGTTGGGGGCGGGGAGGGAGTGGGGAACAGGCAAGGAGAGAAAACAATACAGGGCTCTGCTTCCCTCTCTGGCACCTTCTTCCCTTGGCTACAACAGGTTGGCCACAGGTATTTCCATCAGCACACGCTGAAATTCATGGCCTGTGGAGGAACAAGTACTTAGGGTTCCAGAGGAGTGAGTGGAGTTACTTACCCAAGTAATGAGAAAAGATGGTCAATTTTTTTTTTACATATTCTCTGTATAGGAAAGGCTGATTTCATCAAACTCAGTGGATTGGGGGAGAAAGTGGAAGAGGTTGATGTAATTTATGCTTTTATTGAAAAATTATCTAATGATAATTGGCCTTCAGCCTTGTCATTCACCTTTTTTAAAAGGAAGCTCCTCAGAAGTATTTCACAGATAATTTTGAAATACCGATTTTTATTTCCAACATGGTGTTCTGGTTTAACCCCAGCTGCAACTCAGCCCCACTCAGCTGCTCCCTCACTTCCAGAGAGACTTGGAAGAAGAAAGGTGAGAAAACTCATGGGCTGAGGTAAAACCAGTTTAAAGGGACAGCAAAGGAAGAAAATGATGGTGATAATTATATAAAATATAACATCATCATCATCATCATTGAATTAGAATATACAAACAAGTGATGGCTGGTGCACTTGTTCACCACTCACTGACCGATGCCCAGCCCGTTTCCCCCCCAGTTCCTACACTGAGCATGGTGTTGTAGGCTACGGAACATCCCTTTGGCCAGCTGGTCTGCTGTCCTGGCTGTGTCCTCTCCCAGCTTCTTGTGCACCCCCAGCCTCCTCTGGCAGGGCAGGAGAACATGAAGAGTCCTTGACTTTGTATAAACACTACTCAACAAGAACTAAAACCATCACTATGTTATCGACACTATTCTCACACTACATTCAAAATACAGCACTGTAATAGTTACTAGGAAGAAAATTAACTCTATCCCAGCTGAAACCAGGACACATGGAAAGGAAAGAGACCCTGAAATGTCAGAACATCCCACTAAGTAGAAATCCTACGTGCTGATCTACCTGAGGGACAACTAAAAACATCAGCACCGTCAGCCAAACTGCAGTGTCTGATGAGAACAGATTTCTGAAAGATGCTGTAGAAACCAGGCTGGACATGGGCTTCTTTACAGTGGGATACTGAAAAAAGCTGAAATCCCAAACTGTTATTTTCCTTTGAAAATCTTAGACCTCACCTGTAGTGTAAAAAAGGAACATATCCCCGAGCAAACCATTGGGTATGTGTTTTGTTCCTTAGTGGATATACTTTTATTTTTTAATTCAGCTTGCCATTGATGGGAAAATACTCTTGTGGTTCCTTGCTTTGTGTGCTGGTTTGCAAGTAGATTGAGGTGAGTGGAGCGAAAGTGTAGCTTGGGGCCTCAAGGCTTCCAGAGGCTGTTGTTTTGCAGCCACAGCTCTAGAGCTTTCTACCTCTAACACCCAGTGCAGCTGCTTCTCCCTGTGGCTCAGTTCTGATGCCTTGGGCTTCCACCAGAGTTTATCCCTGCTGCTTTCTTCAAATCTCTCAGAAGGTGTGAGCCTCCTGATTAACAGCTGCAAATGTGCAGAAGATTTTTGATGTTGTGTAACAGAAGTGAAAATGCACATGGGTTTTACATGGTATTTATGATCATGTTGGTATCTTACCCAAAGATGAACTACAAGAGTTTGCAGCTCCCTTGGTGGGGTGGAAACCCCCTTAAACAATATAGGACTTCTTAAATTCAGGGGGTTTACCTTGCTTTACCTTTTATTGCAGTTCTGGGGTGAAGGGTCACCCTAAATTCAGGAAGGCAGCTCTCTTCTGCTCCACTGAACTCAGGTTGATCTGTGCTGCTCAGATTCTGCCTTGCACCCACCACGGTGTGTTCTCTAATCAGCCATTAGCAGATTCAAGCTTAATCAGCTTCTTGTGACTTCTACACTGCATGAGGATCTCCCCTAGTGGAAGTTAGCCACAGATAATATTTCAGTGCTGTAGCTATTAGGTCAGTGATCCTCTCCTGAGACCTTGGGAATTTCATTTGGAAAACCAGTCTGGCAACTCAAACACAGCCTGAGATGCAGAGAACTCACGTGTGGCAGGGCTGGCTGGCAGGGAGAGGTTTGAAAAGGTGCTGTGAAATTGTTCTCGGCCAAATTGGGATTTGTCTGTCGAGGTACCCAGAGTGGTGCTGCACCAAGCCCTGCCAGTTCCCTTCCCCCTGTGTGGGGCTCCAACTCCATTTGCAGTGGATGTACAAAAGCTCCCCCACACAAGCTGGCACGGCTGAAACAGAGAAGGAGCTGCTGAGGCCATGGCATTGCCTGGCCACTGGGATGGATGTGAAAGCTGGAGACTGGAATGTGCCTCTCTGTCACTGCAGAGCACTGAACTTGCCCTGGGATCAGCCACATCCTGTCCCCAGCCCTTAGCTCGTTTCTCAAGGTGACAGTACAACAGTGGCATAATAGTGGTCCTTTTTCCCAGTTGTTAGATTCAATCAAAAAGAAATGTCATTAAATTTCTTTTAATTTAAGGGTGGGTCCGAGGAGAGGCCTAGGGCTTGTGACTCCTGTTCCCAAATCCTGTTCTCTTGACCTGTAACAGCATTTAGGGCTACTGCATCCAAATTGCCATCCTTACTGGTTGGCAGGATGGTTGTCACATCCCACTGTAGTGCAGTTCTTGCTGCTGTTGAGATGAACAGAGAGGGAGCAGCACAGAAGCACGAGACATTGTGCATTAGTCACTGTCACTGTTACCTCTGACAGTGAAACCTAATAAATAGGGGCACAGACTTTATAGGTCATCAAATAACACAGGGTGGATTCTGAGAGAAGTAGAGAACAGAACTGTTGTATTGTCAACCACTTCCTTCACTCCCATCTTGAAGTGTTCCCTCTCTTTGCCCAGTAGCCCTTTCTCTTCACCATTTTCACAGTAAAAGAGGGAAGTGCTCATTGCATCTGCAATGGTTTGTTCTTTATTGGTGGGAATTAGGTTTTGTCAGTGTTGTAAGCCTCTGTTTGTGTAACTGTATTTTAATGTGGGGTGTGTTGTTTGGTTCCTTGAATACTCTGGTAGTTGTGTTCTTCAATTCCTTTGACTGAGACTATTTCTGTACTGTACAACATGTGAAACTCAAGGTGACCACTGCTACTTTCATCTCTGTTCTCCCTCTAGGCTGAAGGTTTCCTGTCTTCCTTCTGGACAGTGAACATAGAAAAGAGATGGTGTTCAACTAATTAGGTGATGCATTTCACGGTAGTCAGTAATGTTTAGTCACATAATGAATTATGTTTTGCCAGTTGACAGACAGGTGTTGATCAGCAGACAAAGAATCCAAATCCAAAAGAGAGAAAGGAAGCAACCCTGGCTATATTATTAAAGTTTTCACAGGCAAATGGAGATGTTAGATGGACAGGCTACATCCATTACGAGGCTGCAGGCATATTTAGAAAGCTTCGTTTTTCCTAGGTTTAGATGGTTTTTGGTAGCATTTTGCTTCATGGCATCTTGTTTCAAATTTTGTCAGGCTCACATCACACACAGCCAAAACCTCCAATTTTCCCTGTATATTGGTGGGGCTGTTTGTTCAGGCTTTTTGAGCTGTGGGGTAATGCATGCTCAGGAAGCTAATGATGTGGTCTCTGGGTGTTGCTCTCCTGTACAGAGTACTGATAATGAGCTTCGAGTAATAGGGTACGAGTCCCAGAAGATGAATTCTGATTACCTTGGTGGGATCGTCCCCTGTATGCCCCTTCTTCCTTGATGTTTCTGTAAAGAACATTTGGGTTTTGATGAGGGTATCGCCTATTTGACTTTTAATTAGATTTGCAGTACGTTTTGTTAATAAACCATGACTCCCTGTTTAGTTGGTTTGTTCCTTAAAGTGTATTTTCATGGAATCGTGTGGTGGGAGGGAGCAGTTGGAACATATTGCTTCCCCTTGTATAAAGCTTATTTTTATTGGTCCAGAGAGGGTGAATTTTGTCCCATACTCAATAATAATCAGTAAACAGTAGTTAAATTGTACAGAGAGTAGCAAACCGCAGCATACTGTGAAAGTGCAGAGAGATATCCTCTAAGGAAATAGCATGATAGGTCTTAAATAATACCTTATAGTCATGGGCTATGCCATTATAGCACTAAAATTAAATATACAGCTTCCCTAAACAGCAGGTTGTCTTTCCCACTGCCCCCTTTTAATAAAAACTCTGGGACTTTCTCATGTTGACAGGTCAAGTGTAGCCTTTTTATAATCTCCATGGTTTATCCCATTTGGGGTTCTTGAAATTTGTTTTCCTTGTAACTCAGTCTTTTTCCACTAAATCATTTTCATGTTACTGAGCACTTTTAATTGAAATTTAAAAAACAACAAAAAAAAAATTAAACCCCAATTTTTTGCCAAGTCTCATCTAACAGGGAGGCATTTAAATTGCTGCTGGTTTGTAGCTCTGACTCACCGTGCTGGTCTCTCCTCACTTGTGTTGGGTTTTTTTGAGCAGAGTGACGGACAGGGAATGCTGAACAGAGCAGCAAGAAGTGTCATCAGGAGCAGTTTGTTTGTTGGTTTTTTTCTCTCCTGATGTCCTCTTTTCTTTGGTTTGCTCCTAAGCAGAGGTGCTGTGTCCATGGTCCTGAGGACACAAGTCCACATAAAGGTTGCTGATGGAGGTGCAGACTCGGTTCTTTGCCCTGGTGAGTGTCCTGGAGGGACCAGGCGCTGCTCAGGCTGAAATTGCTGCATTTGGTGGCAATTTTTTGTGAGGCACAAGCTCTGCTCTGTTGTGAATGGGCTGAGGCACCTGACTTAGGACAGACAGGTCACCGTAGAGTTATCAAACTTTTGCCTTTTGAACACTGTCAACCTGGGGTGACTTTAATACAAAATGAAGAGTCAAAAGCTCAGTTTTCCATTGTGGGCTGTTTAAACCATCCAATCCTTTCATAACAGGATTTGTTTCACTCAGGCTTCTAGTGAACCAGTGTGTTTTCTAAGACAAATGGTTTGCTTCTGAATTTCTGAACATTACACTATTTTTTTCTTCTTGAGTTGTGTTTCTTTCTGGATATGAATGGAAAGTTTCAAAAATGGATAAAATATTTTCCACAATCTGCACACATCTTTTGAGGGGATGGGAAAAGGAAAAAAAAATAATATTTGTGAGTGTTCCCTCGCCATTTGATAAACAATTATACATTTTTACTCTTCTGTCATCAGTGTTAATTATAGTAAAATGAATAAGGGGAAGCCCAACTTGGGTGGAATTGCTTTCACCAAACCCTTGAGTTAAATAATCTAGTAAGACATTTCTGTCTTTGACCATGTACTTGAGGGCACTGTGTCCCAGACATAACAAGACTCAGTAAAGCCCAGATTGGTCTGCTGTTTATTTGGTTCTGTGGCAGCCAAGGCTTTCCCTGCCCTTCAGTGCAAAGTTTGGGATCTAGCACAGAAAGTGGTGCATTTCTGTCCTCGTGTGTGCTGTCCTTGACAGTTTCTGGGGGTGCCTGTGTGAGGTGTTAGCAGAGGCAGTGTTGCTGCCAGCAGGAGGACAGCCACCACTTTAACACATGAGGAGGAGAACTCATCTTTTGGGGGTTTGGTGGTGATGGAGAAGGTAAATAAAAAGATTCCAACTGGCTTTTGCAGATTAAATTTACTGCCAGTGCTTTAAAGGCTCGGAAGATGAGTATTTGGGTCCGGTCCCTGAGGCAGGTGTGTCCTGTTTGAGTTGGACACAGGGTGAGACCGGAGGAGACACCTCAGCTTCCAGCACTGGCTCTGAGGAGGGCTGGGGATGAGGAGGGGGGTAACTGGGGGTGTTTGGGGTGGGGGCTCAGCGGGGACAGTGTGGGGACACGGCAGTGTGCCCACCCCAGGAGGGAGGGCAGTGGCTCTGCTGGTGTTCAGCGTGTGGGTTGTGGCAGAAGGTGAGGTGTTCCCTGCTCTGGGGTGAGGAGGTGTTGGGAAGTAGGTCCCATGCAGGGCGGAGGAGGCACACGAGGCACGTTATGGCTGACACAAACACCTCCTGCTTGCTCCACCTTCCCCCAGAGAGCATGGGAAGTGATCATCCTTCCCTTCCATGTTGCCAAGGCACATGGCTTTGCTCCCCCACACTGCTGGGAATGTTGCATTCCACATGGATGGGGCTTCTCACAAACACAGGACGAAACACAAACCTGAACGTTCTCAAGCAAAGACTGGATTTCTAATGTGACAAGACAGTTGTCAGGCATTGCCTTGATGATTTTCTCAGGCAATTTGTTTTATTAGACTCGGGCATGCCACACTCTGAGCTGTGTTGCAGTGTCAGTCCATCCCCCCTGGCTGTGCTGTGGGTTCTCCTGCTTCCCACGGGCCTGGCAGGAGTGAGGGGGTAACAGGCTTCACCCTCTGCCTGTGCCATCACCCCCACCAAAACTCACTGCAAAGTTTTTCCTCAACTTTGGATCCCGCTGCAGCTTGATGGCATCGCAAAAGAGATGTGCAGTTGAGCTGACAATCAGTGATTGGCATCATGCATAACTCATTATTGTGTCAAGGATTTGGCATGTCCGTGGAGAGGAAACCATGTGCATTGTGTTGACACTGAGCTTAATTCACATCCTAGCGGCGGTTATGCCAAAGCCTCATCCCGCCGGCTCCCCTGCCAGAGCGCCTGCCTGCCTGCCAGATCCTTGTCAGGATAATGAGTTGTGCCTAATACCAGTCACTCCGTGGCAGATGCCGCCTGGTGTAGCCATTTTGTGCAGTTGGGAGCTCGAGCGAAATGGCCGGGTTTCCACACGGCGCGCTCGGGGCTCTCCGGGAGGGCCGGGAAGTGCAGGAGGATTTCAAACGGCATCCGAAGGATGGGCTGGATTTCATGGCAACTTCCTCGAAAAACGTCTTGCTGTTGTTTTCTCTTCTGTACCCTCTCTCCAAATATGCGTCCCCTCAATGTGTTCATCGCCTTTCTGCCTTTGAGATCTTCAGAATCTTGTTTGTGGCTGTGGCGTTCTGAGCAGCGTTGCCTTTCCTCCATCTTCCCCTTTATTAGTGCAGCTCATTTTTGCAGGCAGCTCTCATTCTCCCCCTTGCTGGCCAAGGACTCATCTGCAGTGCTTCCCAGGGCACAGGTCTGGGGGTCAGCCCACCACACCTCGGGGCTTTGCCAGTCACACTGGCCAGGAGGTTGTCAAGGGGGATGTGTTGTCTCCCTGCTGAAAATAACCCATCATCTCTCTAGGATTGTAGGAGGCAGGAAGGACTCACAAGGAAAAGAGAACCACATGTGTGGTTTTGACTTTTCCCTGTGGGAGAAGTCCACAGTGCCACCAAATCAGGAGAGAACATTTGAGCTGATATTGAACTTATAATCAAATTCTTTGTTGTGACAAGTGAACACTATGAGAAAGGGAAAGGGAGACTTCCACAGGGTGCAGGGATAATGTGAATCTGAGAGGGACGACAGTGTAGAGTAACTCTTGTTTACCTCTTTGACTTGAGTGGGTAATTTGCTGGAATAAAAAGAGCAAGAGAAGGCTGAATGTTCAGTAGTTCACATTTGCTTCAAAATCAGGAGGCTCCCAGACCAGCTTGGTGTTCTGTGTTACAGAGATATGACAGTTTATACACAGATCCTTTCAAATATACATTAAAAATATAATCACATCTCACTCCCCATAGCCTGGTCATCATTTGTTCTCAAACCACGTTCAAGTGACAGTGTTTGAAAATAGGTTATTCATAATCATGTTGTTGTTTAAGCTGCATTACTATTTTGTATCCAGCCTATTGATTTTTGAGGATTCTTCTGCATGAGGCTTTTTCATTAGTGTGTTATGGAACACAAACCCCACAGTGGAATCAGAAAATATTGTACTTACAAAAGCTCCTTAATTTTCTGGTTTTAATAGAAAAATAAATGCACCTGGGCTTACAGTTAGGATGCCAAGATTTTCCATAATTTAATTTGAAACAGTTCAAGAGCTTTACTTTGGATATCAGCAGAAATGAGGGCCAAATTCAGGTACAGTTTAATTGGGTACAAATCACTTGGCTTCCTAGAATTTCTGTAGCTTACATAAAATCCACTTTAATTGGACATTTTAAACATACATTTGTGTTTCTTTAATAAATCAGTTATTACAACACAGTTCCAGACAGACAGTTCCTGGGATAGACTACCTGATTTCCTAAACCTGGGAGAGAATTACTGCAGTGGGAGGGGGCAGCAAACCAGGCTGTGGGGCTAAAAGAGGTAAAGGACAGTTACAGAACAGGTTTCTGTTGAAAACGTGGAAAAATCATGGATGAAAACAAGACTTTGGTGCAAATTGGAGCTTCTCTGCTGAAAAGTTTCTCTTGTGATGAACATCAGGGCCATGATGGGCCCTGGGCATGGAGTTACAGTCACACTTGGTGGGAAGTGCTTTCCATGGGAAGACCATGGGGATGTGGTACCTCTCTAAAGTTACTTTTGCTTCCTAGGGGCTGTGGCATCCAGTTAGCCCTCAATTCCATGAATATTTATACAACATAAATGGGGAAATTGGTGGGTTCCCTTGGTGGAAATGTGATATTGGTATTTTTTTAAATAAACTTAAATAAGGTCAGAATTTTTTTATCCTCTAGAGAAAATTTCACGTCTGATTAAATAGTTTACATAAACTTAATCTTTTTCTGCTAGATGCATTATAGTCTCAGATATTATTCATGTAGCTATTCCTCTGTGAACCATAAAATGTTCATTTCTTCAAAATGAATATGAAGCTCAAAGCATTAGTGGTCTTAAGAGCATAAAAAGTTTATTGCTTTGTGCTTAACATTTTTCAAGTAACTTTCGAAAGCTGAACAAATTTTGCATTTAGATTAATGGAAGATGTTTTCCATTTGAAGGAACTAGCAAGGGAGCAGCAATAACAAAAATCCCCCAAGGTTAAAAATGTAGTGCTTTTGATTTTTACCAGAACTGTGTTAGCAGAACAATCATTTCTCAGCATGGAAAGGTAACATAATTGGTCTATACAGTGGCAATATAGAAAACGAGTATGCTTCAGAGAAAGCTAATATGGCTCTACTTAATAATTTCCTTCAAGAGCCTGAATTTGAATGTATATTTCACCCAGCTTGAGGCAAACAATTTGTACCCAGAAGTTCTAGTGGAAGTTACCAGGGGGTCGTGCAATTTATTTTAGTTCTTGAAGTTTTCAGAACCGCGGACCTGAATGCACATTCACTTGCATTGTTTCACCAGTAATTTGATCCAATTGGGCACCATTTTCCCTCTCCTCTATTATGTTGGGTCTAATGAAAAAAAAAAAACAAACCCAACAACCCAACCCTCTCATGAAATATTGTGAAAGAAAGTTTTCTCAGAAGAGAAAATACATCTCAGATTTACACAGGCAGCCTCTTCAAGAATTGCTCTTTCATTCCCTGGCACTCAGAGCCTGCTGTGTTGGTTTCTTAAAAACTCGTGTTACTATGTGAATCCTTTCCAGTAGTGTGTTTGGAGTCTGTGATTGTGGAAAATAGCCTTTTTGCAGAACAGACAAAATCACGTTTTTTGCCTTTAAACACAGGACAGAGCTTCCTTCCAGTGCTGACTCCAGCCTGGTTTCCATGGCCATAAATGCCAGCAGTTCCACTCCAGAGCGGTGCCTGCCTGACCTCTGTGTTTTTAGGCAGATATTTATCTCACCAGGGTAAATCCTGTTGTCTGCAAAGCTCAGGGAGTTGGTGGTCGAGGAGCTGAGGGGTCCTTTTCCCATAGAAGTAGCACTGAATAGAAGGAAGAAGTTGTGCTTTTCAATGTGATTTAGAAGAAAACTCTTAACCCTCATCATCCTCTGGGCTGCAGAAGGCTCTAATAGACCTACATGACACTGGGAAGGACTTTTAGTTTCCCCAGTTGAGGTTACTGGGGTTTGCACCTCGTCACCATGCAGGAGCAGGGAAGTTAGGAGGGACTTGGGAGTTACACTGAATTTATCAGAACATTTTAACTAAAATGTTCTGGAAAGGTGCATTAGGAGAAACAGATATTAAAGACAAGAATTTCTCTACTTCGATCAGGCTGGATCTCTCCCTGTGCTGGATGTGTGAGCTACTGGGATTAGAAAGAAGATGCATGTTTTCTTTTAGAGGACAACACAACTCTGGAAATTTCTTTCTTGAAACATGACTGTTTCTTACCTTACAATACAGCAGTGTATATTTATAACATTTACTTTTTTCCAAAGATGGCCCTTCTTCTCAGGGCTGTTTTGTTCCATTTGTTTTCTCAGGTGAGTTTGTTTCTGTGTCTTCCTTAAATATTAACTTAGCTTTGCAGCTGTGTGTTTTTATTTTAGTGGGATGCTTCTTGGATTTGTAGAAAAGAGTTTTTGGTGTTCTTTAGCATGTACAAGCTCTTAGAGCAGATCTTTTGAAAGCATTTTGATGGACCATTTACATTCTCTCTTAGCAGGGGTAACAAGTGCTCTAAAGTTAATTTTATGGGATTCTTCATCTGTTGCATTTCTAGAAATCCATCCTGTGCTTTTGAAACCAACAGAAGTTTGACCATTGACTTTCAAGAAAGTCACTCTACATTTTTTTTTCCTTAGATGCCAAATGTACCTGCATAAATCTCACAGGCACAAGGAAAAATATAAAATAAATCTGCCCCTCTAGTAATTATCACCAAAAATTAATGTCTTTTACTTCTAAAGCCAGGGGCAGCCTTGCTGGAGGCCTACCTTTGGGAAATGCTGTCTTTCCCTTCCCTGGCTCTCCCAGGTGATGTGATCTGTCCCCCGTGTGGCTGTGTGGCCATTTGGCAGCACACTGGTTCTAGAGCCAGGATTCGGTCAGTCTGCTGGGATGAGGTGAGGGGATCCTTTTCCCTTTAAGAGGCCATGATGGGGAAAACATGGCCTGAATTTCGTTAGCAGTGTGACAATGAGAGAGATAAGTAGATGTGACAGTTATGAATGACGTACTGTCATGCACTTCTGCGTCCTGACTCAGATAAATTGACACTGCTGTCAAACACAAGCTATGGAGAGGAGAGACCTCTGATGAACCTTCTAATATGGTAAATGGGAGTCTTAATTCTTCATTAACTGGAAAAAGGAGATTTGGCCATGTAATTTTCTCCTTGCTGCCTGTTTTAAAGATTCCAATAACCCAGCATTTACAGTTGACTAGGCAGGGATTGCTTTTTCCTGTGCTAGCGATATGTAGGCTGTGAAATCTAAGGAAGCGCCGCTTAAACACAGACTTATTGCCTTGGTTATCTTTAATGACTTTGAAATGTATTGGCCTCATTATGGAACAGTGCAGTTATCAATTCCTCTAATTAGGTGATGTGGTCCCATAAGAAATTTAACATTAAAGTGCAAAAATGAGTTAGTGGCATCAATTGCCGGCAACCTGGGTGTTGGCACTGAATTTAAAGCAACGGTGCTCTTTTCCTGTGTAGTTACTCTGCATCAGTCTTACTCATTCAAATATCAACAGGAGGTTTTTTTCCATTCATTTTTTTTGGCCTATGTGAAGATCTGTTTATTCGTCTGAGCATTTCTTTGCTCTCTGAACTCTCTTCTGCAGCACAAGGTTGGTGTAAACGCCAGCAAACAGTGGAGCAGCTGATGCAGAGTGAGTTCTGTTCACTGACAGGGTGGGCAGTAAAAGTGCCAGTCCACGTTTGCATTTTCAGTGGCCCTTTCAATCTGAAGATATGGTAGCAATTCATAAGCACTGAAGTGCCTTGCCCACAGTGACAGCACATGGCAGCAAAGCTGGAGACAAAGCACGACACCCACGCTTCAGTCCCCTTCCCACATCTGTAATGCTGTTCCCTCCCACGAGGATCTGTTGGAGGTTACATTTCTCTTTTCTACCATTTGGAAAGGATTATTGGTGGCCAGTTTAGAACAGACCACCTCCTGTCCTGTTGGGTGGAAGGGAGGGTCTGCAAAACCTTATTTTAATCTTGTCTAACTTCTGCAAGTGGCTTAGTATGGCTGTATACTAAAGCAAGTGCACAGGATTTTATCTCTTGTTATCCTTCTCTTTAAGTCACACAGCCAAAGGCATAGTTTATTTGTGTATGAAGGTAATCTCCATTTGCTAAGAGTTTGTAAAGCTTGGTGGGGATAAGACCTGGTAGGGCAGTGTGTGGTGTTACAGGGGGAGGGTATCTGAGTGAGTACATTCTGCTACAAATTGGAATTTCTATGTGCTTTTGAATAAATGGTTCCAAAGACATCTAACATCCTAAAATTACAAACCACAAATGGTCACAGACCCAGCACTGGAGTTGGATTTCTGTCTGGCTAGGCAAACCATAAGCCAGGGATGGAAATAATCACCCTCTGCTTTCCACACAGACATGGATCTCCTGCTGTACTGGCCTCACTTATCAGACCTGTAAGGGTGCACCACTCTTCTTCCTCCCTTTCTCAAAGGACAAATGTTAGTGGGTTGCTGGGGAGGTGTTTGGGGACAGGGCATTTCTTAACAACTTGAGGCTGAGAAGATGGGGAATGGATGAATTCCCTTCTCTTGGGCAGCTAAGCTGGGAGTTCTCAGTCCCAGTGCAGCTCCTCTGTGTTTGGCTGTGACTGCTTTCTTTCCCTGTGGATCACACTGAGATATTTGGCACAGGGAACACAATCCTGTCAACACTTTCCCCCCCGCCTTGTGTGTACCTGTTCTGGAGCTGTGAGCAGGGGTGACACAGCTTCAGAGGGGTGGTGGCTGCTGACATGTACCTGTCTCTGTACACATCCAGCCTGAGCCATCCCAGGTATTTCCACCCTTAGGGAGATCATTCAGGGGCTCCTGCTCAGTTCAGCCAGGTCACTGGATCTCTGACAGCTGCTGATTGCAGAAGCTCTTCATGGATATAATGATTTGTTCTAAGTGCAGGTGATGCCCTTCTCTGCAGCGTGTCTGAACACCTCCCAGCAGTGTGTTAAACACTGCCACTGACATCACTGGGTGTCATGTCTGGGTTGTTCTCTCATCTTCTGTTCAGAAAGAAAAGTAAGGGCACTGTACTTTATGCTTTAAGTAAATAAACACACCCACACACAGTCCCACCCAGTGTTTGCTGCTGCCAAGGAGTATTTACAGAGGCTGTGTGAAAGAATCACAGATCACAGAATAGTTAGGGTTGGAAGGGACCTCTGGAGATCATCTAGAGGCTCCTTTTCTCCTTCTCCTTGGACTGGAAGGAAAGAGGTATGGGATAATTCTGCTTCCTGAGGTACCCAATTCTGCTCTCTTGCATTAGCTTTCAAGAGACTTTTTTGCACATGTAGACAGGCCCAGTTCCAGCAATGGATATCATCAGCCTATCTCAGAAGCATGGTAGTTACCTAAGCTTAACTAAGAAACACAAAAATTTGGATCCTTCCAGTCTTCTCCCCTGTATTGCTCATTCTCAAATGGAGGTGAAGATTCTCCTGCTCTGGAAAGGGCATTTTCGATGCTGACATTTCACACACAGCCACACATTTGTATTGTCAACGAAAGAAGACAAGGCACAGTGGCAGGAGAAGGGCCACCTATTCACTCTGTGTGTTGTGCAGGAGTCAAAAAGTTGGCAGAAAAAACCTGGCCCACAGTTAACCTTTGTTTAAGGGCAGACCCCAGCATGTGCTGTGTACAGCGATGCGTGCTCCTAAACCACACATCCTCACCTCAGCTAAAATATTTCTGTGTTGTTCTTACAGACCTTTCATGAAAATCAATGAATTCTCTAAGAAAAAAAAAGAGGCATAGGATGAGGCCAAGACAGAGAGTTCCTGCATCCCAGCCCTCCAAGTCCTGAGACAAAACAGCTCCTTCAAAAGAGACGCTGTAGCTTTAACATGGGCTGCTGTTTCCTTGAATGGAGTTACCCAATCTTTCATCAAAGAAACATATCTCCCATATCCCTGTCTTTAAAAACAGCAATTATGTGTAAATGCCTTCTGATTTATTTGAGCCAGGGCCACCGGCCAGTGTGAGTCACCACAATTTATTGCTAACCGTCACTTTTACATGATAGGTTTGTAACAAATATCTGCCGCATATTGTTAAATTAATCTTCCATTTAAAATTAATGGAGTTAGACTCCCCAGGTTCAATGTAATTTCGTGTTCACGGGCAGGGAGTGGTGTGAGCTGCATACGAAATGAGCCGAGGCCAAACGCCCTAATCTTTCATCACCTTGAACCCAGTGACTAGGACGCCTTCTCAGCACCAACTAATGAGATTGAGCTTGCTGCTCTCCTGAGGACGCCAGCTCAAAGAAGCTTTTCTGCTCAGATACAGCAGGCTCCGTCTTATTTTAATAATTCCTCAGATATGACATGCCTGATGTTATGTATGAAAGAGTCAGGCTTGAAAAAGAGATGAAATGAATTTTATATCATTACTTCAAAACCGAAAGCAGCTAAAGGAAGTATGTCACAGTTAAAAATGCAGTAAGCATTTTAGCTATGAAATATTTTGAAAGTAAACAGGAGTCATTCTTTCATTTATTATTATAATGCAGCCTCACCTTAGACTCATCTTCTGTGATTCCAGTCCCATTCATAAATTAATAACAATAATGTAGATGAAAGCAGGAGACTGTCCAATAAGCATGTGGATGGGACCATCAGAGAGAAGAGATTTAATTCCTAATGGAATATGCCATGCTATAGTGCTGAGCTCTATCATTTCTCTTTGTGGGCATTTGTAGAAAATGAGCCTGTCTTTTATGCAATGGCAGGCTGCAAATCCATCACATATTGTTTAAAAATAATTGAGTTGAATTGTGTCAGTGTACCTTTCTGTCTGTCCTTTATTGTGGCTTTAAAGAAGTAGTACTTTTCCTTATATTTTAGTATTTATCAGTGCAGGACACTAAGAGCATTTGTAGTTCCCTTACAAGGGCCTGTGCAGTTGTGTGCTGTGGTCAGTGCCTTTGTCTCTGCCTTGTCTCTGGACAGTGGAAAGTGGCTGTGGTGCAACTTCCTGGGAAGAAAGATCAGAAACATGGGAATTTTCAGCCTAAAGGAATGTCTTAGGAGAGAAAGGAGAAAGGTCCTTCCACAAGATGCTGTCAAATGGAGAAGAACATCTTTGTTCTGGGGCATGTGAAGGGTAGGGCAAGGGATGTCAAGGTTTCCAAAATCTTCCTCTTACTTTCACATATATGTATGGTAGGAAAAAGGTTTTGACCCATCTGGAGTGGTGAAGAGAATCAGTGAAGATTTCTTTCCATGATGCTGCTTTGATTTAAAATCCCTATCAGTGTTCCTGTATATTCTACCTGGGGCAGTTTTCCATACCTGAGTAGACCTCACTTGGGTTCTTTCATGTCTTCTATTCCTTTGTATCAATTGTAGCTATTGTAAATTCTGTGGAATTCTGACCCTGGTTAAACCAGTGAACCATGAAACCAGTATCAGGCACTTCAGCTTTTGGGGGTTTTGTGGCTGGGAAACTTATCACCATTTTAGTTGTTTGGTGGAACTACTGATTTTGACTTCTTAGACTTTATTTATATATTTAAAATCAGTTTTAAGCATATGATCTTGTTCCTCTATACTTGTTCTTCACCTGATTAAAGCCTTAAAATTTGTTAGTTCCTTTTTTTTTTTAAATTATTCTTTTATTTTCAGAGTGAAGTATTTGCATTCACACCTTCATCTATAGGTACTGTTTGTTCTTTTGCAAACCTGGTGCACAAAGCTCCAAGCTGTGTGCATCCACCACTGCTAACTACCCAAGAGAGACCTCAGAAAATTAGAGATGTGGGCTGTCACCAACCATGTGAGTTTAACAAGGGCAAGTGGCAGATTCTGCATCTGGAATGGGACAATCCTGGATGTACAGACAGAGTGGGAATGAGGGGTTGGAGAGCAGAGCCAGGAAAGGGCTCTGGGGGTCCTGGTGGTGCCAGTTGTCCCTGAGCCAGCAGTGCCCTGGCAGCCAGGAGGGCCAGCCCTGTCCTGGGGGCATCAGGGAGGGGATTGTCCCGCTCTGCTCTGCCCTGGGGCGGCCTCACCTCAATATTGGGGCAGTTTGGGGGGACACAATGGAAGGAGAGATTGAGCCATTGGAGAGTGTCCAAAGGAGGCCACGAGGATGGGGAGGGGCCTGGATTTGAAGCTGTGTGAGGACACTGAGGGCACTTGGTGTGTTCAGCTGGAGCAGAGGAGACTGAGGGGAGACCTCCCTGCAGTTCCAACTGCCTGGGCAGGGGCAGAGGAGGGGCAGGACTGAGCTCTGCTCTGGGGGGACCAGGGACAGCCCCCAGGGAATGGCTGGAGCTGTGTCAGGGCAGGCTCAGGGTGGATCTCAGCAAAAGGTTCTTCCCCCAGAGGGTGGTTGGCACTGAACAGGCTCCCCAGGGCAGTGGGCACAGCCCCAAGGCTGCCAGAGCTGCAGGAGGGTTTGGATGATCCTCTGGGGCACAGGGGGGGACTCTTGGGGCTGGGCCTGTGCAGGGCTGAGGGTTGGACTCCAGGATCCTTGGGAGTCCCTCCCAGCTCAGCACATTCCATGTTTGTGTGAACTGATGAGGGTACAGAATGTCACCCAGGGACCAGCCCTCAGTGTTTGGCCCGAGGGGATCACGGGGGTCTCCATGTCAGACCGTGGCTGGAGCCTGGAGGGGTGGGAGAAGCTGCAGTCGCTGCAGTGCCCATGGGGACAGCAGTGCCACTGGTGCAGGCCCAGCTGCCAGAGCACAGCAGGAGCTCCTGCATTACCTCTGTAGCAGGTTGCCTTGTATTGAAAAAATATGGTGCCATCTAGGCCTGGCTGTGCTGTCTCATAGAAGAAAAAAGGATAAATCAAGTTCCTTTCCTGCTTTATTTACTTGCTATTCATTTTTATACCAGGCTTTGCAGCAGACAGCAATGAAACTTCTAGATATTCATAAACAAAAATGTGGTCTTCTGTCCACTGATATAGATCAGGGAGGCCAGAGTGTATGCTGAGAAAGAAGAGAGTTGTAAAAAATGTTGAAATAGATTTATTGGAGACTTCAATATCTGTTGAAGTCAGCAAAGCTGGAATAAGCTTTAAGTAAACACTATCAATTTCGATGATAAGATTTAGAAGGTGGCTTCCATTTTTTTTTGCACTAGAGGAAACAATATCACAAAGCTTGTCTTCATGGAAATGTGATCAAGATGTAAGCAGTGCTCCTGCTAACTCCTTTACCTGAGATTTAGTTGCACTCAGTTACTTCTCTTTGAATAGCAGAAAATGTGTCTCTCAGCAGTGGAATTTTTCATTATGTGGGCTTTGCATCATAATGTTTTTCCTGTCTCCTTTATATTCTGGATAGGTGCCATTTTGCAAGGTGAAAAGGTTACCAGTCCCAGCACTTGCCTCAGTGTTGTGCTGGACCTTCTGGATACCCTTGGAAGCCTTTGCCTTATTTTTTATTAAGGAAAAAGACCTATATTCAGGTGAAATGAGTTTCTTAGTTTCAGCATCCAGAAGTATAAAAAAAGTTCCCTTCTATGCAGTGCATTTGATTGGGAATAAAAATGACTGATGGCAGCCCATACTGGCCCCTTTTGTTCAATTCAGCTATGATTATGGAGCCTATTAGCTGGAGTTACAACCTATTTAAGAGCAGTGCTTACTAGTAATGGGGGCCAAATGATTTTGGAAAGTTCAGATTTACTGGGCTCCCTGCAGAAATGAATTCAGCACTGAACATATTGATGCAGAGCCTGAACGAGGCTGTTCCAGTGGGACTCAGAATTGTGTGCTTAGCAAGAAATGAGCGGGTAGTAGAATTAAAGATCAGATAGATGTGAGGCTCAAGGGCAGTCTAAACTCTGAAGTTCATCACAGCAACTTAATCAGACTAAAATGAGTGTTGCACTGACAGGAATCAAGCCTCTGTGTGACAGGAAATGTGGCTTGTTAAAATAGTGCTGTGTTTCTTCCAAGTCCCTGGTTTTTAAGGCCTTGAAGTGTTTTCAAATAATTGTGAGATGTTGGTGTTTGGTGGCTACTGAGGCAGCTTGGGTTTTGTTAATGGAGATGGTGACTCTCCACTTGATATTTACCTTTGTTGTAATGGGTCTGCAGTTTTAGTACGAATTAAAGACCATCAGAAGCAAAGGAAAGCTTCAGGGTTCTCTCACTAGTTTTTGGCACAGTCTTAAATTCTGTACTGGGGGGAGGGAAAATTGGATTATTGGGCCCCCAGCCCTGCACCTGAGCAAGACCCCCCTGAACCAGCCCTCAGTGATGCAGTTGGTGAGGTGCAGTGCAGAC
This sequence comes from Myiozetetes cayanensis, assembly GCF_022539395.1. NCBI lineage: Eukaryota > Metazoa > Chordata > Aves > Passeriformes > Tyrannidae > Myiozetetes > Myiozetetes cayanensis. Next base: position 5,363,556 of record NW_026087522.1, on the reverse strand, counting down.
TGGTCCCCATGCTCACAGGAACTCTTCAAATGTAAGGGAGATTTTCACTTTTTGTGCTGATTAGTCTCAGCCATCCACTGCACCTCAAGCCTCCACCAAGTTTCTTTCAAACACTTTAGCTCCCAAAGAAGTCTTAAGCTACATTTTTCCCATCCATATCCAGCCATGCTGGATCATGATGCATCTTCAAAGCTGTCCAGCTCTGCAATTCCCATACTTATAGACACACAACTCTCCCCTTCTGGAAATTTCTTCACTGGAGTTATCTCCTCTTCCTGGGGTCCCCACATGACCCCTCTCAGTCAGCACCAAGCTCATCCAGCCTGGTTCCTCTGCCCTGCTCATCAGGAACCTTCCTCCTGCTGTGTCCACACATACAAAGGACTGATACACTTCCAAAACCTTGTTCAGGAACAGGGCACTCTGCTGGCACATCTTCCACAATCCTCTTTTCTGACTTTGGGGCAGGAAATATATTAATTCTAAACCAAAATTTCTCACTGCATACAAATTGAAGCCTGACTTCTTTTTCTCATAAACCACGGGAATGTGCTGTTTTGTTGTTCTTGAATGGAGCTGGGAATATTCAGTACTTGCCAGATCACTGCTTCCCTTCTTCTGAACAGCAGTCTGGGTCCAACCTGGACACAAGCAGGTGGGACTGCGTGATTTTTCGCCTTGGTTTTGAAAATGTCCGGGAGAATTTGGTGTTGTTCATGCAGTAAACAAATGAGAAGCAGAGGGTTGTGTTTATATTATCAACACTTTTAATTTTGACCTTAAAAATACCCTCTCACAGCAGTGTATTGGCCTCCTGTAGGAGGTAGCTCCACGCAGGGAGCAGTGGGAATGTGATCTCCCAGAGTGAGCCTTGGCTGCACAAGGTCAGGCACCTGGAAAGGGCTGGGAATTCTTTCCCGGGGCTGTGGGAGGGCAGGGCCGGGGCAGTTTCTGGGTCACCATTCTGACCAACTGTTCATGTAATTGTGACACGAGATGTTGCTTAAAGGAGTCCTATTTTCAATCACAGGAGCGTGTCCCAGATTTTTGTAAACCATCTGTTCAAGTGAAGAACTTCCAGGTTGTGGGTTTTCGGGTGAGAGGGGAGAAGGCAGAAGGAAGATTTGAAGTCGTGTGTCAGCTGGGCTCTGGTAGGAGCTCTTTACAGCTACAATGAAAGATCAGGAGACAAATGCTTTCAGCTTGACACACAGATGATGAAGCAAGCCTTAAACAGAAGCTGTGGCTGCACAGCAGGTAAAGAAATCCTGCTTAGATTAAAAATAAATATTTTATGCTGCATGTATGCAAAACTTTTTTTTTTTTTTTTAATAGCTTAAACCCCTATACAATTGGCAGTGAGTAGGAGAAATTAAAAGAAAGGGTTTGCATTGTGTTTTGAGGTAGGAACCCCTCAGACAGATAAGTTGAAGGGCTTTTTAACGATAAAAGCAAAATTAAAGGACAGGCTGTGCATTAGAATTGCGAAGCACAGAAACATTCGCAAAGGATTGTTTACAGCAAAGAGCAGATCCAACCCTTCCAATGTCAGGTGACAGATGATTTTGGAGGCATCAAGGTGTGCAGTGCAGGGAGGGCTCAGCTGTCACATGGCTGAGCTGGTGCTCCCTGCTCAGAGGGGTGACAGGATGCTGGGAATGCCAGCCCTGCTCCCGGCCATCCATTTGGAGAGCTTTAATGACTAAAGCAGGGTAAACATTTGTGAGGATAAACATTGTTTTCCTGCTGAGCAACAATGTCTCCTGTACCAGAACAGGATTGTTTTGGCATATGTCGGCTCTAAATATCCCTGCAGATCCTTTACAGGAATTGCTGCCTCTTTAAACATTTATGCTATTAAAAATCAGGACGATTGTTGACATAAACCTGTGATAGCAGCTGCATTGTAGACAGAGTATGAATTTTTTATGTTATTGATGAGAAGTTTATATCATTTATGTACTGTAGTAAGGGAGGCACATGAGTGCTGAATACAGAAACTGATGGGATTGAAGCCATGTTGGGATCAGGGCACAGCATTTATTAATGTGTCCCTCTCAAAAGGAACATGAATGCAGTAAATGGAAAGCAGAACAAAGCTAAGTGATTTATAATATTTTAAAAACTCCTGTTGGGGTGAAAAGAAGTTTTGTGGCTCTGCTGCCTGGCTTATCTGATCTGGGCCCCAGTGTCAGCAGTGTGGGGAAGGGTGATGTGTTCACATCTGGAGGGCAGGTAACCAGGGGGTTGAAGCTCAGGGGGCTGGAGGGTTTGTGACTGGGGAGGGTGGAGCAGCATACAGGGATGATGGAAAATGGAGTTTTCAAGAACGCTATGGATGTTTCCTTGCCTTAAATTACCATGACTCTGGAGGCAGGACTAAGGCTGAGGTTGTCTCTTGCTCTGCAGAAAAGACATTTACCCTCTTCCTAATCCTTTCTGTTCTCTTTCTTGTCTCTCATGGTTTCTCTGTAACCTGCTGCCCCCACTGAGAACTGCTGGGGAACACTTGTCTCTGTTCCCAAAGAGAAGGAGTGCTGATATGGTACCAGAGCATCAGGGACTGATTCCTGCAATTTAGGGCCATGTTTGGTGGGACTTGGCAGTGCTGGGAGTGCTGGGTTTATGATTGGGCTCAACGGTCCTAAAGGTCTTTTCTAACCTTATTTATTCTATGATTCAGTTGCTTAAGTGTCAAAACTTCCCTCACTGGAGGGCAGAGGGATCTTTGCAGTTTGTGGGGATTATGGTTTGCTTTGGGGGTGTTCTACACTCTTCAAGGAGTGTCACCCACAAGGTCTTGGTGTGTTCTAAAGCTCTGCTCCTTCCAGCTGAGCCTCTGGAGGTGGAGAAGTGCTTCATCTTTCCTCCTTCAGGCACCACTGTCCTTGGTTTTGCAGAATCCCACTTGGTACTTACACAAGTGCTTTGTGTTTCTCAGCACCACGCAGGCTAAATTAAATTTTCACGTGTTGTCCTTACTGATTTTTCCTGAAAGAAGTGGCACTGAGCAAATCTTCGGCACATTCTTTCAATGGAAGCAGAGCAGTTGCTCAGTGTGTGGCACTGATGGCTTTTGCCACCCTCCCTGGAGAGTGCACTGGAGCTTCTGGTGGGGTGTGTGTGAACAGCAGCACTGTTGATGTCACTCCCCACGTGCTCCTGGACTGAGGTGTGTGAGCCATTCATCCAGGGGTTCTTAGAGTGGGGGAACATTCCCATGGCAGGCCCTGTTTCAAGAGGAGTCATCTGGAACCACGTTTTGTGGAAGTGCTCTCAGGAAGTGTCACATAAGCCCCCAAACAGCTGGTCAGTGGTAATAACTCCTCACCACCTCAGCCCTAGGCTGTATTTAAACCCATGACCTGGAGGTGAAAGGTGTGGATCCTGTTCCAATCCACCAAGACATCCAGTCCTCAGTGGGATACGGCTATAAATTAATATAGCTCTGGATTAATATTGCAGACAAAAAGCTACATTAAAAGAACATTATTAAGGTTGCAGAGTCAAGCCTGTGAAAGTTAAGAAATGTGAGAATTAAGGTTGCCTCTTCAACCTTAATTTGCCCCCTTCTGTGTACACGCTGTGGTACAGCCTTTAATTACACGAGCACATTCTCCTCTGCCTCAGGCAGACACCTGGCACAGAAAATTTCAGCCCAAATGGCTTGAAGTTTGGCAAAGTTATAATCAGTTGAAAAAATGATCTTGTAAGAAGTGTGTACTCCAACAAAAGGCTGCAGTTGGTGTTGGTTTCCCTTTATTTTGCTGCATTCAAGGTTGTTTTACTTAAAATTTTCTGCAGGTAGGATCCATCTGTGTGGAAGACCCAGGAGGGCTGTGTGTACCTCAGATTGCTTAAACACAAGGAGGATCTTTTTTTACAAAAATCACCTATTGTTTGGACCAAAAAGATGAAACTGAAATGAGAATCCTACTGGTTTAGGTATTATAGATAGATAGATAGATAGATAGATGTGTGTGTGTAAAACTCAAATATGAAAAATAGTCTCTGCAGGTAAAAGCCAAGTCAACTCAGTCACGTAAGTTGAATAATAAAAGGAGAAACCCAAATTAATTTTCCTGGTTTTTTTAAGCCCAGCAGAGGATTTATTTAACCCCAGTTCTCCTTTCACCTCAGGGCTGCTGGGGAATTGTTGTCTTGTGCGTGGCATTTATAGTTCATGTAAGATATGTTCCAATGTACAGAGATTTCAGGCCCAGGGCTTTGCCCTTAAAAGTAGAAGGGAGTGCTTATTTCAGCCCACACTAATGGTTAGTTTATAATTTATTGCAGTGCTGGCACAGTGTTTACCAGGATAGTTTGGAGTTTGGCAGGAAGAGGCTCCATCTTGTACCCAGAGCAGGTTGTGTTTGTCACACTGGGTGCAAGTGCTGTTCTCCTGGTTAAGAACTGGAAGGAATTTGGTGGGGGGGGTCTGAGCCTGACCCACTGTACAGAGGCAGAAACAATTTTCCTGTATTCGTCCCCCAACCCCAAGGGTTGGGCCAGTAGCTCAGCTGTAGTGAGTTCTTTCTTTGTTACCAGGATGTTTGTTGTTGAGGGGGATTTCAAGGTGACTAACACACACAACACTCCATTCCTGGGGAAATGGAAATCAGCAACTCTGAGAGTTCTCAGCACCCCATTAGAAGCTCAACAGGACCAGGAAGGACAACAATTATAAGCTCAACAGGACCTGTAAGCCTGTTTATTGGGGAAGCTGAGTGATCTGGTGACATTTGATAGTATCAGATTTTAGTGTGGAGGAACCCTTTTCTGACAGGTGACATTACCCTGGGGTTCTTTGGCACACCACAGCCCAGACTGCCAGCATCTCAAGAACCTCCTTCAAATCTTTTAACACCAGTAAACACCCAGGTTGTATTACAGTTATGGTAAAATCAGACATAATCACTTGGTTTCTTGTCTTCTTCAAGGCCTCTCTAATCTTCACTGCTTTTATCACAATACTCAACATATTGTGATTGAATTTTGCAGTTCTTAGTGATCATCACTCTATTTCTTTGATAAAAATAATACTTCTTTTTCCCTGTTCTGTTTCTCTGATCACTTAGGAAAGCTGATTTCCCTGTAAACTACTTGTGTTCTGAGTTCAGCACAAAATGCCATAGCTAAGATTAGCTCTAACCTTCAAACTTCAAACCTTCAGACACCAGAGATGAGCCAGCCATATGTAAGTCTTGCCTGTGTGTTTTTAAAAGTGGTGAAGAAAACAAAAAATAAGCACTGTCCTTCCAAGGGAACTGGCAGGCTGCCACCTTAATTCCTCCAGAAGAGCTCAGGTCAGGACAAGTCCATCAAAATCACTTTTCTTGGACAGCAGCTCAGGTACTGCAGTATAAAATCCCTTTCAGTGGGAGTCTGTAACATTAATCAGAGACTCAGAGTGGGTTTTTGTAGGGCTTGGGGACCAAGGAAAGTTGTCATTGGGGGCTTCTGCACTGAGAGTTTTGCTTTTGTTGTGTTGCTCAGGGAGAGATTTTTAACAGAGGAGCCTCATTTTTTTATTTTTTTCCCCTGTCACTATATAGGTTGTGCTTCACCATACTGAAAGATTCTTTTGGCATTTAGGAGGACACAAAGAACTATGCAGAAACTCTGTAATTCCACAGTAACCTTGACTCTGTAATTACATAGTATGTACAATTCAATGTAAATATGTGGGTAATACAAGCAATTTGTATTTTCTCAACTGCATTATTAAATCTTAAAATTGCAAACTACATGGAAATTAGGTTGAGAATAAAATGGGTAACTTCACATAGTATATAATGGCAGCATATTATCTCTGGATGTCTGTCATTACTTTGTAGTTCTGTGCTATTTTTCAGATAATAACCAAGTGCTGGGAGTTTGTGGCCTTGTCCGGCCCAGAGGTGCTCAGCCCAGCTGTTAATTTGGGTTTAGGAGGTGGAGAACACTCTAAACTCAGTCTTTAAGTCTTTTTTGTGCAGGGAGGAGGATTTTTTTTCATTCAAGCAAACGATGTCAGTGAGTGGTAACTGTGGCTGCTCTGTATTTATTAGAAATGTACACAGGGCACTTACAGGGAGTGTTGTGTCTCTGCCAAGAGTAAAACCAGGCTCGATGCTCACACACAGGCTGTGCCTCGGGGCTCTCCCAGGTCCTGTCACCTCAGAGCCCACAGGTCTGTGCTGGGCTCACTCTGAGGCTTTGCTGGGAGGGCACAGCTGGGCATTTTAAGGACATTTTGAGCCTGACTTGCAGGCTGAGAAGCTCCTTTGTTTTGTGTACACTTACTCCTCTTTGGGGTCTGCTGGTATTTGTACCTCTCCCTCTTGGGCTTGTCTCTCCTCGCTGCCTTTGCCCTGCAGGGTATGGCATTAAGGTTGTTTGTTTACCCAGTATGAATATGTAAATCTTTGTCACCCTCAGTCTAACTCTGCACTTTGGTCCCTTTTTTTCTGTTGAAAATTTGAATGAAAGACACTGAATGAATCTTTTAGCTTAGAAACTACTGCATTTGCTTTTTGATTTTCACACATTTTATAGTGTATGTGGGCACTTCTGTGCACGTTATCAAACCCCAGTAGTTTGTTTGGATGGAAGTGTTTGGCTCTCGTGGTCAATCAGGACACCAGTCCAGGGGCATGTGGTGTGCTGGGAGGGTAAAACTGACCATAAAATGTGATCTGAGAGACTGAGCTGCTCTCAGGAAGACAAAAAGATGGAAGGACTCAGTAAAGTACTGTAAGACAGATAATGACAGTCACCCATCAGTCTTGGAACTCGCCAAAAAGAAGTCACAGCTGTTGCTCTGCTTCATGAGGAGTCTTGATTTATTTACATTCCTTTACCTTTACACCTGTATCTTCTGGGGTTTCTAGGCTTCCATGGGAGATTTATGAGCTACTGTGGAGCAGGGAGGGAGGGGGGAAATGGAGGAGAACGGAGAAGAAACAGAAGGAAGACAGAACAGTGGGAGGGAGAGGGAGGAAGAAGATAAGAGACAGATGAATGACAGCAAATGGAAGACAAATGAGACAAGGAAGATGATGGGGGAGAAAAAAAGCTGGAAGGGAGCTTTTGAGAGAGCATGTAAAATAGAGGTCTGGTGGAGGATTTCCAACAAAAGTGGTGTAAATCAATGGTGAGTAAATTAATAGGGCAGTTGTGCAAATGAGTCTCAGTCGTTTAAGCCAAGTGTGATACATCACGGGTGATTTAGGGAGAGTGTAACCCACAGAGCACACCTTTCAATCTACCAGAGATCTAAAGCAAGATGCTGACACCTCAGAAAACGAGCACATGGACAAAACCAGGGACATCCATTAAAAGAGAAGAGGTTGTAAGACAAATTCCAAATGTAGACCAGCGTTAAACTCCTCAATTACAGAGCCACATCTTAGACTAAATGTAAAGCTCCCTGGTTGAGCACATTTGCATTTCTTCCCAGCCTTGACAATGGAGTCCTCTGCTCTAGCTCTAAAATGGATCAGGCCCATGAAATCCTGTGCCTTTTTTGTAAAGGATCACAATTAACTGACTGTTTAAATGAATTTCTGACAGTCATCCTGCCCTGTTTTTTTTTTGAAAGCATTGGATGTAGTGCCCCGTGGCCCAGTTGATAAAATGTTTTGTTTCACTCTGCGACACCTGTAAGTTCAAGTCTATCCCCAAGGTCTTAAGAAAAATAAGTGCTTTTTAAAGAGCTTTTTGTTTGATTTCACCATCTTTCCTCTCTTCTCCTTGAAATGTTCAAGTGGAGTGTGAACTTGATTTTCATTTTACTCAGTAGAAAGTTAAATGCAACCCAGGCGTCTTGTTGAGGATAAATATTTTTCTAAAGGAAACAAAAGAAGTGCTGAAAGATGAGGTGGAAAAGGAAACCTTAGTGCTGATGGGGGACAGCTGGATTTTGTCAATGATGGTAGTTCCTTCCTCCTTTGCCTGCTGCTCTTTCTCTGAGAAAAGCAGCATTTGTGTCTAAAAGTCATGCAGATAAAATAGCTCTTAACTTGACAGTGTCCCTTTCACAGCTTTAAAATTCCTTCCTGAAGTTCAGGTTGGTCTGAAATAATGGCCACAGGATGCAAGTATAGGGTTGTCTTTTTCAGGAGAGTTCTCAGCAGCTTGCTAATTTGTAGGTCAAATTGAAGTAAGTCTTGCATGAAAAAGATAGGTAAGGCATGAAACCTGTCACTGTGGAATTGTTTCTGTATTTTGCTAGAAAAGAGTTTCAAAGCTGTATTGTTTCTCCATTCACACCACAGGGACTTCATCTCACATGCTACAGGTGTGGATTGTGACTTACTGAAGCTCTTGAAACTTCCCATTATTATTTTAAAAAAGAAAGAAATCCCCCATTCTGTTCCTGAATGCTCTCCTTTATTAAATAAATACAAAATGTATATTCCTTTTTTTACAGAATCAGGCTTCAAAAGTATCAGTTATAAATGTTTGGTTAATTATAATTGAAGTTGCATTTTATAAATTATTTTTAGCAAAACTGCTGTAATGCTTTAGTTATGCCTAACAAAGATACACAGGTTCATTCCTTTAGCAGTAGGGGAAAAGATACCTAAAGTAATGTTGTTAATTGTTGTGCAGCCTGTCTGCATTCTCAGTTTCAGTCGCTGGTACCATGTTTTAGTGGGAGAGAGTCACTGGGAAGTGTGACATTGGAGGACAGCTGGTGGCTTTTACCTTCATGCTGAAGGATAACTCTTCGTAACATGAGGAAATAAAAAGCTTTTTCACAGTAATCTTTGGAGTATGGTTGGTCTGTTGAAGGGTTTATTCTATTTAAGAAAGAAGCAGATATGGGATGAGGAGGTAATGTTTCTTCTCTCTCTCAGAAAGTGTCAAGGTTTTGAAAACGTTCCTGTTCCTGGGATGAAATCCAGTCAGAACTTTTGAAATGTGTCTTCAGAAGCAACGTCCTGAAAAACCAGGTCAAAATTTGATGCCCTTCTTTGTCATTTATTAGATACAGGTAGCCTTGAAACTGGAGGTTTTGGCTCAAAAGTGCACCGGGCACTGGGCTCGGGGGTGATTCTGTACCTGTCCTTAGTTACCTCCAGAAATCTCTTCCTGGGCCTTCAAAAGGTTTTGCAGTGAAATTCTGCCTAATCTGGATGTCTGGGAAACAGTTTGGTTTCAGTGAATTGTTATTTCCTGGCAAAAAAAAACCCCAAAACTGTTTTGTCAGAAAATTCCAAGTCATCCCCACTGGTCTCTAATCCTGGAGAAAGAAATGAGGAGGAAGTTTAGTAAAGCTCTGTAAAGTTTAACAAAGAGTTGCAGACTTTATCTTGAATTTTCATCTTGTAGAGTTCCATCCCTAAATTACAGCTCGCTGAAAGGCTGTGAGATGTTCATTTTTATGTGAAGTGTTGGCTTCATATGTGATCTCCTGCACTGTTCAGTCAGGAAAGTCTTGGTTTTCAGTCAGTGTCTTGTTACCCTCTCTTCCTTCAGTGTTCAAACACTGGTCATGCCCTCCTTAATTAAAATCTCAGCTTAGGAACTAGTTTAGACAGACTGCAAATATAAACCCTCAGAGTAAAATACAAGCTTCCAAAAGATAATGGACTTCCTGAGAGTTGGGCCCCTCTCTGAGCAGTAGCTGTGTAAGACAGACCTTATCAGGCTGCCAGGCTGCCCAACAGACAAGGCCTTTTCATTTGTATACATATTTTAAAGTATTTTGCATTCTAAGTAAAATAAACAAGTGTTTTGTCAGTGCTTTAAGCTACCTGAAAATAGGATTTACAGTTCTATATAATTGCATTTTCTCTGTGTTTGCATAGAAGTCATAGCATAGCTGGAAGATGATGGCAATTATAATTTATTATGCTGTAATTGTTACCTAAATGTTTTTGAATAAGCAAAAATCACATCTGTTTAGGAATAAGTTGCACAGCAAGAGAATTCCCTTTGAAATGAATGCTGTGTTCTCAAATTCTGTAACTGTACACATAAAACAACATATTTATTTCCCCACTGAGTCCATTACATTCCCAAGTCAAACTGCATCCCTCTCTTCCCTTCCCATATTAAACCCTTTGATTTAATGGAGGTTTTAACTACTGGTTCTTTAGGGAATTTTCAGTAGGCTTTGCACAGATTAGGTTATTGGAAAGTATAGTTATTTGCTTGTAAAGTGGCAGTTCTGTGTCAAAATTGATTTTCTCCAGTGCTGCAGTAGTAAAACAGATAAGCTTCTGCTTTGCATCCAAAATACACCCATATTCCTGCCATGATGCTTCCCTTCTGCTTCCCACCCCAGCTCTGTAACAGGCTGGCTTTTCAAATGAAAGGGACACAAAGCTGTGCTACACAGAATGCCTTTGGATCAGCCACTTATATTTCCATGAATCTCCTCCTTTGTATTAGTGCACATTTACCAGTGATGGGCGGTTGTTTAGAGGGGAAAAAAAAGCCCATGCTGGGAATAGCAGAGCATTTCAGCTGCAGGGTTGGACACTTTGCTGGCCTCTTAGAGCAGCTGGAGCTGCATCTGGCAGGAAGTCAGTTCCATGCAGTGTTTCCCATACTGTGAAGTGTTGGAGAAAATGTAGACAGGGAAAAAAAAAAGTGAATAAATAACAAAAACATCTCCTATGCCCTCTGTCTGAGCACCATGAATATCTTGGCCAGCCTTCCTAGCCAGGATTTCAGTTTGTCTGTCACATTCCTTTGCAGGTTGGACTTCTGATAGAGCAATAGTGCTTGTAAATTAAACTTGACTCAGGTGTGTTACCACACATCAGCTGATTCATCCTGGTACTCCTGAAACTTCGGTAGGTCTGGGCCAGATTTAATAGGATTCACTGATGCAGGGAACCCAGTAATGCCCTGATTTCCAGAGTTTTTCAGAGTTGATTTAGTGTGAGTTTTCAGCTCAGCTCCTCATTAAGGCAGCAGTGGTTTGTCCATCTGTACTGCTCATGCTGGTAACAGAGCTGTTGTCACCAGCTCTCGAGAGATTAATGTATTTACAGACTCGTGTGAGCCATTGCACCAATCAGGGGAACAGCCTTTGACAGAGACATAAAGGATCTATTAAATTAGATCCGAGCTCCTATTAAATTACTGTGCATAAAAAGCCAGACTCACCTTATCTGCAGCAGAAATGAATGCTGCTATTAAGGTCTCTAAAGGAAGTTTCCAAGAACAGACAGTCCAGCAAGGCAGTGGGATAATGAGAAGGAAACAGGGATCTGTTGACATCCGGCACTGGAGCCGAGCAGGGAGGGGAAGGTTTCTGTATTGCAGACATGAAGGCCCCTCCCCTCCAATCAGCTCCCCCACACACACACTTCTCTTTTCTAATTAGATTAGAGACAAATAAAATTAAACTATTAAGGCAATTAAGAAATTCTTAGCATTTGATCAGTTAGCTGAATGCAAATCCATCCTCCTTCTCTCTGCTGAAGGGCTGATTGCACTGAGTGTTGTCCTCAAATATGTGTGGGCTGGCTCAGAAAGAAGTAAAATCATAGAACATGCAAAAGTTTGAGTTGTAAGGGACCCCTAAGGGTCATCCAGTCCATCCCCCTACAGTAAGCAGGGACATCTTCAACCAGATCCAGTTGCTCAGAGCCCCCTCCAGCCTGACTTTGAATGTTCCCAGGGATGGGGCAGCCACTGCGTCTCTGGGCAAGCTGTGCCAGTATTTCACCACCTGAACTGTGAAAGATTTCTTCCTTAATGTACTCCAGAAATCTGAGTTCAAATCAAACAGCCAGGTCTGTTTTCTCCCTGTGTTCTCTCCCCCATGCCATTCACATGTCCACTGTAGGCTGTGGTCTCTCATTCATCCATAGGCTCTCATTCCTCTTACTTCCACAGTTAGACAGGCTATGTTAACTTCATTCCCAGGACTGGTCATGTGTTCAACACCCTCACAAATTTGTGATAAATCAAACAAATGCCTCTTGAGTTCGTAAGGAATTGCACCCAAAGAGTGAATGAAAGACTTGAGTCAGTAAGGTATTACACTTGTTTTATCTGTTTTGGGAGGAAGAGAAGGACATAATGTGGCAGAAGCTTGAATAGTTTGCACACACAAACAATAAAACATGCACCATCGTGCATGCTCACGGTTGTTTTAGTTGTGGAGTTTGTGTACACGTTGTTGTGGCCGTAATCAAGTTAAGGCACTTGATTTCTGGGCCCTGTCTGCAAACCCCTGGTGCATCTCTATTGAATTTTTGAGGTCTCACTGCGAAGTCCTCAGGGCTGATTGGAGTCTCTGGCTCTGCTGGAACATTCAGTTGCCTGGGAAAAAGTTACTATTCTATTTATTTGGGCAAACCAAACTATCCTTAGGAAGACAAGATCTCACCACACCCAAGGTGATGTTTCAGCACTGCAGTAACTTGTACTGGGACCCAAATCTTGACACTGCACAACTGTAGTGACCTTCACCTTCTCCTGCCAATGGAGAGTGGTGGATAGATGGGCAAATCTGTTTTCTAGTTATCAAATCTGGCTTTAAGAGGCAACAATAGTGTCAGCACTGTTAGTATTTACTTCATGTTCTAATGGGGTGCTGGTACTCATGCTCCTAGAAAAGTTCAAGTGCCCTTAAAAAGTAGAAGCTCTACTTGATAGGAAATAAAACTGAGCACTTGATATTAAAGAACTTCTAATTAAAGGCAGAGCAAACTTGCCTCAGTATCCTCATCTCAATACGTATCTTTCTGGATACCTAAAGAAGTGGGTTGATCACTGGAGCTTTAAAGTGTCATTTCAAAGGTAAAATGAATTCCCCTCCGTGGGCCTATGGATGGGCCCATCCCATAGGACACTTTGGCTGATTGCCAGAGTTTTGTTCCTCCAGCTTTCCTAAATGCCAGCCCTGGGCTGTAACACTGAGTGACTGCAGTGGAGCCACAGACTGGGCTCCTCCCTGGGGCTGCTGCAGGGCTGTCCAGACGGGGTGTGAAGGGCAGGGTGGTCACTGCTGACAGCCCCACAGGTTTGTTTGCTGTTTGGGGGTCACACCAGTACCCTCCACACACAAAGGAGTCCTGGAATTTCATGAATTCATTCATCAGTGCAAGCCATTAAAAGGAACTGTCTTGTAAACTGGTATCTTGGATACGAATTGGCAGCTTCCTCTGAACATCAACCTGCTGCTGCTGTGGCTGTCCCAGGGGGTCAGGCCCTGTGGGGCTGGGAGGCAGGAATGCAGGAATGCAGCCCTTGGGAACGACCTAACTGGGACCTGTTAGTGCAGTCAGAGGCATTTCGGAAGGGGAAGCACAAGGGAGAGGGGACAAGGTAGTTAATATTAGAGTGAAAAGATTTCTGTCATTGTAGTTTACCTAAATCCAAAATATGTGTTTACTAAACACTTGCAGGGAAAAAAAGTTCAGGGATAGAGATACAGATAGAGTTACATATGTAAATAGATACAAATATGGATGTAAATGTAGATATAGAGAGATATAAACACACACACACACACTGTGTGTGCACATCAAATATGAACAAATTAAGTTTTAACCCAGAAAACAAGAGACAGGAGGAGGAGATGGATAACAGAATTCTATGGAGAAATAGATAAGAAATATGCCATGAACTCCCCTGATGCTGGAACTGCAGGTGACTTGAGTGAATGTTGACACCCATGTGGGTGTTCTCATTTCTCTTGGTGTTTGCAGTCCCTGTGCAGTCATGTGAAGACAGGACATATCAATACCTTGTTTGCAGATTATTTCTTTCTTCTTCTTTTTTTTTTTTTTAATGCAGTCTAGGTTGTGTACATCAAATAAAATTGCAATTATACAAATAATTCAGAATCATGCTCAAAGACACTGACAAAAAATTTCCACTATTTTGATTCATGCTATTCACCTTCTAAGTTCTGTTGGGTTTGAAGAGTTAATATTTGCAATATTTCAGCTGGTTCTGGTGATTGCCCAGGTACTGCCAGATCTCTGGGAAATATTCTTTTTACAGGAAAGAACAACAGTGATAACATTTCAGTGGAATGCTGTGGGTGAAAGTTAACCAGTGAATTGGGTGAAAGTTATTCTAAATTAACACAAAGAACTAATTCAATCTAATTCTTCCTTGCACTCATGTGCAAATTAAGTCTTCTACATGTGCTGATTCTCCTCCTTTGGCCACCTACCTGGCATCTGTTGATTGGATTTCCATAGGAAAAGTGCCAAGGTTGGTTGGTGGTTGCTGGAGAGGTTTGTGTGGGGATTGAACTGAGACTTCCACAAATACATCAGTGTGGTGGTCTTGACCAGAAGTCTAAAAGACAAATAGAGAGCCACCCGTGCCGTGTCCTCTGAGCCACCGTGTTTGTTGCTTTCCAGCTGCAGTTGCTTTGTTTTGAAGGATGTTGGTTCTCGTGAATGCCACTCTCTGTGTGCTTCTGCTCATTTAAATGCTTGTTGGTTCTCTTCTGCAGTGTTTGTGTGGGTAGTGAACCTCAGCCCCCGGGGACTCCTTACCCTGAGTTTTCTTGGGGCTGTGAGTGGGTTATTAATCAGCCTCTGCACTTTCTCACTTCCACTTTCTTTGCAGAATTAGTTGGGTGGGGTTTGTTGACTCTCCCTCCACCTCTCTGCTGGATAAAGTCTCCGTCCCAGGAAGAATCTCCCGTAGCTCCTGTTTCTGCTCTTCCACCACCACGTGCTTGCAGTTGTGCACAACGCCTGCACCCCCTTCCTCCTCGCTCCCCCCCTTTTCTTGAATTACTAGCTGGTGACAAATAGCTACTGCTTTCCACTCCATTTCGCCAGGCACAGCTTCTTTCCCGGCCTCGGGAGGTTTCTGACCTTTCAGTCGATGCCTTTTGCAGCCCCCCGGGGGCCTCGGGGGAGCTGTAATGGACTCCCGTTAATTGCCTGTTGAAGGACAGAAGCAGTTCCTGGCGGGGTGATTGGTGGTCCCCCTGTGAGTACAGCTGTCCTGGGCAGTGAAAAGATTGATCTGACACACACAAACATTTCGCTGCGTCTCCCAGAGCACACACATAATCACTGCTCGGGCTGGGGGGGTTCCCAGCTGCCCACACCATGCTGGGGGGTTGTTTGCTGGTGCTGTGACTATCCATTCTAATCCCCCTGGGGTTACGGGAGTTTAGATAGAAGATACCCCACAGACTGCAGGGTAATCCAAAGATTTATAAAGTCAGTCTTAGGGCTTGATATTCTTTCTTTTTTATTGCTCTCAGTGGAAGCAAACCTTCCATTCTGGCTTAAACCTGTTTTAATGTGGTTTAAAGTGCTAGTGATGCACTTTCAGAAGTGTACATGCATGCATTCAGAAAAAAAACAATCTCCCATGTGTGCTGAAGTCCAAACACATCCTTAAAAATTAAGAAAGCAGGCCCATTCCTCTTATGCTCCTTGCCTGTGTTTTGTGCAGCTGGGTAAACCATTATGCTCTCATTAGAGCTGAGTATGGGTCAGTTTGCAGAGCTCTGTGCAAATATTATTTTTTCCCACTTCTGCTTTGTATACATTCAACCTGTGTTGGGCTTCAAGCTCCAAATGTGAAAGAGAAACTCAGCCAAAGTCAGCAAATTTGCTTTGGTAGCTGAGGTCAAAACTTTACATTGTTATCAGTGTTTTCTATCTGAAAATATTCATCAGGTCAAATCTACGTGTTCCTGGGCACATGTTGAAAAAAAGGTGCTTTGATCCTCTCCCATACTTCATCACTTGTAACAAAGGTTCTGCACAGATCTGGTCACTACAGAAATAAGCTTCTCCTGAAGTAAATCCTCAGTAAAGTTTAAAAGGATTGGCTTAACTGCTGCCTAAAAAGCTTCTATTCTTAGTTACTTCATCCTCTCAGTTCCATGTTTCACATTAATCAGAAATGAGATGGTCCTGGACTAAATCCCTTCATCCAACCACGTGTGAACTTGAGGTGTTACAAAATCAGGTACAGGACCTCAGTTTTTCAGATAGCACTTGTCTTCCTTAAGGCTTGGACAGAAACCTCCTGCTGAAATGTTTCGTGTCCTGGAAGGCAGGGTGCCCAAATGCCAGAATCAGGTGTAAGAGGTGTTAAAAATCTTACACAGAAATAAACTGGTTCCCACAGTCAGGCTACAATTTATTTGTAACAAAACCTGGCAACTATTTACCTCTTGTGTTTTAGTAAATATTCTGCTTCCCTGGAGTGTGTCCTGGGGTTTGAAGTTAGAAAGCAGCAGAGGGAGGAGAATTCAAGAGGTGATGAAACGTGGTGAGGATGAGGCAGATTGCCAGACTTTGTGGTTCTGGAGACATCCATGCACAGACCAGAGAAATATTATTACTTCAAACAGTGGCTGCATTGCAGGTGTCAATCAAAAGTGGGTATTTCTGTTCAGAACATTCTGCTCTGGGAATACATTATTTACAAGTGGAGGAAGCTTAGAGAACACCCACCCTGGCAATTGCTGGGTACTCTGAGGGTACTAAAGATAAGCTTTGTTGAGAGTTTCCTGGCCTTGGTACCACAGCCATCCTTTCTAGCTGATATTTTAGTCCTGCACTTCATATTTAATAGGGGCATGCATGTGATCTCAGGCTAGGTTCAGGGCTTAATAGATGGAAATGTTAGGCCTTTTTAAGCTAGCCTACAAGCCAATTAAATATTTTTAGGCTGACAAAGAATTTATCTTTTTTTCTAATTCAGCCCAAAACCCTTCCCGGCCAGAATAAGTAAAATGGGTGCTTGAAACAGCATAGGAAATAGGATGGGAAGCAGCATCTCTGTTTGCAAGCTGTGGAGCAGTGGCCAGTAAGAAAAGATGGAGAGGCTGGAAAGCAGCCAGGAATCCAAACAAAAGCATCTTAAGAAGTCCAGAATAGCTCCAGTGTCATTGGATTTTAGACAGATCCCAGTATAGGAAGAAAGCCTCCTGTTCTCCCATATTTATCATCGTGGGTGGTTTTTTTAAAAAAAAAATTAAACCAAAATTTAAACCCCATTGCCACTTTCACTGGAGAGTTGTCAGTGAGCTGATGAAGCTGATGCAGTCAGACCATGGCATCAGAGAAGCCTTAAGTGTAGAAAACTCACAATATATATCCAGCATGCTAAAACAGGTAAATAACTCCCAAATATACCATAAAAGATGTGAATAGATAAGAAAATGAATGTTTCAGAGACTTGGAACTTCTGTTACTTTTTTAAAAAAAGTTGTACTGTGTTTATAGCCTTTATGTGAACTTAAAAAATAATATTGCAAACAGAAGGGAAATTTTTGTTTGTGCCCTGAATATAATGGGGAAAGTGGCATTTCAGGCAGCTCTTTGAGCCGCACAATATTGTACAGCAGAGATGGAAAGTACTGTGACAACTTAAAAATTCAGAAAGCACGTGGGACAAGGCGTGTAGGAGCTGTAAAATGAAATCTAGATTTGAGGATAAGAGTAAAAGCTGAAAACCAGGCAGGAATGTGTTCAGCCTTTGGCCAACAGTGTTTGTCTGGACTGTTTAGGGAAATGGGGAGAATTAAAAGCTGCTTGTTTGAGGATAAGGTTCTGGTGCCACTGCCCTGCACAGACCTCTCCTTGCTGGCACCAGTGCCAAGGTCTTGCTTGGGGAAAAGGTGTTTCCCAAAAGAGTGTGTTTTGTTGGTGGAAAAGTCCTTCTGTTTACCCAGGGCAGTCAGAAAAACTCCATTCCCTCTGAGGTCCAGCTGTGTGAGCTGCCTTCTCACTTCAGCCTCTGCTTTTGCTGCAGCCTCTTCCTTTCCCTCTTTCCCTCTCTTCCTGCCTGTAGTAGTTTTATTCCAGAAGCTTCTCTCCCAATAACTAACCAGCAACGTAAAATTCATTATCAACATTTTGAACAACTACAAAGGCTTGTGGACCTTAAATATTTGGGTTTTAAAGATATTTTATATTTTCAGTAGATTTCCAATACTGTAAAATCCCACAGTCAGTTTCTTTCAGGGGAATTCTTGCTTCCTGGGATAGATCTTACCAGTGCTTTTGGCTTTGTCAGTTAACTATATGCCTGAGGTATATAAATATATATATATATAAAACCATGACAGGTATCATAACATTTAGGGGTTCATTTTTAGCTTGGTGTGGGAGAATTAATTTGGCTTGAAGCCCCATGGTTCTCAGTTTAATGGGAATTGCAAAAGTGATCCTTTGCTGAAAATGGACACCCTTAATAAACAAGTGATGGTGTGTTAATAATAAATGAGTCTGGGAGTATAGGAAACATGTGAGGGATCTGTACCAAACTGAGACCCCTCACAGGAGAAATGTTACCTGGCAGCTGTGATAAAGCAAAGATTCATTTCATTGGATCAGGAACTGAATTCACAGGGACTTGAACCAGGGTTTGTTCAGCTCTCTGGAAAGACTCACAAAGGCTGGAGTGGGCCCTGGGTCGGATTCCAGAGTCTGAGATGACAGGGTGACCTCAGAGAGCAGGAACAATGAGGACAGCGGTTACTCAGCCCTGGCTGGCTGCTGGTGGCTGGTTGTGGTTGCACTGCAAACACTTGGTGTGGGAGCTCAGTGGTGGAATTGTGGTGTTCACAGTGAGTTTGACCTGGGTTTCCCCAGCCATGTCTCGTTGGGTGCCTGGCAAGATGAAATGTTCCTCTGCCTCCTTCAGTTCCTGTGAGCAGGATTTGGCCCAGCAGGTTTGGGAATAGGTGTTATTAATATTACCAGGGAATTTGGGGGGGTGCTGATGGGATTACTGTGGGAAGCAAATGTCTTTCATCAGTCAGGGATTCTCTACTCAGCTGCTTTGAATTACACCAGGTATTTCTGCTGAAATTCCTGCCTTGAAAGTCTACTCCTGCAGCTGGTGCAGCAGCAGAGGGAATCCCAGTAACCATGGAGAGAGGAGTGTGGTGCATGGATGCTTTTCACTGGAAAGCAAACATGTTTAATTTTGCATCTCAGATATTACTTACATTGAGTGGAAGAAATGACAGAAAATCTGCTTTTATGGCTGTAAAAAATGGAGTCTTATTTTGCTTGTTTAGTGGAAAAAGCCCAAAAGTCCTGACCAAGCCATTCTCTGGAGGTTGGCTGCAGATCAGTATCAAAATTTAGCAGCTTGCATCCCTTTCCAGTTCTTTTTTTAACACATGAATGTGATTTTGCTCCTCAGCCAGCTGCAGCTCCAAGCACTGAAATGAAAGTTAACATGTTTTACAAAATGAATGGAAGGCCAGACAAGAGCATCTTGTTTCCAAGGATCACATAACCCCTTCTCGGGATTACAGAAACTCTCGTTCTATTAGAATTTGGCAACAAAGCTTGAACTGCACAAACATGATGTCTGCTTTGTTTGCCAACTGGTGGAAGACATTCAGGGCTGGCTTCTCCACTCACAGCCAGCTCTGGAACTGGTGGAGTCCCCTCCAGACTGGCACTGGCTTCTCCAAGCGAGGCCGTGCCCTGTGTCCCATCCAAGGTTGGGCCATCCCACGGGTGCTGTGGGATCAGCCTCTTCCCAGAATGAATCCCAGAAGGTTTTGTGAAGAGAGGATGGGAATTAAAGCTGGTTGAGGCCAAGCTGGACCACATTTCTCTTGTCTGGGAGCAAACTCTAGGCTGGAAACAACACTGCTGCCCATATGTCCCGCCGGCTCTAGGCAGATGACATGTTGATGAACACCTCAGCTTATTACTTTGTCATTCTCAGTTATTCTGGGAAGGGCTCAGGAACACAAATTTCAGCCTTTGTGTTGTTCGGGAACTATGCCTTGTTCTGGATATTTCTTATTCACCACCTGTCACACAATATCCTTTCTAGTATCCAAGCAGATGAGTCCTGGATGTACTTGCAGATGTTGACCACCACCTTGAAAGATGTTGCTGGCTATGTATGAAAGTACACTCTTCTATGGCCACATTATGAGCTTCTTTCTGGGAATATTGCTGTGAAACACTTGCATGGGGTTTTCAGGAATATCATTGATGCAAATGTATTTTCAAATCATAAATGGATTCATTTGCAGCGTTTGGCTGGAGCAGAGAGTCAGATGTCTCGTTTTTTCCCAGTAATAATGTTTGGATGATGTGTTGACTGGGTAATATTTTGTTCAGAAATGCAGGATGACTTGCACCTTGTGCCAGAAGTGTGTTCTCTGCAGTCCTGCTGGAAGAGCAAGGGTGCAATACTGGCTTGTTGTAAATGCTTTCCAAGTGCTTGTTAATTTTCAAATTGAACTTGCCCAATGGCTGATGAGCAAGGGTTTTAAAATAGCAAGTTCAAAGGCTGGTAACAAATAGTTGGATGAAAAATCTCTCACTTTCTGTTAGAGAGTGGCTGTTACTCACTTGTTATTGAATCTACTTACTGTGTGTACTGTGTATTGAGTCTACTTGCACTGTGTGCAAGAGGCTGTATAAACTGTTGGAAACATGAGAAGGTCTGCCCATTTTTCACTGCTTGGTTTAACAGATTCATGAAAAAGGCAGTGTGTATATATAGTTTCTCAGCATCAGTCTGGAATTACAGAGTTCTTCATCTATCTTGAACAAGGAAACTGCCAAGGATTCACCAGTGCTGTCTGTCCCTATTTTAGACCATAAATGCCAAGTTTATATGCTAAATACTTGAGATATTTTCCTAATGGGTGTCTCCAGACTCCATGAATACTTCTAATCTTTAATATAGTAGAAAAAAACTGGACGAAAATAGGCACAGTTACTGTGTGGCTGCTTTTGGTAAATTATTGCATTGAAACCTGATTGAAAAGTTGACTACTGTGGGTTACTTAGAGCTATTTTGTAGAAGTATATTCAGTTAGATATTGATGCCTTAACTGTAGTGACATCTTTCTGATCTGCTGCTTGTCCTTCTATGCTTCCCTAAAAATATTAGTCTTTTATTTCTGAGTCCTTTCTCAAACTGTCAGGTTGAAGGACACGTTCTGAATCCCATCAGTCATTTCTGGTGTCTTATACCGTCCACTAAGAGCTGTAAGAGTGGAGGTGCAGCTGGTTTAGCCCACACCCCACCTCAGCAGCACAGAGCCCAAATGATGAGCTGCAAGAAGATCGTCTCCCTCCTTTTGCAAAACACCCAGGGCAGCTCTTGACTCCTCCCAGTAAATCCCAGCCCTCATCCTCTCCACCAGTGGTCAGGGCTCAGTGGAGAGCTCCATCCTGACTTGCATTTTAATAGCAGATGGTTTCCCAATTACCATTCTGTTTGCATCCCTCCCTGCTCTGCCGGGTGACGCTGCCCTTTTGTGGACAATGGGGTCACGGCTTGTCAGTGCTCTCGGGCTTCAGGATTGCTGTTGGGCTGAGGGGGTTTTGTGTTGTTTTGTTTTCCTTGTCATGCCAGAAGGCCGTGATATTTCTGTATCTGGCAGCGTGTCTGCGTGAGACAAGGCAGAGTGAGCGAGGCTTGATGTGTGAGTGACAGATCCCTGGGTGACGCCGCTGGGAAGCTCTTGATCTGACTGGTTTGAAGTTGAAAGCTCACTAGGTCACACTGAAAATGGTTGCCACTGGGCATTTCTTTCATCCTTGTTTATTTATATTTTTTTTCCCTTCCCTTTCCTGAAGTTTTTTACACTCAGAACAGGGGTTTTTGCTGTTGTTCCTCGTGTTCCTTGGGGCTGGAAGGCTGGATTCTAACCATTCACTGCACCTAATTGCTGCTGTGTCTTCTACTTTTTGTGGTTTTACTTAAGTGGGCAGAGGAAGGAAAGGGGAGACTCGTGTCTTTGAGCTTGGCACCTGTGCCAGGGACTAAGCAGATACAAAATGACCATTTTCAGCAAGCACCAGGTGTTTTTAAAGACATGGTCTGTTTATTATTTAGCAACCTGCTGTTCAGAGGTTCTGGCATTTGCCAGCCGGATCAAAACAGAGGAGCCAGGTGGTGATTCTGTGACATTTTTCTCTCCATACCTGCAGCATGTCCTTAACTAAGCAGGCATAAAGAACAAGGCATAAATTAACCTGAAAAGACGCGGTGGCATTAGAAGAACCTCTGATCCTCTTGTCATTGCGCAGTTGGCAGAGCTAAAATAGCCTCTCTGACAGGAGCCAGGAGAGGATTTCCTCCCCTGTGAATGTTGCCAACAATTTGTCACCTAGCGTGGAGGTTGTGGGAGTACACAGAGGCAAATGCTGAAGCCCCCCACGTTGTGCATCGTGCAAAAGGGTCAGAAAATCAGCTGGCACAGAGGGGCATCAGGGAGCTGAAACTCGTGCAGGGGTCTCTCAGGATGATGAAAATTCAGGCACAGGCAGTGTATTCAGGGGCTCACAGCAATTTAGGAAGGTTATTAATGAGGTATTGCAGGTAGATGTATTGCATGGTCCATCTGCCTCCATATGGCCCTGGGTGCCCATGGCACTTGTGGCTGCCCATTAATTAGGGCTGCCATCATGCCTCTTCAGTTTTGCTGAAGTTCTAAGCTTTATCTGACAGCTTCTCTCCAGGGATTAAAAGGGCCCAAATTCAACTTTAGGTCACCTGGCCTAATGAGTCAACAATTACTGCAAATCTCTCGTTTTTACATTGCAGTACTTGGGAGCTGAGTATGAACAAATAACCTCAGACTGGGACAAGCAGGCCTCTGGCATTTAGAAGGCAAACCCATAGATTAAAACCATAAATTGTACCCATAAATTAAACCCAGTGATTGTACCTTGCAGTAACTGCTTGTGCTCGCTCCAGAAGGAAATGCTGACCCTTGCAGGTTTGTGCTCTCATGCACTACATGGAAAATCGTGACATCTGAGAGAATTCCTGCACGCTCTGCGTCATCGTTGTCCAGGCGTGGACTGTAACAGTGGTATTCCATTGTGTTTGTGCTTCTCAAAATAACCTTGAAAAGGTAATTTTGGAAACAGTCTGATAGACTGTCTCAGCTGGAGGTAGAGCTGAAGCCACCAGCCAAATACTGCGTGGGAAGAGAAGTCGAGAGAAGACACGTGAGGATGCAGAAGTGGCAGGTTAAGGGTGCTGTTGCCCTTCTGTGCTGTGAAAACTTTGGAAATGTAGCTCCAGCTGTCCTTGCACACTCACACACATCAGCAGTGCAGACTGAATGGGGTAACTGAATGGAAATCATCACCCTCAGCCCTTCTCTAAGTCATGGTCAGCTCTGAAGCAGAAGTGGGGGTCATTCCAGTACAGTGGGGTGCAGTCCTTGCTAATTTAGGGAAGTAATTAAATCTGCCCTTTCAGGTTTTAAGTATCCAATTAAGCAGTTACTTAAAAAGTCCTTCTGAGAAGAAAAGAATTGGAATGAATTGTCAATGCAGATAAATCTGTGATATAATTCAGAGTCATTTTTTGGAAGTGAAGATTTGGCCCACTGATCTTGGGCATGGGTGGCTAATTTAACCCCAGGGCACTTTCAATGTTTCTGGAGTAAATTCCTCCCTAAACAGGCCATAACACTGATGAGAGAGGAAGGCAGCAAGAAGAAACAGTTGTCAGGAATATCACAAATTTGTATTTCGTGCAACTCTGCACTGTGATGACTCACTGCAGTTAATGAAAAACATTTCTGCGCAGTGTATCCACCTGTCCCCCTTTGTTAAAAAAGTAAAGAGTCAATCCAAAACAGGATCATTATCTTTAGTGGATGTACTTCACATCACTGAAAACAATTTCAGCTTAGTTAAATAACATGCAGCCTGGAGATTAAAGCTGTCTCCTGTTCAGCTGCAGAGAAAAGCAGAGCTGTTGGTACAGAGATCACTTAGAGCTTGATATTCCTTTCAGTAGTAACTTGATGTATCATATTTTTTTTTTCCTGCCTGTTATTACATTCTGCTAGGTTTTATTTATTTAAATCTCAGCCTCCTTTTGCTGACATAGCAAGGCATAACCAGAGATGTTTAGTAAAACTTAGATGAGCCCCTAAGTGGGCCACTTGTTCTATAAATCTTTAAATATTTCATGTTACTCCTTTAGAAATTGCTGTTGCCAGACTAACCCAATCTGCTTTGAAATGACTAGGGCATAAAATAACAGCTCTTTTAAAAGTCTCCAGTGATACAGTTATTGGGCATGTTTTTAGGGAACACCAGACCTTGTGGCCTCTAATGAAAGATCAGCTTTAAACTTCTCCAAGTTTTGCTCCAGAAGGAGCCATTCTTTTCAGCCCCTGGACACACCAAGGATCATGTTGCTCCCCCAGGACATGGCCAGGGAGAGCCTTCCAGTCCTTTGAAGTCAATGGCAAAACTCCCACTGAAGTATGATGGAATTGGGATTTAATCTGAAGAAACAGAGTCCTGTCCTTGTTGCCTTTTATCACCAAATACAAATATTCTGCCTAAATTAGCCTGGACTGGCCAGTGGTGGAAGAGATTGATGGCTGTGTCAAGGAAAAGAGGGCTATTTCTTACAAGAGAGTGGGACTTTAGGAAGACAATTTGGATTAGACTATCACCACAGGAACTCCAGAGAGCATCATGTGTGGTGTGTTCATGGAAAAGCAGCTGCCTGTACTCATCTCCCCCTCATGATAAATGTGACACAGCCCCAGTGCAAATGCAAGTGTTATTGCATTGATAGGAACTGTTCTGGCACAATTAAACCCATGTTTAATTAAGGAACCCAAGCAAGAATGGTGCTGACCAAGCACAGAATTCCTGGGAAGATGGAGGATGCATAGCCCCTCTTCCCTTCACTGCTGTTGGACATCCCTAGAATGGGGTTGTGCCTGTGTGGCTGCTCAGCCACCTCGTTTAAAGATGCAAACACCAGTGACATGAGGCTGGATCTGAGGATGAAGGGCAGGAAGTGAGATTTGGTAATCCTGTGGAAGCAAAGCCAAAGTGATCATGCTCTGGTTGGATTCTTGTTTTGTCAATAGCTTTGAAGCATATTGACATATTTCAGCCAGATTTCATAGAAAATAAGGTCTCATTGAGTATTCAAATTATCATGAAAATGAGCCTCTGTGTAAGGGATCTTACTGGTGCCAGTAAGGGGAAAGCTGAACATACACTGGCATCTTTTTAGACATGACAAATTTTCAGGATCTGTAGCAGGGGAGAGGGACTGCACCCTGGTGACTTCTTAGAGCTTCACCTGGACCTCACAACTCCATCAGCTGCTCCACACAAATGCGTAACACCAAGTTTTCATTCATTCTTTTACTCAGAGAATGACTTTTGAAAAATGTCTTTGAATGAGACTGAACAGAAGCACAACCAGCCATGCCATTTCCACTGGGAGAATGAGCAGAGCTGAATGAGAGAGTCCCTGGATTAAGTTGTCTCTTGACAATACAAGGTGTATTCCTGTTCCTGCCCTTCCCAGCCCAGTCATACCTTGTGTATTGATCACAGTATACAAACATGTTTATGGGGCTACAGTGGAAGCCAGTTCATAGTATTTTTGTTTATCAAAAACTGCAGGTTTATCAATTTGTTCTTGTGGTTTGGTATTTTTTTTGCAAGCTGGTTCACTGTGCCAGAAATTTTGGTGCAACAATGGACTGAGTTGCACACTTGTTCCATGGGCATGGGCCCTGGAGATTAAATCACCATGACTCAGGAAGGCAGGGATTTAGTGAACCAAAAACACCAGTCTACAGCCCTAAGGAGTTTGGAAGCATCAGGAAAACAAAGGGCACTAAACCAGTTTTCATCCGTGTACTCCAAATTAATAAATGTTGATTTTTGCAAGTAAGTGTGAATACAAAAATCCCAAAATACCAGTAATAGATGGAATCAGCAGCAATGTGCTCATCAGCACTCTATGACCACACATGGTGTCCTCTCACTTAGGCCCCAGAAAAGCTGTGTAATCTTCTCATCTTTTTTCCTCTACTCTGAAAGCCAAAACTACTCCTATTCATCTATTGCACTCTGTTTCTCTAAAAAGTACTTAAAATACTTGTAGCACATGTAATTCCAGTGGTTATTACAGGGGGAAGCTGGGGCTGCTGCTTGGGCCTTCTGAAGGAAAATAGCTGCTTCAGGTAATTGAACCCAGCCTGTTTACGGGGGTGGCAGCAGAACATTCCTGCTATCAAATCCTGGTGATTTGGTAAATTACATCACTTTATGCTGGGACTGATGACAAGCTTTAAAGGATGTTGATGACTGGTTTTAAATTAGGGCAGTGGTTTTGCTCGTCTGTGGAGGCAGAGGTCAGTCAGCTTGGCCTCTGTAGCTGGTTCTTTCTCTGGATCACATTCACCTGCTTCCCAGGTCTGCAGTTTGGGCAGCAGGTGTTTTCCTGTGGGGCTCTAGCCATAGGGTGTAGTGACAGCACAGAAGGGCAAAGACAGAACGAGAAACCCATTTTCAACCTTCAGAAGAAGGATTTTGACAGACAATTATACGGGCTCCTTGAGTGCGTCCTGGGCCTTTACCTCTGTAAGTGCCTTGAGAACAGAAAGAAATGTGCTGTGGGGTAGCAGAGATGTGTAAGTGTGAAACTGGAGAGCAGCTTGGCGTGGTAGACACTGACAGCTACATCTGAGCACTTCACTGAGCATATGTAACAAACAGGAGGGGAAAACTCTTGGAGAACTTACGTGCTGCTGCTCAGTTACTTCTGCTGTGTGTACCCCTATCTGCTGCTTTCAACTGCCAGACTAAGATCAACACACCCTCCCTGCAGAAAGCAAAAACATCCCCATCCATCTCCTCCCCTGCTCATCACCGCTGGAGCCTCGTTTTCTCACATGCACTCCAATTCGCGTTACTGCTCCCTTGGTATCCCTTTATTTTGCACTGAGTGGTACAATATGATCCATTCTGGAAGCACTTCTTGCAAACAGTGAAATACATTTTCCCCTGAAGCCAACATGTTGCTTCACATTTGCACCATAAAACACCAAGCAGAGCAGAGCAAAGTTCCAGGCAAACCAATTGGCCTGAGCCGCTCTTTGCTTCTTCCTTGTTTTTCTTTGAGTGATTCTGTTAAAATTTAAAGTGCTACACAAGAGTCCAGAGCTCAAATGACTGTTAGCTTTGTTTGATCACATATCTAATTTACTTTAACATGGGATCCCGGCATGGGTTTCTTTAAGAGACTGAGTCAATTTTATGCTAAGTGATTTCTCCAAGTAGATTTTTTTTATTATTGTCCCCTTTGCCTAAAGTAAATTAGAGTGATAGCTGGAGCAACCAGGGAATGAAAAGGAGTCAAGTCCTCAAGTCACATTAGCAGGCTTGTTGAGGCCTTTAAACAATCATCACCATCAAAGTACTCCATAATAACTGTAAAAAAGCTAATCACAGGTGGCAGTGGGCGTGAAATGTGTGGCTCTGTGCTCAATCCTTGGGATAATGGGGGTATTCATGGGATTTCTAGAAGGACTCCTTTGTGCATCGAGTCATGTGCCTGCTGAGCTGAAAGGACTATTTTGCTCAATTTGTCTAAAAGCGCTGGCTTATGAGATAGCTGCAGGGGTTTCACTGCTCAGGTTGTTTTAACCCTTCCCACGCAGACAGGTTTGGGGATTATTCCAGGGCCCTGTCTGTACTGGGAAATGTCTCCAATTCCAGGGAGTGGAGCGTGCTCCCAGTCAAGAACCAAGACCACCAGCCTTGCTGGAAAGGATCCACGACTGCCTCTTTGTGCACGCTCAGCTTGAGATTCTTGTTTTTCCCTCCTTGGCAGCACCGGGAACTCAGAACCCTGTGAAGCACCTCGGGCTCTGAAGTTGAGGCTCTCAGCCACTACTGAGATATAATTCTCAAAGCCAGGAAGGAGTAAAGCCTACTTCAGGCTTTCAGTTTGGGAGCAGAGTCCCAAGGTACACCAGGTTTTTCTTATGATCTCTTTCATCGCAAAAAAAAACCCAACAAAACACCGAAAACAACCTCGTGGTGATTTCTCAAACCACGGAGATGTATTTTATTGTGTGAAACCTGCACAATCTAGGAATATTTTCCTTTATCCTTGGAAATAGTTAAAAGAATGCCGAAAAAAAAGAAATCTGTTACCTAAGGGACTCTCAAAGGAGGAAAATGTATTTTGACATTAGAAATCCTTTACTTTGAAATGGAAATAAATATTAATTATCTAAATGCACCAAATAGTTAATGACCATAATACATTTATTTAAATTTCAGTCAGTATCTGGAGGTGAAGCTGAGAGCAACGCTGTTTTCTACCAACAAGCATAATGCTAATGGCTGGGTGTTAATTAATATTGCTGTTAAGATACAGTGTAAAGATTTTAAGCGATGGTTCACGTCCCTGGCTGTAGTCTCAGAACTCAGGAGACCGGGGGAAACTGGAAGTTTACTCCTGCATGTGTGGCACCTTTTAACGGTTCCAGTCTTCATGATGTTAAAATGGGCTCTAGTCAAGGGCTTTCCGGTTTCAGGTAAGGCTAAACCAAGTTCAAAACCTGTAAAGAAACCATACCCAGGTTGGTTTCAGGTTGGATCAGCACCATAGTGGCCCAGGTGACTAAATCTTGTGATCATGCTGGGTCGTGTTTTGAATGTCGGGGTATTGCACTGGAAGGGCAAGAAGCTTCTCTTTCACGGGGGAAGGACAATATTGGCTTAGCCAGTGCAAGAGCCTCAGGGGTCTGAGTTCTCATCTGATACAAGAAATACTTCTGGAGATTGTGTATCAGGGCTTACACATCAGTGTTCCTTTCCTTTCCTTACTTGGCCGTTGCTTTGTTATTGACAGTCTTCACATGGAAAGACTTTCCCTTCCTTTTCCCATTTCCTCTCTCCCCACTCCTGTTCCCCTTTCCCTTTTCCCTTTCTCTTTTTCCCTTTCCCCTTTCCTTTCCTCCATGTGTGCCCTGTGCTGCTGACAGCAGGGTATTCCCTCACTCTGTGTTTGCAGGGAACCCAACACAATAAGGTCACCCTCACAGCCTGCAAAGACACGTTAAACCCGGGCTATGCTAATAAATGACACTGCTTTGTGTCACAGCAGTGTAACCCACAGGAAAGAGAATATCAATATCACCACTTTCTGCATTCCAATTGCCTTTTAATTCTGAAGGTGGGGGACCAGAGTCAGCTTCGAACAGAAGTTCATGGTGTTGATACCAAGTTGTGCTGAAACTAGTTGTGGTTGGGAGGGTGTAAACAGCAGGTGAAGAACTGGAATGAGTTATTTCTGTCTATTCCTCTCTCTCTCGTAAGCACACAAATCATTTAGGTGTGATTGCTGGCATCCCGAGTCAGCCACAGCTCTGGGGGTTCTTTTGCTCTCCTTATTTTTCCTGTCTCCTACCTTTAACATAGCCATCACTGAAACAGCGATGCAAATCCTTAATTTCTGGTTTAGATAACAGGAGAATTTTTTGTCCACCCCACATCACCCCAGCCCAAATAATCACAGTGTCTGGGATGGAAAAATTCCAGCTGTGATCCTGAACCTGTGGCACCTGCAGAGCAGTACAGTAATTTGTGGAATGTTTCAGTGTGTGTAATCTGAGGGGGTTTTTCCCCATTGCCTATGGAACCACCTAGTTTTTTGCTATCATAAAGCTGAGCCATTCTTTGGCAGTGTTCCACAGATGAATTTTAGGATTTGACTCCTCCCTGCCCTGATTTGGAGTCGGAACACTGGTTCAAAACACTTGGCATTGCTGCGTGCTGCTTGCCTGGTGTTGGAGGCAAAGAGCACAGGTGAAATCCTCCTTTGCTGATAACATGCCAAAGCTTTCATGGATTTCTGCAAAGCCCAGAGTTCCCCACCAGAGTGAACTCGTTGCTGGAAAGTTATCTCAAAGTCAGGAACATTTCAAAACAAATTCTCACCACTCTGGCTGCCCTGGAGGATGGTATCAGTGTCCGTCTATTTTGGACACCCATAAAGCTACTTTGTAGGTAAAATCCTTTTCCTTTCTTCTGTTGCTTGTGCAGTTTGATCCTGCCCCTTACAGCCACTACCTATTGAAGGTACACATGCTGCTCCATTCACCGCCGCAGCCTTTGAAGAGTTAAGCTCTGCAGTCACTCAGAAGGTGGACTTCTGCTTTTCCTCAAGTCTCTATTCATCTCCAGGAACTGAATTTTTCATGCAGTAATTAAAATTTGTAGGTCAAACCTCCCATGGCACCGTTTTCTGCTAATATGGGAGAGCAACGGTCGGATTCGCTTACGCTGCTCTTCGCCGCACTGAGATTTAAAGGATGAAGGGTGACATTTTCCCCCATTTTGTAAATTAATGCCATTGATCTGCCTAACAAGAACAAAGTTAGGCTTCAAAATACCAAATGATAAAGAGATTAAGACTTTAAATGGCTTTCCAAAGGCAACCTCTATTGTAAGATTCCAAGCAGAGTATTGAACTTTCAATTAGAATTTCTAATGGGCTATTGACTTAAATGGATAAAATGTTGCAAGTGATAGCTTTCAAGATGACAAAAATTGCTTAGTACATTCTGGAATATTACTTTATGAAGCAAATACTGTTCTGGAGGCTGAGTAGTAATAACCCAGGCCCCGGGCAATATTGTTCTGTGTCTCTGTGCGGCAGTTTTTCAAAATTGAACTAATGCATTTTGAAACATTTTCTCTTTTCATGTTTTGTAAATCTTTGGGAGTGTGAGGTACTTTAACTTTCATGAAAGAATCTTAAATCTCTAGTGATGTAGCTATGATTGCACTCTTTATGAAATACAATCCATCTACTCAAAGGCTGTGTTTTCACACGTTCTTTCATCTGGGGAACAAACAACGTGCCCACCTCGTGTGGCTGCTCCAGAATGGGCCTGTTCTGCAGTGCCTGTACCACAAATAGCAGCTGAAACTCTCCCAAATCATCCTGGCGCTTTGCTCTGAATTGACTTGAAGTCTTGTTATGAAACACCAGCTCTAGTACATTTTTCAAAGGATATTTTTTCAGAGACTAGCCAGCCCTTTCCAGGATAAAGGGTTAATATTATGCTTATGTTACAGTGCATTAAAAACTCTAATTAAAACAGCATTACATTCCCATCTGCCAATCTCCAGTAATCTTCTTTAATTGCAGTAATTAAACTATATTTACATGTTCAGAATACTTGTAATTTAGCAAATTGCACTCTCTGCTCTACATTTAATCAAACAACCAGTTCCAGTATATTTAGTGTGGAAAGAAGTAATTTCAATGTTTTGATTACTATAGCAGATTTGACAGAGTAAGTGCCCCTCTAGTAGAGACTTTGAAAGGGAAGGCAAACATGAAATATAGTCCTGTTCTGATTGTCATGTGAATGCCTAATTACATGTTAGAGGATTAACTATTAAAGGGTACACACTGTTTCGCTTGATTTTTTAGGCACAGCTGACATAACAGATAATAAAGGTTGCCTGTTTGGGGCTGTTTGGTGGAATATGTAAGCTTTTTATTATTATTATTATTATTATACTAAGTATTAAATCCTGTGAGTTAGTAAGATCTTAATGCCCCACATCTTTACTTTAAAGACATAGGTAAATTAAAGATTAGGTTCACCCTGCACTGTTGGCAGCTGGCTTGCCAGATCCTTCCCTTCCCCCGACCTCCTTCTGGGGGGAGGAGAGTTGTTATTCTTAGCATGGCAGTTCCCAGGTAGCTCTGCCAAATGCAAGCTCAGATTTTGGGGATGAAGTGGCCTGGGGTGGGCAGGTCCCCCATGCAGCCTGTGCCCTGGGACTCAGTGGCACTGAGGTGATCTCGGTGATCTCAGTGAGCCTCAGCCAAGGCTGTGCTCAGACACACGGGAAGGGTGCTCTGATCCTGCTGGGTCCCTTCCAGCTCAGCACATTCTGTGAGTCTGTGACTCTGGGACGTGCGAGTGGGTGGGCAGTGGGTGGGGGAGTTCATACCTTCTGCACAAAGGGAAGTTTCTCTTTTTCTCTACATCTCTTCCTATGATCTGGGTCCGTAGTGAACTTGAAAAGATGATTCCAGTACCGACCACCTCGTCTTCCCCAGGTAAATCTTACAAAGCAGGAAAAAATCCTTCTGATGTGCCAGTACCAGACACGTTGGATTCACAACCAGCTCTACCTGCAGAGACCATGGTGGGCTTGTAACTCTGCATCTACCACAAGCCACCCACCTCCCTGTGGCAGAACCCCCCTGCATAGCCATATTCAACATGGGAGTTAAGTCTCCAGATGCCTTTGGGACATTTTATTGCCAGTGTTCATTTACAAAGGTGACGTGAACGTCGCTGGGGAATAAACTTGATCCTCGAAGACGTGACTGTGGCTGTTAAGGACAGCAGTCCTTTTGGGCTTGGGTACCTGTGGAATTCCTTGCTGACACAGAAGGCCACAGTGAGCACTGCCAGAGGTAACAGCAGTGGTTCCAGGGAGCAGTGTGTGCTCCTGAAGAGCTGCCCTTGGCACACACAGTGTGTGAAGTTGGTTGTGTCTACAGAGCTGTAGGTAGGGTGGTTCTCTACCTACAAATATATTGCTTTTGTTCCAAAAGCAGCCAGAAAAGCCATTAAAAATCCCTAGCTCTGACTAATTTGCCTTATTAAACTACCCTTCCACCAATGTCCCCCTTCCCCATGGCCTGACCTCGGGCACACTTCACCGTGACCAGCTCTGGGATTTCTGACATCACATTGACTTCATCCATTTCAAAAAAGTACCTCCTGCTTTTCCCTGCTGAGGAAAATCAGATCATTTGCAGGCAATTCCCTGGGTGTGGATCCCTGTCTTTACTCCTGTATTATGGCAGCAATGAATGGCCCTGAACTGAACCCTTCCAGTGGAATCTGTCTCTCCATGTAATCCCACTGCATGGATTTGCTCTCCCATCCAGTGCAAACCCCTGATTTTCTGGTTTAGAAACAGAAGTATGTGTGTTCTAACAAAGCCATTTAATGAAGGGGAACTTTTGCTGTATTACTCTGTGCATTTGCCTATATCTATATAGTCATCTATTTTAAATTTTCTAGAGTAGTAGATGATAGAAAATATAAATAAGGCCTTTTGAGGCATGTTTTTAAAAATCGAGATTATAAAACATGAAATTTTTTTGAAAGACGTCGGACCTATTCTGGAAGATGTAAAGAAATTAGCCTAATTCTATTAATTTCTTACTGTTTACTCCTGATTTTTATGAGTGTGGCTGCAGTAAGAATGACTGCAATGCTGTTCAGTTCCTCTGTAGCCTCTGTCATGAAGTTCACACACATCAGAGACCTGCCCTGTTTTGGATTTCTCATTACACTCCATGATGTTCACAGTGAGGATTTCAAGATGGGTCTTCTTAAGCCTATTAAAAATCAGAATCATGCTGGTCATACGTTTAAATAGATTTAGTTTAGTGGCTTCAGGGGAAAGTGGGGATGGGGGATGAATAAAATAAAAATCTGATATAGAAACACGTCTGATTTTTCAAAGGTTTTTGCAAAAAAAAATGGAAGTTTTGGCATTTCAATTTACACTAATTTCACACATCATCTTAGGGAGTGCAGGGTTTGGGCCCCTGCCAGACTGGCTGAGAATCCTCTTTGGAAAAGCACAGTTTCTGTGCTGAATGGATGCTGCATCACATAGATATTTCCTAATATCTTTCATTAAACTTCCAAATGGACACTAAGTATGTAAATACAGCAAAACTCAAAGCCTGGCTTTGAATTTGTGTTTTCCAGGAAAGCTTTTAACAGTACCAGTCTAACAATATTGTGCTATGTC
This sequence comes from Myiozetetes cayanensis, assembly GCF_022539395.1. Lineage (NCBI taxonomy): Eukaryota > Metazoa > Chordata > Aves > Passeriformes > Tyrannidae > Myiozetetes > Myiozetetes cayanensis. Next base: position 5,330,017 of record NW_026087522.1, on the reverse strand, counting down.
TGGGTTGCCATTTTCAACGAGTAGCTTAATGAGTTTATTGTGTAATGAAGGACTCTGATTTATTAGCTTTTCATTATGCTCATTCCATCAGCTTCCAGCTAAATGCTCTAACCCTTGCCAGAGATGTCAGTCTTTATCAGGTGCTATCATTGCTTTTTAATAAACTCTCCTCCCACACTGATAATATTACATGTGAAACCCTTCTCCTGCGTTATTCCTAAGGGAAGGAAAAAGTATATTTATTGAAAAGGCTGCACTGAAACAGTGCAGAGAATTCCTAAGCAGTTTGGGGTTGCCCTTGCCACTAACTCAGGTTTGCAGGCTGCAGGTAGGTCCTTTGGCTGCTCCCAGACTGGCAGAGAATGGAGCCCATCCTCTCCATCCTTTAATTACAGCAGTGTGCAGCTGGTTTAAAACTGTGGCCCTTGCAGGTATTAACAAATATTTCTTTAGCAGGTATTTAATGATCAACTCTATTACAAGAATTAACGTGGTGATGGCACACAAGGAGAGGGGGGAAGGAGGGTAAAGTAATATTTTACAACCTGAAAAATTAAGCACTGAGATAGTTAAGGCCCAGCCCTCATTAGCTGAATGGTAGATTTTTCTAATTAGTTCTTTCTAGTGTAATTAGCATGGATGAGTCTAATCATCTCATGTGAAACCAAATCTAATGCTTGGGAAGGAATGTCCTTGGCCTCTCTTTCAGACTGATTCCAAGGATTTTGTGTGTTTCTGATGAGATATTCCTTAAAGAAACAGCAACCTGCCTTCCTGATGAAGCTGGACTGGCAAGGAGGAGAAGACTTGGACCTCATCATGCGTTTTTATGGAAACACAGAGGGAATTCTCCCATGAAAACAGGCAATTCTCGTGTGGCAGATGAATCAGATGTGGGCAGCAGATGTAAGAAGGCCAAAATCATCAATGAAATTCTGAGAAGTTAGTGTTCAAACACTGGACTCGAAATCCCAGTTTTTTTAAGCTCTATATTTCCCTGTAGGGATATCCTCCTAGAAATGAACACAGAAGGGGAGATGGTAAATAGAATGGCATTTGCTGCTTGTGTAGCTCATCTTGCTGAAAACCCAAACAGGTCAGAATTGCTCCTTTTGTCATCAACAGTCTAAGCAAGGGAAAACAATATTGAGTCTTGTTGCACATAATTTTGTTTATAGATTGCTATCAACCTTCACAGTAGAGTTAAACTCAGAAAAAATGTTGAGTTAACCCTCTTTTTCCTTTGCTTTTGGAGAAATCCAGGTGTGAAGGACAGGCAGTTTGGGCCCATTGTGGCCTGATGTGTTTGTATTACTGGTCTTCACCAGTAATAATGATTTCATTTTGCAGTTTGAAAATGTCTGGACGGTTAGGGAGGTCCAGGGATCTGCAGAGCACAGCTCATCCATCTCTCCCTGCTGCTGTGCTGACACCGAGCAGAGACAGCCTCGTGCCCAGAGGCTCGAGGGGGAAAGTGAAGGGCAGGGCAAGGAGTGCCAGGGAATCCAGCTGTGCTGGAGCTGGGAGCAGTGGGATAGCTCTCAGCTCACCCCATCCCCATGTGCAGCAGCATATTTAGCTCAGGCCCTCACTGCACTGATTATGATTAAGCCCCAGCCAGTGTCATACTGGACCCAGCACTCTGTGAGCTGACCTGTACCACTGGTAGCTCTGGGTTCCTTTGTGTCCTTCCTGCCTGATCCACTCTTTCCCTGACAAGGCTTTGCAGAGTAACAGCCCTCATTTCTTTACTACTTGAAAGTCTCCATCTGGAAAATCAAAAGGTAAATACAGTGATTAAAGATATCTCCTTTAAAAACTACTTTATTCAAAGCCTGTCCGTGGGGGTTTGCTTTTGCCAGTGGATTTACTGGAAATGTAACCTGCATTTATCTACTAATGAGTTAAAGTCGTTTGTTTTGGAGTGAAGGGCAGAGAGGTAACACTGATGTGGCTGTGACAGAATGGCTTCCCTGGGAAGAGGGACACAGCCCTGAGCCTTTTTCCCCCCAAAGCAGTTGAATGCAGGTAATCAGAGAGAGGGAGAAGGGATGCAGGTGATGCCTCTCAGTCACTCCATGGCCTCAGGGTGTGTCTGTGTGATGTCCTTTCAGCTGAGAAGAGAAAGTCAGGCACACAATGCACAGCAATTCCTGGCCATTTCCAGGAAAATAGAAACACATCCTTGCTGAGTCCTCAGCAGACTCTTCACAGGATATCCCCTGTGTCACAAGGACTGGGTGCTGCTCTTCCTGAAGCCAGCTGCCCTTCCAGATCCTTTGTGATTCTGGGGCAGGGATTTTAGGGCCATCCCTATGGAAGCAAAACTACTGCTCCACCAAATTTATTGAAACTCCACTAAAAAGCACAAAGCAGGCTTAGGACTGACATTCTGGAGCCAAGGCACGATCTGTGACTTCGTGAGCATGGCTGGATTTACAGGTTTTAGGATGAAAGGTTCATTTTAGCCCATTCCTGTTAAAACCAAGGAATGATGGAAAAGTGCTGCCCTCACCACCTAGGGCAGGACTGGGCTTCTCTGGGCACCCAGTTGGCTGGTTTGGAAGTGCTGGGCCCTGGCTCTGGGGGAAGGTGACAGTCCAGGCTGTAGCCAAAGGCCTGGTGGCTATTTTGAAAGCAGCAAATAGCAGAGCTTGAGCCATGGAAGCCCTATGGGATTTAACAGCATGGCAGAAGAGCAGTGGGAGAGAATTGAAATGTAGTTAGTGATATTTTTATATGGAAAAGAGGAAATGAGATGTAAACAGTATTAGTGTAATACAATTTTCATGTGAGATTAAAAGGAAAGCCAGGATTTGAGAGATTTGGAAATTGCAGTTACAGGATAAGTGATATTTGAAAGGATCCTACATGATTTGATTAAACTGGAGTTCAAATGTCAGTAGAGAGATGCATTATTTACAAGTTTTTCAGGGTTTTTGTTTGTGCATCCTGAGCTGTGTTCATATGGAATCTGGGCAAGGAAGCTGGGGGGGTCCCTGGTTGGGAGGGGATTCCTAAGGAGAGCCAGGATACTCACAGAGGCTGGGAGGCAGGTGATGCCACTGTGCTGCACCAAGGGCATTGTGCTCTGGGTTTGGATGAGGTTTTCAGGGTCCACTTCTGGCAGTTCCATAAAAAAATGCACCTGGCTGTTGAATTCTGGCTGGAGGTATGTTTGGATAATGCTGCATCCCAGCCTCTCGATGGCAGTGACATTTAGAATTTGCTGCTGCTCCTTCAGGTATTTTGGTTTCCACCCTCTCTCTATTTTCCTCTCAGTGTGGTGAGGTGGTGGGAGCTGTTTGATGGGCAGCAACGTGGTCACATCCTGTATCCTGCCTTTGCTCACAGTGATGCCAACATCCCTGAGCTGACCCAGGATGACTTCTAGGACTTCTAGCACTAGGACGACTTCTTCGACCTAACAAGTCTGTTTTAACCCAAGTTTTTGCAGCTGAGGCAGGGCGTTGAGTAACAATTTTAAAGCAGTTTGAGTGGAAGGTGTTTGATAACCTTGGAGGCTCCAGTGATGTAATGTGAGTCTCTGGTTCGTGGGTTATGCCAGTTCACTGTTTTCATTTGCCTTCCCAGGGCCTCACTGTGTGACACACCACTCATCATTAATAACACAGAAGCTTGTTTGGTAAATCCCTTCTGCAGAGGTTCCCTGCTCCTGTGCCATCATCCCAGAATGCCCCTGACAGTGCTGGCATTTCCTCCCAACGCTCAGGCCTGTTCCCCTGTCCCAGCCCCAGCAATGGGAGATGTTACACCGGCATCTGGCACCAAGATCTGCTGTTGACATTTTGGGAATGAGAACATGAGCTATTAGCAAAGCTGTTTGCTTGTACCTAATTAATGTTCAATTGTATACCCCTTCCTTTATCAGCTGTGCAGCAGCAAACCAGACCTGGCCTTATCTTTCACCAGCTTTAAAACTTAATTATTTCCCGCCCCGGTGTTAAAGGCCGTTCAGAACAACTTGCTGCCTTCCTATAGATTTAATCAAGTTACCAAGGCTGAAGTGACTTGATGGCTCTTTAGCTGAAGTGACTGTATTTATATACCAATAGAGCAAAATTTGGAGTGTGCTTTTTTTTTTGCAAAGCTTTGGCAGGGCCCCGTGGAAATAAATGGCTGGTGAATGCCTCTTTGTGGAACAGGCTCGGGGAAACACAGGCAATTTGGCTTCATTCAGGCAAATTGCAGTGTCGTGCAGAAACACTCAAAACCTTTTCCCCCTATTGCAGGAAAGCATCCCAGAGATGCTGCTGTTGGGCACTGGAGGGGGTGGGTTCAGCTGGGGGAGATGCAGAGCCCAGAGCGTGGACAGAGCACCAGGGAGAGCCGTTCTGCCCTCGGCTTTACCTGAGGCAAACTGTGCCTGTGTGTTTGGGAAGGGGAAAAGATCCACAGAATCAAAAATCTTGTTGCTGAGAGCACTAGATGGCAAATGCTGCCTGTCTGTGGCCACAGGGCTGAAGAGGGGCACGGAGAATCCCATTGAATCCTGGCAGGTGTCTGATGTAATCCACCTTTTTTCAAAGAACTTATTGCTTGCATGGGATCTTTTGAGTTTTTAAATCGAAGCTGAATTCAAAATATTTGAATGCACTGTGAGTTACACTGAGAGATAATGGCCACAAAGGGTTTCTTCTTTGGAGAACCTCATTGAAATGCAGCAGATACACCTGCTAAAATGATTTTAAGTAGACTCAGTTTGGTTTGCATTGAGATGGTGCTTTAGCCCTCTCCTCTTTGCCATTCAGTACAAAGTTCAGCATGTGAGTAATGTGCCCTTAAATAATTCAGGGAGCAAAGGTATGCTGCTGGCCTCATTACTGAAGATGATGGCCTGGTGTAGTGTTTTTTGGGCTACTGTTCTGAAATAATCTCTGTGGGTTTGAATTTTTTAGCACCACGACTGGTTGGGAGAGGTGGCTGTTTGAAGATGCTTTTATTCCACAGACTTTTAACCCTGGCCAGCAGCAGCTCTGCTGACTGTTGGTTTTGCCAACAACAAAACCCTTTAGGCTTGTGCTTGTGGTGTGAAAGGTACCCATGATGGGTGTCCAGATTCATTTTACTTAAGCCTCAGACATGCCTAAACCTGAATTTCAAGTGTAAAGTACTAGAGTGCTACTTTGTTTTTATCTGGACCTCATTTTTTTGAGAAACCAGATTTTCGAATGAGCTCTGGTCTATCTAGGAACATTTCAAAGACCAGATTTTCAAAAGACTGTTCAGGCTGGTGGTTAAGATTGTGTCACAAATCATCCCTTCTGGCACAGCAGGGACTGATGAGTACTGACCCCTTTGGAAAAACATTTCCTAATAACAAATGTTGAATCTTTTATCAGAAGTTATGTGCACTTTTTTTTTTTTTTTTTAAGGAACTGTCTCTAACTCAAAAAATTATGGATAAGGGGAAGGAAAAAAGCTTAAACACATTGCGTTATACTATTTATCTCTGATGAAACTGTTGCAGAAAACCTCTCTTTACCAGAACTTTCTTAGAAGGTTTGTTCATTGTCAGACATTGTAAACTGAGCAACAAATAGGTCACCAGCAACTCATGTCCTCTTCATACACCTGGTCTGTGTCCTTTCTGCATCCACCTTGATGAGCGAGGAAAAAGCAAAGCCCCTGAGAGGCATTAATATAATCATAAGAAATCCTACCTAGACCAGTAACCTCCAATTTCTGTTTCACATGGACCAGTTACTTTAAAGCCCAGTTCTGTGCAGGGAGTGTGGCTGCTGACTCAGAGGAGCTTTGTCCCTGCAGTTCCCCTCGGGTGGAGTTGGGCTGACTTTGCTCTGGTGGCTCCCCGGGGTCTCTTGCCCCGTGGAAACACCAAGGGTTGTTCCCATGATGGCCTGAATGTCTGACAAGAAATCACTGTGTGACAAAATACACTTGGCTGCAGATGTCTGGACTGCATGACATCCTTGTGATGCCAGAGGCTGAAGGGCAGGCACAGCCCCATAAATGTCTGCCAAGTGTTTAAGGCATTTGTGTTGGTACTGTCCTGGTTTCTGCACCAAAGGATCCAGGACACCTCAGCCATGCCCTTCCTGCCATCCAGATGCAAGGCCAGATGTGGGCAGGTGGCCTCTCACAGTCTGAGCCATCATCACCATCCAGGCAGTGCTGCATTCCATACCAGAGCCCAGCAGACAGACCATTTCTGAATGAGGAGGGTGGGTAGGAGGCAGCTGCATGTGGCAGGTCCTGCTGGATTTTGGGGAGCTGGGCTTGTGGAATCATGTGTAGGGCTGGGGAGAGGAAAGTGGGCCCAGAGGTGTCTGAGTGTGTTGGGTCATCTGGGGTTATCTGTGCATTGGAGAACTTCTCAGGTACCATTTGGCTGGTCATTTTTCATATTTTAGAAGTGTATTTTTGATGTTATTTTTGCTCTTTAAAAAGTAAGAGTGGCCTGAGATTAGAAGCTGCCTTACATTGAGTCACTGCAGAATTTATTTTGATTATTAGAATGGCAGTACAAACATTTTCACTTCTCACACATTCTGTGCCACTTTGTGCAGCACGGTGCAGTAAATCTGAGACATTCTAGGGTTTAGCATTAGGGAAATAAAAGAAGGTTGAAAGAGCTGGTTCTGGTTTTTATCAGGCTTTAACATCAGACATATCCTCTTTCCTTGTAAGTTAGAGCTGACTGTGTAACACTATTGTCATCCATGAGGGAGCTGGAGACCAGCATTACAGATTTAACATGCTCAGGGAAACCAATACCGAGCTATCAACCGATACATGACACTAATACAGGGTTCACTTTAACGCTCAGCCCAAAAGAGAGAGAGACAGATTGTTCCAAGTTTAGACAAGCTGTAAAATCCTTTACTAGCAGGTACTGCACTGGCCAGCCCTTGAGACTCTTCTAATTGCTTTACATCTGTACAAAGGTTCCTTGTAATCGGGCTTTCTGCCTCCATTTGTCTTCTTTTCAGCCTCTTAGTAAAGGCCTTAATTGGTCTTAGTGGGGCTTTTCTCAGTTAGTGCAGCCATACCTTGAAGGCTGAGCGAGTACCAGCATTACCTGGGGGGGAGCGGAGGGAGCAGAGGGGAGACATCAATACTTCTCTACCTTTAACACTGTAATTAATGGGCTCAGAGCAAGGAACGGATTTGGAGAAATTTTAGCTCTTTGGGGGATTTTGAGACAGATCAGACAAAACAGAGAAGGGTGGAATTCTCTAGAATTTCTCTCTGCTTCATTTCTCTGCGAACAATCATTAGCCTTGTAAATGTCTCCCAGTAAACTGCTGTATCAGGTTCCATTTTGTCCTCTTTAGAGGATCGAGTTGCCTTTAAATCAATAGTTTGAAGTACTGGGGGATGTATGTGAAAGGAAGTGCCCTCTAATTTCTGTTTCTTAGCTACTAATTATTTAATAATACATTTTATTGCCTATTAAAATGTGGCATAACTTGCTTGTCAGCAAAACTGGATGGAACATAATCATTTGAGGAGCAGGATAATTGGCACTTTTGCAGATGGCTTTTATTGCAAGCCTGGTTTGTTACTGTAGAAGGAGTTTCTTGCCAGGTTTCCTCTCGGGCTCTTCGGAGCGGTCAGCGTGAGGAGGGAGCTGCCACAGCTCAGCTCAGAGGTTCACATGTGGCACATCAGGAGCTCGGGGTGGACGTGGGTTTGTCACCAAAAAGCCGCTGTGGTGCCTGGAGAGTTTCTTCCTTCCACCCTGGTCTTTGTAAGGACCTCTGTGGGTTTCAACACCGCGCTGCAGTTTGGTTACTAGGTAGAGCAAGATAGGAGAATTGGTTTGGCTAACTGGTTGATGGAGGTAGGTGGAACTGGGCTGGGGGGGTTGCCTTCAAGTTGTTTTGATGCGGTTATTTTTTGGTGCGGTCAGAAGTGCCTGTGTGCTTTTGGCTGAACTCTGGAGAGCTTGTACGGTCAGAGCATGCAGTGACACTCTGGGTGCTCTGCACAGCCTGCCCTGAGGTTTAATAGCTTTAGACAAATAACTGGGAGTTGACTCACTGCCCTCCCGTTTGCCTCAAGGTCCTTGTCACCCTTAGAGTGACCGGGGAGAAAGTTTTAAGAAGGATCTGCCTTGGCCAGAGGACAAATCCCAGGGCTGGGCTACAGGGCCTGTTGTGGTGATCACTGGGGTGCTGAGCTGATGGTTGGGATTGATGGACTGAGTGATCATCGAGTCCGTGGTGGAGCTGGGGAGCTTTGCAGTGGGGATCCTGCACTCTGTGTGTGAGGGAACAGAGCAGCTGCTCCTTGAGGATCACTGAGGGACAACAGTCTCTTCCTCAGTTTTCCAACAGCCAAACTTTTCAGGGTGACCTTTGAATTCCATTCTGTTTCTTCTGAGGGAATGATCGTGTTGTGTTGGAGAGCTCTGGTTTATGTTTATTTTAAATTAAATGAAGAAGAGACTGGAACAGGCTGTTTCTTATTAAATACTCCGACAGTTAAATTCTGGGTTTTTTTCCTCCTGGGGAATGCTTTTGTTTATAAAAAAGTGTTCTCATCTCTGTAATTGTTTTTGTTTTATGGATATTGAACTGGCCCTTTTTGGGGAAAGGTTTTTTAGCCCAGTGCTTTTGGCAGATCCCCGTTCAGGCTGCACTGGCATCAGTCAATTCCCTGCTCGCTAATCCGAGTTCTTCCTCCTCTCTAATGGCTTTGATGCAACCTAGAGCAGTGTTTCCATTTTCTGCAAAGAGCTTTGCAGCCCTATTCTTTGGAGAAGTGTCAGGAATTCAGGGGTGGCATTGTGCATTCCCTCAGAGTAGTGCAAGTACATAATCTGTGGAAACCCCATAGCCCACATTGAAAGTAGCTGGAATTAAATAGTGCAGGTGAGATTCAGTGTCTTCTTGATAAATGTTTTTCATAATCCCTCCAAATTGTCTCTTCATCATGGCAGTCAGAGAATAGAATCAGAGATGCTGATTTTCTTGCCCACAGCCATTCCTTGTGAAGTGAGTGCTGTGCAATCAGCCCCTCATGGAGAAGGCTGTCATCACTGTTAATGTAGTACCAGAAATTGGTCCTTAAAGGAGATGACTGATTTACCTGGAGGTCATCTGTGTTTCATTTCTGAGGAACAGTCCTGGAGTTGCCTGTTTCAGGAAGCAGTTGCTCCATAAGCAGCCAACTATCTACATCAGTTCTGTGGCACCTGCAAACCGGTCAAGCCTTGAGTAGGAGGCTGTGGTATGGGTAGGAATGGGTGGGTGGGATGGAAGAACAGTTTTTATGAACATTAGTGCCTCTTGATGACCGAAATTGGAAAAAGTACATCCAAGAAATATCATCTTTGCTGGGCTTTAGCTGCACGTGCTACTGATGCAAACAGCGTCTCTTGGGGTCAACAGAAATGTCTTGTTGAGATGGTAATAGACTCACTGTGCATATAGACAAGATGGAAAATTGATCCAGTACACTTCAGCTGGAGGTAAATGAACAGAGTTAAATGAACATGTTAACTTGACAGCATCATGAAGAATTCAGATATGAGGACTTTGCTTTAATGCTATCTATATAAAATTTGCTGTCAGACCTGGCTCAAAGTTTCTCTGCAGTAGAGGCACATTTTAAGTTTATTGCCCCTAAGATGGGGAGCAGGTGCTTGAATTTGTCCTTCATCTGCAGTGTCTGCAGTTTCATGGCTGTGCCTGGTGAGTCTCCAGAGCAGGGGCAGGCAGTGCAGTTTGGGATGGGGGATAAGGGAGCAGGAAGCTGCAGCATCCCAGGGCTCTGCTGGGGTCACTGCTGGGATTTCAGAGCAGTCTTAGGGACACTGTCTTTCCTTCCCCTGTCTGTCTGCTCTCTATCCTGTGCATGGTAGTCCTGGCACTCAGAAATGAGATTAAAGCTTCTGGAGCAGCAGCAGCCCAAAGAAATCCCTGAGCAGAACAAAACCATGGGGGGTGTGTGTGTCACAGGACAGGCAGGAGCTGAATAACCAACACACTGGTGAAGTGATGTACTGGAGGTACTGCCTGGGGAGTGTCTGTGGGGTGAAGGGCCAGAATCCCAACATGCTTTGGACTCCTGTAAAGTGCACACTTTCAAATTTCACCTACAGGTAACGTTTAAAAAAATAATAACAAGCCTTGATTAAAAAGAATCCGTAGTGACCATGGTGCTTGCATTAAAATCCCTGCTGTAGACACTCCTTTTAACAAAATGTGTTTCAGTTGGCTGCATTTGCACTGTTGAGGAGGGTTATTAAGCTTTGAGGTCTGTAGATATTCACTGCATTGCCTCCACATGCTGACCATTTAACAAATGCAGATCAGGTAAATTTTAGGAGGTTGAGATTTATTTTTTTTTTTTACCAAGAGACAAACATGTCCCTTAAACTAGCCTTATTAAGGTGATGTTGGAGGAAAGAAATGTAAATATACACAGCTCCCAAAAATAAAAGACAAAATAGGCTTAATTGACTCAGGATTCGATGACAAGTGGATCAGGTGCAGCAACAGGTTCTCTCTGTTAGGAACAGGGGTGACAGACAGAAGGAAACAGCACTCAAGTGCCTGAGTGACATTTTTATACAATGGGAGACAAGTACTTGGCAGCACCTTCCCTCTGCCATGGCTCTGGGTGTGCTGATGCCTCAGCAAACAGTTCAATTAGCTGTGGTTACCCTTTGTCTGTTGGAGCATTGTTGCTGTTATTTCCTGTTCAGTTAATCTCTGGATTTTGTTCCAAAATCCCAGACCAATTAGGCAGACTATCGAAACATTTGGCTTCAAAGTAAATCAAAGAATGTGAAGGAGCTTTTTGTGCTAATTTTTGTTGCTAGGTCAGGCAGGTTTTTGCTGGGTTCTATAAGTTTTGAGTTGTGTTTGAAGCCACCAGCTGTGACTGTGGGCCCAGGCAAATCCATCAGAAACTGATGCCTCCCTTTAGTCTGTGTTGGAAACAGCAATCACATTCTTAATCAAACTTATATTAAAGCAGGCCAAGGGAAGCAGTGCTCCTTTTGCATTTGCAAGGCCTGGATTTTGCAGTGAACTTGGGGGTATATTCAGGTTCCCAAGGGAACGGGCAGAGATTTTAATTCCCTAACCATGCCTGAAACAGTCAATCCATGGAGCAAGTGGAGGTCAGGTGTCAAGACAGGCAGCTGCCGAGAGACAAGGAAGAGAAATAATAGGAGGGAAGGGAAAAAAAACCACCATCAAAGTGAACTGATTCACCATGTGAAGTTAAGTGAACTACATTACAACAGACATAGTGTCTGGAGGAACTAATTGCTCATGTGGTTAGGTAAGTCAGGTCTACCTGAGACCTTCTTGACTCTGGAAGCTATTAAATAGAACAGAACTTGCTAAAAGCAGAGAACTTCAAAAACATGATCTTTACTTTCCCACCTTTCTTTCCCCCCTTCCTTAAGGGAGACAGCACTGATTGAGAGCAGATTTCAACAGCTTTTTGGCAATACAGAAGACTAATCTTTAGTTTCAAGTGATTATTGTGGAAGCCCTACTGATCTTTTCCTGAGAAGCCCAGAACCACAGACATTTCTTAGCATACTAAAAAAGAAGGTGATCTGGGCATTGTGCAAACCCTGAATCTGCTCCATAAAGCATTTTCTTTGTCATTAACACAGACATGACTCACTGCTTGTAATACAAAATTTGACATTTATGGTGGTGGCAATTAAAAATGGGTGAAGCATCTCTGGCACAAACAACCAGCTTGGAAGTGTGTAGTGAGCAGAGAATCCTTCAAATTTGGTATTCAGAGTAAAAATGTCTGTGTGGCTTTGGAAGGAGTGGGGAGTAGGTGCTCATCCATATGTGTGCTTTGGCTCGGGTTGGAGATGGATGACATACACCTATGGGATTCCTCCCAAATCCTGCAGTTGTATGGATTTAGGAAAGCATAGCCCCTGTGAACATGTAATTTAAACTCACCTGACTGAGTCTGTAAAACCAGGAATCAAGGTTTCAACGCCCAGGTCTGACTGGAATCAGTGTGATGTAGCAAAGCTTGTTGTTCTTAGGGCATTTCCAGCTGTGACACAGTGACACACAAGTGCTCTGGTGAATGTCCATGTGTCATCGTTTTCTGGCCCAAAGAATCCCAGAGTGAGGAAAATAAGAGTAATAGAGCAGAAAGGAGGACATCAAAGGCTTAAGGAAATAGCTCAGCATTGGGCAACTGGTGTGGACTGAGTTTGATTTCTTGCCAGACTTTTATATATGGCCTGAGTATGAAAATTCCAGTAAACTCTCTCATACTTATTTTTACTCTTTACCATAAGGAAAGCATTTTTTTTCACTGAGGTTAATGAGTGTATCAGAATTACGCCCAGTTCTTTTCAACCACACAAAGGGGAGTTTTGCTGTAATTTCCAGGGGGAAAAGGACAATTGGTGTGAGGATTTTGGAGGTAATTCCCATTCCTTACATTAATGCATTTGATAAGTTCCCCTTCAGTGGAGTTTCCCAGGAAGTGGCAGGTTGTTAATTTTAAAAAAGCTACATTTACTCATGTAAGGGACATTTTCTGCCAGTCCTCAGAAGTTTAGAAAGCAGCATCTTAAAGTACTTGGAAAGAGTAAACAACTTGTATGTCCCTGGGTTAGGCATTCTAGGGGTATGAGAGTCCCTAGGTTTTATCTCCCTTTCAGTTCAGAGAAGATTATTTTCCTGCTGCATAAACTTTGAACAGTGACATTGAGGTTACAAGCAATAAAATAATAAATACACTTAAAAATGTTCTGGTTTTTAGTACATGAGATGATGGAAACTTTGTTGTACAATGTAAAATGTCCTGAATCAAACAGTTGTGCGAGAAAGCAGTACAAAACCCCCCAAAATAAATGAGAGTTTCACCTGCCAAAGCTGAAGAAGGAAGACAGAAGTCGTGTGGTTTAGGTTTTTCCTACAAAACACGATGATTTCCTCTTAGCGTTGAACTTCTCCAGGCACAGGTTGAGTGGATGATTTGCTAGTTGTTCACTCTGTAAATAGTCCTTTTATTGAAGTGATCAAATTCTCTTGCCATGACTTTGAGAGACAAAACGAATACCATGAGATGTTTTTTTGTAGTGCAAGTAAATATATTTTATGTGTGAATTTTCCTCCCTTCTACCTAACCTTGACAGCACATTAAAATTGCTAAAATTAGCTCCTGCTGAAGCACATCTCTTGTCTCAAAGAAGGGTTAACATTCTGGATTTTATGTCTACTTTTATTAGTTGAGGTAGTGAATTGATGTCCAGTTTAGATATCTAATCAATATTTTAATTCAGCCACTAAAGCTGATGTATTTTTATATCATATGTTGTGACCCAGCCCCAAAGGCTAAAAGGAAATCAGACAGGTAATTCTGTAATGTGAATAAAAGGCTAAAAGCTGAAATGTTGAGGCATGTGTATAATACATATGGACCAGGACCCACCAAAATGGAAAGAAAACAGAATTGTATCCAATCATCAGAAAAATAAGCAAAGGGACTTGTAGTCAATCAAGGAATAATGAACATTCAAACAGAGCAGGGAGAACTTTGTTGCTTTTTTATAATGAGATAAAATACACATAAGAAATAGAGTTGTTGTTTTTTTTCTATTCATCAAGAAATTCTGGTGAAGGTAGACCTGGGGATGAAAAAAATGTCCTGAAGCACTGGTGAATTTGGGTGTTTCCAAGTCTGGCATGCTCAGAGTCAGCAAAAGAAGTAGGTGGGGTAATTTCATTTCTTCATTCCATGTGACGGCACTTAATGGGGCTCTGTTCTCTTAATTATTGATCTCACCATTTCAGTAATAAGACATGTGGAAGTGGGCACTATTATCTAGTAATTGACCATATTGGAGGGTTGACATGATGCTAGGAGTGTTTAACACAGAGATAAGATCAATTATAAGATAATGCTTTCCACTGTAATGAGCTGGTGTAAGTAGGAACGTTCTCTTAAGGCATTTATCAGGCAAGAACACTAAGACAGAACCAGGATAGTTTATCTGTGGATAGACTTAGAGTAACTGTCTGTTCCTGGGGACTGGATATCTAAATAAGGTGGAGTGATGGGACTGATAAAATTCCCGCAAGTGCTGTAAAATAATTAACTTAAAAGACAGTGAATGAAGAAAATACAAATTTCTCAAAGCCAGGAACTTGTAGCTTTTGTGATTAAGTTACTTTGCAGAATCCAATCATTTTTCTCTAAAGGAAAGTGAAAGAAGAGCATCTCTTTATCAAAAGACTGTAAAAAAAAGGAAAGGAAAAACCCTCATTCAAATAAGCAACTGTGAAAACAATGTGTAGCCCCAGCCAAGAGGGGTTCTGAACCCCTTGCTCAAGCCCTGCCTGTGCTGTGGGAGCATCTCTGGTGTGTGGTTATTAGTGCAGTGAGAACTTTCATTGTTGGGATTTAAGGTCTTGAATTTCAGATTCTCATGCAGGATCAAGAAGAACTGGAGATGACAGGTATGATCAGCACTGTCACCACCAGAACGGAGGTGAATTAGGGAAGGCAGGAAAGATCAATAGAAAAACTCAAATTCAGGTAGAGAGAAAACAGTGTTTTCAGGGAGCTGTCATTTCAGATGCCACATCCTAATTCCCTTCATTTTCTCAATGCCTTGCAGAAAGAAAAACTGTGCAGTGAATGCTGGTAGAAATAAAGCCCTGCTTCCTGGGCCTGAAATGAAAACTCCTCCAGCTGTCTGACCACCACAGAATTTACAATCATGGCATGACTTGAATCAGTAAAAATGAATCCTGTTAGGTGGTTCTATTCCTGTCTCATGCACATCCTACAAATGAGGATTTGGGAGTGTTCAAAGGTTGATCCCTATTTTCCTTTTTATTTTCCTTTGAAAAGTAGTTTCACTGGCTCTTCGAAGTGCTTTAATTTATAGAAAGTTATATAACTTTTAAGATGTAAGAATTGGGGGATAAAAAAACATTAGGGCAATGTATTTTCATGATTTTGTATATAACAGATACAGTGTTTTGCTTATATTGTTTTTGTTCTTGCAATAGATGAACCAAAAAATGGCTCTTGCGTTGTTTCCACCTTCCCCTTTTATACAGAACACTTGGAACAAAACTTCTGTGCCATCTCTGGTTAGCACTCTTAGGTCTGCAGACAGCTTTGGAGCAGAGTGAGCTGTTCTTTCTTGATGCTCATCTGTTGATTTGCTTCAGTCCTGAGCAAAGAGCTGCATGTGGCTGTAAACTCGGATTTTCCAGGCTCCTTCCCAAAGGCTGGGCATTGCATTTGTCCTCTTTTGGTTAGTGCAGACAGAGCTGTTTGGACAGTCTGACTTGGTTCATGTTGCGGGAAATACATTGCTTAAAACTCTACTTCAGGTTAAGAATGGAATATAAAAATGTCATACTTTTATTTCCCCCTAAATGGAAAATTTAAAATGCCAAAACTAGAAATCTCCAGGCAGGAAACCACAGTAGTTTTGGTTGCAACAAAACTTTGGCTACTCTAAAAAAACCTGCCTTTTTTCTCTTTCTTCATCTCAGAACAGTGTCACTCCAATGGCCTTTTCCCTGTGTCCAGCTTTCTTTGGTCTTTAGCTGATGGACTCCTCTTGGATTAGTACTGTGAGGGAAGGGAGTGTAGACTTGGCCTCCATTCTGCTCCTTCCTATTTCTCAAGCCCAGCACATGTGGTTGGGGAGGATGCTCCTGCCTGCACTATGTTCCTGTCTGCAGGAAATATGTCCTTGCTGCTCTTCTGACTAATCAAACTGTAATTTAGGATGACTTGAGAACGCCAGATCCAGTCAGGGTGCTGGGCTGTGTGTTGGCAGTGCAGGCACTGACTGCATTAGCTGAGTTTCTGGTGGTCCCACAATAACCTTCGACAGCTTTCACTTTGCTTGAAGAGGGGAGAGAAAAAGCAGGGACAGTGATGGTTGCTCCCCTTGCTGCGTTCAGTGAACTCTCACAGCCGAGTGTCCCCCTGCAGGGATCAGGGAGTGGCTGCTTTGTTGGTGGCCCATCGATCCAGGACCGGGGGGCAGAAGGAAATCAAGGTATTCTGGTTCCTTGATTAGGATTTTAGCTTGGTACACCTTAAATTTCCCCTGTTCAATATTGATTTTATGTCTATAGTGCTTTCAGGTTTTGAGGTTTCCCTCGATGTTTCTGACTCTGAGTTCACAATCTGACTTCACGGTGCTCTTGTAATTAACCCATGAAGATTAAAATTAGTGTCATTATCACTGTAACAGCTAATTGGTGCCTGGCTCACTCAGCAGTCCAGCAGTAAGCAATTTAGGCAGATGTCCAGTGTTGCTACCCAGATGCACACACTGGCTAATCCAAAATGTCTCTTATGGAAGGTGTTTATTTTGCTGTAGCAATCGAATGCACTGTATTCTTATTTTTGTGAGAAATTAGAGGCTTTTTTAAAGAAATCTATCACTTGAATTGCTGTAATTTAGTTGTAAAATTTCAGTAACTGCTGAATTTCAGCTCCTTTCCCACTGTACAACCTGAATCTGAACCTGAGAGTAACTCAAACCCCAGGTGCCTGTAGAGCACTGTGAGACCCAGGGGATTCCTCTGCTGGATACAGACTGACTTGTCCTCTGGGAAATACTGCATTAAAAAAAAGAAAAAAAAAAGAAAAAGAAAAGAAAGAAAGACAGAAAAAGCCTCTGCTGATGAAAGTAGCTGTCAAATTAGCAGGTCTAGAAGTTGTGTGTATTGTTATGAGCTGCTCAAGTTCACACCAGAGCGACCCAACCCAATCCGTCTTTCTCAGTTTACATTTTAATTGGCTTGTAGTTAAGTTTTTTAAACACTGTGAGACTGCTGACATACACTGTAATATCATGTGAATAATTTATAGGAGCTGTTCAAGATGAGTGAGTTTTTTCGCCTCTTTTTTATTTTTTTTTTTTATTTGATAATTGGATAAAAGAAGAGAGAGAATTGGAAGGGGGAAGAGCAAAGCAGAGGAGCATCAATCCAGCAGCATGTTACTTGCTGGGTGTTAAATGTTTTTGCAAGTGTCTCTGACTGCATTTGGGATTTCACTGAGGTTTGTACAATGCAATCTTATTAATAACTGTTCTGTCAGGAGAGCACCCAAT
The DNA here is from genome assembly GCF_022539395.1 of Myiozetetes cayanensis. Lineage (NCBI taxonomy): Eukaryota > Metazoa > Chordata > Aves > Passeriformes > Tyrannidae > Myiozetetes > Myiozetetes cayanensis. The sequence goes on along the minus strand of NW_026087522.1, from coordinate 5,312,931 downwards.
TAAATTGAATTGGGTTTATGGTTCCCTTTACATTTCTTAAAATGTGTGGATATAAAGCCTCTCCAGCAGGAAGACTGGCTAACAAGGATTGTGGGGGTTGGGCTTCAGTCTGCTTTTCTCCTTTTTCCCTCTCCTGTTTAGGACTTGGCTGTTTGCAAATTCAGATCCAGCCCCTCCAACAGGGTTTTGCCTTGCCCTTGTGGAGGCTGCCAGGGGCAGACAGGCTCCCAAAAAGAACTCCCAACCTGTTTGGAGCCTTGCCCCTCGAAACAGGGAGTGCTGGTCCTGTAATTAAGACTTAGGGGAGCATCCTGTTGCTCTCTTCAGGAGCTCAAAGTTGGCTGGGGCATCTTGAATGCAGCAGGAATACATTCTGGTGTGGTTTATAAACTGCCAAGAGCTGCTATTTAAAGAAAAAATAAAGTATCCTGTCAGCTGGCTTCTGCTCCAGTGACTGAATGTATTGAGAGCACAGTCAGTTGTTGATGCCTTGGGAGCTCCTGGGAAAGAACCAGGAGCTCAGCCCCAGTTCCCTCCCTGCTCCCAGGGCAGGACTCGGTGCTGGGCTTTCACAGTTGGGTTATATCCCCATCTCCTGCCTCTGCTCCTGCACTGCTGGGCTGAAGGGCTCTGTGCAGCTCCCAAAGGTGAATGCAGACCCTGCCCTGCTCCAGGCTGGTTGCAGGAAACGCTCAGCTGAGCTGCCCTGGGGGCAGATGCCTCGAGCAGGGCTGGGGCAGGGTTCTGTTTGCTGAGATGGAGGTCGGTGGCAGAAGTTAACTCTTGGTGTTTGATTTCCTTCTACTCTGATCTAATCTCTGGGGATCATTTTAGCTGTTCCCATGCAGGTTCTGCACCCAGTTTTGAGCACAGCACGTGATTTGGAGAGTTACTGTACAGATATTGCAGTTATTGATACTGGAGCTGTAACAGATTTAAACTGAGTTACTGTTGAAATGGGGTTTGACCCCAAGGTGACAGGAGTACTTTTCATTTTAAATGTGCAGCCCTTGTCCTTCCATGAAATGTATGAAGACTTGTACTTTCATAGCTCTTACCTTCTAATAACTGCCCCAAACCCCTGAGATTACCTCACTTGGTCAGAGCATGGTGCTAATAACACCAAGGTGTGGGGTTTATCCCCCTACAGGCCACTCACTTAAGACCTGGACTCAGTGATCCTCATGGGTCCCTTCCAACTCAGAATATTCTGTGAAAAGTCTTGGAAAACAAGGTTTTGTACTTGTTTTCACACTGGACTTTGTTTTTCCCCCCAGTAATTTGCTTTAGCACTTGCACAACACGTTACTCTTTTATGTTCTGCTTATTTGAGAAGTCTTTTGTCTGCTCTGCAAGATAAAAAACCAGCTCATACAAAAGCTTTGTGTTGCATTGTGCACCTGACTGTGAAGATCAGGGATCTGGGGGATCTCCACATGTTCACAATACCTGGGAATGCATGTGTTGTTTTGAAAACAAAGGCAGCAGTGCTCAGGCAAAGCTGTATAATTCCATACTCAGGGAAGCCAGATGCACAGATTCCACAGCCACAACGCTCCCGCCTGCGAATCTGAGGGAAGAGATCCAAGTTTCAAAGGCCTGAGTCCGTGGAGATGTACCATTTGAGGCCTGTGAGCTTTACCTTGATGAGAATGCCCAAAGCCTCAGCCCTCCGTTCTCCCCACGTCCTGCCGTGCCGCGTTTTTCCAGCATATGCCGTGTGACATCCGCATTAATCTGCGCGCCCCGCAGAACCAAAGCACAGCAGGACGAGTTAAGGACAGGTTGCCGGCCCTAACTTTCATTTTTCTGCCTTTGTTGCTGTGTGTCAAGGATAAAGGTGACCTGCAAGGGAGGAGGGGGAGAAAAGCTGTCTGCCTGTGTCCCATTTGCTTCGTTAGGTTGTACAAAACGTTTTGAAAGGTTGTTTGTTTAGTTTTTGGCTGCCTTTTTTTTGTGTGTGTGTGTGTGTGTTCTCTTTCAGAAATATCAGATCCAGACTTCTCTGGTTTTCCTAGGAGACATAGCAGAAAACTGGAGAGCTCTTGGGATTAAAAGTCTAAAGCTCAGGCAGTTGAAAGGGAAAGAGGATTATAGTTATAACATTTTTAACCTCTCGGTTCTTTGTTTCTGTTTGTTAGTACCAGCTCAGTACCACTCCTGCTTCACGTCTTTCACATTCTGGCTCTTTGGTTAAGATGTGAAAATCTCTCATTCCCACTCTCTGATCCTCCAGAGAACTCCAGCAAACACAGATCTTAAACAAACACCCTCCTCAGCCACTACATGGATCTACAAACATTTGGTCTTTTTTAAGACACACACAGGGCATCTCTTCCTCTTGTTTGTTGCCTACATTTTGTGCCACTCCTGAACTTCTGGAGGGCACTCCACTGAAACTCCACTTGTCTTATTTTCCCTAAAAGAAAAATCAGAAAATAACATCTATTTCCTTCAAAGAGAAAGTGCAATTATATTTCTTTCAGATACATTGAATGCAACAGGAAAGTCTGACTGAGGAATTTAGAACATGCAAAAATTATTTCCTCTAATTATTTTTTTTATTGAAGAGCTCATTTTGTACCATTTATTTTTATTATAGTTGTTGTTTCATTAGTTGGATTCTCATCTTGAAGTTTAATACAGATAAAGGAATAGGAAGAGGAATTAATAATTGATCTTAATCATCTCTTTGGAGCTGCTGAACTCTCCTCCAATTAATTTGAGGCATTACAAGAGCTCTTGTAGAATGAAGGGGGCAAGCCCATGTATTAATAATCTGTAGAGCTTTGGTATATATGACAGTACCATGGGGACACTCACTCTCTATCCCTGCACATGTTCCCTTTGTGCACGTAGTGACTTCAAGAAACCTGGTTAAATCAACTGAGAGGTCTTTCAGTGTCTGTCAGTGTTTGGAGAGGTCACAGCGTGCTCTTCCATCCCTGAAAATTGAAAAGCTTTGTCATTTTTCTTAACTACAGCTGGATGGTGATTGTAAATAATCAGATCCTCTGATTTTTTTTTTTAAGGTTGTCTAAATATACAAGCTTTGAGGGAGTGTAAGAACAGACAAAGAGTTCAACAATTGAATGCATCCTGCATTTAAGATACTTGGACTGTGAAATTTTTATAAAGCTTGACCGCACCTTTAACCATGCCTGGTGTGGTGACGCTATCAGTAATTTCTGTCCTGAAATATAAAGCTGAGTATTTAACATAAAAACCCAGTCTGGGCTGGTCTGGGTCCTTCTGTGAATCCAGACTTGCCTCTTGTTTGACATGCAGAGGTGCAGGTATTTGTGGTGCAAATTCATGCCCTCCTGACTTACAGCCTGGCCTGGAGGGTGGCAGAGGTGCTCCCAGGCAGAGTTTGTGTTTGTTGCTCTCCATGCTGTTCCTCGAGACAAAATGTTCTCTGTGAAAATGGATTTACATCAAAATACCTGTTTTTAGACCAGGGATGGCTGGATGTGTGTGTGGCTTTGTGTACATGAGCCTGTCTCATGTGTGCAGTGGGGTCAGCCATCGGTCCTTGCAGAGCACCCAGGAACTGCCTCAAATGACAAAGGGATTTGAATCAAAGTACTTGGAATCAAATTGACTGTTTCCTCAGTAACCTGCATCCCTTCTGGGCTGCAGTAGGGTAACTGATTGTGAGATCACCCCATGCCCATCCCGGGGAAACATCACTGACAGTCTTCCAAACCAGTAAAATCATTAGAGGAAAAGCAAAAACTCTGTTTTCTCTCCAGAGCATCTCAGCGTTTCTCTCAACTCTGTCATGATTCTTCTGTGAAAAACGTTTACTTTGAAACAGCAGCAAATTTTGGCAAATATAAACTTAACCAAACTCATTGTCATGGTGTTTATGGACAGTTTGTACAAGGAGTGCAGTTTGTTTAACTGTGGCTTTGACCCTTGGGCATCACTGACCACACAAATTAACAAACCTCAGTGGGAAGTGCACACTTTGTTTGCCCCACCAAGTTCTTGTCAGTCAGGAGCTGCTTTCAGAGCCTGCCTTGTGATCTCTGCCTTGACCAGACCTGACTGGTTTTCAGCCTCCTTTTGTTATTCGTTGCATTCTGTGTTGATATCTGAGCACCCAGTCTGTGTGCTGTGTTCCGTGGCAGGGTGGAGGTTACAGAAATGCTCTCCTGATGTTTCCCCCCTTCCTCTTCCCTTCACAGTTCTGCTGTGAAATGTATCAAGTGTTTTCGTGGAGGTGATAAGGGAACCACTCGAGTTCTCCTGTCGAAACAGAGCAGCTCTCGAGCTGCTGTGAGCACCAGCCGTGCTAATTCCTGCTGGGAGACAGAGTCTGTTAGAGCCTCTCTAGGCTGGGCCTTCCTTTGGGACTGGCACCTTCCCCTCGATTCCAGCCCTGGCTTTCTGTGTCCCCCAGGAACTCCTCTTGGAGAGCTGCTGGTGGTGCAGGTGTAGGGTTTAATGGTGAACCAAAACATGCAGGTGGTGAAGCTGCTCTCCCCAGGACGGCTCTCCAGCAGTGGTTCTGTGCAGGTTGAATTACTGTCAGGTATTTCCAGTTCTGGGCTGACCGTTTGTAATAGGATTTTGAAGTGACTGTGATGAGTATTTTCTGTATTAGCAGCATTTCCTTTCTGTGGCCTTTTCACAGAAGTGTCCAATCCTGTTTTTCCCAGCTGTTGGCCAAGCTTGGCTGGCCGGGGACTTGGGACAAGCGCACACATGTTCAGATGCTTTTCCCAAATATCATCCAAGTCTCTCAGGCCTGACAGATGGTTTGACAGGACTAATTACACTTCCTGGTTTTGTCACAGATTAGCAGTGTCCATAGGTCTTTAGCATGGGAGGGCTGTTCAGGGCCCGGTGGGAGCAAACTTATTTCACTTTACAACATTCTGAGCAAGCTTCAAAGGAGAGACCATCAGAACTGCTTTAGTCCATGGAATTGAAAAACCCAAACCTTGCAATTAGAGGGTGCCCATCCCGCTCGGTGTGAGCCAAGGAGAGCTTTTACCATGTTGTCCATGAGGTGTCACCTCCCTAGGGCGTGGACTCTGCCTCTGGTGTGGCTGGTGTTTTAAGGTCCATGTGGAAGGGGGTGTCAGTGCTTGGTGAGTTGTCTGAAGATCTCTGCTTACAGGAATAACGAGGGTGTGCACACTCAAAGTAGAAAATGCTTGTATATGTCCTCCAGCTGTAAATTACTGGGAGGGAGAAACCCACCCAGGCTGGGTAAAGCTTCTTGCTGCAAAGGTGATGAAATGCCATCTGCAGTGGTCATGAGAGATGGGACTAAGCAGCCTGTTCCCAACATTCCTGGTGTGGTTCCTTTATGTATGTGCTCAGGGCTGTGCTGCTACCACAGAAGTTTTAGTCATTCTATGTAGATTATAAGCAAATGAATGGAACTTTAAACAACTGTTAAATGTTTGAGTATTAAACTCCAGAAATATTTAGAGCCTCTGATAGTATTGCTTTCTTGGTTTATGACTGTCCCACTGCATAAGTCATATCAGGAAGAATAGCTGTAGGGGTAAAGGACTCTATTGTCCATACTTCATGGCCATGCTTTTATGAAATTTACTCCCTTTTTTCACGTTAGAAAATAGCCATAACTGTTTATTAGTTTGGATTCATTTTATAATATAACAATGTAGACAGCAGTCAGTGAAAGTTCAGAAGAATCTATTTAATAGGAAATTTGGCACAGCAAAGCTGCTGCTGGAGAGATGAATCTCAATAATGATTGTGTTGTATTATGATACACAAAGTGCAGTTCTGAAGCAGTGAACCTCTTTCCAAGTAAAATTCGTGTGAGAGAAAAAAGTAATTTAACACTTGGACTATGTCTTTGTAGCCATGCAGCAGTTACAGAAAAACCCAAATTGGGCTGCTCTTTGAAAATATTGTTTGTGGTGAAACAGGAGGGTTGCACGTTATTTATTCTAAAACTATTAATTATACTGTTTAATGTGACCTGCAGAGAGCTGGCTCACCAGATGGGATGAGGCTCATCCTTTTCCATTTGTTCTGTGTGTTGAGGGTTGGGAAGTACTTTGCTCCTCTGAGGTACCGCGGCTCAGGCCGTCAGCGCGGCAGCGATGCCGCATGAATGAGCAGGAGACTCATCTGCATTCACCTGCTGGTGTTCGCAGAGGCACCACCACAAACACGAGACCTCCCCTCCTCGAGAAGGGCTGTGTCCTGCTTTCTTGCCCTGCTAATTCCTATCTGTGATGAGAACACTGCAGGAGGCACGGAGCGGCGGTGTCGATGGATTTGGGAGAAGCTCGGCGTGGCCGTGGGAGCAGGGAGGGAGCAGCCTCCCGCAGGTCAGCCTAGGCTGTGCTCTCCCAGAATCCAGGAGAGCCTCCTGCTGCACTCACAGATAAATAAATAAGGAGATTTCTGTCTTTTCTCTCTTTTCTTGGCTTGCAGCAGGAACTCATGAATCAATCGTCAACGAGCCAACTTCTGAGCCAATTGCCGTAATGATGTATGTGATTAACAGGCTGGGATCCTTTCCCTTCTTCCTCCTCACCCTTTTTTTCTGTCCTTTTTTGTTCTTTCCCATAGACGGGAGCGAGGCAGTTTCTCGTCACAGTGGGGGTGTTGGTGTCACATCCCACCCCACACGAGAGCACGTGCGTGTCTGTCCCTGCCCTGCCGGGTGCCGGCTGGGAGGAGGTTCCTCCTCTCCTCTCCTCTCCTTGCCGAGCAGGCTCTGCCGGAGGGATGGGGAACATATTGCTCGGCAGGTGGGGCCCGCTCAGACGCATTTGCTGTTATTTCAGCACTGACAGCAAAAATACATCACCCGTGCTCCACAGGAGCCGCCGCGCAGGGCCTGCCGCCCCCAGCACAGCGCTCGGCTTTCATGGATTATTTTGACCCGGCAACTGGGCCCTGGGAAATCAGCAAGTGCCTTGCTGTCCTGAGACACTGGGCCCTCTGTGTGTGGGTCTCTGTGGAAGCTGCTCTGAGGGTGAGCCCTAGTGATGCTTTCCCTTCCAACCCACTGGCTTTGTGCCCTCCTCACAAGGCAAATCAGACCTAGCCATGAAAACCCCAGGTTTTTGAGGCCCCTCTGCAAACACAAGGCTGTGGATTTTCAGTTATTTTATCTACTTGTTAATTAGAAGTTTATGGGGTTTATCTGCTAGCTGGTGAGGTATCTGTACCCTTCTGCAGGAAATATTGAGGTCCAGATGTGCTAAGTCCTAGTACCAAAATGGAGAGTTCCATAATTATTGTGTCCAAATAGTTTTCCTTTGGTCAGCAATGTGCTTGTGGTTGTGTTGACTTGGTTTCAGCTGAGGTATGGGTAGGGGTTTTTTTCCCTGCTAATTACAGTCATTTTAGGTTTGGTTTGGTTTGTTTCATTTTAAGAACCCAGCTAAGTAGCAGTTTCATGAGAGCTTGATCACAGTGGGCCTTGCACTTTGTTATCCAACTTCATACACAAGTCAACAAATAAGTGGAGTCAGGAGGAAAGGTGTAGAGGGTAATATGTACCATATTTTACAAGGCATTGTGCAAACAGACTATTTTTTCCTTTACAAACCTCCATATTTAAAAAGGTTCCTAAGGATTTGGTAGATGCCCTGCATCCTCCATTCTGACTGTATTTAATTGGGCATAAGTGAGAATTAATATCCTAGTTTAAATGAAGACAAACTGGGGAAAAAAAAAAAAAGAAGCATCTAGAAGCTCAGTGGGATATCCAAACCCCCCAGGCTTTTCCAGGTAGCACGGCTGCACGAGAGTGACTTTAGTCTGGGCAGAGCAACAGCAGGGGTAAAAGAGGTAGAAACAAGTGAATGGTGGATTTTTCTATCCAAGGATCCCTTTCTTCATTTTAAAGATTAAAATCTGACCTCTGTGGGTTTGTTTGTTTTTTTTTTTCCTTCTGAAACCTTTCATGTTAGTTAACGTTGGGACCCTTGTGTCCCATGTATTCATCAGGAGGTTTCAAGATTAATTCCCAGCAGAGACATTCTAAGACTTCCTCAGGACATTGATTTCTTTATCTGCAAATGTGTTACAGGCAGCAGCTCGCAGCAGAAGTCAGTTTGGGCAATGCTTTTATGTGCAACACACAATGCAAACCACAGTCCCTATTTGGTGGTTCATTTTGTAGGGCTGTGGGTGCTCTCAGACGGGCAGTGAGATGGAGCACCCGAGAAAAGTCGAGTGCTCAATGAGACTGGAAAATTTTACCTTTTCCTTTGTCCAGAGGCATTATTCCATGATGGGATTTACATGGGCAAATCCCTCCTGAGGAAAGATTGAGAAACGTCTCTGCTTTCTGTTGTGGTGCTTTGAATTAGCAACCGAGCGAGAATTAAATAACGGGAAAAGCTCCAGATGCCTCAGCTCCATGTGGAGAACTTCCTGTGGTCGCTTCAGGAGTCTGCTTGATCTCATTGACGTAAGTGAGCAGAGGAGATGAAGCCTTGGTAACTCCCCGAGATGGATGAGACACGTCAGGACACAGGCAGACAGACTTTTTTGTCATCTTCAAGCCTAATTTTAAGCTTGTGGTTACCTCAGGAGACTGATATTTCCTGAGGTCTGTACCACGGCTCGTTTGTGTGTGTGTTTGCGCTTGTGTTGCAGAAGCGGCTGATTTTGTGAGCAATGGCCTTCTGGAGCCAAGAGACACGTTGTGCCAGGGTCAGAGCTGGCTCTGCTCTGTTCCTGCTGAGCACAGCCACGGCAGACACCGTGTTTTGTTCTGCTGTTGGCACGATTTTCAGGTGTTCACCCCTGAAAAGAAATGCAGTAAGTTGGGCTGTGAGGAGGAGGCAGGTCCCCCCTGCCCCAGGACTCTGTGGTAGGATGTGGTAGGAAACAGCCCTGCACTGTGCTGAGGTCCCACAGACAGGGGCTGGAAGAGCTCAGCAGAAGGTTGATTAAGCTGCCCTGTAAATCCAGCTGGTTTCCCGTGTCCTGTGCCCTGCTGGCAGTGCTGGGGGATGCTGTGGGTGCACCTGGTCCATTCGCCGGAGCCGCAGGTGTCCCCCACAACACGCTCCCGGCCCCTTTGCCAGCACTCGGGGGCCAGGAGTTTATTAGCTCACTTTTCACCTGTAAAAACTCTGAGAAAATGCCAGCTTGGCATTTCAGCAGCTCCCCAGAACCAGGCTGTGCTCGTGTGAGGGCTCTGGAAAGCCTGTCAGCCCTGTCTGCAGCTGCAGCCGGAGCTGCCGCTGTGTTTGTGTCTGTGCTGTGCACATTCACAGGCGCTGCGAGGAGCTGTCATTTTACTTGCAGAATGGTACTAATTTAGAAATAGGAAGTCTGCTAAAGTATTAATGATACCAGATGTGGCTGTTAGTTTTTTTTCTTTACCTGTCATGTACAATACGATGGATGTTATTTTCCCAACTGCTGTGCTGAGGCGGGAAGAAAACTGTGAAAGAATCAAGATTTTTTTCCTTTGCAGTATTGTCATGAACTGGATTTCTTTGGGCAGAGAGGGTGAATTTTTATTTTGAAGGAGCATCACAGTGCTGTACAACCACATTGCACCTTGTTTTCCTCACATTGCTTTAACAACTGTGCTACAAGCATGGAGAACCATAGCATCAAATCCCAGAATGGTTTGGGTTGGAAGGGATCTTAAAGCTCATCCTCTTCTACCCCGTTTGAATATAGGATGCCATGGACAGGGACATCTTCCACTAGCACAGGTTGCTCCAAACCCTGACCAACCTGACCTTGGGCACTTCCAGGGCTGGGGCAGCCACAGTTTCTCTGGGCAACCTGTACCAGGGCCTGCCCACCCTCACAGGGAAGAATTCCTTCCCAATATCCCATCTAACCCTGCCCTCTGCCAGTTTGAAGCCATTCCCCTTGTCCTGTCACTCCAAGCCCTTGTAAATAATCTCTCCATCTTTCTTGTAGGCTTCTCCAGGGAGTGAATGGCCACAATCAGGTCTCCCCAAAGCCTTCTCTCCAGGCTGAATAGTGAAGTCTAAGCGTGTCCTATGTCACAAAAGCATCTTCTCTTCCCTCTGCCCATGCACACATTCCCTGTGGCTCCATTGTATTTTCCCTTTCTGGCCAAACACGTGCCACAGGCTGTGTTCTGCTCTTGGCTGCTTGGCCAGCTGTCCCAGGCTGAGCAATGACTCTCTTTCCTGTGCTAGAGTTAGTGATTTGCATAGAACTTCTAGTAACTTGATGTGTTTAGAGCTCTATCAAATGTAATTGGAAGGGAACAAGGGGTTTGAAAATTACTGGGGCTGGGTGGACTGACAGCCTGTTTGCATAAAAGTTGTTTTTATACAAAGCCAGGCAAAAAATGAAGTAAAATGACTTGTCTCGGTAGTGTGATTTGTGCCACACAGATAGAAGATAACAAAGGCACCAGCTTGCACTTTACCCCTCAAGGACTGGTGAAAAAAATTACCTTTTCAGGTTAATAGTATTTCACAGAGGCCTTGTAGGCTGCCTGAGTGACTACACAAGGTACAAGACCATGGCTAATCAAGCTATTTGTCCTCTTATGCTCCTGTGTGGTACCTACGAGTTGTCAGTGCTGTGTAATACTGTCCATAAAAGAAAATCAGATAAAGTAGTATTGAGAGAGAAAAGCTAGTGGTGTCCATAGCTTTTACATCCAAAGAAAGACTGGGAAAAAAACCACACCCCAGAATGTGTTTGCTGCAGGTATGACTGTCCCTCCAAGTAAGGTCACGTAACAGTTCTGAAGTGTAATAGCACCTTGTTCAAATTTATTTGTCTGAGGAATCGTTTGTACTGCACGTGGGGGCAGTTTATAACTCCATGGTAAACATCAGGAATGAACTCTGAGCCCTTGTTCCTGGAGAGCAGGGAGAGCAGAAGTTGTCCCATTTTCTCAGCAGATGGGCTCCCTTAAGCTTTTATCAGTGGAACTGGGGACCCTGATGGAGTAAAGGGAACCATGTCTGTTTTACAGACCCTCATGAATGCCTTGGGGTCCCAGACCACACACTTGAAGCACTGAGTTAACAAACACTGAGTTATCAGAGGAAAACAGAGCTGGGAATTCTAACCCTGTCCATCAGTGGGGAGGGAGAAGCTGCACGTGGGCACACACACTCACACACGAGTTATTGCAGCATTTAGGGGCTGGGGTTAATTTAAAAACACTGTTTCTTAGGCTTAATTGAGATTTCTTGGAGGCCTGTTTTTGCACATATAAAGGCTCATTACCAGGAAATCAGAGTTTACAGTGTTTATCTAGTGAGTTATGAAAATATCAGATAATAAGACTAATGACTCAACAGACCATTTTCCAAATTGTGCAGTAATCTTTGGGTTTTCCAAGATTATTATTATATTAGTTGCACTTTTTAGTCTGTCAGAAAAGAAATAAATACAAGGCCTGTATTTTTCCATTAACATTCGGAGAACATCTGTTGCGTATTGTAAATAACATACTTAGAAAGCAAACTGATAATAACTACTCAGACTATTTTCCTGTTCTGGCTATAGCATTCTGCACCATACAATATGTTATATACTAAACTCTTTATTTGGCCCAGAATAAAATGGAATTATTCTAATAGTACCAGTCAGTTACACGTAAAATAATCCAAATTGTTTGCAAAAACTCTAAAAACATACTCTTCAGATTCTATTAATGAAGAACAGTAATAATAGACCAGAGTACAGGGATATAAACTGGTACAGCCCTGCATTTGCAAGAGAACACAACTCTGAGATTGCGTGGTGGTTGAAACGTTTAAGCAGGAAGAGATGAAAGAGTTTTTAAAATCACATTTCCTCTGAATCTCTTTCAAAACACATACCAACCCTACAATAAACCATTTCAGAATGCCAATCAGACTAATAGGAAAATAACCCCAGATGGTTCTCCTTTGAAATTCCACTCCTAAAAATGCTGCACTTTGTCGTCCTGAAGTTTGTAACTCAGTTTTATAAGATTTAGGTGTAGATTAGTTTTATTTTTTGCTTCCTGGGAGGCTGTAGCCCACAATAGCTTGGAAGTCCTTTGAAGCTGAACTTGTGCTAACATGACTGTTCTTTAACTGCTAAAATAAAGATGTTCTCATTGCAGTACAAGTAGCAGTGTGAATGCAGAACAACTTGACAATTTTCACAATTATGTCAACCTAAAATTGTCATAATTATTACAAGAATAAGGCCCATGCTGTGGAAGTTTCCAGCAAGGTAGAGTGTGTACTTGATGCACATTGGAATAAACTATTTCCCAGAGGCTGGGAATCAGCAGCTTCTTGACTGATCAGTAGATGTTGTTCTCATAACAGTGTGCCTGAAGTCACCTGAGACAGATAGAATTGTGTCATCACACACATGAGTGCAGCCAACCTCCTTCCTTCCCACTGAAGAGGAAGAGGAATAGTTATGGAAGGATGTGGCCAGGGGATGTGCACAGGGGATGGGCCTGTTCAGGGCTAAGGTTGGACTCAATGATCCTTGTGTGTCCCTTCCAACTCAGCATATTCTGTGATTCTGTGATAACTTTATCTTTTCTAATTGCATCATAAATTCACCTGAGTTTCTGGGTGTGTCCCTCATCCTTTCCATATTTAGATTGCTTTACTCCTGCTTCACTCTTCCTGTATTCAGTGGTTTCTCTTTTGGCATCACACGTCCTGTAAGTGCTTGCTGGTACCTAAAGACCTGAACTGTACTTTATTCCACCTTGACATATCCTTAGGAAAGAAAAGCAGAAGGGAGAAGAGTGGCAGTTGGCTTGAAAGGCTTTGTCTTGGGAAGCAGCAGTGTTGGGAATGCCATCTGTCACAGCTATCCATGATGTTATCTGAATCAGAACCAAAGTACTCCCAATGCCTCGATGCACATGCACCTCACAGGGCTGCTGGGGCGTGATTGAGTGCATGGACCAAATCCTTGCACTGCCACAGGTCACATGTCAGTGTTTCTAAGTAATGCATTGAAGGTTTTCCTGGAAGCCCCACTTTTCCTAACCTCAGGAGTTCCAGATTCAGAGTAGCTTTGGTTGGTTGAATCTTTTCTGTGGCTCCATAGCCCGTGGCTGAATTTCCAGCTAACCTGAATTCTTTGTACCATGTAGTCCCTGTCACCAACACCTACCTTGGCACGACAAAATAAAACAGAAAATAATCAGTGTGAGCATTTGATTCTCTCCTCCCTCTTTCATACACAGTGATTTCAGGGGAGTAAAAGATAGATGAGACTCTGAAAGTGTCTGTTTTACTGGGTACTTCCATGATCTTCTTCAAACTAAAGCTGAGAATTGCCCTAGCTCCGTGTACACACATAAATCACTCCTCCAAATCCATATCCACACAGTGCTTGCTGCAGTCTTTCGCTTGTTAAGTAATTTAGATTTGGTGTCCACCTTCTATAAATGTGCCCAGTTCCTGCCAGCCTTTCCTTTTCTATTTAATCTTGTTACAGTCAATAAAATTGCAAGAATCTTGGGCTTGTCCTCTTGCTTTCTCATCAGAAAGAGTTTGTGTCACCATGTGGACAGGAAGGAGTTGTGGGCTTGGTATGTTTGCAAGCCCTGGGGTGGTTTACAAGGTTTTTTGCACTGTACATCCTTCAAATCTTACGTTGAAGGTGCAAAGGTATCTGGCACATTTAAAGCTACCCAATAGGGGTTTGCTATTCTTCCTTGGAATGCAGATCTCTCTTGGGGGGCATTTGTGGGATTTCAGGATTGAACAAATCACAGGTTAAAATCTACCCTGTGCTGAAGAAGGAACAGTTGTGTCCCTTGGTTGGGCCAACACCAGCCCGTACCTGCAGACATATTCCAGTGGAATTAACTGTCTGGAAGTCTGGACTGGCCTTTGGAGGAAGGCACCTGTGAACTGTTCCCACAAGTTGCTGAAAACTGTAGCTGTGTGTTGCTGAGGAAATTTGGTGGGGCCATATGGATGTGTATTTGTTCAAAGGGCAAATGTGAAAATCTAATGCAGTTACTTAATGAGATCCCAGTTTGGCCATGGTATGATGAGATAAGAGGCAATGGATCCACTTCCACTCTCAGCTGTCACTGGGATCAGTGGTGCTGTAAGAACCTGATGTGCTTCTGTGCTGGGCAGATGGAGTAGACCTGTCTGGATTTGCTTAAGGCTCAAGGTCCTTTTTTGCCCACCTGCCTAAAACTGTAGTGATGAGTGTGTAGGGTTAATACCTAGTTTTTAAAAATGTGTAGGGTTTTTTTTCCAGTAACAGGAAATTATAAGCCTGTTCAGCCAACATGAATACATTTTAATTTTAAAAAATATGCTGAAAGTGGCATTGTATGCCATAAAAATATACATCATGTGCCAAGACAAGCAATTGATGCTCTCGTATAAAATACAGTAAACACCTCCTCCCTGCCCTTCCTTTGGCTGTCGATCAGATTTCAGAATCATGAAATTTTACAGTATTACTGGTTAGAAGGGCTCCCCACTGGGAGCAGATGCCATCTCTGTCTTCATAGACTCAGAGAAAGTCCTGACATGTTTCATGGCGTTCATACGTGGAAGTCTGTGAAATGGAAAGGAAAACAGCTTTTTCTGTCAACCTGTCACTGATATAAGCTCTTACATTTCATCAGAATGACTAAACTTTAAAGCTGTTTCTTCAGTGCTGAGTATATTTGAGAACTCCCAAGTGTTATCAGATTTATAGAGTCCCAGTGTATGATAGAAGACCAAAGCATTTTGTGGCATGATATTAAAAATTCATTCAGATACTCGATAAAGCGTGGATGACAAAAGTCTGAAATGGAATAAGGTAGAGTGAATTTCTCCATGGTTTATTGACCTTGATTCCTCTACACAAAATAAATAGACAGAATGGACTAAAAATCTCTTCTTTATGAAGGCAAAATCCTGGCAGTCAAAGACCGGCTCATAAAAATGCTCTCTGTGGCACATACCTTGGCAGTGCTGGAAGTTGGAGGCGATGGAAATTTATTGCTGGTGCCGCAATGTGTGTGTCTGTATTTGAGGCAAGGAGAAAGCAGGGGCTGCTTTATGAGGTTGCTGATGTTATCCTGTGGAGAACAGAGAGAGAAAACACACTTACCCTCCTCACTTTGTGGTCTTTGCCTGAAGGTATAATAAGGTAAAATAGTTCCCTTTGCATGCCCATTTTTTATTTGTTTGAAAGAGAAAGAGAAAAGGCAAATCTCACCGAAGGAGGAGTTTGACATCTCTCCCTGCTGGAAAAGGCTGGGGCTCCACACTGCTTGGAGAGGTTTTCCTGCCTTGCTGCAGTCGGAGAGCAGAATGCCTCATTGGTTTCAGATATTAAACTTTTGTGCTGAAAGCCCAGTTGGAGCTGGTGTGACAAATGGATTTTACCTGCTGCCGAAAAACACAACCCCCACCTCCCCAGCCCTCCCGTCCTGCCTAACCTGGCCCCCCAGAGCACTGAAACAGAAAGCTGCCCTTAGGCACCATCTGTTTCTGCCAGCTCCTACTTTGGGCCCTGCCTTTACATCTGTTAAGTGGAGGCAGCTTACTTGATGAGTTGTTTTGAAGAAATATCTGGTCTCCCCACCATGTTCATTAACCATTGCAGATCTGTTAAAGACAGGCTCTGTGATGCAATTTAGCCGTAGTTAACTAAATTCATGGAAGTCACAGTCATGGATTATTTTTGCATCCCGCAGGGATAGACAGCAGAACTGTTTTAGCAACACTGTTTTCTCTTCCCTTTGAAAATAAAATTCTTTCCTGTTTGCCTTGAGAAACCCTATTTAAAACAGCGGTGAAATCTGAAGGGGATTCAGAGTGACTCGTTGGAGACTGCTAATTTGTTACTTCTTCTTGTAAAACACAACCAAGCTGCATTCATAGCACATGCTAAAACAAATATATTAATCATTTTCCTCCCAGTAAAGAAAAGCAACTGTTTATCCCTAGCACCTCTTTAAGTACTCCAAAGCTCCTGATTTGTTAAGCTGGCGTTCTTCTCATGGACAGACCCAGCTTTCTGAAGCCACTGGAATTTTTTCATGGCCAGTGATCAAGAACTAAAAGAAACAAAGCAAAAACCCACTTAAAATACTTCAGAAATATGGATCCAGTATGTTTGTGTTTGTATTTGTCTAAATTAGAAAACAGTTTAACAGACATTCAGGGAAAGCAGGCGTCACCCAGTTTATGTAGAAGAGAGTTCCACACAGAATAGAAAGGAAAGAAGAAGTGGAGGGGAAGGGAACCAAGTCTTATTTTACAGATGAAGGATCCAGACACAAAAAGAGAGGAAGAGGGATTTACCCAAAGTTGCTAAAGGAGAGTTTGTGTCAGCCAGGAATTAAATCCATGGTTTTAATAATCTCATGGCCTTAAGCCATAAGCGTGGGACCATCGGCTCTGTGCTGGCTGGACACACAGTTCACCATGTTCTCCACGTGTACAGAGTCACTTCAGAAGCAAAATCTGGTCATAATACAAATGGAATTTTCTTTTATTGTATATGTTACATTTTCATCTGAAATGATGCCCTGAAGCTACAATTATGCTTTATAATAAACGCTATACAGAGATGTCCCTGTTGGGTTTGAGGATGAGGCTAATTCCTATATTAGTTAAAAGCTGGCACCTCTGAATCTGAGTCACGTGCAGTAAAATAAACATGAGCAAAAAACTTATCAAAGCTTCATTTCCCATAGAGAGTTAATTGAAACCTTTGATTGATGCCTTTTTCTTGCAGTTCTTCTAACATTCCTCTTGAGTGTGCGTTTTCTGGTGGGGAGCGAGGTGTGATCACACACTGCAGCCTTTCCTTCAGACTCATCGGGGCTCGGCACCAACTGGCCTCCTTTTGGGAAAACTCACATGAGCTTAATTAGCTCTGAAATCTCTTGTCAAATGTGGGTGGAATTGGCCAGCGAGTTCAAAAACTCTGAGGAGGTTGAGCAGAGAGAGGAACTTCATGGCCTGATGGCACAAGCTGTGTTTATGGGGAGAGGGGGAGGCTCTGCGAGGGGCTCGTGTGTGGTGTAATAATGCCAACAGACAGAGATTAGATATCCCAAAACTCAGCTTGACATGTTGACTCGAAAGATGACACTTACACTGTTTATTCCAATTGCCTGAGCAGAGCCAGGAGAAAGCTGGGTTCTGCTTCCTTCACCCGCACAAGTGGTTGTGTCGTGCTGGTATAGTCAGTAATTGCTCTTTAGCATTTCACTCCCCTTGTAGACAGGTAGGTGTGTAGTGGGGAAAGGTACCAAGTACCGTGTAAAAACAATCTGTAATGTATACATGAGATGCGTGAAAGGACACTGTCCTCGCTGCCGTGGCTTTCTAAGCACAGAGCTCTGGTGACATCAGGAATATTCTGCAATTTCCTTGTCTAAACATGCCACTTGGCAAACACACGACATGCATAAGAATTAGCAATTCGCACAATCTAAAGAGAATTATCTGTTTGTCTCTAGGCGATTCACAAAAATATGCCCATAGCAATTTCAGGCATTATAAATCCATCCAGGTTGGTTCTGACCATGTTGCAGAAGTAATTTCGACTGGCACATCAGATGAAAGAACAGATTTGAAAACAGTAGCGTGCATGGCCCTGAAGGTTTTATCTTGGCTAATATTCCAGGCACCTTATGGCACTACTTTGGGTTTCTGTGAAGACTCCAAATAAAGTGTCTGTAGCCTGATGAAAGATTTAACACATTTTTTTCCCGAACAAGCTTTGTAAATGTTACGCTAAAGATAAAGAATGTACTCGCTGATGGGAAGCAGCTTAGTTTTCAGTGTGCTCTTCACCAAAAGCACCCTTTACACCCAGTGCTTCTGCATTCCCTGTGTGTTTCCTCCACTTTGTGCAGCAGTGGAGGTTTTGTAACTAACACTGGAGGGTGCAAATGTGGAATTTCATTGCCACTTTTCAGCAGTGCCCGTGGAAATTCCTCCATTTACCTTTAGCAAGATGCCTCTGTGGTTCCAAAGAGAAGCAGCCAGAACAAATACGCCCACTGAGAAGACTGCAGAGGGTCAGTCATAGAAATAAGTATGTTATGTTTAGCAACACAACCTGTATTATGTGTGACTGAATGATGAGAGGGGGATCAAAAGCTCTTGCAGGAGGTGGCTTTAGGTGGCCTCAGAGAAAGGCTGGTTTGCTCTTCATGTGACAAATAAGGTGCTTTCTCAGTGTTTTGTCTGCTTTCTTTATTTGTGTTTTCTCTCCTTTTCCATTTGCTTCTCCTAAATTCCAGGGAAGCATTTAGGCACCAAGTTTGGGTGTCCCAGGGAGAAGCATATTCAAGCCTCTGTTTTATCTGTGGGCAGGAGTTGGCTCAGGCTCTCTGCAGTCAAGGGACAGAGAGCATCTCCTCTGGATGGTGGTGCTGAAAGCCTTTGCCTTTCATCACGACTCCTTCTCAGTCCCCAGATATTTTAGGAACACTTTCCCCTTCCAAAGCACATGTAGGACAGGAGAAGGGAGACAAATACCTAGGGGTAAAGAAGAGCTCTTTGCTACTTGTACTTTGGAGCTGACAAATGTTTTTCCTATATTATATCCTCCTCGTGGGGTGCTGGGCTGACCTTTCTCCTGAAAGGATCTGCAGTGGCCTCTCAGGGCTCACGTGCCTCAGGAGGCTGTGCAATTTTCCAGCTGAATAGGGTCCTAAATGCTATAGGGCACTCACTTTGCAATTTCTGGCCATTATTTCTGTGGGTTACAAATTGTAGTGAAGGGCCTGAGCAGGCACTGAACACACACAGAGCAGGGGGCTCGGGATATGTTTTGCTGGAAGTTCCGCCATCCTTAGCAAGGATTAAAAGCATCGTTTGCCCATTTATTTAGATATTTCCACTGGAGAGAGCTTACAAAAAGAACATAGAGTCGTTTCACTTAGGAAATGGAAAAATAAAGCTTGAAAAGGTTGTTATATGTCTGGTTCTCAAAGAAACTAGTCTTGTACACCCAGGCCCACCTCCTTTTTTCTCCCAGCAGTGGCCATGCATGATCACAGTTGTTCTCCGTGGTAAACACCAAATACTCAGCAATTAAAAGAGTTTTGTTTTCCCAAATGTAACAGAGACAGAAGGGATGGCTTCAGGGGACAGGGCAGAAGATGTATTGCACGCTTTCAGATCTTAAATATAATCAAAATATTCCTTAGATTCTGTGACTGAGAGCTAAAGTACAGCTATTTCTTGTTCTGGTGATTTTAATGAGATGTTCTGTCACTGCCCAAATTACAGGTTTTCCCCCCTCTGCTCTTTGTACCATAAATAATGAAGAGCAGTGCACTATTAGAGAGGCCTAAGCCCCATTTGAAAGACCTTAAGGACCTGTCAGGTCTGGGTGTGATTGTTCTGTGTGTGGTGTTTTCTGTGTTTTCATGGCAACTGGCAGCTCCCTGCTGCTGGAAAACCAGCTCTGCCCTGTGTTGCAGCGGGGCTGGAGCTGCAGCTGTTGGGGCTGTTGCCCATGTTTGCAGTTCCTCTAGTTTAAAATTGCAGTTACTGAGGGTTGAGACCACTGGAGCCATCACACAAATACAAATATCCCTTATTTAAAAGGCAAAAAATAAAATTAAATGGACTGAAGGAAAGCTATGTCTCATTTAGGTGCAATAATCATATTTTTGGTATAGTGTTCATATTAAAAATGCCAAAAAAAGATTAGATCATTTAAATTTAAAGCTCTCAAGTTAAACAGGAACAAAAATCGTCTATTAAGTCAATTTAAATAAATTAATTGACCCTGTTTATCTTTAAACATATCAGCCAGATTTTAATTTCCTTTTTTTTTTTCACAGTCTAATAACTTGGATATGAAGTTTTATGCTAGAACACATGTACAACTTTGGTTCTTTTTGGTTTCAGATTCAGTCTGTACATGGCAGCCGTATGTCAGGACACCACAGCCTCCCTCTGTGGTATTTGCAAACCTTTGTCATTATTGCTGGGGCTCTGAAATGATCAGCTCTAAGTTCCATTATACAATAGTCATGAAAACATGACATTTGATGGGAATGCAATTGTATCAGAAGGAAAGCAGGCACGAAAGTCTGCTTCCTCCCAGGGCTGTGGGAACAGGGTTTGCTGGGAACAGGCACTGTGGGTGCTCGAGCCTCGTCCCCCACTGGGGCCTTTGTGTGGCCGTGGTTGAGGTGTGATAAATGCACAGCCCAAAATCCACTTGCACATGCTAATAGGGGGAGTATTAC